>NC_080762.1:17515000-18765000 GCF_020826845.1 Diceros bicornis minor | reverse complement strand
CACTTCTGACCCATCTGTGTATTCCAAAATAAAGTTCTTGGCACTGGAGGAGCAAAAGTCCTGGTTGCAAGCAACAGAAACTGACTCTAGCTAATTTAAAAGAAAATCGTTTATTAAGAGGATATAGGAGAACTCAGGGCCGGCCCCGTGGCTTAGCGGTTAAGTGTGTGCGCTCCGCTGCTGGTGGCCCGGGTTCGGATCCCGGGTGCGCACCGATGCACCGCTTCTCTGGCCATGCTGAGGCCGCGTCCCACATACAGCAACTAGAAGGATGTGCAGCTGTGACATACAACTATCTACTGGGGCTTTGGGGGAAAAAAAATAAATAAAATTATTTAAAAAAAAAAAAAAAGGATATAGGAGAACTCAGAATCTCTGTGAGGGCTTGAGAACCAGACTCAGAGGCTACGGAGATGGGAGCACTGGCTAGAAGCAGACAGTAGAACCAGTCTAGTCTGGCTACCCCTGCAGCCAGAGGCACCAGGCTCCAGTCTTGCTCTGCCAACTCTCCTGGCCCTGGACGCCGGATGCCAGGAGCCAGACCAACCGTAGCTGCCACCATCACCAGAGAAGACTTACTGTGGTCTCTGTTTCTTTGCCTCCTTAGCTCTCAATTAGAAGCCTGTGGTGGGTGTGTCTGAGTCGTGAGGGCTCTTGCTGCAAGAGATCTTGGGGAGGCAAATGGAACATAGCTCCCACCCAGAAGATAAAGATAGAGGAATTCTCCAACATAGGAAGGTGTGTCATAGGCTGCGCTATCAAAAAGAATGATAAATGCCCATTAGAAGGTCAAAAATCAGAGAGGAAACACCCCGCCTTGTTCAGGAAAACAACAGATATAGCAGAGTGGCCACAAATCCTGAACCTTGGGGGCTGTTCGTCACAAAACTAACACATTGACTTCTCTGTGTTCCTCACCACACAGCCAATCATCTGCACAGATTCTCAGGTAGTGGGCAAGTCTAAAAATGAACTAAATTATCCAAGGTGAAAACAGATACGTGATCCTCTTCCACAGTAGTTCTTAGCAAATGTCATAATCAAAGTGTTCTTTATATCTAGTGAACATTCTGTATATTGCAACTGAATAACTCATCGAATGCTTTCATTAGTGTTGCTGTTAGAGCAGTTGAGGCTTTCAGATTTAATGGGGTAACTGCATCAACAATGACTGGCTTTCAGTCAGAGTGCTTCTCTGAAGAATTTTTAAATAGTTCTCATTCAAGTATTTATTATATCTGGTGGTTGCTAAAAATCACATAGCTTGAATTAACATTGTATAATCATTTATATTTAATTTTAAGGACAATTTAATATTAAATGTAATCCTAAGTATTTTATATATAAAATAGATACGGGAAATAAAAACAATCTTTATATTAGCTCATTTCCATAAAAGCACACAAGTCACAGAGCAATTTTTACACAACCCAGAGATAATGGAATTGCTAAACTTTAGGATGTAGAGATCTTCATGGTCCTATTTTCAATATGACTGAAGCTGCTGTTCAAAGCCTCCAAAATACAAAATATTTTAGAGTTATAATTAAAGACAATATTTTATTGAAGTAATAGCTTTCCAAATGACCTCTTGTAGGTCGTAGGAGCTGATTCCTTCTGTATGTGTAGTTTAGTCATTTCCTCTGTCCCTTTTGGGATAATCTATAGTTCAGTCAGCCCCCTGAGCACACTTCTCATCCTCCTCCTTCAGCTCTCTGAACACACCTACTTTGTCTCTAAACTTCTGACCAAGATGTTTCTGTTACAGCCTAGACTGAAGGGTGGGCAATGGTTTAAGAGACCTCAAGGGCGAAGGAGAGCAGTTTCGCTTCCAGACTCATAAGTCTTCCTAAGCTTTCCAAATGCTTAGAGGTTCACCTCAGAATTCTGCAGAAGGTTAGACAGTTGGCATGAGGGTTGTCACAACTGATACCAAATGGATCTCAGAACCAAGTTTATAATTCTGGAACTTCCCAGTGTTAATTCGGTGTCATAGACCACCACACATCATTCTGTTAGGGTTTTCTTTCAGTAACTACTTAATGGGAGTGTTTATCTCAACTCTGCATTTCCCAAACAGAGCTATTAATCAAACGCATCTCCATATCCACTGTGAGTGAGACAGGCATAGTTCAGGCCTTCAGGCTTGCCAGGAGGGCAGTAAGCCACTTGTTTTTCTTGGCAGATATCTTTGTCTGCATGTGGTTCCTTCTCCTCTTTCCTCAGACCACAGGATTCAGATTCCTTGGAGCCTAGAGGACCCTCAGAATTTTCTTCACCTTGGCTGCATCCTGTAGCAAGTACCATATAATTTAACCCTTCTTGGTTCTTGGTTTCCATTAAAGCAATGGACATATTATCATCTGAATTCAAGGAAATCACATTTCCATCTTCATCTGTGCAAAAAATAATAAAAGTTATTGTAGCATCTAATTCGAGTTTCTTTATTTGCAATATACAGGCTGTATGAGAATTATAATAACATCAACCATATACATTGGTTTGGCAAAAATTTATGATGACCACTAAGGAAATACAAAGATAAACAAGACATGCTCCCTATCCTTGAGGCTGCTGCAGTCTAGTAGGGGAGCAGAAATGTAACTATAGAAGGTGATGTGTGCTATATGTCATAAAGGAATATGTAAAACATGGCGAGAGCACAGAGGTGGTTAACTCTGCCATAACAGGCAGAACAGGCCATGGTCTTCATGACAGGAATTAAATGGCCCTAGGATGCCCCTTTTTGTCTAAAGTGCTTACCCTTTTATCCTGCATACCAGCTAAAATATCTACCTTTAAAGAGGTATTCCTTTAGATTAAGTAATTTAACCATTTATTAAGATAATATTTATTGGATGCCTACTACATGTCAGGCTGTGTTCTAGGTACTGATGATACAGCAATGAACAAAACAAACTTGTTGCTCTTCGGGGTTTACATTCTAATGGCGAGAGACAGACAATAAGCTAGCGGACAACTAAGTGTATGTCAGGTGGTGACAAGCACTGGGAAGGAAAACTCGGCAGAAAAAGAAGAGAATAATTGTGGTAATTGAAGGGTGCTGCTATTTTAGACGAGATGTCAGCAAAGTCCTCTCTGAAGAGGTAAAATTCGAGTAGAGACCTGAATTAAAGGATAGAATTCACCATGTGGATATCTTAGGAAGAAGATTCAAGGGAGAGAGAAGAGCAAGAACAAGGGTCCTGAGGCAGGAGCACGCCAGGTGTGGACTGAGGAACAGCTAGGCAGCCGGTGTAGTGGGGCCTCCTACGCTGTCTCCCTGAGACAAGCAGCACACGAAATCATTAACACCAATTGGCAAATAAATTAAAACTAGCATGCGTATGACCTCAAAAGGCTGATAGGGAACGGACACAGGCCTGGAAAGTTTTGATGGCAGCATTGAAGAAGGAAAGTGACATGAAATATAATAATAATTATTATTGTTGTTGTTGTTAATACTTATAAGTAGGTATTAGTATTATTTCCATTTAACAGAGAAGGAAATTGAGGCACACAAGACTTAAATAATTTGCCCAAGGTCACACAGCTAGAATTTGAATCCAAACTATCTGGCTCGAGTCTGCCGTGCTGTGTGAGGAGGAGCCACGTGGGTGGGCAGTGAGCCCTACGGGAGTCCTTGAGAAGCACAGACTTTGGACACACATGTGCTGGGGTGGTTGGGGTGGTGTGTGACAGTAGAAAACTGGGCAACCAGAGGGTAATCGACCTTCTTCACAATCATGCTCATATTATTTTGTCTTTACTTAAAGATTGACCTTACTTAGAAAAGTATAAGAATTCTTGTTGAAACCTAATAGCAGAGTTTCTAAAACATTTCACAAAATTCTAGGTAATCTAAAAGATAAATACACAAATGTATATTGTGGGAATGATTTGTTTTTTTGTTTGTTTTTTTGCAGGGAAGGATTCGCCCTAAGCTAACATCTGTTGTTAACTTTCCTGTTTTTTTTTCTTTTTCTCTCTCCAAAGCCCCCCACTGCGCGGTTGTATACCCTAGTTGTAAGTCCTTCCAGTTCTTCTATGTGAGCCGGTGCCACATAGAAGCGTGGCAACTGACAGGTGGGTGGTGTGGTTCTGAGACTGGGAAACAAACCCAATCTGCCAAAGTGGTGAAAGTGTCAAACTTTAACCACTAGGCCATCAGAGCTGGCCCAGGGAATGATTTGTTTTTTACCAATGTTTTCCAATCTCTGGGCATTACTACCTGGATGAAAAATTTATGATCAGAAATATGACTGTCCTTTCATAAAGTATCATATTTTACAAATCAGATATGTTTCAGTCAATAGATAGTGGTCCCTCCCTTTCTCCTCATAAGCATAAGAGCATCAAAATGTGTGGATGAGGCCTGCTGGGCTGCCGGCCTTCTGCACTTAGCCCTGGCACACAACCAGGCTGGGTTCATTTGGAATGTATTTAAATTGAAATATGGGGAAAATCAAACAATTTCAAAGAGCTAAGGGAAGCATCATTGTACCCATTTTTTTCCTGATGGAATTTAATGCATCTACCTATTTACCAAGCTGCAAACCTGAACTACAAAGCTTATTTTATTATAAGAGCATGTGAACTACTGTCCCTGCTCTGTCTTATTAGGTGCTCATTTCTTTTGCAGACCCTCCCCCACTGCCAAAGAACAAGATGGCCAAGCTGCAGGTGCACAGGCTCTTGGGCATCATCTCATGTTTCTCTTCATTGTTCAAACATCATTATAGCATATTTCAAACCACATGCATAAAACTGTGTTGTAAAATATCTCCCCCATAAAATTAACTTTATCACATGCCATGTGTGGTTAGTACCTAAGGGCTGAATATCTAGGGAAGGATCCAACTGTTATGAGTATTGTCAATATGTACTGGTAGCCATCTAGAAACTCTTAAGAATAACATACTATATACGACAATAACAGTACAAAATGTCAAAAAGTGATAAGGAGAAACAGGACATTTAACATTAAATAATCCAGTAGCCCAGATTATTGAGGAAATTAGGATGATAATCCTAAAGGCCTTAGAGAAATTAAATTAAAGGAGTTTAGAATTTCAATGAAAACTTAAATCTACAATATAGGTCTAACTACACAGGTTATCAGCTGCTTCACTGCCATTAAATAGCATATTGGGCAATTTTCTGCTGAAACATGATTTTAATTTTTTTTTGCTTGCTGTTGAATTATTTTTTTTAGAATCTTTATATAAGGCAAATAAATTCTTTTTACAAATTCTGGCACCATAGATCAGAAAAAAAATCATTAGCTTACTACTTCATTGGTTCATAGTACTTAGAGCAATATTTAGTAACTTGACCCTGGCAAGCTTTTAGCAATTAGTACATCTTCTTATTGCATAAAAAACTTGTGAGAAATGGGGGGAGGCGAGGGGAGTGTTGTTTGTTTATTTTTGTTTTAAAACGACTGAATAGAAAGCCTTTAGGTCATTAGAGCAGTGATCCTGAGTAACAACAGCATGCACTCAACAACTCTCAATTTAAGAGGAAAATATTAAAATAAAGACTTCCAAGTAAGACAGGGTATTTACAGACGAGACATATGCCGGCTGACTGGCTATGTTTAGAACAGCAGAGGAGCATTTAGATTTGTTTCCTGTAGAACTCTCTGGGACCGATGAGGTGATGTTTACACAAATGTTTGGATGAAGTCACTGGGATATTTTTACTAGATGCCCAGATATGTTACTAATCTTCTCTCGCTATCCCCTCTCCACCCCATTAGGTCAGTAGGACCATAGGAGAAGCATGGTATTATTGCTCTCTGTAATCCTAATGCCCTTTATTTTTTTTCCAAAAAAGTCCTCCCAATGGCTTTCTTATCTTCTTATACATCTCCAACAATAAAAATAAAGACAGATATCTTCCTGTTTTCCTAAATGTGCCTACCAGTCTGCAATGCAGCAAACTATTATTAAACACATTCTCTTTGATTAAAAAAGTAATTAAGCTTAGGCTTGCCTTGAAGGTGCTGTTCCATGATTTCTATCCTTGGCAAATATGTAAACTCTGCTTTTCATTCTATTTCTTCTCTCTTCTCTTTTGTTCAGTCGCATAGCAATTATCAAAATTTTCAGTGATTCTCATATCTCTTTCCATCCCTTACCTTCAGAATTTACATTCATTGTAAATAACAGAATGTGAATTTCTCCTTTACTAAAATTATATTCCTGTCATGGCACAGAATTGCTTCTTTCTATCTAAACTATCAAAGTTTGATTATGTTCCCTGTTAAACTCTTCCTGCATCATTATTCTGCATATTTATGTCTGCTTCTTTATTTTTTTGAATATTATTTAGAATTTTAATGTAGTCAGCCAACAACATGGCACCTAAATAAATTTGATATAACCTGGACAAATTGGTGGATCTTTTGTAGCAGGCCATGAGTAATAAGTTCTTTCACTATACCCAGCTGTGCAGCACACAATTGGTAACAAAGTGGAGAGAAGGTGCGGGCAGTTTCTTTACCACAGCCATGTCTCTGTGAAGGCTGAGAGCGAAGGCTCTAGAATAGACTTATAGTCCAGCCCCATCTCAGCAGCACGACCATGGGCAAGTTGCTACACCTCAGTCTTTTCATCTGTCGAAGGGTGACGTAATAATACTCACTTCATAGGGCTATTGTGAGGATTTGATGAGTTAACCCACATAGCACTATGAACGGAACATAAAAAAGTACTAAAATAAAATTAGCTAATATTGCCATTAAAAGCAATTCACAAAAAGGGTTTTGTTCTGTATATGTAGTGTGAGCACTGTTTGTTACTCATCTCAGACTCATAGATGGACTAGGTAATGCAACATGGTAAAAAGGTTTTCTTAAGGATTCATGGAGACTTCTGGTAGAGACTAAGGTGAAGCTAAGCTCTTAGGCCCTCAAACACCCATTATGGCAGCCTCTGTGATTTTTATAAAACGTCTGTACACATTAGAAGGAAAGGATGCCATGAGCAAAGAGTTGAATTTTAAAATATGCTACAAGTCAACTGTAAAATCCTTATATCCCTATGGAACTATACCTGTGCAGCATTTAACCACTCCTTCCTTCGTGAGCCTATGTCCTTTGGATTTCCATGACAATACCCTCTCACGACCTTCCTCTTCCCTTTCTGGCTTCTCTTCTGTGTGCCCACCATCTTTCTTTGTCAGTTTCTCATATATTGGCTGTTTTCTGCGTCCCATCCACTGTTCACTTCCCTTCTTATTCTATACACTCTAATTGAATGACCTCATCTACACCCTTGACTTCAACTATTTATACTTACAGGACAGATCTTCCAACTGAATACTTGGCTTCTCCACTTATCCCATAGCCAACTCAAACCAAACATGCGCAAAGAAAGCTGTTCCTCCTCCTAAGCTCCCCATCTTTGGAAAGAGCATTACTTTTCACCTAGTTCCTCAAATTCACCATTCTCTCCTCTCTCTGCTTCGCCCAGTTCGATGCCAAGTCCTATAGCATCTACTTCTGTAGTAACTTTGGACTCCATTTCCTTCTCTTTACATCTGTTACCATTCATTAATTCAGCTTGCATTAATTTTAATTTCTTACTGATTAGTGTGACCGCCATCCCTCCAATTTCACCACTTGCCATTTCCCACCCTCATGTGTGATAAACTGCATGCAGTTCTGTGAACACCCCACTCTCTATTATTCTCTGCCTTTCTACATACTGCTCCTTCTATCCTATACACTTTTTTACTCATCTCTGCAGAACTCAGCTCAAGATTAACCTCCTCCCAGTGGCTTTTATTGACTCCCCCTCTGCCACACAGTGTGGATTTGGCATCCTTCCTCTACACATTCAACTCAACCCAATTACTGCCATTTATCTACCTTAAGAACAAAAGATTTCATTTCATTTTACATATGGGAAAACCATCGCAGATTGTGGTTCCTCTACAGTTACCATATGTGTGGTTACAACAAATAAGAACCAAGCTAAGCAGAAGCAGGTTCCAATGGCTCGAGCAAAACAGGATTATTTAACAGTGAACTGGTGACACACATCTTTCCTGTGGTTAGAGACATAGTCCTATGACAAGGACAATTTTCAAAATCACTAGTAGAAGCAGAGCTTACTATTAAACTTTACATACAAAATTAAAGAAACTGACTCTAGTTTCTCAAGGGAAAGAAATATTCTCACTGCTTCTTTTTCTTAAAAGCAGCCCAATGCAACACATTAAATTCAGGTGCTTAACACTATGCCCTGCACAAGACAGTAAGTCTCTGTTGAAATAATTTTTAAAAAATTTTATAGAAATCTCATTCAGAGGAATACATTAAGCAAATGTTAAGAAAATGAGAAGGACTTTATAGTATCTAGAATGTCTTACAGGTATGTTTTTATCTTATGAGATCTTCACACAGCCAAGTGCATGTACAGAACATCCAAAAGGATGGGGTAGCAATTCCTAAGGGCTCAGCCATTGGCACTCTTAGAATCAGCTCAGTTCCATGATGAGAAGGCGGGTAGAGCCAACGTGAGACTATTAACAAGGCTTATTCTGATGAAGATTATGATGCAGGCTCAAGGCAAGCACAGCCCTTTCCAGTCTGTCACTTAGCTGTTTATATTAAAGAAGTCACATGATCAGAGTCTTATCTCCATTCATGTCATGGATCCAAAGTTACTCAAATATGTAATCAGAAACACAGCAAACAAGACAAGCAGATATTCCTCCTTGGGCTTATTTTTCCCTGCTATGAGTCAAGTGCATCACTCATGATGAAGGTCTCGCCATGGGCTATAGTAGAGAGACGACTCCAGGACAGCCATTGGCCACTTTATAATCAACCACTGCACAGACCAAGAGGCCTAATTCTGAGAGATTCTGAGTCATGGTCCATCTTGCCAGGTTTATTTCTAAGCAAGAATGTCTGCATTTGAAAAAAAAACAATGGGCCCCGTGAACTTTTAATAACAGGAAGGAGTTCTAGAGCAGCTGGAGAGAACCATTTTAAAATTCATTTTTCTGCAGTCAATTAGGCAAATGTAGTGTAAATCTGATTTTGGAAAGGAATTAAGTGACTACAATGTTTTAGTTCTGTTTTATGCTCTTCATTGAACTAAAAGGCTTAGTCTGTCCATCATAGTAGAATGGTTCCAGAAGATTATTGTCTTATTGACCAAAATACTGAAGTTGTGGAATCACACTAGACTTCAGCAAGGCGTGACCCACTATAATAATCATAGCAAAATTACTCAGCAGTTAGAAGCAACGGATTAGATATAAACATAGCCACCTGGATGGCTCTTGAGACCATGACGCTTAATAAAAAAAAAAAAGAAAGAAAAGAAGCATTGCATAATGCAATTGCATCTGTGCATACAATACACATTTTGCAGGACAAGATACAAATAAAAAGATACACATTAAAGACATTAGAATGGTTGCCTGGCAGAGGGAAGGAGGAAGTAGAACAGGAGAGGAATATGGAGATAAAAGGAATAAACAAACAAAATAAAAGAGAAGCCCTGCATAGACCAGTGATGATAATGTACCACAAACCTAACAGTCTATAATTAACTCAACTCTGTGCTTGAGGTCCAAACTGGTGTGAGAGGTGGAGGGGGAGGAGAGTAGACCTCAGGAAAATGTAGTCTAAATGCTAATTCTCCTCCTTAGTATATTAGATTAGAAATCCAGGGACCATGTCACTATTTTTTTTAATTCTGCACAGTACAATTATTTTCAGAGAGAAGTACAATAAACAATTAATATGAGGATGGTGCATGTATATTATTCTTCTTACCCACCATAAATTATCTTCTGTGTACATCCCATTTTAACCCTGTTCAGTTCACACTGGACAGAAAACCAGAAAACTCTGAAGAAGAATCAAACTCACCTTCAAAGCCTTCATTTATGACTCCACTGGGGTTTGCTTCTTTGCAGTGAGAAATACTATTTAAGGATAAATTTCTGAATAACTGAAGCTGGTCTTGAATTTTATTGAAAGTAGGTCTTTGATCAGGTTCTTGAGCCCAGCATTGGGTCATTAAATTCCACCTGGATATGTGGGTAAAGACATGAGAGTAAATGGTGATTGGAAAACAATCATTAGGCAATCATTACTGATGACCCAGGTTAGGCCATTTTAGCAGAAAAAGAATTTGAGTTATTGCCAGTTTTCCATAGTTAATATAACTGAACTAGAACAAAAGCTTTGGTTTCTTATTTAATAGTGGCTTGCAATATTACGACCTTTATTTGATAACATGTTTCTTTTGAAAAGCTGACATTAACAGTTATTAATCCAAATAAATAGATGTATAAATAGATGGTTGGAAAATGTTTACTCAACACACGTGGGAATGAACAGCTACAAAAATTATTGAAGAAGCTGAGATTAAAACGACTTGACATTCATACGTTGATATCTAAAACAAAATCTAAGATTTACTCCAAGACACACAGATATTTTGTGGCAGAACTAGAGACAGAAACCAGATTTGATTCTAATGCTGTTATTCTTCATTAAATTGTCAGGTTAATTAATGTCAGTTTCCCAGACATTAATAGCTAGTTGATTAAAAATGATCTTTTCTTTAATAGTTGTCTAAGAATTGTCTGTGTAGTATTCTTAACTAGTGTTCACTCATTCATCCAACAAAGATTTGTTGGGTACTTATTATATACCAGCAGTATACCAAGAGTTAGGGATGTGGCAGTGTGGCTCCTATCCTTGTAGGGGATACATATAGTAAATGTAAGAGGATGACAAAATTTATCACACTACGACTCATACGAGCAGGAAAAAAATGTAGCTCTTTTATAACGCCTGTAACTAATTAGGTCTTTCTCAGAGCCACCACCCAGCAGAAAAAAATTAACTTCATTTAGTACAATGCAGTTTAAAACCTAGTCCAATCCAATATGTTAAACAATCCTTTTAAGTTAATTCTCAGTCTTTTCTGGATAACAACTCAGTCTCCCTTATTTTTTGGTTATTCCTACTCCTTCTGTCCTGTTCTCCAAGATGATGTCAGGATATGTGTTGGGTGAAAGTCTTATGTGATTTATAGTGGCACAGCGAAGGATCCTTTGGAGCCCACTGTGCCCTCCAGATCTTTGCTAGACTCAGAGTGTCTCAGAGCGACGGGTCTGGTCCATCCTGCAGGCATCGGCTGCTATTTGCAGTCTGTGATCTCTTCTTTTCTTTTGTCCCTTCCCCACTGAACTGATGATCTTCCCTTTGCTCTCTTGAGCTGCAGGCTTCACTGAGACTCCAGCATGTCCTACATCTGCTGACAAGGCCCAGGGAACCCATTCCTTCTTCTGTTGCGTGCCCACAGGGTGCTCCTTGGCTGAATCTCTAGTTTCAACAAAATGTTCACACCATATGGGAAACAAAGGAGGCTTGGAAGTGCAAGCTAGATGTTCTCTGTCTGGAGCTCCCATTCTACCTTCTTCAGGATGCCGGGTCTCCGTGTCAATGGAGGGGGTTCCCTGCTCAATGACCTCCTTGCCATCCTCTGGAACGGGGAGGGAGTGGGCAGTTGCTCCAGGCCCTTGGTGTTGCCCACACCTAATCTAACTGAAGCCTACAGAGGAGGTTTCCAAACCTAGATATCCAACATCTTCACCCTCCTACCTCTATCTGTCAAGATCTCTTCTTCCTACACTTCTCCAGGGCTTAGAAGGAGTGAGGGTTCTAGTCACTTGCTCTTTTTTATTAGATTATCCTCACAGAGAATTGTATGTTCTAGTCACTCAAACCTGGCGTTTAATATACTAACAAGGAGCTAAAGGATTCTAGATAACCCTTTCTCCTCCAGGCTTGGTTTTCAAGTCTACTGATTTTCTGAAAAGGTCAAGTACCTGCTCTCTTTTTTGACTTTTTGAAGCTATAAGGCCGATTGGGGGCAGGGAGAGAGAACTTGATAAAGAAACATAAGTTGGGAAGTATTTAAAAATATTAGTATTACTATATCAACAGACAAATGCACAATTACAAATTATGTTTTTTAAAAAGTACTAAGAAAACTCCAAATGTGAGATCTGATAGAGATGGAACATTTTTGGTAAGTTGTTCACAGAAGGCCCCTCTGCAGAGGTGACATTTAAGCCAAAGAACTTTGTAGGAAAATAAGATGCTAGTCATGGGAATAGGGTGGGGATAGGAGTCAGGGAACAGTTAGAAGACCGAAAGGCATGTGTAAATTCCTAAATTTGGAAAGAGGTTGGCACATTTTAGCATCTGAAAGAAAGCCAGTGTGGCTGAAGAGCAGTCGTTGAGCAGGAGAGTATAAGAGACGAGGTCAGAGGAGGAAGCGAGATCATGCAGGTCTCATAGACCCAGGCTAGGAGTTGGATTTTATGACACTGTAATGGAAAGCTGTTGAAGGTTTTTAAGCAGGCATGACCTCTATATTTTTAAAAGATTACTCTAGCTGATATATACGAAGAAAGGATTATAGAGAGGCCGTGGAAGCAAGGAAGTTTTTAAAGAAGACTGGGTGAGACATAATGATGGTTTGGACTAAGGTAATGACAATGAAGCTAGGGCAAGGATATATTCAATCACTAGGCGACAATAACCCAGAAATCATTATAGGTATTGTATTTAAAACAGCTAGTACCTATTATAGGAATTATAATGGAATCTCCTTATAATGGATATTCCTTTATAATGTGGACTGTAAACTCCACTTTCCTCTCTCTCATTTCTTGACAAGCCCCTTAAGTCAGAGTTAGTATTCAATATCAGAAGATTATGGGGAAACCTAATATTGGTCTATTTTCCGGCATTGACCTGATGACTTTTCACATATATTATGAGGAATTTATATTCTGAATATAGAGTGCCAAACTTGGCTCTATTTCTTAAAAATCAGAATCATAGCTGAGAACCTAATCTTTTACACATTTCTTTATAACCTGTGGCATTTAGAAACAAAGATTATACAAAGATCTCAATGAAGGATAATTAGACTTTGAAATAAAATCTTGTAACTGACACTCGATCATGGAATTTAAACCAATATTTAAAGTAGAATCTTGATGACTAACCTAAGGGTTGTCCTAAGAGATGAGAGGAGAAAGTAAAGTATAATTCTCCACAGGAAGCATACTCTTTCTGAAAAGGGTTGTGATTCAAAGACATTGCCAAAGAAAAGAGAGAATCTCTCAAGAGTTGCCATATTTCAATTATGAAGTTTTCACTTATTTTATCTATTTATAACTTGCCTCATTCTACATTTATAACCTGCCTCATTCAAGACACTTAATGGGGATTATTTAGAATGAGAGAAGGAGAGAAAAAAGAAGAAGGCAGGAGGAAAGAGAGGAGAGAGAGGGAGAGAGGAGAGAGAAGCCATACTTAGAGTGGTCACTTAGTCACTGTGCACCTCACCCATTCACACTACCCTCCAAAGTTCAGCCTCTTGATTAATCCAGGTAATTTATTTAAGCAAATGTTCCTAATTTTTTCATCTATGTGGAGGCTTTAATTTACATTGAATCCAATCATCATTCTTAATTTTCTGATGGCAAAAATAGATGACCTGGTAGCATATAAAACCGTTCTCTCCCACCATCCAGGAAAACTGAGCACAGAATTGCCCTAGATTAAGAAAAAAGGAGCTCTATAAAGCAATAGTCATTTAAAAGTAGAGAGTACAGGGCCGGCCCCGTGGCTTAGCGGTTAAGTGCGCGCGCTCCACTGCTGGTGGCCGGGTCCGATCCCGGGCGCGCACCGACGCACCGCTTCTCTGGCCATGCTGAGGCCGTGTCCCACATACAGCAACTAGAAGGATGTGCAACTATGACATACAACTATCTGCTGGGGCTTTGGGGGAAAAAATAAATAAATAAAATTATAAAAAAAAAAAAGTAGAGAGTACAACTTGTGCTCTTAAACAACATTAAGCTGGCAATGGAATAAAATAAAGAGTCTTAAGAATTTAACAATCCTAAAAAATGCATTTCTTACATCTTTTAGAAAAATTAATAACAACAACTGTATCTTTGGCATAGGAGTCTTTCCTTACACATACACACTTGTCACGATTCAATATCGCACATTAGATACTTGCACTAAGTTATAGTTACAAATATTCAAGCATATTACTCTAAATAAACTTATAGGTTCTTCACTTTTGTTAAAATTTACCCGGACTGGTTGTTCTAGCTCTAAACACATACACACTTATTATACTTGAAATATCCTATTTAGCTAAGTGTTCGGGTTCAAATTCCTCCATTCACCATGCCAACACTTTACTCCTCTTCGCCTCAATTTTTTTTTTCAAAGTAGCACGAGACTCATTAACCATGTTCATTTTTAGTATCTATGAGTAAAGTCCTTGAATTCGTAAAGCAACTGAAATTCAACGGATGAAAATGGCATGGCATCTTTCAGTATTAAGGGGATGAGTTTCTCTAGGTTTTTAAACAAAGCACACAAAATACAGACTTTACAAACTCCCTTACACATTATACCCAATCCTGAGAGATCCAATTAGCATCCAGGTGTACACATTTTTTAAGGGGTAAAAATAAGATGGCGAACCCCCATGTCTCCCACTACTGCCTCCTGCATTTGAGAGACTCTCCAGTCATTCCAGTTGCCACTGTGATAGGTCTGTCAGGGAATCCCGAAGATCTCTCACTTGAAGAAGATTGCCCTTTGACCCCGTTTCTTCTCGAGAGTGGGGTGGTGGTTGTGCAAACTAAAAGCTGAAGAGAATACTGAGGACTGGGCTTTCCATCCTACATCCCAGGCTATGGAAAGAAGGGCAGGAATGCTCGGAGCCCCCACATTCCATTAATAGCTGAGCACAGCGTAGCCATCCACGGGCTCACCTGTCCCAGAGTGCATCCAGGTGCTGGGTATTTAAGCAGTGAATAGAAGGTGCAGCACGGCTCAACGCAGACTTTCAACCCTCTAAGCTGGGCCTGTGATCTCAGAGAACTGCTTCAAATAAAAATCAGCTCCCTCTGTACTCTGAGGAGAGTAGTTAATCTTTATCATGACAACTTAAGGCCGTAGCCAGATTGAATGGCCTCGCTGAGAGCTCCATTTCCTAGCACAGCTTGTTTTCCTGGTTGGCAATGGATGGTTAACCCTTCCTGGGGCTCTGAGAGCATGTAGCCCTTGGAGGGCTTGGAGCACCGTTTACTTTTTAATCACTCATGTGCAAACGCATTTCAAAACCACCATTGGAAAATTTTGGCTTCAAGGAAACTATGTTTTTATAAAATTAGAGCAATAATGTATCCAACTGAATAATTATTCAAGATAGAATTATCTTTTTCCGCTTATAATCAGGAATATATTTCTAGCACTTTTCTAACACTCCTTCCTCTCCTCCTAGTTGCGTCTTTGGATACCTTTGGATAGAGCAAAATTCAACATACCTACATTCTCTGCTCCACAACAAGGCAATTAATTACCCACCTTCCTCCCCCCTAAACGAAATAAATGAACACATCAGTCAAAATGTATAATTCAGTGATTGATCACTAAAGTGCCTATCCAAAAACATTGTATAATTGTGATGAGGTACATTACCCCCTGGAGGGGAAAATATGCCAGATAAAATTCAAACAGCACAATGACAATTTTGTGCAATGAAATTCTGGGGAAAATTTCTGAGTGTTTGATAGAGGTGTAAGAGACGCACAACAGTGATTAGTTTGCTAACTATTTAATAAAAATGTATTTCATACTTAGGTATGCTGGCATTTCTCCCTGAAGCCTTAGATCAAAGATTTTCAAATTTTGTGTAATTTCTTACCCTTAACTTACAGAATTTTTTCCATCTCCCTCAAAAGGATCATGAATCATATTTTTAAGCACTGTCACCAAACTTGTTCAGGTATGTGTATATCTGAGCTCCCTGTAAATATCCCAGGGGCTATAAAAGCTAAATCAGAAACAAGCAGTGATTCAAATCTTCTTCTTCTAGCTGGAAGATTTAAATAATACAAAAAACATTCACCAGTAGAGCATCCAACCAAGGTGCCCAGTTTTTAATCATCTTTTGGCTCCAGTCTGAATAACACAGCATAGTCAAGGCAGTACAACCATGGCGTGTATCCGCATACTGCTAATTCCTTTTGCACTTGTGTGTACCACACAGTTTAGCACTTTATTATATGTTGGCTTGTGATCCAACTGCTCCATGTGTGTGTCTTTTCTTTCAAAACATATTCTGAAATGCTGAAGAGCCATGACCCTGGTTTAAACACCTCTGTATTCCATATAATCCTCAGCATGGTATCATGCACATGACAGAGGAGTTGACACTTGTTGATTATATGTTCTTTTAGAAACTTCTTGGGTAAAACACCTCTTGGAGAAAGACTCAAGCCTTAAAATTTCTGCCGAGATTGTTCACAAGAAGGTAGGTTAGTACATGGCAAAATAACTTGGCTTGTTTTTCTCTTATAATTAGATCAAAATCACCTACTTTCTGAGGATCACAAATTTATTAGAATTCAATAGTGGCCAGGAGCAATTTGATAGAGTCACTAATACTTAGTCACTTTGTGTAAGTTCATAAACAGATAATTTGTACAATTTTTAGTAGTACATGTACTATATCCCAATATCAGCTACATCAACAAAGGCAATCCAACTTTTAAACAATATATTCCTATTTAATAGAATCTTTTAATTTGCAGATTAAGATATTAGCCAAATCAGATCTTCCAAAAAAAATATGTGTGTCTATACACACACGCACACACATGCACACACACACACAGAGCTTTTATTTATTTATTAAAATTCACTTAACCAGGAGTATATTTTACTTTTCTAAATTTTGTATCTGAAGTGAAATAATATGTGTATATATAAATAAAAAGAAACTATCATGTATTTAGTAAATTAAGTGCCACAATCAATTTACATTTTATGTAGTTTATACAAATATATAAATCTCAGTTTTTATTTTAAAATACTGTACCAATGAGGCATAAGATTGCACGTGCACATGTTTTTGTTTGGGGTGCTTATGTTAACAACATTAACTCACAGATCATCAGGACAATTTCTCGGTGGCTCCAGTCTCCCTCCAGTTTGCACGTAGTGTAAAACATCAAGGTTGGAATGCGCTGGATAAGGCTGATGACCAAGAGTCAAAATCTCCCAAATCAGAATTCCAAAAGACCTAAGGACGTTAAAGAGTTTGCTTCAGTTATACCTATTACAAACATGTTTACAGTAGTTTCTCCAACCTAATCGTTCTCGGGGCTCTGGGAGTCTACTTTGTGATTGACATCATTGGCAAAGAATGGGAGACTTAGAAACAAGTTGACCACAAGAAAAAGTAGAACAAGAAACTGCCTACTAGCAACACTTTAAAGGTGATAGGAAAGCTTAGTGGGGGCAGGAACACACACACACACACACACACACACACACACACACACATTTTGCTCCTCCTCCCTGGCTGAACCTGCACTCCAGACCTCCGTGATCTTTTATAGCCACAATGCGCAGACACATCTAGGAGTAAGCAACAAAGCATTTCACCTTTTTTTTTTTCCTGAGTTTGAGTGCTAGTAAACGTGGAGAGGGAAGGCATGAATAAAAACTGGCAGCACTGAGGACCAATTTTATCTCATCCCCAATTTTGCTTAGGGCCAGTCCAGCTTAAAAGTTATTGGACACATCTTTACATTTTGAGCAGCTCTAATCAGAAGATTGGGAACAACAAGCAAAAATGAGGCATCCTATCCAAATAATGAAGAGACATCTAAACCTCCCCAATGTCCTAATCCTTTTGAGATCCACGATTTAAAGTCTACTTATAAATTAACGACCAAACATCCTAAAATAGTAGGCATTTGGACACATACTTGGACATCAATTCATCGGTACCCATTCCTATTAATCATGGCCTTTACACTTTGGGAGAGTAACAAAATACCTGAAGTAAAGGTATCTATTTAAATACACTAGTGAGATAAAGGATCAAACTGATAGAGGGAGGGATGTAAACTGCTGAGACCCAGGAATAAGCCCACCTTGGCCACTAGCTTTCAATTTAGCTTGAGGGAAATCACTTAACCTCTTTGGTCTTCTGTTTTCTCATGTGAAAAACAAGATTAGATGACCTTTCAAGATCTCTTATGGCTCTGATGGTGGATGGTTCTGCCCACATTTCTCTGTGTCCTATTAAGCTCACCATACATCAGACTGAGTAGTGAAGATTCCATCCATCAAACTTTCTGGAGCCATCCACCGAACAGGGAGCAGGCCTTCTCCTCTCTTTCTATAGTAATCATTTTTATAGATGTCCCTTGCGAGTCCAAAGTCCCCAATCTTCACTATCCGTGATGGACTGGTATAGTCTTTCACAGAGACAAGGCAATTCCGGGCTGCCAGATCCCTACAGCAGAAGCCATATTTAGTAATAATAATAATAACAATAATAAAGTTCCAGAGATCAGACAAGTAACACAAGTAGGTCTGTAGACAAGAGAGACTTTTTACACAAATTATTGCTATTTTGAAGGAATGAAAATGTTTAATTATCTTATGTTTTACCCAAACTACAGGTGATTATTGTGCCAATATCCCTAAGAACTTTGTATCTTGAATATCACTGTACCTGTGAATGAAGTGCATCTGCTCCAAGTAGACACAGCCTTTTGAAATATCTACACACAGGTCTACGAGGTCAACCAAGCTGAGTAAAGGACCATGAAACTGTAAGAAATGAAAGAAAAATTACAGGCACTAATTTTTCACTATAGCTATATAGATAGACACACACACACACATATATATATACACATACATATGTGTATATATGTATATATATGGCTACATATATATGCATATACACACACATATATCTAATGTTTTAAAGAAATTTTTAGTTATGGTTACAAGAATTCAAACAAAGAAGAAAAGAACTAAATTTACATGCTTTCTATCCAAATATACGTAAATAAGACTGTATTTAGTAAGCAGAAGCAATACGAGATCTTTGTTGGGAAGATCTCAGCATATCAGAGCAGACAGACCAAAACTTGAAAACTAGTTCTGTTATTTACTAATTGTGTGAACTTGTTCGTGTTGCTTAATTCACAAAGCAACTTTCTCATATGTAAAGTGAGAATAATAATACTGACTGCATAGGATTCAAGATAAAATATGTAATCTGGCTGGTACGTAACAGGCACTTAACAAACAGTAGTTGTTCTCATAAGTAGTAATAATGATCAGTTAATCAGTGCTAGCTAATTTAATTATTGGCCCAATGACTGACATGTAATGTCAGTCATTACAATAGGCTTGTTCCTCATGTAAGCCCCAAATAAATTGATAGCAGTACTCTATTTCAAGGTCACAGATTACTCCTCTCATCTAAGAAAGCCAGCATAGAGTTGAGCCTGTACTGGCTGCAATAATTTCTGCAAGAAAAAAGCCAGTTGAATTTTTTATTGGGATCATATGGAGAAAATTCAAAGTTCCCGCGCAGAGGCTATATCCATAGTCTGTCTGTCTCTTGCCATTTCCCTGCATTTACCCTGTGTCAGGCCTTTATCATCCCTATCGGACACATCCCAAACTTCCCATGTCTCCAACCTCCTGTGCTTTCATTAGCTCACTTCGTTGTGACCCACTGCCTGTAGAATCTGTTACAGATTCCTGAGCACAACCTCCACGGCAGTCCCGGGCCACACCAGCCTCTCTTTACGTCCATTTATTTCCCGTGGTTTCTACTCTCACAACGTGTGTTTCGGTCACACTGGGCCACCTGCAATTCCTTATACCTGCTCTGCGTTTCTCAACCTCTCTTCTCTATTCCTGCCATCATTGTTTCCTGGAATGCCCTCCTTATTCTTGATTTCCATCCACATCCTTCACTGAGCATCTCAAATGATTCCCAACCTTGAAATCCCTCAATTCCTCATAGATGGGTGCCCTTAAGTGCTGCTCCCTCTGCCTCCCCTGACAAGCTCATGTCTTGTCCCAAAAGCAGGAAGAATCCTGATGTTCTGGGACTCAACATTGCCATGGTCCCACTCAACCACACCTGGATCTGATAACTAGGCTCAACTTTACTCCCAAGAATCTATCCTCTACAGCCCTGATCAGGTCCACTAGATGCGTGTCTCCTGGCCTGAGTCTCAGCTGGGTTTCCTGACTGGTTCACTGGTTCTTCTGTGAGTGGAAGCCTGCTTTGGTCTTGGCAAAACCTGCTCTACTAGTGAAGACTCTCTTTGCAGAGAATCCTGCTCCTGAACTTCAGTCTGGTGGCTAGTGCTCTGTTCCCTGCTAACAGATTTCCCGAATGCTGCCTGCCTGCTTGCCTGGATCTCTAACTATCACTTGCTACAGACAGCCCCCATGACAAACTATTGGGATTCCTCATCACCCTATGTTGGGCCTCTTTGACTACAGATGCTGCCTTGGGCTCCCACCTGGCATCTCTTGCCAAACTCTCCAGACATATTGAACCTCCATATGGCTCTGTCCCTAGTCAAAGCCTTTCATGACTCACATGGGTGTAGTTTCAGAGACTGTTCCATCTCCCACTTTGGTTGTGTCCCAAACAGAAGACTTCCTCCACGAAGCCTTCCCAGGTCCCCTTAGTTGGACCTCATCTCTCTCTCCTCTACGCTTCAGCAGTATAGTCTCCACTCCACTCTAATGGGGCTTCCCACTCTCTACTTTAAAGGAGTTATTTATATGTGACTTACTTCCCTCCCAGGTGGCAAGGTCCTTGAAATCAAGAGCCACATCCTTCACTGTCATATAATAAACATCCAGCAAAAATTTGATAAATTAAATTGTATCTGGCTATATATTTGTACTATCTTGATAGGTTGTTTTTCTTTTTTTTTTTACTTTTTCTACCTTAATACAATCTTAGAATATCAAAGCTAAAAGTAACCTGAGAGAGTTTTTGATTCAATATCTCGTTTTATGGATGCAGAAACTGAGGTTCTGAAAATGAAGGACTAGACTAAGGTTTATGGTCAATCTTTGTGCTGTCAATCCTTGTGCATTCAACCCAACAAAACAGTCTCGGTGCAGGTATAGGGAGAAGGATGCTTGTGCCAGTTCTTCTGGGAAGAAGCCTCTGAGCACTCTCTGTGGAGAGATGGCTGGCCCCAAATGAACTTAGCTTGATGGAGGCTTAGAGCCTGTGGTGTTCCTCTGCGGGCCCTAGACCTTAATCCCGGCACTCGGCACCTGACAGCACCCTGTCCTATACGGTTGGGGCGAGGGAGCTGAAGCATGGAAGCCGTCCTAGGCAGTGGCCGGAAGGATGTGCCAAGAACGGAAGTGCGCTTGAGAACCAGTGGTTATAACCATTAGGATCCTGGCTGAATAGGAATCATTTGGAAATAGCAGTTCCATGCTTTCTTTCAGTCCATCTTCATCCTCTCCTCCCTACCCCCTAAAACAACAATAAACCTACAGATAAACTTTCTTGTTAAAGATGGGGGATCAAAGGCATGCATTTTTAGTTCCACTCTCCCCCAAACCTTACTAAAATGACAGTGTATGCAGTGGAAATTTTATAATCTCACAAGGTCAGATAGATCAGGAGAATAGAAACATTTTGGAAGAGGGAAAGCAGATGGAGGAGGGATAATATCGCGGAGCCAAGAAAGAAGAAACCTGCCTGCCTGCAGAGAGAGAAGATGAGAACTGAGCTGTTTTCACTATAGAACCCCATGAAGGCTCTGGAATTGGAGGTAGCAAGTATCTCTGAATGCAGGGGTGAGGGGCAGGACTGAAAGCAAGATGAATGATTGAAAATTTATTTTAAGGGTTAACTGGATCCTGGATCCCCCCAACACTGCAGGAGGTTTTCCTTTATGGGAAACACACACACAGAAACTGAACTAGAACAACTCCAAGTTCAAAGATACCAGTTATACTAAGGCATTGTGCTGAAAAAGGAGAAGGGAATTAAATGTGTGTCCACGTACTGAGCCTTGAGACCTGTACCCCCTCTCCCTTCTCGACTCCCTGACTCAGGCTCAGGCATTTATTCCCCGGGGCAGGAGACCAGTAGATTCCTCTCTGGTAGGAAACTGGCAGATGCCAGGGAAGACATCCAGAAGCTGTCATTATGGGATCCTCAACAGAACATCAGGGTCCCACCTGACAACCCAAAGGAAGCTGCCACAGACACGTAGGCTCCAACCAGCTTCTCAGGCCTCACTATTACAGATGAAGACCAGCCACAAATCATCAAACATTTGAGAAAAGCTTCTCACATTAAAAACACATCCCAAAAGAAAGAGGAAAAAGGAAAGCAGGACAGGTCAGGAAGCAAATCAACACTTTAAAAAAACTTTCATTAGTATCCTAGGAAAGATAAGATTTTGCATGTATGGAAATATCAGAATACTATTTAAAGAGGCAGTCAAAATATAAAAACGAGTTGTGGACAATTAAAATTTTAAATTCTATTAAAAAGTTGAATAAATCTACCAGAATTGAGAGCAAAAATACACAGACTTGGAAAATAGGAGAAAATAGCTAATAGAACAAAAGGATGAAACCACGTGGTCAATTATCCAACTAATAGGATTTCTAGAATGAGGAAATAGAGGAAAAAGAGGAATAGAGTTTTATTTACTATCAGAGAAAAAATATGAAAAAAATCCTAGAACTGAAAGGGATGATTTTCCAGGCTGAGTATGCAGATGGGTAAAAAGTGCCACAGATAAGGAGATGTTCCTAAAATTTCCCAAAGGGGAGGGGCTAACAGCAGGTCACTGATCCTGAGTCCAGGAATCAGAATGACGTAAGACTTCCTACAGGCAATGGTAGAAGCTGGAAACAAAGAAGTAGCAGATTTACTTTTGAGGAAAAAGGGTTTTCAACCTGGAATCCAGCCAAATTATTAATCAAGTGTGAGGGAAGAGTAAAGGACATATTCTCAAAAAGAGAAATTTAAAAAAAGGAGATTTTTGCCTCACAGGCATGTTTTCTCATGCTTTCTCTTTACTAAAATAGAACAAAGAAGTCACAGAATTGAGGAAACAAATGTCCAACGTGGAAACTACCAGGGGGAACATGAAGGAAGGCCCTAGGATGACAGCTGTGTAGACAGCCCAGAGGACAAGCACTCGCATTGGCTCCCGGAGGGAAGCGTCCAAGAAAAAAAAATCATTAGGTGCTGGATTATCTGATATATTTAACCATGTTGAGAAAGTGTTACAATTCCATCAGAGAGTTTAGGTATATAGAAAAATAAGCAAATGAGGAAAAAAGAGGCATTTATTATACTAACCACCCCCTGCAAAAAAAAAGCACACAATCATAGCATTTGAGTAACTTAGCTACAAATAATAATTAAAGAGTCCTAGTAACGTAAACCTGCAGTATTGATTTATCTGAAAATTGTGATAACTGTCAGAGGATGGGGGAAGCAAAGTTTCTCTGTGTATAGAGCTGGTCGGGTTTGGGCTGGCACATGAATAATTCTAAGAGAGTTAATACTCGCTTTTTATAGTATGCAGTTAACAGATTTCCCCCATTGATTGAAAAATCAATGTGCAGCAGTACAAGCAGAGTATTTAGGAGCATGGAGGTAAATACCAGAAGAAATGTGTGGAGGCCTGGGAAGAAATAGAGCACAAGACTCTTGTTTTTCACTATAAACCTTGTCAGATATTTCAACTTTTTAGTTATATAATAATGTACTTCGACAGAAATAAAACCAGATTTTTTAAATCTACAGATTTAAATTTTACTTTCTGGTTTTGTCTCATGTGTTTCTCATCTGAGATATAACGTAGGTTCCCGCAGGAGCTGTCACCCCCGGCCCTCATTCCACACTCATTCCACAGTATTTCCAGTGTCCACACTATGCCCGGCACTGGGGAGAGGAGGGAGGATGGACTGGGGCTGCATTTTGTAGGCAGAACTGTAGAGTTGACAGGACTTGTTAGCGTGGTTGTAGGAAAAGAGAAAGCAAGGAGCCGGATGGATGGCATGGAGGGGCACGTATGAAATCAAGAGTTCTGTTTTGGCCAAAATAAGTTTGAGATGCCTGTTAAAATCCAAACAGATAAGTCAACTGGGTAGGGATATATAAGTCTACTACTCAGTAAAGACATAAGGGCTGGAGATACCAGTTTGGGACAGACAGGCACATAGAGTAAGTACAGAGGAAGATGTGCCTTTTCCAACTCCACACAATCTCTGTTCTCCAGAAATCATGATTCTGGCAATGAGGGACCTATTTCCCCATTAAACACTAAAAATAAGCTCAAATAACCAGAACATGCCAGAAATTAGCCCAGGGTTCTAATTATCCTAATCCAACATGAAGGAAATATAAGAAGTCTTCTTAGAACCTTCTACTATCAGCCAAAACTGCAGACTATTGAATTTAAGGGAAATTATAGGACATTTGCATTACAAAACCAATACTATGGACCCCATTTCCTACCGTTGTCATCCGGGCTTTACGCAAATAGGTAAGAAGGTCTCCTCCTTCCATCAGTTCCAGGATAATGTACTGGGGTTCATTCAGCAGACAGACTCCAAGCTGCTTCAGAATGTTGGGATGATTAAACTTGCTAGAAGGTGGAAAGAGACAAGCAGGATGACATGACAGTGACAGAAGTCCTAGCTGAGGGTCTTTACAGAATAGAGCAATTCTTCATCTATAGTTTCCTTCAAAACCTCTGATTTTTTTTCTCCAATAAATGCAAGCCTCCTTTTCCAGGTGCTCGGCTTGCCTCACGGAGGTAATATGGCAACCCCTAGTGGCCAATGCATATGGATAGAACAGGGTGAGTTTTACAAGAAATAACGTTTATATTAAACGTTTTATGTTTTAGACAAGAAAGTAATTTTAATTAATATCCTTCTTCAAAAGATATTTGATAACATTATGTTTTTGGTCATCACAAATATGAAATATTATTTTCTCCCTTTTACAGAAACAATTCAGACATGGAGGTTTGGCTACAACTGTTTTCTCAAGACAGCAAAACAAGTAAGCCCGGATCTAACGATTAGAATCCACAGCTCGGGACCCCATCCACCACTGCCTCACATCCCCCCTTTAAGATGTCTTTGAATAGTTTTCATGACCATCCACTGACTCTAACCTTGAAGACAAGTTTACCAAGACAAGAGATATTTTCATTGGCGTGATTGTATTGAAGAGAATGCTCCCACGCTTTGTCTGCTTAACGTGTTATGACACATTTAGCAGAACATAAGCGTGTTTAAAGCTGAACAGCTTCAGAAGTCACTTGCAAAACATGCTTCTTATTGAAGGTAAAAGGAAGACCTTTCGCCTGAGGACTGCCCGCACCCAGGCTTGGAAGTGTGGCTTCTACGCAACACGGGTCACTGCAGAATTATTTCCCTTCAGACTTCAGCCGTGTGTATTCTGGGCACGGTCTGTTATGTCAGGTCACTTTGAGTGTTAAAAATCCACCAGTCATATCCAGGTGATCATTTTGTAATGTATATAAATATCAGATCACTATGATGTACACCTGAAACTAACATGATATTGTATGCCAATTATACTTCAATAAAAAAAATTTTTTAACCCACTAATCAGATGTAAAAGCTTCCTACCCATACCAAGAGAAAACTATTTCAGAGCTGCCCTGATACCTCATCAGATGTGCCTCCTTCAGGAATTCAATCTTCTCTTGGTCTGTGGAGCCCTTCTTCAAAGTCTGTGCAACATAAAAACAAGCCGGGAATCAGTATGGCAGGCATTTCTGTGAGCTCAGTGTCTTAATGGAAACAATCTTTGCTTTGTTTTGTAATATCCGCCCTGAAACCTGGAAGTGGATAATGGCTAATGAATGTACACATGCTCTGTAAACCTGTTCAAAAGTTAGCCCGTGTTATTGCCAGTGTTCAAATAGGACAATCTGATAGATAAAAGATCTAGTAACATTTACACAAAGTCCCTCCAAAATGTAGAAATTTTAAAAAGAGACCAAATTTGGCATTTAGTCCAATTTCTTCATTTTCAGTTTTCTATCTGTTCCTCACTGCTTCCTAGCTAACAATATTCTAATTTCTTTCTTAGAGACAAGGCACTTGGTCCCAGAAAATTTGTCTAAGCTAATCATGAAAATCGTGTTCGGCAGTTCTCCAGCCTCCCTTGCAAATGAGGTGGTCATGTGACTCAGCTCTGGTCAACGAGATGTGAGCGAAAAACTGCTAAGGGGGAGACGGGCTTGTAGAAAACTGTTTTCCTGGGCACGTACATCTAACACCATCCTTCCCCCTCTTCCTGGCCTGAATGAAGATGTCATGCCTGATTCTTTGGCAACCATCTTGGGCCCATGAGACACACTCACGTACAAAGTCAAGAGAATTCAGATATACTGGCTCCGACCTGACACAGTACTGCACCAAAGCCAGCAGTCATCTTGTTAAATGAGAAAAACAAACACTTGTTTAAACTAGTTGAGGTTGGATTAAGTTAAAGGACTTTTAGATGATATCATTTGGAAATGGAGAGAATTTTGCCAACTTTTCTGGTTGTATAGCCCACCCTCAAAGCAATAAATTCCTAACAAGCAGTGCTCAGCGTATTGCTCAATTACATAAAAGATTTATCATCCTTTGATTAAAAGAAAGCTTTACAAAAGTGTGAGATTATATACCCAGTGCTTCCTTAAAACTACATTAAATGTACCATGATGAATAATTGTGTAGTACAGGGGTCAGCAAACTACAGCTAAGGACCAGTTCCAGCCTGTCACCTATTTTTGTACAGCTTACAATCTGAAAATAGTTGTTATATGTTTATTTTATTTTTTCCAGCTTTATTGAGGCATAATTGACATGTTACATTTTCAAAGGGTTAAAAAAGTCAAAAAAAAAAGAATAATATTTCATAATACATGAAAATTATATAAAATTCAAATTTCAGTTTTCATAAACAGGGTTTTACTGGAACCCAATCACACTCATTTACATATCAACTATGGCTGTTTTTGCACTGCAATTGCAGAATTGCGTAATTGCAGCTGACACTGTATGGCCAGTAAGCCTAAAATATTTACTATCTGCCCTAGTACCTAGTTCCTTGAGAATGTGCTTTACAACCCTGGTTCTCTTATAGCATATTTGAAGGGAAAAACTGTCTGTCAGGCCTTAGCTAATTAGTAGCTTTAGAGGTAACTATTAATTACAGAACTTACATAGGAAATGGAAGAAAAAATTGTGATTTCTGTAGCCATCAATAGGTTTCTACCTTCTACCGGTTCCCTTTTCAATTAAGATCATTCATCTTTTTTTTTTTTTTTTTTGGTGAGGAAGATTGTCCCTGAGCTAACATCTGTGCCAATCTTCCTCTATTTTGTATGTGGGATGCTGCCACAGCATGGCTTGATGAGTGGTGCATAGGTCCGTGCCCAGGATTCGAACTGGCAAACCCTGGGCCACTGAAGCGGAGTGCACAAATTTAACCACTATGCCACTAGGCCAGCCCCAAGATCACTCATCTTTTGTGATAGCTGTATGCATGTAAATATGCTGACGCAACATGTCAAAGAGTTAAGAGATCCACATTACCTTCACTGCTACTTTGGTCTCTCCACTTCCAACTCCTAGGATGTCTTCTGCTGTCCCTTCGTACACTTCTCCAAAGGCCCCACTTCCCAACAAGAGACGTAGAGTCAGTTTTTCCCGAGGAAAGACAGGAAGACTTTCAATCTCCTCTTGGGTCGGAAGAGTGCTAGAAAATAATAATATTTTTGTCTCCCAAAGTGCATATAGTTTACATGTTGGTGTTGGTGTTAGTGTTTGAGAGACAAAGGGTATGAGAAAGAGAGAGAGAGAAATCTCATGGCTTTGTAATACTGTAGTGCATTCTATGTGATATATGGATGTGGAATTTTGCGTTCCTATTTCTCCCCTATTCTACCATCCAGAATATTCCTTCCCTATTCCAAAATCCAGCCAGGGCATGTCACTTTGCTTCTAGTCATCTTCATTTTGATAGAAACATGCCTGTGTGTACATTGCCTCAAGAATTTTTTGCTGTAGCTTCTTGCTATTGTTTTTTTGTGTGTGTGTGTGAGAAAGATCAGCCCTGAGCTAACATCCATGCCAATTCTCCTCTTTTTGCTGAGGAAGACCAGGCCCTGAGCTAACATCTATTTGCCAGTCCTCCTCCTTTTTTTTCCCTTTTTCTCCCCAAAGCCCCAGTAGATAGTTGTATGTCATAGTTGCACATCCTTCTAGTTGCTGTATGTGGGACGCGGCCTCAGCATGGCCGGACAAGCGGTGCGTGGGTGCGCGCCCAGGATCCGAACCCGAGCCACCAGTAGTGGAGCGCGTGCACTTAACCACTAAGCCACGGGGCCAGCCCCAGCTGTAGCTTGTTTTTTAAATTTATCGATTCCTTCAGGTTACCAATTTGTGTAAAAAGCTATTACAAACTAGCAATAAACACATCTGGGTTTATGAGCTAAAAAGCATTCACACACCTGATCTCTTATGTAAAACAGAATTTACTATGACCACAAAAATCAACTCCATCCCCATCAGGTTAACTTTTAGAAAGCCAAGCTTCTCACTTGGAATATTATGAGGGAAAAAACTGCATCTGCAATGAAAATGCTTTGAGTTTTTAAAAGAGAATCTTGAATATCAGATTTACTGAGTAATTTCTCAAGGGAAAGTCACCTCCAAATAGCTAATTTAGATCACCTCTCTACTTCAAATCCTTCCTTTTTACATCTTGAATTATAAATTTCAAGGCCTATAACTATGTAATTCCTTTTTACATACACTACAATATAGGATCTTGTATAAAAAGATATTTAAATGTTTTCTTAAATTATGATGACCATAGAAGTTCAAAACTCATCTATCTTAAAGAGATTTTGCAGGCAATCACCATACAACTTAAGAAAACGGAACAAGATTGACAATAACACACGCAGGAGACCCTTGGAATTCCTATCTTCCAGTAGCCTCCAGTTGAACCAATTAGGTTACCATCTACTCTCTTCAACATAGTATTTATCTCCTTGTTTCCTTAGGAAAGATCCCTGGGTACACTCTTGATAGTCGCCCACTCTTCATCTAGGTGCCCCACAATGATGGCCCCGGTTACGCACTGTATCGCATAGCAGGCATTAGCCAGTCCTACTCCAGCCGCCAGCCCTCGAAGCTCAGCCAACTCTTTGTCTTCGTTTATGAGAACTGTTAGACCTTCCTTGGGAGTTTTTAGATTCTTTAATCTTCTATGCCAGACTATAAAGAAAAAAGGACATAATTTACAAAATAAAACATTGCTTCCTTTTTCCTTTAGGAAATGTTGCCAATACAATTTAAAAGCTTATATGTAAGAATACTATTGGTAGAATAACAGAATTTGATTGAAAAATATGTCCATAATAGAAAAACTAATTAATTCAGGCACAAAGCCATATAAAAACACATGACTTATATCACCTCACTTTCCATCTCATGTCTCAGAGTAGTTTAATATATTTCTTATTGCTGTTATAAACAGGTTGAAGTATCTTAACATCAGAAATTATCTCTCAAAATCACCCATAAACTAGAGTCAAAATAAACCAAAACAAATTTGCATAACAATTATTAGTGAAACGAATTCATTTCTGAGTCCAGATATGTCCAGGTTATACGCCTCAGTAAGCCTGAGGAACGCTTTCAGTATAATGGCACAGTTTCATTAAAAAAGGCAGAGTATAAGAGTGTGTATCTGTTGTTGTTCATATACACATACTGAAATACACAGAAAAATTATTAGAATGAAACCCACCAAATGTTACAGTGGTTCTCCCTAGTTGTGGAATCATGGGAGATTTGTATTGTCTTCTTCATACAATGAGCAAATATTATTTTTATAATTATAAAAACTACAATATTTTTTAAAGATTAAAATACAATTATGTCAATAAGATCACCCATCTATAATAGAATATTGGCTCAGAAGTTGAAAACAGCAAGGATGCTTTCTGAGATGATCATTAAAATTTGAACTTTATTCCATAGGAGTTTCTGCATCCAACAGGTTATAGTTGATTCAAGTGAAATTCCATCTGAGGGACCACACAGGGAAAATCTTAAGCACTTTTGCTAGTGCAATTTTCAAACCCGAAATGCTCTCACCACCCCTCTTTATTTTTAAAGGCCCAGCTTAAGGCTCCACATCCTCAGTGATGCCTTCTGAGACCTCTGTAACCTCTGCTGATCTCTCATCTCTGAATTTACAAGACCAATTGTGGCTGTCAGTGAGCACGTCTATATCACTGTCTTGTACATTTCCGACACTATTACCTTTTATTGTTGTTTAACACATATTTCACTATTTATCTTTCCACACGGGTATGTCTTACCTCCCTCATTAAATGGCAAGATCCCAAGGTCAGCAATTGTATTTTACTGTCTTATATTTTCCTCTGCTCCCGGCGCAAGGCTAATTGCGCACACTACATATGACCACGCACCAAAGCAAAGCCTGTCAATGCTTATTTTTAAACTCTTGTTTCAACTTTATATTTATAAGTATGACGGATGAGAGCCCTCAGCACAACACAAATTTTAAAACAATTGCTACTTTTCATTATTTTAATAACTCAATCTTTTCTCATGCATTTGCACACTCCTACTAGTAAAACCACATGCACTGCTAATAATAGCAAATAACCAAATTAGCTTAGCTCCACTCAAAAATCCAGGAGTTCCAAAGAAAATAAAGACCTTCAAGTCCTGAGAAAGTCGGCTATCCATAGGATGTCTTGAGAGCACAATAGGTTGTCTGAAATTATCTCATGTTCATCCACTAGAGTTATGGGTTTAAACAATGGTGATATACAAGTAGGCAAGCAAAGGTCAGATGAAGGATTCTTCACGTAATGCTCCTTCCCAGTAGGAAAGCAGACAAGTAGTCAAGCCTATATGCCAACTGCCAAATATACTGCAGTCCTATGGGTAATTCTGGAGGGGCTGGCTTAGTGGCATAAACATCAGCTGTGCGATACTTAGACTCTCTGGAACCACAGGTTAAAATCCTGGCAGGGTCAGCTGAAATTTTTAGCTTTCCAAGTTAGCTGGAGGAGTTCCATATATTATCTGGGTGGAATCTGTGAAAAGAAATCTCAATTCAAGTTTCAACATGTTCTCTAATAACTTATGACTTCTATCGGTTTGGGGAAAGAATAAACATTCAGAACATTTAGTGAAATATTGGCTTTCTTTATCCTGAAATAGTTCAACTTCATGTTTGTAACTCTTTCTTAAACTTTCTCTTCTTTATGAAAAAAGTAAGCCACGGTTTCCTGAATATGTGCTTGAGTGTTCTTTTCTGGTAAGTATCATGCCTTTCTTGTAAGGCTTCAGCATGTCAGGCACTCATTAATAATGATAGGGTGACCGTATATCTTATAATCCAAACCAGGACATTTTAGGGATTGAAAAAAAGTGCTATTAATGTTTATGCTGAAACAACAGGAATGAACCAGGACGTATGATTACTATGATAACTCTGCAAGGCCCAATATTTGATCAACCCTTTTGGAGTTGTCACTGTATTTTCTCATCATTAAACTAAATCTTGAAAGAAAGAAAAGACTTATAGGACTAGCACATTAGTATAAAATGAATAGTGGGAAATAGCCAGTTTTCTATCTACCTAACCTAATTCTTCTACTTTCTTGGTCATTTATAAATGAGCAGGGATTTGAAATAAGCAAGTCAGTTGTCTGAAAGCAAGAGCGGATCCTATAAGCCAGAAATGGATCTTCTGCAAAAGAGGGCCTGTTTATTTCAAACCAGGCTGTCTGCCTGGAGACCCAAACTATCCCGACCAAGGATTGTCACGGTCTCTCATTAATCCTACACTGTTTTTACACCCAGAGTTATTTTTCTTTTATTTATTTCAAACTATAAGCCTCAAAACACGTGTTATATAGCCAATCAGAAACAAATACTGTTTTAAAGAAAATCAGAGTCAGTGTCCTTGCTGGCAGCTTCAACTAAAGTACACCATGAAGTGTAACTACAGATATATTTTTCATAAAATAGTTCCCCCTAGATCGAGAGAACAATTCACAGAGATTAGTGGTTATGAAAGTATAGTGAAAGGTAACATTGCAAATTTCATGAATTTATTTCATATGGGAGATTAAATAAACTAAGATAAATCAACTAGTATGATCAAGTAAACTATTTATTACCTGTTTTTAAAAAACCTATTTTACTTACCCAAGGTCAGTGGGACTGTAACAACCAGAAATATTCCGATTATAATAGTAAGTATAAAGCTTGTTTCTGGTATCCAAAAACCATCTAATGAAATAAATGAGAAAAAGAAATTAACTCACAGAATAAAGCTAGATGGTCCAGTGATATGCCAGATATACCAGAGCTAGCTCCTACTAGATTTTTGCAAGCCAGTTGTTAAACCACGTAGCTTGAAATCATCTATGGTGAAAGTATTTATGTCACGGGAAATCAAAATCAAGGTTGATTTTTTTTTCCCCCCAAAGAGCCAGTTTACCAACACATCATTGGGATGTACCCACCCAGTCTTCCACTTTGGAATGACTGGGGAAACATGTATAATCTTTTTAATTAATTTGGGACAAAGAAGTCTCAGTATTCATATAGTATATCGTTGGGATTGTTATTTCTTCCATAACATCTTCATACGCATTTAATTCCATGGGTATTAAACTGAGGAATATAAACATGGAAAAATGGTACTTTCTCTTACGTAGTTTCAGTTAAGTAGAGAAGACAAACATGTAGACCAGTGCTTGGCAGACTATGGCCTGTGGGTTAAATCTGGCCACAGCCTGACTTTGTACTGCTCATGAGCTAAGAATGATTTTTACATTTTTAAAGTACTATTTTTAAAAAAAGGAGAAGAAGGAGAATACGCTACAGAGATCGAATGTAGCCCACAAAGCCTAAAATATTTACTATTTTCTTCCTTTCAGAAAAAGTTTGCCAGGCATTCATCCAGATAACTAACTACAATACAAATAAGAATGGTGTAAGTTTTATTTAGAATAATGGACTATGTGTGTGTAAAATGCAATAATTTGTTTGCCTAAGGAGCATTGGTTAAGTATCATGATGGATTCATTTAAGCTAGGCCTTGAAGGATAAGAAGAATTTCAATTGACAGAAAGTGAGGGAAAGGAAATCCCAGCTAAGGGGCAAATGGTAGGTGGTGGCGACCTGCATTCTACATTCTAAGCTGAAGAAAACTAAGGATGAAAACTTTGTGTCATAAAAGCTTTTTATCAGTCTGATATGGCCACAGCATAGGAAAAAATATTGGGAAAGATGAACCACAATTGGAGGACAAATCACAGAAGGCCTTAAATGCCACACAAAAGTTCGTTCTTGATTCTGAAGGCAGTGAATGGGGAACCATTTCAGGCATTTCAAAGTGAGGTTAAGTGATCCAGCTTGTGCTTCAGCTAGATTAACTGTCAGCCGTGTGATTAAGCCAAGAGCACAGGCAAGAAATGATAGCTTCAATTAGGAAAGCCAAAGTGGAAATAAGAAGACGGAAACTCATCACACAGAAATCAAAATGGTAAATCAACAGAACTTGGTCACTATGAGGGAAAAATCAAATATGGCACTGAGATTTCTAGCCTGTGTGATTAGAAATATGATATATCATAAACTAGAACAGGACACACAGTGGAAAAATGTTGATATTGGAGAAGAGACAAAGAATAGTTTTAGGCCTGTTTTGTATAAGATGAGAGTACCAGGACCAGGATAATAAGGCTGGATAAAGACCAGACTGTGGCCAGCCTTAGAAACCTATCTAGGAGCATGATCTTGACGTGGCAGGCATTAAGGAGCAGCTGATTATTACTGAGGAGAAAAATGACATGATGATATTGATGTTTTAGGAAGATCACATCAGATGAAATGAATAGTTCAATAGTTTAGATAAGTTATACAGTCACCCAATCTATTGCTAATGTTAAGAACTCACTTATCATTTTCCCTGAATCTCTGTGTAATAAGTTAGTAAGTAAACAGACATGGTAACACACCTCCAGCTAATAGAATATTTTCACTGATTCCACTATATTCACCAAATCCTAGAGCATTTGCAGCTACTACTCGTAACTGAAATGTTCCTTTCAGGTTTTTGGACTTCCATATGCAAATGTTACTGCAGGATCCATTAAATGCCATCTTCCACATTAAAGCCTGGTTCTGTGAATCATTTGAAGTACCCTGTCTGCAAAAGAAAGAGCAAAATTGTAAATACAGAAAATATATGAGACAATATATGTGTTATTTCTAGATGCTCATATATCATCTTAATGACAGCACTACAGAGCGTCTCCTATTGCACCTCTACCCTTGATCTCATTCCTTTCACATGGTTTGGCTACAGAACACAGCATCGTCTTATAAAGTCATCCCAGCAATGCATGGAGCCAACCTACTCAGCCTATCGGGAAAATAATGAATAATCTGTGGCCAAGAGAAAGCTGAAGATCCTTTTCCTACTACCAGAATGTGTAAACTTTCTTCAGAATTCCAAACACAGAAGACAATTATTCTGTAAATTTCAACTGGAAATTTTCTTTCTTAATTCTCAGTCTCTTATGCCATCTGTAGTTTACATATACCATATCTGGATAAAATAAAATACAGGACATAAAATTGATAGCAATGTGTTCAACTACCAAAGTTATTGTTACATCTGAGATACCAAGGTTCCTTGCTTCCTTTGTATTGGCCTCCACCCTACCTCAAAGTCAGTCCACATTATTCTTCATATGAAACATGGAAAGAGCTCAAGAGCTGGGTTCAAAAGACGTGACTGGGATGGCTTTTAACAGAATCATGGGCTGGAGGCAAGCTCAAGGCCTTCCGATTACGTCTTCTTCGACAATGAACTTTTCAAGTCTGAAACTTTTCAGACCACAACAATTTTAGGACTTGATGCCCACCCACAGGAAGTTCAGGGATATGTAAAGGAAGCCAGTTCTGCTCCTACTAACTGAGTGGTCGTCCTGAAAGAGCAAGAAGGACAGCAAAGGCTGAGCCTCTGAGGGACAGGGAATGGGCAAGAACATCAGGGCAGCAGAGTTGGTCACAACTGTTACCAGGAGCTAAGGATTATCGTAGGAACCATCCTGAATAAAGTTTTACGACTTTATACTGTTTAAAATCTTTATAGTGTTTTTGTACATTTTGTGACGTCTCATGGTAGGCATTGGCAATTTCATTGTTCAACCCAAACAACTGTGATACAAAAGAAAGAGAACTTTAAAAGTTTATAAAATGGCTCTTCACAGTTATTGGTCTTTGAGGAAGAGAAGGAAGAATTCTGACATTACTTGAGCACCTTCTATTTCCAACACAACGTACTGGTGCTTTTCATATGCTGTTTCATTTCACTGACTCTTCACAACAACCTAAAAAGGTAGAGATCATCATCCCATTTTACAGATGAGGAAGCTTCAGTTCAAAAAAGGAAGAAAATAAAGATTTAAACATGGTCTGGGTGCCAGGTTGAATAGTGTCCTCCCAAAATTCATGCCCACTCAAACCCAGGGAATGTAACCTTGTTTGGAAATAGAGTCTTTTCTAATGTAATCAAGTCAAGATGAGGTCAATACTGGAGTAGGGTAGGTTCAAATCCAATGACCAATGCCCTCTCAAGAAAGGAGAAATTTGGACACAGACACACACAGGGGGAACACAGACACACAAAGGGAGAACACCATGTGACAACAGAACCAGAGAGTAGAGTGATGCATCTACAAGCCAAGGAATGCCAAGGATTGCCAGCAACCACCAGAAGCGAAGAAGAGGCAGGGAAGGATTCTTCCCTAGCACCTTCAGATGGACCACAGTCCTGCCAATCCCTTGATTTCAGACTTCTAGGCTCCAGAACTCTGAAAGAATAAATGTCTATTGTTTCAAGCCACCCAGTTGATGGTGCTTTGTTACAACAGCCCTAGGAAACTAACACAGTCTGTTTAGCTTCCAGGTTCTTGCACTTTGCACAACCACTACCTTTGCACCATCAGCAAGTACACTGGGACTAACTAAAGTGTCCTGACTGAAGAAGTTACTTTGAGATACTGAAAGTACAGAAATTCATTCTATTATCCCATAATACCTGTCCTGACACTAGAGACTTGAGGCAAGGTAACGCAAAGTATTTATGGAGCGACGCACCTAAGGAGTTACAGAAGAGAACACACTAAAGGGGTCCTAGCAAGACTGTGGTATGGCCTGGCTGATGAACATAATTACATTCACAGACCACCAAGACCATTCTACAGGTCAGAGTGTATTTTACCCTGCATGAAAAACACGAACAGAAATTTCAATGTTTCAGTTAGAAATGTGGCCCATATAATTCTCCAGCATGAGCAAGAAAATTTCTTAAGGTTATGGGAATGCCAGAGCAAGATGAAGCAAAAATAGATGTAAAGCTCAAGTTGCCAGGACTATAATTATGGAGGTGACTTTTGTCCTTGGAGTGTCTTAAAAGATGGCTTCATAGTCCCGTGAGGGGAGTGTCTGTGGAATTTGGAATTCTCCTCTCAAGTTGGCATGAAATTAGTTCATCTGAGCCAGTTATGATTCACAGAGCTCCCCATGCTGGCTGGATCTGAGGTTGCATATTTTCATCAGCTGTGTGGTTTCCACTGAAGGCACATTTTCAGTCCCCGGGAACACATTGTGAACTGTAATCTTCACAAGCTAGAGAATCCTGTGTGACTTCTACACTTCAGACCATTTCAGACTTTGACCTGATTTTACTTTTGGAAAACACCCAGCTTATTGCCAATTCTCACTAGACGTTATTCATCTTACTAAAACAAATTATTATCAGAAATTCACATGTATACCATCATCTAACATCAAACATCAGCTCAGCCTCCTGAACAGAATAGATTTTAAGTAAATACTAGTTGCATGTGCCAATGATTGAATTATTTCCATCAAGTTTTGATAAGTAGTTGCAGATTTCCCTGAAGAATGATGTGATCTGCCTTATAATTTGAGTGCCAAGGCTGACTGCTAGGAATTGAGCAAAGAATGTACTGATGCACGCAAGGTCCTTAAACCAAAGATCCTTCGTGTTTATTTACAAATACACGTTCATAAATATTGTTAATTTTGATCTAATAATACCTTAAAATTAACGGCTTAGCTCTTTGTAGTTTACAAAGCACTTTTTCCAACAGACCTACCTGATCTCCAGGATATAGTACATAAGTCGGCTTCCATTATCATCAGCTTTTTCCCACTGTATTGAATTTTTACTCCCTTCTAATAATTTTGGAATGCCTGGTTTACTTGGGACTCCAGCTTTGGAAACAAAAGAAAATACTGATTGATATGTTAGAAGTATAAAATAGTCTGCATAACATCTTTCTATTGAATATATTTACTAAAGGGAAAGCCAAATACATTAAAGAAATATTCAGAAATATTCTCATTTCTGTGCATATTTTTAAATGAGCATCTAAAGTTTTTATTAGTGATGGATTAGATGGATTAGTGATAGGAGTAATAACATATTTTTGCTTGACACAAAATAAGTGAAGGAAATAAAGAAAACTATTATCAGTTTTGGAGAATTTTCCCTTGATTCTTATAGGAATTCTTATAGGGAGTTCTGTATACCTTTTAGAATACTAGTTAATTTAATATACTTTTTACATTTTTTATTTTTAGCATCTGGAATATAGTACTCAACGAGTAAATATTTGTTGAACACTCAGTAACTCTTTTCATTTAGTTCTCACTGCAAAATATTCTAGCTAGACAGGAAATCAGAATATCAAAAGGCAAAATAATTTTGCCCCGTTCAGGATCCTGCAAGACCAGGTCAGTATTATCTCATTACTGCCTATAAGGACTCCTAACTCTTTTCAATCTCTTCACTGAAGCTCTAGAAATAGTAATTTACTCTTTTAAGAAAAATTTCAACCTCTAGGATTGGTGAAATAAGTGATGACAAAGGAATTGAGAAACTTGTAGAGTTTTCTGAGTGTTGAGTATATTAATACTCACCTTTAGTCTTAAAGCTTTCTGGAAGTGAGGTACTATTTTCTCCTGTCCTATAAAGCACGACTACGCGGACATTGTAGGAAGTACAAGGTTGTAGATTTGTGATGTTACAGACATAAGCAGGACCGTGGCTGCACGAAGCTTCAACATAGTAAAACTCATGGTACTTCCACTAGAAAACGAAGTCTCAATTAACATTTTTGTTTCTTTAAGAAAACTTTCTTATACACAGAAATTCACAAGCCTATGGCAAGCAATTAAAACATAAAGTTTACTTTCCATTAAAAAATAAGAGCTTCTTTATGAGTGTTTGATCTCAAACATTATCTTCACCACCAACAGCCATTTTATGTTTTCTGACAAGCTGTAACTGACTTGAATGACGGTTCTTAGGATAAGTCCAAGGTAGGACATACACCTCTGACTATACATCATCGGGGAAGACTCAGGGCATGACTTCCTTTTATCCCTAATCCTAGACACCAACATTAAATCAGGATGGCTAAGAATGCAAATTCACAACTGAGGGAGAATGATTGATCAAAACAATGGTACTTTCAATTCTGTGGATTTGCTAATGTCAAAATAATAATATTTTTACATATTTTGATTCTTTGAAGAAGTCCACAGTGACTTATAAATTAAAACATTTAGTTTTTTCTCCCAAAACTCTCTTCAGATATCTAACCAACATTTCTTATTTTTATACATAGAAATCCTAGTTCCCTAAAAGAAGGTAAATTTTTGCCCACCATCACTTAGCCACTAAGTAGCAAGGTTAGAAGTTAAATATAAGAAATCTTACTTTCATTCCACTTTAGATACTGGGCCTCTAATTATAGCTATCATAAACTTCTTTCTTTGTGACATTGCTTTTTAAAAAATTCTATGTATTTGGACCCTTAATATCTTATTTGAAAAGGATGATTTTTTTTTCAATGTACCAATTGGAAAAGACAGAAGATGTGGCATTCTGTCAAAGGTTCTTAGTGTATTTTTCCCAGTAGAGTTTCCTAAGAAGGTCAGTTTCCATAAATAAACCTTACTTTACATCTCCTTTTTCATTTAGTAACTCACAAGGTCATGTCATTTCATTGGATGGACACTTTATATTAGTTTTCTGTTCAGTTAGGAATGATTCTCTATAGCACCTTCGGGAAGTAGAACACCTTGTTACAAAAAAGAAATGGGACAGGAGGAACAGAAGGAATTAAAGAAAACAAATGCTGATGTCAGGGACCTTGCCTGGTAAACTCATAAATGTATCAATCCCACTGAGACATAAGGTCTAAAGAAACAGCTGCTTCGGATCCATAATATTTACTCTGAACCTTCCGAGGGAGAGAGAGAGAGAAATATTGACTCCTGGCTCAAAAATTTTAGCCCTTTTTGGTCCTGTCCCCTTAATAGTCTGCTATAGAAACTACCTTAAGTGAATAGCCTAGATGGCCCAATATTCCACACCACCCAGAAATTATCAGAGCTCCTCGGAATGTCAGGGAGGTGTTTGACCAGGGGTACTGCCAGAAAACTATATTGACCTCACCACAGCAACAAATGTTCTGGGCAGACCACCAACTTGGAGAGGTGCCACAGGCTACCCCAGCAAATCACGAAAGAGTCAGGACCTTCCATGTGTCAGAGGCCAACAAGTGCAGGGGTGAAGGCTACCACAGAGGGATTTTCAAATTATTTGGGCGAGGGTGTGGGGGAAATGGTGCAGACTGTGATGTCTCAGAAACCAGAACTTCACAAATATTTGGTTCTTGTAGGGATTTCCCTGGACAGCAGAGAAAAATACAATTTTAATGGACTTCCATGAAAGAAAAGATTTACCAAAGTGAAATTACTCGTTTCTCCTCAATCTTAAATTGAATATATTCTTCTTCTATAAACCGTTGTAGTAAAGAATCTATGGAATTTAAGACCTAGATAGAAATTTAGCCTTGTGCTCTAATTCCCTTGTTTTCCATATGAGGAAATTTTGGCAGAAAAGATGAAGACTGGAAATTTACCCTTTTCTCCTTCTTTCCTTTCTAAAACAATTATTAATTAAAAAGACACACATTCACCCTCATCACTCACCCTTCAGAGTTGCAATACGGAATTGTAGCATTATTCCTAGCTGTCCTACCATTATGAGGTAGGTTGAAGTTGCTCAAAAGAGACAGAACTTTCTGACTAGATGTCACTCATCAACCTTCTCAGAACACAGCCTTCTACTGTGCTCATCAATGAGTACTTATAAATGGTCACACATGTAGCAATTACGGTATCTTACATTTTCAGTTTCATGATTTTCTAAGTGGTCTACCTGAAACTTGTGTAGAGGAAGTTTTGAAACCAAACGTTTGCATGAAAGTCATAAGGACTGAACCACGTGGTCCCTGTCTGCTGTCCTCTCAAACTTTGAAGAGTGGAGTGGGTGACTTAATGACTCATGTTTCTTCCCTGGATAGCACCCAAGTAGGACTGCTGTAGAGATGAGTCAGCCACAGGGTCCTCCTCTGCCTGGCTGGTGATATCTGACTCACCGTGGCGCCTGTGTGAGTCTCTGACTTCTCATCAGTAAAATGAGAGGCTAGAGAGTCATCATTTCTAAGGCCCTTCCCCATTTCATTTATTTGATCTGGGAAATGAACTTTAATCCCTCCCCTTGACTTTAAACTGAACTGCATTAACCTTACTTAAAAAGATGTCCAAAAAGGGATGATCCTTCAATTTCTTCAATTTAGCTGTATTTTTATGAGATGGCCATTTTTTAAATAGGCAACAAATCATCATAAACATGCTCAATGGAAAAAGTCCAATGAAACTATGGCCTTTGCTTTTATCAACTCAATATTCATATTTTTCATAGCTTTTATCTAAAAAGTACAAGATCATAAAAAAATACCTTATATAGTAAAATTTTAAACCATCCTGGGAAGCAATTTCATTTTTAAAGAAAAGTGAGGCCACAACTATACTGATTTGTCTTTAAGTTACCACTGAACAAAACGTTGTTAACCAATCTGTACAAATGTGGACACACAAATATATAATAGTGAAAATGAAATGTAGCAATTATAAAAACTTAATCCATTCTAAGTGTATCAATATAAAAATCAATGAAGACTTTCCATAGCAGTGAATTAATTAGATTAATTGATGCTTTGAAATTCAGTGGATATTTTTATATTGGTTAAAGCATCAAGATTTTTAGATGAGGAACCATTTAAAGTTTAAGAGCCAAGATCAAATTAGTTCAGAATAAATTGGTTTTATATTTTACTTTTCTCTTGTTGCTATACAGCCCTTAAATGGTTGAAAGAATATTTCTAAACAAGGTTTTGGTTTTTTGTTTGTTCATTTCTTTCATTTTTTTTCATGGAAAACATCAAATTGCTATGGACATTAAACCAGAGAACTATGCTGATAACATCTAAAATAAATAAAACATTATGAAATCGGTAAACCATAATTTATACCATTTTACACTGAGCCTTTGAAGAGCAAATTAATCTCTCTGGGAATTCTTTCCATCAGAAATTAGTCTACTGCCGGTCCCACGGCTTAGCGGTTAAGTGCACGCGCTCCGCTGCTGGTGGCCCGAGTTTGGATCGCGGGCGCGCACCGACGCACCGCTTCTCTGGCCATGCTGAGGCCGCGTCCCACATACAGCAACTAGAAGGATGTGCAACTATGACATACAACTATCTACTGGGGCTTTGGGGAGAAAAAGGAGGAGGATTGGCAATAGATGTTAGCTTAGGGCTGGTCTTCCTCAGCAAAAAGAGGAGGATTGGCATGGATGTTAGCTCAGGGCTGATCTTCCTCACAAAAAAAAAGAGAAAGAAATTAGTCTAGATAGCTTACTGCTTCGATATGCCAAACCTGAATCAAAGAATGTTGTCAAATATATTGTTGCCTTATACAAGAGAATGCTCTTGAGGTTTGAAAAAGGCCTTCCAATTTATTCTATAGCATAAAACACAAAATTTGCATTAAAAGCGTATGATGAGATCTACCTTCTGGAGTTCAAACCAAAATCTGAGGAGGTTAACATTAGATGGAGCCGTCCAATGTAATTGCAAACTTGTGTTCTCTGGAACCAAGGCATAAGGTTTCTCTGGCGTGCCAAATGTTTCAACAGTGACAGGATGACTCTCAGCACACCACATTTCCTCGGCATGGCAGGCCAGAACCTTTTTGCAAAAAAGAACAATTGCTTAACCTTTTCAGAACCTTGCACTTAAGAACGGCAATAAAAGTGCCCAATACACTGACTTTACCTTTAACACATATAGTTTTCCACCAGACAAGCTAGTAACAAGGACAGCGAGCCTTCCATTTGTATATTCACTTTGCCTTAGAGGAGTCTTGGGAATTAGGGCCAGATGTGAGATGGCCAACTGATAGCGGACTGACTCTCTAGGTCCATTTGGCTTGTGAGATTCTCTCCAGGATACAAGGAGGCTAGTGTCTGACTGCACGGTTGTGTTAATGAGCCAAACGGCCTCTGGTACTGAAATAAATAGCAACACATGATAAGGGATGTTGCAACAGCACTGCAAGATGGAAAGAAGTAGTAGGGTCTTGGTTGAGGAATAATCATATCATGTGAGCAGAATGAATGACAGACATCCTGAAGGAAAGCCAGCCACTTATATAATAGTAAGTTAACAGGCTGCCTGAAAGGCTCTAGCTTATTTTTGCCCAATGACTAAATCATTCTCTGACTCCAGCTCAAGGATACGGCCTATGATGATGAATAACCCAATTCGGATGAGTTTTGTGAATGTCATCAAAGACATCTGAAAGAAATGGCATCACCTCATAATAATCGCCACCTCTTAGAACACCTTTTTAGATTCTAGACCCATTTTCTTTAAGGCAATAATGTTACATTACTTTAAATCTCAGTGGGCTCAGTAGAATTCACATAGAGAAAGTCTTGGTTTTTCCTATCTCGCCACGTGGACAGAGACCTATGAATATATGGGAAGAAGGTGACACCATGTGGTGAGACCAAAGAATGTGTTTCTTGGTCAAACTATTGATTCTGACGTTTCATTTTCTAGTTGCTTTTCATTTTGTTGGAATATTATTCATCATCTTCTGGTGTTAGGGCAAAAATCAAGTCATCGAAGTATTTTTCAACAAATACATTTTTCTTATTAAATTTAGAAAAGCTCACGTGATAAAGATTACTTAGCATTGAGACAAAAAAACAAAATAGACAAATACATCACATATATCACAAAATTGGATTCTAGAAACCCACACCAAGCCCATAACTCACCTCCACTTTTAGTTTTTCCCCAAATCTCTTTTCCCAGAGGTAATTGTTCCAAAGGATCTGAATAATAATTCTTTACAGCTATCTGTATCCCGTATATTGAAAATGGTTGTAAACCTTCAATAAGGGCTATACACTCCTGAAATTCCTGTAATTAATTTTTTAAAAATCAATATCAGATTCTTATTTTTTGTTCAAATGGGGAGGAATTATTTAATCAAGGAAGAAAATAATTTAAAAATTCAAAAAATTAATGTATTTTTTAATCTCGGATCGTGAGTGACAATGTTCACCGTCCTAATTTGCCCTGAGTTATTTAGTATCTCCAGGAACAAATGCCAAATGATTGGCAGCTGTCAGTCAATTTTGTGGCATACTCATTTCACATAGGAAGCTAAATTCCCAGAGGAGGATACTATTTCATTAGCACTGTGTTTGAAATTCAGCAAGACGGTATTGTAAGGATGTGACACGTAAGTGAATACAATAAAAGATTAAGCTACACTATCTAATCACTCATAGAAATAAAGTTTAAGAAAGTAAAAAGACTTTCCTTAGACCAATGGATCTCAACTTGTTTTATTGGAATCATTTGTGAAGTTTTAAGAAAATCCTGATGCCTGAGTCCCGCCCCCAGAGATTCTGACTGCGTTGGTCTGGGGTGAAGCATGGGCCCAAAGATTTTAAAAGCTCCGTGAGCAGTCAAGGTTGAGAACCACTGCCTTTGACCCATATTAATCCATGTGAAAACAATAAGATGGATGAGCTCTGGTGACAGAAATGTACAATGCCACAAGCCCAATCTTAGTCAGACAAATAATCCAATCTGTCTCTGAAACAACTCCTTCTAGAAATGTGTAAAGAAAGGGTAAAATAGACAAAATAAAGGAAGTAACAAGAATCAGGTCTGCTTTCTGGTAAAGTATAAAGTGCTTAATGTCCAATAGATGATGGTCAATTTCACCTTTTGACTTAGTTAAATAATAAGCACAAAGCAAAATTTCGGTACATATGATTCCATCACAAGGACACCTGAAACACGAATGCCAGTGATGGAATGAATTGTGCCAATTCATTCATTCATTCAGGAAATATCTAGTGAATGCCTATATAATGCCCAGTACTATGCCAGGTGCTAGGAATACAATGATGAATAAAAATAGACATAGTCCGTGTATAACAGCACATTTCACAACGTACAGGAAATAAAGGACAAAAAATACAATGTACAACTTTTATATTAGATATATGCTATGAAGAATAAGTATAAAGGAGTGCTCTTTTTGTTCAATTCATTTCTTACCTCTCAATCTATAATCTGCTACATAGGCCACAAAAACAAGCCTCCATCACTTTCTGGGGATAATTAGATAATTAGTGAGGGCAACAAACAGTTCTTTCAGGAAACTGTTACCGTGGCAATCTACCAACTGGTCAGAGTTAATATACTTCCTTGAAGCTTAACTTACTCCCAGAGAAAAAGAATAGAACACAATATGTTTTGATGACTCCGCTGTAACAAGTTGCCTAACCACATGTTTCAGAACATAATATAGAAAATACTTTACTGTGACTGAGAATTTTATATCAAAAGAGAGCATCTTTTGAAAAGACAAAGACCACCAGCTCCAATCTTACCAGCATTCTGTATTTCAGTTCTGAGCTGTTTGTTCCGCCATTAACTTCTTTGTAATAAACCAGGTATGTTGGAGTAGGGCTGGTGATGGCATACCATGTGAGGTTTGTCCTGGCAGGCGGTAATCTGATTGTGAGGCTAGTGTTAGTGGTGTTAAGTATAGTTGGCTCTGCAATATCTGAAGCTAGAGACAGAAATGCTTTATCTAAAATAATAAGAGAAAAAGATTAAATATATACACATATAAATGTGAGAGGAATAGCAGAGTTATTTGACACCTAGGGTAATATCATCTTTTATTTTTATTTAACTTATAAATATGATATAGTGAAGCGTTGCAAATGCTATTCAGCCTCAGAAAAAGGGAGCAAGGTAACCGATAACTGTTTAAAATTTCCAGCAGATGGAGCTAAAGTACCCTTAATAATGTACCTAGACAACAGCAAAATAAGTTGGCCCTTTTTGTACTTTGAAGAAAGTAATAAGAGCGTTCTATCAATTATATTTTTAAATGAATTCCAATTATGAAAACTCATGTTACTTTTAGATTTATTTTGAGGAATATGTATGTGTGTGTGTGTTCAACTTCAAATAGATAGTCCACGGACTTTTAAAATCTCTCAAATTTCTCAAAGTAGAAAATGAATTGTTTTACCAAAATATGCACTCAGTTTATTTATAAATTCTTCCATTTTTTCACATTGCATAACTTACATGTTTTTGTAACTGAATATATTTAAGCAAAGAGAGTTTGTTTCATTCATTTCTGTCCCTCTCTAAGAGGGAATCTTAATCTAGAATGACAATTGTTACCTTAATGGCAGAGAGAGCTTGAGAAAAAACTCAGAAATGACTTTAGGTCTGAACGTCACCCATGAGGCTATGTAATGCTGTTTTTGTTTTTGGTTGGCTGGTTTTTCGATTTCAAACATTTCTTTATTATAACTCTCAGTTGAAAATACATTGTCAGTTCTGCCATAAGTTGATAGATACATGCCTTCCTAAAAGTCATTGCCTTATGCAAAATTGTTCAATAAAATCCACAGGGCTTATGGGGAAAATAGAGTTGGGGCACAACACTAACAAACCTCATGAGTGACACATTTAAAAAAAAAAGAACAGGACCTTAGTAAAAATGGTAGCACAAATGTACACATTAAATGGCTGTCATGCATAATACTATAAGAAATAGGGCACTTTCCCTTGGAAAAGACCTGAAGTTTTATGCAAAGCTTTGTGACATCACTGAAAGGTCTAAAATATTGTCACAGGAGAAAAAAGACAGAAAGAAGAGAAATTATGGGACTGAGAAGAGAAAGAGGATAGGCAGAGAGAATGACAGGGATAAAAGATTCACACGTCTAAAGCTGCCTACCACAGCTCGAACCATGGATACACACAGAGAACATGCAATCCAGGGCAAACAGCAGTCACAGCGTGCAGCAAATCCTGACAGTTTGGAACAACACTGAGAGTGTGACAAAGGAGTTGGAAGGACAGCCCCAGAGAAGGAGACATTATGAGACTTCATACCCTAAACTGGGAGAACAAGTCGATTAAGAACGTGACTTGATTACCTGGAAAAGGCTGCAGAACTGAACTGTAAGCCAGGATATGCTTACTCCTTAGGGCCTGCCCCTGGGAGAGAATGGCCCCATTGCTTTTCTTTGCTTGATAAATCTGTGTGCTATCCTTCACTGTGGCAATCCAATATATAAATTCCCTGTCCACAGTTAAGCTAACAAGTGTTTTTCCTATTGATGAAAAATATAAAATAAAGAACATAAAAAACAAAATATGTGTCTTACATTTTCTACTCTAAACAATATAGGGAATCCTGTTTCTGTATCATAACGGCTAAATTTTGAATCTTTCCATTATTTCAATATGAAAAAATAACACTTTTATTTTATGTCATTAGGCAAAGCATTAGCTCCATATCAAGCAATAAGGTAACTATCATTATTATTAGCCTCATTTTGTAGAAGTAGAAACTTACGCTTGGAGGAGTTACATAATCTCCTCGAGGCCACAGAGTTAATCAAGGGCAGAGCCAGGATTTACAGCTTACCTGTGTGACTCCACGTCAAACAATCCCGTCTGAAGGGAGATAGATGATGGGCACAGGGCTCAGGGCCTTGTTCAATATTTTTATCAATGATTTGGAATGAACGCAAAGTAAACATAGTCATCAAATTTGCAGATAATACATGACTCTTACTGTCACTAGCAGGTTCAGTTACAGACTTAAAATTCAAAAATATCACAATAGTCAGGGGAAGGATTGAAATTTACTAGGAACAAATGTAATATCCTAAATTCAAGTTTAAGGTCAACTCTAGAAATTAACAAATGAAAGAAATCTGGCTTAATAATAGTTAACATGAAAAAGACTCTGAATTTTTCAAATGACAGGGAGTCCAAAGACCTGATAGCTGCACTTTTAGCTGCTCTAAAAGAAGATCTAGGCAGTCGGAGGCCCCCTGCACTGACCAGAACACATTGAGGACATGGAGGGACATTATGGGGGTAACATTTAAGAGGATATTAAGCACAGGAGGACAACTAGGGCAAAGAAAAATCTTGAAGCCACATCACCTGAGGAGTAGTTACAGATGCTTGAATTTTTCCTCTAAAGGAAATGATTAGAATGGGCTATGACAGCTATGTCGACATAGTTGCCTGGTATCATGCAGAAAGTGATTGATTTATTCTTTGTAAATTTAAAGGTTAGAACTCAGACCAACGAATGGAAGGAATGGGGAGAAAACTTTGGCTAAATATAAGAAAAAAATCTAATATTTAGAATTGTCCAAAAAAATTAAACAGACTTCCTTATAAAGTAGCAAATTTTTTTATAAACAGGTGTTCAAGCAAGGCTGTTTTTATAGAGGAGATTTCTTCTAATATCACATCTGCTAAATGATCTATAAAGTCATTTTAATTTTCCAATTTTAGGATTATGGATGTCAATTATGAGTTCATGAAAGACTGACCAGTATGTCAGTCTATATGTACCTATAAAATAATGACCCATTAGATAATTCTCGTATATCAGATGTTAAAGAAAAATTTTTCTGACACTTGTTTAAAAGGAAAGGAAGACTTTAGTCAAGACTATTGCAATAGCAGAGAGAGATGTGCTCAACGCCAAATACAACAAAGACAGCTGAGGATTTATAGCCAACAAGCAGAGTGAGGGGTTAGTAGATAGAAGATTACTAAGAGGAGACATCGAGGGTAGGGGGATTCTTGGTAAACTGGCCTATTAGGATTTTTGCTAAAGGCAGGCCAAGAGCATCAAAGGTGGGAGATGAAGAACTTGATCAGATATTGGGGGTGGAGGATTCTGTCTAAACTGACTTAGCGGAATTCTTGCTAAAACTAGACTCAGCAAGGATGGACACAGAAGGCCAAGGTCGAGGCCTTAAGTTGAGAAAAGGGCTCAGAGAAGCCTAACTAAAGTTTGATCAAGGGAAGAATTTTTGTATAGATTCAACAGAAACAAGTAATTCTCATAATAAGAGAAGTTCAAAACATTATCTCTACTCTCAAGCCCATTGAAAGTACATTGGAAATGTTTCTAAAAGGCTCTGGGTGACATGTCAACAAAACCATATGTGCAGTTATAACACACATGCACAGACACACACACACACACACACACACACATATTGGCAATTTCAAAACTTCAGTATGTAGACCAGCAATGCCCAATAGCACTTTTGATAATGGAAATATTTTATATTTATTCTGCCCATTACAGTAACCATTAGCCACTTATGGTTTTTGAGTACTTAAAATGTGGCTAGTGTGACTGTGAAATTAGATTTTTAATTTTATTTAATTTTAATTAATTTTAATTTAAATCATTACATGTCACTAGCAGTTACTATATTGGATAGTGAGGAGCAGACTGTTAAGAATATAAGGGGGTATTTAGAGTGTATTTTTTTCTGTTGCAATTACTCCTAACTAGGAGACTTCCAAATCACTTCAGACTTTCAAATATTTCCTCCTCCACAAGCATGTGAATTTCAACAGGTAGACCTGTCGAGAATTGACAAACTCATGCTGAATGTGGAATCAGTGGGATCATCAAAACAGAAGCAAAGTAGAAGACTGCCAGTAAGATCATGGATGTTCTAGTAAGGCCCAGTCTCAAACCCCAGCTCCTCTTCTAACTAATTATGGCCCTTTGGACAAGTTACCTTACTTTTCTAAGCCTCAGTTTCTTCATCTGTAAAATGAGGATACTAGTATCTACTTCATCAAGGTATTTTGAAGATTAAATGAGGTAATGCACTTAGTAGCATTCATAGTAGCATGCTTAGAATATACAGTTAAGCTCAATAAATTGTAGCTCTATTTTTAATTATAAAATAACAACAACAAAAAAAACAACCCACAGATCCAGAAAATTATGTGAATGCCTAGATACAATTTGCCTGGAAACAACTTGATTTGAATTCTACAAGAACATTTGGCATGAGCCAGAGCAAATACCATGTATATATTCTTCCGAGTATATGTGAAATGTAAGCCTTTTTTAATGGGACAGGAAGGGCTGCCATTACTAATGAAGATCTATGTACACACATGGGTGTCTTACCCAGCAAAGCAGGCACCATGATAACCTGCCAACACTGACATCCTTCCAGATCCATGGCCCAGATCTCTTGCCCTTTGACAAAGTATATCTGTGGGTTCTTTAGGTCAGAGGTATCAATAGTCATTGCTCCACCCAACTCAAATTCAGTCACATTGCAAGAACATTGGCCCCCTCCATTTGGATGGTTTGTGGCTGTGGGAAGCAGAATGCGGTGCAAGGTCTGGTTGATAATACTGTAGTAGAACATCTGAGAGCCAAAATCGGAAACTTCTGTCCAATACAGGCGACTACAGGGGAAAAAAAAGACTCTCCAACTTAGTGAGTAAAACATATCATTGCAAATATTAGTTTTTAATGAAGATGAATCATTCCTAATGATTGGGGGACAAATGCAGCCTTTGGAGAGAACATGTCCGAGTGTCCGACAACCTTGTTTTGAGATGCAGAATGTCACAAGAAGTCTAGATTGTAGCATTTTCCAATGATTTCTCAATAAATGTGTTTACAACTAAAGCCTTGGACTATAATGACCTTAGGTGCTGTATTAAATGGCTCATTAATGGCTGTGAATATGAAATATATTTGCATACTTTTCATCAACACCCGTGTCCATTCCCCTCCTCTCAAGTTTGTTTCTGCTTCTTAATACTAGCTAACAATCTAGTTTCAAAATAAACTGTAACTATGCCTATGGCACAAACAAAATATATCTCTCCAGCCTGAGAAACTGCTTTTCAGTTGCTGAATGGAAGCCTTAAAATTCACCTTATGTGGACATTAATTAAAGATGGATGAGCCCAGAATAGCTTTTTCTGTGCAAGACATGCTGCCCGTCTATCCTGCTCATCTCCCGCCACTACCTCAATTTCCTTCTTGTCCTTATCAGCTGAGAACATTATTAAATTCATTGGTATGAAAATCGGCTTTGATTTCCTGCTGGTAATTAATCTAACTTTAGGTTAGCCGAATTGTCAGTATGGATTAAGTTTACATATTTGTGGTTGTGGGCTCATAATTTATATGTAGAATTACTTACTACAGGTTAATATAATGAGTCAAGAACTCTAAGCACTTATTTTCCCATCATTGACTTTTAATATTAAACCAAAGATATTACATTAAATGTCTATGTCTATTTCATCACAATAGAAACAGATACACTTAACATACCTTAAAAAAGGATATACAGAAAAAGAGATTATTGTTGAATTTCTGTTGCAAATTTCTAGCTTCCTGGGATGTTTCACCTTGTGTTCAAGATCAACATCAAATATTTGCATTCCATTTTGGGATTCTTTCAGCACAAAGTAGAGGTGTCTTGAAATCCAGTCAACTGTAATAACTGTGATATCAAAAACCAGTGCATCTCGGAAAATCTTAACAATAGGTAGAAAACACAGCCAAGAAGATAGTGGTCATTTTCTTCATATTTGAGGAATTTTCTGTAATCACTCATATTACTTCTTTACCACAATTCTCTTTGTAATCCAAAACCTTAATAACTCTGGATTGTGTGCCATTGTAACATTGGTTCTCTTCTCACGTTGTATATTTTCTCTGGTTAATTTCAACTACCACGGCTTCAACTATAATCCATAGACCAGTGCTACAAACCCACATCTTCAGTGTAGATCCCTCATTGAGTAACTGAGTTAAACATCAAACCGCCTACAGAACACCTCCATACGGGTGATTCCAGAAAGCAGAACTCATCACCCCACCCCCCACACCTCCTTCTCTCCTGCACTTTCTATTTTTATGGATTTCCAACACTCATCCAAGCAGCAAGCCTGACAAATGTGGTTCATCCTGGACTTCTTCCTCCCATTACTACCCATAGTAAATTAGTGCCATTTTCAATATCTCCTCAATTTATCCTCTCTTTTCTCACCTCACTGCCTCTCATTTCCCGCCTAACATTTCCTGTCTGGATTTCTGCGAAAGCCTCCTAATTATCTCAGACTTAACCTTCTCCAAGTCATCACTCATGCTGCTAACAGAGAGGTCTTTCTAAAACACAGCTTGATCGTGTTAATGACCTACTAAATTTCTTTAACGGCTTGATGTTGGCTTCCAGATTGACACTCGACTCAACACAGTGAAGGAAGCCCATTATATTCAGGCTCCTGTCTACCTCTCCAGCTTTGCCACCTGCCTTTCATCCACCCTCACCCCCACCTGCCTTCCAAGCTCCATCTATTTATAGCTCCCTGAACATGCTATGGCTCTCTTCTTTCTCTGCCTTTGCACTTCCTACTCCATCAGCTTTCCCCCACCTTCACCTGGCACATCTTCTTTGTACCCAAGATGTCTTTCCCTACACCGCCCACCACCACTCCAACCCGGATTGAGCATCCATTCTTTGTGATTCCACTGCATCCTGCCCTCAGCATAGATAGCATTTATCCTCTCTTCTGTCTGTCTTCTCTACTAGCTAACATTCAGTGAATGCCTACCACATGCCAGGCATTGTGCTAAGTGCCCTACTTGGATTATCTCATTTAATCTTCACAGGAATCCTATGATGAGGTACTACCTAACCATAGTGGTTAAATAATTCGCTGATGGTCAGAGATCTAGTAAGTGGTGGAGCCGGAATTAAATTCTAGATTGTTAGATTCCAAACCTCACCCACTTAGTCACTATCAATACTGTCTCCCTAGTGTTACACTCAAACTTGACTGGGTTTGTTCAAGGACTGTGATTTTTTTAATCTATATCCCAGGAACTAACACAATACCTTAAGCCTAATAACTGTTTGCTAAATTAATCCTGAATGACATTTGCCCAAAATCTAATCTGTATTCATTTGTGACTAATTATACATCTGCCCTTTTGAACCATTCTAATCTTAATGGCTCAATCACTGGCCAGTCATTTTAATTACAGGGTAGTATAATATGCAAATACTTTACATAGAGAGAATTACATAATGAAATACCTCAGAGCTGGACCGATTGTGCATGTTTAGAAGGAAGAGCGAGTCTCCTTGAGCATAATACCCCATAGCATTATCAGCTGTGTAGCCCACAGCACTGATGTCTCTTTCTGCCGAAAACATCCACACAACTTGATTTTGATCCATATCTGACAAAACTATCTTCTTCCCAAAAAGAGTTATAAGATACGGAAATGGGTTGATTTCTGAAAACAAAAAACAAGTTGATAATGTTTATGAGAAAAATAAGTTTAGTTTAGTAAAATTCCTTGATTCAATATCAGGCTGTTTTAAAATTCACGGATCCCTTTTGGGTTCATCTGATACACCTCAATAGAGACTGTCTAGGCTTTCTAAGCCTAGCTTTGTTTAAGCATGTTTGGTGATGATAAAAGTTGATTATTTTATTTGACTTTAACTTCAGCTCAGACACAGCATTCACATCCCTGAGAATACCAAGGATCAAAAATGTTTTTAAAACACTAATTATTATTTGCACAGATTTTAGAGAACAGATACCTGATGTTTTGGACTTTACTATGTCAGAAAATGGTCCTGGTCCTTTGGATGTGAAGACCCGAACCTAAAGAAAGAAGCGAATACAAAAAAATTTGCATTCAACAGTGTCCTCAGCGGCAATAATTAAGTTCTGAGACAGATCAATTATTGAGTGTTTCATTTCACACTCCTGACACATATTATTAATAGTTTCAAATAGTTATTTACATCTAAGTATATATCAATAAGTCACTAAGAGGAAAAATATTGCCCGATACTCATATTGATGGGTTTTCTTATCTAGAAAAGTCAAACTGGCACAAATCTTTACAGCAAAAAATTCAAATTTCTAAAAATGTCTTCAGCTATTTAAAAAATTAAGTTACATACAACATTTAACAGAAATAAAACTATACAGATTATGGTAAACTTCCACTTATCTTGAATTCAACAACTGGAAGCCTCAAATAAATTTATGTACTTTTTAAACAGGAGATTTATAAAAAGAAAATAATAATTAAACCTTATATTTGAAAATGAATTTTACATTTCAAACTACTTTTACACACATTATCTCTTGATCCTCACAATTATTAAGAGTAGAAACTGGACAAGGATCATAATTGAGGTAAGTAATTTATCCACAATGACACATGTAGGAACTGACATAAGAACCAAGTCTTCTGAGGTCTGTATACTTTTCTTCTCACTGAGCCACGTGGCATCCTAACAGCAGTTTTTTTAAACAATTTTTATTAGATGTCTTTTATTGTATAATAAATCATTTCCATTTCTGATTCTTGTATATGTACAATGATCTATAAAGACAATTGACATCCATAATGATGGCCTTGAAAGATAGACCCTCAAGTGCCCTTTCAATCAACAAAATATTGGATTATTTCTATTATACTTCTAGTATTAAACACATTTTGCTATATTCTATATATCACTATCTGTGTATGGTGTGTGTGTGTATATATATTACATATATATTTCACGGTGCATATGTATATCAAGCAGTCTTCACTTTTGCACAGGACCATGTAAGGTAAAACTAATGCATATCCATGCATATCACTTTGCACAGTTCTGTGGTGACTGAGATTTGAAACTATATATACTATAGAGAGAGACTCTTAACCAGAACTCACATAACTCTTAACAAATAAGAATGTGTATTATCTTTAACTTTTATGTACAACTTTTTTTTATCAATGTTTTAATAGTTTTTAACATTGTGAAATTTTGGGTTGTACACTTTTGTTTGTCCATCACCACATATATGTCTCCCTTCACCCCTTGTGCCCCCCCACCCCCATTGCCCCTGGTAACCACAATACGGTTTTCTCTGTCCATGTGTTGGTTTATATTCCACATATGAGTGAGATCATACAGTGTTTGTCTTTCTCTTTCTGGCTTACTTCACTTAACATAATATCCTCCAGGCCCATCCATGTTGTTGCAAATGGGACGATTTTGTCTTTTTTTATGGCTGAGTAGTATTCCATTGTATATATATGTACCACATTTTCTTGATCCAATCATCAGTCGAGGGACACTTAGGTTGCTTCCACTTCTTGACTATAGTGAATAATGCTGCAATGAACATAGGGGTGCATAAGCCTCTTTGGATTGTTGATTTCAGGTTCTTTGGATAGATTTCCAGTAGTGGGATAGCTGGATCATAGGGCATCTCTATTTTTAATTCTTTGAGGAATTTCCATACCATTTTCCATAGAGGCTGCACTAGTTTGCATTCCCACCAGCTGTGTATGAGGGTTTCTGTCTCTCCACATCCTCTCCAACATTTGTTGTTTTTTGTCTTGGTGATTATAGCCATTCTAACGGGCATGAGGTGATATCTTAGTGTTGTTTGATTCGCATTTCCCTGATGACTAGTGATGCTGAACATCTTTTCATGTGCCTATTGGTCATCTGTATATCTTCTTTGGAGAAGTGTCTGTTCATTTCCTCTGCCCATTTTTTGATTGGGTTGTTTGTTTTTTGTTGTTCAGTTGTGTGAGTTCTTTATATATTATGGAGATCAACCCCTTGTCAGATATATGTTTTGCAAATATTCTCTCCCAGCTGGTGGGTTGTCTGTTCATCTTGATTCTGGTTTCGTTTGTCTTGTATGTACAACTTTTTTGATTAGTATATGTAGACCTAACATATTATCAAAATAATTATTAAATTAGAATTTTACAAAAAGAAAACAGATCCTTAGGAGACTCAAATCTCTAAAATCACTCTCCAAAACATTATGTTCCCCCAAAAGAAATGGAAAATAACTCAAAATCTGTACAACATTGACACAAGCCTAATATTTAATGAGGATATGAAAATCATCAAGTGGTCTATCATAAGAGGAAAGCTATTGCATATTAAATTTAAAATTCTAAAAAGAGGATGGTAGTAGGTTTATTTTTTTCTTGACTCCTATTCTCTCTGACTTTCTCCTCTATCAGAAGCTAAGTGATAACTGTGAGATGTCAACTACCCAGACTCTGAGTTTTCATTTCCATTGGGAGCTCTGAGTTGGGGCATCCAGATGATTCATAGCAGTGATGTGATATGGTGGAAAGGATTCTAGAAGCTGGACTACAGCACACCACTTCCTACCCATGCAGCTTCAGTAATTCACTGATACACCCAGGGACATGGCTTTTTCTTCACAGACAGTATGAGGATCAAATGAGATCAAATAAAGGATATAAAAGCACCTACCATGGTAATGGCCTATAGTGATCAAGTCAAAAAATAATGGTTTGCATTATCTTACACCATACACAAAAATTAACTCAAAATGGATTACAGACTTGAAGGTAAGATGTGAAACCATAAAACTCCTAGAAGAATGTATAGGTAGTACACTCTTTGACATCAGTCTTGGAAGCATCTTTTGGAATACCATGTCTACTCAGGCAAGGGAAACAAAAGAAAAAATAAACAAATGGGACTATATCAAGACTAAAGAGCTTCTGCAAGGCAAAGGAAACCAGTAACAAAATAAAGGACAACTCACCAACTGGAAGAAAAATATTTGCAAATCATATATCAGATAAGGGGTTAATCTCCAAAATGTATAAAGAACTCATACAGCTCAACAACAAAAAAACCAAACAACCCAATCAAAAAACGGGTAGAAGATATGAACAGACATTTTTCCAAAGAGGATATACAGATGGCCAATAGGCACATGAAAAGATGTTCAATGTCACTAATCATTAGGGAAACGCAAATCAAAACCACAATGAGATATCACCTTACTCCTGTTAGAATGGCTATAATCACCAAGATAAAAAATAACAAATGTTGGAGAGGATGTGGAGAAAAGGGAACCCTCATACACAGCTGGTGGGAATGCAAACTAGTGCAGCCACTATGGAAAACAGTATAGAGATTTCTCAAAAAATTAAAAATAGAAATATCATACAACCCAGCTAACCCACTACTGGGAATTTATCCAAAGAACTTGAAATCAACAATCCAAAGAGGCTTATGCATCCCTATGTTCATTGCAGCATTATTCACAATAGCCAAGACATGGAAACAACCCAAGTGCCCATCGACTAATGAATGGACAAAGAAGATGTGGTATATATATTCAATGGAATACTACTCAGCCATAAAAAAGACAAAATTGTCCCATTAGCAACAACATGGATGGGCTGCGAGGGTATTATGTTAAGTGAAATAAGCCAGACAGAGAAAAACAAACACCACATGATTTCACTCATATGTGGAAGATAAACAAACACATAGACAAAGAGAACAGATTAGTGGTTACCAGAGGGGTAGGGGGTTGGGGGGTGGGCATAAGGGGTAAAGGGGCACATATAGGTGGTGACTGACAAATAATAATGTACAACTGAAATTTTGCAAGGTGATAAACTATTATGACCTCAATAAAATAATAATGATAATGGTTTGTTCTGAATCTGAAAGTAAGAAATTTGTCAAGATGTCCTTTACCCCAGCTGTCCCCTCTCCCCTCTGTAACTCTTGCTGCCCACTTGACCTCTGAGATCACACTGTACCTCAAATTATTTACAGAGTGGCAGAATTCTTAACCCAGTTCTTTAATCCACCTTCCGTTTGCACTATTATGACCCGCATATCCCTGTTTTCACTCTCATACCTGGAAGGCGACAGTGTACCCAGGACGCACGCCCTCCAGTTGAAAAGACATCACTGAGGGAGTGACATTGACAGCAATCCAGTCTTCGAATGTTTTGTTTTCATCACTTTGGTTGGATATTTGATAGAAAACTTCAAATCTTGTTAACACACCATTTTCATGCTTAGGCTTATTCCACCTAAATTCCACCACAGCTTCATTCTTGTTGTGGTATTTTCCACTTGGTAATATAAATATTCTGGGATTCTCTGGTGCTGATGGAACTGAAAAGCAAAGACACAGACGGGGCAGAAAAGAATGTAAGGTTGACTTTTACCACTCATGATGGGTGTCTGGAGCAACTTATTAATAAATATTTCTCATTCCAGACACCTGAGGTACATCTATCATATTCTTAAAGATCTTCAGGAGAGAATATTCCATAGATTTCTTCAGGAACCCAAATCCTGATATTTCAGCAAATCTTCCTCATCTCCAACCCAAATCCCTCTTACTATCACCTAGGCACATCTTTCTTGTCTGTGCCCTGTATAGATGGAAGGTGGCTGGTTTTCCTTAAAACATATGGTATTTACTCTTATCCTGACAAAGTCACCAGGAAGGAAGGCAGTAACTCTATCCAGCCTTTAGCCAGTTTACAGTGTAAAATACAGTGTATCAGGGGTCCAGGCCCTCTCACCTTGAACTCTCCCAGGAGGCAAGAAGTACTCCGAGAGTATGGTTTGGGGGTCACCATTTATTCTAGATCCAAACCAAGCAATTTAGTCTCTCCCAGGCCTTTAATTAATTTCTCTCTTTCTTAATCAAGAGAAATTCCTCTGCCTGATTTCCAAGTCATTCCATCCAAGATATCCCTCTTCTTTCTTAGAACTCCTCTACAAGGTCCCCTCCCCCTCCCAATTACATTGTTTCTTAATGTTCAACACTCCCATAATTATGCAATCTCCAGGCCTTCTTACATTGTACTTACATGGGATACCTCTTCTTGCTTCATCCCTCAGAACCCAGCTAAAGCTTCCACTCCCCAAAGACCTTACCTGGCCACACTAGTCTGCCGCATTGCCCTCTCCCGAGAATGCTGAGCAGCTTGAGATAGGTGAAGATTCCATTGTCTTATCTGTTGCTACATACGTCATAGCTACTCAGTTCTCACTGTCTTATTTCTTCTATTGTTAGCAGCATATGTGTTGCTCTCTCTACTGTCTTTTGAGCTCCATCAGAGAAAGCACCCTTTCTTATTCCTTGTTAAATCCCCTCAAATCTAGAATAGGACTGGCACACAGTAAGTGCTTAATAAATATTTGCCAATTAGAGTAATTTCCCAACTACATTGTAAATTTCCTGAAGGCAAGGGCCAAATCTTATCATTCTTCCTGTTGCCCCCAACAGCCAGCAGCGTGCTGGTGAGCCTAGCTCCCAGCGCATCCCCTGATGGATGCAGTCAAGTCCATTTCCACAGAAGAATCCAACCAAAGCTGACATCCCGAGACAATCTCAAAGACAGCATACCTGGATCCAAATGCTAATTGCTTCAGAACCTGCCCAGGCTCCGCTATGTTCCTGTTATGAGACTCACGGGTAAATATTGATGAAAGAATCTTAACAGTAAAAAAAATGCAATGGTGAATGGATGTCCATGTTTATTGAGCTCTTACCACCTGCCAGGTCCTGTGCTAGGAAATTTATATAAATTAAAGGAATATGATACTCTTATTTGCCAACATTTGCAAAAACAACTGAATGGAGATTTGATAAAACTATCATGAAAAGTCCAGATTAAGTCCCAGCCCTGCCACTTACCAGTTATTTTACATTGGGCAACCACTGGGCTTCTGTTTTCTCATTTGCATGATTGAGATAATGACACTTGTCCTACCCACCTCAGAGCTATGTGAGGATCAAATAAAATGATGTTTCTGACACATGCTAGGTATGTAATAAATGTTTAATAAAGGAGTGATACATATATATGTGCTTTGTACACCTTAAAGTAATATACACATGTAAAAATATGGCTATTATCCTTTAAAAAATATATTCTCAAGAAAAACATTGAATTTAGACATCAGTTATTCACCTACAGAAGATTCTGAGTTACCATCTGTGAGAACATTTCCCAATAAGCCTGCCTTTCACAAAACTCTCTCTTCTCTTAAATGCCCATTTTCTCTTTATGGAGCATTTCACAAATTACTCAAAACAGGTTTCTGCATCTTATATACCATTACAATCAAGTGAAACAGTCTTTAAGAAATCTGTGAAATCTTCTTTTGGAATAAATTATCCAGATTTATTTTAATGATGTCCTTCTAATTTCCAAAAAGTCGTTGAAAGGGTATTGAATCTAAAAACATCTATAAAACTGAAAGTTATTTTTAAAAATTATTAACTATCCATTCTAGATCATGGAACGCAAGATTCTGCCTTGTAATTTTTTTAGAGATTTTAGCCCCTGTACCTGTTTCAGGTGCTTGAAGTGATACAGATGTTTTGGGGCCCTTTCCCCAGTAGGTATAAGGAGTGACAGAAAGATTAAATAAGGCATAGGGCTCCAGCCCTTCCACAGTAAATACAGGTAAAAGCTGTTGTTCAGTAGCCAGGAACTGAAATATAAGAACAAAACATTATTTTCTTAGGGAGAGAATCATAAAATCTTTTATTCCTAATTAACTAAAATCTCCAAATTTGGGTTCACACGTAAAGTCAAACCTTGCAATTTTGGAAGTGCTAATGTTGGTAAGTTCCATATAGACCAGCTAAAGCGTATCTAATATACCAGTTGTTAACACTAACCACAGAGGAGTCAGAGACTGGCTGTAAACAAAGATTCTCAGGAATAATCTTAATAACCAAATACTATGGGAACAAGAAATGAGATGGGCTGGCTAAGTGAAGAAAGCAGAAATCAGTGCAGGCAGGGCTGATGAGGATGGTACAGTCTGAGAAATGGAAGTTACTAGAACCAACACCATACCTTAGAATGAGCACTAAATTCTACACTGTAGAAAATTACTCCCCAATCTACTGCTGGGGGAGCATTCCACAGAATTTGGAAACGTGAAGCATTTCCTTCAATCCTAAATGAAGACTCTTGAACGGAATCTGGAATAACCTTAGGGGTAAAGGAAAAGTTCCCTAGGGGGTGAAAGAAAGAATAGAGAGAGAAAGAATTTAGGATTATCAATCATCATAGAAAACATGGAAAATTAATAGAAATTACTAATAATTAGCACCAAAACAAAATTTTCCTTTCCTTTAATAGATCCTGAAAATCATCTTTTTCTGACTGTTTCAGGCTGTAAATTTGAGTTAAGAGTAAACTGACTGCAAGCAAACCAACAGAAACTACTAAAGTTTTTTTCCTCTTAAAACATAATTCTTAAGAAAAAAACCCAACCTAAACATTTATTTAACAGAAAGTAGGGAGGAGAGAGGGTAAGCAGGAAGAAAATATTATACCTGGCAGAGGCTTGAGGGATGTCTGAATAATTGTGAACTGATTAAATTTGGCTGGTTCCAAAACAGAGACACTGGTTCTCTGACCTATTTCCTGAGCTGTGATAATCCTAAAGCCATTGATCCAGAAGAGCCGGCCACTGTAGTACATCAGTGCATTCTGGGAAATTTCGGAAGTACTCCAGGCTGCAAATTCTGTGATGGTGGTATTCCCAACGCTGCTAAAACATGACACCAATTAGTGTGTATATCTGGAGTGGGGCAAGGGCTGGTACAGTCAAGTACTGGAGAGAATGTGTATTTGTGAGTGTGTGTGTTTGTGTATATGAAAACAAAGAGGAAATACTTTGCGACAATAATTATCACTATTCTTAGTTCCATATTAAGTTGATTTTTTACATTTTTCTTAAAGTATACCTAAAGCAAATTTTCTAGGGCTTTTCTTGTTAATATGATATTGCAATGGCAAGAGTGTTGCACAGGTTTTAATAAATAGTTGTGATTTTTGCCTCCCACCTATTCTTGGTTAGTCATCGTATTTACTTACCATTCATTATTTTAGCCTGTTTGGTCCTTCATTTTATACTATTCACAACTGTCTGTTACTTCAGTGATACTTATCAACCTCTATAGCTTAGTCAAAATGTTCCTTTTCAGACCAGGGAATTCAAGTATTGTTTTAATTGCTATTGTTTAAATTGCTTTTAGAGTTTTTTCTCAATGACAAGCAATTTTTCAATAATTTTTACTTTAAAAATCTACTTGGTTGTTTCTAAAATTACTCCAATTGCCTAGTACTCAACAAAAACTATCTCAATGATTGTCCGACTTTTGGAGTGGTGGTTTGACTTTTTTTTTTTTAACTGTTTCTCTAAATCTCTTGAAAGTGTTGACATTCCCCTCTTTAGAAAAGTATAAAGGGTTACACTTAAAATCAAAATAAATAAAAGTTTTGTTTTGAGACTTTTACAATACCTCCTTGCGAAAACTGAAACTACCTCAGAGGACCATAGCTGGGCGTTGTGAACCTTATTAAGAATTATTTTCGCTGGTACTATTCCCATAGTCCTTTTTCTAGTAAAATACTATTTATTCACACTTACTTAACTGTGAAAACAGCATCTGGTTTGTCTTTTGGACTTTCACCCACTTGTCTAATTTTATACTTTATTGTTTTACTACTCATTAGAAGTTTCCAGTGACCTTGTGAGATATACAAAACCAAATTCCAGGTGGAAGGAAGCTCACCAAGCAGGACACTTGGCCTGAGAAGGCTGGCCCTTCTGGACCACCCACAGAGCTACTGCAGCCTACATCCATCCTGTGAATGTGTTCGTGGTAGTCTTGCTCACGGGGCTGCTTGCTTGTCCCAGCATTCCCAGAACAGTCCCCACGACAGAAGATTTCCCCAGTGAGACTGGATATCTCTTAGTTGCTACTAACCTGGATTGCCTCTCATTTCCAGCTGAAGACTCCTCTCCAGTGAAAATCTCCTGGGCTGACCCAAAAATCTTTTTGTGTGTGTGTGTGTGTGGAAGATCAGCCTTGTGCTAACATCTGCCAATCCTCTTCTTTTTTTGCTGAGGAAGACTGGCCCTGGGCTAACATCCATGCCCATCTTCCTCTACTTTATATGGGATGCTGCCACAGCATGGCTTGCCAAGTGGTGCGTCGGTGTGCGCCTGGGATCCAAACCGGTGAACCCCAGGCCGCCGCAGCGGAGAACATGCACTTAACCTTTTGCACCACTGGGCCGGCCCCCTGACCCAAAAATCTTGACCTCTGGGTTTCAGCACAACTTCGGCACAACCTCCTCACTTTCAGGAAGTCAGTACTTCAAACACTTCAGTCCTCAGCAACAGGTAAAGCTGGATTTAAATCAAAGCTCAACAAAAAAATCATAACAATGTAAACCCTTCTATGAAGCATGAGATATGTATAGAGGTCAGTTGAGGCTACTCTACGGAGGGTTCATTTATTCATTCGTTTGTTCAATAAACGTTACGTGTCTAGTTCTGTGCTAGCCACTAGGAACACAGTGGCAAATAAGACAAATATACCCCTGCCTTCATAGAATATACAGCCTAGCCAAAAAGGCAGGTAATGAGTAAATAACTACACTGTTGAATGGCATTGTAAGAGGAAAGGTAGAATGGGTTCCTTAACAAGGAGACCTAATGCGATGTGGTCAGAGAAAGTCTCTCTTCGAGAATGATGTTTAAGCTGAGCCATGTAGATTGAACACAAATTAACCAAGGGAACCAGAATTGGGGGACCTTTCAGGCAGTGGGAACAGCAAGGAGTAGGCTCCTTTGGAGCAATATAGTCAGTCTTAACCTAACTAAATATGCCTGAACTTTTATGACAGGTGCAACCTTTTCAACCTCCAAGTCAGATATGTGGTTATACTGGTATTAGATTCACTCTTTTAGAAACTAAAGGGAATAGATGTACATAGGAGAGGGGAGAGCAGTTTGACAGGCAGCTCCGTTACAGTTGTCAAGTTCAGAACACGTTGAGTGACAGCAAACAGCTAATCTTGTAGTTCTACAAGCTAGAACTACACTGTCCAACACAGTAGCCACTAGCCACATGTGACTATGGAGTCCTTGGAATGTGGCTAGTACGACTGAGGAACTGAATTTTTAATATTCTTTAATTGTAATTAATTTAGGTTACATTTTAAAACTAATATTTTATTCATATATTATGAACCATATGTATGATTTATTAGAAAACTTTCAGTATTTTGTAAAAACTTGGGGATGTAAATCAACTTTTTCAACTGCAAATTTTCTAAAATCTAAATACCGATCAAGTATTTCCTATGAAAACTCAGTGCGCAAAGTGAGATGTGCTGTATGTGTAAATACAGCCTGGATATCCAAGAATTAATATGAGAAAAGAATGTTAAATAACTCATTAATAAATTACTTGTATCTTTTTACTTTTTTTAACCAGGCAACCAGGAAATTTACAATTTCATACGTGGCTCACATTATATTTGTATTGGACAGTGCTGATCTAGACCAAAGGCAAGAAATTTAAAATGTAGGAGAAGGAATTCTGATTACATATAAGGAAAAATTTTCTGCTTGTAAGGTGGTTCTGGAATCCCTGTCTCTTTGTACAGCTTTTTTTTCCCTGATGTGATAAAAAGGCAAGACTTACTTGGAGAGCATTTGTGCCTGCCCTTTGTGTAACCTTGCCAAGAGCTGCTGCACTCCACTGTGCACACATACAAGGAAACATTATTAACTTTGAGATGAGGAAATGTACTTTTAAAGGAGAAACTTTCTTCCTCCACCCGCTCAGTCCAATGACATTGATTCTCTGGAAGCTTAAGGAGCTGGGCTCTCAAAGAGTGCCAGCTAGCCAGCCCTCTGGGATGTACAGACACGGAGAATGGACCATGTCCTTCAGGACACTGTCACTTTCAACACTGTCTATACCTCACAGACAGATTCTTTTGGCAATCAGATTGCCCATACCATACATTTCAAGGGACAGGAACAATCAGTTTTTCATGGTTCACAGGTGGGAAATTAGCCAGACTTGTATGCCATAGTTGATATAAAATGATTGACTAATCAGATTTGTTGTGTATATGTTTATATGCATTATATGTTTATATACAAATATGTATACTTCTGTTTCATAGTCTCTATGATTAAGAGTTTTTCCACCAACCAAAAAACATGAATTTTTTAATCTTAAAGTAATCTTGACAATCTTGACATTGTCTTCATAGAGCAGGAGGTCTTGGCCTTTGTAAGATTAGACTCTTGAAAACTTGATGAAAAGTATGAATCTTCTATTTCAGAACACTCACACACATCCTAAAGCCCTCTATGAACTCCCTGGGGGTCTAAAAATCCAATATTAGAAATCTCTGTCCTAGGGCATGACCTTTTGTTTTACTTTAACCTTTTCCTGACCATCTCTCTAATTAACCATGTGACATAGGCAAATTTATGCACATCTCTGGGTCTCAGTTTCCTCATTTACTAGATAAAATGATCTCTAAATTCTCCCTCTAAATGCTGTTCTCTAATGATTTTATGTCCTATATTTTAATTTTAGATACGTAATTACTCCCATAAAGTTAAAAATTATTGGCTGTTTAAATCAAAAATATTAACAAACACGGATTTATAGCATAGATAAAAGTAAAATATATGACAACAATAACACAGAGTGGAGGGTAAAAATTGAAAATATATTGTCACAAAGTTTTTGAATCATTCATGAAGTAAGAATATTTTAAATATTTACTGTGATAAGTTGAAGACATTTAATGTAAAAAAAATGCATATTTTACTCTCTAAAGAAACCTAAAGAAAAGAATAGATAGACATAATTAAAATGTCATGAGAGGAGATAAAATGGAATACTAAAAAGTGTTTTATTCTCCCTCAAAAATGCAGAGAAGTAGAACAGAGGAACAAAGAGATGATGAGACAAATAGAAGTCAAACATCAAGATGGTAGACTTAAATCCAAACATATCAATAATTATATTAAACATAAATGAACCAAACACCCCAATTAAAAGGCAGAAATTATCAGACAGCATAAAAAATCAAAACCCTATATACTTTTTACAAGAGACACATTTCAAGCAAATTTTGTAAAGACAAAAATTGATTGGAAGTAAAGGGAGGGAAAGAAATGTACCATGCAAACACTAAGCATAAGAAAACTGCTATGGTTATACTTACATCAAACAAGGTAGTCTTCAAGATGAAGAGCATTACCATAGATTAATAATGGTATTTTATAATGATAAAAAGGCAGTATAATCAAGTATATAGATAACAATACTAAATACAAAGCACCCAGATACATCAACTAAAGACAACTATAGGCAAATCGGCAATCATAGTTGGAGACTTTAACACTTCTTTCTTAGAGATAGATAATATAAGTAGACAAAAACATTTTAGCACTACCAACCAATACACCTACTTGACACTTATAGACTACCTCACCAAACAAAAACAGAACAAACATTCTTCTCTAGTGCACATAGAGCATTCACCATGATATACCCTATAAATAAGAAGGCCATAAAATAAATCTAAATAAATGTCAAAAGATTGAGATTATACAGAGTATGCTCTTTGGCCACAATAATATTAAATTAGAAATTGATAGAAATAATACTGAAACAATCCCAAATATTTCAAAATTAAGCAACATACATTTAAAAAACAGATAGATCAAAGAAAAGTAATACAGAACATTAGAAAATATTTTGAACTGCATGATAATGAAACGCAACGTATCAAAATTTGTGGAATACAGCTAACATAGTCCTTAAAAGAAACACAGATTTAAATGCCAATATAAGAAAAATATTGGTGGAGTGGCTGGCCTGGTGGCATAGTGGTTAAGTTCATGTGCTCCACTTTGGCGGCCCAAGGTTCACAGGTTTGGATCCCAGACCCAGACCTGCATACCACTTACCAAGTCATGCTGTGTCAGGAATCCCATATATAAAGTAGAGGAGGATGGGCATGGATATTAGTCCATGGACAATCTTCCTCAGCAAAAAGAGGAAGATTCGCAACAGATGTTAGCTCAGGGCTAATCCTCCTCACCAAAAAAAAAAAAAAAAAAATATTGGTGGAATGATGTGAACCCAATGACTTCTCCTGGCATCTTAAAAAGCCAAAAGTAGGAGAGGATATTATATGTAAAATATGTAGAAGAAATAATAAAAATAAGACTGGAAAGGAATAAAATAAAAAATTTAAAAATAGAGAAAATCAACAAAACTAGAAGCTAGTTCCTTAAAAAGATTAATAAATTTGATAAATCTTGAACAGAAGTGACCCAGGAAAAAAATGTGTCAATATCAGAGGTGTAAGAGGACATCACTACAGACCCTGCAAACATTAACATGATAATAAGGCACTATTATTAAATTTAATTAGACAACTCAAACAAAATGGACAAATTTCTTGAAAGACACGAATTACCAAAATTGGCTCAAGAAGAAATAAAAATCTAAATAACCCTACATCCTTAAAAGATATTAAATGTATAATCAAACAATTTTCCACAAAGAAAACTTCAGGCCCAGATGGATGCACTGGTGAATGCTACCAAAACTTAAGGAAGAATTACTATCAATTCTACACAAGCACTTTCAGAAAACTGAGGAGGAGGGAACACATCCTAATTCATTAATAAGACCACTATAACGTTTACTAAAGTATTCTACAAGAAAACCACTAGAACATATAAGTGATTTTAGCAATGGATCAACATACAGAGTCAATATATGAAATCAATTGTATTTCTCCATACCAGTAGTGAGTATTTAGAAAATGGAATTTTAAAAAATACTATTTATAGGGGCCAGCTCAGTGGTGTAGTGGTTAAGTTCATGCACTCTGCTTCGGCAGCCCAGGTTCAGATCCTGGGCCTAGACCTACACACCGCTCATCAAGCCGTGCTGTGGCAGGTGTCCCACATATAAAGTAGAGGAAGATGGGCACAGATGTTAGCCCAGGGCCGATCTTCCTCAGCAAAAAGAGGAGGATTGGCAATGGATGTTAGCTCGGGCTAATCTTCCTCACCAAAAAAAAATAATAATAATAAAAATATTATTTATAAAGCATCAAAAAATCAGATACTTAAAGGATTAATTTAATGAAAGATGTGCAAGACTTTAACACTGAAAACTATAAAACATTGCTGAAAGAAATTTTTAAAAACCTAAATAAATGGAGAGATATACCATTTTCATTGATTGAAAACTCAATATTTTAAGATATTCATTCTCCCTAAACTGATAAGAGATATAAAATTCCAACAGGCTTTATTCTAGAGATTAGTGAGATGATTTTAAAATTTATTTGGAAAAGCAAAGGACCAAGAATAGCCAAAATAAAAATATTGAAAAAGAAAAACAAACTTAGAGGACTTAATCTTACCTATCTTTAAGTCTTTCTCTAAATTTACATTAATCAAGAAAATGTAGTGTTGGCAAAAGACTAGAAAAATATATCAAAGGAGCAGAATAGAGAGTCCAGAAATAGACCCACATATACACAGTCAGATTATTTTCAACAAGGGCATCAACCCAATTAAATAATCAAAGGAGAATCTCTTTAACAAATGGGGCTGGAATGATTGGATATCCATATAGAAAGGAAAGAACCTTAATCCCAACCTCACATCATATTTAAAAACCAATTTAAAATGGATCATAGATCTAAACATGGAAGCTAAAACAATAGAAGAAAACATAGTATAAAATCTTCACAATCTTGGGATGCACAAAGATTTCTTACAGAGGATACAAAAAGCACAAACCATAAAAGAAAAAAATGATATATTGGATTAATCAAAATTTAAAACTTCTACTCATCAAAACACACTGCCAATAAATAGATAGGCAAGCCAAACATTGAGACAAAATACACACACATATTTGACAAAGGGCTTATATACAGAATTCATAAAAGTCTCCTGCAATTCAATCATGAAAAGACATACAGCCAATTAAATAATGATAAAAATACTTGAACAGCCACAACATGAAAAAAAATACATAAGTGGTCAACAAGAAATGAAAAAGCGGTCAAAATTATTAGTCACCATTGAAATGCAAATTAAAAGCACAATGAATACAAACACCAATGAACGGTGAAAATGCAAAAGATTGCCAAAGCCAACTCCTGGGAGGATGTGGAACAACCATGACTCTCATACATCTCTGGTGGGGATGTAAAACGGTATAAACACTTTGAAAAACAGGAAATTTTAAGAAGTTAAACATATATCTCCCCTATTACCCAGCAATTCCACTCCTAGGTATTTATCCAAGAATATGTTCACAAAAAGCCTTGTATATGAATATAAATACAATTTTATTCATGATAACTAAAATTGGGAAGCAATTCAAATGTGCATCAAGGGGAAAATAGATAAGCAAACTATGGTATACTCATGTAATGGAATATTACTCAGCAGTAAAAAGGAAAAACTAATACACATAACAACACGAATGAATCCCAAAAGATATTATGCCAAGCAAAAAAAGCCAAACACAAAAAGTACATATTTCAGGGGCAGGGGGGATTGATTGAAAAGGGACACAGGGAAATTTCTGTGATGATGGATATATCTGTCTTTAAATGCATTCAGCAAAACTGATAATAATAGAACACTGAAGGTCTGAGCATTTCATATTATGTATATTATACTTAATTTTAAAAAGCAAAAGTGTAGGGCCGGCCCCATGGTGTAGCAGTTAAGTGCGCGCGCTCTGCTGCTGGCGGCCCAGGTTGTCAGGCCACGCTGTGGCAGCGTCCCACATAACGTGGAGGAAGATGGGCACGGATGTTAGCCCAGGGCCAGTCTTCCTCAGCAAAAAGAGGAGGATCAGCATGGATGTTAGCTTAGGGCTGATCTTCCTCACAAAAAAAAAAAAGCAAAAGTGGAAAACAAAGCATAGGAAAAAATACTAGAAAAAAAAAATACCTGACAATGCTAATATGGAAGATGTGGAGATGCCAACAAGAGAAGGACAGGGGGCTTAGTTTGAGGATATGTCCTCAAAGGATCAAGGAGGATCAAGAGGATCAAGAAGAAAAATCATGTGTTCCTTTCCTCTCCAGTTTTCATGTCTGACATATAAGATGGTTTCTGTCTTAACTTTATAATATACATTCTACTTTGTTAGGAAGAAGAAAAACCCATCCATTTCCCGGGCTCTCGAGGAGCATCCTCCTCAGCATCTCCACTGCACTCTCTAGACCCCATCATAGTATTTACCACAGTCTTCTGTATTTTATTGTTTACAAACTGTCTTTCCCCACAAGCACAACGCCTGCGACAGTGGATAATTAGTAAATGTGCATTGAAAGAATGAATTCTCATGCATTATCATTTACAACCAAGGGGCAAGTCATTCTCTTATTCTCAATCAATTGCCTTTGAGGGATATTACTTACCCCTGCCCCCGAAGAACAGCTGTGTACAGGTGAATACATTCACTGTCTTGAACCAACCAATACAGGAGCCCATCACTGAGGTCTAAAGTTAGAGCAATTACCTAAATAGAAAATAAGGCAAGAAAATGTATCACACATGTTTGAAGAATACCTTTGTGAATAAGTCACACTTAAGCTATAGATTTCTTTTTAACATCCTCTTTGGAATAATAAATTCAGAGATTTTTGCCTTTCACTGAATATAAAAATTATGTGAGGCGCCAGCCAGGTGGCGCAGCGGTTAAGTGTGTGCGCTCCGCTGCGGCAGCCCAGGGTTCGCAGGTTTGGATCCCGGGGCAACCCGACGCACCACTTGTCAAGCCATGCTGTGGCGGCATCCCATATAAAGTAGAGGAAGATGGGTACGGATGTTAGCCCAGGGCTAGTCTTCCTCAGCAAAAAGAGGAGGATCGGCATCGGATGTTAGCTCAAGGCTGATCTTCCTCACAAAAAAAAAAAAAAAATTTATGTGAATATATCTGTATAATTTGGATATAAGCACTGGTTTCCTAAAAATCCCCAAACAGCAGGAACGATCTATTATTTACTTTTATATTCTTAGCTCTGGTGGTTTTTAAAGTATGATTCTCAGACCAGCATCAACTGGGAATTTGTTACCAATATAAATTCTCAACCATGCTCCAGGTCCTACTAAATCAGGAACTTTGAGCCACTGTGTCAAGCTTTGCTTAAAGCTAGCTATTAACTCTAGACTCTTCAGCCACATAAGTCAATGAATTGAGTTGTTTAAATCAGTTGTTCTCAAACATTGCTGCAATTAGAATCAGCTGTGGAGTTTTTAAAAAAAATCTCAATTCCCAGGTTGCAGCCTATTAAATTATGATCTCCAGGGATGGAACCCAGTCTCCAGTATGTTTTCAAACTCCCCAGATAATTCCAGTGTGCCACCAAGTTTGAGAACCAATGGTTTAAACTATTTTGAATTATATTTTCTGTTAATTACTACCAAAAACATCCTGATATATTTAAAAAATATAATACACATAGGGATAAAAACACTGTGTTATAATTGGATATGTGTTATAATTGGATAGAGACATGTGTATATAAGGTCCTATTTCCAGCTGACATCTGAAAACCACTTCTTACTACTCTTTGTCTTTTTATTACAGTCCATATCTTAATTTTACGTGCAGTTGTCTAGGTGGGGACTGAGGGACGACTGCTTCTCCTATGAAATAGAGTGCATGAGACAGAAGTTACAATCCAAGGGATCTTTTTTGCTTTCTTTGGCTTTGTAGGTATTTTTCAAGTAAGCTAAGATTGTCGGGAGTCTGCCCACAGGGTAGTGGAGTCTGTCAATAGCAGATCTAGAGGCTGAGAGGCATCAGATAGCATTCAAGTTGATGACTACATCTTTACAAGATACAGCAGCATATGAACAAAATGATGAGCCAGTGAAAAATGTACAAAGAATACAATAAGGTATCCAAGAACTAAAAATATTTGCTGATGGGTTACCCAAAGCCTACTACAAAGAAATGATCTTGGGGCACAGGACTGCACGAACCTTCAGTTGCTATACAAATCATGCCGTCTTCAAGAAAACTCAACCTACCCCTTTCCCAAAAGATAATTCTAGCAATTCCAAGCCTTTTGGAAATTGAATCATATCCTTGCCTCAGGCTAAAAGAAATATATTAATTATTTTTTCAGTTAAAGTGAAATCAAGTTAATCTTGTTTGGTTATCTATAATGAAATGCACTAGAGTTTTCTAAATTACAGAGTAACTCTCTCTCTTAAAAAAAGGGGATTCTAAAACTCCCTTTGCTGGAATACAACTATTCAAACTTCAAGTAAAATTCAGGTGTTGGGTCATTATTCCATTCCTTTGCATCAGTCATTTGAGCCCAAATTTAAACAGTCAGAGGGTGTTCCATAAATCTTTGGTAGCCAATATTGTGCCTAATAACACCCATACCTTGGAAATAATCTCTTTGGTCTAAACTAAAACCTTGAAGATTAGTCTTGTGGTAAAATGTACTATATACTATGAGACTGACCCATCAGATGTTGCAAAAAATATCTTTTCACTTGAGACGAGTATCTCACTTCATTCTCTCTTTTCATCACACAAATGCCATAAGTCTTTCTACAAATAATTGGCTGCCTGTAGTTTATTATACCTGCTGATTACTAAGTATCTTATGACTTCATGATAAGTCTGTGAGTGACGTACAAAGGAATGACAGTGAGATGGAGAGCTTCACTCAGTGCAAAACGTGTTACATTCAAAACACCCACTAGCATTAATGGAGGCAGATGGATAAGACATCAACCCACAGAACTGGAACACAAATTTGCACAAGCAGCAACACCACTTGCCAGCCTGTGAGAGGATTTGGAGTGGGAATTTAAGGAAAAGTGTATTTCCCCACATATGCTGAGAAATCTAATGACTTCACTCATTTATGGAAAAGTCCCCAGGGTCACTCCAGAACTCTCTTGAGTGGAAATATCTCAAACCACCAGATCAGGGCAGTGGGGAGATTACTGACAAAGCCTTAGGGATGGAAGTTACTCCTGAGATAATATTATCTTTAATATACTTTTACCAAAATGAAAGTGCTTTCCCCTAACATTTATATTTGAGACATAAAAAATATACTTTCTTTATATTCAGACTCAAGTGGCTCCAAAATAGAATCAGGGATTTTCATTACTTGACAGGAATGATTAATTTCTGAATATGGTATGCAAATTTCTACTGCTTTTAAATATCTGTGTTATAATCAGTACATGCAAATCAGGTCTCTTTAAATATGTTAGGAATTATTACCCATATATCCTATGGAATTCAGCATCAAGTGACTCAACAATTTGTTTATAAATGGTCTGGTATACCTGTATTATGTATATTTTATCTCAATCAACAGAAAAAAAAAGACTAAAAAAATTAAGAAAAAATTAAGGAATATCCTAGGTAGAAATAGTATGAATGATTTATTTCTTCTTCATATTTTTCTATAATTTCTAAATTTCCTACAGTAAACATATATTACTATTATGATCAGAAAAAACAAAATTCAGAAATTTAGATGGACAACTAGAGTATAGCTAAACAGGATCAAGAAAAATAAATATTATTTCTAGAAGTTGAGGAAGTAACAACATTTGTTTTAGAAACATTCCTGGGGCCGGCCCAGTGGCACAAGTGGTTAAGTGCGCGTGCTGTCCTGCGGCGGCCCGGGATTTGCCAGTTCGGATCCCGGGCGCACATCGACGGACCGCTTGTCGAGCCATGCTGTGGCGGCGTCCCATATAAAGTAGAGGAAGATGGGTATGGATGTTAGCCCAGGGCCAGTCTTCCTCAGCCAAAAGAGGAGGATTGGCAGATGTTAGCTCAGGGCCAATCCTACTCACAAAAAAAAACCAAAAAACAAAAAAAAAAATTCCTATATCAGATATGTTTTTCAGATTGAATTACAATAATAAGAGCTTAATTAATGTGCAGTTACCATGTGCCTGGAACCATTCTCAGTACTTCCCATAAAGTATCTTATTTAATCTTCACACAACCCTAAGAGGTGGGACAATTGTTCATATTCCTATTTTTCAGATAAGGAAACCTAGACAAAGAAGTCAAAGAACTTGCCTAGGGGGTCACACAGCTTTTAGAGCAGTCAGTACCTAAAACTGATTGAAAATAAGAAAATACCTAATCACCACTCAAAAGAAGCTCTAAAATATCCAATAGAATTCCTGCAGAATATAAATACAGTCAGAAATTAAGATCTTTTGAGTGTAAGTCCATTCAAGATAAAGCAAACTCTAAAAATCTCCATACTATATTTTCATTTAATCAATTATGACAATCAAATAAGACTTAGATAAATTTTGGTTATACTAAGATCTTACTGCAACAGTATTTCCTTTCAGAGTATACCTTAACTACTCACAATAAGCAGAAATGGTATTATCATAACTATACAATAACACTATTTAGTATTATTAAATGATCAGATCTTATTTTTAATTTGTCACCTTTTTCCCAGAAAACCAAGGCTGTGCCTGTAGTACAAGCAAACTTTCCCCATTTAGCCTGGTGCTCTCAACTGAGTATAGTGTGGTCCAGTAGAGATATCCACCAACTGAATCCACCACCATGTCATTCACCAACAACTTCACATGAGTCACGATGTCTGTGTGTCCTGTCAACACAGACTGCCTTTGTATCTACAAAACATAGTCATACAGTCAGTTAATGATTTTCAAATGACATCATTATTCCTGAATAGTCTATTGCAATCATTAGTAAATTGCTGCATTCATCCATTCATCCGTTCAACCACAAATATTTATTGGCACCATGTGCTGGGTAGTGTGCTAAGCCTTGGAAACATAGCAAACAGTCATGGTACCTGCCCTCATGGAGCTTATCTCTTTTCATGTCTCTAAAGAGAAGGGAGCTAAATTTATTTTCAGTTAATATACTTGCTCTTCCTAATAACGCATCCAGACAGTAGAAACACTGCTGAGTAAGAATGTATTTGATTGGACTCCCAAGGAAGATGTATATACCCTGATCAATGATGACACCTCTCCTTGCTCCTCTATCAGTATATTTCCCTAATATTAATTATTGCCATTATTGAGTACCTGTTATGTGCCAGACACTGTATTTTTTTTCCTTAAAATATTAGCTCTTGAAACCCACATATTAAGCCTATAAAGGACCTCTATTCCCTACTTTTTCACAAGTAAACTGGGTTCAAAGAAGTTAAGCAATTTTTTCCTGGAGTTAAACAGAGCAAATATAAGAGACAGAGCAAATATTTGAAACCAGTTTTATATCCACTCTTCCACTTCCTCCTTCAAAACTATTTTCAAACTAACCCATTTTAGGGAACATTCTCTGATTAATCCCCTTCAACTACATTCTGCCTACATGTCATTGGCACTTATGAATTCAGACTATACCATAGTGCTTTGCCTCTAAATGCATTGCTTTGTATGCTTCTTCTGTTATTTCATGTATGTATTTTTATCTCATCAAAAGAGCAGGGGCAAGTTGTGACGGTTGCACAACACTGAACATACTAAAAACCACTGCATTTTACACAATAAAAGGGTGAATTTTATGTTATGTGAACTATATCTCAATAAAGCTGATTTTTTTAAAAAAAGAGCAGGGACATGTCTACTATTTACTTTACGTTCCCTACTATGTTTATTCTCAAGGCTCTAAACACATTGGTAACAGATAAATAATTGTTGAATGAATAAATGAATGTACAACAAGCACCCTCTTGATTAGAAAATGATTTTAGTACCATATTTCTTGATCTGTCAGACCAGGGTTCTCATCATTAACCATCCTTCTCTTCAAAGTGTACCACTACATAGATAAACAGGATATCTTCATTTTGCCTCCAGGTCCACTTTCCACCCTATTCTGTGCCCCCGGAGGCTGACGTCTACGGATTGCATCAACTGAGCTCCCTTGTTCTCTGCCTTCCAGTGAGGTTCAGCCAGTGGACGCCCTGGCAGAAGATCGGAGGCCAGAAGGAAAGAGGGATTGGGGTACTTATTCCCCAAGATTGCTCTGTGCCAGACCGTATGTTTTGACAGTAGCTAAGTTTCATGTCAGCAACTGTCCTAAAGCTACAGCCCTGACTAGGTCCTTCCCTTTCTTGCCCCTTTACGCCTGGAGGTCGTAATATCTTCCCACACTTGCTAGCCCAGGGCATGCTTCACCATCCTTTGCTCATTTTCCTTAGCCCTGTCTACACCTTTGAAAATAATCCCTGCACTTAGTTTCTTTTAATCAGGCCTTTGGAGTGTGCCATCCTCCTCCAGGACACTGACTCATCACTGGTGAACAATTTAATATATTTATTTTAAGATATTATTGAAAATATATAATTAGTATATCAAATAGTGATACAAAATTTCCTTTACACATAAATGCATTTTAACAAAAGAGTGAGTAGGTTTAGAGACAAATAGCAAATAAAATATAGCATGGGTGGTACACAAGTATGACAAAAATCATGGACATGACATTCAAGTCACTGAAGTGGGTTGGCATTGTTCTAGAACATCCAGAATGCCAGGTTTTAACTTACCACATACGTCTTTCCAGCCCAGTAGAGAAAGTGACCCAGCCACTCAAAAGCTAAAGCCCCTGCTCCCGCAATGTTGGGAAGGTGGTAATTCTCTGAGACATCTGTCCCATTCAGCAGCCACACGTAAACGTCGCCTTTGATGTCGCTGTAGTAGAGGCTGTTGTTATACCAGTCCATGTCTCAAAACAAAGGGAATTGGTAGCAGTTATTTTTTCATGGATGCCATAAACATGGCGAGTCGACACATCACACATGCGCCTCAATGTAATTTTAAAGCATATACTAACATAGATATTCACTAGAACTTCAGCGACCTGACAGGAATATTTCAATAATGCTACCCCAAAGTCTTAACCCCTGGAACTAGAGAGGGGAGCTAATATTCATTGCCCATCTCTTCTTTGCCAAACATTGTCCTGGGCACTTTTACATATCTCACTTAACTCTTAAAACAAAGCTACGAAGTAGGAATTATACCCATTTTTGACACGGCAAACTGGAGACTCAGTGAGATTATTCTGCCCAAGGTCTCACAGACGAAAAGAGGGAGAGCCCTGATTCAAGGCAACTCCAAAGCATCATTCTTTCCATTAGTACCACGCTACCTCCTAAGTCCAACTCCTGTGTTGGTCAGAAATGCTGTTGTACTTTTAATGGCCAAGCAAATAGGTCAAATAATTAGATGAATATAGAAGATGCCATCTTCAGGCAAGATCACCATTATACCATCCTAGAATGAAGACTTTTCTTCATTCTAATGACTTCCAGGCAAAATTACCCATTCACTGCTTAATAATCCTCGTTGTCACAAAATTCTTTCTTACACTTTATTTAGAACTTCATGCAGCCATTCTGTGCTCCTGTCCCATAGCAAACTTATAATAAATTACTTAAGTATAGCTGTCTTAGTGGAACAGATAAGCTGTTACTGTGAGACAACATTGATGGATTGAAATACATGAGAAACATATGAAAGCCTTCCTGAAATGGGCATAAATCAATAAATAACCTCACAGTGTGTGAAATAATAAATAGCTTTCCTACTCGAGAACAGACATTTTCTTAATAGTATCATGGGCAATATAGTTCAGTCAATATTTTTTCCTTTCACTATTGATCTAATACCAAAACACTCAATTTTTTTGATTTATTGACTAGCTTAGGAAGTCTTATGAGTAGAAACCTGCCATCCAAGTGTACAAAGACTTGGCGTTTACCTGACACATTTCCGATATCAGAGGATAAGAATTCTCCTGGGCCAAAGCTATTTAATGGTTTGCTCCAAAGCCCATCTTCTTTCACAGCCATGATAAATGGTGGTTCTGTAGCTGTTTGGGAAAACAGAAATTGAAGGAAATATCACAAAAAGCATATTTTTTTAGGTTCACATCTTATACTCTAAGATTTCCTTTATAAAGTAAAAGAATATCAAAATCTGGAAAAAAAAACATGGAAGGATATGAGTAATTGTATCTGCTTAATGGACTTATCTATCTTATTAAACATACTTTCTGATTTTTATGTAAATATTCAAATTGTATGTGAAGAGAAACGTGTGGTGATGTGACCACATGGTTACGACAGAATTTTTTTTTTTTTTCCGCTTTGGCTATTTGTTGCCATGATCCCATTCAGAGCACCCAGAAGCAATTGTGATAACAACAGCAGTATAAACAGTACCATTATCTTCTCATTTCTTTTCAGCCAAGAGGATGGAACTCAGCATAATTCACAGCCCCTCAACTTCTCTCACCACAACCTTCAGAGTTCATTATTATTATGGCTTAATAAACCATGAGAAAGAAGAAAGCCATGAAGAAGAAGAAAATTATATTGTTTCCTCAAAAATATCTTGGAAAGTTTAAAACAGCAGGTTAGAAACTTAAATTAAATATCACACAGTGCTCTCTGTTTGCTATACTAATCTCAGATAATAAACACATACTCAAGAGGTCAAGGAACCCTCATTCCAATTTCTTTACCAATTGGAGGTGAGGAATTTCAAAGGACACAGGGAGTAAGACTTTTCAGTCAGAATCACTCCCTAAATCAAGAACAGTTTCTCACCTGGCACCAGGGTAGTACCCACCGAGGGCTCTGACCAAGGGCCTGGCCCCTTGGGAGAACTTGCTCTCACAGAAACCTTGTATTTCGTAGCACTCTGCAGCTCAGGTACATTAAGCATGGTCCCACTGATGTTAGAGAAAACATGAGTGATTTCAGGAAAGTCTTGGGTTGACATTTTCACCTCATATGTCCAGTTCTGCCAAGCGGAAGGGCCTAATCAGAAGAGTTAAACAATATCACTGCCCAGGATGACATCAGAAAGGGCAAACAGGATTGTCAGTAAATTTGTCTACAGCCTCACCTTGAATAGGAAGGTAATTGGGCAATAATACCTGTCACCTCACTAATCATCAAGGTTAATTTGATGATATGACTAGGACAGTGCCCATTCCACCCAGGCCACTCACTTTGCCCCATCGAAGGAACCGTCATTCCCAACAAATTAGAGGATACAGTTCCTCAGTCAAAGGTGCATGATTGGCTGCGTGGAATTGTCAAGGATGCTCTATTACACCACCAGGTGTAACCATACTCCTAATAAAGAAATGCTTAGTGATGAATCTCTAACATAATTCCCAGTGTTTGTATAGCACCTTCCTCCTAGAAGCCTAAACAATACAAAAAAATATTGCGTGTTCATTTTCAGGCATCTTTGAGATATACAGCAAACAGGCATAACTAACTTAGTCTTAAAGTAAAAAATAGCCCATGTTTGCTAAATAATCTGGGGGACCAGGAATTGGCAAACTAGAGCCCACAGGCCAAATCTGGCCCACTTTCTGTTTTTATAAATAAAGTTGTACCAGAACACAGCCATAGTTACTCATTTACATATTATCTATGGCTGTTTACACACTACAATAGCAGAGCGAGTAGCTATGAGAGAGACCACATGACACACAAAGCTGAAAATATTTACTATCTGGTCCTTCCTTTTCAGAAAAAGTTTGCCTACTTCTGTGCTGGATACTGTTCTAAGTGTTCAACTTATGCATCTTAATTTAATCTGTATGACAATCCCATAGAAAGATGTAATTAACATTCTCATTTTCCAGTAGTGGAAAACAATGCATGAAGGGGTTAAGTAACTTGCCCAAGGTCATTCTGCTAATAAAAGGCAAGACTAGTCTTTGAATCCATGCAGGCTGGCTCCAGAGCCCACCTGCTGGCCCAGCACACATGCTGCCTCTCCAGAGATGGCAGTTCAAGCTCAGAGAAGTTTCGAGAGTTGCTCAAATTCATGCAAGATCTCCATGGGTACAAAATCTCAACCCCAACGCTCTATCCGCCTGGCTAATATATTCGCTCAGACTGGAATACCAGTGGCTGGATCCTAGTAGACACTGAACAAACGTTCAAAACATTCTATTGGGATATAGGTGGGAAATATAGAGATCCTCTTAACGCAAAACTAATAAATGCAGAGCAAAGGTATAAACACTTTTTTTTGGAGCTAAGTACTCCTGGTTGATGACTGAATAATCACATATGGGCTCTCAAAATTAAGTCACATCAAGAAGTTAAAGCTTTCCTCTCCTTCCAGAGGGGCCAGTGACCACGCTGGGGAGAGGGCACTCACTGGCTCCTATGGCGAGGGCAGGAGGCTTCCACTGAACAAGGGCCTGGTGGGAGCCAAACAGCACCGAGAGCTGCTGTGGGCGGCCCGGCAGGGGGTGCAGCTGAGTGTACGAGCCAGAGATGACCAAGTTACCGAACCCAAACTCTTCTATGTGACTCAGGTCACATCCCACGATGAACTCATTAAAAGACAAAAAGTCCTGTTGGAAAACGGTCTTGCCATCTGTGACAAGGAAGTCATTGTTTTCACAAGCAAAGCTCTTCACATCAGCAAAGGGGACATGAGGGAGGACAAGATGGGAAGCAGAGCCATCCAGAAATGTTGACATGAAGCCCTGGGCGGTGTCATTGAAGTAAATAATTCGCTTGGACTGTGGCTTTACTGCAAAGTCCTTTAATGTGCAACTCTCCACAATACGCATGGCTTCCGAGTTGTGACCAGATGGCATTGGAAGATCTGCTCTATAAATGCCATCTCTCAGGAGATAAAAGACATACCTGACAGAGGAAAAAAAAGAAGCCTGATGTGACTCAATTCGAGGGTGGATGACTAACCTCCTCAGCCCACGGCTGTATCCCGTTGTGCAATCAGAACCATATGTCTCCAGAGTCAATAAGTACAGGGTTTCCCAAGGTGCAAAGGGTAAAGGTATTTACTAAGGACATGTTCTTCTCATTTAAGGTAGAACTTGGAACATCGGAAAATTTCAGCCTCATTTATAATGTTTAGTCTTCTAATTATTATACGTGACTTTTTAAGGAATCACCAAGTTTAAGAACAGAAAGGGTCTTTAAAGATATTCTAATGATGTCTACTCTTAAAAGAAAGCATATTATATAAACATTACATGGCTGAACATGTTATTTATTACAAAACACTTTTCTCCAAAATACACAAATTCTTAAGTCTAATTCTGCTAATAAATTTTCCCTTGTGTTGTGAATGATACAATGGAAGAAGGCAAAAACATTTAAACCGTTTCTTTTTTAAACTGCACCGTTATTATTTTGCTATAAACATCTAGTAAAACTGCTTTGCATTTTTAGTAGACTGAGCTTTTTTCAAATAGTATTTACAATTGAGTGAGGCAATACCATTTCACAAATCATGAAGAAATACCCCACAAGTGAGCAAAACAGCTGGGAAGGACCACCCAGCAATCAGGCGAAAGAAGCCAATGAAGAATTTTGAAAAAATATCTAATTTGAAGCCCAATATCACGGTAATGATGCAGGTGAATTTTTAATAATGAGAAAGAAAACACCGCCAAAATATTTCATTGATAAATCAAATCTGTAAACAGAATTTTAACTAAAACATAAAACTATTAATTTGGATGTAGCTAATTTAGAATTCATGATCATGGAGACAGATGCTAACAAAAGTACACTTTTGCTTAGTAAATCTTTCTCATCACAACCCCATGAATTGGCAGGATTCTAATCTTTCCTCGCAACTGTCAAATCATTTTCCTTGTCCTATTCACTCCAGCTCTTGTTCTCCTTGATGACTGTTCCAAATCCTTATCAATATGCTCAAGACTTCTGTGCTAGAATAATATCCTGATGTATAAACACCATGTTGAGATATGAAACTATGTTCTTTTTCTTAAGGAAAGGTTGTGGAAGGCAGAAAGAAGAAATAACTTTAAAAAAAAATAGCAGAAATAACTTGGCTTTTAACTTTCTCCTTTTCTTTCCCAAATTCAAAATAATTAAGGGAATTTGGAGGAATTTCAGAGTAAATAAAAGGAAAAAGTTCTGGGGTGAAGATTACAATCCTTATACTGAAGCAGAGGGTAGTGCACGTCTTCAACCCTCATCACCACTTTGGAGGGGAAAGAAAAAGAGAAGAAAGCTAAAGAGAGCATGGGTGTGGGGGGAAAAGGATGGAGGTGAGAGGAGGAAGAAGCAGGAGTTGGGGGAGAAGGGGTAGAGGTTTATAATAAGTACAGACTCAATGAGTGAATAATTCAATGGTGCAAAATAACAGCATAAAGGAAACCATTTTTAATGTCAGGAGAATACACTACTTCACACATCTGGAATTCTTTAGGAATACTACATACAAAATGTTGCTAAAAATTATCTGATTGTCATTGTATAGGGAGATGATTAGATGACAGGCCCTGGAGTAGAAAGTCAAATACTGGTTCCATCAAGAAATAGCTGCGTGATCTTGGGCAGTTACTAAATCAAACTTTGCTTCAATTTCCTCATCTATAAAATCAGGATAATGAAAGTATCTGCTTTACAGAGTTGAACAAGGATTAAATGAATTACTGGAAGTAATGCACTTAGAAGCGTATATTAAGTGCCCAATAACTATTAATTATCATTATCATTTCTAGTCACATTTCAAAATCTAAGCACAAATCAATTTTATCGTCACAGAAAAAAGAGCCACCGAAGACCTCAATGAGACGCACTTTGAGTAACTGATTTAGTGGGTGAAGTTCATTATCTTCAGAATGAGTCATTTTGTGTAATTACCAGCAACAAAATTACATTCCATGGGATATTTAGACTTTTATAAATGAGGAAAATAAGATCCAGAGAGTCCAAAGGACTTGCTCTACATCACAGGGTTTTTAAAAAAATATTCTATAATTCAGTAATTCCTTCAAACCTAAGATGGTAAAATAAATATCTAGTAAATTATGAATGAATATGAATAGAAAAGCTTGATTTTAAATCAATAATGAGCAATCGTTTTTCAAGAAGATCAATCCGTGAAAAATAAAAAGGGTTATGGACTATATTTTTTTCATTAAAAACAAAAACAACTTGGGGCTGGCCCCATGGCTTAGTGGTTAAATGTGTGCGCTCCGCTGCTGGCAGCCCGGGTTCAGATCCCGGGCGCGCACTGACGCACCGTTACTGCAGCCATGCTGAGGCCACGTCCCACATACAGCAACTAGAAGGATGTGCAGCTATGACATACAACTATCTACTGGGGCTTTGGGGGAAAATAAATAAATAAATAAAATTATAAAAAAAAAACTTTATTCCTATAGTAAAGAAAAAAGTCTAATCTTACAAACTTTGGCCTTGCTTATTAGTTACTAACCTGTAATTATCTGGTCATATTTAATAAATCGTAACTCTGAAATAACTTTCTATGTTTTCATCCTTCTCTTTTATGTGCATTTGGAGATCACAAAACACTTTCACGGTGAATACCTCATTTCATCTTCAAAATAACCCAATTGGGTATTATTGTCTTCCCCATATAGATGGATGAAATAAATGATGTTACTTGCTCCAGGTCCTACTGCAATTTAGCAGCACAACTAAGCTAAAACGTGTCCATTTCATTTGTGGCAAGGGGAAAAATAGTTATTTGTAAAGGAAAATTTTTACTTGTTATTAACCATCAATTCCTGTCTCCTAGGTGGTTGCTAGCAGTGTTCTCGCTAAACCAGCCTCTTGATAGTTGTGAGAACCAGACCAGAGAAATGAACTGCTGCTGAATTGCTCAGTAAAAGAAACCATGTGATGAAAGGAGAAAACAGAGGCTGGAGGGCTTCTCACAGGGAACATTGAGGGGGCAAGGAGACCCGGAGTCGTGCCCTAAAATGGTGACAAATCCAGGGCTAGAATCCAGGCCCCTGGGTCCTAGACAAGAGGTCTTTCAAGTATACCCATATTTCACTGTGAAGGAGAGAAGAAAAACTACTTAAGTAGAGAAGTTGTTAGATGTTAACTTTGAAAGAAAGTTGGATCAAGTTTGAAAGATATTTCCTCTTGGCTCCATAAAATGAAAACTTTGCCTGGTTTTAATTAAATTTGAAATAAGATACATAGATTGGCTCATCTGGTACTATAATGTTTCATTAGCAAGCAAGTTTCCCAAAGGTTCTTGCCAATGGAATAGAATTCATATTTAAAAGGCCAACACTTACCCATTGTAGGAATCAACCACAATTTTTTGAGGTGCCATAATTGAGGGAGGAGTAATTTCCTCAATGTTTGAGCAGTTCTCTAAATCACAGACACATACCTAGAGGATCAAAAATACATCAGTAGGATTAGTGTCTGTCTATATTCAATTTGGCCAACAAGTATTTCTTGAGCATCTGTTCTGGGCTTAGAATTATGCTAGTCACTGAGCACTTTTCGAAAACATAACAAAGCCCTTAAAAGTCAGTTTTATAACCTATATCCTAATGAGTTTATATCCTACTAACATCAATGAAATACAAGGACCATTTTCGTGGCTGTGGAGGCACTCAACTATTTTTAATATTTAAGCCAGGTCCAAGCTTATGGGTTTCCAGGCATAGTGATTGCGATAAGACTGTCCCTTTCAAAGAAGGAAATTTGAAACGCATTAAGACTGTGTCTTCTCAGAGATTTCAGTAATACTTTATTTTCAGAGGACCTAGTAAAGTGACCCCTGGTCATGAAATAACTTAAAATACTTGCAGCTGACCTTGATCACGACTGGCAGTCTCACCTATCGATAACACAGCTACCTCCACTATCTTATGGAAGGTGAATTATCATCCGTATGAACTCATGGCTCTGAAAAATCATAGAGATGATTTAATGGTAGATCAGGACTAGCACTAGGTATGGTCTAGACCCTCCTATAGACTAGATCTATGATTCCTTGCTAACCTAGTGTCTAAAACATAGTAAATACTCAATAAGTACTTATGGAATGAAAGAAAGAATTGTGTTTACTTGTAAATATACCAAGATACACATATGAGTATCAATATGTAGTTATTCACTTGAAATTCTCAGACTAACCAGTTCATCTATGATGAAATACATTCTCTGATAAAGCCAATCTACAGAGATGGAAGAAATTAATCCTGAACCTCTGTAAAAAATTCTCAGGTCAGACACATCAGACATGTTGGCAACCTTCTTCACCCATATGCGAGTTCCTTCAGAGAAGTAAACAACTTGCTGGTGGCCATGAACTGATATTCCTAGAAGAGCCATGCAGATATATGTGTGTTATTTTACAACAACCAGACAAAAAACTTACAAGAAGGAGAATTTATTTCTTTAATTTTTAATAAAGAGAGTAAAATGGAAGTCAACCTGGATCTTTCTTTTTACACTAACATTTCTCTCTTTTATACTGACCTGTAATATTATGGCGTGTAGCACCTGACTGAAGGCAATGTGCTTCATCTACTAAATGTTTTAAAGATCTCTTTCTTAGAGAAGTTTTTCTGGATAAAAAGAGCCACTGTTCCTCTTCTTGAACTGAAACAACATGATTTAGAGACAGATAGACCAACCATATGCACATTGACACAAAAAAAGTTCAAGATCACCCTTCAAAGCAAGGGGACTGGCACTTGAAAGAGCCTTGCCAGCTTCTCTCTGAAGGCACTGGGGCATTTCGGCTGCAGCATAAGTGACACTATTCTATGATTGGGGTAAGAAGTAGAGTGTCAATCAAGGAGAATTTATGTGTATGTGCCCCTAATGCCCTCCAAATAACATCACATGGGGTATCACCGTTCTCAACAGCCTTGCTCCAGCAGGAACTCAGCTCATTATCCTCAGCCATGAGAATTTGACTGCATGGTGGGAGTGGTCCAGCCCAGGCCAGAGCGGGTTGTTACAAACACACACGTATAGACAGACATTGGTTGTCTCTGTTTTGTCTTCAATTATCTCTCCCTTTGAGGCAGGAGAAAAGTCCTTAGAGGAATAGAATTTGAGGTCTGCAGAACTCTGCTAGATGTCCTGTTCCATTGGAGACTGATGCCATGTGCATTGATGAACACTTTTAGGGCAATTAATAAATGTTATGCAATAATCACAGTAACAAAAACCTTCAGCCTCCTCTATATAGAACTTGCCCTCTGGATGCTTCTTACATAACAAAAATACCTCTCCTTTCTTAGAGTCTAGTAACAGCCAAAAAAAAAACTAAAAGCTGGTGATAGATAACATTCCATACCCACCGGCATATTGGGGTAAGGGATGTTGAAATCAGCAAATTCTAGTGAAAATAGAAAAGAGAGACCCAGCATTTGGAATATTTGGGTGTTATTCAAAACTCTTTTGCTAGTTTGCCCAAAATATTTCGGGGCTTCTTAGAAAGCGTTTTAATTTATTATTTTGCCCACATAGGCATCAGGCAGTAAGTATTCAATTTCTCAGAGCAATAGTTAAAATGCCAAAGCCAAAAATATGGTACTTACAGAATAACAACAAAAGCAAATTTGGTAGCTTGAATATTCACGATGGTAAAATGTAAATTATTAAGTCCAGATATATTTAAAAACCTTAAGGAGACTGGAAGAAAAAGACATCTGATATGTATTAAATGACGATGCATAATATAAAATGGGGGTTAGGGCAGAAAGGTTATATGGACCCCCTAAGTATGTAAATGCGAGTCATTCTCACTAGTCATTTCTACTGAAATCAAAGATTTGTTTGAGGCCATATTTTTTAAATCCCTAAATTTTTTTATTCTAATTTTCAGAGTCCTAAATTCTGATGTGAAAACCTTCGATCTCACAATTTAACTTCTATTTATCAAATATTGGGATTCACTTAAAATCGAAAACTTATGAAGTACCCAAAAGACAGTGTTCATCTGGGCAAAAAGGTGGGGTCTTGAGGAATACCAGATGACCCAGGACCTCTAAGATCTGAACCCACCCTCGCCACCCCTCAGTTCCCATGAAACAGAAGGGGCATCCTTGGGCCGTACCTGCTGGGGACGAAGTGGTAATACTAGATTCTGCTTCCGGCCCCTCACCAACTTCATTTACTGCTGCAATAAAAAACCTATTCCAAAAACAAATTAGAGAGATGGGTTTCACATGGCATGGTGTGAATATGAGATAAAAATAGAAAGAGCAATAACGTTTCTATTTAAAGGACAATGTGGCAAAGCACGTATCTAGTTACTTGGTGCCAATGCTGAGCACTAAAACGACCATCAATCACATCCTTGTTTGTATTCCCCATAGAACAGTTCAGGGTCACTGAGGTCAAAAACTGAACTCTGCTATCTGCATTACCCCCATTCCTACCCTAATTTAAAGAGGTCTTAGTAAATCCTAGGAAAGCTAGCAATAATAAAATAATCCCCCTAATGGTTAATAAAAAAATACCATTAACAGAATCTCACCTCCTTACTTTTTTCATGTTGGATTAAATGAAGAAATGATATTCATGCTGTTTATGATGTCTTTATTAGCCTATATTTATAAGGATCCTCTGAATATAATAGAAATATTTGAGAATGTTTTTGCTTAGGATGGTGTAATCTAAGAAACATACAAACTTGTGGAAAACCACAATAACTTTAAGCCAACAGCACAAAGTCAGTGGGACTTCTCAAAATACAGTTAAACTATTTTTCAGCCATATTTCTTAAATAATTATCATGCCTGCAGCCACGCTGGTTACACTTCCCTTGCACCACTTAATTCTTACCTGTAGGTGGTATTTGGCAGAGTGGAATAAAACTGGAAACTGGTTCTCTGTGTCCCTGAATCTAATTTTTGATTTTTGCTGATCAGCCTTAAGTTATAACCCAAAATAGGTCCACCTGGGAATTGAGGTGGAGCCCAGCTGACTTCCACAGTGTCAGGACTTGAGGTCTCAATGTTTCTAATGAGAGGAGCAGTTTCAGGAACTGGAAGAGATAATCGAGGCATAGTGAGCAGAAAAACGTACGGGGAAAAATGTAAATAGGACAGGAAAATTTGTTGTTTTTTGGAAAGAGCATAAATGAAATATTTTTATTAATATTCAAAATAAGTGATAGAGAGAAAGTGGTAAGATATTTATGAGAAGCAACTCTTAATCTCTCAATGATACCAGTTAGCTGCTTTCCTAAGTGGCTCTTTTGAATGTTATTTTCCTCACTTCTAATTTGTGAAATAAAATTAAATGTGGAAGTATACAAACAGGATAAGTGCTCTAAAAAAAAAAAGTTGTCAAAAATCTCCAGAGACCTAAATGAATTGAAACATGGGATGGAACCAGCTTAGGAAAGAGAAGAGAATCAGTAACAAAGCTGGAGTCAATGATTAACAGGAGTTGAAAGAAGGCAGTCCTGGGGCCTTTTCACTCGCTAGAGTGCTGTGGCCTGAGCAGTTCCAGCTAAAGATAGGGGTTCAGATAATAAGCCTGATTAGAACAGTCTGCTGCACTTTTGTTGGCATCAGCTCTGCCGACTCAGACTATACCTTCCTTCCCCCAGCTCCCAAGGTCCCTTGGGATCCAGGTTAACTGCGCATTAGCAGCACTCTTTCCTTTGCAAAGGATTAAAAAAGCACACATCAATTAATTAAGCATTCACTCATAGACTTTAGAAGCTACCTGAGTGGCAAAGAACAGAAAGGAAAACACATGATCTAACAGCCTGTCTTCCACCTGTGTCTCCACCTACTTTTCATACCTCCCATCCCCTGAAATCACACTCTCATTTTCTCTTTCCGGAGAAAGACATACTTTGATTCACTTTGCTCTTGAGTAGACTTCTCTCCCTCTGAACGCTTTTGGCAGATGCTCCGCATCACCCCTGACTCATTAGAGTTGGGAGAAATTAGACAGTTCAGCCCTCACACTGATGAGTTTTTTTAAAGGCTCTTAACTGATCTCTCAGTCTTTCTCTCTTACAGTTCCTGTCGCCTCTCAGACTCATCTTTGGCAAACACAATCATCATTGCATCATTCCTCTGCTCCATCCAGTCACCTTGGTGAACAGGGAAGTAGGAGTCATCTTCCACTGAATTAGAATCAGGATCTCAAAAATCCTAACTCATTAGGGTCAATGCCCAGACATGATCTGCTCCACTTCAAGCAAGTTAGATGCCACCTACATGGTGAGCTGTGATTATTGTCCAAATCTCCCCCACAAAAATATTCCCTGAAAGGCTGGTCAGGTTAGGCGAGGCATTTGCCTAAAAGCCATTCCGCTTGGTTAAGAAATTATCTTCACAAGAGCTCCAATTAAAAGGCAATAATACCATCTAAAATTATATATTTCCCATAGCTAAAGGAGAACAGAGCCATGAGGCAATGGAACACAAAACAGACAACTTTATAAGTTTTGAGGTGACTAGAAAAGTGAAAGAATTGAGGCATGAGATGCTATCCATGGAAAGAACACCTAGTACAAGATCTGTAACACTTGGAAGGTATGTGGGCTTGTATAATCAGGAGAAAGGCCTAGAAATGGAAAGAAAAATTTGCTTTCTTCATTATTTTGATTTGATTAGCTGTGGGCCCTGGACCATGGTGTCTCTCCAGCCCTGGAAAATGTTCCAGCACTGTTGGAGTACACGAGGCATTGCTTTGAACAAAGAAGGATCCATGTATTCTACTCTGATCTGGAACATTTCAAACATGGCCCGAGGCCAGTGTCTGACCTGATGTTCTAAGGATGGTCAGGTAATAAATCAGCAGAGGTGACCACACATACCCTAAAATCTGATAAGCAAGAAGAGGGCACTATTCAGGGAAGGGGAAATGCCCCAACCAACTTCATCAGCTGTCCAGCTATGCTTAGGTCCAAGGCCTAGTTCAATCTGAGGGTCTCTGCACACAGCTCAAGTTCCAGAACTAAGGGGTGAGGACAGCTACCATCTGGCCTGGAGCAAGTCCTCCCAGGTCCCCTCAACTAACTCTGAGGTTGAGGGCACCAGACAACTCTCCCTGAGGGTCTGCCCCAGACATTCACCTCCCGAAAAGGCTCTAGGCTTGAATCCTTTTCCTGGTATAGAAGTCACATCTTCAAAAGAAGAAAGCAGAAAATGCTCCGATATATGTACTACTTTTTTAAATCATCTCTGATAAAATGTTGAAGTATTATAAAAACCTCCCAGCTGGTCTCTCTACCCCGTACTTTCTAAACTCTCTCATTCCCTCATTCCATTCTACGCATGCTGCCAAAATTATCTTTCTAAGGAGCACGTGCAGCAATTACTCCTCCGCTTTAAAACCTTCCATAACTCCTAACTGCTTATTGAGGCTTATTCTGACCACCTGATTTTTACTTCAACCTGACCCTCCTTCCCCCCCACTGCCCATTTCCAAGCCCTTAAAGGACAGACCTTGCTCAGAATGTTCCTCTTACCATACCGCACGGCACTTTTCCACTTACAAATACTTGCCTTATTTATTATGTTCACTGCTTAGAGTATTTGTCCTCCACCAAAATGTGAGCCCCACCAGAGCAGGGCTTTTTGTTGGATCACAGAGATATGGTGAGCACCTAGTACACTACTTAGCACACAGTCAGGTACATAATTGCTGAATGGATCAATTAATGAAGGAATACATTTATTTCATTGTTTAAAATAAAAATGAACTAAACCAAAGCTTTGGAATAATCTCCTTATTTCGTAAGAAACGTGTGCACACCGTACCTCCGGAAGGGTGAGTCCTGTAAGTGGGGCTTGGGGGCGAATACAGTTGCAGCTGGGCTGTGAAGATCCAAACCACTCGAAAAACATACGCAGTGAAGGGATGTAGCGGCTCCACCGCGTATGAGAGCTTGGACACGGCCTAGATCAATGAGAGACCCATCATCAGCATTTGCAGAATCACCACCGTACGCTGTGACTCAGGAGCACAGATCAGTTTGCAGAAGATGGATGGCCTTTTGGATATGGGGTGACCCAGAGCCTGCCAGACCAGATGAAAGGGAGGCTGGAGCTTAGAGCCAAGGCATCCAGAACGTCAGTCTGCATCATTCACACAGAAATGCTTTCCTGCTTCAAAATTGCAAAATTATGGATTCAATTCTTTGGCATTTGCCTCAAGGCTTTACTTTCATTTTGCTATGTAGTATACTTGGTGTCTTGGAACTATTTTTCTCTGAATTTCCTCAAGCTTTCCTAACAGGACGGTCCTGGATGACCTCCCTGCCCTCCATCCTAGTGGAATCATTTTAAACAGGATGGGAAAATAACAATCAATGATATGAGTAGCTGGTTATATGATGCTGTGCTGAAGAAATAAATATATGTCCAATAATCTATTTTCCTCAAAAATAAGGGGTTTAGCATTAGTATGTTACAGAGGAGCAGAGACTAAAGTTCCTCTAATCCAACCACTCATTTAATGCTTGAATCTTCTCTAGAATGTCTTTACACCTTTACTCATATATAGTAATTTGGCACATCTAATAACAAAAAAAAAAGTTCGTGTTTAAGTACATAGGCAGGTTTTCATACCTCCGTGTAAGTCCAGCTTCCAGGAAGTTGTGCATATTTCCACTGAATGATATATTTCACTCCAGAGATGTTGGCAGATTTCCATCGTAATGTCACACCATGGCTTCCGATGGAAGAAGCAAAGGGTGCAGTGGGTAAGTCGGTATTTTCTGGGGAGAAAACGAGATTTCATTCACCAGGCACCCTGTCTGTCAAGGCAGGAAAGAATGTGTCTGTTGCATCCAGTGCTCTCAGCATTCTCTTGCTACCACTACATCCTGCCACAATATGAACAATACTTGGACAATAACTGGCACATAGTCAACTGGTTTATTGTTAAAAATCAGTCAGTCTGGCAGCTTTTTCTCCCCATAGAACTCACTGTTATCTTTGAAGATAGTCTTTTTTTTATAGGCAAGAACACATGGAGTGTTCTGAGACTGTCTAGATTTCTCTTGCAATACCACTTCTGTACAGGGAAGCGGGGTGAGTGCCAAGGGCATGTCTGGGGTACAACAGAACCATCCCTTGCCCAAGGACATGTATCTCAAGACATTTTTGAAATTTTACACTATAATTCTGCTGTTATTGCCCATTTTGTCAACAATTTATTTTTATATGTGCAAGTAATTGTCTTTACTCCAAAGGATTCTAAATTCAGCTGTTTTGTATTGTAAAATATTTCACGAGGTCTAAACATTAGCGACATTACAATTGGAAGCTCATGTTTATTGATGCTACTTGCCAGGCTCTGTATGAGGGGCTGAATTCTGTATGGTATGTACCATTGGGATGAAATTATTTTACTTTACTTTTTCTATTTTCCAAAATTGTGACTAATTTAATGCTTCACCTTCCTTTTTTTCAGTAAGTTTTACTGTGCTAAGATATACATGACATAAAATTTACTATCTTAACCATTTTTAAGCATACAGCTCAGTGGTATTAAATACATTTATAATGTGCAACCATCACCACCATCAATCTCCAGAACTCTTCATCTTGCAAAACTGAAACTCTACCCATTAAACAATAATTCCCCATCTCCCCCTCCCTCTAGCCCATGGCAACCACCATTCCACTTTCTAGCTCTATAATTTTGGCTACACTACGTACCTCATATAAGGGGAATCAAACAGTATTTGTCTTTTTGTGACTGGCTTATTTCACTTGGCAAAATGTCCTTATCTTTATCAACGTTGTAGCACATGTCAGAATTTCCTTCCTTTTTAAGGCTGAATAACATTCCTTTGTATGTATATATCACATTTTGCTTATCCCTTCATCCATGAACGGACACTTGGGTTGTTTCCATGTTTCAGCTATTCTGAATTCAACATGGGTATATAACATGGGTGTACAAACATCTCTTCAAGACCCTGCTTTCAATTCTTTTGAGTATATACCCACAAGTGAAATTGCTGAACCATATGGTAATTCTATCTTTAATTTTTTGAGGAACCATCATACTGTTTTCCATGGTGGCTATACCATTTTACATTCTTACCAACAGTGCATAGGGTTCCAATTTCTACACATCCTCATCAACACATTTTTTTATAGTTGCTAAACTAGTGGGTGTGAGGTGGAATTTCATTGTAGTTTTGATTTGTATTTCCCTAATGATTAGTGATGTTGAACATCTTTTCATGGGCTTGATGGCCATTTATGTATCTTCTTTGGAGAAATGTCTGTTCAAGCCCTTTGCCCATTTTTGATTGGGATTGATTGGTTTTTTCGTTGTTGAGTTTTAAGAGTACTCTGTATATATTCCGGATATTAATACCTTATCAGATATAGGATTTGCAAATATTTTCTCCCTTTCTATTGATTGCCTTTTTATTCTGTTGGTAGTGTCTTTCGATGCATAAAACTTTTTTATTCTCATGAAGTCCAATTTGTCTATTTTTCTTCTGTTGCCTGTGCCTTTGGTGTCATATGCAAGAAATCACTGCCAAATTCAATGTTGTGAAGCTTCAGCCCTATGTTTTCTTCTAAGAGTTTTATAGTTTTAGGTCTTACATTTAGGTCATGGATTCACTTTGAGTTAATTTTTGTATATGATATGATATAAGAGTCTAACTTCATTATTTTGCATGCTAATATCCAGTTTTCCTAGCACAAATTATTTACAAGACTGTCTTTTCTCCATTGAATGGTCTTGGCACCCTTGATGAAAATCATTTAACCATACATGTAAGGATTTATTTCCAGACTCTCTATTCTAGTCCGTTGATCTATTTATCTGTCTTTATACCAGTACCACACTGTTTTGAGTACTATAGCTTTGTAGTAGGTTTGAAATCAGAAAGTGTGAGTCTTCCAGCTTTGTTCTTCTTTTCAGGATTTGGGGGCCCTTAAGATTCCATATAAATTTTAGGATGGATCTTTCTATTTCTGCAAAAAACATCTTTGGAATTTTGATAGGGATAGCTTTAAATCTGTAGATCACTTTGGGTAGTATGACATCTTAACAATATTAAGTCTTTCGGTCCATGAATAGGGGATGTGTTTCCATTTATTTATGTTTTCTTCAATTTGTTTCAGAAATGTTTTGTAGTTTTCGTTTTACAAGTCTTTCACCTCCTTGATAAGTCCTAAGTATTTTATTCTTTTTGATGCTATTGTAAACATAATTGCTTTTTTAATCTTTTCAGATTGCTCATCATCAATGTGTAGAAATGCAGTTGATTTTTGAGTGTTGACTTTGTATCCCACTCCTAGCCTGAATTTGTTTATTAGTTCTAACAGATTTCTTTGTGATATCTTTAGGGTTTTCTGCATATGCGATCATATCATCTGCAAACAAAGATAATTTTCCTTACTCCTTTCAAATTTGGATGCCTTTTATAGGATCCATCAAATTTGGATGCCTTTTTCTTGCCTAATTGCTCTGGCTAGGACTTCCAGTACTAAGTTGAACAGAATTAGCAAAAGCAGGCATCGTTGCCTTGTCCCTGATCTTAGAGGATAAGCTTTCTTTTATAGAAAAAGAATCACTACTCTGATTGAGAAAAATGGTAAATTTTGTAAGGAGCTTAAAATGGTTAAATACAAATTCCCATGACCTCACTCTTTCTGGTGAAAAGAAAAATTGACACAATTCTGATTACTATAGACACTGAATCTGAATGAATTAAAGTCCATACTATTAAAATACTCTGTGACCCAGAAAAAAATAAGGCCATTGTCATCTGAGGGTCTAGCCCACAGAGAGGCTTAGCACAACCCTTCTCTGCTGATTCTTCTATTTTTGGTTCATTTTTGGCTAATTATAACATACAAGCAAAACACAGTTCCACTTTTCCCCTCTTTTATGATGTGAGATGCTTAATGACAGGGATGCAAATATGCTATTGGATACCTTGAAGAGGAGTCCAATGATGGAGTTGTCAGCAGAGCAAGGAAGAAGAACCAGGAGGCTTCAGAAAAGATATAAGTTGAGAACTGAGCAGAAGGGATCAGAGTTATGTAAGTGCAAGTAAATGTAAATTTCATAGCTAAATATAGATATATGTTTCAAAGCCATGGTGATGCACATGGAAAAACAGAGGTAAAGCAGGTTTATTCTAAAATATCAAGACAAGAGTGAACCAAATGAGAAAGAGAAGCTGAACTGAGCTACCTACTACTTTGAGTACATGGCAGAGAGAATAAGAAAAGGCTTTGGAATCAGATAGCTGGGTTAAAACTCAAGTTACATCCCTTATTAGCTATGCAGCCCCCAGCAAATATTTACACTTTGTACCTCACTTTACTCATTTGTAAAATGGGGATAATAATAATATTTATACCTCCAACTACAAAAAGAGCTAACACATATAAGTTACTTAGAATTATTTAATTACCTTAAATTACATACTTATAAATTAATGAGTCATAAATGAATGATACATAAGAGCTATTTTTATTTCAATAAAATGTTATTAGCTATTATCATTCCCTACCATGTGAAAAAGCAACATGGAGGGTATCTAAAATAGAAAAATAGCAGGCCCACAGATAAATGGACAAGGTACCAGGTATGTTAGAGACAAACAAAGTCTCAGGTGCGTGGGCAAAATGATTCGTTATAACAAACTAATGATATGATCTGTAAGCACAAAGGCCTTTATTTAGACTTGGTACATCTCATTTGTTAGTGGTGCATGGACATTGATCCAGAGCCAATGAGAAATTTAAAATAAAGCACTGATTACACATGTATTCTAACAGAATTGTATTAAGTTGGGAGTATAATTTTAGATTATAAGAAAAGGATGTAAATAGGGGCCGGCCTGGTGGCACAGTGGTTAAGTGCTCGTGCTCCGCTGCAGTGGCCCGGAGTTCGCAGGTTCGGATCCCAGGCGTGCACTGACGCACCACTTGTTAAGCCATGCTGTGGTGGCGTCCCATATAAAGTAGAGGAAGATGGGCACAGATGTTAGCCCAGGGCCAGTCTTCCTCAACAAAAAAAAGAGGAGGATTGGAAGCGGATGTTAGCTCAGGGCTGATCTTCCTCATAAAAAAAAAAGCAAAGGATGTAAATAAAAGTTTCCCAAATTTTCTCAGCTCTGGCATCTTTAGTTTCTCAGTAATTTTTTCATGACTCCCTGGACCAAAAGAATTACCTAACAGTTCCATTTATTAAGTATTATAACTTAATAAGTAGGCATGTCCTAACAACTTAGTAGATGTTTGGGAAAAAAGACACATAAATAAAGGACAGAATTATATATTTATTTCATCCTTAAATAAAAATAATTGCACACCAATGGGATCTCTGTCTAGTGGGCACTGCAGAACTTCCCCAATATTGTAATCAGGTTGGGCACCACCATCCTCATTTCCTCTTCCACACTGAGTTTCTCATGGTACTTGCTTTTTGTCACGGCAATCACCAAAAAACCCAGCATTGCAAAGATATGATGTCATAGAAAGGAATGTAGTGCAATCCATTGTTTACACTGTGAACTATCTCCAGCTATTGGTTCCAGCAGTGTCCAACAGATGTTGACTATCTCTGGGTTTCCCTCAATGTTTAAAATGCCCATGACTCCCTGCGAGGTAGATGTGATGCCCTGGGGCATCTTGGTGCACAGTTTGGAAACCACAGAATGTACATTTTATCCAGAGCTAACTCCCACTACACAAAAGGAAAAAAAAATGTAATATCACTACCTCTCCACAGAAATAGGTCTTTCGTGGGACACTAAAGGGCAGAGGCAAATCAAGACAGCAAGGCAAGATCCTCCTTCCAAATCCCATCAGCCTCTGAGAGCAAGGAGCAAGCCATTGAACCAAGGACTGCAACTTCAGAGCCAATCATCTCTCAGTCTGGAGGGAACTGTCTATTTCTCAGTGGGAGGAGACCCCGGCGAATTCTGGAAGATTGTTTCTAACATCGAGGCTAAGACTTATCAAAGCGTTGGTCCTTCAGAAACCACTAGATAACTAAGACACTAGGTTAAACCACTTAGACACACGCAATTTGCTCTGAAATCAGGCAGAGGAAGCTGGAGACACGGACAGCCAAGTTCCTTACTTCCTCAGACTCTACCACTGAAAAACATAGCTTCTATCCATTTTGCAAATTTCCCAGAGTCTTGTAGGGAGTCATCCCTATAGTAACTATTCTATTGAATAAGTGTTAGCTCAATCATAAAATGCACATTAAATAAAATATTCCTATACTTTCAGTTCATTAAAACAGTGGCATTTCCTGACATCAAGTTGGCTCAGGATTCACATTTGTCCCTCATTAAGACAGAAGTGATGGCATTTACCGAACTGAGGACAAAATTTCAAGTTCTAAACATCAGTCATGTGCTGTGTTTCTTCTGTTTTGCTCTGAAAGAAGCGTCTCGCTGAGCCTCTGACTATCAAAATGGCTTCCACATTTGAAATTGTTGAGACAGATAGAAAGATAGATAGATAGATAGATAGATAGATAGATAGATAGATAGATAGATAGATAGATAGATAGATGATGGATGGATGGATAGATAGATAGGTAATGATAGATAGATCACATTGAGATATAGAAGTCTAGATATTTTACAGATGGCTCATTGTCCTTACATAAGCACAGGCCCCCAGAGCGTTGTAGATTATTTTCAATAATAGTTGCACGTGTCTGCTTACCTAGCACTTCCTCTTCATATGCACCTTCAGCACTGCTGCAGCCGACCTCACAGGATTCTCGCTAGGGAAGACAGGTAGCATGCCAGTCAGTGCAGCCTTTCTACTGCTTTTGCTGATAAGCTTCCATTAAATTTTGAAATCTGCATGCCTGATATATAGGTGTACCTGTATATCAATTATTTCAACTGTAATATTTAAAGTCCCCATTTGCTAATAGGATTAGAACAGCACCTTTCAAAGTTTTTGACCCTGTCCCAAATTCCAAATACATTTAACAAAACAACTTAGTACACACATACATGTTGGGGAAAAAAAAGATTCTTGAAAGAGTACTTACTTTTTTTTTCTTTTTTAACAGTTTTATTGAGATATATTTCACATACAATAAAAATCACCCATTTAAAGCACACAGTTCAGTGGTTTTTAGTATACTCACAGAATTGTGCAATCATCACTACAATCTAACTTTAGAACATTTTCATCCCAAAAAGAAATCCCATACCTGTGGTGCAATCTTATATGTTCTGATCTATTCTATTCTATTCTATTCTATTCTATTCTATTCTATTCTATTCTATTCTATTTCATTTTGTTTATTGTGACTGTTTATTTACTAAGTTGATTTCATGACCCTCTAATGGGTGACACCCCCCAGTCTGAAAAGACACTGAGCTCAACAATGCAATTCTGTTTGCCATCTTAGTCAAAGGTTTAGCAAGCTAATAATCTAAAACTCTAGCCTGAAGTGATGACTATTTATTTCATATATCCATGCCTTCCTTGAAAAAGCAAAAACTGACTATAAACTTTATAGTAACTGAACATTTTAGTGGATATCTTAATACCAATGTTAAATTTTAAGGTCTACAAAAACCTAGTGATGATCAACATTTTATCTCATTAAGTAAAACACAGTAAACATTTTGATGACTGAGACACAAATCTCCTGCAACTCTTAACAGATGCATTAACATTAGTTACAGAAAAAAAAAAAACCTTGGAGAAAAGACACACATTGTAAAACTACAATGCAATCATGATCAATCTTCCTGCTCTCATTCAATTTATAATGATAATACCTAAGACAACATGCTATTGTTTCTCATAAGAATAGTGGAAACCACGACACAATGCATTTGCCCGCAACATCCCAGGTAGAGAAGGGCTGTTGTTTGCAAATACTGGCTAATGTTTGATCTGTGCACTCAAAGGAAGTGGAGCCTGATAAGCCCAGGTTTGCTTAGTTAGGGATTAATTTAAATACCTCAGTTTGGGCTCAGGATTATTTAACTTAAGGGTTTAGTATACTTTTCACATCTTCTTTGTAGGTCTCAGTAAAATACATTCAATACGCTCATTAACTGGAGAGAATAAATATACCAAGTGGCGGCAAAATTATCATGTAACGTGTGATTTGTTTTTCAAGAAAGAAAACTGAGAAAGAAGAAAGGAGATGGAATAGTGTTTACTTGAAAATATAGCTAGTCCTGACTATTGGGGAAATTGTGGGCTTATTTGTCCTGCAGTTTTTCAGGGGAACATAGATAATAAAATTCTGATCTATCTAGTAGTTTAAATGTTTTATTTACTTTTGTGAGGCTTGTATTTTTTTTCAGCTTTATTGAGATACAATTGACATAAAATATTGTGTAAGTTTAAGTTGTACATGTTGATTTGATACATTTATACATTGCAAAATGATTTCCATTGTAGCATTAGCTGACTAACACCTTCATACATCACATAATTACCATTTCTTTTTTGTGGTGAGAACATTTAAGATCAACTCTTTTAGCAACATTCAAGTATATAATGTAGTATCATTAGCTATAATCACCATGCTGTGCATTAGATCCTCTGAACTCATTAATCTTATAACTGGAAGTTTGTACTCTAAGGAGTTTAAATGTTATCTCAAGTGGAGGCAAAGCTATCAACTAGGTTTTTCTTTCCTCTCTGTCTATCTGTCTGCCTCTCTCTCTCTCTCTTTCCAATCTAATATTGGACTTCAAATGAAGTTATACAATGTTTCTCAAGCTTGAGTTGCCTAGAGAGAATCTAAAGGTGGTTGGATTTAAGGAATTCACAGACTCTGGACCCAAAGCCCCTGAATGGGGAATTTATACAGCATATTCCAGGCAATTGAGCTGCCATTCCCACTGCAGAAGCCAAGTTTATCCTTCCTGGGGCTACATCACCCTGCTGTCTCTGTTCCCATCCATAATCCCATTTTTTCCATAGTAGTAAGAGCATCTTTATCATTGTCCCTCTGGCTCCACGCTTGTGTTTCCCAGACTGGCACATATGCTTTCAGTGCCTTTTCCCACTCCCGTAACACAAGGAGGACATACCCCACCACCCTCCTGGAATGTCCCTAGTGCAGCCTCTCCATATGAATTGTGGCTTCGTTTCCTAAAAAATCATTCAGTCGTTCAAAAAGTATTTATTTATACCTTTTATGCACGAAACACTGTTTTAGGCTCTAAGGATATGGCCATTAGCAAGACAGGTAAGTTTGCTGCCTTCATGGAATTTACACTCCCTTAGAAGGGAATAGACAATAACAGAGTAACAAATTTTAAAAATAAAGTACATTCAGATAATGAAAAGTGCTATGAAGAAAATAAAACAAGCCAAAGGCATAAGGCATAACTAGGCAGGAAGAAGACTTACTTTAGTTAGAGTGATCAGGAAGAACCACGCAGAGGGGACCCTCAAGACAAGACCCGAGTGATTAGAAGGAGCTGGGCTTGCGAACTCTGGGCAAGACCAAAGCCTTGAGGCAGGAATGCCCCTCGTATACTCAAAGAGGGAAAGGCCAGTGTAGCCGGCACAGAGAACAAGGGAGGGGGGCAAGATGAGGCAGAGGAGCCAGCAAATGTTGGTAGTTTGTAATTTTTCTCAAAAGGCAATGAAAAGCCATAAAAAAGTTTTTAGGAACAGTATAATCTAATTTGTGTTTTAAATTATCAGGGATAAGCCCTCTCACTTGCTGATGTCATTTTCTAAGTTATATTTTGTTTAGCTATCACTTCCAAGACTATTTTCTCCAAGGAACATGTGCAAAAATTCCAAGCTTCCTAGGTTGAAGCATTAATTGTTGAAGAGTTTGATTTCTTAAAGGTGCAGGCAGCTGAGTTAAAAATATCTATGTATCTATCTCTGTGTCTACAAAGCATGTATTACTGTTTAGTTCTATGTTATTTAAAGTGTAATATTTTAAAGTGTGAAATAGTAAAGTATAAATAGCAAAGAAGAGATTTTTTTTTGGCTAATTTTGCTCTAATGACATAAAAGCTTTCTCAGGCAGTTGTGTTTTATTTTTTAATCTCAATCAGGAAAGATCTTTGCCTATTTACATATGCGGCAACTTTTCCCCTCTGTTTTATTTCTTCTTAGCCAACCCCCACCACCATCCACTCCCAAGGAAAACTCAGTCAGGTACAAAGTAATCACAGCCTATTGAGAAAATATTTCAATTTAATTTTTTGGTTTTTATTTTTATCCTCTATTAAAAGGGAATTTTTCTATTTTACTAACGGATGATAATTTGTACTCCTTCCTCAGGCAAGATAAGATAGTTCTGCTCTCTGGTTTCAAGGACATTTAGATAGAATACAACATAGATTTGAAACTGAGAAATAACATAGCTTCATCATAAATACCTACTGTCAAATAACCTAAAATGAATTCTGAAGGGCGTGGAATCCAAGACAGGTGAGTTTAGTTGAAGAAGACTGAGTAGGAAAAGACGGAAATCCTAAGGTCTTTCTGAAGGAGAGAAGATCAGGCACAGGGGAGGGGACCAGGTGGCGAGAAGTGAGAAGAGACCCGGGTGGCCAGAGTTAGCATGAAGTCCCTTTTATCATGGCAGGGAAAAAAAAAAAATTGTTTCAAAATGTTGTCAAAGGAGTTTGTTGAATAAGGAAGTAGATTGCAACTAAAGTGTTTTGTTTTAATGCGTTGTATTTAATGAGAGAGTACGTGGTTTATGGGGAAGAAAATGAAATCAGCCGAGATAAGTTATCCTAGGAATATCCTTTCTCCCTCTTTCTCCCCTTCCTTTCTCCCCCCACCCTCTCCTGCCCAGGCTTCAGGAATTAGAAACTTTCAAACCAAATTAGTCACATATATGTATACACATTAAGGTGTGTGTGTGTATACATGTGTCTATACACATTTATACATACATTACATATATGCACTTAGATGTATAAAACAAAGCAAATATTTGTGTCAAAATGGAATTATACAGCCGTTTTTATACCCAGAGTCACAGGACTCCCAGGAAGAATGTGTCTGTGCACTGAGAATGACTCAGGTCTCTTCATTCCTAAACAGCTTTTTAATACAAGAGTTAAAGGCATGGGGGTTGGTGACATCTTTTTTGTAAGTGATTGTCAACTCACCTCACAAATGGCTGCATAGGTATCATTCTGCATAGAAAAAAAAAAAAGGAGAGTAAAATTACTTAAAATCTTTAAAGTTGTAAATAATTTTAATGACATTTAGCTACATATTTCTTCCAAATTAATTTCTTGTCCCACCAGTTGACAGACAACCAATAAAACCAATCAAAACCCAGGGAACCCAGCACTGGGCCTCCTGTCCAGGAAGGCCACTGTACAAACAGCTGTAAAAAATTACATTGTTTTCCGCACTGGAAAAATGGGGGAGCATGACATCCACTAGAAAATCTCAGTCAACTAAGAGGTAACCCCTGATGGACCAGACGAGAGATTGAAGGGGTGCTGGCAGATGCCCGGGGGAGACAGAACCTGAAATGAAAACCACCAATAGCTCTGGCTAGGAAAGTCCAGCCGGTTCCCCTGCCCCGACTGGCCGCTCCAGCGTCCACTCTGCATCTTGGACTGTTTCCAGCAACAAAAGTCACTTCCCATTCATTTGGTCAGCAAGTGTCGTCTGAGCATCTGCTATGTGCCCCTCATTGTGTTCAGTGCAGGGGACACAGTGTGAACAGGACAGAGAGCATCCTGCCCTGAGGAGCTGACATGTCAGAGCAAAAGATATTAAACACGTAACTAGACAAATGATGATTTAAATTGCACTTTGTAAGGAGTGTTACCAAGGAGAGGTAAAAGTGTTTTTAGTGTGCATAATAGTTTGAAAGTCCAGATAGCATCTGCTCCACATTTTGGTAACTTCCATTCTATGAAGCACAGAGTTACAAACAAGAGAGTGGGCGTAAGGAACTCCCATGATAGAGATCTGTGAGGATAAACTATACAAGAAAAGCTATGAGAAGAGGTTAATGTCCTTATTTAAATCTCAATGCTATAATTTGAGTCATTAATAGAAAATATTACCCAAAGTTACCATGATCTTTACTGATTTCATCTCTGACTTGAACAACCTGAACAAAGTAGCCCACTTTTAAATTACAAAATTCTTATCCATGAGATCGGAGTAATTCCAGTGTATCAGGCACATCCTTAGGAGGGAGACAATTATTATCCTAATTTATTATGAGGAAAGTAAGGTACCAAAGGGTTAGGTACCTTAACTAGGTCACACATTAAGTGGCAAAGCCGAGATAATTTAAAAATGAAAAATAAAGTATTGGGGGAAGTATTTCCTACATAAAGTAGGTTAAACCTAGGTGTTTGTGACCTCTGGATTAGAGAAACTTGGAACATGATCTAGGGCTCTGCTATGCAAAGTGTGGGTTGGAGACCACCAGCATCGCATCACCTGGGAGCTTGTGACAAGTGCAGAAGCCCAGGTCCTACCCAAGACCTACTGAATCAGAATCTGCATTTTAACAAGACCCCCAGATAACATGTTAAAACTTGTTATAACATGTTAAAATTTGAGAAGTGCAGGACTAAGAAATTTAACAAATACCTAACATTCTGTTAAAAGGCCTTTATAGTTCAGAGCCATTGGGCATCCCTGGGTTCCATGGTTTGCATTGACCTCCCTTGGTCTCCAGTTGCATTAATAATGTTGATCTCAATTTTTTTTCCGTAACTATGTATTACTCAGTCTATCACGCTTTTCCTTTAGAGTCAAGCCAAATAATTGAAAGCCAATGGAAATTCAAATGGGAATCCTCTTAGACAACTTTTCTCTTGAGGGAAACATTAGTATCAAAACAGAAACATAATTAATACTTACACACTTTAAAGCACAGCTTTCCTGATCTACAGAGTTCCATAAATGACATCCTTGGATGCACTGCAAGAGACAAGAAGAGACAATGGTGACTGAAGAAGTGTGACTTTTTCTTGTCACCTGAAAGTGCAACATACTCACAAAAAATGTTTTAGAAATAGAAATCTACCAGGAGTCTGTGGCCTTAGAGGGATCAGGACATTTGGGATTCCCAGCAGAGCTGTCATATGTACCCACAGAGCAGGGCCTGGCGTGGTTCACTGCAGGGCGGCAGGGTTGCTGAGTGGAGTTCAGCCTGGGGTGAGCAGGCCTAGAACCCAGAGACCCCGACCTTCAGGGGGCACACTGTCCACTGGGTGTATGGCAGCAGGTAAGGTCCAGGACAGCCTGGCATCGAGCGTATCGTGCATCCATGGGGAATCCTCACGCGACAAGCAAAGCTCAAAGCCAGGGACTGCATCGGAAGGCAGCATATCAAAACCTAAGTAGGTGGACAGTTGGGAAATCTGCTGCCCACTAGCCGGCTTTCACCCCACAGCTGCCCTGAGCCTTCTCCCAAAGCTGCCCTGGCCTCCTATTGGGCAGATTCCACCCATTTCTCCTTCCCTCACTTGATTTGTCTGTGCCTGTGATTCCACAGGCCATGACGACACCTGGAACCCCTACTCCTTCTTCTCAATTCCTTCTTTTCCGTCTCTTTTTTCCTCTCCCACCCCTTTTGTATTTGTGTCCTATTCTCAGCTTTTTCCCTTCTCACTTCCCTTCAAGTTCTCCAAGAGTGCGCTCAGCCACCATCTCAGCTTCAGCCACCCTAGATGTCAATAGCCCCCAAATTTGAATTTCAGCTGAGGCTCCTTCCTGAGCTGCAGACCCGGATTTCCAATTGCTCATTAGACATCTCCGTTTAAGTCCCCACAAGCACCTCGAATTCACATGTGAAACATTAAGTTCCTCACTTTCTACCCTCCAATTTGCTCTTTCTCCTGTGTCTTCCATTAATATGCTTCAATCTTCTGAGTTACCGGAGCCAAGACCCAGGGCATCTTCTTCTCTCATCCCACTCACCTCCCATGGACAATCCATCACCACATCCTATTGACTCACCTCTTCCTTAACTGAAATCCACCCGGGTTCCTCACTCACTCGCTGCCCCTGCTTTTCCTCTGTGCCCACCACCACTTGCCAACAGCTTCACGAGGGACCTCTCTTGTTTCCACATTAGGAGTGATCTTTTTAAGACAAAATCTAATGACACTTTTCTCTTACCTAAAACTCTGTGTGTAATTGAAACCAAATTACCAATATGGTATACAGAGCTCCCCACAATGAGGGCCCGCCTAACTTGCCAACTTTGCCTTCTACCTCCCCTTCCTCCACACACATACTCTGTTTTCCAAGCAAGCTGAAATACTCTTACTTTCCTGAGCAAGTTGGGCTACCTCAAATCTTTGTGTCTTGGCGCAAAGGTTCCTGGTGAATCCTTTTGCCTCTAGTCCTTCTAGAAAACTCTTCATCTTTCTAGTTTTAGTTCAAAAGCCATGCAGGCAAGTGAGGTGCTTTTCCACTTGTGTATTCTCTTTGCCCCCGACACACACCACTATTCTGGCTCTCACGATGCTGTCTGGCCATGGTTTTATGTCTGTGTCTGTCTCTCCTACAAGATTGAGAGTCCTCTAAAACGGAGACCCTATTTTATTCATTCTTAAGTCTCTATTACCTGGCACAGTGCCTGGTTCATACTTTGAGTCACTGAACATTTGTTGAATAAATGGATACAGGTGCAGAAAAGTAATAAAACCTTAATGTAATTGTTAGAAGAAACATTAGAGATAATCTAATCCAACCCTTTCAGACAACACATAATGAAACTAAGTCTCAGAAATATTAAGTAATGTGCCCAAAGCCACACAGCTATGTAGAATCAAAATCATGGACTTGGATCAGTCCTGTGCTCTTTCAACACACTTGCCCTGACTTCATTTTTGAATATTCTATAATTCAGATTTTTAATGATTTTCAATTGACCTTCCTCCAGCAGGGACAAGTAAATGAGATTTTACTTAGGAATTAGTCTTCTTGTAATAAAATCTGACTACTGTCCCTTTTGTATCAATGCAAACACTGGAAAGTTCTTAACAATAGAAGCGATTACTCACCGGTTCACTCAGATTATATGGTGTGCCCGTGTCAAGCTGTCTGCCCTGAAATGAAGAAGGAGGTAATAAACACCAGCTACCAACACTATGTTCAGCATAACTGCCACACCTGTTTTTAAAAAGCTTCCTGGAATAGTGTCACCTCTTCAGTGTTTTTAACTGTAAAGTGAAACCAAACGCTTTAAAGTCATTAAGTCAGTCATGAAATCAGACATAATGCCAGTGCAAATTATAAGATGTAATGTCCAAGAATTCTGCAGAAATGATAAAGGTGGGAGCGGGAGTGTGGCTATAAAAAGTGGTTAAGGACAATGGAGAGATTCTCACATGGTATTAAATCAAGTCAAAGGACTCCTAGATTAGAGACCAATTATTCAGATTTTTCTTTCTTTCTTTCTTTCTTTTTTTTCTGAGGAAGATTGGCCCTGTGCTAACATCTGTTGCCAATCTTCCTCTTTTTTCTTTTTTCTCTCCAAAGCCCCAGTACATATTTGTGTATCATAGTTGTAGAGTTGTAGCTCTTCTATGTGGGATGCTGCCTCAGCATGGCTTGATGAGGGCTGAGTAGGTCCGTGCCCAGGATCCAAATTGGCCAACACCGGGCCACCGAAGCAGCATGCGCAAACTTAACCACTTCCCACCGGATCCGCCCCCAGACTTGTCTTTTTTTAAAGCAGTCTTATTAAGAATAGAGAAAAAAATGCAAATGCAGAATTTTACATATAGTAAAACATCAGATTACTGTTTATTTCTTAATTTTCACAAATTTTAAGAATTTTTGGTGCTGGGGGAAAAGAAAAGAAATGGGAACTGAGGGGAAAAAATCTATAAATTGCTCATCCTTTCCCAGGTCATTATTTGAGTGGAGTCCTTCACAAACAGAAAAGTTTACAAAGGATGGCAATACTGGGGCTATGGTAATCAGGTATGAACCCGAACAGTGTTACATGGATACGATCTAATCATCAACCTGCCTCACTGATTGACTTAGAATTATGAGTAAAGGAAAACTAAGTGAATATTTCCAGTAATCTAATTGGTACTGCTCAGAACCTCCCCCTAAAAGTTGCTGAATTTGAACCATTGAATTACAGAGGTGATTAATCCAGCAAGGGGCATGCCATCTGTCCTTGGCTGACCCAGCACTACAAGCAAGATATGTTCCAGGAGATGAGAGAAAATCCAAAAGGGGCTCAGGAGGTGGTTTAAGCATCTGTTATGGGATTCTGAACAGCCCGTGCTTTTCAGAGGGAAAAGAAAAGATGTTCATCACTAAACTCATTGAGCACTCTCTCTCCTTTCTCTGTAAGCACCATCCATTTTTCTCTTCACTCTATCCTGGCACCTAGAACAGTGTCTAATGGATAATAAAAATGTTCAATAGGGGCCGGCCCCATGGCGCAGCGGTTAAGTGCGCGCACTCCGCTGCTGGCAGCCCGGGCTCGGATCCAGGTGTGCACGATGCACCGCTTGTCAGGCCATGATGTGGTGGCGTCCCATATAAAGTGGAGGAAGATGGGCATGGATGTTAGCCCAGGGCCCAGTCTTCCTCAGCAAAAAGAGGAGGATTGGCATGGATGTTAGCTCAGGGCTGATCTTCCTCACACACAAAAAAAATGTTCAATAAATATATACTAAAGGAATAAATCCATGAATTCAAGATGTTCTACTGCCTAGGAATGCTCCAGAAGTTCTGTCTCTTGGAAGCATCATCCAGTGGCTTAGCATTGTGGGGCTTTACTCAAGAAATAATCAGACACAGGAACCTAAAAAACAAATGTTGCCCTTTTTTCCTCTCATTTGATGTGTGAAGATTCTTCTAAACTCCATTCCCTAATCACTCATATTTGTAGAGAAAGGAGAAGGATGCTTAATATGTTTTTATTTTTAGATAATAAGTACTTAGAGAGTAAGAACTGTATTTTTAGATTAATTGTGCAACGATGTGCTTCATAGTACATTGTTTCCATGATTTTGTTCAAAATGAAGCTTTGATTCTCTTTATATGATTGAACCACAATCATACACAATCAAGTGTAAGATAGCAAATTTGCAATTGAATTTTTTCCTATCCCTTCAAAAAATCTATGTTAGCTCATAAAAGCTGAGTAGTTTTTTGTGTTCCATTTTAAACAATAAGTCAACAGAAATGTTTCTTCCTGACCATAAAGTCACATTATAACAGTATTGAGTCCTTCTGTTGGCAGCTCTCAAGATGGAGTGCCCATCAAGTGGTCTTGGGCAAGGTAGCCTCATGAGTCAGGTCTCATGGGGTTCTGATGCAGTAGATTCTGTCAACACTCTTCCCTAATCCCCATTCATTCTCTATCCTCCTCCTCCTTAGTGAGTGTTTCCTAGGTTCCAGGCACTCTGCAAGGTGTTTTACACTAAATATCATTCAACATCTCAACAACCCTGTTGGAGGCATCATTATTAATTCCATTGTACAACTGAGACACAGGGAGGTTTAGTAAATTGCCCAAGAGTTAGGATTTGAAGTGGGGGGTGGGGGGGGGGTGGGGGGAGAGGGAGTGGTTTGCCTGCAGAGCCTGTGCTCCTAACCAAAGCACAGCTGCCTCCTGTAATCTACACCAAATTCACGTTCCTAACTTTAGAGTTAGGATCCTCACTGGTTTACTTTAGCTCTATCTGCTTCAATTATCTCCTTAAAACACACAATCTCAGTCCTGGATCTTAAATCCTCTTAACCCAACACCTACTTCTTGGCACAAGCTTTTCTATCCTGCCCACCGCAGCAGGAACTAATTTCATTCTTTACTTCCTCCCCTAATAAATGAAACAGAGCAGAATGATCTGCATTTGAATCCCACAGATGACACTTGCTCCCTATGTAATATTTTAAAAGTTACCTGTGCTGTCTAAACTTGGTATTCTCATCCGAGGCATCAGTAGGATAATATTTAGTTCATGAGGTTCTGTGAGGATTCCATTAAATAATGTATTAATTTTTAGAGTACAGTGCCAGGCACTTAGAAATCTATTATTAATATTAGTGCAAACTTGCTATAAACAGCCTTTTGCAGACATATTTTAGTTAGCTATGCAATAATCTCTTCAGATAAATTTCTTGATGTGCAGGGTTAAAGGTTTCCCTTTTAATTTTGATTTTTATTAACCCAGTTTTTTCTAGAAATCTATCAATTTACATCCTAACCAGAAGTATATGAAAGCGCCAGCTTATCCAAACTTTGCCAACTATAATGTCTTTATCTTTGCCCATCTGATAGAAGAAAAATTGATAATTCATTTTTATTGTGCAACTCTGTGGTTGCTATGAGGTTGAACATCTACCACATGCTTTTTTAGCCATTTATATTTCTTATTTTTTACTTATTTTAAATACTTTTATATGTATACCGGTTCATAAAATTTTATTTATCATATGTAATACTTTTTTCCATTTTTTGGCTTTGTTTTTTATTGTATTCTGTTTATTGTCTTATAGATTAAGTTTCTAGGCAGTCAAATTTATTAATAATTTCTTTTAAGGACTATGGATTTTCGAATCAGGCTTCTTAAGACATTTCCACTCCAAGATTATAGAAATATTCACCCCTAATTTATTCTAATATTTTTATGGGGCAAAGCCTTGTTTTGTTTTTGCTATTTGTCTGTTTGTATTTAAATCACACCTTTTTTTTTAAATACCTCCTGGAATTTATTTGAATCCAGTAGTGATGTAGGGAGTTGGGTTTTTTTAATCCTTTGTTTTAAACTATTTTTTAAGACTTTATTTTTTTAGAGCAGTTTTAGGTTTACAACAAAGGTGCAGAGATTTCCCATCTACCCCCTGCCCCACATGTGCATAGCCTCCCCCATTATCAACATCACTCACCAGAATAGTACATTTTTTACTAAAGGTGAACCTACATCGACACATCATAATCACCCAAAGTCCACAGTTTAAGTTAGGGTTCACTCTTGGTGTTGTACATTCTATGGGTTTGGACAAAGGTATAATGACATATATCCATCATTATAACATCATACGGAATATTTTCACTGCTCTAACAATCCTCCATGCTCTACCTATTCATCTCCCCACCCGCAGCCCCATCCCTGTCAAACACTGATCTTTTCATTGTCTCCATAGTTTTGCCTTTTCCACAGTGTCATATAGTCGGAATCATACAATTTGTAGCCTTTTCAGACTGGCTTCTTTCACTTAGCAATATGCATTAGGGGTTCTTCCATGTCTTTTCATAGCTTAATAGCTCATTTCTTTTTAGGTCTGAATAATATTCCATTGTCTGGATGTACCACAGTTTATTTATCCATTCACCTACTGAAGGAAGGAGTTATTTTTCATTCTGAATGGGTAGCCCCGCTTTGATTTGAATTGTCATCTTCATCATATTCCACACTCCTTTATGTACATACTTTTATTTGGGGGCTGTATTCTGTCTTACTGGCCTGTCTATTCCTACACCAATACAAACTGTCCTAATTTCTGGATATTTTATGAAACTTTTGGATTATGGTTTTGTTCCATTATCTTGTTACAAAGTTACATATTGGTATACAAGAAAAGTACTGATGTTTGTATATATTTTTTAACAGGACAACCTTCTGAACTCTATTGTTTCTAATAGTCTTTTATTGAGGGCCGGCCCCATGGCTTAGCGGTTAAGTGCACGCACTCCACTACTGGCAGCCCGGGTTCGGATCCCGGGCACGCACCAACGCGCTGCTTCTCTGGCCATGCTGAGGCCTCGTCCCACATATAGTAACTAGAAGGATGTGCAACTATGACATACAACTATCTACTGGGGCTTTGGGGAAAAAAAGGAGGAGGATTGGCAATAGATGTCAGCTCAGAGCCAGTCTTCCTCAGCAAAAAAAAAAAAAAAGGAGGATTAGCATGGATGTTAGCTCAAGGCTGATCTTCCTCACAAAAAAATAAAAAATAAAAATAATAGTCTTTCATTGAATTGATACTTCCAACAGAGCACTTCTCAACACTAGTTCCCCAGTTGTTGGGATTTGTTGCTCAAAAAGGGTTTTGTTGCCAAAAATATCAGAAAATTGTGATTAAACAAAGCCAATAAAATGCTATGGTGCCCTATGGATCTACAAAAAGAGGGTATGGCAAAAAGCATTTCCATAAATTTTTTGACCATGAATCTCTTCTGTTTCTTTTTCATAAAAGATCTCACAATGCTAGTGTTCTGAACAACATTAATTCTTTTGTGTTCTCTGCAGCACATGGCATATATAATTCAAAAATATTAAGTCAGTTATTACACTCAACTCATAATACAGATCCCTCAATTAACGTAAAATACACTTGCTCAGGCATAGAACTATGATTTGTGCATTTTTGGACAGCAATTCTAACATTCCTTTGTACAAGACTCTTCTGTGTTTCTTTTTAAAAAGCAAAGATGCCTCAATATCAAGAACCACTCAGTGAAATCAAAGAGGACCTTCACAGCCAATGTCCAGGCTAAAAAGGATGGTGCAGAAAAAAAATTCAAACAGCATAATAAACTTGAGCACTTTACATATCCTTTTTCCTGATCCACGGCTACGTTCATTGTTCGTTCACCTGGCTTTTGTCCCTCCAGCCCCATGTGGGAGGCCCAGATGGAAAACATTATTACAGTCACTGGTCAGATTGGCAGACCGTGTCTCTTGCAGTCGTCTCCACATCAGCTGTGCCTTTCTCTGTAGGTGGTGAACGGAAGGCAACTCAACAAAGAAACAAGCTGTCTACTCCTACTGCCAACCCCTGAACTCAAGGAGCCAACACAAGAAGATAAGATGAAACTAATCTGAACTCAAAACTAAAATAAAATAAAATGGAGACTACAAGAATGGAAACAAATAGCATCCGTTTTGATAGAGGGGAAATTAACAAACACATCATGGTCTTACATTCCTATGATGGAATATTCTAAACATATTAAAGATCCTGTTTCCATAAAAACTTCGGGGTGGGGCCGGTCCCATGGCGTAGTGGTTCAGCACATGCGGTCCGCTGCAGTCGCCTGGGTTGGGATCCCAGTTGTGCACTGATGCACCGCTGGGCCATGCTGGGGTGGCGTCCCATATAAAGTGGAGGAAGATGGGCACGAATGTTAGCCCAGGGCCAGTCTTCCTCAGCAAACAAAAAAAAGAGGAAGATTGGTGGGGATCTTAGCTCAGGGCTGATCCTCCTCACAAAAAAAAAAAACAAAATCACAATATAATGTTAAATGAAAAAGCTGGGTGCACAACTGTGTGAAATTTTACACATATTTGAAGGGAAAATACAATCAGAGTCTAATAGTGGTGGAATTAAAAGGTTTTCCCCTTTATTCTTCTCTATTTCTTCTCTATCTTATAAATATTCTACAACGAAGATGTATTCTTGTTAGAATCAGAGAACATTTTTAAATTTTTTAATGAAAAAAACATTTAATAGTCCCATTCTTCCATTTTTAAGCTTGGATTACAACTGTAAAAACCTAAAGCCTACAATTCTACATTAATGGCAATGAAGTCTTCAGAAAAGATTTATGTAAAATACCAAACTTCTTTAAAAAGTGCCACTATTCATAGTAAGCCTAAGTAGTGTTTTAAACCATAATTTAAATTAAACCAAAAGAGTGTATCACAAGTAAATTTCTTTTTTAATCTGCTACAGACTTCTCCAATACTTTAGAATAATAATGAGTACTGTATTTGGTACTTTTATTATCTTAAAAAGTATGACTATAAGTAGTGTCACACATAAGCTATTACACTATTACTTGGTCTTTAGAAGACTGTGCCTTTCCCTGGCTAGAATGTATTTGGTTTTTAAAGTTGATTCAGTGACTGTTTTAAGCACAACTAAGTTACAACGACTGAAAAGATACAAAACAATACATATGGGAAGGATGACACCCAGAAATGAGAAGGAAAATATAAATTTCCATGTCAAAAAAATTCATTACTGAAAAAATTACAAATGCACAGATAGAAATAAAGGAATTTACAAACTGCTCTTGCTTTTAAAATAAAATGTTGATTATATGGCACCTGCATCTGCTCCCTTGGGTCATCCACCTCCCAATACAATCCTCCATTCACAATAAAAATAGTACCGCTGTCTGCAACTAGCAGGCATTGCCCTGTGGCCGAATCTATTTCATACTTCAAGACAAGTATAAACGATTTTGTAATAAATGAGTTTGAATTGCTATTTCTTAAAGAGTGCAAAATTGATTCCACTTAAGCCTCCTTTACCCAAATCCCATGGCCTCCCCCCCAAAAAAATCTATGAGCAGATCTTAAAAAAATAAAATAGCTCTGCCCTATCTTCGTAATTATAAATGCTTCTAACTTATTTTGGAAGAAGAATCTTTCTTATCTGCTACTACTTCTCATGAAAAAACTTCTCATAAAGAGAAAATAATTCAATCATTTATAACAAGCTGAATTCTACATGTTCTACTTCTGGCAAAGACAAACATTAGACCAGTAAAACTTACCAGGTTTGTTACACATGATTTTAGGCAGCTGTTTAAAACTGTACACTGTACCACAGAAATCCATATGCAGCCAAGAGTTGCAAAACTGACAAGTTTCAGAATAAGCCAGTAAACGTTCTTCATCACTTCACCAATGGTGGATTTTTAGATGACAGTTCTTCTAATTTCCTCCATTTCGCTATACGAATTCTTTGGGTTTCATGACTTCAGTTGAAAGAGTGGCTGGTGGATTTTTTGTTTTTGTTTTGAAGTGTTAGAATGTCTTTGCCTTTTAAAGTGATATTTAGACCTTTTAGTTTAGACTTCTGAATCCCAGATAGCTTGTAACATTCACATGACAGCTATTTCATAGCTTAGCTTCCTTTTACTCCCATAAACAGAGGCACCCACTGACTAAGCGTTAGGTCTTAGAAGAGCGCTTCACGTGGAAATTAAGTAAAGTAGAAAACACAAATTGCATTTCAGCAAGCATGTGACACGTGCACAGTCTGAAACCGGAACACTTCAGTGGATCATCCACCACTTCATTTCTTTGAGGCTGGTTCAGCAACGCAGGAAATCGGGTTTTGATCATCCATGCCTTAGCAAACAGTAGCACTATTACAATAAAGAATTATCAGAAAAGTAGAAGCGCCTAAAACAAACGATGCAGCAGAGAGTACAAACAGAACCCTTTGAAACCAAATACATATTTTAAGATTAAAAAGCAAATAAAGCTGAAAGTAATACTCACTCTGTGGGTGAGTTAAAGACAAGGAAGTTTGTTAGAGTGCTTTCAGAACTTCACTACATATTAACTAAAATATTGCCTTATCAGGTCTATTGAGACAGAGAGCTGAAACTAACCACCATAGAGGCCTATGATATGTACAAGTGTAGCTGTCTGGAAAAGGAAATACTGTACAAATTTCAATTAGCCTAGCATCAAGATAAAGTTAAGCTGAAGCCTAAAACAAAGAATTTGAGATCTGCAAGGTGCAGAAGTGAGTCATTCTGAAGACCTACTTTTTAAATTGTTGAGGGTTAACTCTTTAAGGCCAGATATTTCTGTGCTGGTGTTCTTTCTTATGACAATCTAAAGTATCAAATAAATTTCCTTGTCTTCTTAAATGAATTATACTAATGTAACTCAACCTTTACTTAATGGCAGAAGGCTCTCATTGTGAGAAACACATGCATGAGGTTTTGTTTTGAGCTGAACACCTTTTAGTAAATGTTGAGAAAACTGGTGTACAACATGAAGATGAATGGTACTGACTCCAGAATTGACCCCTAAAACTGTTTTCTTGAAAAAATTCCCCACTGTTGACTTGCTCTTTGTTCATTTTCTACATTTTAAAGAATGTAGCTAAAAGAATACACAGCTATCTGATTTCCTGGTCAGAGGAATACGGCCATCTTTCTATCAAATACACTCTTAAAGCAGAGCATAAACTACCTTGCTTAAGGGATTTTCTCACCCCAATAAAATTTATCTTCACTGTGCTACCATTGCCTTTTGCCTCATCAGCAGAAATAATATTTGTAGCTTTTATTTCGCTAACACAATGGACCACTTAGTACTTCCTTGAAAACCTAAGTACGTTCTTTTATCTCACTTGATCTAACTTGATTAGTGGGATATGTAAAAGAAATATTCTTCCAATTTCAAGATTTTGTGCTTAGTCTGGTTTTTGGAATTTAACCATTCATGAAAAATGGGGTGTTCAAAGATATTTGTTCAAAATTATTTATATCAGCAAAAGATTGGAAACTACCTAAAAGTCCAATAATGTAATATTGGATCAATCAGTTCACATTTCTTCTCCACATGATTTCTCCACATGGGCTAGTTTGGATTTCTTCACAGCATGATGGTCTCTAGGCAATTGGATTACTTACATGGTGGCTTAAAGCTTTGGTGAAAGTGTCCCAGTGTTAAGCTGTATTGTCTTTTATGATTCAGCTTTAGAAATCATGCAGTTACTTTTGTCACATTTCATTGGTTACCAGATAGTCACAAAACTATTCAGATTCAAGGAGAGGGGAAGTAGACCCCACTTCTTGATGTGGGAAGGGCAAGGTTCTAGAAGAACATGGAGGAGGGGAGAGATTGTTGCACCACTTTTGAAGAATACAATCTGTCACTGTATAGGCAGTCATTGTTTGCATGGTTCTGAAATGCAGAAATTTCAGTTACCACAGTTTAGTTAAATAGTACCCATCCCCAAACAACATCGTTCAAATTTCACTTACCACAATATATTAACTGTGAGTAATTGCATTAAGTACAAACCTCTCCACTATCTCTGCAGCCCACAAATCAGATATAAGTAACAGATGCACATCAAGATGAGAGCCAGTCACGTCTCTTCTTTCAAAGTCTGTCAGTAATTGGTCACTTTCTGAACATCTGTTTTTCAGTTCTCTCACAGACAATGAAGTGTGTAGTTGTGTTGCCTCCTTGTCTCCCAGTGGTAAATCCACAACACATTTTACAAAATAACGTTAGAAAAATGGATATTGAAAGAGGGAACTGGCCAACAATGATAAAAATGCAGCAAAGAAATGAAAAGTGATAAAACTAGAAGTGAAATTTGAATCAAATGTAAGTGGAGGATTTGATACCAAAAGTAAAGGCAACAAAAGCATAAACAAATGAGTGGGACTACATCAAACTAAAAAGTTATATATGGTTAATATCCATAATATATAAAGAACTCATACTACTCAATAGCAAAAAAACAAACAATCCAATTAAAAAATGGGCAGAGAAACTGAATAGACATTTTTCCAACTAAGACATACAAATGGTCAACAGATTCATGCAAATGTGCTCAAAATCACTAATTATCAATGAAATGCAAATCAAAACCACAATGATATATCACCTCACACCTGTTAAAACGGCAATAATACAAGTACATGAAAATATGCTCAACATCACTAACTGTCAGTGAAATGCAAATCCAAACCACAATGAGATATCACTTCACACCTATCACAAAGGCTATTATCAAAAAAAAACAAAAAATAACAGGTGTTGGTAAGGATGTGGAGAAAAGGGAATCCTTGTGCACCATTGGTGGGAATATAAATTGGTGCAGCCACTGCAGGAAACAGTATGGAAGTCACTCAAAAAATTAAAAATAGAACTACCATATGATCTAGCAATCCCACTTCTGGGTATTTATCCAAAAGAAATGAAAACACTAACTTGAAACCATATCTGCTCCTCTATGTTTATTGCAACATTATTTACAATAGCCAAGACATGGAAACTACCTAAGTGTCCATCAACAGACGAATGGATAAAGAAAAGGTGATACAGTCATGCATTGCTTAACAACAGGAGTACATTCTGAGAAACACTTTGTTAAGTGATTTTGTCATTGTGCAAACATCACAGAGTACACTTACATAAACCTAGATGGTATAACCTACTACACACATAGGCTATATAGTACTAACCTTAAGGGACTGTAGTCATATATGCAGTTCATCGTTGACCAAAACACCATTATGTGGCACATGACAACGGAATATTATTCACCCATAAAAAATGGCAATGGAAAATTGCCATTTTCAATAACATGGATGGAACTTGAGAGCATTATGTTGAGTGAAATAAGTCACACAAGGAAAGACAAATACTGTATGATATCACTTATATGCGGAATCTAAAAAAAACTCAAACTCATAGATACAAAGAACAGATTGGTGGTTGCCAAGATTGGCGGGCGTGGGGGGGGACATGGGTGAAGGTGGTCAAAAGATACAAACTTCCAGTTATAAGATAAATAAGTCCTGGGGATGTAATGCACAGCATGGTGACTATAGCTAACAATACTGCATTGTATAACTGAAAGTTGCTAAGAGAGTAGATCTTAAAATTTCTCACCATGAGGAAAAAAAATTGTAACTATCTGTGGTGATGGATGTTAACTAAACTTATTGTTTTAATCATTCCATAATATATACATATATCAAATCATTATGTTGTACACCTAAAACTAATACAACATGTCAATTATATCTCAACAGGAAAAAAAATTTGAATGGAGTTACAGAAGAAATAACTGATCACGAGAATGTTGATACTGCTACCATTAAACAGATTCTAGATATGCAGCAAGAAGAACTTAGTGAAGGTAAATTGATTGATATAAATGAGGAAAGTAGTTGTGATGAAAAGGAAGATGTCCCAGAGGAAGTAACGTTGGCAGAAAAAAACTTCACATTAAAGGATCTCTTGGAGATGTTTCATGACATTGAAAATGCAAAGGATAATATATTGGAGCCTGATCCAAACTTAGAAAGGAGTATGCAGTTTGCCAAGGCAGAGAAAAGATAGTCTCTCTGAATTAAGCTGTAGGATGAGAAGAAGATTGCAAGGAACAATCATAATTTTTCCCACTCATTATTAAGATCACTTTGTACAGTTTCAGCTTGCACAGTCATTTTTACCATCCTGCACTACATTGCAAAACAAGGATTGTCTGTATAGTAAGCCCCTATGGATGAGGGGGTCAAGTTTACAGGCAAATGTGGTTGTCTCCTCACGAGAGAAAAAGAAAGATTTATTCTTCACTGACTACCAATTTGTAATGTCTGAATTTTGTACCATGTGCACATATTACAGATTCAAAAGATAAATTGAAAAATAATAATTTTTAAAATATTCTGCACGAGGATTTGATAGTACAGGACTTACAAGCTTCCAAATTCATCTCACGTTAGAATAGGATCCTCTAAATATGTGACAAGAATTCAGACCAAACACATTCCTCCAAAATTCTTTTAACAACATTTTAGGTAAATGTGTTAAATTTTTATCCTAACAAATAAGACTGAAACTCCTGTAAAATTCCCTACAATAAATCAACTTTCTCATGGGATCAAATTTTCAAGTAAGAGATCAGATATGTACAATACAGATAAAAACTAGACTATTGGTGGTGAACACAATGCAGTCTATACAGAAACTGATATAGAATAATGTACACCTGAAGTTTACACAATGTTATAAGCCAATATGACCTCAATAAAATAATTTTTTAAAAAAAGAGATCACATGCTGGAACAATGGCCTGGTTCATAGATTGAATCAGTGAGGTGGCATTGTGAAAGGAGAAATTGCTAAAATGTTCCCATATTCTAATCCTGCTTCATTTGAATAAACTCTACAATTGGTTAGCAGCAGAATAGATTTGATACGATCGAATATATCTGAGTTCTGAAATTATATTTATTGAAAATAGAAAATGTACATCCTCCAACTCAGTTGCACTCTATCAGCATCATATAACTCCAGGGAAATGAAATTTTACAGTCGTCAAAAGGAGTCCCAAACAAGGACCTTTTATACTATTAGACTGGAGAGGGGCTATGTCAACATTCAATGCCTAAGAATATGCCATGCAAGCAAATTCTTACTCAAGCACATACCTCTGTCATTTTCTCTTACTGCCTTATCAGGCCCACTAGAAGCCTGATCATGGTCTCCCACAGCATATCAACTGAACCTTGAAATTGGCCAAAAGATGGATACACTGCTCATCACCAGGGCAATAATTATTTCTCTTGTGGGATATTTGGTAATATCAACTGGGGGGCCATTATTCCCCGTTCAAGTTCCTCGTACCCAGAATCTCATCTTCATGCCTCAGAGAACAGATGATTCTACAGAATGCAAAGAAGGAAAATATTAAATAATCAGCTTTTGAGTTTCAAAACCAAGATCCCAGCCTAGAGGAACAGAAGCTAAAAACACAAAGTTCAGTTTCTGCTCTGCAATTTGTTTGTGCTACATAATTACCAAATCAAAATTTTATGTTAGCCTGTGATCTTGGTGGTCGAAATGCAAAAGTGGGTTATTGGACATTCTTGTTCTGTGCATTCCTTCCCTGAGGCCTAAGGATGGAAATGGGATCAATCAACAAAATGCTTTTTGCGTGGCATAATGAAAGATGAAATCACACTGGAAAGGCATAATTTGGGGTCTTTTTTTGGCTCTTCTCAAATATTTATTTACCTCTGAGTGCTCAGGGGATTTTATTTTTATTGTTGTTATTATTTTATAATTATTGTTATTGCTGCTGTTTGGAGCCTTTTTCCCTGCTGCTTTCACGTCTGGCGGTTTTTCAGAAGCATCAAGTTCTAGAAGACTGGTTTTTAAGTGGCTGCTCCTTCTTTGTATGAGTTATTCAACAGTTACTAAAAATCATCCCAATGAAGAGTCGAAAGACAAATATAAAACTGGAAATGTATTCTGAGACTTGTCTTAACTATGTAAAATAAAACAGAAAAAATACCTAAGTATTTTTCTCCGAGTGGTGTTTTTTTTAAAAAGAAACCCTTCTGTTTCTTGATACTTTTCGGTATTTCACGTATTGTCTATGAGACATACACCACAATAAGAATGTATTACTTCCGTTAGTCTTGAGAAGTTTCTTCATGTGCATTTCACAGCACCTTCCCTGTCGCCCCCTGATCCCCTGACCCCCTGTGCCCATGTCCCCCAACTTCTCTCAGCTGAACCTCTCAACAGCTGACTCACCCGTGCCCCCAGGTTGGGCTCTTGATCCTACCACTGGCCAGAATTTAAGGCACCCTCGTTGCATAGATGAAGACTGCACTGAGTCAACTTTGCTGGATTAATCACTTGAAACTTGTGACTCACTTCTATTTATTGAGTTTCTGCCCAGAGTCTGGAGTTCCATAAACTTCTGTTAGACATCTCTTAAGTTTGTATCTTCACAAATAATCTACTTCTTAACACCTGGTTCCCATGCACTGGCAGCTGGCTGAATTTTCTCCTGGCAGATCCACTAGCCTCCAAGGCTAACGCTTGTGTGCTCCATACTGGCACTCCCACGGTTTGTCCTGATCTTGCTGTCTATAGATTTAAGATGACCTACCACCACTCCTTCCAGGCATCCAGAGCCTTCTTAACAACTATTCCTAACAAAAGCACTTCTTTTTATTTGTTAATTCTCCCAAGCATTTGCAATTTGAGCCTTTGAAATCTAATTGTTGGAGCCAGCCCTGTGGCATAGTGGTTAAGTTCAGTGCACTCCACTTCGGGCGGCCCGGTTCACAGGTTCAGATCCCAGGTGTAGACCTACACCACTCACCAGCCATGCTGTGGCATTGACCCATATACAAAGTAGAGGCAGATTGGCACACGTTAGTTCAGGGCGAATCTTCCTCAGAAAAAAAAAAATCTAATTGTAGACTAAAAGACATTGTGTCTTCATGGAAGATAGTTCCAGAGATTGAGATCAGATTTTGGATGACCATCTAAACATTTGACCTAAAGCTAGCCCTGAAGTGAAAACTGCTTTAGTAATAAGGTTAAGAGGTTTTCCAAAGGAAAGTCAGGTACCTGAATCTTTTCCTCTTCTCCCAGCCTCCAGATAGAGAGGAGCCAGAGGCTACCACAGGGCTTTCACTGTTCTCCCTTAAGAGAGCCCCCAACCTTTGTTCTTAATGCGGTTTCTCCATACCCTGAAGCGCTGAGGCCCAGGAATCCCACAGTATCGCATAGCATCACCAATGACCTTGCAGATCACCCCACACACACCACCACCACCACTCTCTTGGGCCAGAATTGCTGCTGTTCCAAATCCTTACTCCAGGCATGAAATATACAGGCGGAAAAAACAATGCAACTTTCCGGTACAGATGGTGGGCAGAGGGCAGGGAAAGATGGAGCTCCTTGAGGCAGGAACCTTGATGGGAGAAGGGAGCAGCTGAAGGAGGCAGAAACTTTGACCCATGAGAACCAAGCCCAGGACTTTCATCTTTCAGTGAAGTCACACACTTTAAGAAATGTGTGATCATATTTGTAACCATTAGACTGTGAGTGACATGGGAAAAACTCCAACATTGGCCTTATTATAGATACTAAGAAACCAATAAAAAAGGAATAAAAAAAAGAAACCCTACTAATAACTAATTACATCATTTCTGATTGTTTACCATTTATAACGAATTAATCTGAGCACAAAACCAATTAGCTTTGAATACTGACTTCAGACTTAAAAATTTCTTTCCAAGAATACGTCCAAGTTCACCTGGGAAAGAGAAGAATGGGAATCTTTCAGATTTCTTTGCTTCAAAAATTATTGCAGTGGTAAAGAGAGGTTCTTGGTACATCAGGAAATGGTTCTTGAGTTTTAACATATACGGAGAGTTTATTAGGTCGTAGACATGGTATCAGGATTCAACGCATTTTATTTCTCTTTATCCCCCACAACAGATCTCTCTCGCCAAAGCTCTCAACTTTTCTGCCTCCTAGAAACAGTACAGTAGTTAGAACATGGACTCTCATATTAGCCTACGTCGAATCCTGGCTCCACTTACGAGCCAAGGGACCTTAGGAGTTCCTTAAGTTCTGTCTGCCTCAATTTCCTCATCTCTCAATGGAGATAATAATAGCTTCAATCTCAAAGTTTTAGTACCTACCCCACGTACTAAATCTTAATAAATTTCTTCACGTGTTTAAGAGTTTTATCATTTTAGATATTCAGGTTGTTCAGGTCAAAGGTTAAAATAATCATCATGATTTGTTGAACGAATATTCAACAGTTATTGAGTGTCTACCATTTGTCAAAGCTCATACAAGGCACTCTGAAGACAACTGTGAACCAAACAGATAAAAATCCCTGTCCTCATGTGGGTAGGTGCCAGGGGAAGACAAAACAAACATAAACAAGCCAAACATGGACTAAGTTATTATACGGTAATAAGCTCTAAAAAGAAAGAAGGGCAGCTTTGCGGGGGTAGAGGACTAAGTCTGCAGGTTGCTAATTTAGATATTATAGTGTTATGTAAACTCTATATAATTTTGTTTATTATTAAAGGAGATATAAAATTGTCATTTTAGTTGGAACAGTAAACTAGTATTTGCTAATATAACAAGGCTATCTGCTCACAAATTAAAAACATTTGCACAAACATTGTTTTCTTTAGCTATTTATACTTAGTAAAAAGGTTTCTCAGGGCTGGCCCAGTGGCATAGTGGTTGGGTTCACGCCCTCCACTTTGGTGGCCCAGGGTTTGCAGGTTCATATCCTGGGTGTGGACCTACGCAGCCCTCATGAAGCCATGGTGTGGCGGTGTCCCACATGCAAAATAGAGGAAGATTGGCACAGATGTTAGCTCAGCGACAATCTTCCTCAAGCAAAAAGAGGAAGATAGGCAACAGATGTTAGCTCAGGAACAATCTTCCTCACCAAAAAAAAAAAAAAAAGAGGTTTCTCAATCTCTTTCACATGCTTTCAACGAGAGCTCTTTGACCATTTAAAGATCATGTCTGAGAGCAAAGCGATTTCCTTTACAAGTTCTTATTGCTATTGTGATAACAGAAGTACTGTTTACGTTCAGAAAGCGTGAAGAACAGATTTAGCAAAGATCTGTATTTCTTTATTAAATCACCTGATCTGCATTTGCAAATACTGCAACATACATTTCAGACAAAGTTTCCAATGGTATTTTTCAATACAGAAAAAGAAATTTTAGAATGCAAAATGATTGCAAAACCCCGCTACAATAGGATAATATAATATTTACTTTGCCATTTCGAAGACTGAGCTTGGAAAACTGGGCAGATTCGTTCAAAACACAGGTATCAGAATATGAATAGTAGACAGCCTAGTGAGTGAAGCTCCGCGCAGAGCTGCGATGTTGTCAAGGAAGCTTGCATGCCCATTATCTGCCTGTGAAAGGGAGATAAACTGCTTTGGGGGCCTCAATCAGGGTTTCTATTAAATAGATAATCATTAAGGAAAAGAGAGTCTGCAATTGGATTTTTGAAGATACGCTATTTGAATTTTTATATTTATATATCAAAGTTTAATTTCTCTGTTTTGAAATATACATATAATTCAGAATGGTTCTAGTCGTTTTCTTCTCCCATGAGTTTTGGATTGACACAGAACCACAGCTGTTGTGAAACAGACGTAAAGCCTGTTCTCTTAACGCACATCTAATGGGTACTGTGTCCTACGCACTGAGAAATGGTTTATGTGTGTTATCTAGTTCCATTGTCTTAAGATTCAGTAAAATAATTATTAGCATACATTTTACAGTTGAGAAAATTGAGGCCTAAGGAGGTTTAAAAAGTTTCTTGGATTCGCACATGTAGGAGGTAGCAGAATTGGGACTGAAATCCAAATTTATCTGGCTCTAAAGTCCATAACCTTAACATTGACATTGACATTAAACTGCCTTTAGCCAAGTAATGTTCTCAGTGGGTCATCAGCATTCTTTTCTTTTTTTTTGGACTGGAATATCTAATTAGAATGGTCCTGCTCCTTTTAAAGAGAAAATGTATTTTATTTAGCACTATCAATTTAAAGTTTAAAGTCTCAACCCACTCCATTCCATCCCAAAAAATCATTAATCAAACACAGGAGAGAAACAATCCCTGACCTACAGGAGATTGCATTCCAATTGTTGTTGTAACTAATCATTTCTCTGTTTTTGTATTTGAATAAAGCTCTTAAGGGTAATGACAATATTTTAAGCATATTATTATGAGTTGTAATAGTAACATTCCTTAAGTAAATTTACATTGTACCAGCTATTTCTCAGAATATATGAAATATACTACATATATATATATATTTGTGTGTGTGTGTGTGTGTGTGTGTGTGTGTGTGAAGAAGATCAGCCCTGAGCGAACATCCATGCTAATCCTCCTCTTTTTTTTGCTGAGGAAGACTGGCTCTACGCTAACATCTATTGCCAATCCTCCTCCTTTTTGTTCCCCCAAAGCCCCAGTAGATAGTTGTATGTCATAGTTGCACATCCTTCTAGTTGCTGTATGTGGGACACGGCCTCAGCATGGCCGGAGAAGCAGTGCATCGGTGCGTGCCCGGGATCCGAACCCCGGGCCGCCAGTAGCGGAGCGTGCGCACTTAACCACTAAGCCATGGGGCCGGCCCGATACTACCTATATATTAAAGGAGTTACCAAGAAGAGATCAAAGACTGAATAGGTTTTGGGCAGTATGCTAAACTTTGGTTTGTTGGGAACTAAAATTATCTTTATGATCTTGAACTTGGGTTTTATTATTCACCTAAAGTCATGTCATCTGGTCAATCTGTTTAACTAATCAGACTGTTCTTCCCCTATCTCTAGAATTGTAAAAATTTGATCCAACTAAACCCCTTTAATATGTGTGAAATAACTAGACTTCACTGGATTATTCTAATCGTGAAGACCACCATGTTCACAAGATAACCATGCCCTGTGTGTTTAAATCTTCTCCCTGGGAGAATCCTGACAGCAAACGAGAGTTAATGACTTAAGTGGGAATGATGCCCATGTCTGAACTTGGGCTTTGAGTTTTGAGCTTTGAGCTGCTCATGAGCTCAAATTTTCTTTGTGCCTCCAATTTTGGCTTTACAAATTTAGGATTTTATTCTATAACAAATTTTAATATAAAAAATCAGTGAAAAATTGAATTAACATGAGGCCCACCTACGTCCAGACTTCAAGTGAGATCATGTTTATGTTAAGACATTTTCAATTTGTTATTCTGATTCTTAGTCAAGAGCTTCTAAATTGATACATTGTAATAAAAACAAGAAGAATATAAAATAACAGATAAAAATGAAGCCCGGGACCCTGCAGGTGATACAAAAATGTTTGTGGGTGATGAATATGGGTATCATATTTCATTTCATATGGGAAAAATTTTAATGTCAAAAAATCAGAAAAAGAACTCTATATTTTTTCTAGTAGCTTATTCCGCCCACATGAGAAGGATGGGTCCTCATTAAGCCTCATTACGCACAGGGATGTTAATTACCAGTGAGGTTTGTCCCAAATATTAAAGTCATACCCAACCACAGTGCACTGGCTGCAGTCAAGATGGCTGCGTGTTCCAGTTTTATGTGTAGTGTGATAGAACAAAGCAGATCAGCTACTGTTGTCATTATTGTGCTTTTTCAGTCGCTTTTATATCTGCCTTGAATTTTCATTGAAATATTCACTCCAAAATCCCGCCTCAATTGTTTTGAGGGGACCTCTCAACAGCTGATCCACCCAGGCCATTTATTTCAAGTGTTACAAGAGAACTATGATGTCTTCCTTATGCCACCTCCATTCTGAATCTCTACTTCCGTCTGTTCCTCTGGGAAACTGAATAGTCAGTTTCCCAGAGGAACAAGAGAGCCTGTAAAATGAATCTCAAGCCATCCAGCAGTGAGAGCTGTGGCAAGAGAGCCGCCCCCGTGTTCACCAGGACAAGCACTGCCCTCGACAGGAGTGGACACTCCGTCTACAAGGACAGGTGTACAGTTTTCTGCACACTCAAGACCTGGGTTGCAGGCCACTTTGTTCTGTTCAGACCTTACTGCGGCACTAGGAAATGTCAACAATACAGTCTACTGAAACTAATTCTATACCAGTACATAGTGCAAATATTCGTTGCTCCCCTGCTTAAAACACTTTGGTGCCTTCCCATTTCCCTTAGAAATGTTAAATTAATTAAACAAGAAGTCCATTAGATCGAAATGGCTCTAATACTTTGGTGCCTTACGCAAGCAAACCAAAACCTAAGCCTGTAAATGCCTCAAGGTTAAGAAGTCAAAACCTAAGTATAACCAATCACAACAGCCAATGAGGCTTTAAGTTATAGCTAATCAGATAATTTTCTTTCTTTGCTTCCATCTCTTCTCTATAAAAGTCTTTTCCCTAGCTGTTGTTGGGGGAGTGCTCCTAACCTCTTCTGGTTTGGTGCTGCCACATTCAAACCAATATTTGCTCAAACTCTTAAAATTTTTAATATGCCTCAATTTACCTGTTAACAGTTCAATATCTAAAATCCCTAAAATTGGTGTGGTTTACAAGGCTCTCCTCAGCCCACCTGCTCGGCTTCTCTCCCTCTGCTCTCCTCCTCCATCACCCTCCAGCCAACCAGAATACCTTCTGGTTCCTTCCCTCCCCAGTGGGCCTTCCCCCATCAATCTCCACTGCCTGGAAGACCCACTCCTTTCTCCATCTGACTCATCCTGCCCATCTCTCACATCACTTCCCCAGGAGTACCTTCACTGACCCCTCAGACTAGGTTTGGTTTCTTCATTACATGGTCCTGTGGCTCCTTGCATGGTCTTTTTGCTCATAGTTGACACACTTGTAATTATTTGTTGATTGATTACTCTTTAATTGTTTGTATAAAGGTTATAATCCACACTAGATTATGAATCCTTTGAGAGTAGAAAAGTTTTCACCGCTGATTCCTTGAACAATTATTTTAGCTAATATGTTCAACCATGTGAAGTGCTGATATTTGAAGATCTTGACCTTAAAACATGTGAGTTTCATATGATTCAACCTAATAACTATTCAATAAATATTTATTAAATAAATACATTAAAAAACCATTCACTGTGGTTTTAGGCTTTCTTAGAGTGTTTGATCAGCTATTAGTGTTAACTGTTATGAAAAGACTATCCTTAAGGTATGCTAATTAAGTTTCACTGAGATTTTTCAAAGTTAAATGCAATCACAAATTCCAAAAATGAGTCCTATTTGAAATACAAGTTCAGCAGGTTTCCTCGGCTGCTTTGATCTTAGATCAGTTATCTACTCAGCTGAACTTTCTTCATCCTTCTGTGAGATTTGGCTCAGTCATCTCTTGAACTCCCTGGAGCCCTTGCAGGAGTTCTACATGATTTCCTTCCGACCTGTGGAAGAAGTAACCAGGACCAGATCCAGACTTGGCACTGCCTCCCGCACTCCCACCCTGAACCTCAGGATGGACAGTGGTGGCCAGCAGCCCTTCCTCATTTTCCCTCCTGAAGCTGACTGACTGTTTAAGACTGTGACTGGTTCTGTCACCAGAGAGCCCCTCTCCAGAAATGCCTTGTCCAAACTCCCCAAACACTTACAACTCCAAAGAACTCCTCTGATTCAAGCACAACAAAAAATTAGCGGTACGGCAATGCCAAGTCTGAAGCATCTGAGTTAAGGCTATTCTAAGGCACTTTAAAAACGTTCTGTTTTATTCCTCCCACAGATTCACCACCTCAGAGACTTTGGATGATAGGAATATTGAGGGAACAAAACATCCAAGAGAATGGGGAAAGGCAGTAACAGGAGAACACGACAAATACTACATCAAATTCTGTCCCCTATCCCAACAGCTCATTGTTATTAAATAGTTTCCTCACCTCAAGTGAGCATCCAACAGGCACGTCCTGTGTGCCAGCCCTGTGACAGCTGGTGCCTGAGAGGACGGGCTTCCTGCCTCATGAAGCCCACGTCTAGTGAAGCAAGGTAAAGACGACGACGACACTGAGAAAAATAGGAACAAGCTAAAAGAAGTCAACTGAAACCTCTTGTTACTAAAACTTAAAATAAAACCTTTGTTGATCACCCAAGCATTGGAGTACTAGAGAAATGAGTGCATTTTAAATATAAGGCAAAAGATGGCAGTATGAATCATAAAATGAAATCATGCCTAGTGGCTGGCCAGAAGGAAACAAAGACAAAGGAGGAAGAAATGGTGTAAGAAGAAAGCAGCAGGTCCTTCAGGAAGAAAGTTCTTGAGAACATCACAGCCTGTCCATCATCCGGCCCCAGGAGCTGCTCGAAGTCCACGGCACCCTGGGGCCCTGACTCTCTCAGAGAGCTTGGGCTGGAAAGCTCTCCCAGGAACAATCTGCTGATTTGAATTTTTGATGAATGGCAGCTCTGAGGAGCTCATCAACATACTCAGACCACAGCCACCCTCCAAAGGACAAAAGCCCCATGTGGCCTGAGAGGGGAGGCTTTCCCTCCTTCACCCAGACTCAGCGCTTGGTCAGTACCTGGGGTGACAACAATAGAAAAAGTAGGATGTGCACGAATGGCAGCCACGATAAGCCTGCCTCAGGAGGCCAAGCAGCTCCCTCAAGACCCACACTCCTTTATTCCTTACAACGCAACTCAGTGAACACTGTTATCAAACCTGTTTCTCAGGAGAAGAAACAGGCTTGATCAGCTAAGTGATGGAGCTAGGATGCACAGCCAGATGTATCTGACACTAAGTCTCCAAATCTCTACACAGGCAAAGGTTGCAGCTGAAATTGATGGCTTCCTTACCCTCTTAAATCATTTTCAAGTTAATTGATCCCACAATTGACAGACCTGAAAGGAGTTAATCATGGAAACTTACACATAAATTAGTTTTTCACATATTTCCACTCTACTCTGTCCTTTTTGCTGACATCTGCTGCAGTGGAAGCATGACACCGAGTATCTGTTTACTTTTGAGGAAGATCAGCCCTGAGCTAACATCTGTTGCGAATCCTCCTCTTTTTGCTGAGGAAGATTGGCCCTGGGCTAACATCCATGCCCATCTTCCTCTACTTTATATGTGGGACGCCTGCCACAGCACGGCTTGATACACAGAGTGTAGGTCCATACCCAGGATCTGAACCCGTGAACCCCAGGCCAATGAAGCAGAGCACGCAAACTTAACCACTACACCACCGGGCCGGCCCCCTAACTTTTTTTTTAAACAGCTTTACTGAAATATGATTCACATATCACACAATTCACCCACTTAAAGTGTGCTACTCAATGGCTTCTAGTATATTTACAGAGTTGTGCAATCATTACCACTATCTAATCTGAGAACATTTTCAACATCCAAAAAAGAAACCCCTGCCCATTAACAGTCATTCCTCATTCCCCCTCAGTCCAGCCCCTGGAAACCACTAATCTTCTTTCTTTCTCTATGGATTTGCCTATTCCGGACATTTTATATAAATGGAGTCATACATGTGGCCTTTTGTGCCTGGCTTCTATCACTTAGGATAATGTCTTCAAGTTTACTTACATTGTAGCATGTCAGCACTACATTCCTTTTTATTGCTGAATAATATTTCATTATATGAATATACCACATTTGATTTATCTACTCAACAGCTGACAGACTTTTGGACTGCTTCCATTCTGGGGCTATTATGAATAATGCTGCTAATAACATTGGGTCCATTTACTTGCAAGTCATCAGACTTTCCTTTTCCCCTAAAGAGGTTACTGTGATCTCCCGTAAGTCTGTGACAAATTACTAGAAACAACGAAAACTAAAATCCCTGGGCGAGAGAGCAATACGTATGTCATTCTTAGGGTGATCAACTTTTCCTGGTTTGCCCAGAACTTCTCCACTTTTACCACTGAAAGTCCTTGGTCCTGGGAAAAGTTTTAGTTCCAGGCAAACCGGGAGAGTTGGTCATCCTAGACTGAGACTTAGCTCAGAAGGCAATTCTAGAAAAGCCCACTTCCTGGGATGAGTTTTGTGCTTTCTGGTGAAGGTACAGTTATATTTTCAAAAATTGGCTTATGCAGTAACTATCATTTTACATACTTTCATTTTAGTAGGAAACAATGATTCTTTTAATTCCTACATGGTGAACAAGGCCTAGAAATTTCATGTATACTAATTTCAAAATTACTACATACACACACACACACACACACACACACACAATTTGGCCCGCTTTTTCTGTGTGTGACAGTTTTTAAAAATTTATTTATTTTTTGGAGCAGTTTTAGATTCACAGCAAAATTAAGTGGAAGGTACAGAGATTTCCCATACACCCTCTGCCTCCACTCATGCATAGCCTCCCCCATTATCAAAAACCCCCGCTGGATTGGGACATTTGTTACAATTGATGGCCCTGCATATTTTTTAGGTGGAGTACTAGTTAATAATTAAAAGACCTCTCAAAGAGCTGAAAAGCCTCATCTCCACAGGGTGGCAGTGTGACACCCCATAAACCCAAATAGAATTAAAGTAAAAGCCATATTGATAAAACCTGATCTTTCGTTTGAACTATGTAGTTTTACAAGGAAATGGATAAGGCCAATCAACCATTTGTGAGATCAATGGCTTTGTTTTATACTGGTAAACAGCCAAATATGGTTAACTATTGATGTCTCCAAATCACAGGTTTAAGACAAGAAATACAAATGTAATCAAACAGTTCAAAGGCTATTGATTCAAGCCTTCTTTAAAGCTTTTTTTATTGCTTCTAACAGAATTATACAACCTTAGGAGCCTTAGAAATCACAAAATACAATGTTTTCTGCCTTTTTTCCACCAAAGAACACAGAACAGGTCACATTTTCAGTATTATACTTGCACATGACATTTCATGGACTGTAACTTTACCCCTTTTCCTCCACTTAAAAGATATAGAAATTCCAATGTGTGACAGGGATATTATAAGGATAACCTCAAATCTTCTCTATTTTTAAGTTAATCATTCATTACCTTCAATACCTGATTTTTAGAAATAAATTACTTTTACATGCTTTACACCCAATCTGGACACGAGTGTGTTAAAATTCTTAAACTGAGAAAACATAATTCTAATATAACCTCTCATTGAATGCTAAACCTCCTTCTAGAATATTCTTAACAGTTATCTATCTGGGAAATGGGCACAAAGATAATTGCCTTTAATTTGCATTGGCTTTTTTCCTTATTCACATTAAAGAAAAGAATCTAGAAGAAAATGTATACTTTTTTCTGCAAACAGCAACAGACTTGGAAATTGGAAACTGTGTTATTGTTTGTTCATGTCATTAAAGGTAAAGGTAAAGCTAAAGGGAAGTATGGGCTACTTTCTTCTGCATGACAAAAAGACAACACTGAAATTCCTAAGAAAAGCAGCTTTCCCGTTATAGGTTCTAACTGGTACACCAGGCCAGGTTAATAATGAGGCACTAGAGGGGGCGAGCCCGGTGGTCTAGCAGTTAAGTTCTCGAGCTCTGCTGCAGGCGGCCAGGGTTCACAGGTTCGGATCCTGGGCATGTACCAATGCACTGCTTATCAAGCCATGCTGTGGCGGTGTCCCATATAAAGTGGAGGAAGATGGGCATGGATGTTAGCCCAGGGTCAATCTTCCTCAGCAAAAAGAGGAAGATTGGCATTGGATGTTAGCTCAGGGCTAATCTCCACCCCTCTCCCCCCCCCCCCAAAAAAAGAAGAAGCTTTAAAAAATAATAATAATAATGAGGCACTATAGATCAGCTGTGTAAGGATAAATTAGCAAAGGAGGAGGAAAAAAACCCACAGACTAAATATGAAACTAGTGACATATTCACAGTCTCTTCCTTTTTTATGTCAGGTCACAATGTCTACGGAAGAAAAAGCAATCTGATCTCTAAGGGCTCTTCATGCTGGAATCTGTTTTCTTCTAGGAGTCTTCCATCCTGTTCTTAGTTTGTCTTTTGTTTGCCCATGTTGACTCAGACGTTTATCATGGCACTGCTGAAATTCAAACATGTAGACAGTGAATATCTAATCTAAGAGAGAATAAGATAGCATATGTTTCAATCCTTATCTTGTTCTATGTTATGAACCCTTGTCTATGAACTTTTGTTTTGAGATTCTAAATGCCCACTTCTCTGACTCTTCTAAACACAACCACTGAATAATTACAATTAGATTGAATGGAGTCATTTTTGTTTGTTTTTAATATTAGCAGTGCCGTCCAGGACTGCAATCCACTTGCTGCAGAGGATCTTTGAGGCATAAAATATATATTTCAGACTGTGAAAGCTGCTTTCCTCAAAAAATTAATGTATTGTCTGGGTTAAATAATATGTTCTCTAAATCATATTGCCTGATATGTGTAAAGTGATCAGTCACTAATTAGTTACTACAATTTCTCTCTCTTTTACAAGAGGCCAGGGACTTCCCACTCACAGGATTTCTCAATAGACCCTGAAGTGTATATAATAACTTTCTGTTGGATAGAATAGGCAGTACAAGCGCCCTTCTGATATGAATGATGCTTTCCAGAGCTCTTTCTCTGATGTTTCTTTTAGGGATGATTGCTCACCTTTATAATAGATTTCAAAGGCCCATTCAGATAACTGGCCTGTTTTTGGTTGCTCTGGAATGCAATGCCAGCCTTGTGAGTTCATTAAGTTTTGTCCCCAGAAACTTCCCCCAGAGTTGCCTGTTGGGACCACTGAGAGTCTGAGTTGCTAATAGAGGCCCTGAAAGTCAAACCAGAGCTGCCTGAGGGTGACAGTCAAAATAGCTACCACTTATTGAGTGCTTTACTGACAAGACTAGCCGTCTAATCCTCACAACACTGCAAAGTGGATGTTATCCACAGGTGCAGAGGAGGAAACCGAGGCTAGGGGACTCATAACCTACCCAGTGCAGAGCATGGTTTGAACCCGGGCCTAATTCTCCTGCAGTACATGTCTCCTGCTGTCCTGGGGCTCCTCACCTGGGGGTGACAGGGGCTTGTCTGGGAAATATCTGTTTCCCCACCCCAAGAGGCCCACAGCAGAGTGACACGGGTCCTATCTCATAAGGTGGAAAGCTGGAGAGCTCTGGCCCCAGCTCTAGAACAACTAAGACAGAACACTTGCCCTCCATCCAAATACAATCACTGGGCTTTGTTTGTTTGTTTTAAGGTATCTGGCTTTTTTTTTTTATTGTAACACAAAATCCACCATCTTAACCATTTTTAAGTGTTAACTCTATGCACATTGTTATGCAACAGATCTCTAGAAATTTTTGTCTTGGAAAATTGAAACTCCATAAAACAACAGCTCCGCTCGTCCTCTTCCTCTCAACCTCTGGCAACTACCATTCTACTTTCTGATTCTTAGCATTTGACTACTTTAGATACCTCATTTAACTGGAATCATGCAGTATTTGCTTTTTTGTAACTGGCTTATTTCACTTAGCATAATGTCCCCAAGGGTCATCCATTTTATAGCATATGACAGAATTTCCTCTTTTTTAAAGTCTGAATAATATTCCTTTGTATGTGTATATACCACATTTTTTAAATTGAGATATAATTGACATATAACATTGTATAAGTTTAAGGTATGCAACATGTTGATTTGATACATTTACATATTGCAATATGATTTCCACCATAGGGTTAGCTAACACCTCTATCATGTCACATTTTCTTTATCTATTCATCTGTCTATGGACATTTAGGTTGCTTCCACCTCCTGGCTACTGTGAATAATGCTGCAGTGAACATGGATGTATAAATCTCTCTTCAAGATCCTGTTTTCAATTCTTCTGGATGTATACCCAGAAGTAAGGTTGCTGGATAATATGGTAATTCTGTTTTTTGTTTTTTGAAGAACCTCCATACTGCTTTCCATAGTGGCTACACCATTTTGCATTCCTATTGACAGTGCACAAGGGTTCCAATTTCTCCACATCCTCACCAAAACTTGTTATTTTCTGGTTTTTTGATAGTGGCCACATTATTTTTTATTATAGATATCCCTGACTCTTATCCTTCTGTAACCCTGCCCTATTTCAAAGCTCTTTCTGTTCTATTCATTTCTACATTGCTTGAATTTTTTAATAAACCCATTACTTTTTTTTTTTTAAGATTTTATTTATTTTTTTCCCCCCAAAGCCCCAGTAGATAGTTGTATGTCATAGCTGCACATCCTTCTAGTTGCTGTACGTGGGACGCGGCCTCAGCATGGCGGAGAAGCGGTGCGTCGGTGCGCGGCCGGGATCCGAACCCAGGCCGCCAGCAGTGGAGCGTGCGCACTTAACCGCTAAGCCATGGGGCCGGCCCAACCCATTACTTTTTTAATTTTTAAGGCAGTGAAGATACATATTTTAAAAATCTGTTGCAAAAAAGTTTGGCCAAAACCAACATGATAGTGGCATTTGATAGCTTTGCATATAACATATGTTACTGAGCACTGAGAGAAATGATGAAATTGAACTGTGGATTTTCTGAGCAGTCTGCAACTGAGATTAGGGGATCACATTGTGGGCCAAATATCCTTCTCACTATCACATCTCTTATCTATACCCAATCAAATAAGGTAAGCGTTGTTAGGAAACCTATAGTCAACTAAGGCATGCATTAGAATGTTAAGTGAAAATTACAGTGGTTTCCCTTGTTAAGAAGACAAATATATTTATTAATTTAAAGTAAATATAAATAAACATTGTAACATCAAAAGTGAAATCATAGAATGTTAGATGTAACCCAATGGAGAGATAAGAGAGCTCCCGTAGAGGGAGGGTCTTTCTGGGAGGAGAAAGTGTGTTCAACGTACTAGTGCTGCTCACACGTGTCCTGGTAGTGTGTGCTTGAGCCGCGCCTATCCCAGCCCCTCACTGATCCCGACACCAGGGTGACTCGGGCAAAGGATGAACCCCAAGTCTGCTGTACACATTATTTAAAAATAAGAACAGATAAAAGTTCCATAATTTATGTTTTAGAATTCTAAATGGCCCCATGTCAAATCAGCTTATGTCAAATTATCATACGCCCCTGCTGCTAACTAGCTGTGTGACGTTGACCAAGTCACTTAACCTCTCTGATACTCTTTCCTCTTCCACAGTGGGAAGACTGAAATGGATAACTGTGCATTCTCTTCTGGTGCTAACATTCTAGGATTTTAAGGTGTACTTTCAAAATTTCCATAGGCTCTTAGGATGACAGAGAGGATCAGCCCAGAAGGGCCACTAGCTCAAGACGACCCATGGTAAGGCCAACTCTGTACAGCTACCACTTCACATACCATCTCTTACTGCCCACTCCTGTTGTCTCACCCCACATTCCAGCACCTTCTCTCTCCTCTGCCCATCCTTCCCCAATCCCAGCCCTCCCCCATCCCACACTTGAATCAACTAGAAAGAATATTTAGATACAGATGTACCTTGACTAGCAAAAATTAACTGATTACCTTAGAACAGAATGCCATTAGCCATTAACAGTGTTTGCAAAAACTAAGAAAAAGGCTCTGTGCCTCAGAAAATATGTTTTTACTTCATTGAGCTACCTGAAAAGTGACTAATACCTTGGAACTGTATAACACTTTGGAATTGCAAAGGTTCTCATGTATAGTATCTCAATGTTCCTGATAAGCTTGAGAGGTAGGTTTCATTATCTCTCTATTATAGATGAGGAAGCCAGCACTGAAAAATAAAATGATTTGATCAAGAACTCAAAGTTCACCTACTAAATCAAGATCTTCCAGGGTGAGGATTTTAAGCATAACTTTTTACCTCTAATTTTAATTTCTAAGGCACTTCTCTTCAGGCCTATATAAATCAATTTTATGACTTTTTTTTAGAAACATTACTCAAAAAATCCACTCTGAGGGGCTGGCCTGGTGGCGCAAGTGGTTAAGTGGACGCACTCCACTTTGGTGGCCCGGGGTTCATGGGTTCGGATCCTGGAAGCGCACCAATGCATGGCTTGTCAAGCCATGCTGTGGCAGCGTCCCATATAAAGTAGAGGAAGATGAGCACAGATGTTAGCCCAGGGCCAATCTTCCTCAGCAAAAAGAAAAAAAAAAGAGGAGGATTGGTATCGGATGTTAGCTCAGGGCTGATCTTCCTCACACACACACAAAAAAATCCACTCTGAGAATTGTAACTAGGATGTTGATGTTTAACTTCTTGGGGATGCCATTGATGTTTATGTTTCTTTTGTTTTCTTATTATCTCATAGTGCCACCTCCAGAGAAGGTGTTCAAAAAAGTACTTTTTGAGAAGATGAGTGAATAGAAGATGGATAGATGGAAAGATAGATGGATACACTAACCAAGCAACAAACGAGTGAATGAATTAATGAATGGACTTAGAACCATTTGGCTTTTCAATTATTGATGAGAAAATATTACAACATCTTTGTCAGAGCCACTTATTTATCCATTTATTTATTAAGCACTTTTATCCATTTATTTAGTAAGCATTTTTCACTTTAATTAAGCGTTGATAATTGGAAATATAAACTTGAGAATCACTCTCCTACTTCTGTTCACCCAGCTTCATTTAATATGCCAAGAATTTCGGTTGCAAATCAACAGAGATCAATTATCTACCTCTTTAATGATCTGGAAAGTTTAAAATGACAAATTGTTAAGCTTTTGTATCTCTCCAGGGCCCAAAGAACTTGGTACTACCCTTCCCGAAAGCTGTTCTTGCTTTGACAGAGGCAGCTATTGCTTTCATCCAAGTTTAAGCTGCTGGTGCCTATACCATCTGAAATTTTTCCTACAAAAAAAGTAGAAAACAAATCTATCCTAGAATTATTAAAGGTAAAAATATATAGATAGTACAAGCTCAAGTTTTTACTGGATGTATAATTTGAGGTAAAGCTGATCTGAGCCAGGAAAAGATTGTGGGAACCAAGAAAAACAGGCCTAACCAGCTCTTCTTGTAGTAAAGACTGGAATCTACAATGAGTCAGGTCTAACAGACATTTCTCCAAAGAAGATATACAGATGGCCAACAGACACACGAAAAGATGTTCAAAATCACTAACTATCAGGGAAATGCAAATCAAAACTACAATGAGATATCACCTCACGCCCGGCAGAATGGCTATAATTAACAAGACAGGAAACAACATGTGTTGGAGAGGATGTGGAGAGAAGAGAACTCTCATACACTGCTGGTGGGAGTGCAAACTGGTGCAGCCACCATGGAAAACAGTATGGAGATTCCTCAAAAAATCAAGGATAGAAATACCATATGATCCAGCTATTCCACTGTTGGGTATTTATCCAAAGAACTTGAAAACACCAATTTGTAAAGGTTCGTGCACCCCTGTGTTCATTGCAGCGTTATTCACAATAGCCAAGACTTGGAAGCAACCTAAGTGCCCATCAAGGGACGAATGGATAAAGAAGATGTGGTATATATACACAATGGAATACTACTCAGCCGTAAGAAACGATGAAATCTAGCCATTTGTGACAACATGGATGGACATTGAGGGTATAATGCAAAGTGAAATAAGTCAGAGGGAGAAGGTCAAATACCGTATGATTTCCTTCATTAAGTAGTAAATAATAACAACAATAAACAAACACATAGGGACAGAGATTGGATTGGTGGTTACCAGAGGGGGAGGGGGGAGGGAGGAGGGTGAAAGGGATAATTCAGTACATGTGTGTGGTGATGGGTTGTAATTAGTATTTTGTTGGTGAACAGGATGTAATCTATGCAGAAATAGAAGTATAATGATGTACACCTGAAATTTTTACAATGTTATAAACCAACATTACTGCAATAAACAAAAAATTTTAAATAAATAAATAAATAATAAGAAATAAATAAAAAAATAAATAATAAAATAAATAAATAAATAAATAAAATAAAATGAGTCAGGTCTAACACTGTAAAATGATTCCTCCAAGTCTTCATCATAACTTTACATATAGTAAACAGAATTTTATCTGCATTTCAAAATTTTATTTAAATGATAGTCATATAGTTACAAAATAATAATTATATAGCAGTGCTCCTGTGGCAAAATCAAGGCTCAATTTTGGAAGTTCTTGAGAAATTCACACAAAAGGGTAACAATGGTTTTCCGGGGAGGGTGAGGGAAAGGAATTAAGAAAACAGAAGTACTTAATTCTGTCCTATACTTCCAAAAGATTTTACCTTTTTACAATAATCACATCTTACATTTTAAATAGAAAAATAATTTAAAATTTTATTTATGTTCGGTTTCTGGAGTTTATGTGAAAGACAAGCAATTCCCAGCATATTTCTACTCTCTATTATAAAGATGTCTACTCATATTTATAGTGATTCCTTCTAACTCTGTGCACATGAGGATTGAAGCATCTGAGTAAATATGACAACTACAAAGATCAAAGTACAGACACTGGGAGATATGTTTCTAACCATATGAGAAACATAATTGCCAGCAAAGTTTTCAAACATAGTCACAGTTTCCTCAAACTGGAACTGAAGAAATTAAAAGTTAAAAGTCATTATTATCATTCTAAATTGGAAAGAAATTTTGCAAACCCAACTATATGTGTAATATAAATTTATTACAGATTACTATTTAACTATGTGTTTCTGATCAAAGTCTACAATTGCATAACACAAAATACACATATTGCAAATTCACAGCATTCTGGAAGCAACAGAGCATTCAAAATAATGGCTTAAACTGAAGACACTTCTTTGTTTAAAGCACTTACATGTTTAACTGGTTTTAGAACAGAACTTGGAACCCATAATAATGAACTTGGTTTTATTGCTTAGATAGCTTCAGAGAAGAATAAGGTGCACATTTTTAAAAGAGTACAAAAGTAGATTTTGTAAATGTACTAATTATTTTAAAATAGTAGTATCAAATCATAATTCATTTATGAACAAGATTAGGGAATTAGGTGTGGCACATTAGTGATTTTTCATATAGCTGAAGTTAACCATTTCAAATGTCTTTTTTTTTAATGGCAATCTATTAAAATTGTATCAGATATTTTCTCACCTAATTGAACAGAATGTATTGAGCAGAAATCACCTTTGTCCTGAGGTTCAGGGCCATCAGTCATTGTACTGCATGAGGCCCTCCATGATTACTAAGGTATCTATACACTGCTTTCCTCCCCTGTTCCCTCCTTCGCTGTCTGTTGTTCCCAGCACGCCTGTAGCCCCGTTTTCATTTTTCCTTCTAATATACCACGCCCTGGGAACGTAGTCATAATTGAAAGTAGCCAGGGAAAGCCAGATAAGCAGGCTTGTTTAAACCTTAAACTTAATTTTACACACAAACCTGAGTCAACAGGCTCTGATATGAAGCTCTGATATCGGCCTCACTCCTCTCTGGTGGTGAGAACATTACCTTTACTGCGCAACCCAGTACACCGCTTTTTGCCAAGTCCAGGCTGTACTCTGATCCAGGTGGTAAGATCAAGTGGTAAAAATTTTCCTGGGTAGGAAAATTGGTTGCCAAATAATAAAAACAACACAGTTCAGGTTATTTGGGTGCCTAGGACAGCTGCAGTCTCTGAGAGTGCTCCCAACAAATAGTACCCCTCTCCCCCATCCAGTTATAAATCATTTAATAAAGTAAAAATGGAAGCCATTGCCAATACACCTTGCTTGGAAGGGTGAGACCCAATTGGGCCTGCTGATTAAACTACAGAATTGCCCACCTAATCCTAGACAGCCCTGGACCTAAGCAGGCCTATGTGATGGAGGCTCCCTTCCAAGGAAAAAGGAAAGAGCTGAGCTGTGCACTCCTAATGTGTCTTTCCTAATTTACCAATTCAACTTAGCTGATATTTACATCAAATCATCTCAGCTTGCAGTTTCATCTACAACCGGCCTTCCATTATTTCATCTCTTCCTTGTTTAATTAGCTCAGGTGCAAAGGATTCAGCTAATCCTACTCATTCCAAGGCACTTTATTCATCAATGTTAAGAGTCCATATGAAGCCCCTTTCTGCTTATTTACTTATACACTACCCCTGTTGTCTTCCCCACTCAGGAGACAACACTGATGTTGTTTATATGTTTTCTTGAGTTTGTATGCAACCCTATGAAAAGTGTTATTGTTTAAATGTGTATTTTAAAACTTTACATAAATTTATATACATAAGGTTCCAGTCTGTGTCTTACTTTTCTTACTCCACACCACATTTTTAAGATCTGTCTGTGCTGTTATATGTACATCTTCATTGCTTCTAAATGCCGCATAGTGCTCCAAGGTGTGCAACCACCACATTTCATTTGCTCATTCCCCCAAATGATGGGCATCTTAATTCCTCTACATCCTTGTGCATGTCCCATTATGGTCCTGGCTGAGTCATACAGCTGTGGGTACCTAATTTGATTGAGCACCCCCAAAATAAAATACTGTTGAGTATTGAGAGTTCTTTATACATCCTAGATAATAGTCCTTTGTCAGATATGTGGTTTGCAAATATTTTCTCTCATTCTATAACACCTCTCTTCATCCTCTTAACTGGCTTTTTTTGCAGAACAGACATTTTTAATTTTAATGTAGTTCAACTTATCGATTTTTCCTTTTATAGATTGTGATTTTGGTGCCAAGTATAGAAACTTTCTACCTAGCCCTAGGTTCCAAAGATTTTCTCTTAAGATTTTTTCCTAAAATTTTATAGTTTTATGTTTGACATTTAAGACCATGATCCATTTGAGTTAATTTTTGTATAACTTGTAAAACTTGGATTGAGTTCTTTTTTTTTTTTTTTTTGCCTGTGGCTGGCTGTTCAGTTGCCCCAGCACACCATTTCTTGGAAAGGTTATCTTTCTTCTGTTGAATTACCCTTTTTTTCACAAATCGGTTGGGCATATTTGTATGGATCTATTTCTGGGTTCTCTGTTCTGTTCCATTGATCTGTGTGTCTATCTATCCTTCCACCAGTACTATACAATCTTGATTACTGTAGCTATACACTAAGTCTTGATATTGGGTAGATGTATTCTTCCCACTTTATTGATCTTTTTCAAAATTGATATTCTAGTTCCTTTGCCTTTCATACAAATTTAAGATAATGTTGTCTATGTCTGTAAAAAAATCTTGTTGAGATTTTGATAGGAATTGCATTATACTTGTATATCAGTTTGGGGAGAATTGACCTCTTTACTATGTTGAGACTTCCAATCCATGAACACGATATAACTCTTCACTTATTTAGATCTTCTTTGATTTATTTCATCAGCATTTTGTAGTTTTCAGCATACAAGTCTTGTACATGTTTTGATACAAGATTTACACCGTGTTTTATCTTTTGAGTGATTGTAAATGGTATTGTATTTTTAATTTTGACATCCACATTTACTGCTAGTATATAGAAATACAACTGATTTTTTTCTTTTTTGGTGAGGAAGATTAGCCCTGAGCTAACATCTGTTGCCAATCCTCCTCTTTTTGCTGAGGAAGATTGGCCCTGGGCTAACGCCCATGCCCATCTTCCTCTACTTTATATGTGGGACACCTGCCACAGCATGACTTGATAAGCGGTGCATAGGTCCACACCCGGGATCTGAACCTGTGAATCCCGGGCCAGCAAAGCAGAGTGTGCAAACTTAATCGCTGCCCCACCATGCCAGCCTCTACAATTGATTTTTGTATGTTTATATTGTATCCTGCAACCTCGTCAAGCTCACTTATGTGTTCTAGGAAATTTTTGGTGGATGCCTTGGGATTTTCTATATAGACAATCATGTTATCTGCAAACAAGGATAGTTTTATTTCTTCCATTCTGATCTGTATGCCCTTTATTCTGCCCCCCGTCCTCCTTTTTTGGCCTTATTGAACTGCCTAGAGCTTCCAGCACTATGGTGAATAAGAGCAGTGGGAGAAGACATCCATACCTGGCTCCCAATCTTAGTGGGAAAGCATCAGCATTCACAGTAAGTATGACGTTAGCCGTAGGGTTTTTGGTAGATGTTCTTTATGAAGTTGAGAAATTTCCTTTCTATTTCTACTTTTTCTGAGTTTTCTTCATGAGTGACTGCTGAATTTTGTCAAACGCTTTCCCTGCATCTGTTGAAATGAGTGTGAAAGTTTTCTTCTTTAGCCTGCTAATATGTTGGATTACACTGATAGATTTTCAAATGTTGAACCAGCCTTGCGTCTCTGGCATAAACCCCACTTAGTAATGGCATATAACTCTTTTTATATATTGCTGAATTCTATTTTCTAGTATTTTGTTAGGGATTTTTGAACATATGGTCCTGAGCAATATTGGTCTGTATGCTTTTTGTTTTTTGTTTGTTTGTTTACTGTTTTGGTGTCAGGGTAAAATTAGCTTTATAAAATGAATTAGAAAGTGTTCCCTCCTTTTATATTTTCTGAAAATGTTGTATATAATTGATATTAATTTTTTTAATGTTTGGTAGAATTCTCCAGTGAAAGCATCCAGGCCTGCACTTTTTTGGAAGTTTTTAAATTATGAACTCAATTTCTTTAATCCTTATAGGGCTATTCAAATGGTCTATTTCATATTAAATGAATTGTAGTAGTTTGTGTTTTTCAAAGAAGTGGTCTATTTCGTCTAAGTTGTCAAATTTATATGTGTAGAATTGTTTGTAGTATCAGTGTTCCCCTATGATCCTTTTGATGTCTATAGAGTTACCCTTATTTTCATTCCTAACATTGGTAATTTGTATCTTCTCTCTGTTTTGTCACTTTTGCTAGAGGTCTGTCAATTTTGTTGATCTTTTCAAAGATCCAGCACTTTATTTCATTGGTTTTATCTATTGTTTTTCTATTTTTAATTTCATTGATTTCTGTTCTCATTTTTATTATTTCCTTCTTTCTTCTTGCTTTGGGTTTAATTTGTATTTCCTTTCCTAAGTTCTCAAAGTGTTTCTGTTATTGATTTCTAGTTTGTCAGAGATCACACTCTATATGATTTCAATCATTTTAAATTTATTGAGGTTTGTTTTATAGTCACAGATACGGTTTAACTTGGTACGTGTTTTGTGGGCACTTGAAAAGAATGTGCGCTTTGCTGTTGTTGGGGGGAGTGTTATTTCAATGTCACACAGATCCTGTTGATTGATGTTGTTGTTGATGTCTATGTAATTTCTGATTTTCTGTATAGTTGTTCTTTCAATTGTTCAAAGAGGTGTGTTGAAGTCTCCAACTATAATTATGGATTTGTCTATTTCTTCTTTCACATCTATTAGTTTTTGCTTAAAACATTTTACATATGTTCCTGGTACATATACAATTAGAATTGCTATGTATTCTTGATGGATTGAAGTTTTATCGTTATATAATGTCTCTTTCTGTCTCCGGTAATTTTCTTAGCTCTCAAGTCACTTTCTTAACCACAGCAGACAGTGTTATAATCTTGGCTTCAACCACCAAACATAATTTAGAACACTCAAGATGAGAAGGAAAGTCGATGGTATTTACCCATACTTTTGGTTGCTATATTCTTTCTTCCATCCTGATGTTCCATGGTTTCTTCTTTTATTGTTTCCTTCCTGTTTAGAGAACTTATTTAGTCATTCTCTTAGGTGCATCTGCTGGAAACATAATCTCTTATTTTTGCTTTTTCTGAGAATGTGGTGATTTCCTGTTCATTCTTGAAAAACATTTTCTCTGGGTATAGAATTCTGGTTGACTTCTTTCAGTACTTGAAAATATTGTGCAACTTCCTTCTGGTCTCCATAATTTCTGATGAGAAATCTGCTTTCATCTAATTGGTTCCCCCCACTCCCGATAGGTAAGGTGTCATTTTCTCTGGCTGTTTTCAAGTTGAGGGTTTTTTGCTTTTTGTCTTTAGTTTTTAGAAGTTTCATTATGATGTATCTTTCCATGAATTTCTTTGGGTTTATACCATTTGGGATTCATTCACTTTCTTGAATCTGCAGCTTTATACCTCTTACCAAATTTGGGAAGTTTTCATATGTTATTTCAAGTTCTTTTTCAGTCCTGGTCTCTCTCTCCTCTCCTTCTGAGACTCCAATGACAATATTATCAGATCTTTTGTTATAGCCCCACAGGTCCCTGAGATCCTGTTCACGTTTTTTCAGTCTATTTTCTCTCTATTATTCATATAAAGTAATTCTATTGTTCTATCTCCCAGTTTCTGATTCTTTCCTCTTTCCCCTTCTTTCTGCTGTTCAGCCCGTCCACTGAACTTTTAATTTCTGTTATTGTATTTTTTTTAATACATTTCTTTTTTTTTCTTTTTTTTTTTTTTTTGTGAGAAAGATCAGCCCTGAGCTAACATCCATGTTAATCCTCCTCTTTTCACTGAGGAAGACCGGCTCTGAGCTAACATCTATTGCCAATCCTCCTCCTTTTTATTTCTTTTTTTTTTCCCCAAAGCCCCAGTAGATAGTTGTATGTCATAGCTGCACATCCTTCCAGTTGATGCATGTGGGACGCGGCCTCAGCATGGCCGGAGAAGCGGTGTGTCGGTGTGCACCCGGGATCCGAACCTGGGCCGCCAGTAGCGGAGCGCGCTCACTTAACCGCTAAGCCATGGGGCCGGCCCCATTCGATTCTTCTTTATGTGTTTTATTTCATTGCTGAGGCTTTCTATTTTGTTGTGGTTGTTGTTTCAAGCGTGTTCATATTTGCTCCTTGAAGCATTTTCATTATGGCTGCTTTAAAATCTTTCTTTGGTAATCCCTGTCATCTTGGTATCAGCATCTACTTACTGTTTTCTCCATTCACTTTGAGATCTTCTTGGTTCTTGGTATGATAAGTGATTTTTGATTGAAACCTGGATGTTTTCACGTTGTATTATGAGAGTCTGGATCTGACAAACTTTCTGTCTTGGCTGGCTTTCTCTGACATGTCTCCAGTAGGGGAAGAGTGGTGTGCTGCCTCATTACTTCCAGGTGGAGGTAGAAGTCCAGGTTCCCCACTCGACCTCCAATGACACCCAAGGTGTGTGTGGGGGGCCTCATTACTCCTGGATGATGATGGGAATTCTGACTCCCCACATGATATCCACTGAAACTGCAGGGGCAGGAAGTAAACCTTGTTAATGGCCAGTGGGGACAAAGTTCCCAGCTCCCTACTTGGTCTTCTAACACTACTGCAGAGGCAGTATTGGGATGCATCATTACAGGGTCATGAGGGTGAAAGTCTAAGCTCCCCACTCCGCCTTTGCTGGTGTGGGTGTGGATGAGATCACAGTTTCATCTGTAGTGTTTGGCTAGAGTAGAGAAGTGATTGTCTAAAAGTTTCTGTCTTGCCATGCTGCCCCTTTTCTGTTCCTTTGACTACAGAACACAGGCTTTTTTTATTTTCCTTATTGTTTTTTTGGTCTATGCCCATTGGTGTTTCTTGGTTGCAGCCTTCTTCAGCTCCAAGTCTGTGATATATAAGACAAAAAGAAAACCCAAGGAACTCACCACCATGCTGTTCCTTGGCTGCCAATGTCTCTAGGCAGTGTGCTTTCTCTCCCTCTTCCAGGGTCTTCTTATGTTCGTATTATATATAATTTCCAGGGTTTTTAGTTATACTTAGTGAGAGGAATAAGGAAAAGTATGTCCAATTCATCTTCCCAGAAGCAGAAGTTCAATTGCTTCTTTTTAAATAACACGTTTTGATAACACAGCACATTGTACATTTCTAGAACTGATTTTCTGCAGAGTGAGTTAAGAGGCTTGTGGAATTTCCGTGATATTCAAACATGCAAAAGAACAACGGAGAAACAAACCTTACAGTCACAAGAGCCAGACAAGTAGTAAGGAGACAGTTTTCTCTAAGGTAATAATCTGGTCAATCTTGTATGTTAGCAGAAGTGAGCCACTGAACTAACACACTGTGCAAGAGCACCTGGCTGAGACCCCAACAAAACCTTCAGTTCCTCAGCCTGTCATTTCCACTTTTGTACTTGATTCTTTGAGCACTAAAGCTGTTTTTCATACCTCAGACAGGCATGAGAGGCAGGATGGGAACTTTGCCATCTCTTACAAGTAGACCTTGTCCTCAAACCAGGCTGTTTTGTTCACTTGGCTCTGAGACCCCCATCCTGATCCTACTTCTGGCCTAGTCTTGACCTTTTGCTTGGTCTCAGTGACGCCCAATGTTGTCCCTTTTTGGCTTTGATGGTACCCTGTATGTCTCCTGCTGGAAATCAGGTGGACTGGCCTCCTTCCAATAAAAAGCAGAACCAGCTTGCCCTCCCAGGGAGGGTATGGTGGCTCTAGACACCCTCAGCTGGTGCTCTGAATCCCACTTATAGTCAATAGAAGAGAAGACTTTAGAATATGGGTATAAATATGTGATGGGTCACCAGGCCCCAAATCTGAGCAATGGTATGTAATTGCAAGTCCCATTGTTAGTGAAGAAGAGAGTTAAGTGTATTCTAGTTCTAGTTCCCAGGGGATAAAGCCAACTGGGAATAAAGCCAACTGGGTTCACCTTCAAGGAGGGACAGAAAACATTGGCCCGGGAAAGCTGAATTGATGTTGTTCTTTTTCAATAGCCCCTCTGCTATGGCCTGAATGTTTGTGTCCCTCTCTGAAATTCATATGTTGAAGCCTTAATCTCCATTGTGATGGTGTTTGGAGGTGGGGCCTTTGGGAGGTAATTAGGTCACGAGGATGAAGCCCTAATGAATGGTATTAATGTCCTTATAAGAAGAGACACGGGGCCAGCCCAGTGGCATGGTGGTTAAGTTCGGCGTGCTCCACTTTGGTGGCCCAGGGTTTGCGGGTTCAGATACCAGGCGCAGACCTACACCACACATCAAGCCATGCTGTGACGGCGACCCACATACAAAACAGAGGAAGATTGGCAACAGCTGTTAGCTCAGGGCCAATATTCCTCACCAAAAAAAAAGAGAGAGAGACGTGAGAGAGACAATCTCTCTCTGTCGTGTGAGGATATAGCAAGAAGCCATCTATCTACAAACCAGGAAGAGGGTTCTTGCCAGGAAATGAATCTGTCAGCACCTTGATCTTGGAATTCTCAGCTTCCAGAACTGTGAGAAATATATTTCTAGTGTTTAAACCATCAGTCTATTGTACTTGTTATAGCAGCCCAAGCTGACTAAGATATCATCTTAAAAAATAAATCTCTGTTAAAATATGATCATTTAACATCCCAAAGACTTCTCTGGGCTAGAAGAAGAGAGCAAAGCTTTTAAAAAATGATTCATAGAAGCCTGGAGGAACTTTTAAAGAGAGACAGGGTAGAGAAACAGTTTAGCTCATATTTTAACCACAGTCTACCAAACCTATAGCCTTAAAGATCTCATTTGGTAAAGTGGAGAGCAGCAAAGAGTGGCTAAGAGCAGGGAGCGGGGAGCCAGGGGAAGAGGAGAGAGCTCGGCTTCCAATAGAAGTTCTGCTAACAAAATATCAAGTCTTCTGATTCCTTATAACCTGCCTCTCCATCTCCTAATTCTATGTTCTCTATTCAAATACAAATTCCATTAACTAAGAGAATTGTTGTCTAAATAAAGACTTCTGAATCAAACCCATAAAGGGTTCTCTGTTTACTTAGAAACCTCTGTCTAAGAAAGACTAGTCAACTTCTTGATTTCAAGATTTTTATCTTTCTTCCAACCTGTGATCATCTCCACGTGATCTGGAGTCATGATTTCTTTCTTTAAGTAATATGACACAAACAGTAAGATTTTTAGAGAAAATGGAAAACATCCTCTTTGAAAAGGCTAAGCCTGACTTGCAAACAAGGAGAAATTCAATCCTTTACATATTTAACTAAATGAGGACCTTTTCTTGAGATAAAGCTTGTGAAGATAGGAGATAAAAGGCTTTAGTAAAAAAAAGTGGATAATAGTTTTTAATAGGAGTAGTCCCATTTCCTACTCATCATCAGGACTTTTTATTTTAAGCTTCATTGAGTTGCCACATTCAAGATGCTTATCAGGATAAGAATTGGTAAATTTGCAGGGAATTTACAAACTGCAGTGTGGAGACAGGGCTAAAGGGATCTTAGGAAAGGCCAGACACCTCTGCTGAGGTCTTTCTGCTGTAACGTTTATCCTTTTGCTTAAATAAAATGCATCTCCTGTTTAAATGGACCCGTGGCTACCATGGTCTCTGTTTTCTTCAAACTACAGTAAAGTCAAATCACATGTAGGGACGTAGGGAGAAGGAAGGAAGATAAAAATCAGGACCTAATTCTCTTAGCAGAAGCTGAGAGAAACAGCCCAGGCTTTGGAATGGAGAGCCCTCATGTGTCCCAAGCTTTACGATTTCCCTCACTGTGGGTGCTGTGAGGTGTTCATGTGTGTTTTCACGGATGTTCTACTCTCACCTCATCCACATCAGATTCCTGCTCTTTGAAATCCTTAGCCCTCAGGTCTGACTACCTGAGAGTCACATGGGGAGGCCAGAGGATGGGAGGCACTTCTTGAAAGTTTTTGTTTGTTTGTTTAATGTTTTAAGCTTCCAATAATGCTTTCCAGAGATCCCAAGGATCACTTCCACTACCCCAGTGGCTCACATTAGCATCAGAACAGCATCCCAGATGTCCAAGCAGGAAGTATCACAGACTTTCCAGGCCAGCCTCCTCCTTGTAGAGATGAGTAAACTAAGGCCCAAAGAGGGGGAGCAACTTGCACCAGGTCACAGAGTTTGTGGAGCCAGGACTAGACCCCATTCTCCCTGACTCCTCATCCAGAGCCTCCCCATGTCCCACACATCACAAGAGCATAAGAGTTGAGGGCAGAGGTGGGGCTGTGCTGAGGGCTGCTCAGTTCCCCTAGCCCTTCCTCTCAGTTTCCCCAGCTCTCACTACATCATAGTCATAGTCCAAAGGTCTAAAGGTCGGTTTCAGCCTCAATATTGGGAGACCCTGCACCCTAGGGCTCTCTCCCTACACCATGGTACCCTCTGCTTCCTACTGTCCCCTCCTTGTTAACCCCTTGTTTCCCAATTTCCCTCTCCAGCTCTTCCCCCCTGGGGTCTAGGCTCAGACGGAGGTGCCAGAGGGGAAAGAAGGAGGCACTGGAGCCTTTTAGCTGAACCTGAGACTCAGCTCCCGGGTCTGATTCCAACCCTCAGGTCAATAGTTGGTGGCTGTTATGAGTCAGGTAGGGGCTCTCCTCTTTTACCTTGGGGGTTTCTGAATGACTGCTGTTATAGACATGGTAATTCCAAGAGGATTTTCTCACTGTACAAGGACCCTGGCTCAGTCAGCCAGGTGGAAGTGAGCCTCCAAGTTCCCCTCCTTCCCCTCCTCACCAGCAAATGCTCCAGGTCTCTGGGCTGAAGGTAGGAACTGTGATGTCAGCAAAGCCCGGAACTCTCCTCCACAATCCACACTTGTCTGTCCCCTCCATCTCAACCTCACATGAAATTAGAGAGCGTGGAAACGAGCCATTGGTCAGTGACGGACTCTTTTAAGCCTAGGGGGATGAAGTCGCCCCACCATACCTCTTCTCTTTCCACTGAATGTATTTGGAAAAAACAAAACAAAATAAAAACTATGCAGTTACCTGCCTCCTCCCCTCCTACACCATAGAAAACAAAAATTAAATTTCAAATACATTTGGGAAACAATGGGTTCAATAAATAAGTTTCTTTTCTTTATAGCTTTGGGTGTTCTGTGAATCTCCCAGTGGGAATAAACATGTTTCCTGGGGACACAATTAGGAAACAGCTGTCCTAGAATTGGTCTTAAGAACCAATCCAGATCAAGTAGACGAACGTCTTCAAAAACTATTTTTAAAACTACACAAATGTATTGCAGGCAACTAGAACTTGAAAATAGAGCTACGCCTTGAAAGTTATGCCATAAATCAATAAATAATGAATTGGAAACAGAATGAGAGAACATGGGAGGAAACCTAGGCAGAAGAAAGTCTAATTATCACATTAACATATCTAAAGAAGAAATAGAAATTAGAGACAGGCCAGATTAGGAGGAGAGGGTTTGGCCTGCTTACTGTAGCTGTTTAGTGCTGGTAGCAGAAACACCCACATGGAGGTGACAAAGACTATCTCTTTGACCAAACTAAAGCCAGGCTCCTTGGAGCCCCCTTTTCAACGAGGCCTCATCCTTGGGCCCCCTCTTCGGCCTGCTTAGCCCAGTTATAACAGGAATCCTGCTAAGTCAGTTTAGAGAGAATCCCCCCCACCTTGATATCTGATCAAATTCCTCATCCTCCACCCTTTATGTATAAGACCTTGACCTGTCTTCAGCAAGAACCCTCTTAAGTAGATTTAGCAAGATTCCTCCATCCTTGATGTCTCCTCTTAGTAATTCTCCATCCCCCTCCCCCTCACTTTGCTCATTGGCTGCAAATCCCCAGCTGTCTTTGCCATATTCAGAGCTAAGCCTGATCTCTCTCCCCTATTGCCATAGTCTAGACCCTATTGCAATAGTCCTAAATAAAGTCTTCCTTACCATTTTAATAAGTGTCAGAATAATTTTTTACCTACAGCAGTGAGGGGCAGGAAAGATCCAGCACTCTTTGTTGCCTTCGAACATCAGAACCACTCAAATAATCAGCCTTTCTTTTCTTTCATGGTCACCTAACAACCTCGGATGGATTCTAGCTTCCAAACTTGTTTTCAGACTGAAGAGAATGTCCTTCACCATTTTATAGTTCTCACTGTTAATTAGTAAATTGGCATTGATGCTGGTTTATATACATCTGTGATTAAGTTAATCCTGGAGCAGTATCCCCAAGGCAAAACACATTGACAAAAATCAAGTTTCTGGGCCCACAAAAGAAAGGACCAGAAGGTAAGATCTAGCCACAGGAAGCTACAGAATTTAAGAATCCCAGCTGGAGCTTAGATGACATAGCTACCTAATGAACATCAGCAACCAAAGTTTTTGAAAAGTCAATAGGGAGTTAGAGGTGAGAAAATAATGTGGGTGATATAAATCATTTTGGCTGTTGCATTCAAAATCTAATTTTTCTTCTCTCTCACTGCCTACATCCTAAGACTCAATTATGTCTTGTGTTTCTATCTTCTAGCTATCTCTCAGATCTACCCATGGCTTTATCCTGACCTGGGGATCTTATTAAGATGCAGATTCTGGTTCAGAGGTCCTAAGAGGGTAGACACAAGAGTCTGCATGTCTACAAAGCTCCCAGGTGTTGCAGATGCTACTGGCCCGGAGACCCCTCCTTTGAGCACAAGATGCAAGGTTCCATCATCTCTAGTCTTGGAGTATTGCCACGAACTCCTATCTTTCCAATCCATTTCCCACCCTGCAGCCATTGGGGTCCTTCTAAAATGCAAATGTGAACAAGTTCCTCCACTTTCCCTTCTTCCCATTGCTCATACAGCCCTCAGATCCTGCTCCTGCCTCCCACTCCACCTCAAGCTCCCACTCCACCTCAAGCTGATTGGTCCAGCCCCGATGAATTAGGCTCAATTCCTATGATCACCCTGTCATCTCTATTTCTGAGCTTTCTCACAAGTTCTCCTCAACTGACAAACATTAATTTTCCTTCTAATTCCCACTTTTACGCCATCACATCCTCCCAGGTTTTTGAAATCCAATCATACACTCTTCTTTTGCAGTTCTATAACACTCTGAACCTCTTCTCTCATTGTACTTATCAACCTATGTAATGACTTTTCTCAAATTTCTATCATTAGATCATAGATGAAGGAGATTGAGAGGTACCTGTGCTTATCTCCATCACATTGTTTCGCATATAGAAAATGTTTAAAATGTATTTATTAGGGCTGGCCCCATGGCTTAGCGGGTAAGTGCTCGCGCTCCGCTACTGGTGGCCCGGGTTCAGATCCCGGGCGTGCACCAACACACCGCTTCTCCGGCCATGCTGAGGCCGCGTCCCACATACAGCAACTAGAAGGATGTGCAGCTATGACATACAACTATTTACTGGGGCTTTGGGGAAAAAAAAAAGCAGGAGGAGGATTGGCAATAGATGTTAGCTCAGAGCCCATCTTCCTTAGCAAAAAGAGGAGGATTGGCATGGATGTTAGCTCAGGGCTGATCTTCCTCGAGGAAAAAAAAAAAAGTTGATATTAAAAATAAATAAATAAATAAAATGTATTTATTAAATGGAACTGGAAAAGGGAGAGCATTCAGGAAGTAGAAGCCTGGAAGGCTTATATCTCATTGGGTCTTCTTCATAGAGTCACAATCAGGGTCACTAAATGTTAAGGATAAAATAGATGAGGCTGTCACATTGAACCATAATCTAAAGCTTCTAACAACTTTAGAATAATACAAGGCTTGCATTTCTGTTTGAATTTCATCTCTCCTAAGCAATACAGAATACATATTTTATATATAAACGCGGCAGCCCTGACCAGCTGCTCTCTATTTTTACAGAAGCACTAGCAAATATAAGCATAAACTGCAGTAAGATATGCAAAATAAGGAAAGACAGGATAGTAAGTGGGGGGAGGGGTTAAATGCGAAGTAGCCTTGTGAGAGACCCTTCCAGAGAGATGTTTCACAGGATAAGCAGTTCTTTAATCTCAGCATGTGTGATCTGCAGACGGATCCTAACAATTATAATTGTTTTAAACAAAAATCTCAGAACTTTACATTAAGTTCTGAGCTTCCATATGCATTATAAAAAATCAACATGGAATCTTCTGTAGAATAAAACGGGTATGCATGCTTAACATAAAAGTCTATGTGGTTGAAGTATATCAATTCAATGAGGCCTAGTTATTTTATTATATACAAAAATATAATTGATATTCTGTTGTTTTTTCACATTTTTCTTTCACTAGGCTTCTCTTACCTAGAGATTTTCTTCTATTTTTCGAGGAAGGAATGGCATAATGAAAGCAGTAGGATCCAGCTGGCTTTTTTGTTTTCTCACTGTTACCAGATCCTAAATCTCTCCCCTGATCTGGCTCAGGATTCTGGTGTGGAATAGATGATTCCATTCCAGTCAAGGTATTACCTGAGATGGGAAAGATCACCCCTGGGAGCCCACCTGCCTCATGAGCCCTGTGAATTCCTCACTGGTAAACAATGTTCCTATTGTCTTGCTTCATTCATAGTTCTCAGAGCCACACCTGCCAGAAGCCAGCAGCAGCTGCCCAGACTTACCTTCTTAGAAAGAATAATGAGAAAGAACAGACAGAAAGCTGGAGTTAGGAAGTAATTCAACGTATCAAAGTATCTTTTTACATTTTGTGTGTGAGAATATTTAATATTTCCATGGATGTGAATTTACTTACAATACAAATATGATAAACCTACTATTTATCGAATACCTCTTACATGCTAGAACTTCACATACCTATTTTATTTTGTCTCTGTGACAGCCAGGAAAGTTAGGTATTATACTCCCCAAGGAAACTGAGGCCCGGAGAGAATCAATCCCAGTCAGTGGCTGCTCCGAGATTCAGACGTGGATCAGCCTCATTTCTAAAGCTCTAGTTCTTTCCTCTAAGCTCTGCTGCCTTCGAGAAAGCAAAGCCCCAAAGAAAAATCTATTTGAAATTTTAACAGCGTTTTTATTTAGCTAAAAAGTAGAGAGGAAAAAAGGAATGCATGTGTGAACGGAGTCTGGGTATCCAAAGAGCACGTAATGGGCCAATGTTGGACCTCCCCGTTTCCTCGCCGCCTGCAATACTTCCCCGTCTCCGCACCTGCAGGTGTAACTGTGGCTGCGCGGTCCCCAGCAAACCTGCGGGGCGCCGGCTGGTAGTGCGAAGGTTACGGCAGCACGCGGAGGAAGCCCGGGAGAACTGCACGCGGACCAGAGACCTCAGAGAGTCTTTAAAATACGTAATTAATGTGTCCTCGTTCGTTTCCACTGCCATTCCCGCTTCAACTACTCCGTAATAGCCTTGCAATTCTCCATCTTTCAACTTGCCCTCCGCCAAGCCCTTCTCCACACCCCCCAGAGAATCAGATTGTGTCGCTCCTCCGCCTGGAACCTTCGGTGCTGCTCATTGCTCCGAGGATCAAGTTAAACATCCCTCACGTGGCCTTCCAGACCCTCCACGTTCCGGCTCCTGCTCGGTGCTTGGGCTTTCACCTCTGGCCACGCGCTCAGCTGTTCACCGTGCTCCAGCCACCCTGGCCCTTTCCTCCCCCAGCTCCTTTACACACCGTGTCTGTTCTCCTGACCCTCGCCTTCTCCTCTCCCAAGTCCCACTCACTCGCCGAGGCTCAGCTTAGATGCCACTTTTAAAGTGAGGCCTTTCCTGGCTGATTCCGCACCCCCACCCCCCACCCCGCGGTCTCCTCCCTCGCTATCTAAATAGATCTCCTAAATGTGCTCCACGAGTATTCTTCATATTACCGATTGCAATTTGCGTTATATACTTGCCGGAATATTTTTAACGTCTGCAAGCGCCACAAGGGTTTAGCACTGTGCCGGGCAGGCACACTGCTGGAACTTAATAACTTTTGAATGAATGCATGGAGGGACTTGAATTGGATCTTAATTGTCACCATCATCATCTTATCATCACAAGATTTCGAGTTCCCCAGTGCTGCTATCACGGGCATGCCCACCCCTGTAGGGCTGGCAAAGCCCGGGAGGAGAGGAGCCTTTCTGGCGCGCCCAGCGCGCGCTCAGGCACTCCGGAGAGGATCCGGGAACAGCGCGGCTCCAGGCAGGTCTCACGGCCAGGTGTCCTCCTGGCTCCCAGGTTCACGTGCACTGGGGGAGGAGGGGCGGAGGAAGAGGACAGAGTGAATCAGCGAGCGCCGGGTACCTAGCAGGGACCGCGGGCGGCGCCCGGTACGCCTCCGGCCTCGCGCCGCCGCCCGGGAGCGCGACTTCCTCCTTTGGGGGCCGGCGCGCGGGACAAGGCGGGGCGGGGCGGGAGACGCCCCCGCCGGGCTGGGCCCGGGGCCGCCCCAATGGGATTCGGTGCCGGGCCGCGGCTGCGCCCAGTCCCCGCGCCGCGCTCGGCCGCGGAGGAGGCGGCCGGGCCCGGGCAGCGGCGGCGCTGCGCCCGCCAAGGGGAGGCCGAGCCTGCCAAGCTGGCGCGCGGCGGGGCCATGGTGGCCGGCGCCCGCGGCGGACGCGCGCTGGCGGGGGCGGCCGGCCGCGGCCTGCTGGCCCTGCTGCTGGTGGTGTCCGCCCCGCTCGGGCTGCAGGCGGAGGAGCCGGGTGAGTGGAGCGCGTCCGGCGGGCGGGGCCTGGAGGGACCGAGCGCGGGAGGAAGTCTGGGTCGCCGCCCGCAGCCGGCGGAGTCCCGCTCTATCTGGCCGACGGCGGCTGGAGCGTAAAATAAGTTACTGCATTTGGATCACCCCCCCGCCACACTCCTTCCTTCCCCCCTAAACGAGAGAATCAACTTGGCGCCTCCCCACTTGCTCTCTTCGCTGCCGCGCAGCCCCACTCAGTTTCCAGACTTCCCGACTCTCCGGCCCCAGAGAAGTGACATGGCCCAGGGGTCGCGCGCTGACGACCCCGGCCGCCTTAGCGGAGTCGTGTGCGGGGACGCTTCTCTCAGTCCTCCTTTTGCAGCTGCCCGGCAGTTGGGCGGCCGGGCCCTCCCTGTCGCCTCTGCTCCCCGCGCGGCCGGGATCCCAGCGTGTGCGTGTGCGGCTTGTGCGGCGTGGTTGGCAATGTTTCCCGGGTTGGCCTGGGAAGCCGGCGGGCAGACCTTACCAGCGTGCTGCCTGCGCTCCAAGTTGGAATCCTGTGCTCGGCTCCTTCTCGGGTGTTTGAGCGAGTCGACTCCCGACGAGGCTGGTCTTTCTCTGCACCTAGTCCTTGGCTTCAGGTTGGAGCTAATGAACCCGCAACCGAGTTTACCTCTGCATATCCACGGCATTAAAGCAGAAAACTGTTTGACCAGCCTAAGAAATCCTTGTTAATTAGGTCTTTATTGATAGCAAGGGGCAGCTTTCTGCGCACTTCTTCGGTTCTTGTTTCTCTCCTCCCCTACTTCTGCCCTTGTACAACTGAGATTATTTAGTGGCAGCGAATCTATCCAGTATAGTTTGACAGCTCCCCCACACCCACCCTCACTCTGTGTTTTCTAATGAGACAAACTAAACCAAATGCTGGTATTTTTTTTTTTTTTTTCGCTGAACCGCGTATCCATTCCCAGTCAAACAGTGATACTCAAGATGTTGGTAGTGGTTCTTAAGTTACCAATTTGTTCAAAAAAAAAAAAAAAAAGCCAAAGTTTAGACAAAATATGTCTTGGCACTGTAGCAGAATACTAGGCATATTGTAAAATTTTAATAAATGTGCACGCTTTTGTTGACTAAGTAAGATTTTGTTTATGTGTTAAGCATTGAAAAATGTTTCTGAAGTCACTGTTTGAAGATACACCTTTAATACTGCACATCTGTGACTCGGTCCAACAATATGTCCCTGTACTAATCTGGCCAAAGCTGTCCCCCATCTTTCCAAATGAAGTTTCAGATGTTATGTGGTCAGTCAGGATATTAACTGGGTGCTCTGTAGAGCAGTTCTCTGGGAACAAGTGTGGTTTCTTCGATTCTTATTAAGCTTCACAATTAAGACTTTATTGCAGTTGACTATTGGAAGAAGATGTCATTTGAGTTTCCATGAAACATCCTATATATTTAGGATGTTAAAAGAACTGATAAAGGTATTCAATCACACAAAAAAGTAAAACTTAGATTTGGGACATTTACTGGAAAAAAATCTCCTAGGAACTCCAGTTCTGATACCTCTTGAGTGAAGAGGCATAATCAGTGATTTTTGAGTATTTCTCACAATTAGCTCTTTGACACTTTTTTTTCAAGTTTCCATAAATTTAAGCATGCACACCCGTTTTAGGTCTTGAGATATGCTACTGGCTATGTAGTTTGATGGTGGTCCTCAGTGATATTAGTGCTCTCAATGTTTAGAAGATAAGAGGGCAGCCTTAGCACAATAGTCTGTTTTTGGTGAGAAGACACCATTTATTACATTTTACCTTCATTGTTCTTGGAGTCACCTTAGTCTGATGCTTCTCCCTAACTTGCCTGATCACTGCTCTTTCCGGAACTTTTATAAAGCCCCAGCCCCATATTGTGAATCAGAATTTCCAATGGGTGGGGCCTGGGAATATGCACTTTTGAAAGGTTTCCCCAGGTAATGCTGATTCAAATCAGTTTTGAAATGGTGGAAACATTTTATAATGTTAGGGTCATAATAAAGTGCTACCATCGGTGTCATAGACAATTTAATATTAGACTTTTATTTGTTGTGTTATGTTTCAGGAAATAAATGTGATAATCTGAATATTTATAAGCCAAGTCAATTAAATTATTCAAATTTTTTATGTCAGATTCTGGTGACCCCACGAAGCTATACCGGTTCCTTTGTAGGGCTGCTGCTTGCCTATCTGGTGTTTTGCACTTATAAGAAAAAGGTGTCTACCCCTCCTAGTGTTCATAGCCTGGCAGGCACTAGGGCTTAATGAGCAGAGTTTCGGTTGTTTTCTATCCCTTCTTATGCTGTGCTTCTCTGGACCCGCTTAACTAAAGTTAGATATTCACACAGATTGTTTCACATGACTTTTGACCTTACATAATTTCACATGTAATTTGATGATTAGTATTGATTCAATTTGTATACATCCATAAGCTTGGACTTAGGTCTTATTACCTTGATCATATTTTGTAGCATAAAATACCCTTAATTCTTGTGATGAATTTGTGCTGACTACATATCCCTGATTCTCTCTTCACCTAAATACTCGGAAATGGATATTAAAGATTTCCTCTTTGTGATTTAAGTGTTAGTGAAGAATAAAAATAAACAGTTAATTCCTGAGGAAACTTCTAAGCATAGAATTGGATACTGAAAAATTGCTTTAAAAACTCTGCCCAATTCTAATTTGTTGCTATTGGAAGGTCTCTTCTTAAGTCATCACTCCTGTATATTTGGTTGGACATAGGACAGCTGATATCTGATGTTTTGGGTGAGAGGCCTTTTAAAAAGTAAGCACAAGTGTATTCTGGCACCTTCTACATCAGTGTATGCGCTCGTCCCCAACTTGCCCTCATCTCGAAGGTCTGGAATTCAGTCAGCCCTGGAGACCGTGAGTTCCTGAAGACAGCAACTGGGGTTGTCTTGATCATCACAGCACCTGACCAAGGTGCTCAATTAATGTTTTTTGAGCTGGACTGAACAATCTCTTTGGGTTTAGGAGATGTTTTCAAATTATTTCCTAATTAGTGGAAACCGAGTAATAAAGAGTCTACGGAAGTTCTTTATGAAGGTACACCTGGTGCTTTCACTAATTAATTTTGTGTAGCAAGCCCAGCTCTCTTGGCGTGCGTATTTTCTATATGTAAGGATGCCTTTTAAATGAAAGGACAGCAGGAAGGAGGGAACATGCCAGCAGAACAGTATGTACCATATCTTTTGGCTGTAGTAGATGTAGCTTGTAACACTCTGAAACACTAAGATATACTATATATATCAGAAAAGAAAGAAGTTATGTTAAAGGATTCATTAAACAAATCGAAGGATGTTATTAAAGCAGGATTTGAACTCTGAATAGTGTCCCAAATGGTATTTATTAACTTTTCAAAAGTTGAACCCTTTAGACCCTGTGGTACTGAAACAGACTTGAAAATCATATTAAAAAAACCACAACTTGGAAATAAGCAAGACATCTGACATTTATAAGGAATTATGTTTTTATTTTTAAGATGCATGGGGAAATTAAATTCATTGCAACATTTAGCAAAGGTTTTAGTTATGTTAAGACAGAAAAAAAAGAAAAAAAAATTTGTTCAGGGAACTATTTCCTATAGTTTTGGACTTATTGCTCTGTGTGTCCTAAAGCATAAAGTCAACTCTATACATATTAGAGCAGCCGGTTGTTTTACATTTTTAAGGAGATAATACACATAACCTATCTGGAATTGCACTTTGCACATAGTAAGAGATCAATAATTGCCAGCCCTCTTATTATTCATTACTGTTTATTACTGTTAATTTGACAAATATGGGGTCCCCTTTGTCCCGTCCCCCCCCCCCACTGCCTCTTGGACCTCTTTTCCTACCATGCTTGCTCATACTGCCTGCCATACTGGCTTTGTTGCTATTTCTCAAAGGTATCAGGCAGTCTTCTACCTCAGAGCCTTTGCATGTGCTGTTCCCTCTGCCTGGAATAGTCTTGCCCCAATAGCCACGGGACTTCCTCCTCCTTCAGTCTTTGTTCAGATGTTGCCTTCTCTGGGAGAATTGCTCTAACCGCTTGTAACCCTCTTACCGTCCCTAGAACTCCACATTTGCCTTCCCTGCTGTCAGTTTTCTCTAGAGCATTTACAATCTTCCTACAGAGTATATAATTTACACTTTAATTTATCTGTCTTCCCCCTATGAAAATATAAGGTCCATGAGGAGCTTTGTGCCTCGAACAGTGGTCAGCACATGATGGGTGCTCAAGAGGGGATGGGTGCTCTGCGAGGATGGAGGGAGAAGCAGTGAAAATACAGTTCCTGCTCTGCTGTGAAAGACTCAGAGCTGACTCTAGTTGAGAATCAGAGTAATGGAACTGTATGTCTAATCCAACTGTTGTTTGTAAATAAAAAGTCTGAAAATTTCATGAATTTAAAGTAGAAGAACACTTTCCGGTACATTCGAAGTCTGGCATTGAGGATGAAAGGAAAAATATTGCCAGACTTTCAGATTTTTTTTCATTAGACGATGGAGTAATTTTGCCTTTTTGCAACTGGAGAGTCATGTTGATGTCATCCTCCAGATGTTCATTCTCTGTATATGAAAAAATAGTTGTTTGCCTTGGGGGTGGGGGAGTGGGAGAGACTTAACTGATGAGAAAAAAACCACATGGCAATTGCTAACCCAATGTGGAAATAAATTCTGTGAGCCTCAGTGTGCTGAATCCAGAACCAACTGCCAAACTTGCCTTTCAGTGGGAATTGAAGAGGAGAGTTTTTTGGGGGGGAAAGGAGGGAGAAAAGTGAGGGGAGAGTTTAAGATCCACGAGAGCAGGGATGAAATGGAACCTTTATATTCACCACCAGCACCCGGTATGGGGCCTGGCTGATCACCGGCTCCAGATAACTGTTCCCTGAGAATGCTATGGCTGAGTTTGACAGAACGTGGTGCAGGGTAATATTCACTAAATTGTTTTAAACAAGAATTGCATACATGACTACTGTGACGTCTTAAGAAACACTATGCATATGTTCAAGAAAACAGGTAAATTCAACTCTGAAAAGGAGTTGGAGATCTCTGAGACTCCTTTATAGGCAACTCCAGGAAAGCTGCCATGAGCTAGGTGCCGGCAGTCTTAAGAATAGAGGAGCAGGTGGGGTACCAGTTTGCACCAGGTGCATCAGTGGCCCCTATGATCTGCAGATGCTTGAACATTGAGGGCATCAGGGGCCTATTTCACCTCGAAGATCATTTGGGAACAGTGTTTCGGCATTTGTGACATTAGCACTGTGTTAAAGCCATGTTGTCATGTATGCCTTGACTGTTTATTGCCATTTCTACTCAATCTATTAATCTAGTTTTTATGAACTATCTCCTTGGGAGCTATATGCTATGTGAAAGTGTACCCGACATTTGCAGAAGTGTCTTTGTCTTGTATATGCTTGCATATGGTAATTTTAGGTTAGGTGGATTTTTTTTGTAGGCAAAGGTGCAAAGAATAACATTGAAACTAGGTAACAGCTAAGTGGTTCCGTGTTACCCAATCCCTCCCTTTTTATAAAGCTACCTGGAGCCTTTTTTAAAAAAAGAATAAATTTCTCTTAGGATGGGGCTTTCTCTCCTGACTACCTTCCCAAAGATCTTCCCTAATGCCTACAAGGCAGAATAAGGCAGAATAGTTGTGGAATGAAGCAGGGTATTGATAACTAATATTGTACCGATATATCATAATCCTGCAAGGAAGGTGTTACACAGAACCACTAAGGACATGTTTTTGGTGTGTGCATGCACACACACAGAAATATATATCCCCACAACAAATACACATGTACACGCACACACAGAAACTTATATACTGTATACTATTTGTTTTTACTAAATATTAGATAAACAAAATTATATATATAAAATACGTGGGGGCCTGCCCTGTGGCGTAATGGTTGAGTTCAGCGCGCTCTGCTTCGGCAGCCCAGGTTTGCGGGTTTGTATCCCGGGCACAGACCTACACCACCCGTCAGTCACGCTGTGGCGGTGACCTAGATACAAAATAGAGGAAGACTGGCAGCGGGTGTTAGCTCAGGGCGAATCTTCCTCAGCCAAAAAAAAAACAAAAAAAAAAATTGTGTAAGTTATAAAGTAGAACAATAAAACTAATACCTGCATACTCTGCTACCTAGCTGCTACCTAGCCGCTACAGGCTTTATATCCTGCTTTTTTTTAACTTAACATTTTCTTAAAAGCTTTTTACCATACTATTTGGAAAAAAGTTCCACGTTTATATTTATTTTTAGACTTAGCCTTCAGGTAAACCAAGAACTCATTTTCAAGTCATTTATTGCTACTGAGGAATATCTGGTGGGAAAGTGGGGTTTCTGTCTTGGCCGATCAGCTGTGAGTCTTGTTAAGATTCTTTTGTGTGATTCAAATAACTCTTCCTTGCTTATGAAGTCAGAAGTGATTTGCTTGTCCATACTTTATTTGGGAAAAGTATCTAAGTTTAACTTTAAATATACTAAGTATCAGAGTGGTAAGGTGTAGTATTCCCTGGTCCTTCCTGGATGAGATTCTTAATTTACACTTAAAGGGGTCAACCTTGTCAATGCTTAGACTATTTAGAGTTTATCTTTAGTGAGAACCACATTTGTTTTGATATTCAGCATTTTCCAACTCAGATTACAACCACTATTGTAGCTTTTTTATTCAGTGTCCAACATATTTACATTTTACTAGATGAGAAAAGAATACGGTCTTTCTTTTCTTTCATCTCAAAATTAAAATCCTTGGAAACTAGTATTATGTGGCTCTATTTCATGATGGAGTGTGTTTCATGGATGTGCCTAAAGGTTGTGTGTAAATGATTTTTGTGGCGCACTCTATTCTTGAAAAAAGGTAAAGAAAATAAACTATTGTTTCTGAGAAAAAACAAGGCCAACCAATATTAAAAGTCATAAAGTCCAGTTAAATTTGAATTACTAGTGCATAAAATTTTCTGTAGGGAACATATGTAAACATCTCCATTGGTCTCAATTTTTAAATGGCTGAGTGGATTTAATACAGCCTTTTTATTGCTTTTCACAAAAGCAAGTTCACCTCAGATTGAATAGTGGTTAATTTCAGCCCAAAGGAGGAAATTTTAAGGCTTAATAGCCCTTGAGACCACTGGACATGAGATCTGTTTATTGAATTGCTCCCACTCCAACGAGTTTAGAATGGAGGATGCTTATTTTGAGAATTACACGGACCAAGATTTGCCTTTTTTTTTCCTGCCTCCAGAAAGCCACTGCTTTCCCAAGAGATTAAAATTGAAGATAGCCTAACTCTACAGAAAGAGAAATGGCCCTGTACTTATTGTCACTGCTAGCTCAAAAGGGTCTAAAAATCTTTGAGACCCTCTTGCATTTTGGGTAGGAAATTCTTTTTTTTTTTTATCCTCTTTCTTCTTCTTTTTCCTTTTCATCCTCTTTGCTACAGTTGCTGTGCTAAATTATTAACATCTTAACAGACACATTGTTTTTCCCCTGAGGTATTTAAAATATATTAAAGATTTCATGACATTTCTCCCCTCAATATTTCGTTTGTATCTCTAGACGTTTTTGTACATAACCAAAATGCCGTGAGCACACCTAAAATTATTAATAGTAATATAATATATTAATATCCTCTAATACTCAATTCCTAGTCAAATTTCCCCAGTTAACCTAAACATGTCTTTTTACCATTGCTTTGTTCGAACAAGGATCCAAAGTCTGTTACACGTTATAGTTAGTTATTATGTCTCTTAAGTTACTTTTACTCTACCCCTGACCCCTGCCCAAGTAAGTTTTATTTTCCTACATGAAAATCAGTTCAGTTGTCCTGTGACACAGCTGACATGCTAAATTGGACTGACTGCTTCTGAGTGGTGTGTCTTTTACTTGGGGCACTGTCCCCTGTATTTCTGTATAAACCTGAAGTTAGACCTAAAGACTTGATTAGAGTCAGGCTAAGTGTTTTTGGTGAAAAGTACCTTAAAGGTGCCATGTACTGCTAATTGTATCACAAGATGCATATGCTATTATTGTTATTATTGCCCCACTTTTGATAATGCTAAGAATGATCAGTGACTTCATGGAATGACAACTTGATCCCTGCATTATAAAGTTGCCTTTTCCCCTTATGACCTGCAAATAATCTGTGGGATTATAGCCTCTCACTCCGTAAAACTACGCTTCCCCATCAACATTTCCCTCAATGGTTTAAATATCCATTGATCATTGTTGCTTGTCCAGTCAGGTGTTTTTATGTAAATAAAATTTTAAAAACCTTCTCTTCATATATATTTTGATTTATCAAGTGGCTTTTTGCATCTAATTTAATCCCAACAGTTCTGAGAGCTATTGAGGGAACTGAGATTCAGAGAGATTGAATCCTTTACCCCAGGCACATTCACTTTCTGTGTCCAAAGTGGGATGCAGGCGCATGTCCTACATTCCAGATGCCTTAGGATAGTCTCCTGCCCGTCGTCTTCAAGGGAAGCTCATGTCCAGGGGAGAGCAAGTTAAAGAAAAGAAGTCTTGGAGGAACACAATTTCAGGGGGTTATTTATGCAATAAAGTTTTAAGTTAATAGTCTTCGGTTTCTCTTAGAGGTGATCACATTTCCCACAGAAATATTAAGACTTTTTCAAATCCCAATTAATAGCTATCGATGTGCTTTTATCTCATTGTGATAAATTTAGCTGTGCAGGATGCGGAATGCGCAAAGGCAGTACAATTTTCAGGACTGTGCAATGTGATTTGACTTTTATTAGGTTTATTTTCTCTCTCTCAGCTTTTATGTTTTATACCTCAGTAGATGTATGATAAGATGCCATCTCTCTCCCAATTGAGATTTGCTATTTTCTGGTCAGTAAACATTGATTGCCTTTTCCTTATTTATGGTGCACACACGTATGTTCTCACAAACCTTCTTGTCTTATTTCTTTGTGTATCTTCTACCGTACGCTCAAATAATTCCTAAATTGAAACTCTTGTCCAGGTGTCAGAAATGTCACCCTGCCTCAAATATAGATCCTGAAATTTATTATTGCCTGTCTTGGACTTATAAATGAAATCTTGAGTGAAAATAAATGTCTGCGAATTGAAAATATAGATGTGTTCCAATTGTAGGAATAGATAATAAAATAAAACCATGCAAAACTAATATCTCAAGAATTTTTCATTTTTTAAAAGATTCACTGCAAGATCCCTATTAATAACGAGGGCTCTTTAAGTCTCTTGCTACTCAGGGTATATATATCTCACAGGGACCAGCAGAATAGTCATTATCAAGAGTGTTTTGGACATGCAGGATTTCCAGGCCCTGTATATTAACAAGATCCCCAGGCGACTGGTGTGCCCACTAAGGTTTGAGAAGCAGCATTTTAATCCACTGAAACCTCCATTTACAAAGCACCTTTTAGGAGCCACAATGGCACTAAGCCAAGTGAACAACCTATGTTGGAGGTAAAAGAGTCCCCTCTCATTAGACTATTCCCTTAATAGTCTAGTAAAAAGTGCTACTTAAATAATTAAAAAGAGTGATGGAGTTTCTCAAATCATAAGTTTTATAAGAAACCATGAATTAAACATGGCTATTTTCCTCATGTTAATTTTCAGACAAAAGGAGGAGGACTATAAATAAATAACTGTAATGTGAGTTTTAATATCCATTGTGCTGCTCATCTGTAGTGTGAGCTTGGACAATGTCTTAAATCTCTCTGCCTCCGTTTCCTCTCCCCTAAGATGGGTGACCTCAGCAATCGCAGCCTTAGAGTGCAGTGATTGAGTTCCATGGTCTCTGGAGTCAGAAAGGCAAGGTTCAGATGCCAACTCAGCCACCGGGGCTAAGTTACTCAGCATCTCAGAGCCTCAACTTCTTCACACACAGCAGGAATAATAGGAGGAACATGTGAGGAAGGAGGGGTGTCGTGGGCTTCGATTGCGCTGTATTGGAAATATCCTAACATAAGCTATGGGGTACATTCTTGGATGTTTCAGATATTCCTCTGTATATATGTCTGTCTGTATGTGTGTGTTTTATGAAATGTTTCATAATTTTTAAGAAGGGAACTAATAATATTATCTATCAAATATGACTCGTGAAGATAAAATAAGATAATATAGAGTCCCTTAGAACACTCTGTATCTGTCACCTTTTATGATAAATGCTTGGTAAAGGCTAAGTATTAGTAAGAGCCCTTTCACAATTAATTTTATGATTTTTTTTCCTGTTCCAATAACTTTTTGGTTCCTATTGATTTTTTGAAAACTATGTCTGTGAAAGTAAAAACATATGTGTGTGTGAGAGAGAGCAGTGTTTACAGTTTTAACTTCTAAAACTCAGATGAACTTTGTCTGTACTTGGTAATATTGGAATTTTTGGACCCCAGAGAGAAAAGTTAGTATCCAGTTACACCTTATCTGAATATTGGCAATAGGCATGTTTAACATGGAACCAAGGTTAGAAAATCTAGCACGTTGTAGAGACAGGAAAGATTTCTCATGTTTCTTCCCCACTTCAGCGTTTACAGCTCTCACATCACATCAACATCCTGACATTATTAGTAAAGGTCGACAGCAACTTTTCTCCAACTTCCTTATCCCGACCATCTATTCACCAGAGATAAAACAATTGTCTTAGATGTTTTTGCTGCAGAAACAAGATTTTTCTTCACATTTTCATCTGTGAAATTAAGAAACTTCTCTCAAACAATGTGTCCAGTTTGTTGCCAGTTCTCCCAAAGAACCTGTAACTTAATAACAACCATGGGAAAAGTCTTGCTTTTGAGTATCAGAGTCACATATTACAATTTCAGTATCATTTTTAGAACTCTAAAGGCCAAAATCCACTTCTCCACATCTGATCTTTAATCCCAGAAGCCCCGTTATGGGATCTCTCCGTGTGTCCCACTTTTGAGAGCCTACCCCAGGAGTCGGCCAGTGTGTCCCATGGAACAATACTCCCAGGAGATGCCCATTGAGGAAAGAGTTCCCTGGCAATGTTACAGACTGCGTCCCCTGTTAGAGCTTCACTGTGCATTGCAAGGGCTTTGATGTGTCCTGTGGTGAAGAAAAAGCTGGGATTATGCAAGCTTATTTCCCATGCAACTCTTTTTTGGAGATGAAGGCTTGAGTCCTTAAAAACCTCCTAAGGACTTAGAAATCCACAGTGCCCACTTTGGGAGATGCTAACCTAGCAGTTAGTGGGCCCTGGATAAATATTGGGGGATGCATTCCAATTAGACTTTCCAGCAATTTAGAGCACTTGACACACACAGCCTCATTCATCTTCACCAGACTCAGTTATGGTTGGTCATTTTAAAAATGAGGATAATTGATGCACACGAAATGGTAACTTCTTAAGATGATAGAGCCAATGTGTGATGGAATTTGGATGAAGTCAGCTAATTCAAAGCAATATTCTTGATACTTTAATATGTGTAGTATTTTTAAATAAAAATATAGCAATTAAAATATATTGAATTATTGCTATATGCTAGCCTCTGTGCTCAATACTTTAGCATTATCTCATTTCATGCTCATGATGACCCTGTGAGTTGGGCAGTATCCTTGTCTCTTTTTTACAGATGATTAATTAAAGCTTGGAGAGGTAAAGGGATTTACTCAAGGCCACACAGCCAATACTGGGGAGAAACCCAGTGTTGTAACCATTGTACTCTGTCACCTCCCAAGTATGTGGAAATAATTTATGAAATTAGAAAAACGATAGGTGTGCAAACCCTCTTCTCCCACACCCACAACACTTTCAGTGGTCTTTTACTTTTTCTTAGGAATCACAAGACTGGAGAGTGACCAAGAATTATAGAGTTTTCGCTGGTTTCACTAATTGCACATTAAAGAATAACGTTAAGCTAGGTTTTGAGATTTTTTCCCATTGGGCATAAGTGATGCTTTTTAATATGTTAACATTAAAATTATTGATGTTTTTGCACACTGATGGAAATAGTCTCACGTTATGGAGGGAGTCTCAGATAGGACTGCTTGAAATGGTTTGTTTCATTTCCACGTATGCAAATTGACTTATTTTAAGTGATTCTTTTAGCTGATAGGAAACATTGTGTTGAGTGTTTACATGGAGAGACTTTTGACAATAAGACCATTGTGTTTCCTTTTATTTTACTTTCAAATGTCTTTCATCTACTGAGGCAAAAATATCATCTTCATTACATCATTAGTCATATCATTAGCATCTATTTTATCTGTGGTGAGAATAAGAGATTCTAAACAGTTTTGCAAAACTTCATCATGCGTTTCTAGTCTATAGCTGTGACTTTTTTCAGCATGGTATTATCCCCTGTCCTTTCAGGAAAACTAAAGATTTTGAATAACTGAAGTTTTATCATCAAAACATCGTATGTTTTACTCTTTGTATTGTCACATAGAATAAAAAGGCCCCTCGTCCCTTGTTTTTCCATTCCTTTCCAGGCAACACACAAAGTAAAAAAGTTAAGCACAATTGGAGAAGAGCAAAGTTTATAAGAGAGGATGGCTGACAATGAAATTAGTAATACCTTGGGAAATCTGTTTGTCTCACCACTAGACAAAGAGCTCTGTAATAATTGCCAGCTCCCCTTTCTGGTTGAAAAGATTGTAATCATCAAGAACTCACTTGGTCTTAGACATGGGAAGAAGTTTTCTCACACCCACAGATGGATGATTGTGTATGGGTGAAACCTGTTGTAACTTGAATATTAGGAAGAGCAAGGATACAACTGTAAAGGAATCGTGTTTCTAGAAATGGTTTCACTCTTGTAATATTTTAGAGCCATGTTTCCCAAATTGCTCGTTTGACCCATTAGTAGGCAATAAAATCAATTCACTTGGCACAACCAGCATACTTTTAATTAAAAAATGGAATGAAATAGAATAGGAAATACCACAGTGCAGTACGTATAATAAAAAAAATTATAACATTAGACTTTTGTGTGTTATTTATGCGTGTGTATGCATGTGTGCTTCCTTAGGGTATGATGAAAAATCTATAACTACGGGTCATAATAAAAAAAGTTTGAAGGCTGCTGTCTTATTTTAGGGACTAGATAATAATTCATCTTAAAGGTATTTTTGCCATATTCATTTTACTTCATCCAAACAATTTTCCAGCAAGTGCAATTCAGTTAAAAGTTTTCTGCTAAAGCCTGAATTGTGCTTTGTCGTATTGCAGAACTAAGTCCATATCAGGTATATCTTAATTTCACTTTTCTGTTAGTGGAACAGGATTTCTTATCAAAGGGAAATAGTCTTTTAAGGAAGTTATTGTTTTTCTTTCTTAGTGGGTGGAATTACAGTAGACTAAATAAATGGTTGACTCGTGTAGACAAGCATCTAAAGATTTGTTTTAAGCTTATTTAGAAAATACCTTGTATATCCCTACTTCTGGAATAGCTGATGTTAAAGGGTGAAAGGCAGAGGCATATCCATTTATTTCAGGTGTTTGGAAAACAGATATTGAGACCATATCTCTGTTTTTGAACCTGTCAGTTTACTCCGAGTGGTTACTTGTTAACATACCTCTCTCTCTCCTTGCCTGTGAGCTCCTTCAAGTGGGAACTACGTTATACAAAGTTCCTACTTGTTTGTTGAGTGAGGTGTTAATGACAGTTTGGGTGTATTAGTTTACAGAGACTTCTTCCAGTCTATACCTTAAGGCTAATGCTGAAAGTAGCCTTTAATGTTACAAAGAACATTAGGTGAATTTGGTATTTTTAATTATACTATTTTTCTGATTTACATATAATGTATTCATATTGTAGAAAATTTAGAAAATAAATGTATAAATATAATGAAAATTGCTTGTAATCTCACGCCATAGAAATAAACACTAAACATTTTTTCCTTCATATCTATGTGTGTACTCTATATTCTGTTTTAAAATTAAATAGTCTTCTAAAATATGACCTTAGCTTTTCCTCAATATCACATTGCTTGGAGATACCATAGTTTGAATATTCTTTTCTAATTTAGATCATTTCCAAATGTCCAGAATTAAAATACTTCAATTTTGTGTAAAGATCACTTGGGGAGTTATAAAATATTGAGTACTTGCAGCTTTTCCAAAATCTCAACTTCATCTGTCAAGTTTTATTTTTGTAAGTTGTTTTGAGGAGGTGGTTGGTCAGTTGGTCAGTCTCACAAACCAGCTATGGTTCTGAGCAAACCCCAGGATTTAGGCCCATCATGGAGGGACCACCCTTCAAATATTCAAAGGAGCTTTCAGACTACAGAAAGGAGGAAATGATACATAGTTTAGTCATCATGTGCTTTGGCAATTAAATTACAGTTGAAAGGAAGAAAAAGATAAACATTGTGTGGTAGCCACTTTTGAAGAATAGACAAATTCCCCGTGGCGAAGCTTCCTCCTTCCCCCTTCTTTCCACGTCCGTCCGTCCGTCCATCCGTCCGTCCCCCCATCCACCTCCACTTTGATGTTAGGTAGGTGGCAGTTTAATGTAGCTGTCACCTCACACTACTGCACCACCGTGGCTTACTGCCCACCAGACCTCCCAGCCCCATGTGGAGCTTAATCGTAAAACCAAGGTTGTATTTTTTCCCCTTAAAGATTGACCTTTATTTCTTTTCATTTTAATTTTTTAAAAAACCTGGATGAGGAACCCTCCTCATCCAGCTACAACAACCATCAACATTTCCCCATCTTTTTTCATTTGTCCTGTTCTCTCCATTTTTTGCTGAAGAATTTTAAGGCAAATCCGAGACCTCACGTCATCATGTCATTTCAGCCCTACATATGTCAGTAGGCATTCCTAAAAAAAGATGTTTTCTTGCCTAACCTCAATACCATTATCATACCTAATAAAATCAATAATACTTTCCTAATATCATTTAATTCCCAATTAGCCTTTTTTTTTTTTTTTCTGCTGAGGAAGATTTGCCCTGAGCTAACATCTGTGCCAGTCTTCCTTTAATTTGTATGTGGGTTGCCACCATAGCGTGGCTGACGAGTCGTGTAGGTCCGTGCCCAGGATCTGAACCTGTGAACCCCAGCCACCTAAGTGGAGTGCACTGAACTTAACCCCTACACCACGGGGCGGCCCTGCCAGTTATCTTTTTAAAATGGTTTTGTAAGGATGTTTTTTTAAATCAGGATCCAAACAAGATTCACTTGGTTGTTGTGGCTCTTCAGTTTCCTTTAATCTAAAATAAATACTTCTTTTATGCCTATTTATACAATTCATTGTTGAAGAGACTGGGTCAGTTGCACCTATAATGTCACAGCCTGGATTCAGCCAATGGCTTCCTTGTGGTGTCAGTAAACTTGTGCCTCTACCCCTGCGTTTAATGTAGACTGAAGTTAGAACCAAAGGCTTGATGAGATTCAGAGTCATTATTGACTCACATATTTCGCTTTTTGGCAACAGTATTTTATAGGTGTTGGTGCGTAGAGCACATTTTTATCTTCTCAGGAGACACGTAATGTCTGGTTGTCTCATTTGTAGTCATGCTGAGATCCATCAGCGAATTTAAAAGGTGACACACCTGATACTTCTATTTTAAAGTTCTTCATCAACCTTCTACCCAATGACTTTCCATCTATTTGTAACCATTGCTGGAGTCGGTTACATCTTATGTGAGCTGTTCATTTTAGTAGAAGAATGTTGTGAAAGTATCTAAAGAGAGGTCAGATAGGACAGCAGTTCAGGTGATTTTCCAAGATTAAACAAAAATACACATGTGTTACAAAATCAAATAAAGAGGTGAGACAAAATCCTAGAGCCATTGCTGGATCATCTGGGAATTGTAGTCTGGGATCCACTATGGGTTGAGTAGCCTTAAGGCAAGTCATATATATTTTGTTTTCTCCTCTGTAAACTGGGGCATATATCATGAACCTCTCTCAGATTCAACACCCCATGCTCCTTAGACAAATGTGAAAAACTTGGATAATGGGTTTGGTACACAGAGATTTCAGAATAAAAGTGGCCTCCTTTATTCATTATCATTTTATATAGATTTCTTCAATGCAAATTTGTATAAATACTTTAATTAAAAATAATTTAAATAGAAGAAGCATACAGAATAATCCAAATAGTGTAGAAAAGTACAAAATAGAAAATAAAAGCCCCTTCCTTTTCACCCCCTGCCGGCCAAAGTTACCCAGATTGACAAATTTTTTTTTCCATTTTTTAATTAAGCTTTTTATTCTGAGATAACTGTAGGTCACCTGCAGTTGTCACAAACAGTACAGAGAGATGTACCCTTTACCTAGTTTCCCTCAATGATAACACATTGCAGAACTATCGTATAATATCACAACCAGGATATTGACATTGGTACACGAGATATGGAACATGAACTGATAGAGTTTTAAATATCTTTTGTCTTCTTCCTTGTCAATGATCCTTTTTTTTTTAATTGAGGTCATATTGGTTTATAACAATGTGTAAATTTCAAGTGTACATCATCATATTTCAGTTTCTGTATAGACTTCTTAATTAGAGTTAGGCTGTGAGAATTAAGCTACCCCGGTGTTAGAATGAGGTCATGGGAATAGTGCTTCTATTTGTCAGTTGCATGCATCTGCCTTATTCACTACATGATTTCGTAGGCATTTTCTCTCCCTAGCAGTGCAGTTTTCCACTTTCCCCTTGGGCATATTCCTAGTCCTTTTTTTTTCCAGATTTATTGAAATAAAATTGACGTATGACATTGTGTAAGTTTAAGTCTACAACGTGTTGATTTTATACACTTATAGATTGCAAAATTATTACCACCGCAGTGTTAGCTCAACACCTCCATCACCTCACATAATTACCATTTCTTTTTTGTGGTGAGAACATTTAAGATCTACTCTCTTAGCAACTTTTAAGTATATAATACACAATTGTTAACTATATCCAGTCCTTTGAAGTCATCAAAACTGTGGAAGAACAATAGGGTGAAAATTCCAATGTCGTTAATACCCATGGAATAAACAGTATATGAGTGCTTGCCACAGAAAACTCCACAAATAGTCTACTTCCATAGGCAAGAGTGGAATTGCAACATCTGATGACAGTTCACTTTTTAACAAATTAGGACTCAGCAGTTCCTTTCAGGTTCTTTGGCAGAACAAAGACTCATGGAGTTTCATTCTGATAGTTAATGGAAAAGGGAAATTTTTCTCAGGAGGCAGATCCCTCATGCAAAGTAGTGATGGGAGTGTTCAAGACTTAAACCTGCTCACATTCTGCCAGTATTGCTGGGTGAAATGAGTTTCCTCTTGGGCTTCAGAGTAGAAGTGATTGGAAAGAAGCATAATTACAGGGTTGAATAAAAGGGACACCCTGGAATTTTCCTTTGTCATGATATATCACTGAAATAAAATTTAGAATACAATAATCGTGTGTAGGTTGATTCACATATAATTGCTCCTCATTTTATTTAGCTGTGTTTTCTGGAAAAAGTTTTCACTTTCTCTTCTCTTACTGAAGGAGAATTTCTTAGTACTAAGAAAAGGGGCATTTAAATGTTTGACCAGGCGATGTCTTGGTGGCTTAAAGGGGGTTAGTTATATGTATATTTATATGCGTAATTGTTTGTACACGAGGTACCCTAGGATTGCTGTATCGGAGTCCTCAAAATCAATGCCTCCAAAGGTGGGGTAGGTCATAGAAATGAGTGACAAGGACCTGGTGGGGAGCTAGGGCGTTTGTCTCCCTTAAAGGGGCAGCCACCATATGCTAGCCCTGTGAGAATGCCTGCTGGTATAGTTGCCATATCTACCAGTTTTCAAGAGAAATTGTAAATTGGATTTTTTAAATTAAACCCTTTAAAAGCAGGCAAATAATTCAAATTTTAAATAAAAACCCTGGGCACTATGTGCTTCTGCACCACATGCTTCACTCTAGTATAATTTTCATTTACTTCTCAACAGTTTTGTACCTGCTGCCAGACAGCCCAAGGAATAGAGCTGTCACCTAAAACTTAACCAAACAACCTTTGCCCTCAAACCTGCTCACTGTCTGGGCTTCTCTTTCTATCTATATTAGCCTCAGTGTTCCAATCATTTCTGGACTCAAAATCTCAGTTTTTTTCCTCCTCTTGTCTTTCCTGCTATAATTAGCCAAAACCTGAGTCTGTTGATATTCTTCTTGTGAATTTCCCTGTTTTTCTTTCCCATTCCTCCCATTCCACCTACCCCAGTCCTAGCCCTCCTACTGCTCTTCTGATCCAGGTTCTCCCCACAGTGTAGTTCCTGGAGCATTACCCAACCAGGTTGATCATCTTTTTCAATCATCTTTTACTTCTTTCATTATCTTCCTTTTCAAAAACTTCTATGGGTCCCTATGGCCTGTCATATAAATTCCACAAGTTCTTCTGCAGATCTCAAGGTTTCATGGTAGTTTTATCTGAACCATCTCTAACCCATTGCTTCTTAAGTCAACTCTCCTCCTCCAATCCCACCTCCTGGCCCGGGCTGCCGAAACCTTGTGGGAGTTTCTGGATAATGGGTGCATCCTTTCCCTAGACCTTGTCTGCTGAGATGGGGTAGATTCTGGAGTTCTTTTTGTTGACTAGGTCTCCATTATCATTTGGGCTGCAAACTTCAGGGCAAGAAGAAAGAAGAATGAACGAATCTCCAGGTGAATCCTCCTCTAACTTTGGAAGAGGCCGGAGGAGGAAGAAGGCTGGCTGCCTTGGGCTTCAGATTCCCAGTATGCCCAAGTTGGGGCTTCTCCATGGAAGACTTTGGGATGGAGAGACCTTCTTTTACTACCTCAGAGAGTTCTTCTCCAACTGATTTCTGCTTTATCTCCTTCCAGCTAAGGCCCAAAATTCTTGCTTTGTTTATGTGAAGCCATACTAACCACAGGCATTTTATGATCTTGATGCAGCATATGCTTATTTACCCTGCAGCCCACCCAACTGTGCATGCCATCGGATATTTGTGTGGTTAACTTGGTCTTTTTAAGCTACTGGAGCAACTTGTTGGTCAATTGATGAACTTCCCTATTCAGAAAAATCTTAAGGAAATTTTTTGTTTTAGTGAAGTGTTGATAATTCGCTGAAATAGATTTTCTGTGCATTCCTCAGCACTTTGTTTAAGCTCCTGATATGGCACATAGCACTAATATTATAATTATTCGAACATGTGGCTATCTCCCATTTTACTCTGAGTTCTATGAAGCAACGACTGCTGCTTTTATGTGTCTCCAATGGTACTGTGTCTGGTATGTGGCAAGCACTTAATACAGTAGATTCTTGATGCTCTTCTATGATACATTCTGAGTCTATCAGGAACCTTCAGATCTGTGACTGTCATTAACTAAGATGTGAATGTTGAAAGATTGTTAGTTCCCAGCTGAATGACATGCTCTTAAACAAAGTCCTCTCAGCATGAGCCTCAGATTCTACCAGGAGCATTTGGTATGCATTATCTCATTTAATCAAGACAATAAACTTCTGAAGTGAGTAATATTATTTTCTCCATTGCAAATTATTTCATGACTTTGGCTTGCTAATAGACAAAACCACAAATGGCAAATCTGTGAATGCCAAGGGTCTATTGTGCAAATGTGGATGAGTAGATGGATAGATGGTTAGAAAAAGTAATAAAGTAATATAATTATATGATATGTTTACTAAGGGCTTTCCATTCTACACGTATGAAACATTTTGATCAACAATGTTCAGAAGATTAAACTGGGAAACAAGATGAAATAAATGGAAACAATAGACACTATTTAATAATTCCATTTTCATTTTTTGTAAGCTTTTCCCTCCCTCCAAAGAAGGAATAAAATACATAAGATGGAGATTATACTGGACTTTCGCAGTCCTCAGTAAGAATTAATTTCACTTACTTCTTTTATCCTTTTTCCTTTAACAGGTGACGGCTGTGGGCACATAGTGACCTATCAGGACAGTGGCACAATGACATCTAAGAACTATCCAGGCACTTACCCCAATCACACAGTTTGTGAGAAGACTATCACTGTCCCGAAGGGGAAGAGATTGATTCTGAGGTTGGGAGATCTGGATATTGAATCCCAGACCTGTGCTTCTGACTACCTTCTCTTCACCAGCTCTTCTGATCAGTATGGTGAGAAAAGAGATCGAGGTTTCTGGGAGCATGAAAAAATTTGAGATTTGGGGAGGGGGGCAAGTGGTGTGTTAATTAGTATTATAGCCTGGGAAGATTAAAAGAGAACCTTGCTTTTTGTAAACTCTCAGGGTAGTTCACATGGATACGTTTGCTTCATAAAATGCCACAAAGAGACCTAAGGAGATCCTCTTAGCCTTCCTTGTGTGTGTCTCAGAAGCTTTGAGTGTATATTTTGCTGGGAAAAGAACTGGAGACGTATGGCATTTGACTGAAACATCTACAGTTCATTTATTCACGTGACAAATATTTCTTGAACAGTGATCATGCTTTCAAGTACTCTGTGAAGAACTGGGTGGATTATAGCAGTGAAAAAGCAAAATTCCCTCTTTCATGGAGCTTAGGTGGGGGGAGGGGAGGATGGAAAATAAACAAACAAATGCATCTCTAATATGAGAGGTAGTGAGAAAGAAAAATAAGTCATCCTAAGGTGATCTAGAGCCTGTTTTTGAGTGTGTTTGTGCTACTTCAAATTTGATAGTCAGGAAGTCTTCTCCAGTTAGGGGGCATTTGAGCAGAGACCCAATTGAAGTGAGAGAATGGACCGTGCACATATGTCTGGGGTCAGAGTTTTCTGGGTAAGGGAGTGCAAAGGACAGTTTCCAAAATATCCTTTTGAAATTAAGCTTTTTGTGCTCTGGGGTGTGCTGTCAGCACGTTGGAGTCTGAAATCATCGTAATGGTGACCCCATGATCCTTTCCCAATTAAACAGCTTGCATTTAGACAATTTGAAAACAAAGATAAAATCTTATATACAGGTTCTTTTGAGATTAGAGATTATCTGAAATTTTCTATGCATACAACTCCAAAAATGATAGAGGTTTTAGGCTAAACCCTGTCCACCTGCTGGTTCTATAGGCAATTTCTCAAACACACCCAGCTTTTGAGGCTGTCTTTGCCTCTGCACCCAGAGCTGTCTCCTCACTTCTGTGCCTCCTAGCATGGAAGCCAGACTAGTCCTGAGACTATTCAGAGGTCTAAACTTATCTAGGCCCCATGGGGGAAAAAAAAAATCTAAGATTTTTTATCCCTAGAAATATTATCTCTATTTTTCGTGTGTGTGTGTGAGGAAGGTTAGCCCTGAGCTAACATTCAATGCCAATGCTCCTCTTTTTGCTGAGGAAGATTGGCCCTGGGCTAACAACTGTGCCCATCTTCCTCTACTTTTTATGGGACACCGCCACAGCATGGCTTGACAAGCTCTGCGTCGGGTGTGCACCTGGGATCCAAACTTGTGAACCCCTGGCCGCTGCAGTGGAACACTCGCACTTAACCGCTAGGCCACCGGCCGGCCCCTTATCTCTATTTTAATGATAGTTGAATTACTCTGCCAGAGTAGAGATGGTTGATTTCATAGAATTGGTTGCAGCTTTTTAGCTCTAGCTGGACTCAAGTGGGAAAATGAGAATTCCAGGAATGCTTAAGGCCCCTGGGAACTCTTGCTGTTCAGTTACCTCTGGTAATCGAATGTATATTGACTAATGAAGGCCCTCTTCAGGGCATCCTTCATTAGCCAGGAGACTCTGTTCAGACTCAGAGGACATTAAGTGTCAGAGCTCCAGTGTAAAATGTGAGGCCAAGTGCTGCAGGGCCAGAAACCGCTTGTCTGCACTAGTCTCTCTGGGGAAACATCTACTTTCCTGAAGATGAGCAGTTAATTCCACCTGCTCACAGAGCAGCAGGGTAATCAATTCTGTTGCTTTGGGGCTCTCTCAAATCAGAGGCTGATGTGAGAACTAGAAGGGGAAGCAAATGGTCCTGAAGCAGGATTAGAGAATGGAAGTGGGTTTCCCGCACTGGGGATTTTACCCCATCATCTTTGATGTATATGCACAAATATACAAAAAGGATGAAAAATATGGGATTAACTTCATATTAGGAGCTAGGTTACAAGATGATCATGGTTGACCTCAGGACGCTGTATTCCACATTTCTAGATTCTTGAGTTTTCAAGATTTAGACTCTTCGTTAGGAAACGAGTAATGAATTGCAACTCACTTGTAGCAATAAAGCCCAGTAAATTAATTTTTCTCTTGAAATATTTTTATATACAGTTATATTTGTCTTTTAAAAACAGTATGCTCATTATAGAAATAAACATATTCCATGTCTATTGTATGCCAGGCACATGCTTGGCCTTTATATAGATTTTCTGGAATCCTTATATCCACCCTGCAAGGTAAATATTATTAACTCCTTTCTACAAGTAGGGAAACTGAGGCACAGTGAGATTTTTAAGTAACATGCAGAAGATCATGCACCTAGTTAAGGACTGAATGGAAAATTTATATCTATGTCTTTGTGACTACAAGACATCTGCTCCAGATGTCTGCTCTTTTCTCCCAGTCCCACCACCCAAAGAAAACCACAATGTCTTATTACCCTTCCCAGGTCGACCAGCCCAGTATTACATCATACAGCAATTTTGTCTAGAATGCAGGTGTCGTTAATACTTTTGGTTGGAGATAATTATAAGATAAAATATTTAATGATGCTCAGAATTTCTTTCTTTTTTGGCTACTTTAAAAATTTTCTGATCAGGCATATTAAGGCAAATCCAGCAGCCAAGGGTAAGAGAAATTAGCAATAAAAGGAACACATGGAAAGGAAATTAGAATATTTCAACCCTATAAGCATATTTTAAAAGAGTTAAATGGCTTGGGGCCACATATACAAGTGTGCACATGCATCTGCCATATTTTTTGTATGTATATTTTTGTGTCTTTTGTAGTTTTGAAGAATGTTCTGGAAGGAGCCACTTATTCAGATATGTGTACTTAGAATATTTAATCCAGTGACTAGAACGTAGTAGATACTCAGTGAATTTTAAAAGTGAATTGACAAGGTCAATGACAAGGAACTAGTTAAGTAAAACATGTTATAGTTACTTGGAATATTAAACAGTGATTTGTTTAAAAGACTGTTCACATGGAAAGCTGCTTATGATATAGTGTTAGGTAAAATATGACTATACAGAAATGTTATAATGATATAAAAAAATCTTTGATACAATAAGACATAACTGTAGTAAAATGTTGAAGTAGAACTTTAGAAAGTTCCACTATGGGTATTGTTATGTTTTCTCGCTACTTGCTATTTTTTCTTTAATCAACATATGTTTCTTAGTGAAAAACAAATAGATTTCCTTTGACCAAAAACACTAACTAGACTATATTGTAACTTAGTTAAAATAGTCCCCCGGTCAGTTGGAACCTCTCCGAGGAGTACAGGCATCTGCAGAGAGGGAGGAAGAGGAGGCAGAAGTGCTTTGTCTTCCTGCATCTGAGCCCAGGGAGTGGGCATTCCTATGGGACTGTTGCCCAGCTCCCTGGAATGGTGGGAGGCCCCTCAGCAGCCAATGTGGCCACAGGACCTGGCATGACTGCCAACGGAGGGCCCTAGTGTCAGCACAGGGCCCCAGGGACCCACAGCACTATTGCCAGGGCCAACAGTGGAGGGGAGCGTCTGCTGAGGGGCAGCAGAGGGGAATGTATGTTCTGGAATACCTCCTGAAATTCCAGTATGTGACGGCTCGAACGATTATATGTCTGGCTGACACAGCTGAATAGTTTTAGCTTATCCAGCTCGATTTTTTCATTAACCAATTAATTGCTATAAAACCCACTGCCAAGAGATTTTAAGACTAAACACAATCAGACTCTTGAATATGGAGTTAATGTTTTGAAAAAGAATAATGTTTTCTGGCATTAGTGTTTGTAAGCTCTGCCAGGAGTGGACACACTTGGAATGTGATTGCATTAACCATCGTGAATATGCTCAAGCTTTACAGTTTTAATCTCTAGGCAGTTCATTTTTAATGGTTCACCCCCATGCCAATTTTGTTTTAAATGTTTGGTTCACATACTTTGGACGCTTTTATAATCCACATTCGTGGTAGCAAAGTACACCACGTAAACAAGTGTGACCTACACCAGCTTTCCCAGTAATCAAGCAAAACATGCACTTGATCTCATTGATGTTAAAAGGCTTGATACAGACAAGATGGGTTATTGTTCTTCTGTTTGTCATATATTTAATTATGGCTGATATTTCAGATTCAAGCATCAATTAGAAGAATGTACTTGTATATCTCTGGCTGAATTCAGACACTCATTCTCCCTTTCAGAATACCATTGAAATAGCCTGGAAGCAGCAAATTGGTAAAGTAAAGTATATCAACCTTACTTTAGAAAATATGTTTTCTTTAAAGTACAAAATAAGCTTTTAAAGATATTTTTAAACACAAATTTCACTTTAAACTTATAAAAATTTTAGGGTATAAAATATATATACTGACTTTCAAGATCATATGTGCTAATGTCTTGGCCAAAAACATCTTTAAGAAGTATCATACTTTGCTTAGTAGAGATTGTTTTCGCTCTAACTAAGGGAATTCTGAGTTCTTGTTTAAGACACCAAAGTAACTGAGACTCCCTTTAAAAGAAACACTAATGTCCCTTTTCTGGTCTAGGATCCAATCCAGGATCACGAAGCATTGAGTTGTCATGACTCCTTAGTGTCTAATTTGGGATCATTGCTTAGTCTTTCTTTGTCTCTTGCACAGTTTTGAAGAGTACTGCCCAGTTATTTTGTAGAACGTCTGTTGATTTGGGTTGGTTTGATGTGCCCTCATGATTAAATTCAGATTGTGCATTTTTGGCAAACGTAACATTATTACTTTTTAAAGTGATCTTTAAAAGGCTTGTTTACAACAATTTCCAGCATTAGAAACTATGAGGTCATATATCCTCCAGGAATAAGAAATAAATCTACGTAAAGTTTCTTGGCTTCCCTTTCGACTGCCTTTGTCAGGTGGACTCTTTTTTGCATTCAGACCTACATTCATTTGGGTTATTTCCAGTGTCTTCCCCAAACAGTTCTTTGTTTTTTGAAGAGGTCAACGTAATGTGAGACTTTGAAAGGACTCAAATATAAGATGACACCTTCCTTTCAGAGGACGATTTTGGAAAAGAAGCTTGTCTTATATTTGGGCACATAAGACCATAGAAACTTGACTAAGGAAGCCAAAGCTATTCTAGGGTTGAACAAATTCACTTTTAAACCTGGAATTTAAAGATTCAAACAAGGAATCTATTTAAATAACATCTTTAAATTTAAAATTGCTGTATAGTGCGGTTCAGGTTGCTGCTTTGGTACTGATTCTCAGTCTCCTCCCTTTTGGATTCATGATGTAAAATAATAAGGGGTTAGTTATTTAAAACATTAAAATATCTTGAACTTGGAGGAAAAGCAGGTGCTGATTCAAGCATTGTGTCATACCGATATATGTATATTTATTTATTTATTTATAATTTTATTTATTTATTTTTCCCCCCAAAGCCCCAGTAGATAGTTGTATGTCATAGCTGCACATCCTTCTAGTTACTGTATGTGGGACACGGCCTCAGCACGGCCGGAGAAGCGGTATCGGTGCGTGCCCGGGATCCGAACCCGGGCCGCCAGCAGCGGAGCGTGCGTACTTAACCACTAAGCCACGGGGCCGGCCCAGATATATGTATATTTAAACTATGAAATATCTAACATTGTTTTATTTATGACATGAAGAGGGAAGGCTGTGAATTCATACTGAAGATCACTGTTTTCAACTTCAAAACTCTTTAGTGACCTGTAGCCTTTACTCACTCTCTGCTTAAGTTCCATTTCCAGTCTTGCTGACCACAAAGGACCTAGAGATTTGAATTCACTCAGAGGTTTGTTTCTGCCACCACTGCTCACTGGGTTCCCAGAGGAACTGTCATTTCTCTTTTTCTGATATTTTAAGAAGATTGATGGGGTCCCAGATTTCCCCTGAAAGTTGATCTTCCCCCAGTGCATGGAGTTTAGGGTTGTTCCTGGACCCCGTCAAGACCTGCTGGAGGAGTCTTGGTGGGAACCAGGTACTGGCTCCTCAGGATCTCGAAGGACCTTGTTCTGATGGAGTCTCCTAGACTTCCCCACCTGGGTCACTGTGGACCAGTGAAACAAGGCTGGCCTTCAAAATGGATTGAGATTAACGCTTCTGTTTCTGCCTAGATTTTTCACGTGTGCTGAAGAGTGTAGACTCTGTAATGAGACTACCTGGCTCCAAATCCCCGCCTTAGTGCTTATTTTTAAATTTCTTAAAGCAAATTACCTAATCTTTCTGTATCTCCATTTCTTCGTCTTTAAAATGGGCAAAATGATGGTATCTACTACATCTGGGTGATTGAGGCATATATATATATATATTTTTTTTTTTTATATATTTTTATATATATATATATTTTATATATTTATATAAAAAGAATGATGCCTGGCACATAACATGTATTAGTCATCATCGTCACTCCTCTCCCTCCTCCCCACATCCTCCTCTTCCACAAAGCAGAGGCTGAGCTGCAGCAGCACGTCCTCCCCTACCCCTCCTGGTACATTCCTGGTGACCTAAGTTTGCCCAAATCATTCCAAGCACGTGGTAGGGGTTCCATGAGCCAGAACTAGTTCCACGTACAGATTCTCCCTCTAGCCTCGTGAGATGAGCAGAGAACACATATTCTCTAAGCCCATAGTATATTCAGTTTGGCTTTTTAATTTATTTTCACTGCCACTGTCAGTCTACCTCTTTGCATCTATTTCTTATTAAAAAGAGCCTCTTGATTTTTCCCTCTCTCCTTTTGCCTGTCTCCATTCCCTCCAGGCCGTCGGAGGTTATCTTGTTAAATATTGTGGTAATAATTTCTTTCTTTTCTTATTTCAAAAATTGTTAATTGTGCCCCAGTGTCTACAGAAACTTGTTGGCATGGCATTCAGGGCTTGCTTGCTGTCTACCCCACCTGCATTTCCAGCTTTATCTCCATGCCTTTTCCTAAACACATAACCCCAGTGCATTTGTTGATGTTTTACCTCCATGTATCCCTCCCTCTTTTCCTTCCCCTGCTTTCCTGCCCCTTCTAACACACACACAGCGTAAAGGCAAACCAAATCCAATACTACCTACACTAGAACCTTCTCTGATGTCTGCAGCCCCAGTCACTGCCTCTTTTGGGCTCATGTTGTTTTTCTAAGCCTTCAGTAGAGCACCAATCTCAGGTTGAGATAATTATTTTAGCTTTGCTACCAGATATGAGGTTCCCTGAGCAAGGAATTGCATTTTATTTATCTTTTCGGTATATCCCATTGCTTAGCATAGTCTTGCAATTGAAGATGCTCAATCAACATTTAATGAATCTGATTGCATGCAGCTTGATTTTGGCAAACATTATATATTTAAAAATCTGGACTTTTACAAAAGATAAATTAGAATGTCTTTATTCACACTGTAGAAAGATTCACAGTAAGATTGCTTTATCTATGAACATCCTCTCTTCATTTAAAGAATTTAAAGACTTGATTCACATATAATTTTAGGACTCTACTTATTGTATAGAAAAGAGTGTGAAATAGAAAAGAAGGGGCCTGTGATTGAGCATTTAACTCTGCTGTACACTGGGCTTAGTACTTTAGAGCTTCTAACTCATGTAACCCTCACAATGGCCCTGGGAGAGAGGGCCTATTATTAACATTCACATGTAAGGAAACTGAAGCTTAAAGAGCTCAAGTAACTTGCTTACAATCACTTAATTAGATTTGGGATCCAAGGCTGGACATTTGACTCCAGAGACCCCACTCATAAGCACTGTGCCATCCCAATTCAGTGTGACAAAAGCCATCGGATCCCATGGCTTGTGCATAAGAACACCTGAGCTGTAGTTTTTGTTTGTTGTTTGCTGGAAGGAATGGAAGCCTCTCCAGGCCTCCCCATAGGGGTATCCTGAGAATAAAATGGAGTTCTGCAAAATCACTCATGTACAGAGGACTAGTATCAATTTAAGATTTAAAAAATGCTTCTTAGTCAAGCTTCTTAAGGAGGCATTGTGGTCAGTGATAGAAAGAAACTGGTTTACTACAGGAATATAATTGTAGTTAGTTAAATTAGTTGTGTTCTGGAGCTGGCCCTGTGGCATAGTGGTTAAGTTCACATGCTCCGCTTCGGTGGCCTGGGGTTCGTGGATTCGGATCCCAGGTGCAGACCCACGCACTGCTTGTCAAGCCATGCTGTGGCAGGCATCCCACATATAAAGTAAAGGAAGACGGACACAGATGTTAGCCCAGGGCCAGTCTTCCTCAGACAAAAGAGGAGGATTGGCAACGGATGTTAGCTCAGGGCTAATCTTCCTCACACACACAAAAAAAAATTAGTTGTATTCTGCTAAGTGATTTGCACAATAGAAAAACCAGGAAGCTCAAGAATTGTTGGCTTACGTTTCCTGTGCTTCCATCTCCACCCCCAATATTTTTTTAACCATTGTCAGTGGCTTAGAAGTACAACGATGTGAAGTCAACTGTTAATATTTATATTACACTTGGAACAAGAGAAATGGGAAAAGTAGGAAATAATACTAAGTGTTTGACTCATAACTGCAACAAGATTTCTGTGATAATTCTTTAGAATGATACATATCTGGCGTACTGCAATAAGATCTAATCATTATGCCTTGTCTGTTGATTTTTTTTTTTAAATCTCAAATAGAGAAAAACACAAGATTGGCAGTCTCTATTTTGCAAATGATTTATGTCTCACAGACATATTATGGAGAATGCAAAATTCTTATGACTTTTAAAAATAAAACGAAAGCCTTCAAAGACATTTCCAGTTTGTGGAGAGTTGTTTTGGGCTTCAAACACCCTAGAAGTGCATTCTCCTCTATGATTGGGGCTACTTTTGTGGAAATTCTTGAGAAGGACTGCTTTTTGTTTGTTTTGTTTTGTTTTGCCTTTTATGCCAAATAGAATTTAGAAAGAATCTTAAACTTATAAAGTTTTTATCAGCCAGAATGTTCCACACTAGATATCTTGTTAACATAACCATAAGCTTCAAGGAGAAAAGGCCATTGACCTCCTCCTTCTCCCTTCCCCTAAATAGTTCCCTGGAGACATGCTTTGATTTATTGTCAGTAATTGCCATCTTTTGTTGGGTGAAAAGTAATGGCCTAGGTGGGCTGTGAGCTCCCGTGTTAAGGCGCTTCTTGACCTGGTCCCACAGCCCCAAGGAAAGCAGCACCTTTGTCTAGGAATCCGCCTGGTTCATTTATCATCTGTCACTGATTTTTGTCTGGGAACCAGAGACCAAAACTCTCCAGGGATACCACTTACATTCTTACGTGACTATGGTTTTAATGGCACAGTCCAGGAATATCCCTTTTTTATGCTAATTTATCTCCTTTTCAAAGAAAATGGCCCTGAAAAGTCTGTAGTTTTGTACAGTGACCCTATTGCAATTAGCAAGCAAGGACAAACCCTGCCATTTGACTGCACTGGAACAACAAATGGAAACGGACACAAGGCAAATGGCCTTTGCAGCTTCAGCATTTCTGGAGACTGTTTCATCAGCGTGTCTCTGAACACAGATGTGAGCCACGCTGGGTACCACTTTCTTGGCAGCTGGTCGTGTGCTGTGTGGCTGGTTCTGCCAGTGGCGCTCCCAGGGAGGGTCACTTAGGCTGACCGGCATTTTCTTATCTGTCATGCGAAATGAAATGTGTATGAAGGTGCTCATAAGGTTAATGAAGGTTTTTAGGAGATTTTTGTTGCTGTTCGATTTGATTTATGACAAATCTCTCCAGAGTTAGATTTTTATTTGGTCTCTGTGTTTTTCACCACTGAGAGTGTGGCTGTGGAGAGGAAGGGGTTTCTTTGTGTTTTTAACAGCACGCATATCATTTTCTAAACACGGCCCTTTCACAGATGAAACAATAACTTAGTTTCATCAGTTTCAAGATCAAAAGCATAGAACCACCTGAAATGACTTGGAACAGTTATTAACCAAACTATCATTGCCTCTCTGTCATTGCCCAGAGACTTAGGCAGACAGTCCATGGAGAATGGAGCAGGACTATAAATTGCTGCATGAATTGTCAGACTGCCAGAGAATTAAGAGGATTCTGGGCTTGGCTCCGGGCAGACAATTCATTCTTCCTTGGAGGACAGTTTTCTTTCATTCACACATAGAAACATAAAGGGTTTCCCCTCTCAACTGCTCATGGAACTGTAACCCCAAACAGGGGATGTGTTGAGAGGGACTGGCCTACTGTGCTCAAAGAAGGCAGCTCCTATGGTTCCTGATGATCCAAGGAATCAGTCCATTGTCTGCTCAGGCTTGGTCTCATGTCTGGTGCCAAATGCCACAATGCCATTCCATTTAATATCACTGATAGCCTTTCCCACAATCCAGGGCTACCAATTACATTCCACAGAAGGTAGAAGTATTTATTTTTCCTGGTTTTTCTGCCTACTTGATGAACAGCCTTTCTGCTGTGCCTCAGTCTGATGGGAATTTCGGACTGCAAAGTAAGATGGGACCTGCCTCGCAGATGAGGATAGAGGTGAGGGAAGGTGGGAGTTAGATGGCAAGTCGAAGTGCTGTAAAACACACAGCGCTGCCACTTGTGAAGCACACATCTGATACTGAACCTCTTAATCGCAAGTTTTTGTGCCCGATGTGCAGTAAACCAGTCACTGAGCCATTAGTGCTTGGTGATGGAGAAAGATTTTATTTGAATTGGCCGAAATGAGAAGGTGGGAGGATGGATTCTCTCAAATCTGTCTTAACAAAAGAAGAAAGCAGGGTGTTTTATAGAGCTAAGGGGAAGTTGAACAGCAGCTCGGGGCTGGTCATCTGGTGACTGCAATGGCCCCGAAGGCATTCTCTTCTTCTGCAGAATAAGCTCACAAATCCTCTCAACCCCTGAGTCACCCCTCAGGTTAAACCAGAAAACTTATTGAATGTCTACAGTAACCCTCAGGTACCTGGCTTCACGTCCATGCAGAACTGTGAGTCCTCTTTTTAGGTCTGCTCAAGTTCTTCAGACTCACTCAAGAAGAGTTGGGGGTCCAATCTGACTGTGAATTGAGGCAGGTTTACCAATCCAGGACACTGCCCAGGATGGAGAATATAACCGTGGTCAAGTTAGAAGTCAGCAAGCTCTCATCTGAGTTTCCGATGAAATTGTCTTTGTGAATGTTTAGATACCATTTAAAAGTCAGGATGGAGAGTACTAACAGTGAAATTTATCATTTGGGTAGACGTGGGTGGAGAAAGGCTTTCTTAACAAACAATATCATTTTCAAGGGAGTCTGGTTGTAAACTGAGAACATTGCTTTGGACACACAGACTTGTAGGATCCTTCAGTGGTTTCCCATTAATTATTTTTCCATCTCACTGCCAGTCACATTTTTTAATTTTCATCTATTTTCCCTTTTAACTCTAGGAATGCAGTTATTAACTTGAAGTCTGTGAAAAGGCATGTTTATCTGTCAGACCTTCAGACAGGCTGTAATTTGGATGTTTGGCCCCAGGCAAGACAGCAGTCAGTCCCCCACTTCCATCCCCCACCCTGGACAGAAACTCCCTCCTGCTCTTGTGATGGTTGCCCCGTGATGAACCTATCAAAATAAGTTTTAATGATGGCATTTATACAGAGATGGTATATTCTATCCCCTGTTGGGTTTAGTTACATTTCTAAAGCACATCAATAAGGATATGAAAGAGATTGGTACCTGTGGGGTAAGGGGGATTAAAGGAGTGTGTGTTTACTTTTCTTTCTTTGAAATTTTTCCGGAAATTGACATACCTATCATGACGTTCGGAGGATGCAACCAAATTAGAGTTTTACTATATTTATGTGTTTTGGGTCTAGGAGGTCATATGTATTGCACAAGAACTTAGTGTGATGGTATGCACTCTTATCTATTTGTGTAAAAAATATACAATTTTGCAACCTTTCCTTTCAACTGTTCCCTAAAATCTTAAAAAAAAAAATTGCAAACAAGTTCTCACTGATAATCAATTTAGACTGACTTACTTCAACCGTTTTTATTAGAACTCGTTGGAATGCTGTAGAAATTTAAAGAGAGATTAGTATTACCATCATCATTTGGAGAGGAGTATATATGTCATTATTTCCACTCAAAACAGATAAATGTAGGTAGAAAAATATTCTAATTTATTAATAGCAACAAGGTACTAGTTATTTCATTTTTATTCTTAGATTTGCAAAGCAAGTATCTTCACTTCTTGTCTGTGCAAAGAACAAAGGAATTTCAAACATACATAAAGCAAACTGAGAATAAGTTTCGAAAGTCAAGCACAGTAATCTGACTCACTTTAATTTTGAAAAAATGCTTCTCATTCTACTTTAGTATACAAAAATGAATTTAGTATAAATTGCCTATACCGTGCTTGTGGAGCACTATTAAAGTTCGTAAAAATCCATATATCCGTTACACCAGTTCTTTTCTTTCCTTTCTTGTTTATCCATACTTCTCTTCCTGACTTCATGATATTTTTAAATGACAGGATTAAATATTTTATGTATCTTTATAATCAGGTCTGGCTTTTAAAAACTGACTTTTACAAAAGAAGAACATTTAACTTCATTTCAATTCAAACAATATTTGGAAGGCCGCCACGTGCCAGGTATTGTACAAGCTGCTGGAGATAAAGAGATGGATAGAAAAGTTCCTGACCCCATGGAACATAGTCCTAAAGGAAAACAGACATTGTTTATTTGTTTGTTTTTTAATGTATTCATTTATTTATTTAACAAGTAGTTATATAACTCATTATACGCTAGCTACTATTCTAAGTAATTTGCAAGTATTAACTGATGTAAGTAATTATATACGATCAGTGTTTCCAAAGAGTGATCTTTTTTATTTGGATTTCACTATAACTTAATAATAGGAAACAACAGAGATTTGAGGCATGAAGGTAGACCCACAGCATTTCTCTTTTATTCTATTACATATTCAAAATGTGAGACCTGGACAGGACAAAAGGAAAATCCGATCCCTTATGTCAGGAAAGGAATGCTTAGATGGGTTCATGATCTTCTCCTGAATCTTTCAGCAGTTTGGTGTCTATGTTGGTTTTGGCTAATGTAGCCTAGTTCTATGAACATTGAGTTGGAGTGGTCTTTTTCTTCCCTTCCTCCTCCTTCCTTAACCTGATGTCATTGTTGATGCTGTTGACTCTTTCCATATTGTTTTATTTTAAGAGAAGTTGATGAAGAATACCTCTTTTCAAAATTTGCTTGCTAATCCCTATTTTCGTAGAAATTATCATGTCTCAAGTACGTGACTTTGAGGATGACAATTTATAAACTAAACTTTAATTTGAGTAATCTTAGAACGGCCTTTTTTTTTTTTAGCTCCAAATCTAATTTTGTCCTTTGAAAGTTCATTGAGCTTCCTATTGCTTTTCAAGCAACTTATTCTAGAAACAATATGTTATACCCTTAATAGCATAATTTATACTATGGTATTCTAAAAGCCTTTAGAAATTGTTTTGCTTTTTTATAAACCTCATTTTACAAGTCAAAATAAATTATATGGGTTAACCAGAAGTTACTGTAAGAGAGAGAGAAAAATAGGTAAACTGCATGGGAATAAGATTTTTACCATACCTTGGACAGTCTTTTAATTCTGGAACCTCTTTGAAAAAATGGAATTTTTGAGTTTCTTTGAGCAAATTAAGGAGGCCCCTAGAATATCACTTTTATGATAACACTTTCTTTACTACCTGTCTTAGTCTATTCAGGCTGTTATAACAAAATACCACGGACTGGATAGCTTATAAACAAGAGACATTTATTTCTCACAGTCTGGAGTCTAGAAAGTCCAACATCATGGCGCTGGCAGATTCCATGTAGCCTTTGGTGAGAGCCCACTTCCTGGTTCATAGCCTTCTCACTGTGTCTTCACCTGGTGGAAGGTGCAAGCAAGCTCTCTGGGCCCTCCTTTATAAGGGCACTAGTCCCATTCATGAGGGCTCCACCGTCATGACCTAATCACTTCCCAAAGGCCCCACCTACTAATACCATCACATTGGGCATTAGGATTTCTACATACGAATTTTGGGGGGACACAAATACTTAGACCATACTTTAAGCAAATTTAGGAGGCTCTTAGAATATCACTTTTGTGACAACATTTTCTTTACTGTCTAATGTATTTGACTTTTGTTTGTTAGTCTTCTTTTTACAAAAACCAAAACCTATCTCTTGGGTTGTTCACACTTAACTAGTTCGAGCCCATTGCTTATCTAGAGTTAGCCACTTCCCCCCTTGGCTTTTCTGTATAATTAAGTTCACAATCAGTTACTAAGTATCAGTCTCAGTATTAAGCAAAATTTCAGGTGGGTAAAGATTAGAATCTTACATATGTGTTGTCTGGTAAATTTGACCTTTAAGGAAAATAATGCCATATACCAATTCTTTGTGCTGGTCAAAATTTTGACATGTGCCACAAGTATGCTTTGTTTTTAGGTCCCTATTGTGGAAGTATGACTGTCCCCAAAGAACTCTTGCTGAACACAAGTGAAGTAACTGTTCGCTTTGAGAGTGGATCCCACATTTCGGGGCGGGGTTTTTTGCTGACCTACGCCAGCAGCGACCATCCAGGTATAGCAGAAGAATCAACATAAATCTGTAAACCATTGTCTGTCATAGAATTGCTCTTGCTACTCACCATCTCTGGATAGAATTGTGACCTCACATACGGAATTAAGATGTAAGGGAAGAGAGCAATGTCTTTGTAAGCAGTTAGGTCTGAACTGAATACTTTCATAGCACACATGAGATTGATCAGCCGGCTCATGTGGGAGAGGGTTGACCTCACTTTCCTAGAATCCTTGCATGGCATATCTTTGGGGCTACCCTCCTGACCCTTCTAAGATCTGGCTATTCTCTGGAGCCCTCCGCCAACTCTTTTCTTAGCTCGGGGAACAAGCCTTTTAACCAGTGACACCCCCCCACCCCCCGTATACACACCAGTGCACCACTCTCAGTATCACAGAGTACCCTAACCACTGAGCTGACACATGAGTGAGAGAGAAGGGGAACGTGAACACTGATGAGAGAGGAAGGACGGCCTCCAGGCCTCTTGTGCTCCAGAGTAATTACCATGCAGCCCACTACGTGTCTGCTCAGGGGCACAGAGGTGCCCCAAGTTTCTGCTCTCAGTCCCCTCTGGCAGAAATATGCTGGGAAGGGGGAGCACCATTCATTTCCCTCTGAGCCAATCAGATCTGACAAGTCTCAGCAGGCCCGTGCATGGCTAGTGTTCACCATATATTGCTCCCTAAGAACTATTGAAAAGATTAAGGAAAGAAAGAATGATGGCAGCAAGTATGGAATATTTGGAAACCATACTGTGTTGATCTAAATGCATCAAAATTCACAGCATCTCAGTGTCTCCACTGCTGAGTATTAGTTTGGTTCTGTACTCCAAAGAGCACCTTCTTTCAAAGTCCTTAGTTCTGATTGATCAAAGTTGACAGGATTTTTTTGTTCTCAGTAAACACTTGGTTCTGTGGTCACTCGGATGCCACTAGTTAAATTGTTAAATTAAAATGTTCTTGAACCTTCTCTATGAACCACATTGGGCTTTTGAAATTGTTTACCTCCTGCCAAGGGACGTTGTATGCATGATCTTTGTAGCTATGTAGTGGATAGTAACTAACCAGTGTGGGCTTTTCTCTTGGAAATAGATTCTATTATCATTCACTGGACAACCAGTGAAAAACCATCATTGATGGTAGAAAAGAGAAATGAAGGGCACTGATTAAATCCTGGGGACAATGTTCTCAGTTTTGATTTATTTTTAAGTAGGAAAATTCAGATAACTAGATAACGAATAAATGCTTTTTAAGAATTGTCTTTTTTATTTAAAAAGAAATCTTTTGAGCATGAGTATCCTAACTTCCCTTCAGTCTGCTAATTGCAATTATCTTTATTTATGACAGATTTAATAACGTGTTTGGAACGAGCTAACCATTATTTGAAGACAGAATACAGGTAAATATAGGTGTCCTAGCCATGCTGCAGTCATATGTTGCTGAACTTTTTGCTTTCCTTGGCATTAAATCAGATAAAGTACTTTATTTGTACTTAATTTTTTAAAAAAATAATCTATATTGTAACTAATGAGGAATATTTGAAATGGTTTCTTATATAGCAGAGGTCAGCAAACTTTTTCTGTCAAGGGCCAGATAGTAAATATTTTAGGTTTTGTAGGCCATGCAGCCTCTTTTACATCTATTCATACAGCTTCTGTTGCTGCTGTAACGCAAAAGCAGCCGTAGACAATATGTAAACAAATGAGCGTGGCTGTGTTCCGATAAAACTTTATTGACAAAAATAAGCAGCAGGCTGAATTTGGCCCTTGAGCCCCAGTTGGTTGACCCCTGTGTTCTACTCTAATACCAATGAGCCATGATGGGGTCTAGAGTGCATTTTTTACCTGGCCAGCATTCCGGAGCAGCTTTTCTAATCCTTTCACTTTGGAGGAGATTCATTTTGTCTTTCCTACAAAAGAGAAACCTTTTGAGAAATGAAATTTCTCATCCCAGCTTTACTTTAACTGGAAAAATTACTTAATCGCTTTGCTGTACGTTCTCTCATCTGTAAAGTAAAAGAGTCTAGCACAGGATTTCTCAACCTTGGCACTATCAAGATTTGGGGCTGGATGATTCTTTGTTGTGAAGAGCTATTCTATACGTCGTTGGATGTTCAGCAGTATCCTTGGCCTCTACCCACTGTGTGCCAGTTGTGATAACCAAAAATGTCTCCAGACATTGCCAAATGTCTCCCGATGGGCAAAATTCACCCCCAGTTGAGAACCACTGGTCTAGAGATCATTGTCAACAACAACACTAGCGACAACTATCACTCCTTAGAGTGCTTTCTTAGTGACAGGTAGCGCTCTCTGGACTTAGCATGTGAGTAACTCATGTGAATGTTCCAACATACCTGCAAGGTAGGTTCTGTTATACCTTGAAACAGAGGTGCAAGTAACTTGCCCAGAGCTACACACTTAATAAGTATACCCAGAGAATCAGGCTCAAGTGTCCATGGTCCTAACCATCTCAGACATTCTAATAAATGAGATTATTTCATATGCAATCAACTCTAGTGTTAACTACTATTAAGTCTACTAGAGAAAAACAAAATTTAAATGATCGATAATTAAGTATTGCCCTGTAAAGTTGTCGTTCATCCAATGTAGACAAGTACCAACATTCTCTGAGATCTCTCCAGCTATAGATACAGGCCTGATGGTAATAGGGCCTCTGGGCATCAGTGGTCACTTCCTGTCCTCCTAAAGAAAGGGATATACTCAGGCCTACAGGGTGACATTATGGTGTGCCAAATCATCTAAGCTGTAGCCCAGCTGTTCTGTAGGATTTAGTTAAAGATGAGGTACAGGTCTACAATCCCTCATCTGTGATTGTGAAATGCAGAAAGCTTTGAAAGTCAAAAGGTTTTTGTAACTCATTTGGTAGCAGTAACTGATTAGTGTGACCTTAGATTCATTTGACAGCAAAATTGGACTGAATTACTGAGTCTATTTAGTCTTTATGTATTTGACTTAATGTGATTATTCATGTATTTGATTCAGAGATATTAATGGTTTTGATTAATATGTGCAGACCTCACTGGGATCTTACATCATATACATCATTGGCACTGTTTTACTTTTCTAAAATCCAAAACATTCTGAATTCTAACATACATCTGGCTCTAAGGGTTAGGATAAGGAATTGTAAATATCTGTAACAGGATTCCCCATTATTTTTATTTCTTAATTCCTTGGTTATTGCTGCAATGCTGGACTCTGTAAGGTCAACGGGAAAGAATTATGAAGCATTTATTTGGGTAGTTTTGATAATTAGAGGTTGTTACATATCTAATTTGCTAAGTCAGCAAGAGGAAACTGAGAGGAAATGAAATAAAAGCAACAGCTGTTTTGGAATCTGTTTGGGATGGTACATTTTTTTAAAACAACCCAAGTAAACATGACTGAAATGTGGTATATATAGAAACAAAGGCATATGGCATTCATCTTCAAAGTTGTCAAAGTTCTTATGATATTTTGACTTTCCTTTTGCACATTTTTCATAGACGTAGAGCTGTCCCTCAAAGTTTTTTGATATGTTGATGCTTAAAGGAACTACAAATGAAGAAACTAAATTTAAGGGGGATTATATGCAATATGAAAAATGACTGTTAGGTACATGGAATCCTAATTTAAAAATATACCTTTTTTAGTCAAACTCATAGAAACAGAATGTAGAAAAGTAGTTGCCAGAGGATGGGAAATAGGGGAAATAAGGAGAGGTTGGTAAAAGGGTACAAACTTTCAACTATAAGATGAATAAGGTCTGAGGATCTAATGTGTAATGTGATGACTATAGCAGATAACACTCTACTGAAATTTGCTAAGAGAGTAGAATTTAAATGTTCTCACCAAAAAATATATACATTTATATAAATGTATAGATACAAATATATATTTATATGTAAAAATATGTGGGGTGATGTGGTAATTAACTAGATGGATAACGTATATTAAATCATCATGATGAACACTTTAAATATCTTACAATTTTATTTGTCCATTATACCTCAATAAAACTGAAAAATATACATACACCTTTTTTTCTGATTACAAAAGTAATTTATAACTAATGTAGGCCATCACTGTTTGTTATTAGCCACACGTGTGGCTATCAAGTAATTAAAATGTGGCTAGTCCAAATTGAGATGTACTGTAAGTATAAAATATACTGCACATTTTGAAGACTTAGTACAAAAGAAAAAAGACTGGAAACGTCTCATTGATAATTTTTTCTGTTCATTACATGTGGAAATGATAAGGTTTGAATATATTGGGTTAAATAGAATATATTATTAATATTAGTTTTTCCTGTTTCTTTTTACTTTTTTAATATGGCTACTAGAATATTTAAATTTACGTTTGTGGCTTCCATTATGTTCCTATTGGATAGTACTAGTAGAGTGAATCGAGATATTACAGTGAAACGACACAGAAAGTGAAAGTTCCTCAAAATTCTACTCTCAGAGAGAATCCAGAACTATTCTTCCTTGTCTTGTTTTTATCCATAGAAAACATATGTTGTTATTTTATATATTTTAAATATATCTTTTAATAAAAACAAGATCATGCTATATATGGTGTTTAGATACTTTCTTAAAAATATTTCTTGGGTGCTGGTCCGGTGGCGTAGTGGTTAAGTTTGCGTGCTCTGCTTTGGCGGACCAGGGTTTGCAAGTTCAGATCCCGGGCCTGGACCTACACACCGCTTGTCAAGCCATGCTGTGGTGGTGTCCCACATACAAAATTGAGGAAGATAGGCACAGATGTTAGCTCAGGGCCAATCTTCCTCACCAAAAAAGAAAAATATATATATATTTCTTGGACATCTTAGAATCAATTAAGATGCATTAGGGAAGCTCATTGTTTAATAGAGTTTATAATGAATCCTTATATAAAACAAATAATTATTGTGTAAGACTTGCCTTCAGATTACTATATTTTAGATTAATCTGTGTTTTCACAAATCAGGTTTCTGATTTGTCATTAAAGTAAGATATGCCCTCCTGCATGTTCTGTGGAGGAGAGAAAATACTTTTAAGTATAATTTAATACTTTTTAACTTAAGTATAATTTAATAAAATATAAATTCTCTATTTTCTTTTTCCAGCAAATTCTGCCCAGCTGGTTGTAGAGACATAGCAGGAGACATTTCTGGGAATGTGGTGGATGGATATAGAGATGTAAGTAATTGAGGGTAATTTTATGGCAGGGAGGAAATTAAAAAGAGTAAGTACTTATTGCTCTGCCTAAATTCATTACAAAGTATAGTCAAATAAGGTTTAAAACTATGTAGATAGATGCACGATTCTTCTCTGGGAATAGAGATATGAAATAATAAGTATAAAAATCAAGGTTATTCATGCATCCATTCCTATTTTTAGCATTTCTAGTTAAGCATACTGTAAATAAAACAGTAAACAAAATCCTTTTCAACATCTGAGAGTATAGTTCCATCCATTTTGTATAAGAGGTCATCCTTTTTGTTATAATTTATGTTTTTATTTTAATGCTCCAGTTGGTTCATGTAATATAGCTAAGGCCATGAATAGTCACCTCACAGAACAGTGACATTGTGTCTGGGACCAGTGAAGCCATCTAGCCTACTCTTATGTGTTATTCCCCTCCTTCCTTGCACCTCAATTTCTTAAGTTTAATGAGACTCTCTGGGTTATATATATTGTTCTCAGAGAAAAATAAATTCACAAGAAGTCATTTTTCTAAAGTGTATGTCCTGTCTGCAGATACACAATCCTTCATTTTTTACTATTTATAGATTTCTATCCTGGAAATCTGATATCTGATTTTTTAAAATTTACATTGCTATTTAAAACAGTTGGGTTTCCAGCTTATGAGAATTGGCTTGAGTTATTAGAAATGTGAAAATCTGTATAGTGATAGAACTTTTCTAAGAGTTATTGACATGTCTTCATGCATGGGGAAAACTATACATGTTCTAGGAGACTGATAATTCATCTCCAGCAGGGGGAAAAAACTTGGCTTTAATTTTTGCTTTTAGTGCATCTTGATTCTGAAAGCAGCAGATTTTGTTATTTTGCTCTTTGGTTCCTTTTTCATGTGTTGTCTTTATTTAGAAGATTGACACAGGATATCCATTTGGCCTATAAATTGTTTGAATCTTAAAATGATTTATACTAGCTCACTTTGAAAATATACTTGGCACAGCCTATTCCTAAATGACTTCAGGAAACTAACTAAGAGAAATAAAAGGTTGAAGTATAGTTTTTCCCCCTAGCAATAAAATGTTTTTATTATTTTCCTGTCCCATGCAAGAAACTTAATAATTATGTACAATAAGAGAAATAGCATTGTTTTTTCTTACATTAATTGTTTATCTTGGCTCCTCTTGAAGAGCTGTCTTTTTCAGTGTAGCAGGTAAATGGTTTCCTGTGTGGTAGATCTGAGCACTTGATCTGCAAGTGCCAGCAAACAGGTTTCCTATTTGACTCACTAACTGGTTTTACACCGTTTGCTTTTAGAATGATTTTATCTGGAGGGAAAATTTGTACTTTGAAAACTAATCCCTTCCAAGAAGTCTGATTAGTGCCTTTTTTGTATATGTTGATATTGGGGGTGTATTAGGTATCTATTGTTACATAACAATATTACCACAAATGTAGAGGCTTAAAACAGCACATATGTTATCTCTCATGTTCTGTGGGCCAGGAGTTTGAGGATGGTTTAGCTAAGTTCTCTGCTTCAGGGTCTCACAAGGGTGTATCCAAGGTGTCAGCTGGAGTTGCAGTCTCATCTGAGGCTCAACTGGGGAAGAATTTACTTCTAAGCTCACATGATGTTGTCAGCATTCAGTTACTTATGGATTGTTGGACTGAGGACCTCAGTTTTTCCTGGATTTTGGCTGGAGGCTGCCCTCAGCTCCTTGCCATGTGGATCTTCTCCATGTCTGCTTGCTTCTTCCAAGCCAGCAAGGGAGAGTTTCCCAACAGGGGAGTCTCCTAGCAAGACATGTTACAATCTTATCTAATAGTATCGTGGGCATGGTGTCCCATCACCTTTGCCATATTCTATTAGTTAGAAGAAAGTCATAGCTCCTACCCACACCCACAGGGATTACACAATGGAGGAATACCAGGAGGCAGATAGCATGGGGGTTATCTTAAAGTCTGTCCTCCATGGTACCTTCATCGTAGAAAATGTGTTCAGTTTTAGCAAGTCTTTTCTGGAAGCGTCTTTGCAAAACCAAAGCATATCTTGTACATCAGGATGACAGAATCTGTAAAAACAAGTTACCAGAGAAGCTGCAGAAGAAGGTGCGCTGTCTCAGGGAAGAAATATGTTGTTTTAAAGAGCAATTACAGAAAAGAAATTGGTTCTCTATGTTGTTCCAAAAGGCAGAACTAGGATCACTAGATGAAAGTTGTAGGGAGGCCAGTTTTAGCTGCATATAAGGAATATTAAACAGAGCACAGTGGGATACGATGTCTCAAGAAACAGCCCTGGTCACTGGAAGTGTCCAGTGTAGATGTTACAACCATTTGTCAGAGATGGCCTGTGCATGTGTGGGAAGGTACTGTGGGGGTGGGGAAAGGGACGGTCTCTCAGGACGTGTTGGTGGAGACCTTTAAAGATCTTTTTGAATCCTTAGGATTCTGTGATTCTATCTCCATGACTGATGTATTAAGGCATCCGTATTTGCATATGCTTACCATGCCAGTGAAGCAGTATGGGCTTCTCTTGAAGATCTGCCTCACCTGGAAACCAGAAATAAAAAACCCCCAGAACAGTTTTTCTCTTGGTACCCTCTCCCAAGCCTGCTGACTCTACCATCTGCTTTTAAGAGAAAGACTTAATTAACTCGTTTCAGCAATTCTCCATTCCCAAAAAATGTTTAAGTATTGTAAAATAAAAAAAGACCGTACATATAGAGTGCTTCCAGTTTAGGAGGAGAAGGGGAGAAACCAGGCCTATTATACACACCCACAAAAAGCCATAGGGAAGTATGTTATAACGGTGAGCGATTGTCTCTGGGCAATGGCAATATGAGTGATTTTTTTTTTCATATTTTGCAACATTTCTATAATGAATGCATGTTACTTTTGTAAAGAAAATGTTATCAATATGGGAGTTATGAAGACTGTAGCGACATAAAAACAATTCCTACGATAGATTGAGGAATATAGTTTTATAATTTAACATTTCACCGTCATTCACCGCTAACATTTTAAACATGTGCTTTATTCAGGTTTTATTAAATGCAGTCTAAAACGTTTACAGTCATGCGTCGCATACTGACTTTTCCGTCAATGACGGATCGCATATACGGTGGTGGTCCCATAAGATTAGTACCATATAGTCTAGGTGTGTAGTAGGCTACACCATCTAGGTTTGTGTAAGTACACTCTATGATGTTCACACAATGATGAAATCACCTAACAATGCATTTCTCAGAACGTATCCTCGTCGTTAAGCGATGCATGGCTGTTCTTTTATATTAAAATTTCCTTTTAATACTATGTCAATACTTTTTAGTATAAGTTGATTTTTCCTAAAAAAAGATTTAAGAAAAATGCTCCAATTCTGGGATGATTTGATAATTGCTTTGAAGTTGTTTTAGTCTTACCTCAGGCTGATCTGTTTGGCCATCTTTTGTGGCTCAGTGAATTCAGAAATGTTTAATGCCATCAACCTGCAATTTCATGAGCCATGCACGTGTTCTCCTCAGCTGTCTGTTGCATTCTTTTTCCTGAATAATTACATTTACATTTAAATTATTTTGTTTGAGTTTGTTTAAGGCAGTTCACTAATTTACATAGGCCAGTGATGTGGCTTTCCTATATTAACATTTCAGTGAGGTTTAGACCTTAAAAATAGCTAGAAAATCAAGGTATAAATTCACTGTTCAAAAGAGAATTTTTTAAAAATTAGCTTCAATGAATGCAAATTTTTTAAATTGATACCAAAAAAGCCCCAACTTAAATAAACATCAATTTTATTCAAGTTGGTGGTGGGGGAGTGATTTTTTTTTTTTTTAAGGAAATAATCCTAGAAAGGGCTGATAATTTTTTCATAATAATATGATAGCCAGATTTGGTGGTTATTCTCTTGGAGATGTATCTTATGGCCTGCATTTAATATTATGGAAAAATGTGAGCTCTAATTAAATAAATTCCATAAAAAGGGTATATATACTATTGAGTTCCCTCAATACTGTGTTCTGTAGGATATGAGAATATTGCTGGCTGGTAGGTTCTATTGCTTGTTGACTTGTGAACTTGTCCTCTTGTAACCAAGGAGGCCCTGGAACATGCCGAGTCCATTGAGAGCTCTCCACAGGGCAGGGCTCCTGGGATGAAGGCCATCCCATTCCCAGACCAATTCCAAGGAAGACAGATGATCCCAGGACAGTAGGAATAGCTGCCCAGAAGACCACTGGACCAGTTTGCTTTTCGTTCTGGGGCTAAGAGAGAGGCAGGCACTCCTGGACCTTGTAATAGGTACACAGAGTACCCTTTACAGTCACAGGTGACAGACTCATTAGAAAAGATACTAGACATCATCCAGTCCAGCCTTTTCATTGTACAGATGAATTGGGAAGCTGGGTCCAGACCAATGAAATGACTCAGCACACCTGTTGGAGGTAGATGCAGAGCCAGGATGATGAGCTAAATTGCTGAATTTACATTCCAGACTTTTCCGTTACAACTGGCTCCACCATTTTGCACCCCAAGAGTCTAAAACAGAGATAAGAAACCTTTTGAAGAAAATTCAGGAAAAATAAAAACGCAAGCTGTTTGTTTAGAGTACATTCTTTTTCTCTTCAAATTCTTCTTTTTTCCCCCAAAATCAAGAAGAGTACTACCTGCATCTGTGTTTCAGCATTCTCATATTTCTTCTCTGTCAGGAAATCATCCTCTTTTTTTGGCTATGATAGTAGTCATTGCAAAACTAACTCACTTTGCCAAATCTAATCTAGTTTGGGAAATGTGAACTCTAAATTGAAGATCACAAAAGTTCTCAATTTTATTACAGCAACGTTCATTACAAAATATGGTTTGTCTCATTGGTCCTCCTAAGATTGTAGCTTAAATCTAAGAGAATTTTCCATTGCAAATAAGGTAATTGTCATTAACACAACGAGAAACTCCCAAGTCCGGTTATTGAGACACAATTTCGTGAGCTGGTTTTCTCTTTTTGGCATTAACCATTGTGAAGTGGGGCATTGTTTAGAAAATGATGCTTCTCACTCCTCAGTCCTGGGCTGACTGCCTAATCACCCTCCCACACAGGTATTGTGCTCATGGAGACCTCCAAGCCTGGGCACCCCATGGAAAAGTTCTAGTCCTTCTTCTAGCCCCACTTTCCGATGGGCCACTTCCAATCACACGGATACCTGCTAATCAGAGCCAGTCAGGTGCTCCCGCTTGGCTTGTCACACCAGCCGGTAGCCTTGGAGGGCTAAGCAGGTGCCAGCTGTTTGACCCTGTCAGCAGAGATTCAGGAAATGAGGTGTAGGTTGTGGGCCCTGGGTGGCTCATCATCGCTCTAAGAAATTCATGAAGTTGGCTGTTCCATGTAGTGTTCTGTGGCTAACATTACCATTTTGGTTTTGATGCCTTGTTAAATCTCTAAATTAATTGTACAATGAAGCTGTGGTATGGAAGGTTCGCCTTCTCAAATGATCCTTAGTATGTGTATCTGGTAAACCAAATGCAAGAAACTAATGAGTTATCTATTTCTGCTTCCACTCTAAAACTTAGTGACTTAAACTGACAGCCATTTTATTTGCTGATGATTTGTGGTCAGCAATTTGAGCTGGTCAGTTCTGAAGCTCCCCTTGCCTGGAATCACTCCTGTGGCTGTAGTCATGGTGGCTCCTCTGGGGCTGGAGGGTCTAAGGTGGCCTCACTGGCATTTGTGGCAGTTGGCTGGGCCACGTTAGCAGCAAGCTCTGTGGCCGACTTCAGGGTATGGCCACTGGGCGGTGCTATTCACTGGGGGGGCCACCACTACTGTAAATTACCTGCTTACCTTCCTAGTGGATAGGTTCCCAAGTTAGTCAGCATAAATGTGGACACTCTGATGTCATTTTGAGATACTTAGACAATCATTTTTTCCCTCCCCTTCTACTTTTTATTTAAGTAAATTATAGTTTAGTAATGTCATGGGTCAAATAGGGATCCTGACCACAAGTTATAAAAAAATGGAAAACTCCCATTGTATTTTAAATGTGTTCTTGAGTAAGCTATGATTGATGATGTTGCTGTGTTTCAGACCTCTTTATTGTGCAAAGCTGCCATCCATGCAGGAATAATCGCAGATGAACTGGGTGGGCAGATCAGCGTGCTTCAGCGCAAAGGGATAAGTCGATATGAAGGAATCCTGGCCAATGGTGTGCTCTCAAGGGAGTGAGTACTTTGCCTTTTGTTCTGAGTGGAAGGTAACCCCGAAGGCATAATTAAACAGCGCACAATTTTGAAAGGACAGCGGGCATGTGATAGCAAGGGTTTGTCAACTGAGAAAAATATGCGTGAGTGCTTAGAGCGGCATTTATGGTGTCTACATGAAGATAAATGTGGCAATAAAAGAGCTCACTGTTTATGCTGACAAATAAATTAAAATGGCACAGATGTGGAGTCCCAGGGCAGAGGACTATCCCTACTCTCAGGTGCTTTAGTGGGAGAGAATAAAACTTATTTCTTTTTAGTTTTTCCACTTTCAGTAAATTACTGGCTGTCTCCAATATTACCGAAGATACTGAAGGAGATAGGGGACTGAAATAAACTCAGACAGAACCCTGAGCTCCCCAGAAGATCCCTAGAGACAATCTCTTAATGATGAATAATAGTTTGGGAGGTGAAAAAAAGATAGCTTTTGTTAATATTGTTGGTAATTTCTCTGGTATGTTATCCCCTGCTCTTTCAACTTCATGAGAAAAAACTATGTCAGTTGCTTTAAACATTTCAACCTCAGCTTTTAATGCTTTCAGGTTTCCTCAGCTTTCAGAGTGGGAAACTAGAGCTGTTAGAACTAAATATAGGCCCGCTTTGTGGTCCAGATGTCCGCCATATAAACAGGCAGCTTAGAATGGTCCAGAGGGACGCTCCTCTTGGGTGGACGCCTAGTGAGGGAAAAGGGCTCCTCGAGCCACTGTGTTTCTCTCTTGCTCCCTCCCTCTCTATCTGCTCCAAAATGTCTTCCTGCTATTGCCACTCTATGTTCTTTTAGACAAGTTGCCACGTGGTCTTGGTTCCAAGAATATGGCACAAGCCAGAGGCTATAGGCATTTCATTTTTGCTACCACTCACTAGTCTGTGTGTATAGACTCCCTGCCCCTGCCATTTTGCCCTGGTCCACTCTTGCATGCAGACAGAGCATGATCATATTTTACTGTTCCATTCTCACAGTGGGCTGTGGACCATCTTATCTGGTAAAAAAATCATATTATGTGGGCTAGATAGGTTCCCAAGTTAGTTAACATAGAGTGATTCTGGTGTCATTTTGAGAAAGTTATACAATAATTTTTTTCCTTCTCCTTCTACTTTTTATTTAAATGTATCGTAGTTTAGTTTAGCAATATTGTGGGTCAAATAGGGATTCTGACCCCAAGTTATAACGTTGTTTTTCTAGGAAAATGAATTTTAAGTTCCAAAGAACCAACTTAAGAACTCACAAGTGAACTTTGGGATTTGTGGATTGGGGGTGTTGGCCTAGGCTCACAGGAGAAGGTGTTTGGAAGCAGTGACTGACGTTGGGGGAGAAGTTGGTTGGGTCACCTTCATGAAAGAGGCAAGCCTTAGGTTTGATGGAAGGCAGGAACAAGGCTTCAGGGAACACGGGTAGAGTCAAGGCAGAGCTCCCAAGGCACTTCCGAGTTCGGGGGTGCGGGTGGGGGTGACTGGAGAGGGTATTCCAGTCCAACCTTTTCACAAGCAACACAAGCAATCTATAAAAGGCAGTCATCCGCTAAGGAGAGGGTGCATGCTGCACGCTTGGACATGCAGACTCATCTCTCTATTTTTGTGTTCTCTGCCTGCCATGACCTTCCCGTTTACTTTTCCCCTTGGATAGGATTTTTAGCTATGAGAGGCCTCTAAGTGTTCTTTTTGTATTATCCGGACATTCAAAGATAAATTAGTCCCAAATTTGTGCCAAAGTTTAACATCTAAAAGCTTAGTAACAGGATGCCTTTGGAAACTAAAATCCTTACTCGGATAAATAAAATTTATATATACGTGTGTGTGTTTGTTGTGTAATATATATATACACACTATACACACACAAATATATATAGACACATATGTACTACACATAAAATTTTATATACATATGCACACAGGTATTATATATATACATATATGCACATACATATGTATATATATTTTTTCACTTGTATATTTGCCTGAAACCCTTCGGAACATTAAAATTTATATTGCTTATGCACAGTAAGCTTTAAATGTCAGCTTGACCCTGACTTTTGAGGATCTGTTTCTTTTTGTGTTTTTTCTGGTTTGTTCTATTGATACTAGGCACTATTTCAGGAAGATACTAGGCTGTGGCCTAGATTTGTTGGGGGTGCTATCTCCAAATAGGAACAAAGAATTGTCCTTTAGCTTTAAATCTGTTTTTTGGAATCTCTTGCCTATGTTCGTATTCATTTGAATGCTTCTTTTGTAGAAAAATAGGATAGTAAAAAGTTTAACTTGGATTTTATTTTACTTTTGAAGAAAAATTATTAAAATTATTGAGTAAAAGTAGATGTTATGTTCTCAATTACTTCTGCTACATCAACTGGGCTTCATACATACGAAGTCACTTTATATAATTTGAAATTAAACTTTGATGCAAAAATAAGAGTACAAAAACCGAAACCATTCATGAATTAGGAAAAGCTTGGCTCCACGTTCCATATAGTTATCTGAACAATTTGTCTGATTTTTGTTCTGGTGGCAGGAGATAGAAAGGTCCCTTCTTACTTCTAGCTGTGTTTTGCACTGACTTTTTGTACTGAGCAGAGAAGAGTAAACTGTATGCAAACACAGTCTCTTCCACTCATTTCAATTCCCAAATCTTCAGGGAGCAGTTGTTTTTATCTGTGCTGTTTTGCTGTTGGGGAACCACTGTACGTGCGGTCATTGAACTTCTGTTCCCACACACGATTGTTTGGCATTCAGGAAAAAACACAGAAGGAAGCATTGCAGCTGAGGAAGGAGGAGTCCCTAAAGTAAATATCGAGGGTTCTTCTGGGATTCATCCTGGGTCAGGTCACTTCCTTGGTTTGAAGAGACCAGAATGGAATCAGGAAGAGGGCTGACCTCATACAGAGGATGGTGGCTCCAACCATCAGCAAGGAAGGCTTTCCTTTTTGTTTACATCAGACTATTCTTGATGACTTCTGTAGCCCTCTGGGAAGGCTGGCAATTCCTGTAAATCTGATTGAATTCATTCCCCCTAATGTGTGAATGCCTCACAACCCCACCCTCCCTAGGGCATTTTCATTTTTAAAAGAGGAGGCTCATTTACCTATAGAATTCTCTGAGTGGTTGTATTTAATTAGTTTAATAGAATGAGATGGAAAAACATTCCAGCTGATAATGGAGGAAAGCCAGGCTGAGAGCTGTCAGACGCAGAGCCCTCCCTGGCTGGCGTTGTCTTCTCAGTGTTAACTCCTAAGTTCTCCTTTCCATAACTTCTTTTTTTCAACAACCACAACAAAATAAGTATTTTAATGTTTCATAGCCGTGAGACCCCGTTTAGGCTCTCAGGGTTGCAGCAGTATTATTTGGGCTTATTTGGGCAAATTTCAAGTGTAATACTTAGTGCAGGAACATTCGAGAAAATGGAAAAATCAAAAGAGAGGCTCTAAATAAATCTTATTAAAAATTTAAATATGAATTGCAACAATATGCACCTTTCTTTAAAGGTTAGGAGAGCTGGGCCCTCACTCCAGCTTTGCTTAGGCAAGTCTCATGACCCAAGGGGGTCTGCATTTTCTCATGTGAGAAGGGATTGGTGCCTGCATTCTATTCAGCACAGAGATTATAATAGAACCTTTATGTGGAATACCGGGGCTTGTGGAGTGTCTGTCTGAGAGTGGACAAAGAATATGAAAGAGAAAAATCCATTCCGGAGAGTTTGACTACTTGTTACTTCTAAAAAAAATTTTTGATGGCAAGGGGCTTGTACTTTTGTCCAGACTATTTTTGGGTTCTCTGTGGATTTCACAGTTCTGTACTCTGTCCTGATTTCCACATATAGTTCAGAGCCAACATTTAAAATAATAAGCAGTACTCCCAGCGTGTAAAACAATTGAACCTAACAGTGACATCTACATTTTTGTGTGTTTACCTTAGTATCTAATATAGTAAGTACTATGCACGTAAGATTAGTCTTGAGACTTCCAAATTTTCTATTTGTTTTGCATATTTTTACACCGGTGAATTGGTGAGGGCTTTACAAAAAGGTAAATACAGTCTTGGGCCATAGGAATCTCTACTCCACCAAAGACAATTGCAAAAGAAGGCTGATTTGATAATTTTGCCCTTGAGAGTAATACAAGCTCTGGGACTGCAAGGGTCCAGAGGTCTGACAGTCAAGGCCAGATGAGCAGGAGGACGGTCTTGCAGCACTGAGGGCCAGTTCAGGCCAGGTCAGTGAGAAGCTATGAGTTTTCTCCAGCTGTCCCTTGTCATCCAGAAGCAAGAGCTGGGTCATGGCTTGGTGCCCATTGCTACAGCAGGTAGGAGTGTGACTGGAGAGAGAGACTGGGCTGAGGCTGTCCCCAGAGCCACACTGCTGGGGCATGACCCCCAGGGAAGGAGTAGAGAAGTCTGTAGAGAAGGTAGCTAGCAAATGACATGCTCATTCTTCTAAAAGTGGCCAGGCTTCTTCATTTCTCTCGATGGTCCTTGACTGTTGATGAATGCGATGCTTTAAGGTGACTGCTGAAGCAAAGAGTATTCAGGGCAGTGATCCTTTCTGCCTCCATCACCATATATTAATCAATTGGGATTTAAGATTGTTCCTTAGACAGTATATGTGCACATTCCTTCCCAATACAATGTGGAATGATGGAACAGCACAGGATTTTGATTCAAAAGCAGTGTCTCAGAGCCCTGGCCATTTGTCACTTGAATTTAGGAAAGTTACTTACCCTTCATGGGCCTGGGTTTCTCGATCTGTAAAATACCAATGATGAAGACAGTTAACAGTGGCCTTGCCGGGGTGCTGGGAGGGTCCCATAAGGTGTGGGAAGGCTCTGGGAGCCCTCTGCCATAGGGCTGTATCAGTCATTAAGATCCAGTTAAGCAACTCACCTCCTCATGTCTGTGTTTATTATTCCAGTGGTTCCCTGTCAGACAAGCGATTTCTGTTTACCTCCAATGGTAAGGACCATGCTTTCCTTAAGAATTTGATATTTTAAAATCCTCAGTGGTAGTTTATTCTTCCATATCCCTCAGATGGTTTAGTTTAAAGGACTTTTTTTCTTTTTTCCTCAGGTCACATAGCACCAAGTATGCTGTGACTTAAAAATACACAAGGCAAGAAGCCCAGTTGGCATTAAGGAGAAAATATTTTTCTTTATAATTTAATACCATAATGTTTTTGTTGTTGTTGAGGAAGATTCACCATGAGCTAACATCTGTGCCAGTCTTCCTCTATTTTGTGTGTGGGTTGCCACCACAGTGTGGCTGCTGAGAAGTGGTGTAGGTCCACGCTCGGGAACTGAACATGGGCCGCTGAAGCAGAGCACGCCGAGCTTAACCACTAGGCCACGGGGCTGGCCCCAATAACATAATATTTTTACATATAATATATTATAATATTTTTTCTTTATAATCTAAGCTCGCTCAAAGTTTTGCCAAAAAGAATGAAAACTTGAAACGACATTTATTTTAAGATAAATTCCTTTATGTTAGATTTTAACAGAGAAAGCTTTTAAATAGTGCAATTTGATTTGATGGTTATATTGAATTAAGTAACTGAAAATGAGTTTATAAAATAAAGGCCTTTTAGCCCCTCTGTCATGGAATATATTCTATGTAAATATTCTCCCTCACTTAAAGTATTTCAAGGAGAAAATAGGAGTGTGTCTTCTTTGGCCTTTATTTATGACTTCCATATTGCCTTGGACACGGTAGAGTTAACCTCATAAGGATTATGTTGGGTACAGTTTACTGATCTTCAGATCACCTGAAGCACCCACTCTTCAAGGGTTCAGAGAGTGGAGTCCCACTCTGATCAAGTGAGAAGAGCCTCAGCATTTTAAACCTTTAAGACACCCTGCACTTTGTTGAAATCGGGGTGAATTTAGAAGATTAGAAAGGAAAATCTATAGTGGAGACAAAAATTTGTCCCTTATAGGAGATGTGACTTCGGCGAGGTCTATTAAAAAGAAAAGCAGCAACAATTTCAATACACTTAAGTACACATGAGTCAAATGCACGTCTGGATCATTAAAAAACTAGTAATTAAACAGTTAATTCAGTATCACAATGGAGGTAAATCAACTGAATAATTCTAGGTGAGATGGGGGTACATTTTTTTTCCCTTTCATTTTGTGTCTATATCTGAAATATTTTCCTGCTCTTTTCATCTAGGTTGCAGCAGATCCTTGAATTTGGAACCTGACAGGCAAATCAGAGCTTCTTCTTCTTGGCAGTGGGTCAATGAGACTGGAGAACAAGTTCATTGGTCTCCTGGCCAAGCCCGACTTCAGGACCAAGGCCCATCATGGGCTTCGGGGGACAGCAACAAGAACCACAGGCAACGAGAGTGGCTGGAGATCGATTTGGGAGAGAAAAAGAAAATAACAGGTACAGACAGAAGTGCAATTGCACGAATGAAAAATGACTCGCTGTTGAAATTATGTTTTTGATTTAGAGAGGTGCGTCTCTCTCTACCTCAGAGTACTCTATGTCTTTTTGTAAAGTAACAGATCTTCACATTGTCTCTGTGGGAAGAACCTGTGTGCGGTTATAAATATGGATGTATGGATTACATAGCCGATACCTCATTGGTGAAACCTTTTTCTGGCATGTTGTCAGTGTGAAAACACTCCTCTGTGATCAGGTTTCTAATGCAGATAAGAAAAGTTGGCCTATAAAATGATTTGAGATTTCAAACAAGAAAATAAAAAGAAAAGAAACCTGAAATTATAATACATTATATGTATATAAAGTATTTTTAAAACTAACCTATAAATAATATTTTCTTACAAGGAATTAAGACCACTGGATCCACACAATCAAATTTCAACTTTTATGTTAAGAGTTTTGTGATGAGCTTCAAAAACAACAACTCCAAGTGGAGGACCTATAAAGGAATTGTGAATAATGGAGAAAAGGTAAGAGAAACTCTGGAGGCATGAGCTGAGTAAGAGAGCAGGCCTCCAAATATTTTCATCAGTGTGTTTCCAGAAAACAGATTCGCAGCACCACTGTAGTTAGATAACTTGGCCTTTGTTTGCAAGGCCTTGTATCTTCAATATCAAAAATGTCTATAAAAATGCAACAGACATTGGTTTCATATAACCAGATATGAGTGGCTTGATAAAGACCTAAAAACTAACTAATAGAATCTTTAGGTAAAAGTTACCTGTTTCTACAGGTGTTTCAGGGCAACTCTAATTTTCGAGATCCAGTGCGGAATAATTTCATCCCTCCCATTGTGGCCAGATATGTGCGGGTTGTCCCCCAGACGTGGCACCAGAGGATAGCCTTGAAAGTGGAGCTCATTGGTTGTCAGATTACACAAGGTAGGACTCGGGGTGAGTCAGTGAGTTATTGGATTCTGGTCATCTCCTTTCATAAACTGTCGTTGCTAATGTGGTCTTTCCAACATCTCTTCTCTTTCAGGTAACGATTCTTTGGTGTGGCGCAAAATAAGTCCAAATACTGTTGGTTCAACTAAAAGAGAAGATGAGATAATCACAAACGCTGTCCCCTCTGAAGAAATGCCCAAAGGTAGAGCAGTTATTGTTTTGTGGTTTCCTAAGGAATATAACTGGTACTCCACCCGATATTACAGTAGCTTGAACAACATTTTTTTCTCTGTCATATGAATGTCTAGAGGCAGATGGTCTAGAGGTATCGGTCCATATGTAAAATGATGTATATGCACATTAGTCATTGCAATATTGTAAGCAGAAAAAGACTGGAAACAAACTTCTGTGCCTTTGAAACACTAGGTAAATATTTTATGGAAAAATAAAATAGCACATCCATACCATGGAATACTCTCTGCAGCCATAAAAAAGAATGTGTTAGGGTGGTGCAAGCGGTTAAGTGCATGTGCTCCACTGCGGCGGCCCCGGGTTCGCCAGTTCGGATCCCGGGCATGCACCGATGCACCGCTTGTCAAGCCATGCTGTGGCGCCATCCCATATAAAGTGGAGGAAGATGGGCATGGGTGTTAGCTCAGGGCCAGTCTTCCTCAGCAAAAAAAAAAAAAAAGAAGAAGAAGAAAGAAAAAGAAGAGGATTGGCAGATGTTAGCTCAGGGCCAATCTTCCTCACAAAAAAAGAAAAAAAAAAGAACGTGTTAGTAATATAGAAAGCTCTCTGAGATATATTGACAACTTAAAGAAATAAGCGTGGTATCTATGTAGCACTCTATCATGTGCGTGTGAAAAGGGGGGAATAAAGAATGAGTATATATATTCATCCATTATCTGGAAGAATGTCAAGAAACATAATTTTGCTTCTTGTGGAGGAGGAACAGAGGTAGGAAGGAGACATTACCTGCCGTACCTTATACTTTCTGAATTTTAAACATGTAAATGTACATCTATTCAAGTAATGAACATTAAAAGTACATTTATTTTTGGGGGCCAGCCCGGTGGCACGAGTGGTTAGGTGCACATGCTCCGCTGTGGCGGCCCGGGGTTCACCAGTTCAGATCCTGGGTGCGCACCGACGCACTGCTTGTCAAGCCATGCTGTGGCGGCATCCCATATAAAGTGGAGGAAGATGGGCACAGATGTTAGCCCAGGGCCAGTCTTCCTCAGCAAAAAAAAAAAAAAAGGAGGATTGGCAGATGTTAGCTCAGGGCTGATCTTCCTCAGAAAAAAAAAAAGTACATTTATTTTTGAAGAATATAAAATAATTTGCATATTTTATAAAATTTAGAAAGATGAGGGAAATATAAATCAGAAAATAAAAATCAGGGGCCGGCCCCGTGGCTTAGCCGTTGAGTGCACGCGCTCTGCTGCTGGCGGCCCGGGGTTTGGATCCCAGGCGCGCACTGACGCACTGCTTCTCCAGCCATGCTGAGGCCGCATCCCACATACAGCAACTAGAAGGATGTGCAGCTATGACATACAACTATCTACTGGGGCTTTGGGGGAAAAATAAATAAAAAAATAAAATTATTAAAAAAATGAAAATAAAAATCAGCATCCGTAGATCCATAGATCACCATATCCCACTGTATCCAGTCAAATATATTTATATTTATAACTTTGAGACAAAATGATAGCATACCATATATTCTGTTCTGTAGCATGTATTTTTCACTTAACACTGTATTCTGAACATTTTTCAATGTTATTAAATAGTCGGAAAACACAATTATTAATATCTTTATAGTATTTTTTCATATGGATATCCCATTATTTAGTTAACCATTCCCCTACGGTTGGATGTTTAAGTTGTTAGATTTTTCCCAAATTTCCACTCTTATAAATAACACTGCTGTTATTTACGTAAATTTTGTTCCTTTCTAAGTTCCTTACCCTGCCTTTCATGAACCACACATTTCCACTCCTGCTTATCCCTTTCTCCCCAGGGATCACAGAGAAAGAAGGGTGAGAACAAATATTTCTCCTTTAGTTTGCATAGTTTCACAAGCTTGGGGCCTGCTTTAGTGGCTGTTAAATAAAGTCACCTCCTTTTTTAAAGCAGAAAGGTTGTAGGCAGACACAGTCTGGTGTTGCATGTAGCAAAGTGGAAATGCTGTCTGAAATCAGCAGGCTGCACTTCCTTTCAGTCCGCAGCTCTACAGTTCTGGAAATGAGGCACCAGGGGTTCCTGCGCCTCTGTTATTGTACAGGTTTGAACCCGCCCACCATCTGGGGAACTGGTTGCTTGAGCCCTGCTGAGAGCTCCACACTGTGCTTAAATCATTTCCCTGTCTGAACAGCTCCCAGCTAGGGGGCCAGCGTTAACCCTTCCCCCTCAATTCTGACTTTTGCTGTCTAATATGGTCCAAGCAACAAGCTCAGAGTAAATGTTAATCCTCAAGGAAAATTGGAAACTGCCTTCAGGGGGGAAAAAAAAACTAAATTTTATTTTCCTAAACCTTAGCCAGGATTCTGAATCCTCTCTTTTTGCTTTCTGTAATATCAGTAAAGGCCTAACATGTATTTATTTTGACCATATATTAAACCGTTGAAGACCTTTCATCAATGTTCAGTTTTGGATCATGAAATCAGTTGCAGTTCATTTCTCTTGTAATGTGGTGGCTTCCCCCTTCTTAGGAATAAACATCACAACCATCGCTCTTCCGCTGGCGCTCCTTGCCCTGCTGGTTGCTGGAATGGGACTCTTTGCAGCCCTTAGAAAGTATGTGACTTTACATTTTTTAATTTCTTTTCTAATTGTGTAAATAATCACAAAACCAACATATTGACTCTTTAGATGTTCATGTGTAGAAAAGCAGCATCACTTCTTCGAAGATACAATGTTCACTTCTATCTTAAAAACAAGTTGGGAAGAGGTAGAAAGTATCAAGTATTATTTTATAAACAGCACTTATCATTTAGAAACCTTTTCAGTAGGATTTTTTGTCTCAATAGGAGGAAGAAGAAAGGAAATCCTTATGGATCAGCTAAGGCTCAGAAAACAGGTGGGTTGAAAACTCTATCTACAGTTTTATTCTGTCTTTGAGGAGGGGACAGGATCTGCTGATTAAAATCAGGTCTGTGGCCCATACTTGTAGGATTAAACAAATAAGATCTATAGCCTTTAAGTCACCAAATCTACAAAGAAGGAATGTATTGTATCCTATCTCGTTATTTAAATTCAGAGTTTTCATGGCCAGTTTACTTTTTTTCAACACCATCCCATCATTTATCAGCATTCAGTTTTGGGGGGTGGGCACTGGAGTTTAGGCCACCACATGGCCTGTCATCCAGGAGAAGGTATAAAAGCCCCATCTGTGAACTGAACATGGTCTAGCTCTCTCAGCATCTTCAGGCTCCACTGTGTTCTCCACTCTGGGAAAGTGGGGGAAGGACTAGGCAGGGCTCACATTCAGGTTCCAAAGAATCTTTAGGACACAGGATGCCCAAGCAACAAGTCAGCTGTGGTCTAGAGGGAGGGCAGTGGGGCAGGACCCCTGAGAACCTCAGGGACCACTTGGGACTCCACCTCCACAGGGTCTAAACAGCCAGCTGTGTTGACTCTTCTGGGTCACAAATGCCGAGTCAGTGCAGACTATGAAAACCATGCCCAGATGGGCTAACACAGGGATAGGCTGGGACCTGATGAGCACACAAATACATCTAACGGCACAGCGGACAGCATGGCTGGGATAGTGTTTGCTGTTGTTATAACAACCTCAGCATGCTGGTTCCACCACACACACCTGAAGGGCCGTGGCCGTGCATTTATCATGGTCAGCCGGCAAAAGGCAGCCTGACCTCTGTCTCATCGAGGAACACATGATGAGTATGTGCATTCCACTTCTGAGATACTAGTCTGTTTCATGTTATCTTTATTCCAGACTGCTGGAAGCAGATTAAATATCCCTTTGCCAGACATCAGTCAGCTGAGTTTACCATCAGCTACGATCATGAAAAGGAGAAGACACAGAAGTTAGATCTCATCACAAGTGACATGGCAGGTAAGTGTGACGCCTCTGTGACAGCGCTATTAGATCGCTTTCTAGATCGGAGGGGCTTGCTTGTGGGGCAGGGGAGACCAGGAGGGTCGTAAGACTAAAATCTTTTTGTTTAGATGGGGTCCAATAAATCAGTAATGTGTGAAGTTTTCTTTGTGCACTCTGCACAGTTACAAACTGACACTGAGGTATTTCTCAAAAGCCCCACTCAGCCGAGGCTCTTACACCTGCGGCGGCTATGTGACATCCAGAACAACGGCACTGAAGTACCACTAAATCTGGAAGCCCTTAATTAATCTACTTTTGTTACCTACGTTTTGATTAAGGCATTAGGAAAGAGGGACTAGAAAGATGAACTAAGCACAGCACCTGCCCTTGAGGAAGAGGAGACAGGAGATGAAGGAACCTGTCCAGTGTTATAATGGCCTCAATGTCCCTGAGAAGCCATTGTTGAGAGCTGAGCTTCCCAAGCTATTTGTGGGGAAGGATCCGTTTTCTGCTTTTTTTTTTAAATTTCTAATCCATCAAGGACGAATACTTTTGTAAAATACAGTATAAATTAGTAATAATCATGAAATTTTAAAAAATTTTAAAAACTTTTTTACAAAGCTCTGATTTTTTTTTATTACATTCAATGGACATAAAATTACTCTCTCAAATTGCTGTTTCTAAACACTTGCTCTCAATGTGTGTATTATCTCTTTGCAGACCTGTCACAGACAGTTCTCAGATATGTAGGTGTCCACGGACTGCCCTCTGAGTAGCACTGCCCTAGTTTCTCGCTCCTCAAAGTGGGGTCTGAGGACCACCAGCATCAGCATCATTTGAGAGCCTGTTAGATGCAGGCTTTCAGGCCAGGCCCTGGGGCTACCAAACCAGAAGTTCCCGGGTGAGGCGTGTAGATACCAAAGTCTGAGAGGTAGCAGTGTAGAAGTTGCCTGAGCCGTTTCAGGGACAAAGAGAGCATCTCTACAATCCAAATCCATCCCCTGGTCCTTTCCTCTGACAATTCACCTTCTACCTTGGGGGTAACGCAAGAAGAGGGGAGAACCCCTTTTCTGTCCTCTTCTTCCTTTCATTCTCCTTCCTCACTGCATGGTCTTTCTTGGGCTCCTTAAATGTGCGAGGCCGCAGGTTCCCCTCTTGCGCCCACTCATCTGCAGTCTCTCCTAAACAGTCTCCCGCGTACCACTCCAGAGCTTCCAGAAGAGCCCTTCCTTGAGTATTTGTCTGCTCTGCTGCTCACACCCACACTTCCCTCCCTGCCCCCCATAAGTCAGTAATCTTCACCTGCTGGATGTCTCTAGCTGCAAGTGTCACCAGTTCCTCAGGGGCTCCAAAACTGAACCCATTGTTCCCAACCCTCCCCACATATGCTCCATGCGTTCTTTTCTAAGCAGCTTCCCCAGTGCGCACCCCAGTCTTCTGGGTTTAACATCTGGGAAGGGCCCTTGGCTCCCCTCTTGCCTCACACCCCACATCACTGGTGTCAGTGCGGTGCACAAACGCGTCTGCTCTTCCCTTTGCAGATTACCAGCAGCCTCTCATGATCGGCACCGAGACAGTCACGAGGAAGGGCTCCACCTTCCGGCCGATGGACACCGAGGCGGACGAGGCGGGGCCGAGCGCCGAGGCGGGCAGTCACTACGACCGCCCCCTGCCGGGCCGCCACGAGTACGCGCTGCCCTTGACGCACGCCGAGCCCGAGTACGCCACGCCCATCGTGGAGCGGCACCTGGCCCGCGCGCACACCTTCTCGGCGCACGGCGGCTACCGCGTCCCGGGGCCCAGGCCGGCGCACAAACACTCCCTGTCTTCTGGCAGCTTCTCCCCGGCAGGCGGGGCCGGCGCCGCGAGCGCGGGCTACCGGATGCCGCAGAGCCCCGCGCCCCCGGACCCGGGCTACGATGAGCCCAAGGCCGGCGGCTGCGTGACCGCGGAGCGCGCCGATCCCGACTATCAGAAGCCGCAGCCGCGTCCCGCCACCGGCGACGCCTACTCCGCGCCCCGGGACTGCCTCAGACCCCTCCACCAGACGGCCATGACTGCCCTTTTGTGAACACAATGTGAAAGAAGCCTGCTGTGGTACTGAGCGTCGCGCCGTGTGGCACTGGAAGAGGGGAGATGGGTTCAAGTGTGTGCGGGTGTGCGTGCGTGCAATTGAATCGGATCCTGCGGTGGAGTCCCTGAGACCACCTCTCCTGCTGTTTACAACGTTGTGCAGCTGGTTTTGTTCTGACCCTTAGGGCAAGAGTCCCTTGGTGTTTTGTTGGGCTGGAAAAATGAAAATTTTCAGATGGCCTTTTCATTTCTCTAACTGTGATATTGAGCTGCTTTGGTGTAAAATGTGCAATCTGTACAGAGTTGTATTTAACAAGAATTAAAGTAACTTAAGTTTGCTTTATCAGATTTTCGTTCTGCACAGAGGTTAAGTGGGAGAATGCAGCTGTCGCAAAAACGTATATAATAGTGTGCTCACTTTTGAAATATAATTGATCTGATACTGTGTCAGCAGCAGGTCTGTTTAAGCTTAAGCTTGTTGTTCGTGTGGCTCATTTCCTTTCCTTTGATAACTAGAGCTAAAAGCGTTGTTCACATTCTCCTGGAAGGAATGAAATTACTTGAAGCGTGAAAAGCCCACCAGGGCGGTTGTTAGCAATTGTGATTGTAGATTTAAAAAAAAAAAAACCACCACCTCGGCAGCTGCCTGTCCCTGAGACTCCACTTCAGATGGGGACGTGCGGGCCGTAGGGCACGACAGAGCAGGAGGTCTCTGTGGCCTGCTGGGGCCCTGCTGCCCTGGCCTAAGACACCCCTCTCTCTGAGGAGCCAGCCTTCCTCCCCCTGGCTTCCTCCTCACCTCAGGCCTGGCAGATGCTGCGGGGCTTTCACCTGCAAACCCGCCCTTTCAAACTGCCTGCCAGGCTGAGACTTGAGAGCAGCCGAAACCGCTCTCCCAACAAACTGAATGAAGGTGGCACAGCAATAACAGTTTGAATTACTGTGTCAGATGCTTTTGTACCTCAGATTACAAATATTGCTGAGGTCAGATGCCCACGCTTTTCATGACTTTCTTCAGAAATAGCACATTATACTCTGAAACAGAACAGTGATTTGAAGTGTGTTCTTACAAAAGTGACCCAGGCCAAATCTACGTGGAGCTTTTCTGCTGAGGTGGGTGGGAGCTGAAATGATTTTGTAAGAAACGATTTTCCCCTTAAGTATGTGTCTCTAATTCCCGATGAGCCCAGACCTCAGCTGTACCTCATGTTAAGTGATTTTTATCTGAGTTTGCTTTGTCTCTTCACTAGGGGGGGGATTTAACCTCTTTTGCCAAAGAGGAAAATGTGTGTTTGTTTTAATAGAAAATGTGGACCAAAAAATCCTTTCCCTAAAAAATGTATTATAATCCTATTTGTATGATTATGACTTTGTGTGAAACGTATAAATGTTAAAATAGTGAGGGTGCTGGAAGGTCACGGAGACTCCTGGTTATTGTGGAGGGTAAACCGTTTACTTTGTGGCGTTTACAGTTTTATATGCCTACTAATTGTAATAAACTATGCCAAATTCCAGTTCCCCTGTCTCTCACTGGGGCCCTGCTTGCTGGGCTGTTGAAGGCATTTGAGGCTCAGGCTTCATAAAACGGCAAGTGAGACAGAGGAAAGAGCACGGGCTTCGAGTCGGGTGGGTCTTGCTTCCAGACCCTGATCTGCCACACAATAGCTGAGGGATCTTGGGCCACTTATTGTGGAAATAAATGAAGACAAACCAAATGAGAACAAAGGCTCTTGCGAGCTTGCTAGAGCAGGGGATTCAGCCACTCTCACCTGCATTTCGGCAGAGAGAGAGACTTGAAGGCATCAGAGGAGTGGGAAAGCTTTATCATGGAAAAAAGAACACTTCAGGTGTGTCCTCTTTGGAGGCCATTTGGCCTGGGGAAGCTGTAGGACCAATTAACCAGAAGTGGGGTGGCCTGTATAATTGGTTAGGAGTGCATTTTTGGCTTCCTCTGCTTGGTTAGAAGTTGGAAGCAGGGACAAAAATTAGGGAAGCTGTTAGTTATTAATCAAATGTTAGTGACTTGGGGTCTGTTGTTACAGGCTTTATGGTTTAGATTGCTACCAATTCCTGGATTGTTACCAGAAATAGTGGTTTGGCTTTCTAAAAGTCTGACTTATAGTGGGCTGGCTTTCTGGGCTGCCAACTGTGAATAATGGGTTGGCTTCCTGTGCTTATTGCTGTGGGTTGTGGGTCAGAGTTCTGTTTTTATTTATGGTCTGGCCACTGTCCATTTGTATACTCAGTCATTATATAACCCCGAGCCTCAGTTTCCTCATGTGTAAAAATGATGTTAATGTGCCTTCCTTCAAGGTTTACAGATAAGAATTAATTGGGACAACATGTATCAAAGTGTTTGTTCTATAATAGGCCTTTTTTCTGGCCTTGGTGGGCTGTGTATAGCATTTTAACATTAAAATGTTAGTCCATAAGAACAGACTTGGGTAGCCCGTAAGAGTCGCCTTCTTTACAGCGGAGCTGTGTTCATCCATCACATCTCTTCCCTGACCTGAACTCATGACCTAATCATGACAGAAAGGGGGAAACAGGGCTTTGTTCTGGAACAGCATTTCCTCGGGATGGCCTCACTGTAGACCAGGCTGGGTGAGTGCATAGGTCTGACACGTGCTACCCACCGCCAAGCCTACACTAGAGGATACGAGCAGAAAAAGACTAGGTCTGGGTCGGCCCCGTGGCTTAGCGGTTAAGTGCACGCGCTCTGCTACTGGCGGCCCGGGTTCGGATCCCGGGTGCGCACCGCTTCTCTGGCCATGCTGGGGCCGCGTCCCACATACAGCAACTGGAGGGATGTGCAGCTATGACATACAACTATCTACTGGGGCTTTGGGGGGAAAAATAAATAAATAAAATCTTTAAAAAAAAAAAAGAAAAAGACTAGGTCTTTCTTTGTCACTGTTTTGCATATGATAAGGCGAGAAAGATCATTCTGTCTGGTTTCTTCTGTGTTACCAAATCCTATTGGGAGGCAAAGATTGCATTCTGTCACTTATAATTGTGGCTGAAACATCTACTCTGATAAGCAAGACTACACTGACCACAGAGGTGGCTGAAAGTTTTGCTCTGGATTTTATTACTATTATGTAAACTTTCACTGAATATTTATAATCAGCCCAGAAAACATCTAGAAAGGATGTCAGAGATTGTTCTGTGTTTATTACACTTGCTTTGGATTCTTAGCGGAAAGTGAAATCACGTTTATATTATGGGTACAACTGTAGCCCCACAAGAGCCTTTCACCAATACATCTGTTCAGCAGTCCAAGTGTCGCCACTGGTTGGCCTCACTATTCTGAGAATGCTTCTCTTGCATTCATTCAGGCACCAGATAGTCGTTAAGGTTCTGAGAGCAGTGTTCACCCTGTACTTGAGTTTCGAGAGAGCATGCCTGGCTCCACCAGGGCCTGGGAGCAGTTGAGTCCTGCTAATGGGAAGCTAAGGTTGAATACAGTCCTGCTAGTGGTCCCTGCCCCACACAGCCCATTCAGTCACCCAGCACTCTCCTTGTACCCACATCACCGTGTTCAGCGCCCGCTGCAGATCTGTCTCCCTACTGGTCTCTCTCGCAGCCTCTCCTGTTCTGGGAATAAATTCTCCTAGAGGCTTTAAAGATTGTCACTCTGCCTTTGGTATTCTGCAATTTTACTACCATGTGTTCAGCCGTGAATTCATTTGTATTCTTACTACTTGGAAATTGTGCTTCTTGAATCTGAGGATTCATCTTGATCAACTATAAAAAATTCTCAGCCATCCTTTTGTTCCAATACAACTTACCTCTTTGCTGTTTATTCACTCCTGGAATTCTGTTGGATGCTCATTGGACCTTCTCATTCTATCCCTCCATATCTCTTAATCCCTCTTCTTTTCCATCTCTTTATCTTTCTGTGCTGCGTCTGGGTAAACTCGTGAAAGAATATGGCCTGGTGGTTGAGTGCACAGGCTTCAGATTGTCTGGACGCGAAGCTGTAATCTCTCGGTGCCTGTTTCCTTGCTTGTTACTCAGGGAAAAACAATACTATCCACTTGCCTATGGCTGTTGTGAAGATTAAATGAAGGTTTTAGAGCACTGTCTGGCCCACAGGAAGCACTGTCTAAGATTATATATTATATTCTGGTTTACTAATTCCTTCTTCCACTATCTAATCTGCTGTTTAATTTAGCCATTGAGGTTTTGATTTCAGGGTTTTTTTTTTAATTTCTAGAAGGTCTATTGATGCTTTTTCTTTCTTTTTTTTTTTTTTTTGTGAGGAAGATGAGCCCTGAGCTAACATCCATGCTAATCCTCCTCTTTTAGCTGAGGAAGACCGGCTCTGAGCTAACATCTATTGCCAATCCTCCTCCTTTTTTTCCCCAAAGCCCCAGTGGATAGTTTTATGTCATAGTTGCACATCCTTCTAGTTGCTGTATGTGGGACGCAGCGTCAGCATGGCCCAACAAGCTGTGCATTGGTGCACGCCTGGGATCCGAACCCCGGGCCGCCAGCAGCGGAGCGAGCGCACTTAACCGCTAAGCCACGGAGCTGGCCCCCTATTGATTCTTTTTCAAATCTGCCCTTTTCTACACTGTCATGGTATTTTCTTGGGCTTTGATTCCTTCTTTTAATCATTTGCAACATAGTAATTTTATATTCTCTTTGTGATTGTTCTGTTATTTTCATCTCATTTAGGGTAAGAGTCAAAGTCGATACAATGATTTCTAAGGCTCTGTCAATGCTGTCCAGTAGCACTTTTGCAATGATGGAAATGTTCCAGTTTCTCAATATGGTAGCCACTAGCCACATGTGCCTATTGAGCACTCGAAATGTGGCTAGAGTGACTGAGGGATAAATTTTTAATTTTATTGAATTTTATTTTATTTAAATGTAAATAGCCGCATGTGGCTGATGGCTTCTGTGTTGGAAAGGACAGCTCTGTGATCTGTACCCCCATCATGTTGTCACCTCTCTGACCCCATCTCCTACGTCTCCCCACCTTGTTCACCCCCTTCCACCCACATGGGCCTCCTGGCTGTAACATGCCAGGGACACACCCATCTAGAAACCTTTGCACTTGCTGTTCCTTCTTCCTGGAAAGCTCTTCCCCAGATATCTGCACAGCTTGTTCTTTCGCCTTCTTCAAGTCTGCACTCAAACATAAACTCCAGGAGGTCTTCCTTCCTCTCCCTTTCTAAAACCTGCAGATTTCTCCCCTAACACATTTTCTGTCTCCTTTTCTGCTTCACTTTTCTCCTTAACGTTTGTCATTAATACACCACACATTTTTATTTATTATCTTGCTTATTATCTGTCTCTCCAACTCTAGGGAATGGATTTTTGTCTGTTTTGTTGCTTGCGTATCCCCAGCACTTAGAACAGGGTTCACTAAATATTTATTCAATGAATGAATGGTCAGAAGTTCTTGAGACTCCGTCCCGTTTGTTGTTTTTACCGACCCTTGTTCATGATGGTTTGTTTCTTTGTGTGGTTTCAAATTTTTGACTGTGAGTCCTTCCTTAGCAGGGTTTTTCCCTCCTTGTGAAAAATGCTAATAACGTCCTTTCCCAGTGGTTTTGCATTTACATCTGTCAGATACACCAGGTAGGATTGCCAGATAAAGTACAGGATACCCAGTTAAATTTGAAGTTCAGATAAAGAACAAATAATTTTTTAGTGTACATTCTGTGCAGTATTGGGGGCTTATTTATACTAAAAAATTATTCATGTCCTGTATTTTTATTTGCTAAATCTGGCAGCCCTAACACCAGGGATGTTGCCAGCCCTGCATCAGTTTTTATTTTAACTTTTGGATGGTGGTTCCTAGACTGAAAATTTAGACCCAAACCTGTGTGAGGCACAGGCCCAGGGTCTTAATTTCTCAGGGAGACTTCCCGTGTCTTCCAGGGCCATTCATCCTTTGTTGCCTCACTGTCTTATTGGGCAGATTTTTTAGGTTCACCTTTTCACTGTTCCAACTCCCTGCCATGCCTAACCCCAAATCTTGTCTCCTATCCCTTCATGGAGGTTAAATCTCCAGCATCTAAGTAACTGCAACTCTCCCCACTCCAGGATGCCCAGAGCCCCAGCTCCAGGGCTTCTGGCTTTCAATTTCTTCTTTGTATTATATATATATTTTTTTTCTTCCTGTTTGATTTTGGTTTATATGCTGCTCCTTTACTAAATTTTATGTTTGTGTCTAGTAGTTTTGTTGATTCTCTTAGGTTTTTTGGGAATGTGATCATAATGTTTGCAAATAATGCTTGTGCAGCTTTTACAATATTTATATGTACACTTAATTCCATTGGCAATATCTCCAGTGCCATATTAAATGCTTCTAGTATCTCCCTGCTAAGCATGATGCTGGCTTTGGGGCAGAGATAGATTATGTTAAGGAATATGATATTGTGTTAAGAAAGCATCCCTTTATTCCTTTTCCCTCACCAAGAATGGGTGTTGAATTTTGACCAATGCCTTTTTAGCATCTACAGAATTAGAAGCAAATGATTTTCTTCCCTAGGACCCCTCTCTAGACCCAGCCATTTGATTAATTACATCGCTAGATGTCCTAATAGTAAACATTTGGTTATGGTGTATGAGTGCATTAAAGTGCTGCTGAATTCGCACTGATAACATTTTTTTAGGATTTTTGCATTAACAGTCTTGTGAGACAGGCTTTTTGTTTTCTTTCTTTATGTCCATCTTTATCAGGTTTTATTAGCTTGAGAAAAACAATTTAGAAGTTTTCTTCTCTTTTTAGAGTTTTTCTCTTGCTAGGCGTTGGAATTATCTGCCCTTTAAAGGTTTGGTGGCATTGCCCTGTGAAATCATATATTGTGGTAATTTGACAATTTTGACAAAATTGACAAGCACTCTGACAAGTTTTTCTATGGAAATCTGTTTAGATTTTATAATATATCAAAACTGAAGTTTTGATAAATTACATTCTCTTAGAAAAGCTTTCAAATTTATTCATATAGAATTGAACAAAATGGTCTTTTATCATCCTTTTAGTTTCCTCTGCTTTTGTGGCTATTTCTCCCTTATTTCTTCTTTTTTACATTTGCCTTTACTCTCTTTTTTCATGATTAGTGTAGCCAGCAGTTTCTGTTTTATTGCCTTTTTACTCTGAAAAATCAGTTTTTGATTTTTTTTTTTTTTTGAGTTCTATTTTTCTGCTTTCAGAAGCCGGCAAACCATTTGTTACAACCCTTGGCAGAGGTAAAATACCCTTAATGGTGGAGAGGATGAGGGTAGGGAGGCACTGAGTGAGAATGACGCCCTCCTGAATGTCACAAATATCCCTGTTGCAGCCTTGCTTCCTAAAGAACGTGGGGACCTGCGCGCACAGGAAGAGGTCATTTGTGTGTGGGGGAGGGGGAAATGCTGTAGTCTCAAGGATCCAGGAGTCTACTATGTAACTTGAGGAGTTCCTGCATTCTAACAGTCTCGCAACTACAGAAAAACTATTTCTAGTGAAATTCAAGTCCAGCTCAACCATCATTTTAAGAAATAAAAACTGAATCAATCCTAGGCTCCAGCAAACCTGGCACCACTTAAGAAAAATAAAAATAATTATTGGGAGGGTGGAGACTGAAAAGCTGACGATTTCATCTGTGTTTCCCCTTTCCCTCTTTGAATGCAGCCTATTAAACTAGACTCAAGAGAGGGATCTGAGTCCTGGCTCTAACACTAGCTGTGTGACCCCAGACAAGTAATAGAACTTTTCTAGTCCTCAGTTTATTCTTCCTCATAATAAAGAGTATTTTATTTGATAATCTTCATAAAGCCTTCTGGCTCTAACAAACGTTAAGTAGAATTAATATCACATTTGGAACCTGCTGCCCCCTGCTGGCATGTTAGCAAATTGCAAATTTTACCTTTTCAAAGCAGAGAATCCAAATGTTAGTGTCTGTTTTACATTTTGTGTATGCAGTTTTCCTTCTTATCATCTATCTTCCTACTTATAAGCCAGAGGTCTTTCTTTTACAACCAAATACCCTCTTAACTTGAACTTTAAAACAATCTTGTTACTTTTGCTGTTCAAATCTTCCTTCTTTCCTATTTCTTTGAAAGTTGTCGTAACCTCCCACTATTGTGATGGATTTTTATAATGTTCTTGTGGTTCTATTAATTTTTGCTTTATACATTTTGAGGCTACTTTAAATTGGTATATACAAGATAAGAATTATTTTAACTTTGTGGTGAGTTGATTAAGAATTTAAGTAGCTTGGGGCTGGCCCAGTGGCGCAGCGGTTAAGTGCGCGTGCTCCGCTTCAGCTGCCCAGGGTTCGCTTGTTTGGATCCCAGGCACACACGACGCACTGCTTGTCAAGCCATGCTGTGGTGGCGTCCCATATAAAGTAGAGGAAGATGGGCACGGATGTTAGCCCAGGGCCAGTCTTCCTCACCAAAAAAAAAAGAGGATTGGCATCGGATGTTAGGTCAGGGCTGATATTCCTCACAAAACAAAAGAATTTAAGTAGCTTTCTCTCTCCCTGATAATGCTTTTTTCCTTCAAGTCTGTTTGATATGAATATAACTAACTCAGCTTGCCTTTGGAGAACGTACAGCCACTGTATCTTTATCCTTTCACTTTCAATCTTTCCGTGTCCTTGTTTTAGGTGTGTTCCTTGTAAACAACTTGTTGCTGGATTAGTTGTTGCACTTAGTTTTTGCACTTTGAATTCCTTCTTTTAACTGGAGAGTTTAGTCCTTGATCAAGCACTCTCAAAATCTAATCCCAGTAGAACTTCCTTGGCTCCTGCCAGTATATCTAGCTAATTCTTACATTTTTGGTGTCTAATCTCTTCTCTCCCTTACAAGGCTCAGCACATCCACAGCGGGGCTTTGCTGTGACTCAACCCTAGTTATGAGCCTGGCAGCCAAGAGCGGAGATGGAGGCAGTTATTGTCTGAAGGGGGCGGGGGGTGTGGTGGCAGCCTCTGCAGCATCTCCTAGCATAGCACAGGTGACTTGCTAAGGAAGGGTAGGCTACTTCTGCAAGACCAGAGGGTGCAGTAGGGACTGCACAGTCAACATCCTCTGGGGCATCCATCCAGATGTCTCCATGGCATGTTTCACAGTTCTAGTCTTTCCCCACCAGGGCCTTGACTTTCATAAAAGAGACAGAACTTGGCTGAACATTCAAGTCTCTGAACCTCTGCTACTATAACAATTAGATGTTCAGCCTGAAGCTCAGCTGTTTCAACCCTTCCATTGCAGGAGAAAAGGCCTCAGCTTGATAGCAGCCCTCAGTCTTGCATTATCCTTCTGAACGTCCTCAATACAACCTGGCAGTAACCAGCCACCTCGGCTGTTCTTGTAGACATTGTTCTCCCCATAGTTATCAAATGCCTGCATTGTTGAACTTACAGAGAATTCCCCTCCCTGAGGACATTTGCCCAAGTTACCACCTGTGTCTGGGGTCTCCAAGACCACTCCCAGTTTAAGTGATTTGCTAGGACCCACAGGACTAACATTGCGCTGTACTCACAACTATGATTTATTACAGAGAAAGAACACCAAGCAAACTCAGCGACGGGAAAAGGCCCATGAACAAAGTTGAGAGAGACCAGGCACAAGCTCCAGGAGTCATCCCCCAATGGAGTCACGCAGGATGAGCTTCTTTCCTCCAGCAATCATGTTTATCACGAGCCAAGTACTTCCACCAGGGAGGCTTGCCCAAGCCTGGGCGTGGTAGTCACTAGGCTGTTCACTGGGCTCAGTCACGTAGGCACTCTCTGCCTGCCATGTACCAAAATTCAGATTCCCAGAAGGAAAGCAGATGATCAACGTAAACCCTATTGTTTGTACAAACATTTCAGGCACAGTAAACCACCCTAATCAGGGAATGGGGGGAACACTCCCAAATTCCAAATTGCTGGACACTAGCCAAAGGCGAACCTCGCAAGCAGGCCTTTCTGAGGGTAACGGTCAGGCCTGCTATGTTAATTCTTTTCTGCACACCATCTGTGAAATATTTAGTAACTGAGCCATGACCTTGTGCTAAGGACTATATGTACCTCACTTACCGACCAGGATGTCATCCTCTTCACCCTTTGCGTGGGAGATGAGCCACTTCCTAATCTCCTATTAACCTGTTTCCTCAGATCTTACTCCTGGTCCACTTGTGTTAGTCTAGGTTCTCCAAGAAGCAGACACTAAGACCAAGAAGGGATCAGCGGTGTAATCCATTTATTAGGGCAGCACTGGTGAGGAAAAACTGGGAGGAAGCTAGCGTTGGTGGGAGGCTGGGAGGCAACCAGATCCTCATTAAGGTATGACCCCAGGTGAACAAAAGGAGGGACGAAGGTTCAGTGAAAGCAACTTAGAGACTATAATGTAATCCTAACAGAGTCTGGCAAGATTGTCAGGGGTCCTCAAGCCAAAGTCAAGGAGTCATAACATCCCTGTCACGATCAGTCTTTGGCTGGCAGCAGCAGGTGAGAAGCGGAGCCTCTGTGTTAACACGTGGGTGGAGTTCAGAGGGCAGCAGCTGTGCCTTCCCTCACTCAGTTATGCACCCTCCTATTGGAGAGCTGAGACACAACAGTGGTTACAGCTCTCAAAGTACACCTGAAAAAGATTTGTTATCAAATAAATATGTAGCACCAACAGCACATGGTAATTTGCAAAACCTTTTGGTTAAAAATATAAAACCACCTAAACTAGAACACTGATTAACAATGAAAATCAAATAATCTTTTACATTTCATAAATCGAACAATATCCTGTGCAGACGAATTCTGGAACAAGACTTTTCCAAATTGCTTGATGGCTTGGGAGCTTTAAACTGACACACAGGGCCGGCCCCGTGGCTTAGCGGTTAAGTGCGCGCACTCCGATGTTGGCGGCCCGGGTTCAGATCCCAGGCACGCACTGACGCACCACTTCTCTGGCCATGCTGAGGCCGCATCCCACATACAGCAACTAGAAGGAGGTGCAACTATGACATACAACTATCTACTGGGGCTTTGGGGGAAAAATAAATAAAATTATTAAAAATAAATAAACAAACTGACAGCATATTGTATTAGGGCTAAATCAAGGTTAGTCCATGACAAAAAATAAGAATTTCTAAATGTTCATAACATGTAATTTTCTAAAATTGATTTATATTAATAAATACTCAGAATAAAATACCATTTATCTTTCTGATTGACCTCAGATACCTTTAACAAAGAAAAGGCTTTCCTACACATTTCACACCTCGTTCTTGGGTTGACTATAAATGACCATATATTAAACTTCTGAGGCAAAGAAGCTGAACAATGTTTACAGGTGTTTCTAAAACTTATTTACACATAATTTGGGAACTTCTAAATTATATATGCTTAGATGATAAAATGGAAGAATATCCTCTCAGATGGTATCTAATAGGTTTGGTTTGCTAATGCGTATCAATATTATGCTCATAGGTAACATTAGCTATCAACATTTGTAACCCAAAACTACCCTAAGGAGACTCGAGTTTCTGCCGTCTGCTAAGTCGCGGCACAAAATTGCTCCCACAGTTGCTCAGGCAGCTCCTTCCAACCGAAGTGTTTAGCTCACTCATATTAAACAGTTCCTAAGACCAAACAGTTAATTCCTACCAAAAAAAAAACTAGGTTCAGCCTTTGCATGGACTTTATGACATGTTGGTACAAATAATAGAAGCTAATAGAAATAAATAATGAACTAAAATATTTAATGTGAAAGAAATGTAAAATGTTTATTTTTTTAAAAAAGGAGATCAATACCATTTTAATGTAATGCCATCTTTATTTACAGGCTAATAAAAAAATATGAAACTCAACTAGATCTAATACATTTGTCATAAATCCTATAGATTTGAGGCCGACCCTAAGTGGAAGACTGGATAGGTGGAATAGTGGATTACATAATAAGGATGTCAAATAATGTGCAACTCACACAGGAAGCAATATATTTTGTTTCTAAATATGAAAATAAAATAAGCCCACTGTGGGGGGAATAAAACCAGCACCAACGACAAGCTGTGCTAACTTTTGGCAACTGTTCAGTTATAATTACCAAGACTCAAAAATTTTCATTTATCTTATGTTTATTTTAACAAGTCTCATAACCCAAATGTTGTTTTTCCATCTCATTCACAACAGATATTGTAGAAGAGAATTTTAGAGGTTAAAATGTAAATATATACACACATACACACAACCCTCACACTCTATTGAAAGTTTTTCCTCAGCTATTGTGTTTGTGTGTGCATGTGTGTATTTTTCTTTTTACTTTTTAACTGTAATGGCTTTGCAACAGTTCTCTCCTTATCTGTTTGGTTTTGTCCTAGAAACCTGAGTGTTATGAGTTTCTTTCCTATAAATGTGAAAATATAACAACTGCCTCTCCTTTAGTCCTTTGGAAAAAGTCTATAACTCTTAGTTTATCCCCTCAAAACCATATATTCTAAAATGAACTCTTAACTGGGTCCTTTCTGAACACCTGACAGGAAGCTCACAGCAGCATCTGAGCAACAGTTGCTCTCACGTAGCCTTGCAAACCCAGGTGAAGCAGGCATGAAAGGGAACTGACTCGTACAATTTTAAACTACCCGGAAAATTTTTCATTCTGCTTATCAGCCCTTGACAGGAGTTTATATCACACCCATCTCATACAATCCTTCGTACACAGCATCCTCAAAGAAATGCCAATTCAAGGCTCTAAGAAACTCTTTATAGACTTACTAGATAGTTCTTGAAAATCAAAAGGTTTAGCTAGTATTTCCTAAGGATTCAGTCATAGTAAATAAAGGATATTCTCTGAAAAAATGCTATGGTCATCCCATCCCAAAGGCTGTGTTTTAAAAAGATAAGAAAAACATGGTTTTAAGTCACAACAACAAAGTTTTCAGATATGTTACAATGGAAATTTTTCTGAGAAAATGAATACACTGGCTAAAATCCAGTCTGCAGATCTCATGTCATGCATAGAGATTATGTGTTTGGAGTAGGGAGAATAGAGAGGAAAAAACATTTTTTTTTCTTTTAAGGGGCCTAGCCTGTCAGGAGCAAACAGTAACATGTAGCTTGCTTATTCAGTGGGACAATTAAATACTAGCTTTTGCTTAGAGGCAACATTATGCTAAGGTATTTTAATATCAATAACAACATACTATGAAGTGCATTTCTATTACAAACTAACATGGTGATATACAGATGAACAAAACCCCACCCCAAACGAGCCATAAATGAGCAACAGTTAAAACATAAAATTTATAAATAGCAAAACCACCAAAAAAAATATACATTTTATAGATTTACCTATGAACAAATATATAGTGCATCTAGGAAAGACAAGAAAATGTGTTTTATATCACATAACATCTGAATATTAGAAATGAAGATACTGATAATACTCTAAAAGCCTTGTAGGTTTTCCCCACTTAATATCCCCTTAAACCTATATCCTATAATAAAACAGTGATATTGGCAAGACTATCACTTCTTTCAATGCAATGTTTTCCTTTCCCCAGCTGGGTTCAGGGGCCTGTAAATAAGAGGGCAAGCGCTCTATGCTGCATCCTGGGATAAGAGAGCTAGCAAATCTGTCGTTTGCATATGAAAAGCCCTTCAGTCACACATCACACTGACAAAAAAAGCCAAACAAAACAATTACTGGATCAAAGCGTCTTTCCCTATCTTGCCCACCAGCACCTCAGCTCTTTAGATGATTGGCAAGTCAGTTACTCTGAGAAAAAAACTGCTGTTTGAATGCAACATATTTTGTTGACATAGTAATCAACTTGAGCTTTCACTGCCAGAAAAATGTATCTTTAAGTGCCAGGACTATCACAAGATAAACTTTATGAACAACTCAAAATGTATAAAACTGTCTTTCGTGGCTCCCAGAAAAAAAGCGTTTCAGACTAAACAGTAATAATGTAATGCTCCACTAACCATGCACACAGATCAACATAATTGCAAACAGATATTTTACACTCATCTGCGTTTTTTACAAACCAGAAAAGTACAATGTACAATAACTTTTCAAAAACTATTTCTAGTGCAGCATTGATTGATAAAGGATTGCTTAAAGAAAACTACTTTGTACTGCATCGAATAAAGCTGAAAGGCAAACTTATTACAATAAATGATCATTAAGAACTGATTTAGATATCAGTATGCACAATAAATTAAAAAAAAACAAAACCATTCTTTCAGTTTCAAAAAAATTAAGTCAAGCCTACATTTCTGCAATTCATTGAGTCAAGTTCTGTCCTTTGAAACACTGCACTTAACATTCTGCAATATATAATATGAATTCATTTATTCTCTTGTATTTAAAGGCTATTTCTTATATTCCAGTTAGCAGTGTCCTACTCATGGAAAGGAACCAAACAAAACTGCTTCATTGGGTACTTAAGAGCCTAGTAATATCCCTTTGGGAAACACATGCTTTGGTGCTTTACAATTTTAAGAAAATCAAAATTGCTTTACATGCAATAGTTAATTACGGTATACCACAGAAAACAGGGAGTTTTACGTGTTTAGAATTGTTCACATGAAGCCCTGAGGTACCCACTTTTCATTTAGGCAACAAACAGCCTCCCTCGATCTTGTATAGTCTTTGTTACTCTCTTCCCTAGCGCCCCAAATTCAGAACAGTCTGATTAACAATCTTGCAGGGGGATACAGTCAATTTAATAAGATTTTTTATGATACAGACTGTGCAGATCATCTAATTTAGAAGCACTGTCTTCTAGCGAAGTTTCACTTGAAGTTCCTAGGTCTCCATTTTCATGTCCATCGGTTACTGCCTTCTTATTAAATCCTGAAAGAAAGAGAAAAAAAGCAGATACTCTCTAGTCTAAAAAAAAAAAAAAATCATAATTTTATTGAGCAAAAACAAAGGAAGACCCACTATAATTAATGATGATAATATGAGGCAAATAACAGGGCCCTGGATTAAATAATCAGGATAGCAATTTCTGACAAAGGAATTCTTCCTTCTTATAGCAGATATCAAATGTACAAATTTTTTAACATTATCTATTGGAACTATCTAAAAATTGTATAAAATTTCCTACCAAATTTTCCATGAAATTTAGAATTGATACACACAATTGCAAAATTCAATCAATTCTTCTTATAGAAATTTCTATTGAACTGTAAATTGATTTTCTTTTACATATTGCTTTCAGAATATTTAACTTCATTTCACTGAGGCACATACTAGTTTATCGCTAAAAATCTAGTTTGGCAAGACAATGTCCAGATAAAATTTAAAAGTAATTTTGGTTAATCTACAAAATAGATAATAGGCTTACAAATAAATGAGAGTTGACTATGTCATCTATTTAGGGAGCTATAAAGTATGGACATGTGCTAAACAATAACCAATGGATATATTTTTTGTAATCTGAGTCAGTTAATAGTAATATATCATAAGAGTACACATTTTTGGTTATTTGAGTCACATTTTAGGTGGTCTGCAATTTACATAGGTGATAGAGATGTCTTTTAGCCTCAGCTGCAAAAAAACAAAGGGACAAGCTTTGTAATCCTGACAGAAAATAGCAGAAAGCGTGCAAGACAATGAAATCGAAGGGAGAAGAGCCCAACAGTGTGAGGCTTTGACATACTGCCACAATAGTTTTGTTCAAGATGCATGGGGATCACCAATAAAAAATAAAAAAAAAACAACAAAAACAAAAACAAAAAGATACAGCAGAGAACAATAATTGCTTTAATAATAATGTCTTTGTGTAGGTAATTCAACATACAGGCTTACCAAAAAGGCAACAATTCATCCATTCACTATAAACTCTACCCCAGAAGTTGTCAAATTTTTTGGTCCCGAATGCCTTTACTCTCTTAATAAGTATTGAGGACTCCAAAGAGCTTCTGTTCGTGTGGATTATTAATGTTATGTGGGTTACTGATGTTTACCATATTAATAATTGAAACTGAGAAATCTAAAAAAATTTATTACTTTGTTAAAAATGACAATAAACCCAATAAATGTTAACATAAATAACATATTTGTTAGTGAAAATAACTCTCTTTTCCAAAAAACTTAGAAGAGTACGGGCCGGCCCCATGGCTTAGCGGTTAAGTGCGCGTGCTCCGCTACTGGTGGCCCGGGTTCAGATCCCAGGCGCGCACCGACGCACGGCTTCTCTGGCCCTGCTGAGGCCGCGTCCCACATACAGCAACTAGAAGGATGTGCAACTATGACATACAACTGTCTACTGGGGCTTTGGGGAGAAAAAAAAAAAGGAGGAGGATTGGCAATAGATGTTAGCTCAGAGCCGGTCTTAGCCAAAAAAAAAAGAGGAGGATTGGCATGGATGTTAGCTCAGGGCTGATCTTCCTCACAAGAAAAAAAAAAAAAAGAAGAGTAGCATTATTTTACAATTTTGCAAATATCCTTATGTATGGCTTTATAGAAGATAGCTGGATTCTCATACATGCTTCTGCTCAATCTGTTACAAGCATATGAAAGAAGTTCACCTTTACACAGATATGTAGTTGGAAGAGGGAAGAGTAGTTTAATAGCCTTTTCAGATAACTGTCAATATTGTTCTTTGATATTATACCAAAATTTGACAATATAGCATTTGAAACCACATCTATGAACTTTTTGCACTCTGGTACATTAAAATCCATTTGTTTACCTTGCACTCTGAATGGCTATTTTAACCATGCAGGATTTTATAACATTATACACTGGTCATTTGAAAAAAAAAATATATATATGTATATACCGAGTTATGTAGCAATTCTAAAAACTGACACATTTTGTTTTACTATATCAAAAAATCACATTCATTAATACTACCACCAATCTTATTAGAAAAGTTCTTTAAGTGTTGGGAAGCTGTCAAGCTCATGTGGCTGATGCATCTTAGAAAATTCAAATTTTCACTTGAAAGCTCATATTTTATCACTGGCAATACATAGTTATGCATTACTTAGCAACAAGGATACACTCTGAGAAATGCACTGGCGATTCTTTCGTTTTGCGAACATCATAGAGGGTACTTACACAAACCTAGATGGTGTAGCCTACTACACACCTAGGCTATATGGTACTAATCTTATGGGACCACTGTCACATATGCGGTCCATTGTTGTCTGAAACATTGTTATGCAGCACATGACTGTACTGTCACTTGTTCTCCTTGAGGCAATGGACTCGCTTTGTTCATTTTAAAGAAAATGGCTGCCAAACAGTCTGAACAACCCATAATTTGTCAGTCATTCTTTCAAGTAAAAATTGTCTTCCATGAAAGACATGGCTAGTTCAGCTAGCAACTTAATCACTTAAGTACTTTTCCTCAAGACCAGCATCTTAGTTCAGCATGCAGACTGAGTGCTTTACACCTACTTCCCCTCTCATCACACAGACTATTAAGGACATGTCCTCAAGGGTCAAGATTTAATAAAATGAACAGTTTTTACTATTTCATCAAGGATAGTCTTAAGTGAAACTGACATTTTCTTCTTCTTCTTCTTCTTTTACTCTGAGTGGATGGCAAGGAAGAAAACAATGAGCACTGGTACAGTGGTGTCACTAGTACAGTGGCATCACTAAGTGCAGTGGTGTCACTGCCTTGATTCATACTAAGGCACCAGTAGTTTTACCCCCATTGCTTTTGCAGCATCAGTGCAAATATCAACACAGCAAAAAAAGACAATGTCTTAGTATTATTATGAAAAGTTTTGATCTCATGACCCCCCTGACAGGTCTCAGGGACCCCCAGGGATCCATGGATCACAATTTAAGAACCAATGCTCTATGTAAAAGAAAGTGCTACAATTTTTCTTTAAAATATGCATAAATGATAGCAAAGGACCCAAACCAAAAATCCTTAAGATCACATATCCTGACTCTAATAACAATCACAGACAACAGTCGAATCACTTACTCATATTTAGTCTATAAATCATTGTATTATGACAGAAGAATTTGCATTAAGACAGCAAGATGACATTAAGATATATCTACTCTAAAAGACATGTTGGTTTTTGTTTCAGAGTCTAGAAAACTTGAATTTTATTTATTTTTCAAGGATCATTTGTAGTTCAAGTAATATACCTGTCTTAAATTCCAAGATGAATCTGGAAAAACTTTTATGTAAATAAAATTTTGGTATAGTTACCTGTGTGCAATAAAACCATAAGCAAGGGAAAGTTATGCATTCTGTTAATGAATCATTAAAATAGTGTTACTGAGAATATCTGAAGCTTTCTTTTTAAAAGTTTATTAATAATAAATAATAATAAATTTAGAGTGATTTTTACCTTGTAACACTTTGAGTTCCCCGCTTGTGTCTTTGCAACTAGCACCAGGATTACTACCTCCCTCTAACTCATCAAGGTACAGACGGTAACGATGCCCACTCTCATCTTCATATTCCACATTTTCATCATCAGAATCCACTTCAGGAGCCACATAAACTACTTCAAATTCAATCTCTCCCCTCTAAAAGAGGAAAGAAAATGAGGAAGTCAAGTTATTCTAATTGTAATTAAAAAAGGATTTCCAAATTCTTTGGGGTGGGGAGAAGTAGTCAGACCTCAGATGTCGTTCCTTTCAAGACAATAAATAATGAAATTCTAGAATCTCAAGAGATAGAGGAGAACTTAGAAGCCATTGTGTCCAGACCAACTCCATGAATCCTCTCTATGAGTAATTTCTTTTTAATATTACAGTAGCTCTTTCTACTGATCACGATATTTTTGCTAATAGACCTAAAATAAAAAAGGATGTTAACTATTCAATTTACAGAATTTTGGAACAAATGTTCAGTTTAAAAGTCATTTTGCCATTTTGTACTTTACATAGCAATTCAGCAAATCAGCAAATCCATCTAAATAGATATTAAAGTTGCACCTAAGGGCATTGCACAAACTGTTCCTTCACTAATTCAAGAAACCTCTGTACAATGATTTCTTGTTCCTTACTGAATAGGTCTTGAGCCTTAACTTCCAGTGAGTACCAGACATAGTGTTAATCAAGGTATTATGTTCAGTAATATTCTATAGAAATTACTATATTTATTGTGCAAAATTATATCCTTCAATCCTCAGAATAACTCTATTGTAGTCTCTTTTACATGAATGAGAAACCTGAGTGAGTCCTGGAGAGAGCAGATAACTCTTCCAACATTATGAACAAGTAAAACAGAAAAACAGACATTTGAATCCAAAGTCCTTGCTCTTTGCTCTTTCTACCACACTAGACTAAATGTGCAATATTTGTACTGTTATTCTTTAACAACTTTATGTTCAAGTAAAGATTACAGATTTTATGTTAAAAAAATTCCAAGCTATAATTGTCATTTAATAAGAGACTATAATCACTATACACAAGTCTGGTATTTACAACTCTGAAAATGATGGCCTGCCTTTGCTCAAAAGAAAGCAAGCCATTTTTTACTGCTCCTCACTAAGTCTCTTTGGTGCTCCTCTTTCCCAGCAGTTTAAGGTTATGCTTCAGAATTTTAACACGTGGTTAGCATTTCCTTAAAACGTTATGACTGCCTACCACAGCTACATTCATCCCACTCTTATGCCACTGGATGACAGCCAAGCTGGGTTAAGAAAACACTAACTTGAGGCTAGGGTTGCATTCATAGATCTCTCTTATCAGATAATGCTTTAAAAATATCATTTTGGGGAGACAGATGAACAAGGCTGTGGTCTTCAGTAAAGTTCTAAATGACAGAATTTGATCTGTGGGTAGCTGTCACGGAGACACAGATTTTAGGCTTAATAAGAGGAAGAGCTTTCTAAAAATCAGCAATGTACAATGGAATGAACAGCTTTATCATCAACAAACCTTCCTTTTAATGCAATTATTTATTTAGTGATACTGTAGAGATTTATGCATCATGTAGAGTTGAACCAAATGAGCTATAAATTCACTTCCAACACTGAGATTCAATTCCACACTGGCATACTACACTGATGATCCAACAAACATCTCAGCGTACTACCAACATCTCTCCAATTCCCTCAACCCTATTCTTGAAAGAAAAAACAAAATAAAACAAAAAAAATCTTAACTACACTGGATAACAAATATGACTCCTGGATATGAATCCCAACTCTAGTTTATTTGCTCTGCAATCCTGAGCAAATCATTTAATCTCTAAGAACCTCTGTTTACTCATTTTAAATAAGAGGGTTGGGCTAAATGATTTCTAAGGACCTTTCGGTTCTAACATTAATGACTTGAAAATCAATACACTTCTAGCTTTGTCTTTTCTATAATATATTTGTACAGTGTTTTAGTCATTAATGATGTTTTGCTTTCTAAGTGCCAGGTCTTATTCTGAGCACTTTATATGTATTAACATGCTTAATCCTTACTGCTCTCAGATAAGGACACCGCAGCACAGAGGACTTAAGTAAGTTGTTCAGTTATACAGCTGTGGAAGAGAGCAAATAAAATCTCCTTTTTCAGTAAATCTGGCTGAATCTTCGATAGAAGCCCCAAATCAAAGGAAACTAGTATCTTTATATAAGAGAAATCTTATAGGAAAGTATAAAATATTCAATAGCTTCAAAAAGAACCAACTGACAAATCCAGTTTTAATTACATAAAGGGAACTTACCTGCTGGGAAAGAATGGTTACAGCTTCTTTATGCTTTGTGTCCCTTAGGTTCACTCCATTAACAGCCAGAATAGCATCTCCCACATGTAGCCCTCCACATCTATCAGCAGGTTGCCCTGGGTGGATCTCAGAAATCAGAATGGGAACACCATGTTCTTTCCCACCCTAACCAGAAAAACAAACAAAAAAAAGCAGTAAATTAGTTTACTCTTTGTATAGTCACACACTATTCTAACAAAATATTTTCTTAAAAATATATTTCAATAAGCACCTATACTATACTGTCTATGCTGAATGAAATCTTATTTGTTACTTAGGTAATGGTAAATTAATTATTATGATTATCAAAGAGTTACTTCTGAGTAAATGATTAATCACATACATGTGCTTTTCTAAAACACATTCTAGAGCCAAAAAAAAAAAGGAACCCTGAAAAACCAGAAAACTACCACCAGCTAAACTCTTTTAAACACAAATAAAAATATTTTATGTATCAGTAGTCCATAGCACTAACATATTTTTATCAATTCTAAATCACTATGAATGATAAGACATACCATTATTTTATGTAGCACAGAAATAACTGTAAGATTGTAAGATGAATTTCAACTTCAGAAATGCTAAAATGTGAAAAAACATGCAAAGCAGAATTGATGAAATGCAGTATTTGGTACCTTTCACTTTCTAGCTTGTACCATAGTTATTTGTGTGTGTGTGTATATATAATTTCTCCTACTAAAATTTATGCTCTTTGAGGGCAATGCATTCCAAAAGGTTGGTGTTCAATAAATATCCATCGGATAAACTTTTTATTATAAGAAACATTCCTACATTAAGCAATACCAGAAAGCAAATGAACTTATGTAGTGCCTAAGCATTACCAAATGAAAATTAGAGTAAAGCCACCTTATTCATTCATCTGGAACAAAGCTCTGAACAACAGCAAAATCACTCCAAATCTATGTACTATATAATAGATTTCTCTCAGGAATGTTACCCAAGACAACTGTTTGCGAAGGCAACCAATTTAAAAAGGAAGTATATTTGGACTCAAGAGCCAATGAAATCTGACAGCAAAGAAATGAGACAGGAAGATAACACATACTCTAGAGAAAAGAACACTACAATCTGGAGCCATTTAACAGAAAAAAAACAGTCAGATCCATTCCTGAAGGCTTCTAGAGGCATCACAGGATATGGTACAGAACCACGACCTGAGTCATGATGAAAATGTTAAACTGTGCTTACTAAAGTAGTACTTTTACTAAGCTAATACTATTACTACAGTAATACATAACAGTACATACAAAAAAAAAGTTTACACGAAAGTGTTGGTGCCCATGGGGATAAATTTAGTTATTTAGAAAATACATCCAGAATACTTTGTTTCGCAATGATGTCCTACAAAGCAGCGTGATTATACTAGGTAACTGCAGAAAAGGAGACTGGAAGCACTACTTCTTACTGTAATTGAGATGCCAAGGCCTTCATGATCTTCCTTAAGGAGGAGAACTTTTCTAATTGGACCAACACCTTGGCTTTTCTTTAAAGAGTCTTGATCCTTATTGGGGGGAAAAAAAGAAGAAAAATTAGTACTATTTAAATAATATACCAAATAGAATAAACTCCTGCTATATAATTTGCTTTTAGAAATCTTTATTAATTTCCTGGAATTGATACACACAATAGTGTTAAGAAAGTAATAGATAAAATGGAAAAGCAAAAATAGTTGTTCTGTTAATATAGTGAAATGTATAGATGATTTTCTCACCCTTTTGTTCATTTCTTTAATACTGATACATCTCTTTTTAAATTGTAGGACATTACAAAAAAAATTCTTGCCAGAATTAATTGATGAACAAATATCTTCAAGAAATAAAAATGGGTAACTGTTTATCTTCACTAGAAAAATATCTTAAAGATCTACATCGATTTTAACTGATTTGTATGGTTGAAAAATTGCCAATTGGATCATTAATTACTTTTTCATTCCTTTGAGCCCTGGTGTCTACCTCTTAAATAAAGGACCTTGCTCCATCAATAATTCTTTCTCTGGTACCTTTACTCTTTCCCTGTGTAGCATATAAGCAAATTCTAAGCCTCTTCCAGCTTTAAAACACTGACTATGTACAAACACAAAACAAAACAAAATAAAAACCCTTCCGTTGCCCACTGTCTTCTTTAGCTACAATCCTCCCTCCATATTTCCTTAACCTTCACAGTTATCCTAACTATATCTCCTTCTTGCCTCCCACACTCATTTCTCCAATCACCATAATTAGGGTTTTGCCCCGACTTGCTCCACTGAAATTGTCTTCTCTACAGTCACTGATAACCAATATGGCTACATCCAATGACTATTTTATTTAGTCACTACCCTACTTGAACCTTGCAGAAAGTTGATACTATTTGCCACTCCCTCACTGAAACTCTCTTTTCCTTGGTTTCTATTATACTACTTTCCTAGATGGCCTGTATCTTACAGCTCCAACTCAGGCTCCTTCCTTTGGTGATCCACTTCTTTCCCTCACTCCATAAATGTTTCTTTCCATCCTTGGGCTCCTGTTCTTTTTATTTTCTATATACTTTCCCTGTGTGACAATCAATTCCATGGTTTCAGTTATAACAGAAGAATGACTTCCCTAATATTTCTTCAACTCAGACTTCTCTCCTGAATTCCAGAGTCATATATCCAACTGGATATATCTTGGCTGTCCCACTGGCACCTCAAACACTACATGTCTAAAACTGATATCATCTTTTCCCCAAAATCTACTTTTTCCTCTCTTTTCTTTATCAATGAATGCCATCACTTCACCCAGCTGCCCAAACCAAAAACCTAGACTCTTCTTTCTCACTCACCTATTTAACCAAGAGCAGTTAGATGCCAAGTCCTATTGATTCTAATTCTCTCAAACCTGTCCTTCCTCTCAAGTGCACTTTCCCTGCTCTCCTCACTTTGTCCTTGGATTTCTACAGTATCTTTCGAATGTATCTCCAGTTAGGCCCTCTTCCAATATATCTTCTTCACTATACCAAAGTAATTGTCAAAATAATGTTAAATCTTAATTAAGTCCACCATTTTATTTAAAAACCCCATGATTATCAGGTTAAAGTTCATACTCTAACTATTTAGCATAAAATAACTTTTGTCATCTGGCCATTGCCTGGAAGTTAATGGGGACCACCAATGCTCCAGAGAAGACAATGGCGTAAGTGTTTATTGCAATTCCCACTCCTCTCTCACCAACTCCATGTATATATCAATTCTTCCTACAATAATCTTTACAGAGGCAACAAATAATTTTACTATTTAAGGCCATGCTTTATCTGGTACTAAGATATGTAAGCCACTGGTTAGGAGTTAGACACGCTTTTATTATATCAAGGTCTGTATTATCAAGCAGCTGTTGTAACGAAATTTAATAAAGATTTATCTAGATAGAAAGGAAAGCTCCCGTACAATGGTGGCTACAGAAGCAGACAACTGGATACAGATCTCAAATTCTATCTTAATTCAAGACCAAACAGGTGTAAATGTTAGTTCAGAAACTATATTTGAATTTAGTTACCAAAAATTCCCTTAAAGAACTACCCCAAAATATTTGCCAATTTATCAATATGACCACACACTCTCCGCTAAACTTAAAATAAATTTAAACATGTCTAATCATGATCCAGGAAAATTTTGAAATACAAGCCAAGGTACTGCAACGTGCATTTGCTAGCAATAGTTCACTGTGTTCAGAAATATCACTTTCAGGGCCTTAGTAAGTCTGAAAAGAGCAATGGGTTGTCAAAACTTTAAATATGCACCTGTTTTAAATAAGTTTAATCCCACTTTCACTTTTTAAATAAAGGTTTTAATACTACTAGAATAAAAAAATAGAAGAGACTTCTGAGTAAAGACAGAAGGAAGACGTTGAGTGAGAAAGAGGAAGAAAGCAAGCGTACATGGCCTGGGGGTGCTTGCAGAGGTCGTTTCAGGTCATTACGGCCTCGACAGGCTCTGATGACAGTTTTGTGACGATGCAAATGTATTTCAGCTTCCAACTGGTTCCAAAGCTTATCGTGAGCAGGTCCCTTCATATCTCGTCCTAGTAATTGTATTTGCTGGACCCTTCATATTGGGAAAAAGAGTTAATTCAAGAGTTAGTTTTTCATTATGTGTACTATAGGGAGAATTCAGAAGAATTACTAAACACAAGTAGCTTTTGCATAAATCTAAGTTAATAATAAAACTAGTACTCAGGAACTTCCTGATATCTCCCAGATTTCTAAAGACATGAAAACTCTGAAAAGGACAGATGGCTTCAAGGGATAACTAGTTTAAAAAAAAAGAATAAATGAGACCTTTAATCATGTACTTAATGCAAATACATCTAAAAAACAATTTATGAGACTAAGGTCAATTAACGTCTTTCATGTCTTGCAGGCAATCAAGGTAGGTCATCAAACTCAGATATTATTGAATGCTAGCCTTTACATGAGTCTAACTGTACAAAAACATTTCTTCTAATGACAGTTTCTTTTTACAAAACAATTATTTAAATGTGGTAAAAGTTATTAGAAAATGTGCACTTCAACATGATATAAATTACTTTTATTTGCTCCACATCAGTTCTTAATGTGACATTAAAATAAGGAGCATAAATTTATTTAGTACTAATAATAAATCACCAAAGTTTGTGAACAATTCACTGTAAAAAATTAACACAAGCAGAACTCTATTATTATGATAAAATGACTGTCATTCCAACATGTTTTTGAGGGGCAAGAAAGATTGGGTTTCAGTGATCACAGAAAGAATTCCTTATGGAAGTCGAGCTGTACTTGTGAGCATCATCTGTTATGGTGTCAAGGCTGGAAATGACTGAAAAATGCAGCTCTAGAGTTGTTAGCATTTCACAGTAAGTTACTATCAGTGTGTGTGTGTGTGTGTGTGTGTGTGTGTGTGTGTGTGTAAACCAGAAATACTTATTTAGTATGGCTAAATAAATCTGCAATACATAACGCTATCAATATTAAGTTAACAACAGTAAGCTATACCCAACTGTAAAATAATTCTTATTGTAAAGATTAATTTAGCACGTGAGATAAGAGTCAACTTCATTAAATATCCAATTTGTCAACTAAGAGGACAAGGGCACTGTTTTTTACACACCTTCCCGCCAGTTCCTTATCCAAGTACTTGGCAGCCAATCTTGCGCCATAAACTTCAGCCTGCAGAACAGCTATATGTCTACGAAGGGCTTCATTCTCTTTTCTCAACAACTTCACTTCAGCTTCAAGTTGAGCTTCTTTCATTTTCTCTTTTTTGTTTGCTTCAAGCTCTCTTTCCTATTGTAATTAAAAAAAAAAAAATAACGTAATGAAAATACTTTTAAGACTCTTTAGCAATAGACCATGTTCCTTAAAATACACAAAAGCACACAGTCTATGATACCAACAATGAAAGCATATGATAAAAACTACCATTTCACTTCTATAAAATGGAACACACAGATTTGGATCCAGTTCTTTTTTAACTAGTACCTGAAGGTGTTGGAACCACTTCTAGATAAGATAACTGCATGCTCTGGAGTATCTTGATACTGAAAATACTAAGAGAAGTGGTCTTGTCTAAACTCATGTTATCACATACTAATAGGAGTGCCTTCAATGAATAATTGAATCTGCTCTGTATTTATTTTCTAAAAAGGACTCAAGAAACTAAAATAAAATAAATAATCACTCTGGTGGTTGTGCCCAAACATTTATTATTATTATTATTATAATAATAATATAATATATAAATATATAATACATAAATATAATATAAATAATATAATATATAAATATTATTATTTATTATTATTAAAGCTAAGCTTTAATGAAACAACTCTATAAAGTAAGTCAAAATCATTCAGTTACATAGAGATACATTCTATAGTTAATTTATTTTAGAAGACTACAAGAAACTTACAAAGCTTAAATTAGAACAGATATTCTAGTTTAAAAAAAAACACTTTATGGTCATGGAGAAATGCTGGTAACAACTGCATTAAAACATTTACACATTATAAATGTCTATAGATAAGCATATCTATGGTGTAGATTATCACTGAATTTTGGGATCTGGCTCATCTATTTGTCCATATGTTAAAATGAATGAAGAACTCTTTTCTGAGGAAAATACTGACCTCAATTGCCTACTATGAGGTAGGATGCACATCCATTTTAGCTCTCATATAAGGATGCCATCCTATGCTCCACTTGGTAGATAGTCCATATATGTGAATTTATAGGTGTTAGCCAGAGAATATAACCTGAAGATCTTTGCCATCAAATTTTTATCATAACGGTTACAAATGTAAATGCCTTCAGGATAAGCACAGGACAGAGAGGCGGGTACAAGACAAAGTAGAGTGAAAAACAGAAGGTATAAAATCCTGCCTAAGGTCAATCAAATTCGAGTTTACACACACACAAACTGTATGGCCAAACAAAACCCTTCTGAGAGTTGAATAAGGGCCCCTTGATCCAAAAATAACACTTAAAAGATACTTAAAGTGTTATTTTTGGATCAAGAAAACCATCCAAATACTGCAAACTTGCATTTATCCTGAGTAAAACTGCTTCTACTGACTTACAACTGCTCTGACTGACTCACTAATTTACAGAATCTATAAATCCTGTGAAAATATGGTTATATTTGTTGACAAGATGTGGAAGACACTGTTCACTATACGCCATGTCCCCTTTATGAGACTTAAAGATCTACCTTAGCACCAGGAAAAATTGTTTCTCTTGAGCAAATGGCAAATGATATTGCTTCTACTGTATGGGTGTTGATTACTATAATATAATTATTACTAAATTATTACTATAATAATTATTACTAAAATATAATTATTTTTCTTTTTATTCTGGATATTAAGAAGCTGAGAAACAACAAGCAAACTTTTAGCAATTCATGGAATATATTTTGGTACTAATTTCACTGTTTTGGTAATTTAACTATATTTGGTACTAAATTAACTGCTTTGGTCTACTGCTTGGACAACCATATATCAATATGTGACATATTTAAACATCAATATGTAATATATTCAAATACAGGGCAGTGAGTATCACAATCTTAAAAATAAAGAAATAATTAACAAGCTAAAATGAATGACAAATACCAAATGTTGTCTATATTTATCACTTCTTTGATCAAAAATGTGATATGTATGTGATAAACAGAAGGAAGATTAATTAGCAGGCTTCTTCAACTTCTGTAAAAAAATATAACCACTAGAACATAATTTCTAGATATTGTTTTTAAGGAATTTGAAGAACTAATAATCTAGAATCCCTCTTTTACAACTCTGGAATTATTAAAATCTCAATTTATTGCAGAACCTATTTCCTGAAAGGGCAGGTATCAGTTCCAGAAGAATCACAGTCTGGATAACATGAACAAAATTCTTTTTTATAACATTTATTATGGTTAATGCTGTTTGTTTCAGAAAAAGAGTTCCTAGAAGACCAAGAATTCTTTGGTTTATGGGCTAAATAAACTTTATGTTGAAGATTATGTACTTATAATTACTTGAATGAGCTATTTATATAATACTTATGAAATATAAGAAACATATTAAGCCATCACTTTGCTTTAATGATTCAAACCCCTAATGAATCTCATAAACTCTCAGGCCTGAAATTAACAGACACTAGCCAGAGCAGGACTAAGAAAGCTGAAGTTAAACACTTTTAGATTTAAAGAAAAAACTTTTTTTTTTTTTAGTTAACCTGTTGATTATTAGGTAACAACCAAGAAGTTCATTTTGAATTTAGATATCCAAATAGTATGTTTTCAAAAGAAGTAAAGCCATATGACAAATTGGAACCTGATTAGGTTGGGGTGGTGGTAAAATTAAGAATTTATATATTGTTATTTTCTAAAACAATTTCTGGTAAAGGGTTTCAAAATTTAGTTGTTTCAAAGTCCACACAATTCTCAAGACTGCTGAGAAGTTATTAACACATGCAGTGGATGAATAAAAAACCAACATGCACATTCTTTCTCTGGGAATAAATTCAAATAGAAAAGGAGCAAAAAACCAGGCCTGTTTAATATATCTTCACGACACTCAAGTGGGAAAACCAATTGCTTTTCCTAAGTAGAGGTTTGAGCAAGTTACAAGGCTCAGAAGTTGTCAAAAATTGATGGGTTCTATAAATAATGGCTACAAATCACAAACAAAAGAAAAATCTTTTAACAATGTGTAGTGAGAAAAGAGCAATGGGCCACCCACTGAACTTCTCAGGTATTGGCACATCATTAACATCATTTTCAAATACAAAGTGACAACACGTAATATGCAAATAAAACATTAAGAAGACGTCAGCATGACATATTAAAGCAAAACAGAAATGGCATACTTACCAGCTCCTCCACAGAGGGGACAGACTTAAGATATAAGAAAAAAGTTTTATAATTAGAAAAATATCAAACAAATGAATTTATCTAGTGGTATAATCATTACAAGGAAAATTCCCATATGTTGAATTATCATTTGGGTAAAGTTTGTTAGAACAAATATATTCACAAATCCATTAGCAACAGTATTAACTATATAGTACTAGATTAAAATTTTTTGTTTTATCAGAATTATTCAACACACCTGATTCAATGTCTTTCCACTGTAGCAGCCTGTTTCAAATTTAATATTAAAACTTCAGATAAATTCTTCTCTAGTGAAAATGTACATTGTTTCTCAATGTTAACATCAAATATTCCAAAGAAGCATTTATGAATTTGACTCATTTCAATTAAAAAAAAACACTTAGATTCATAAAATTTCAGAATTTAAAAGGACTTTAGGAGAATGTAAATATTAATTTAAATCAATTTTAACATACCAGTGTTAGAAACTAATTAACCAATCAAATGGAGTTAACTGAAAACAGGTAAAACTTAAAAAATGTATTACTCTCAACATCAGCATCATTCCATCTCCTGCCTCTCCCAAGCTATATCTGTCCTATTTATTGCTGTGTCCCTGATAGCTAACAAAGTGTCTGGCACATAGTACACACTTAATACATATGAGGTTAAACTGAAATGAGACTTACAAAAACATTTCTATTTAAACAACCCATATTGATTAAGAGGGCATTGGTTAATTATGGAAAATTTAGATCATGAAACATTATGCCAACATTACAAAGTGTTCAGTGGCAGGGAAAATGCTTATAGTATATTAAGAGCAAAAGAAAAAATGTGCCACTGGTTGGCACCCAATTCCATTTTCCCCTTCTTCCTTATTAAGAGAACTCCAATTTTACTGGAGGAGGCCATGTGACCAACTAAGAGATTGACATGCAGCTGGGATAGCCAATGAGATGGCTAAATTGGTTGGCAAAAATTGTTAAGGAGGATTTTACGAAAAGTTATTTAAAGAAGGCTAATGCAGCTGGGAAGCATCATTTTGCCCTTCCCTTAGATTTTTCCTTCTTCCTGCCTAGAATGCAGACATGAAGAAACCCTGAGGATAGAAACCATGGGCTAAAAATGGTAGAGCACAACAAAAGGAACCTGGATCCCTGATACCTGTGGAGCTGCCATATCAGCTCTGGACTGCCTGTCTCAGGGCTTCTTTAAGAGAAGAAAGAAAAATGAGAGAAAATAATTTGTACTATTCAAAAATAATCCCAATGTTAGTTGGGATTTCTGTTAAATGCAGCTGAACTTAATCCTAACTACACAGTAGGGAAAAGACTGTTTATATGTTGTTATACATATCTTTTAAATATATTTATACCTATACTTTTAAATAGGAAAAATCCTATTCTAAGTATCAGTTGTTTATTGATATTATCACTGATCACCTCTAGGGGATGAGACTGTGGATGGTCACGTTAATCTTTACATTTCTTGTATTTTCTAAATTTCCCCCAATGCGCACATATTACCTTTTATAATTAAAAAGCGTCATTAAAAATTGTCCTCTTCATCTTCTAAAATACGTGTAAGTATATGTCACCCTCTAAATCACTTACCAATTTTGCCTTAATGGTACCAGAGTCAACACTCTGACCCGTTTTAGCATGAAGCTGAAGCTGAATGGAGTGCAACTGCAAAAGCTGATTGTGAACTTCTTTCTCCAGTACGACTTTCTCTGCTTGGGTCTCTGTCAGTTCAGATTTCAGATCCACTAACTGTGCCTTATAAAACAACAATAAAATACAGTTACTATGCTTAATTTTCTTTATTTTGACTCTAATAATTATTATTCAAGCATGACATAGGGAGACTATCTTTGAAATGAACAGATGAACACTAGAGGACCACTATCTGAGTTATAGGATATCCATCCAAACCGACACAAAATCAAGAGTATGAGTAAGATATTTGAGTGGCAAGAGAACTCGACGATAAACATCTAATAACACAGAATGCTACTTCCATTTTACTTTGCTTACTTTAAGACTTTTCTGTTTCACCTTTATCTAGAAAGTTCATGAAAATACACAAGTATGGGATAGTTCATCATCTTGTAGAGACAATATGTGCTATAGTGGTCCACTAACATTAACAGTATATTAGAGGAGAGGCCAATAAGTGGTGCTCTGTTTTCATGCCAGAGAATACTAGCCCAAATCAGCCTAACCACTATCTAGTAAAGTTATTTTAGGCGCTAAGGTATGAGCTACTGAGGCTACAATGGGCCTAAAGATGGGAGTTAACTTTAAGATACAGTTAACAGTTACAGTGTAGCAGAACAACAGATCAGAGCCACTTAACCATTTAATTTGAAGTTTTTCATTTTTCACAATTGATACACTGTTTTACAATTGTGCACAGGATGTGTCCCTTGTGTGTGTTTGGTCTTCCCAACCAGCCAGTAGATTACAGATCAAGACAAGGCCTTAGTGTTCTATTTAATTCAACATAATTTTACTAACCATCTAGAGGCCCAGACCTATGCCAGCACAATGAGAAAAAAATTGTGGAAAATACATTTAAAATTATGGATGATAATTATATATGCCCTTGAGAACTTGCATATCAACTGAGGTGATAAATATGCATGTGAACCAACTAAAGACAAACGTGGCAAGTTACAGATATATATAGAATTCGCATGGTCCCAAGGAATTCGAAGTAAAGGAAGGTTTAAAGAGGGTTAGTGAGGAAAACAGAGTTTAGAAGGGCTTTAAAATTAAATGACAACAAGGACAAAACAGAAGCAGTAAAGCAGTCTAGACATGGGAAGAAGACTAGCAGAAACAGAGAGAGACTAGAAGCATCTTAGGTAAATTCTTTGAATATAGGGATCAGATGATTGGAATATATATATTCCGACTGCACCAACCAGTGCCTGTAACATAAAAGATGCTCAATAGATATCTTAAAGATGAAATGAATTCTAATACTAACCCTGTGATTCCAGATAAATCATTCTGTCTCCACTCAAGTTTCCCCACTTTTAAAATAGGGATAATATCCATGGCTTTGACTATTCTAAGATTATTAATCTTACATATGAAACACTTACTAGAACATGCAGATGTTATTATCAAGGAGATTAGACTACCTAGAGGAACTGTACATTGATAGACTGGACAAGACTGGGTAGGAAAGAGAATGGATACAATGAATGGTTTTGGATCATAAACCAAAACTGAGACTTAATCTGACAGGAAATCACCACATGCTCTCAATGACGTTTTTGTTTTTAATAACAGCTTTATTGAGATATAATTCACATACCATAAAATTCACCCCCTTTTTTTGTTTTTTGGTGAGGAAGATCAGCCCTGAGCTAACATCCAATGCCAATTCTCCTCTTTTTGCCGAAGAAGATTGGCCCTGGGCTAACATCTGTGCCCATCTTCCTCTACTTTATATGGGATGCCACCACAGCATGGCTTAGACAAGCAGTGCGTCGGTGCGCGCCCGGGATCCGAACCTGTGAACCCCAGGCCGCTGAAACGGAGTGCACGCTCTTAACCACCGCGCCGGCAGGCCCTAAAATTCACTCTTTTAAAGTGTACAATTTAGTGGTTTTTAGCATATTTATAGAGTTGTGCAAGCATCATCCCTGTATAACTTTGCAACATATTCTCTCAATGACATTTTAGCAACACAGTATTTACAGGTAAGGAGGTGAAGACAGGGACACCAGCAACACCCTATTGTAGCTTTATAAATGACACGTTATCCATGGTAACTTTGTAAATGGAAATAAAGCATTTTACAATGCTGAAAGGAAACTGTCAGCAACACTTACAGACTGGATGTCCAGCAGAAGATTAGGTCAACAATAACTCACATTTCAAGTTTGGAGAACAGTAAAGCCATGGAGGGAAATAGTAAGATTAGAATGGTAGCTAATTTAGACACGAGCAAGAGAGAAGATGAGTTTAAGTTTTAGACATGCTGATTTTTGTGTCAACTATGATATATTCAACAGAAACTATCCCATAGAATGTTGGAAATAAACAAGTGATAAACTGGGACTAGGGTTGGGACTAGGAGCACAGAGACGTGAATATCCCAAGACCTAGTTTAAGGGAGAACAGATGGCCAAGGACTGTGGGTTGGGTATAATAACCAGTCAGGCATGGCCTGAGAGGGACAAGAAATGAAGTGGCGTGCTATAAACCAAACTTAAATGTTTCATAATACAAACACTGCCCTGCATCTTGCTTTTTTTACTTCCTGGAGATCACTCCATATCAAAAGAACTTCTTCATTCCTTTTTCATAACTTTTTTATTCATGTATAACTTACATCAGAGAAGAAGACATATAACGAATTACAGAAAATAAACATATCCATTCAACTAACACCCCAAAAAAGAAATAGGGCCCTACTAGCCCCCCAGGACTCTCCTTGTGACCTCCTCCCAATCACTACCTCTATCCACAAAATCACTACTTCCATCCACAAAGGAAACCTTCAGTCATACAGTCAATTCTAATACCATAGAGAGTTTTGCCTGTTTTTGAACGTTATATAAATGGAATCATAGAGTATGCAATCATTTGTGTCCGGCTTTTACCTCAAGATTATGTTTATGAAATTCATTTGTGTTGTTTTGTGTAGCTGCAGTTCATGCATTTTCACTGCTATGTAGTATTCACTAAGTTAATATACTACAATTTATCAGTTTCATTCTACTTTTGATGGACATTTGTGCTGTTTCCAGTTTTTGACTATTCAACTGATGTTGCTATGAACCTGTCTTTTGGTACATATTGAATACAGTTCTGTTAAGTATATATTCAAACCGCCGTAAGTTGAGTATTGTCTGTAGTGGCATTTTGTTGTTGTTTTAATTAAACCTCTTGATCACTAATAAGATTGACCACTTTTTCATATGTTTATCGACCATTTGGATATTCTCTTGTGAAGTGTCTGTTCAAGTCTCTTGGCTATTTTTCTACAGGGTTGTCTATTTTTTTCCTATTGATTTATAGGAGTTGTCTCTCTCCACACACACACACAGACATACACACATATTATTATGAACTCCTTTAGTGGGTATGATTACAAATACTTTCTCCCATTTGATGGGAGAACTTTCTTAACAGTGTCTTTTGATGAACAGAGTGCTTAATTTTAATGTAGCTCAGTACATCAATAGTTTCCTACCTCATATTAAATACTTTTTGGCCTGAATTCTATCTTATCTGTTATTAAGTTTGCAACCTCTGCTTTCATTTTATTTGCATTTACCTGGTATAATTTTGTCTGTTTATTTTTAACCTTTCATCATATTTTTCAAGTTACAGTTGTATATAGCACATACACATGTAAAATCTTCACTGCTCTTTGCTAGATTTTAAAATATATATATTTTACTATTCTGGAAGCTTTGTATCTTTGTTCTAGTAATTACTTTTAGATAATATCCTTAATTTCCTCTTTAGATTGTATTTACGATATTGTCCCTACTATGAACAGTCATGAAATTAACTAGTAACATTTTCTCCCCCCTTCCCTTACTCTTCTCCAGCATTTAATAATGTGTTATCTCTCTATTTCCAGCTAATAACTATGAACAATCATCAAGCTTACACTACTTTCAAAATACTCTTTTTCTCCCATTTTTGATAGTTGCACTGTATTTATATTGCAGAGCATACAGCATATAACATTTAAATATTATTTTATCATCTGTAACTCCAGTCGTCTTAGTTCTACTAGTAAACATATTCTATGCTCACCACCAGACTTTTTACCAAAGCTGCTCCTATGACTTCAGCTCATTCTCTAGTCTAATAGATTTCTCAGAAAGGTCTCACAACAATATTCCCAGATTTCTGGTATGTTCATGACTATTTATTTGTAGTCTTTACACTTGAAGTCACTTTGGCTGGATATAAAATCTCTGGCTCATATTTTCTTTCCTTGAGTATTTTAAATATACCTTCTGGTATAAAATGCTGCCATTGAGATATCTAATCCTAATCTTTTCTTTCTCTTATAAGCGATTTGGTCTTTTGTCTGCTTTATTTTGTTTTTTCTAATAGCTTTTATTTATTTATTATTATTTTTTTTTGGTGAGGAAGATTGGCCTGAGCTAACATCTGTTGCCAATCTTCCTCTTTTTGCTTGAGGAAAATTGCCAATCTTCCTCTATTTTGTATGTGGGATGCCGCCACAGCATGGCTTGACAAGCCGTGTGGGGGTCCACACCAGGGATCCAAACCCAGGAACCCCGGGCTGCCGAAGCAGAGCACACAAACTTAACCACTATGGCATTGGGCCGGCCCCCATTGTTTGACCTATTTTTAAAGCCCAGTACCTTACTAAAACATAGCTTGGTATTAATCATTCTAGGTCCATGTGTACCCTTTCAATATGCAGATTCAATCCTGTGTTATTTCAGGAAAATTTTGTTGATAGTTTTTTTGTTAAGAGTGAATTGGTTGGTAATTTGTTTTTTATTAAGGGAAAATTCATATAACATCAAATTAACCATTTTAAGTGAACAATTCAGTGGCATTTATTATAATCATAATGTTGTACAACCACCACCTGTATCTAGTTTCAAAACATTTTCATCACCTCAAAAGAAAGAGTCATGCCTGTTAAGCAGTTGCTCTCCATTCTCCCTGTCCCCAGCTTCCGGGGACCACTAATCTGCATTTTGTCTCTGTATTCATTTATTCCAGATACTTCATACAAATGGAAGCATACAATGTGTGATCTTTTGTGTCTGGCTTCTTTCATTTGGCATGTTTTCAAAGATTCATCCATGTTACAGCATGTATCAGCACTTCATTCCTTTTTATAGCTGAATAATATTCCACTGTATGTATATACCACTTGTTTATCCATTCATCTGTTGATGGACACATGGGCTGTTTCCACCTTTGGGTGATTATGCACAGTGCTGCTATGAACATGCGTGTACATATATTTGTTTCAGTACCTATTTTCAATTCTTTTGGGTATATGTCTAGGAGTGGAATTGCTGGGTCATATGATAATTCTATATTTAACTTTTTAAAGAACTGTCAAACTGTTTTCCACAGTGGCTGAACCACTTTACATTCCTACCAGCAATAAAAGAGGGTTTGTTGATATCTGTTTCAAATATTTCTTTTGTTTCATGCTTCTTCACGGACTCCAATTATACTAATATTAATTACTCTCTTCCTATCTTTTTATATTTGCTCTCTTCCTATCTTTTTACATTTGTAACTTCCTCTCAAATTTGTTGTTTTTCTCTTATATATTCTCTTTTTCTTGCTGTACTTACTGTATTGTCTATTTTTCATGTTCCTTCTAATTTAGTCTCTATTGTGAAATAATTTTTTCCAGAGCTGTGTAAGTATTCTTTTTATTTATTACTTTGAGTTTTCCTATTTCTGAATTATGCTTTTATTCATAGTTGAATAATAGTATTACTATAATAGTATTTCTATTGAATAATAGTATTACTGTGTTTATTTTATAACATAGTTTATAGTTTTCATCTGCTTTGTGGCCATATTTTTCTGATATGCTTTTGCTTTCTGTTGTTATATTAATTCTATTAATTTATATCTTTTTTTATTACAGTACATTTTAGGGGGTTTAAATGAAATCGTTTTCTGTCACTCGTGTCTAAATGAAATGGGTTTTCACACGCAGTCAGGAGGAGACTTCCATATAGGCGCTGAAGTGAGCACAGGTAGCTTTCCGAGCTTCATGGCTTGCAAGCTCCCTGCCCTGGCCTTAAAGTGAACTATTTAAAGCCATGGTCTCTCTGTGCAGCCATACCCACCGTTTTGAAATCGAGCTGCTATGTAGCCCTCCCCTAGCTTGAATATAACTTTCTCTTCCCTTCAAACTTCATGTTTCTGCCCTGCTCAATTTGGATTCTATTTCTGGTAGCATTTCTTCAGAACTCGACTCTCTCAAAAGCAGTTTTTGTTAGAAATTTCTGAGATTCTTAAAATTCATCCCAGTATCTTCTAATCTTCCCGCAGCTTCTCAGTGTGTCCCCATGGTCTGTTCTGCATTCCCCTGCAACTGGAGGCAGTTTTGCCAGTTGTTCTCAGACACTTGCTCAAGTTTCCCAACCAAAGTGATATCTTTTCCTTTTGGGATCCGTTGGTGATTTCTGTGTGTCTGGGCTCCCCCTTCTATTCCTTCTGCCACACAAGTGTTCTTCCACATGCAATGTGTGTGGGTCCTGCTACTCCAACCTACCCATATTCTGGGGTTTGTGAGGATACCTCCTCATCTAGGTTTGCTGAAGAGGCTGCCATTGGCTTTTTTCTTTTGAGATTCTAGTTTTATTTTTACAAAAAGATTTCTTTTTAATTTAAAACTACGCATTCATTGTGATCTTTCAAAGATCTGAAATCCTCACCTCACACGTTTTCATTGTAGTAGGAAAGCTGTGATATTCTAGCCCAGCACTACCCAATAGAATATAATATGAGCTACATAGGTAATTTAAAATTGTCTAGTAGTCACATTAAAAAAAGTAAAAATAAACAGGTGAAATAAATTTTTATAATATATTCTACTTTACTCAAAATATCTAAAATATCATTCAACATATAATAATATAAAACAATTATTAAAATATTACATTCTTTTTTTCATAGTAAGTCTTCAAAACCTGTCGTGTATATTACACTTACAGCACATCTCAATTTGGACCAGCCACATTTCGAGTACTCAAAAGCCACATCAGGCTAGTAGCTACTATTCTGGACAGTAAACATCTAGCCCTTTTATTATGAATCTGAAGCAGTAACAAATTTCATTAGGATTAAATGCTAAAAGAAATAGTAATACTAGTAGTTGACTCTGTTCTTTAAGTATAATAAACAAGTACAAGAGACTTAAAGCAGAAAATCATTTTCATTGCCCTCTAAAAGAGTATATAAGTTAACAGTTTTTACACAATCTTTTACAAATACTCCTTACCAAAAAAATTGAGAGAGAAAAAAACTTACATGTATAACAATGTCTTACAGACTTTCATCCATTTAACTACCAAATTGCCCACCAAAAAAAAAAAATTATAAACATTTAAAATCACCTATTACTAGACAATGGTCAGTTCACCTTGCTCCTTTAAAGTACAAATAGGTCTAGAAAGTCCTTCTTGATCAAGAAAAACACCTATAGGGTTTTATGGTCATTGAAACAAAATAATCACAAAAGGAAAATAAATATTTGAATAATATGTACTCTTTCCGAGCAATATGTAGCTTATGCTAAAGTGAACCTACCCAGAAATAGTTTAAAATAAGCCATTTAATCTATAACAACCCTTACCTCTTTTTTCATTACATTGACTTTGATTCTATATCAGTCTTGTTTCTTTGTGGTGATGTCTAATATATTTCTCTATTCCTTATATTTCCTATAAACTGGAAGTTAAATCTAAAGGTTTAATTAGATTTACTCAAATCTTTGTGGCAAGAAGTATACTGAATATTTCAACCGGCATATATTGTCTGGTTGTCCTACTATGATTTATCTTTCAAACAAAAAATCTCACGGTTTATTAATAACTGAGTAAAACTTCTGGATTTAAGAAACAAGTTAAAGAGGCATAAGTGGTATTCATTAATTAATTTGGCAGGCTAACATTCAAATTAGAAATGACTGTATTCTAAAAGGGCAAGGAAATCAGGGTAGTACGCAGGTCTTTTGAAAATGGCCTATTATAAACATGGACACTTCATTAAGTGAAATAATTTCTCAAAAAGTTGCTCAACTTTAAAAAAAAATAAATAAAAGAATTTTTACAATGAGAGGATGCAAGTATCAAAATTCAAAGCCCAATTTTATTTTTTTGGAACAAGTGTTTCAAATTTACTCTAAATTTAGTAATATTTAATTAACTTTTTTTGTCTATGATATAAGCACTTTAGCTGCTATGAAAAGTTAGTCATTGGTAAATTTTATGTTAAGATTAGAGATTTCCGTATTTTACTTAAAGGTCACCCTCCTAATATCACAGAACTTTAGAATTCAAAGAGATCTTAGAGAACATAAAGACTATGATTATGACAATATTTAGATAATGAAACTGAGACCCATCAAGGTTGTTTTTATTTCTAAGGCTACCCAACTGGTCAGTGGCAAAACAGCACTTTAAACCCAATTCTTACTCCCAGGGCAAGGTAGTGGAAGTGTTATCAAGCAGTTAACCATAAGGAAAAATGGGTGTCTCTAGCGACAATACACATATATGTTTAACTTACTAACAATATTCACAGCTACAAGGCAAGCATCTACCTACCATATGGCAGACATACACACCAAACATCATTGTAATTCTTATCATATTCCTCAACTTTTTTTAATAGTTAAGAAAACTGGAAGTCAGCGTTTAAGGAATTTTCCCAAGATCACACAGCTAGTAATAGACTCAAAACCAGCTTGACCATAGAAAGAGCCTGAACATCTTTCACCTCACTGTCTTACCTTGGCCACACTGCAACAAAGTAAAGAGTGAATGTTAAAAAGAAACAGCTGATTTCAACCTTCAACTCTTACTTAAATTTTCAAGTGATATACAAAAAATGTCTTAAAAAGCAAAACCAAAAATGGTTAAAGACTATATTAGATACAGACTTTATTTGGGATACAATCTTTTCACCTTCCTACATTTGATCTTGAAGATTCATTTACAAAAAAAATAAAATAAAACTGACCATCAAGACATTCTTTCCCTAGAAAACTCATTCAGGATAAAATGATCTCATTCTAGGAAGGTCTCCGGGTTTTAAGACCATGGCCTTCGCTTCAACCAAGCCATTAAATCAACCACTGGTGAGATTTTCTAAAGCAGTGATGCTCAAAACGTGGTCCTCGGATCACCACTATCAGCTGGAATAGAGTCAGGAGACAGATGAAAATTCAGGGCATATTGTGCAAAGTAGGAATGAAATATTCCCAGGAATGAAAAAGACAGACAGCAAGGCAGTTTATCAAAATAACATGATAGGATTATCATCACCATTTATTTATATGTAATGTAGTCATTACTATTCTATTTCTCATCTCATACTCTTTTCAAAACATCCAAACTTTTCCATCAAGATAATTCCTTTCTAACATAATTCTTAACTACTAGATACCACCCTGGCACCAAAATCAAAGTAATTTTTTTATTCAGTTTCCTATTATTCCACTTTGTCTAGACCTTAATCCTCTGTCTATATAATAATCTTCTAAAAATTCACAACAGCTGCACTTTCTTCTTTCTAAATGTAGTCTAGTTTTTATTTCTTTAACTGTCTTACAAATAAAAATGCCAATTACCTTACCTTAAGCACTCCTCAAAAACTTGTTTTGGGGGAAGATCAAACTAAGACAAGCAATTTGCAAATATCAAATTGTCCAGCAAGGAACTTGGATCCAGCGCATTAGTTTTAGCACATCATACAGTTCTTTTGACAACATTTGAGAAGGTCCAAGCTAAGAACCTAAAAAAATCTGGTTAAACATCTTTATTTTGCACATGAAGAAACTGAGGCCCAAAGAGATTAGGTCAGTTGTCCCAAATCACAAATTGCATGAGATTAAAACTCAGACCTCCTGACATCCCTTGTAATTTCTGGCAGTAATAGGAAAACTGGTGAGGAAGGAGTTCATAAGCCCCAAATGAGATCACATCCCCAAATCTCAGGAATAGGGCTCTAACCAAGAAACTTTGAACACCCCCCATCTGGCCAGCCCCCCTACCCACACACAGGCACACACACACACACCGGAATTTGTGTGCATGCAGAAGCATGAACATACACAGACACACATGCAGGCATCAACACACCTGCACACAAAAGCACACATTCCTCAAGCTGTTTAAGAATTACAAAGAAAACAGTTGACTCTCAATAGCAGTTTAACTGTAATGAACCATAGTATAGAAAGCTGCTGATAAAGATGTAAATATTATCTCACATTTACCTATAAATGCTTCTACACCTTTTGTTTTAAAGTACATATAAAAGGTAATCACTTCACTAAAAAGAAACAATTATGCCTTTAAATGTCTGGATGTTTTTTATGCTTAAAAATGCAATTTAGGATGAAAAGTACAGACTGGAATTTAAATCTCTAGCAATTATACCATTTAATGCCAATATCTAAAATTTATCATCTACACGCACCTACTTCCAAGGCTTTAAAGCTCATAAGGTCAATAAAACAAATGCAAAAAATAAAAATCAGAGATGGCAGGATATCACTATAAAAAATATCATCATTTTACAGTTTATTGAGTATTAAATTTAATACTGAGTTTCCTATTAATAGGAAAACTTTACAGATTATATAATTCTCCTTTTCTCATTAAGAGAAGCAGTGCCATTTTATCTGGTGAGACTGTCTTTTTTTCCTGGAACTAAACTTTTAAAACACTGTATCATATATTGTCCTGGAGGAAGAAAAGAAATCCAAGTCTGGCCCCATGGCTTAGCGGTTAAGTGCGCGCGCTCCGCCCCTGGCGGCCTGGGTTCGGATCCCGGGCGTGCACCGACACACCGCTTCTCCGGCCATGCTGAGGCCGCATCTCACATACAGCAACTAGAAGGATGTGCAGCTATGACATATAACTGTCTACTGGGGCTTTGGGGGGAAAAAAAGGGAGGAGGATTGACAGTGGATGTTAGCTCAGAGCCGGTCTTCCTCAGCAAAAAGGAGGAGGATTGGCGTGGATGTTAGTTCAGGGCTGATCTTCCTCACAAAAAGAAAAAAAAAAAGGGAAATCCAAGTCTATATCGTTTTACGTTATCTTTATGAACCAGCCCCTCTTCTTTAACAGTCCAAATTACTGCAGGGATGTCAGTCATTAAGGCAGCAAGAGTCAAGTGTAAAACATGGCTTTTTGCATAATAAAATCATACTTTCTTAGGAAATGCTGGAGTAAACAGACACTTCAAACTTCTAAACCTACAGCCATGCCAAATTCATTTTTATCCCGGTACCTTCACACATTTATATACGAGTGCAAATTAAATGGCATTGATAAGCAGAACTTAGCAATTTTAGGGGAATAGTACTCAAAAACCAAGTATTCTCTATTTCTTCAAGTTTTGTCCATGTCTTATTACCTAGAATCTGGTTCAAAATTGATATTAAAAAAAAATAGGTTTTACTAAAAAAAAAAAAAGAATGTATCATAGAGATTCTTAGATAAAGGATCCAAAACTACCTGACCGACAGCAGAGGCAGAACCATTCTTCACACGGCCTTTTCTCCTGTGACAAAAGTCAAAGAAATAATGTAACATATGAAAGCATTTTGATCCATCACTTTGTTTCCTTCTACTCCTTCAAAATAGCAGAACAAAGTCTGAGAGCTCATTTAATTGAACCCACTCCTTTTAGAAAGAATCTTCCTCTATTTTCTCTTTCCAACCTGGGCCTGAGGTGGTTAGCGTTGCTCCTACTATCCAAGATTATAGAAGGCAGTGAGTCCTATTCTAAAACAAAGACTGTGACCAAACAGAAAATACATTCAAAGGTCAAATATGAATACCTCTGCCATCCCTCAAGATAGGAAATAATATTCCTCTATAATTATTACAAGTCAGCTCTTGAAACAGTCTGCTCATTTGGCTCATGAAAGTTCTGTGAAAAAACTCCACCAATTCACTCCAACTTCCCCTATCCAAGCATAACGACCACTAACTTCATCTGTCGTTATTTCTCCCCAAACTGTACTGCAGTTTAAGACAAGCAAACATATTCTCTTTTAGTCTTCCACACCATCACACATTCATTCAAAAAGTATTTATTAAACACCAACTGTATGCCAAGCACTGGGCTGGGTTCTGGGGATACATTGGTAGACAAAACAACTGTGGGTCCTGCCCTGCAAAGCTGAGAGTGGCCTTGTGCAGGAGGCAGCTCGTAAAGAAAATGAATGGCATGTATAATAATAGCATCAACTATGTGCCGGGCACTGTTTTGAACCTATTCATATTTTGTCTTAACCCTCACAATAATCCTTTGAGAGACATATTTTTTGTACAGAGAAGGAAATTGAAGCACAAGTTAGGTAACTTGTCCAAGGTCATTACAAAGCTAGTAATATGTGTAATTATAAACTATAATAAGCTGTATGAAAGAAACCAAAAGAAGAGAATTAGTGGGGTGGGAGTGTATGGCTATCCTGGGAAGTGGTTCAGTTACTATCAGAGGAGAGTTCTCACAGGTCTGTGGGAACTTTTCAGGACATTAACAAGGCCAAAACTATTTTTATAACAATAAAACATTATTTGCCTTTTTCACCCTGTTGACATTTGTATTGAAGGTAGAAAAGCAACGGTGAGTAAAATGCTGGCATTTTAGTACAAGTCAACGCAGTGGCACCAAACTGTACCAGTAGTCTCTGTACTCTTCACTACTATGCCACTTGCATAGCTAAAAAAAAAGTTCATTTAAGAATGTCCTTGATGAAGCAGTAAAAATTATTAATGTTTAAAAATCTAGACCCTTGAGTTCATGCCTTTTTAACATTCTTTGTGATGAAATAGGAAGTCTGCTGCACATCAAACCATGTCGTCTCAAGGAAAAGCACTTAGGCAATTGCTTGCATTGCAAAACTGAACATTTTTTTTCATGGAACACCATTTTTATTTCAAAGGACAAACTGTGGTTATTAAGATTAATATATTTGGCAGACAGACATGTTCTTGAGAATAAATCAAGTGAATCTGTTATTTCAAGGAAAACAACTGACAGCATTTGTTGCCAATGATAAAAATTTGTGCTTTCAAGTGAAAATTAGAATTTTAGAAAACTTGAATCCATCACCACGAGCTTGACAGCTTCCCAACACTTCAAGATTTTTCTGATGAGATTGGTAATATTAATAAATGTGATTTTTTGATATTGTATAATGAGATGTGCCCACATTTGGAAGATCTGTATAACTCAACAAACTAATATTTTCAAAATGACCAATGCGTAATGTTAAAATCTTGCCTCGGTAAAAAGACCCATTCAAAGACTACACGGATAGACCAATGTATTTTAACGTAACGACGTACAAAAAGTTCATTGATAGAGTTTCAGATTCCACATGGTAACTAATCTTTAAGAAACTACCTTTTTACTATCAAAAAAGAATATTCACCATTATCTGAAAAGGCTATTAAAATACTCCTCCCTTATCCAACTACATATCTCTGTAGAGTCAAATTTTCTTCCTCTACTATAACCAAAACCATAAATCACAACTGGCTGAATGCAGAAGCAGACGTGAGAATCCAGCTGTCTTCCATTAAGCCAGATATTTAAAAAAAAATTTTTAATGTAAAACAATGCTACCTTTAATTTTTTTTGCAAATAGTTATTTTTTCATTAAAAATATTTATATTAACATGTAAGGCTTATTGCTGCTATTTTTAACTGATGTAATAAATATCTAAAGTTTTCTCAGTTTTAATTTCTAATACAGTAAATACCAGTAGATATAACCCACACAAAAGAAGAGCTCTTTGGGGATCTCATAATTTGTAGAGTGTGAAGGGGTCCTGAGACCAAAAAGTTTGAGAACTGTTGTCTTAAGAGTTTCTGAAAGGAGGCCCATGTGGCTGGACTATATAGAATAACAATGGTAAGATATGCCATTGGAGAGACAGCCAGAGGTCTGATGATACAGAGCTTGTCAGCCATAATAAGAACTTCGAATGTTATTCAAAGTACAAGTGAGGAATTTTAAGCAGAATGACATGATCAAATTTATGTCTTAAAAAAGACAGTTGTGTGTAATACGGGAGACAACGTGAATAAACTAGGGTTGGGGGATCTGAAATGGAGACAAGTAGATAAATCTGTGATGTATTTTTGAAAGTTAAAGTACTTTGATGTAAACCTCAAAATGAAGTTCCAAAAGATATACAAAATATTTCCTGTTTCCATGTTAATGTTAAAGAACTCAGTTGCTCTCTGATCAAACTGGAGGTGGGGGTGAGGAGAATCAACCTACCCAATATTTTAGAAATGTTACAAGTACACTAAATCCATACTCAATACTCATATAATGATGTTTAGTTATTTTTAGTTATAGTTTCAAATTCGTCTTAAAATGGAATATCATGAAACGTTACCTCACAAATCATATTCTTGTGAATTACATACAAGGGGAAAAATAAACCTGAAGATTCAGTCATTCAATAATGTGGCAGGCACTATGTTAGACACTATGAATACAGAGTCAACAAGACAGACACCATCCCAGCTCTCATGAAACTTGTATTACAGAATGATTATTGGTAATCTTTGAGGATTCACAGCAGAACACTAGAGGTGTTTCAAATAATTTATGAATTCAAATAAACATTTATTGAGTTTACACTGTGTGCCAGGATCTGGGGACAAAAAGATGAACAAGACATGAATTCTGCCCTTAAGAATTTCATTGCCTGGTAGAAAGAGATAAAAATACATTTCCCGTTATGATGCAGAGTGTCATAAGCACTACTACTGGGGCATGTGGGATGTACCAATTCAAAAAGAAGTGAAGGGGGTCAGTCTGAAAGGAGGAAAAGTTTACCCGAGGGTTGAATGGAGATCAGCTAATACACGGAGTAGAGAAAGGGAAAAGTCTGAGACATAAAAACCCCTAGCAGCTGAGATAGGGATGTAAGTAGGTCACAAAGGTTGGTGTCTAACGTGTGAGTTCCAAATTTCCACTTTGAAAAAGGGGCCAAACACCAATTCTGTAATCCACATATAAGTCAACTTGATATTCATACTCACTACTCAATAAAGTTTGGGAGCTCTACAGAGAAAAAACCACCAACCAATTCTAGAAACCAAAATGGGTTCACAAAGAGATAATGTCACCCCCTAAAGTCAGCATTCCCAAAGCATTTGATAGTTCAGATTATTTCACCTAAGACATAGTCCTGACCCTCAAAGAGCTGACCTTCTAGAAGTAGAGAGATGTGGCAACCACTAATTACAGTACAAACTAACAAATCTAACAGTCCAAGTGAGTTCAAGGTGTGATGACAGCCTCTGCCTATAGAAAGCAGAGAGGAATGGGGTGAGGAGAGCCTTCCCAGAGATGGTGATGTAACTGTTATCTTGAAAGATGAGTGCGTGTTTGATACTGTAGACAAAGAGGACAGAGAAGGCATTATACACAAAACCCTATGACAAAGTAGAGATGCCATGAAAGAGCAAGGCCTATTTAGAGAACTACAAATTGACCAGTTTTATTGAGGCAAAAGCAGAAAGAAGGGGTGACAAGAGATAAGGACACAGAGACTGGGCACTGATCACCATGCTACAGTTTGAATTTTAGCCAATAAGTAATAGGAGGGTATAAAAACAAGAGTGACAGAATCAGAGTTGCCTTTTTTGATATGAACCATTAAAATAAAACATTTTAGAATGATTTCAACGAAAGGATAGTTTGGAGGAGGTAAGAAGCAATTAGGAGACTCTGTTAGGAATACGCAACAAAGGATAAGGATCTGAACTATGCACAATCTTAAACTCAACTCATTATCTTTCCTGCCAGAACTGCTCCTTCTGGATTCCTAACTTCAGTGAATGGTATAAGTCTCCTAGGGCTGTCATAACAAATTACCACAAACTTAGTGGCTTAAAAGAATAAAAATTTATTCTCACAGGTCAGGAGGCCAAAATCAAGGTGTTGGCAATGTTGGTTCCTTCTGGAAACCTTGAAGGACAAACTGTCCCATGCCTGTCTCCTAGCTTTTGGTGGTTGCCAGCAATCCTTAGCATTTCTTGGCTTGTAGCCATGTCACTCCAACCACTCATTCCATCTTCACATAGTTTCTCTGTGTCTCTGTGTGTCCTCTGAGGACTCTCTCATTGGATTTAGGGCCCATTCTAATTTGCTAGGATCTTACATCCATCCTCACATTAATTACATCTACAAAGACCCTATTTCCAAATGAGGTCACATTCTGAGGTTCTGGGTAGACATGAATTTTGGGGGGACACTATTCAACCCACTACAGGTATCAACCAATACATTTTCCAAACAGAAATGTGGTGTCATCTTTAACCCTTCCTCCTCCTCATCCTCTGTATCTACATAATTATCAAATCCTATTTCTACTTCTTTACTAAAAATTATCTCCTTTTCTTCATCTCCATTACCATTTTCATTTCAGTAACACACTTGTCTACATAGCAAACTCCTTGCTACAGCACAAGACGAACTCAATTATTACTCTCATTACTGTGCCTGTTACTAAACAAGTACTGCTGGAGGAAGCCACACAACAGGACACACTGGTTGTACCATGAATTTATGATAACTAACTCCAAATAAGTCCTCAACATTGCCTGGCAGTCCTTCTATTTCCCTGGCCAACTGGCTTTCCCACTCTTTCATAAGTCTTTCAAATCTCTTCACTCTCCTCGAGCTCTTACTTTCACCCACTTTCAGCAGTTGTCCTGGGCTCCTATTTTATAGAGAATAAAGAAGACATCCCACAAAAACTCCCTCAACCTCCCACTTTCTGCTCTCATCACCTCTTCTTTCTTCTAAATATAATAGCTGTCCTTTCAATATAAGGCCATTCTCTCTACATGTATTTTGGATCTCATCTTCATTCAGAAACCTTACAAATACTAATTATCCCTCTCTTTCTCTAGAATTCAGCTTTCCCCTCAACTAGATGCTTTTCATTGCCTTATAAACATGTTCTAAGTTATTTTTTCATTTGAAAACAATACCTCCTTTGCACCTCACACTACCCCTCCAGCTATCTATCTAATTACACTCACTCTTTCTGCGTACTTTTCTCTCCACCTCCTCCTCTCCTCCTGTTCCCAGGCAAAAATGCATGTTTTTGGAGAGATTGGTTTCTCTAGTTCTGTAGCCGTGGGCCCCTTACTTATCAATCCCTGTGAAATAGGAATAACAATACTAAAGCTACCCCACAGGACTGCTGTGAGAAGCAGATGAATCAATATATGTAAAACCTTAGGACAGAGCCTGGCCCATACTAACTGATCAATAAGGTCAGCAATACAGCTATTGCTAATAATATCTCACATCCATCTATCTAGCCAACTGACATCCTGAAGTCATCCTGAATTCCTTCATCCCTCCATTCTAATCCATCCCTAGATATTATTTATTGTTACCTCTCAAGTCTCTCTTGTTCTGAACACTTTCCTCCGTCTCCACTATCCTACTCTGCACTATCATCATCTCACATGGATCAGAATAAGAACCTCCTAAATGATTTCCTGCATTCATTCTTGTCATTCTCCCAAACTCTCTCTTTACCATGGCCCAAGTGAGCTATTCTAACCTCGTATCTGAGGTTACCACCTAGTTAAAACATTTCCCATTGTGATGATAAAGCCCCCAAATCGACTGCATGACCTATAAAATCATGTAGATACGGTCCCTACCTAGCTGTTCAAACTTATCTTGCATCTCACTTTTGCTCTCTGCTCTAATAACACATACCACTCTTTTTCTTTCTTTTTTTTTTTTTGTGAGGAAGATCAGCCCTGAGCTAACATCCATGCTAATCCTCCTCTTTTTGCTGAGGAAGACCAGCTCTGAGCTAACATCTATTGCCGATCCTCCTCCTTCTTCTTCCCCAAAGCCCCAGTAGATAGTTGTACGTCACAGTTGCACATCCTTCTAGTTGCTGTATGTGGGACGTGGCCTCAGCATGGCCGGAGAAGCAGTGCGTCGGTGCGCGCCCGGGATCCGAACCCGGGTCGCCAGCAGCGGAGCGCGCGCACCCAACCGCTAAGCCAAGGGGCCGGCCCTACCAACCCTTTTTCAATTCTTCGAATGCATTATGTGCTTGCCCACCACAGGTGCTTTCCACTTCCTGTTCTCTCTACTGGAATGTTGAACGATAGTCCTATTTCTCTTGGCCTAATTCCTACTCATCTTTTATGTCTTACCTCAATAGTCACTTCCTCAAGGAAGCCTTCTTTGATACCCTACAATAGGCTCTCATTACTCTTATGTACCTTTCATAGCATTTATCAAAGTTGGAATTTCACATTTATGTGATAATTATCCCAACAAATTCCCCTAATAGGATCCAAGCTCCATAACAGCAATGACTATATCTGTTTTTGCTCTCTGTTGTATCCCGATTGCCCAATACAGCATCTGGCACATAATTAGTGCTCGGTAGATACATACTGGATCAATGTTAAATTTCAAGTTCAATGCAAAACAGCCTCACTGCTTGTTTAAAAATAGGACAGCTTTAAAGTAGTAAAAGGATAGCACATCATTAGTTCATTATCAACATGGCTCTAAACCAAAGTTAAAAGTTTCTCCACTGATGGTTGTGAATAGTAAAATCACTTTATTTTTTTTTTTTTTCCCCCAAAGCCCCGGTAGATGGTTGTACGTCATAGCTGCACATCCTTCTAGTTGCTGTATGTGGGACACGGCCTCAGCATGGCCGGAGAAGCGGTGCGTCGGTGCCCACCCGGGATCCGAACCCGGGCCGCCAGCAGCGGCGCGCACGCACTAAACCGCTAAGCCACGGGGCCGGCCCTAAAATCACTTTAAAAAGAGATACTGATTCAGCATTGCTGAGGGAAAAGAGGATGTGATAGAAGATGCATTGTTTTGCTATTATTTTTTTAAAAAGGTAAACAGGCAGAAAACTGTATTTCAAGGCAGAGAGGTGAGTTGTTCTAAAGTATTGGTTCTCAAACTTTGTTCTACTCCAACACACCTACTACTGCTACTACTACCAGGACTACTACTACTATCCCCCATCAGTACGTGGGACTCCAGCACAGCCGTCACCCAGTGGCTCACCACAGCAGGAATTCTCAAGCAAGTGGGAAGCATAAGAGAGATGTGAGTAAACTGCAATGGCACTCTCTCAAAATATTCTGATATTCTCTGCCCTCCCCATTCCCTTATAGATAGCCCTCTCCCCAAATATAACTTACAGCAAGAAGCAGTCACATAGATGTCATTCATATTTAATTTTAAAATGTAACCTATGACTTTTTTGCATCAAAATTGTTTTCCTAACTACTATATTAATATTAAATGTGGTGTTACCTAAAGACACAATAACTGGAGAGAAGAAGGAGTAATCTGGAAGGATATTTAAGACCAATTTAAATATAAGCTACCCATACTGGAGGTATCTGTGTCTTGATTATAAAGATATTTTATTATGGTAATATGGCTTAAGGTATTAGTCTCTAAAACCACTAAACTTTGGTGCACATTTGTTATACCAAACCATAAGTGGTCTCAAATATTATGTTTTAATTTCCATATCCTTAAAAAAATAGAATTCAAGAAATAAAATAAAATAGGGCAAAAAGTATGGAAATTTTTTCAAAGATTTCAAGATCTCAGACGACTGATAACAGTATACGGAGCAACCTCTGAAATTCTGTAGATGATACAGCAGCAGATCTACTTTCAAAGGCACTACTGACAATGAACCTCACTCTTTAGCAATACACAACTGATTCCATGAAAACTGTGGAAATTGCTACATGTAGAAGGATTAACCCCACAGACTTGATAAGTCAACTGTAACTGAAAAAATACACAAACAACAACAAAAAAATCACATTAGTCTCTCCCCTCCCCATTTTCTAAGATCTTTAAATCAAGGGTTTCAGGCATGTTGAAAAAATATGCTCACATTGTGATAGGTTAGCATTTCTTATTTTGAGAAATAACACCACCTCCTAAGCCAGGCATGGAGCCAGAATATGTAACTATAATTTCTGAAAAAAAAGAACATGCATAATTTATTATAGCTCTGAATATTTATCTAAAATATTTAAAGATGAAAAAAATTGAGCACCACCTCCTACTCACAGAATGATCCTTTCTCCAAAATTAGATTTTATATCTGACATCAAAATATCACTCTTTCAAGTTTCCTTAAGTCATTAAAGAAATGAATTAGATATTGTTTCACTTTTTAAAAGCTGTTTATTCTCAGTAGATACTTGCAGTTGTAAATGATACGGAAGTTCTCATGTGGTAAAAGCCACTCTTGCTCTGTTACTTAAACCTAAAGTACTATTTCTAAAAACCAACAAATGCAATTTCACTAACTGAGAAAAATAAATATCTTTTAGAAATTACCCCTAATCAAGAAATCAAGAGACATTTTCATAAGAAGTGTTTAGCTTCCTACTGGCACTCCCACTTCAACCTTTTCAAAAAGGATGGAAGAAATGAACAGTCCTTTCAGGGGAGAAGAGTCACAAAATCTCTGATACGCAATTCTATGCTAATCAAAGATGAATTATCCCACCTTTTTCATGGCTAACTGACAGGAAAGAGAAAGAATGCTAACCACAAGCAAGGAGACGATGCATATCTGATACTCATATTGATTTGGATCCAATGGGCACTTTCAAGCATTACAACTGATAGCAATGATGATTTCTTAGTAAATCTAACGTTCAAAGGACTTTGTACATCACTGATTATCCTATTTATATCTATTTAAAATGAAGACCCATTCTCTTATTTAAATTATCTAGTTAGAAAATGCTCTTTATGTAATAATGTTAATCTATCATGATTTCTAAATACTGTAATAATGTACTAATTTAATTTGGTGCACAATATGGTAAGTTTTTTTGCTTTTTTGGAACCATCACCATCCACCCACACCCACAACCAAGATTAGAGACTTAAGCAAATGACCATTCTTCACATACTCTAAAAAATAAATTCAGATTTTGGGAAATATAGTAAAGCATAAACAAAACCTCAATGTTAGAAGTCATTTAAATAATTGTAGGGAGCTCTGGAGGTATACGCCTGTAATTTAAAGACCAACTGTAAACCAAGAAGGATACTGATACTATTTAGTGTTTATCCCACTAAATCTTCCTAACAGCATTGATCAAATTCCCCTAACTAGTTCATGCATGCTGGTAAGAGTATGTCTGTGTGCAACAACAGACCTTGACCTGAAATGGTTAAAAATAATCAGGAGTGTATCTGTCTGGTGACATAAATACCTCGTTTATCAATGTGAGATCTAAAAACCCAAATGTTAAAGAGTGGGCTAAGGTATTCTTATGACAGAGAAGCTTTGAGCTTAATCTTAGGTTTGTTAATGTAATATGTACAAGTAGGCTGGTGTAATTAGTTCCTGTTTCCTCCTCATAGAGATACTAGGAAGGTGGATGACACGGGGAGACCCACACGTCGATCTACACCCCTTTTTCTATTCCAACTTCACCTCACTCCTTTCCTTCACACATATACACACACACTCCCCCGTCACATTTGAAGCCCAGGTGCCCTAGTGGGCAGTTTTCTAGGGTCGCTTCCCTGGTGCGTTAAATAGAATCTGACGACCGGGGTTGAATGCCACCCCCTCCAGCGCCCGCAGCTCACCTCTAGCTTGTGGTTGATTTGGGACACAGTCTGGGCTTTGTGGCAAAGCTGCGCAAAGCAGGAGCTCAGGCTGGTCATCTTCTGTCGCCCCTCATAAGTGATGTCCGCCTGGTCCGGATCGATCTCGCCCAGGAGCAGATCCACATCCACGAAGGCCTTGTCGAACTCCTTCTCCAGCACCTCCAGCCATCGGAACATGGATACCCCGCCGGGGGTGACCCCCACGGCGCAGGAGGCGCCCCCGGGGCCCCCTCCGGCTCCTGCCGGGCACGGGCCGCCCGCCGACATGGCGCTGTCCAGGGCCTCCCCCAACTGCTGCTGACCCCCCCCCGCCCACCCCGCGCGAGAGGAACTGATGGGACTGCGGGGACCCCCGCGCACGCACGTTCCCTGGGTCCCCTCCCTTCCCCTCGCGCGGCTAAGGCTGGCAAGGCAGCCCCAGAGCGGCAGCAGCAGCCACACTGAGGCGGCGGCGGCGGCACACGGAAGACGCGGGCCGTCCCACCTCACGACCCGCCCCCGCTGCGCATGCGTAGCGAAGACCCAGACGGACGCAGCCTGGTGGGGCGAAATGGGCGGGGCTAGGATGCGACCTTGGCCTATGAAAAGCCTCTGCTTGGGACCCGCCCGTCAGCGGCCATATTGACTACTGGCAAACTGCAGTTTGAATACTCGAGAAACAGAGGCGCTTGATATCGGCTTCCAAGTTGAAACGGCTCGAGGAAGAGAAGGGCATCCACGTCGCAGAGAGGAACGACTTCCGCCCGTCTGACTTCACAGTGGGCAGAGGACGTTATAAGTCGTCCGGGAAAGTTTCTGCGGTGTCGTCCAGGGGCAGGGAAGGGAAAGTGAGGAAGGGCGGTCTGAGCATGCGCAATGGCCACGTTTTACCTTTTCCATTCCACTTCCTGTTCAGGGTGAGGCGGGTAAGGTGGGTGGGGTGGATGGACAAACTGGCTCTTCTTGGTAAACCAGGCCCTAAATTCTGGGTGGAAACTGCCTAGAGCTGCACGTTGAAGGACAGCGGCTGCCCAGGTTTTGCTGAATTAATACAATACATTTTGTCTTGTAATTAAGAGGCAGGCTTGGGTTCAAGTATTAAACCCTGCCACATATTAGCTGTGCCGTCTTCATTGTAGTCTTTAATCTCGAAGCCTCAGTTTCCAAAATTTGCTACGCTCAGTAATGAGGTCAAATGCTTAGCTTCAGTGCTTGGCACTTGCTATTCCTTATTACACCGCAGGTCATGCATTTCCAAAGCAACTACTTCAAAAGGTGTACTTATTTCAAAAACTGGTACAGTGTACCCACATGTGACATTTCAGAAAAACACAATTATGAAGACTCACATATTCATAAATATATTGAATGCAGAGCCCTGTTGAGGCATTGGGGACACAAAAATAAATGAGACATGACCCTTAGTCAAGCAGAGCTCACAGGCTAGTGAGTCTAACCTGCATAGCTACAACTTAATTTGAATTTTGCAGTACCCTTGGGAGTGTTTAGCAACTGCTCTTTACCATTCCACCTACTCACTTTTAACCCTCTTCTACTCAAGAGTAGCCCGGTCTTGGAAAAGGACGGAGAAACCAGTCTGATTAGAGAAGGCTGGTAGAAACTGTCTCTCCTGCATTGCCTAGGGGAATATTTTCCTGGCCGACTACAGACTCTTTTATGATCTGTTCATAGGACAGACTCTTCCAGTTAATCACCACCAAAGCCAGCACTTTGTGCCCCTCGCCAACGCAAGGCCAGTGAGGAATAAGAAATCATAGGTTTGGTTTGCTGTCTGGAGACTGCAGGGCCGACTGGTTAACATGGGTCAATAAAGTCCTTTGACTTAAGCAGACTTAGCTAAGCAAAACTAAGGGTGAGATCCTGGCCTTGAGCTTAAATAGGCACCTTCATACAGGTTTTAATACACAAAAAAATAATGTAAAACTAAAATTTGCATCTTTCCCCATTCCTTTTCAAATTAACTTTATATTTCAATATTTCAGTATTTGCAAGAACATCAGTACAGCTACCAAGTTGCCAGCCACTTTCTCTATACATAATATAGTTAGCAATGCGTTTTCAGGAATTTGAAGTAAATAATGTAAAATTGGAGGGAGGGCACATACATGGAATCACAATAATAGGAATAGCTTTCAGTTGTTGAGTACATACTGTGTATTAAGCATTGTGCTATTTGCTTCAGTTCTTTGACCCTCACAAAATCCTGTGAGGAAGCTATTATCACTTTTTTATAGATGAGCCACAGAGAGCTTAAGTATCTTGGTAAGGTCACACAGCTAAAAATCGACTGAGGTGAGATTTCAATTTAGATGTCTTTTTCTCCAAAGTCTTAGCTGTTAACCATGGGTTATATAAGGAGGAGGGAATCCATTTCTTCTTGTATAAATTACCAGTATAATAAATTGGCAAATCAGGCCAAAAGTTTTTTCAAAAAAGTAATTTCTTCCTAATTATAAGCCGTATGCAAATCTATTAATATATAAGAAATGTTCCTTAAAAAAAAGTAATTGTAATACTCACTATTACTTATCACTCTCTTTAGTTTATACTACACTTGAAAATAAATTTCGTTTCTTTAAAAAAATGTCATTCCACTTCTTGCTGTATTGTGTGGGTTCAACTGAAATGCATTTTAAGTATTTATATGTTTTGAGTGCTCTGATCCTTTTTGAAGATCTCCATTTCCAGGATTGTAGAACCCACCTCCATTTCTGTTTGTGATCTTTACAACTCCAACAAATCACACCCTCTGTGCCTCTAAATACTTTCATCTCATATTGTCTCTTCTCGTTATCACACCATGTACCAGCTGCCACATCCCTATGTGCTTGCTATCTTGGTTCTATGTGACTATTTCAAATACTCATGAGGTGCCCTCTATGTGGACATTCTCATTTGCCCACTTTGATTGGGGTTTTGCATTTCTGCAAGTCACAGACCAACACGGAAGTGAAGAGCCGAGTTTGATGTTCAAGTGCTGCCATCTGCTGTCAGCAAGCTCTATTACATTTACTGCCTTATCTTGACTTACTCTGGAATTTGGAATTGTATGTAATCTCAATACTTGTGGAGTTTATTTTTCTAGAGATAATAAAATCATGATACTTCTATTTGCAATTGCATTGGCATAAGTGCAATGTTGCTGTTTCATGAATCATGCTTACATGATTAAACATTTCTACTATAACTTAAATGTGACAGTCCTGTTTTAGGAACTTATCCCTAGAGTTTTACCACAAGGTATTACTAAGAATAAATAGGGGAGAGACTGAGGAAACTGGGGAAAAAGGGAACATGCTAAAGATTTCTCTGGTAGGTACTGGTATTTAGCTGTGAGGTTAGTGTAGAGTTCAAACATTAATTGCAAAGACACCGAGGTGAATGGCCATAGAAGATCTACCTTGGAATGGAGAACGATACTGCCATTTATTGTACTCTACTGTGTACCAGGTCCTGTACTAAGCTTCACACATTTCATTTACTCTCCAGTAATCCAACCAGGAAAAGGAAAAGGTAGTAATTGCTGTTGGTCGCTATGAACAGTTGTATGATGAATAAAGAAAGCCAAGGAAAACCCACTACCATTTTACTGGAGCAATGTGGGAAAAGTCTTGGAATATCATATGCATGTGTATTATTTATATTTATTGATATTTACTAACAATTTGAAATTTTGTGATAGACATGCTAAAGAAGTAAGTTTGGGCATTCCAAAGAGATTTATTAGCCTCATTCTCCTGATTATTCCTTTTATATACCCTTACGGAACAACTGTTTGCTCTCTTGTTCTTAAAACTTGAGAATTTTGTTGCAGTGATTTAGGTTTAGCTCAGACACCTCTTCCAGGAAGCCTTCCTTTTTTCTCCTCATGTGGAGCTATGGACTCCATTGCTGTTTAGTTTCCTGCAAATACCTGCTATAGCACTTATCATATGTTTTTTGGAGCCCCTTAAACTGTGAGCTCCTTGGCAGCAATAACTGTATCTTGCTATCTTTGAATACCAAGTCCTAACACAAGACCTGGGCTATAGTAGGAATGCTGAAAATATTTGTGTGGTCAGTTCAATAATTAAGATGTTACAACACTCTATGTAAGAGATTCTAAAAGCAGTCACTTTCCAAGGTATGCCTTTGATACCTGCTAGAGAGCATAGCTGAACATATTTTTATATTGGCTCAGGGGTTAGGAATATCTATAAAATACTTATTCCTTTAAATTCCAAAGAATATTTTTCCCAACTTAAAAAGAAAGGTTCATTTAACAATAATCTGGTTGATTTCACTAATAACTCCAATATAATTTAGGCTTTGAGAATTATTTTACCTAGTCCATAGTTAAAATTTATGAGATAACTATGTTTTGTATCATGTACCCAAACCTAAAAACAAAACATAATAAAAAACAATTTTAGAAATTCCTAATACTATATTTTTATTCCCTGACACTCTCTAAGACTGACTATAACTGCTTTTCCACTGTCACCTGATCTGCATTCTTCATTTACTCTTTCCCACAGCTCCAGGTTTGGGTCAGCATTATCTAAAACCACCATTTATCAACAGTGGTATCCGAGTTTACTAATCATCGATTCTTCCTCTTTCATCCACTGTCAAGTCACTGTTTATTTCTCAGATTGTCAGACTTTACAGATCAAACGTAGACTCCCCCACATCAGCCTCTGTTATTTATATTTCTTATAGATGAGTTTTATAAGGGGCCCAAAACAATTGCATTCCGAACACCCTTTAACATTAATTATCTTTTCTTTGAACTTATATTAAAAAGTATAATACTTTAAATGATCTCCTTAGAATTCTTATAGTCTTCCAAATGAACAAATCAGAAAAGTAGGGTGAAACAAACAAAAGCCATGTCATAACAGTTGTTGGAAATAGAATTTGTTTTGTCCCCAGTTCATTGTAACTCACTCAAAGCTCATTTGGCTTTTGTGGTCATGATGAACAGAAAGACTGAGAGTGAAAAGATTTCTATAGTGGACATTTGTCGCTGCAAATGAGAGACTGTCCATATTTGAACCCCCTTCCCCTGCTTAAGGAATTCCTTACCTTATGTGACTTGAATATTGAGTCCTTCTCCCGTATTGAACTAAAAAGTTCAAATAATCGCTTTCCCAGCTCTGCCTAGGCATGTGACCTAGGCTTGGCTAACCAAAATCATCCACCTGAAATTTTTTTTTTTTTTTTTTTTTTTTTTTTTTTTTTGTGAGGAGATCAGCCCTGAGCTAACATCCGCCAATCCTCCTCCTTTTTTTTTTTTTTTTTTTTTGCTGAGGAAGACGGCCCTGGGCCAACATCGGTGCCCATCTTCCTCCACTTTATATGGGACGCCGCCACAGCATGGCCCACCAAGCAGTGCGTCAGTGCGCGCCCGGGATCCGAACCAGCGAACCCCGGGCCGCCGCAGCGGAACGCGCGCACTCAACCGCCCGCGCCACCGGGCCGGCCCCTCCACCTGAAATTTTTAACATGGAGATAGTGAGGCAGGAATTGTGAGAATTCTTCTTGGTAGGAGTAGAGATAGGAGTGGGGTAGCAGCATCCTTTTCCAGTAGCAGCAGTGCCAGCAATGGTATCCAATTTCTGGTTCAGTGGTGGAGGCCAGGGCATCTGTGCTCTGCAGTGACACTAGACTGAAGTGTGATTTTGCCTGTGATTCTGGTTATATAGCCTTCCTTTATTCTTGTCCATTTCCAAATCTGGTTCTCCAGGCTTTCCTACAATTCTGTGTGCTACCCGATTTTCTTTCAATAATTCCTTTTCTGCTTAAATCAGCCAGAGTTTGTTTCCATTGCTTGCAAGCAATAACCTAAACTGATACGATTATCATTTATAGAAATCCTCTTTTTGCCCATGGACTTGACATGCCTTAGTTCGTTTCATCTGTTTCCGTCTGTAACATGGAAATTATTTCCCCCATTTTATCTTCATTCTATAGAAGAAAAAATTGAGATTAGGAGAGGTTGAGGAGTAGAAAAATTTATTTTTTTGTTTTACTTTAAACTTATGCTCTTTTTGCAACATTCTCCAGAAGAAGCAAACAAGTTAAAAAAGAATCATGTTCACAATTTTTTTATTCTTTAAATCTCTTTTCTTTAAACTCAGAAAGAGATTTTCATAAATTAAAGTCTTCTGTTTAGCTCTTGGTTGATCAGTTCTATAATAGGAATCACAAGCCAATGCTTGTGCACTCAAATCAGGGAGAATTTGGATTAGTCATTTGATTTTCTGGAATTTGGTTTCCCATCTCTAATGGGAACTTGCCCTTTGCTTTTAATAAACCAAGGAAGGCCAACATCCATAGCATGGAGGCAAATATTTATGTTTATTGTAGGCTTTCTTACCAATGGCACTATTCACATTTTGGATTGCATAATTGTCTGTTGTTAGGGTTGTCCTGTGCATTGTAGGGTGTTCAGTAGCAGCCTTGGCCATTACCCTTTAGATGCCAGTAGCACTGCCTACCCCCCCCCACACACACCTTTTATTGTCATCAAAAATATCTCCAGACATTGCCAAATTGCCCCCAGTTGAGAACCACTGAGTCATAGGAAGAAAGAAAGGAAGAGAGGGAGGGAAGGAGGCAGGAAGGGAGGCGGGGATAGGGGATAAAGATAAAGAAGATAAGAAAGCAAGTCCCGGGAGGATCCTGGCTTGAGAATCTGACAAAGACATAAATCTAATTCGGTCCAAATTCAAACGCAAAGCACGTTCCTTGAGTTTGCAATCTTTCCTGTGCTGAAAGCCTAAAGCTAGATTCCGGGCTGTTTTTGAAGAGCCAGGTGAGTCATTGAGTTTCCTTAATGGAGAAAGGCACCCATCTTCCTTTACTTTGTTTTCCTTACCCAAAGAAGCCAAGTAATAATGATCACATAAGGTGTTAAGTCCTTCTTAGAGAAAAGAGAAATATGCCTCACACTCAGCCTCTTGACCCATAAGCTCAAGAACCAAAAACTCAAGCCAAAGGTAGGGAACTTTATACCCATGGCTCTTAGTCAATATGTGAAAACTCCAAAAATCAGCAGAAAGTAAGGTAGAAGCTGAGCAATGGCGGCAGGTTTTGTGGTTGCTTCCTAGCGTAACATAACTGCAAAGGGCCCTGTCACCTCCAGAGCAGGTACAAGAAAACATGCACCTCCTTTGAGCGCTCAGCCTATACCTTTATACTTTCTCTGCAGTGGGTGGTATCAACAAGACTTTGCCTTCTACCTGAAAAAAAAGGTGATTTCTCAGCTTAACCCTAAATAAATAGGTGTGGTCCGGGGAACAGATGAATCTTTTATTCTTCAAAACATTCTCAAATTTTTTATGATCAAAGTTATTTATATTTATAACGGTAAAGTCAGGAAACAACCTAAAAGTCCAACACTTAGAAAGTAATCAAATTTAGACAATACTCTTGATGGCCTATTAAACAATAAAGTTATATTTATGGAGACTATGAAATAATATGGAAAAATATTATAATAGTGAAAAGGGCAGAATATAAATTTGCCTATGAGTATGTTTACAACCTGAGAAAATAAAACTATTCACAATATAAAATAGTAGATATTAGAGAGAAAGCCAAAATTGCAGGAAAATTGCAGAAATACCACGGAAATGAAGAAAAAAAATTATACAGTGTAATTCAAGGCTTAAAGAAAAGGGAATCCTGTGGCCACCAACAGAGGATAGAAAAGGGAACTCATTGCTGTGCTGAATAACAGAGAAAAGTTAGCTGTCATTGATGGCAGACGAGAGGATAGAATTTTGGCAGCATTTCATTCCAAGTAACTAAATATGAATTTACCTTTTTAGCAACACAGGAAAAAAAAAAATGATCGATGAGTATTTCTCTTTGTTGTTTCAAAGCCTAGGCAGATAAAACTGGAAAAATGTTTGATTTGGGAATAGGACTAAAGTTGATTTTTTTTTCCCTCCTTGCTCTTTTTTCCAAATTTTCTTTTATTGAGAATTATTTTGCTATCTGAAAATTCTAAAAATTAAAAAATAATTCTCCTACTAGACAAGAGAAATAAATAAGTTTGTTGAAAATCAGAATATTGACAGAAAACAAATCTCTTATCACTCCTTGTCTCTGATAGAAGAAAAGAAAACAGAGGGAAAACAATCAGAAAAGGGGAGTAGAAAAGTCTTTTGGGAAAAGCACACAGATATCCTTACTCTGGAAATAAAATGAATTGATTATCGGATCAAAGAAACTTTTGGCTTCAAAATGAAAATTGTAGCAAAGAGAGGTAAGGTTGAACAGGAGATAAGAGACGCTTTTAAATATTAGAAAGGGTTTCTTTAGAGAAATCTGCTGAGGCCAACCACCCTGGGGAAATTTAGGCCTTCCACTTGAGAGGAGAGAGCTTCTGTATATAATCTTTTGCTTAAAATGCTTTCAAATTCCTCAGCAGGGGAGACCACAGCAAGACAAAAAGCCACAACAAAGGAGCACCCAGGACAAATGAAGCTTTCCCTCTCCAGCCCGTTTTCACAACCAAGTTCCTCTGAAGAAACTAGAGGCCTTTTCTTTCATTATTACACATAGATGAAGACATGGACCCACTTTGATGGTTAATTCTCATTTGAGTCAACAAATTGTTGAATGACAAAAATATTTTCCAGATATGATATTTGGGTGGGTCAAGTGATAGATGAATTGAACAAGTTCTTTGTGGCTCTAAATATCTCTCCATTGTATCCCATTGTTTCATCCAGCAATAAAATGTTACTGAAACAACAAAAATAAATAGAAAACCTGCCCATTTTCCCTTACTAGTTAATGTGAGAAGAAAACACCTGCCTGCTGCAGTCCTACAAAAATGGTTTTAATATAGGGTCACAGAAAATTCAAAGGTTTTATAGCCCGCTATAAAACAGCTCTTTGTCTCTTCCCACTAATTCCCTGGTGTCACATTTAACAAAACAAGGAAACTACAGATAATAGAGGTGTTTGCAGATTAGGTTTCCAAGCCATAAATAACATAGGGTTTTGCTCACCCACAAATATTAAGGCAGCTTATCAATGTTTAAGCTCCTTTTTCTTTGTAATGGTTGCTAACATTTTAACCCAGGCAAATTGAGAATTTTTTTCTTTCCTGTCTTCTTACATTGACAGAGTACACATTCATAAGATGCTATTATCAGATTTCCTCGTATAAAGAGTGAGACATCACCTAAACCCTCGCCGGCTACCTGAGAGGCCCTGTTTGGGAAAATGCATCTGCTCTATGCTTTCCTTGCTGTGCTCTCTCTTAGCCACGGTTTCGATCCTAACTGCCCTGGAAGGTGTAGCTGCGATGCAGTGCAGTCTGCACAATGCTACAGGCTAACGGAAGTACCGTCGGGCCTTCCTTCCACCACCAAGAGGCTCCTCATCAGCCACAGCAAAATTCAACACCTCCAGGTAACTATTCATTCTGCACTCAAGTTGCTGCAATTTTGTTTTGTGAAGCAGGGTGAGGGGTGAGTGTGAAGTTGTTAAACTTGATTTAAATAATCAAAACTTAAAAGTGATGGTTATCAAGTTAGGGTAGTTGCACTAGCCACCTGCAAGATGTGTATATGCCTCTGGATATTTCTTTTTAGGGAAGCAGTAAAAAAAAAAATCAGAATCTATAATTAATGGTATTTTATTTCCGTTTTTATTAAAAAAATTTTTTTAATTCTGTTGTTGCAAAGTAAAACTAAAGGAATGGCTCTTTCTTAACAAAAAGAGTTTGACAGCATATGGCCACTTGATGTCCTCAGAATTAAGAATAAGTCCTTTCAGGGGAAAAAAATAGTTTTATTTAAGCCATAGAAGGCAGATGATACTTAGAGCATTATAAGACTATCAAGATGAAACCAGCGTATGAGAATTATTCATAAGACCCTTCATACCCACCAGGCATCGATGTCTTTGTGGAAACTTACACAGAGGAAATACTAGTTTTGGTTTTGCCACATTCTGCAGTTCTCATTCTATGTGTTTTTAATTATGACTTTCAATTCTATGCTTACCTATTCAGAGGGCACAGAAAAGACTGCTATAGGTTTGTCTGACTTTTATAACATTTTGTTTTTGGCCTTTGGTATTTTGAAAGGTTTCAAGAAACCAGGGTTCGCATCCTAGTTTTCTCACTAACTAGAGATGTGACTATCTAAGGCGGTTAAAGAATCTCTGGGCCTCGCTTTTTACCTGTATGAAATGAGAAGGCTGGATTAGATTGGTGATCCCAGGCCCCTCCTTCTAGATGGAAAATCGTATGGCTGTCTGGTTTTCTGTTTACTGGTCGCTGCTTCTCCCTCACCAATCCAAATCCTAAGATAAGAAAATACCTCTCTGCGTGCTCCAGGTGCAGAGAGGCAGCAGGTGAATGTGCTTTCCTTTCAAATAGAGACAGCCTCCACCCCTTTCATTTGGTTAAGAAATTTTGAAGCAGGTGCACAGAAACACAGAGAATTTAAGATATGTGGCATGGTATTTATTTCAAGCCTCAATAAGCACAATTGCCTAGTCGTCATCTGTTTATTTTCCTCTTCTAAGCCAGTAATGCCTAATGCCAGAGAGCAAGTCTGACCCTGTCAGTCTCAGCATTCAAGCAAGACACCTGGTTAAAGGGCAAAATGCTTAAATATTTGTTCTGAGGACTTGAGATGCCAAGAGCTGGAGTGTCAACTAAGCCTGGTAATGGTCCTATGTTTTGCAGCCAATAAGATGAAGTTCTACCTCTCATCAAATTCAGTTATTGAATGAGTCCACCTGTCATTGGTTTAGGTTCATTGAACAGCTGCATCACCGCCTCCCTGACTTTAACCCAGTTAATGGTCTCTTGGAAGGATAGCAGAAAGGTTGATGAACGACAGGATGGTTTCGTTAAAGAAATAAAAAACTCCGAGCAATAATACTTCTCCTTTAAAAATCCTTCGTTTTAAATAAACATATTTTATTTGTATTTGGTGAATACAATGTATATTCTGTTTAATTGGTTTGAACTACAGAATCAGTTGCCTATATTTAAAGAAAAAAAATACCTTAAAATGTATCCCCAGATCAATAGCAATAGAAATTATATATATAAATAACACATATGCATACACACATGTGTACATACATATACATGTGTGTATGTGTGTATACATGTATGCCCATATATATACATACATGTATGTCACAGTTAAAAAGTTTCTATTACTTGTTCATATAATTCAACTGTGTTTGGGACTGTGAATGCTGTAATGCTACATTTGAGGCTGGGGATAAAAGACGAAAAAATCACAGTTCCTGCCCTCAAGAAAAGAGGGACTTTATCCATTTATCTGTAAGAATTCCTACTTCTTTGAGGTTCGGTACAGTTTTGGATTGCCTGCCCTTACCTGCCTTCCTCATTCTCACCAATGGCTGGCCTCCCATTTTGTTGACAAATCACGATAAAACTGAGGCCATTAGTCTTGATCTCCTTCAGGTCCTGCTCACTGTATACTAACTTGTCTCCATTTAATTCTACAAACTTCTTTCTCCAGACAGAGAAGTTGAGATGTCCTCCTTCTATTCAAGGCAACCTCCCTCCTATGCCCTTGATTCTATCTTTCTTCCTCTCCCCGGAGCTTGCTCCACCATTCTCCCCACCCCCATACCTGCAGCTGCTGCTGCTTGACTAGCACCCTGTTCTAGACTCTAAATATGCTCCTTTCATTACCATAAAAATAAAATTCTTTTAATTCTGTGTCTCTCTTCTTGCTGCTATCTCCTTTTATTTGCAAACTTCTGTGAAAGAATTGTCTGCACTTACTGTCTCCACTTCTTCACCTCCTATTTATTCTTTAATTCACTGCTGTCTGGTTTCTACCTACTCCACGTGGTGTTAAAACTGTTCTCTCTCAGACATTGGCTCACTCCTATTTTCTTGAAATTCTCACTCTCTTGCTTTCCATGACACTACACTTTTTTTTTTTTTTTTGCTGAGGAAGATTGGCCTTGAGCTAACATCTGTGCCCGTCTTCTTCTATTTTGTTTATGGGACGCTGCCACGGCATGGCTTGATGAGCGGTGTGTAGGTCCGCACCCGGGATCTGAACCTGTGACCACGGGGCTGCCAAAGCAGAGCATGCTAACTTGACGACTATGCCACCAGGCCAGCCCCGACACCACACATTTATGTCCTCATTATTCCTCTCTGATATTTCTTTTCTGCCATTTTTGTAGGTTTCTTTTCCTCCCCTGCCCTTTATTTTTTGGTTTCTCCAGGGAGTCTCAATCCTCAGCCATTCCTTTCCTTACTATATACACTCTCCTTAGGTGACTTCACTTTATCTAAGTGATGATGGCTCCTATAACTGAGTTTCTAATTCATCCCTTTTCCCCATGTCTCTGACTGGTCCAGCTGTCCACTGGACCACTTCACTTACATATATAAAAAGGATCTCAAAATAACATGCCCCAAACTGAATTCAATCTCTCTCCCTAAGCCTGTGGTTTTTGTTACTGGCTTATTTCACTTAAAATAATCTCCTCAAAGTTCCTGTTGTAGGATCTGTAAGTAGCAAGTGTTTGTGTGGACATATGTTTTCATTTCTCTTGGGCATATACCTAGGAGTAGAATTTCTGAACTCTATGGTTAACATTTTGAGGAACTGCTAGACTGTTTTCCAAAGTGGCTGCATCATTATGCATTCCCACAGCAATGTGTGACAATTCCAATTTCTCCATATCTTTGCTAACATTTCTTATTTTTTTCTTTGGATCATAGCCATCCTAATGGGTGTTAGGTGGTATCTTACTATGGTTTGATTTGCATATCACTAATGGCTAATGATATTGAGCATCTTTTCAGGTGCTTATTGGCCATTTGGTTATCTTCTTTGGAGAAATGTTTATGCAAATCCTTTCCCCATTTTTTAATTGGGTTATTTGTTTTTTTTATTAATGAGTTGTAAGAATTCTTTGTATATTCTAAATACAAGTCTTCTATCAGCTATATTATTTGCAAAAATTTTCTCCCATTCTGTGGGCTTTTCCCTTTTATTGATGATGTCCTTTGAAGCACAAAAAATTTTAATTTTAATTGTCTCATTTATCTATTTTTTTCTTGTGTCACTTTTGCTTTTGGTGTCATATCTAAGATAGCTGTTACCAAATCCAAGGTCAGGACAATTTATGCCAATATTTTCTTCTAAGAGTTTTACAGTTTTATCTCTTACATTCAGAGGGCAAATAGGAATGTCATTATGGTGGCAGTCAATTAAAATAACTGTACTTTACGTCTTTTGTGGAAGAGAAGGATTCCTTCAAATTCCTCCGGATTAAGAAATGTATAAACAGCAAGTTTATCACTGAGTGGGGGGGTTATGGCTTATTTTTATACTCTCTCCATACTTTCTAGAATTTTAAAACTGTTTACAGAGAACAAGTGTTACTTTGATGATCAGAAAAAAACTCCAACATTGTTTTATGAACTCCTTGCTGGCTTGGTTCACAGAAGTCTGAGGCCGTCAGGTGAGGGTGTGTCAGTTTCGTGCATACATTGGATCTATAAGGAGCGCAAGAAAGGTTCCAGGCCCTCTAGTGCTTGGAGCTGGGCCTGCCTAGAATTGAACCTAGAAACAAAGCCCTTCATGGAGAAGCAGGCAAGAGTTGCCCCTGTGTTCTCCTTCACTTTACTTGCTTGTATTTTTTAACTTTTCATATTTTATTATAACTGTTATCAACACATGTATTAGGCTCACTAAACTGTAAAATAGTGATGGCAGGAATTGTACTTAGCTAAGCTTCCTATGCCTGATTATTAATACCATGTCAGGGCCCGGCCTGGTGGCACAAGCGGTTAAGCGCGCGAGCTGCGGCAGCCCGGGGTTCGCAGGTTCGGATCCCCGGCATGCACTGATGCATTGCCTGTTAAGCCATGCTGTGGCGGCGTCCCATATAAAGTAGAGGAAGATGGCCACGGTTGTTAGCTCACAGCCCATCTTCCTCAAGGGAAAAAAAAAAAGCGGGGGGGAGGATTGGCATCAGATGTTAGCTCAGGGTTAGTCCTCCTCACAAAAAAAAAAAAAAAAAAAAAAGTACCATGTCATACTTGTCCTGCTTAAGCAACATTCAAAACACTGCCAGCAGCCCCAAGGTCAGCTCTAGGGCAAAAGCATCTCTTTCCAGATCTCTTGAGCACAGCCCTGCTTAGGCTATGGACATGGAAAAACAGGTCTGGCAGAACTTTTTTCCCTTTGTCAGCTCTGCAAACTCAACTGAAAGCTGAAAATCAACGAGTGTCTTCCTCGCTGTTTGTGGCACCAGAACTCTATATTCCTTAGCTAGATGCAATGTTATAGCAGTTAAGGTTCAAAATATATGTGTTGGGGTGAGATAAACCTGGGGTGGAAGCCCACCTTTTCCACTTGTTAGCAAGATATCCTTAGACAGGTTATTTTACCTTCTTGAGCCTTAGTTTCCTTCTCTGCAAAGAGAATAATCATGCTCACATATAGGGCTTTGTAAAGATTAAACATAGTAAATACTTAGAAAATGGTAGCCATGTTAATTAATAATAATCCAAGGTAATCTGCAATGACTCTGACAAAAAGAAAAGGAAAAGGTTCTCTATGCTTCATAAAGCAACTATCCACTGGGTTCAGTTAAGAATATGAACTATATTTACTATTTAGACCGGTCCGTTTACTTTACAAATAGAAATGAAGACAAAGGGAAGCTCCCACATCACACTTTCTTTGTCTCATCCCCAAATAAATTGCCCGTTCAGATCCACGTCGTCTCTGAGACTTGCTGCATAGTCAGCAATCTTTTAGGGCTTGTGGTCACTCAAGTAGAAGTGGAAGTATTAGTAACACCTAGTTCTCCTTTGGGGAGATCAACAGTCCATGAAGTGAAGATCTATGTCTAGAGTTGTTTTTGACTTTATATGAAAAAGCCTAGAAAGGGTCACTTTAGAATGGAGAGTAGATTAAAAAACACTGAGTCTTGGGCAGGTCATTTAAATCCTGTGGCCTGAAATTCTTCATCCCTTAAAATGGAGGTTTAGACTAGATAATCTCTAAAATCTCTGCTTTTCTAAAACTCTGTGACTTAATGTCCAGATCTTGAGTCTTTTTTGAAATACATTAATTATAGACTAAATGTAATAGAAATGCATTAGAAAACGGTGAGCCGAGGAAGAAAGGGCTTGGGAGTCCAATACACCATGTTGAAATTCTCAACCCTTTCATTTACCAGCTTCTAGTTTCCTCATCTATAAGTCAGTGTTGATAACAGCAAACTTGCAGGGTTATTAGGAGAGTTAATTAAAACATATAAAAAAGCACTTGGCACTTGTAGATACTCAACAAGTGTAAGAAAAAAATTTGCTATTGTTATTGGGATTAGGACTAATCAATACAACTAATTAATCATTAAGAAAATATCAAATGTTAGCAGCACTATATAACCCAAGGCAGCCGCCAAAACTATTATGATTAAAAATATCTGTTTATGTAAATTTTAACATGAGATTCTTCTAATAGAATATCATATTAGAAGATGCTTTAATGTATACTTTACAATTCCCATCACATGTCCTCCCAGAATATAAGTAGCTATAATAAATATGTGCTGCAAAATTAACCCACTTTGGAGGCATTAATCGTGTATTGGTATTATAAAAAGGGATCAACTCCATAATTAAATCAAACATTTAGAAACTGTAGGTAGGAAGACGTAAAAAATTGTGCATTGAAAATTCCAGCTTAATTGAATTCTAAAGCAGGTTGAAAATTTTGTGAAGATTTATCAAGCTGAAGAAAACCTGGAACAATTCCTCTTTCTGCTTAAACATGATCTTACTCTGAGAACCAAATGCCAAGGATTACATTATCCTGGAAAAGAGGTGGATGTCAAGCCGGAAGGTTGGCAGACATGTAGAGAGATAGGGGTGCTTGAACTTGCAAATCATGGAGAAAGTATATCAGATTTGGTAATTCCTAAAATCGAGGAGAGGAATAGCATTAGCACTGGGATGTATGCATGAATGAACTTCCTGCTCTACAGAGATGGAGACATGTGGATCCTGTTTGTTTCTTCACCAATCTTGTTCATCAGTTAAGTGCAAATTGGGGGGTAGGGAGCAGGAAGGCTAGTTTTCCAAAATATAGTTGGAAACATTTCTCTGATAGGCCCATCCTAATGATAGCAGTATCTAGGGCATTTAAAATTTTTACTTCAATCCTCAAAATTTTTTTAATGTAATTTATAATTTACAAAAATCTGAACAATGTGAAATGTATATAGATAGTGAAAAACCCTTGTAATCTTATACCCTCGAGTTAGCAATTGTTAAGAGTTTGGTGAAAGATTTTCGGATTGTTTCAATTTGGGGCTATTATAAGATGAGGCAACAAAGAACATCTTATGGCATAAATCATTATGCAACTTGTAAGTACTTCTGCTGAGAAGTAAACTTGCTGGGTCAGAGAATATGCAGCAAAAGTTGACCAATATTATATATCTACCAATAGTGTGTGAAAGTGCTTAAAATATTTTTGATATCTTACACTGTCACCAATCATTAATAAAAAGAGTCAGGATCTGAGTTTCCACCTTTTTCCAAGAGATAATTTTAAATAGATCTTGAAGGGAAATGTGAAGTGTCATTAATATTGAACAATAATGTATATGGTCTTTTTTCACAACAATCTTAATTTACTGCTTTTTTCTCCCCTCCCTGCTCCTGCTTTTTTTGTAGCTGTCTGACTTCACTGGAATGTTGGCTCTAGAAGATTTTAGTCTGCTGGCCAGCGGAACAGAGTCAGTAGAAAATGACACTTTCAAAACTCTGAGTAACTTGAAGACCTTGGAACTCTGGAAAAATAAGTTAAGACGAGTCCCTAGTGCTCTCCCCACCAGTCTTGAAGTGCTAAAACTAAATGATAATTCAATACCTGTCCTTCACGGATCCGATTTTGAAGGACTGGAGAAATTAAAAATCCTTGAACTTAAAAATAACCTGATCTCTTCTCTCTCTCCCAGCATGCTCTCCTCCCTTGTCAGTTTGCAAAATTTGATGTTGGATGGCAACAATATTGAGTCTGTAGCTGGACCACTGGCACTTCCCCATCTGAAACAGATAAGCATGGAGAATAATCAACTACATCTGATACCAGCTAGCTTCTTTACTTCTCTTCAGTCTTTGCAATTTCTCAGTTTCAGTGGTAACTTTCTGACTAAAATTCCCATTAATCTGCCCAAATCCTTGCTCTCTTTAAAGATGGAGAGAAACCAGCTCAAAGTGGTAAGATTTCGAGATATGAAACACTTGGAGAATCTTTCCCATCTTTACCTGTCGGAAAATTCACTCTCTTCCATTGAAGGGGCACAGCTTCTTGCCAGTTTAACTACTCTCGAGTTGTCCCAAAACCAGCTTCAAATGTTGCCCCTCAGACTACCAGCAAGGCTACAAAAACTTGATATGAGCAACAATCTGATTCAGAGAGTTACAGCGCAAGATTTCCAGGACCTTCGAGACTTGAAACACTTGTTTCTGGACAACAACATCGTCAGCTTGTTCGAAGCTGGAGCCCTGCAGAGGTGTTCTCAGCTCTCCAACCTGGCCCTGGAGCAGAACCTGCTGCTGTCTATACCTCTAAAGTAAGTGAGCGGTATCATTTATGATAACTACGAGAAAAGTTTTCCGAAGATTGGGGCAATTAGCACATTATACAAGCAAGAAAAGTAGCCAGAGTGAACATAAATATTCCGATCAAGGTTAGCCAAGGGTTCAGGGGTAGAAGTTTTATTTTATTTTATTTTTTCCCCCCAAAGCCCCAGTAGATAGTTGTATGTCATAGCTGCACAGCCTGCTAGTTGCTGTATGTGGGACGTGGCCTCAGCATGGCCGGAGAAGCAGTGCCTCGGTGCGCGCCCGGGATCCGAACCCAGGGCCGCCAGCAGCGGAGCGCTCGCACTTAACCCGCTAAGCCACAGGGCCGGCCCAGGGGTAGAAGTTTTAAACAGGCATTTGGAATCTCCAGCCCTCAAACTGAATCCTGCACGAACTTAATTTATCTTGTCTTAATTTATATAGATCAACGGGTGAGATCTATATTTGAAAATATGCAATGCAGCTTTGGGGATGTATGCTAACAAACATCGAATAGGGATATTACTTGTAAAAGTGTGTTTCAGTTTCTAGATATATGGCCTGGATTCAGCAACAGGCAGACTATACATGCTTAGCGGCTAGCAAAGCAAGGACATGAAGGAAAAATGAGGGGAAAATGCAGTATGATATTTATATTTTAAAAAGCATTGAAATAGTAGTTATGGAAAAAATTCAAAACTTTATAATTTAATAATATATTTATTTTGAATTACATATTTGAGATCCTCGTATTCTTCTCAGTGCTGTGATCTTTAAAGGACTTAACGTGACTCTGTTTACTTTTCTGTGTGTCTGTCTGTGAGTGTGTAAGTCCATAGGTGTCAGTCTTCCCTTCTGTTTTTGGTTGTCTCTTCAGGTCATGTTCTCTCTCTCTCAAACACACACACACCCTCCCTCATACTCTGACACTTATTTCTGTCTCCAAATATCGCTCCCTCTATAGCCAACCCACTGTACCTGTTCACTAGTTAGGGGTAACTAGTGATAATCTATAACTAACGTACAGATTTACATTAATTGATCCCATTTATCTAAACTTTATTACATGTCCTACATTTTAAAGTAGATAAATTAAAAAACAATAGAAGATTGTTTTTTATTCTCTATTATTCTCTTTAAAAAGATTTTATGTTGTTTATTTTATGTGCCTACCAGTGGACTCTTTTTTCCTCTCAGCACTTTATCGAAAAAAAAAAAAAGGCTTCTTTCTCTGTCTCTTAGCATTATCAAATTTTTCGTAATAAGTATACCAACTTTTGACCTCTGTAGAATCCTATGGCACTCTATTTACTTATTTTCATTGTTAGTTACAATAATTGTTTTTTTACCAATGAGAAAGGGAAAAATTATCTTTGATATGTACAGACGTTCATTTTTTTCTTGTTGGAAAAAAGATGTTTTATTATACAGTATGGTAACTATACCCAATACAAAATATCAAAAAGTGATTTTTCCAACTGAAATCAGTATTTTAAAATATATATTGAGGGTGACTCAAAAGTAATCAATTTCTTTTAATGCAGAAGCCTGTGCATACAATTAATTTCATTTAACAAATATATTTTGAGCACTTCCCACGTGCCAAATACTTTAACAGGGTATACATCAGTGTAATAATTACAGAGATAAAATTTCTTGTTCTGAACAGCTTAAATTCCAGCAGGAAAGACTGACAATAAACAATGTATAAGTAAAGTATACCTAACACCATTAGCTTAAATTCTAGCTTAACAGCTTAAATTCTAGCAGGAAAGACTGACAATAAACAATGTATAAGTAAAGTATACCTAACACCATCTAAATGGTGTTAGGTGTTGACAACAACAAAAAAGGGCAGGGTTACCAGGTTCAGGACCGCCCAGGGGAAGCTGGTTGCAATTTTAAATAGGGTAAGCATGGTAACCCTCCTGAAAATGTAAGCTTTTAGCAAAAACTGGAAGGAGGTGAGGGATTTAGCTGTGAAGCTATTTGGGGCCAAAAGCGTTCTAGACAGAACAGCCAGTACAAAGGCCCTGGGGCAAGAATATGCCTGCGGTGTTTCAAGATTCCAGTATTTGTTGCTATTTAAATAATATCTTTACTCTGTTTCAAGCCTTATTTTCTGTTACTGCATGCACCTACTCCAAGAAAAAAATTATGTATGAAATAAAACTCATAGGACAGATTCGGGAGTGCCTATGTCACAAAAGCATTCTCAGCAGGCTAGGACAGCCAACGGGCAAAATTGTGAACTCGGAGGACTTTTCTCTTCAGGTGACTTTTAGAAAGTATTTGGTGAAGTAATCCTGCTAAGTTTAATGAGTGAAAAATAGCTTAATTATTTACTCCTGCCAGGGAATTTGTGTTTTTAATAAGTGACTACAGAAAGCACGATGCTTTTACCCAACGGAAGGTATAATGGAATTGTATGCCTGAGCTAGCCATAAGTTTCCAATCTGACTTCACATTGGAATTATCTGGAGAACTCTAAAAAAGCATACTCATGCCCTGACCTCACTTCCACAATTAAATCAGACACCCCAGGGTTGGAGGCCAGGCGTCGATATTTTTAAGAAGCTCCGCGGATGGATATAATGTGCAGCCAGGGTTGAGAACTAGTGGGCGAGGACATGGGGCAAGAAACACGGCAGAGAGTGGGCTTTTCCTATGAGGCTTAAATTAAGCAACACCACTGTCCGCTCTGTCAAGAACTTGGCCAGCTCTGAAAGTTCTTGTAGAGAGTGATTTTTAAATTCCCCATCACCCTCTGCCCCCACTCTTTGGCTTTTCTTTGAATTGGAAAGTGGGAATGACCCAGAAAAGTTTCTCTGTGGTTTTCTTCTCATAAAGAATTAAAACACAATAATATCTATTTCCTACATTTGAATTTTAAGACTTTTATTTATGAGCTTTAAACAGTATACACTTTCTTTTTATTTGCATGCTTCTTATTCATACACAAAATTATACTTTAATTTCAGTTTTCTATAAATAAACTGTAAACACAGGCAACCTACTCCTATTGCAAACTATTTCCGCAAATCCCTTCTTTTGCCCATCATCCTCCATTCTATCAAGAAAATAATGGTATATGGTTTTAGGTATACATATATTCAAATATCTATCATATTTGTCTCAATATGCTAATTGAAGTAGAAAATAGTACCTAACATTTATTAAGTGCTTACTAAGATCAGCAGTGAACTTAGATATACTCGTTATTCCTTACAACAGTCCTGTGAAGGTAGGTATATTGTTTTACCTATTATTCTACCGACTAGGACATTACTGTTAAGGGGTATCAAGAAACTGGCTTACAGTCACATCGTCAGTAAGTGGTGGAGTCAGGATCGAACACAGTCTAATCCCTGAGCCAGGGAGTTTTAGCCACCGCGTGATCCTGCCTCTGAGCTTTACTGTCAACAGTATACTCTGTTACCTAGAACTTAGCACGCCCAAGACGCGGGCCTCACGTTTTGCTGCTTCACATTTCACCAATCTGCAGCTCAGTGAACGAATATGTTCTATCACCTCTTCTTTATCCTCTCCTTGGATAATTCAAATTCAGAATAGCTTTCCACAACCTAATACAGTCTAACAGAAACCTAACACAGTCTAACAGATAGCATTTTATCATACTTACACTCAGGTGCCATCTACTGGTAAAACGGGGGATGCCCCTTTGTAGTCTAAAAAGCGACAACTACCCAAAGAATATATAGCATTTCTAGAAACGCTTGTCTTAAAATCAGGGCTACTTTTTTTTTTTTTTTTTTTTTTTTAGTGAGGAAGATTGGCAGTGAGCTAACATCTGTGCCAACTTTCCTCTGTTTTTTGCATACGGGATGCTGCCACATTATGGCTTGATGAGCAGTGTGTAGGTCTGCACCCAGGATCCGAATCCTTGAACCCCAGGCCACCAAAGGGGAGCACACAAATTTAACCACTATGCCACTGTGCCAGCCCCAGGGCTACTTTTTTATACACATCAGACTTATAAAGACAAATTATATCAAAGCAATACATGACTGCCCAAAAGTAACAAAACCAAGATAATTAGTGATTTCTCTTACAACGCCATTTTGGTTATAATGTCCATAGAAACAAGAAAGAAAAAAAAAGATACTCCCAAGAACAGGTACAATTTTTGGCTACCCAGCCCAGAACTAAATAATTGTATTTGTTTAAAAGAAAACTTGACTTGCTCATTTTCATTAGCTAACATTTATTATGTGACTTCTGTGTACTGAGCACTTTTATCTGTAAGGTGGGAAATCAGAAGCTTTAAGAAGCTAAATAACTTACCTAAAACCACATACTGGTAAATAGAATGGCCAAAGTTATAACTCGTCTTTATAAGTAGGTACTTTTTGAGTTTTTGGTTTACTCTACCATATCTCTCCCCAGCTACGCTTCCTTGTACCGTCAATAGGAACGGAGCCTGGCTTACTGCTCCACGGTCTATTAATAGTTCATCTTTCCTTGGGAAAAAAAAAAAGCTATACATAAGAAATTTTCTGTGTACCTTTTAGTGATGTACCTTATAGAAGCTAGTGTGTGCACAAAATTACGTCGTCTTGGAGATTAACTTCAAATTGAATTTAATTATCAAACCGTTAAAATGTATGAAGTGATTTTCCCTGGTAAATTAATCTACTTTGTTAGGTAAATTTTATTCCAACTAAGGAGGAGGCACTTTAAATAAATAAGATTTAAAATACTCAAAAGCACAAATATTTATGTATGTATATGTACTGTATAGTTTATGATATGAATACAAATATAAAATATACAAACATAAATATATATATTTATAAGATGTAAATATAAAATAAAAACCCAAGGCCAAAATTTAGGCTAGGCACCAATAACCTAAAACGTTAACCTTTTGGAATGAAATTTGTATAAGAACAAGCAAAAGATAATATTGCCATAAAATATGGTTAAATTCATTTGTTTTTTTCTCTTCGACATAGCAATCATACGACTGGGACCACCACAATAAATTTCACTCAATACTAAAAGGCGTGAATATACATCTAATGTCTTCACATCGTGTAAAAATAGCATTAGGATGGTATTTCAAAGGCCTTTGAAGGGCCTTTTTTTTCCCTATAAAACTTTCCAACTTCTTGTACTTCATAAAAAGAATAGCACTTAATATAAAGTTCTATAACAGAAAGATTTTCAGGTTCACAATTATGATTCTTTTTCATTTTTTAACAATGGGCATTAGCATGACATTTTTCAAGTTGGTATCGACAGTTTTAAAAAAGTTTTTTTCCTCCTGATTGTAAAGTAATACCTGTTCAAGGTTGAAAACTTAGTGTGCTGAAAAATAAAAAGTCACCCATAATTGCTAAACCAGAGCCTATGTGTAGACATAATTTGTTTTTACATATTTGGGATCAATTTTGTATACTATTTTTTCTACTTAATATTATAGAGTATTTTTTTCTTTCCCTTTTCCTCTTTCTCTCTGTTTTTTCCAAGTATCACTATGGACCCATGGATCTTAATTATTTCAGTGTGTTATGATCATTAACAGTTGCTAGTCTATTTTGATACTCAAATTGTCCCAAATTTGGCTAGTGGGAGCCCTCCAAGCTGGTTCCTATGTTCATGAGACATGACTTCATTATCTTTCTTTTTTGCAATTGTGGTAAAACACACATAACATAAAATTTACCATCTTAACCATTTTTATTTATTTATTTTTATTTATTTATTTATTTTGTGAAGAAGATCAGCCCTGAGCTAACATTCATGCTAATCCTCTTCTTTTTGCTGAGGAAGACCGGCTCTGAGCTAACATCCTCCTCCTTTTTTTTTTTTTCCCCAAAGCCCCAGTAGATAGTTGTATGTCATAGTTGCACATCCTTCTAGTTGCTGTATGTGGGACGTGGCCTCAGCATGGCCGGAGAAGCGGTGCGTTGGTGCGTGCCCGGAATCTGAACCGGGGGCGCCAGTAGCGGAGCGCAGGCACTTAACTGCTAAGCCACGGGGCCTGCCCCGTCTTAACCATTTTTAAGTGTACAGTTCAGTAGTGTTAAGTAGCTTCACAGTCTTGTGCAACTGATCTCTAGAACTTTCTCATTTTGCAAAACTGAAACTCTGCACCCATTATATGACAACTCCCCATTTCCCCCTCCCTCCAGCCCTGGGGAACCACCATTCTGTTTTCTGACTTTCTATTTCTATGAACTTGACTACTCTAGATATCTCATATAAGTGGAATCATACAGTACTTGTCTTCTTGTGACAGACTTTTTTTACTTAGCATAATGTCTTCAAGGTTTATCCATTTGGTAGCATTTGTCAGAATTTCCTTCCTTTTTAAGGCTGAATAATAATCCATTGATGTACATATTGCATTTTGCTTATCCATTCATCTGTCAATGGACAGTCAGGTTGCTTCCACATTTTAGCTATTTTGAATTCAATATGGATGTATAACATGGATGCATAAATATCTCTTCAAGACTCTGCTTTCAATTCTTTTGAGTATATACCCAGAAGTGGAATTGCTGGATTATATGGTAATTCTTTTTTTTGTGTGAGGAAGATCAGCCCTGAGCTAACATCCATGCCAATCCTTCTCCTTTTTTTTTTTGCTGAGGAAGACCGGCCCTGGGCTAACATCCGTGCCCATCTTCCTCCACTTTATATGGGACGCCGCCACAGCATGGCCTGACAAGTGGTGCATTGGTGCACACCTGGGATCCAAACCTGGGCCACCAGCAGCAGAACGTGCACACTTAACTGCTATGCCACAGGGCTGGCGCCTATATGGTAATTCTATTTATAGTATTTTGAGGAACCACTATAATGTTTTCCATAGTGACTGCACCATTTTTACATTCCCACCAATAGTACACAAAGGTTCCAATTTCTTCACATCCTTGCCAATACTTGTTATTTTCTGGTTTTTTGATAGTGCCACCCTGATGGGTGTTCTATTAATCTTTGAACATTTTATTGCATTCTGGCTCAGAAGTTCTAGCTTACTTCCCCCCAGGTATGGAATCAGCCATTTTTCCAAGAAGCCTTGGTTTTGTTAACTGGAGATTGGAATTCTGAAACTAAGATCTGTGTGCTTGGTGTGCTTCTGTTATCAAGGTAGCATTGCAATTAGGGTGTAATATTGCTTTTAAGTCCTTTCAGCATACAGAAAATATATTTTTTTAAATTATGAATTCATATTGACATTTCCAATTCATGTTTAACATTAGAGAGGGTTTTTTTCTTCTTTTATATTTGTATCTTTTTCTCTTACAATGAAAATCTTGATTCCTAATAACATTCTCACCTGTTCAGTGAGAAATGGCATCTCTGTGTCATTTTATTTTTCATTTCTCTATTCTGAGTATGGTTGTTTATGTGGACTTCCATTCATGCTTTTTGTCCATTTTTCAGTCTTATTTTAAAACCTTTCCTTCTCAACTTTTAAGGGTCCTTTATATATTAAGGAGATGAGCTCTTTGTCTGGGATATGAGGTGCAGACATTTACCCCTGTTTATCATTTGTCTTTTGACTTTGCATGTGTCTTTTGCCATACACAATTTTTTATTTTTTTCAATTATTTTTAATGTAGTTGATTTATCAATCTTTTATAGCGTCTGGATTTTTAAGTCATAGTTAGAAAAGCTTTCTCACAGAATTAGTATTTTAAAACATGATTTTTATGATCACATAATAGTCCATTATCTCTTAATTTCTGTATTAGTGGACATTAGTCTTTTACCATATTTTTGCTATTATAAATATGATCAGGGCCGGCCCCGTGGCTTAGCGGTTAAGTGCGTGCGCTCCGCTGCTGGCGGCCCGGGTTCGGATCCCAGGCGCGCACCGACGCACCGCTTCTCCGGCCATGCTGAGGCCGCATCCCACATACAGCAACTAGAAGGATGTGCAGCTATGACATACAACTATCTACTGGGGCTTTAGAGGGAAAAAATAAATAAATAAAATCTTTTAAAAAATAAATAAATAAATAAATGAATAAATAAATATGATCAAATATGTGATAAATGTATTTGTAAATAAATCTCTATTTGCTTCTCCCAATATCTCCTAGGTCGAAAGCCATGACATTATTTATTTATTTATTTAATTTTTTTTTGTGAGGAAGGTCAGCCCTGAGCTAATATCCGTGCTAATCCTCCTCTTTTTGCTGAGGAAGACCGGCTCTGAACTAACATCTATTGCCAATCCTCCTCCTTTTTTTTTTTTTCCCCTTTTTTCCCCCAAAGCCCCAGTAGATAGTTGTATGTCACAGTTGCACATCCTTCTAGTTGCTGTATGCCGCGGCCTCAGCATGGCCGGAGAAGCGGTGCGTCAGTGCGTGCCCGGGATCCGAACCACGGCCGCCAGTAGCGGAGCTCGCGCACTTAACCGCTAAGCCACGGGGCCAGCCCCATGACATTATTTAAATCTGACACGTGGTACCAAGTTGTTTCTAAAGTGGTACCAACTTACACTCCCACCAACAGTGTTGAAGTTCTTATTTCACTACACCCTCAGCAGCAATAAGTTTTAAATTTAAAACCAAAACCATGTTCTAATTTGATACATAAAAATATTGCATCAGAGCCAGCCCTAGTTGCCTAGTGGTTACAGTTTGGTCTGCTCCGCTTCAGTGGCCCAGGTTCAGTTCTTAGGCATGGAACCACAACACTCATCTGTCAGTAGCCATGCTATGTCAGCGGCTCACATAGAAGAACTAGACAGACTCACAACTAAATGTACTGGGCCTTCGGGAGAAAAAAAGAGAGAGAGGAAGATTGGCAACAGATGTTAGCTCAGAGCAAATCTTTCACAGCACAAAAATATGTATATATATGGCATCATTTTTCCCTTTGCCTTTTATATTCATGGAGAACAACACTTTATTCATATTTCTACTTCTATAAATTATGGATTCATGGCCTTTGCCAACTAAAAAATTGAGAACTTAGTGTTCTTCTTATCAATTTGTCTATGTGATCCCGTTTGACAAGAAAACAATAGTTTTATGACTAGGAACCAGAAAAATCAGAAGATTAGAAAATGAGACTTATGAGGAAGGGTTAAAGACTTATATGTAAGACTGAGATTTGTGCTTAAAATTACTTTTTAATTACTTAAAATTACTAGATTCAGAAGGGATAGAACTGTACAGAAAAGGTGGGTGTTGTGCAGTCTGAGTTGCCATGGCAGTTGTGGAATGATGATCGTGACCTCCTCTCGCATCCTGTTTCCATGCTTTTGCAGGCTCCCGGAGACCTTAGCCAGGCTGGACCTAAAAGGCAATGCCATCCAAGATATTGCTGAGAGGGAGCTCAAGGATCTAAAGCAGCTTCAGGTTCTAAACCTCAGGAACAACAAGATCTCTGCCTTAGACCTCAAAGCCTTGGAGGGGCTGCCTCGTCTCAGGCACCTGTATCTGGATGGAAATCCGTGGAATTGCACCTGTAGTCTCCTAAAAGTGAGGGAGGTCCTGAAGGCCAAGGGCACAGATGTGAGGGGAGGACAATGTGCAGCACCAGCTGAACGACAAGGGGAGAGCTGGATGTCTTCCAAGAAGATCATGAGGCAATGTGAGCATCACTTACATCTGACCGAGACAAACAAAGAAACCAAGAAGAAATCAAAACCTGAAGAGCACTCCAGCATCAGAATCAACATGGATGATGATGACGATGATTACGAAATTGACTAAGTATGAGCTTTGTTTGCAGTTTACAAACAGTTCTTTTTTTTTTTTTTTTTTTTTAAATAGACTTCATTTTGAGAGCAGTTTTAGGTTCACAGCAAAATTGAGAGGAAGGTACAGGGATTTCCCATATACTCCCCACCCGCACTCATGCACAGCCTCCGCCATTATCAACATCCCCTACCAGCGTGGTACATTTGTAACAATAGATAAATCTATATTGACACATCACAATCACCTAAAGTCCATAGTTCACATTAGGGTTCACTCTTGGTGTTGTACCTTCTAGGGGTTTGGACAAATGTATAATGACATATATCGACCATTGTAGAAGTGGTTTCACTGCCCTAAAAATCCTCTGTGCTCCCGAAAAAGATTTTTAACATTCAATCTCTTAAGCAGAAATATATTATTCATTTAGATATGAAAGATTCTTTTTTGTAAGTTTTTCTTTCCTTTTTTTTTAAAGAATGAAAGGAGGGTTAAGATAAGTTGAAGTGGGGGGAGGAAAGTGGAAAGGAACAATAATAGGATGTAAGATTCCTTCCATTTTAAAAGTGAATTTTTTGTGTTTTATACTGAAACCTAGACAAATGATAATGCCAAATAGAATTGCCATCTGGCTAACTTCCTGCAGATAGAGTATTTCATTTTATCAAATAAAAAGTGATGAGTTTTGGGGGCTGGCCTCGTGGCGTAGCGATTAAGTGCGTGCGCTCTGCTGCTGGCGGCCCAGGTTCGGATCCTGGCTGCCCACGGATGCACCACTTGTCAGGCCATGCTGTGGCGGTGTCCCATATAAAGTGGAGGAAGATCTACACGAATGTTAGCTCAGGGGCAGTCTTCCACAGCAAAAAGAGGAAGATTGGCATGGATGTTAGCTCAGGGCTAATCTTCCTCACACAAAAATGTGATGAGTTTTGTATGTGAAGATAGTGCTATAAGCCTACACTACTGGCTTTTGGCTGCAAGCAATAAAAACTGACTCTGATATAAGCAAGCAAGAATTTTTTGGAACGATTGGGAATAGCTCACAGAATCAAAGGAGAAGGTGAAGAACCTGGAAAGGACAGGGATCAGAACCGCTCCAGGGGCCTAGGCAGAAAGAGGGAATGGAGGGACCCTCAGCTTCTCCAGGGTCCTCTCTGCCAAATGAAGCACTCCCACCATTATCTGTGTTAGCTTCCCTCTTAAGATTCATATCCTCAGAGGGAGAGCCTAATGGGCCTCACACATTCACTCTTGGCTAAGGGACAGTAGGACTTGTTTGACAGTCTTACCAAGACCAAATGGAAGCCAGAACGGAAAATGTGAACTGGCACCTTAAATACTATAGACGTCCCTACAATGGCCTTCCTGAAAAGAGTTGTAATTTGAGTTATAGTCAGTTTTCCCCAAGTTGACCGCAGTCCCCACTGTGCCTTCCTTTTAATTAACTACATGCTTTTGAGAGTTGTCTGACTGGGGATGAAAGTGTGACTGTAGAATAATATTTTTCTCTTGATCAATCTACTTGTGAATACGATCTACTTGCAAATAAATCTGAAAACCCATCCAAATTAGTTCCTATTCTAATTAGTAAGATTTATCTGTTGCAGTGTTTTACAAGGTTTTCCACCAAATACTCCCAATGGCAGAGAAAGTAAACAGTAGAGATTGAGTGGATGTCCAGAGATAGCCACCAGAAGTTAGACTTTCTCCCGAATGTCATGTTTTCAAATCAGGCCTGCTTAGACCTGCCAAGACTCAGAACTGAGTCACTGCTGGGTCTTCCCCCTCCTCTGGCTGCTCCCTTGGCGATACAGATCCTGGTTGAAGCCTTTAAATTGCTGTAAGTGCTTGATTGTTCTTAGATGAAAGACTAGTCTCCCACTCAGCCTTGGGGAAGGGGGTGGCGATTTCATCCTGGTTTGGAACCACAGAAGGAATAACTGAAATGAATGATCTGAAAAGAAGTCACTGGTGCTCCTTTCTGGAACACACACACATGGTCACAAGTGAATATACTGCTTTCATCAGAGCTGGTATTTTCATTCAGGAGCATTCTTAGTTTCTACACAGAATGCTCAGGATTTATAAACTTTAAAAAGTTTTTCCTCATAGACTTTATAAATTTCTGTTACGCAACATATGCAATAGCAAGAAACTCCGTAGATTTGTCTTCTTTTGATGTGTAGGCTTTCTGCTAATGCCTTTGCAGAGGGGCTCACAAGTCTCAAAATCTCTGTGTGGTTGCACCTCTGAATTTCCTCCCTTACTTCAGAGGGAGGAGGTTCATGGATGTCCTGGTTTTACATGGGAAAGATGTCTCCGAGCTGTTGATCATAAAACTCGCCTTCACCTGAAGGAGATCTTTTTCTCTGGTTGTTCACTAGGTCCCCTCATCAAATAATGCTCTGGTGTTGTAGCCAAAAACTCTGGTCTCCTCATTATAAAACAGCCATTTGTGTGTGTGTGTGTGTGTGTACATGGGGGGAAGGTTGGAGAGGAGTCTGTTGACATTTAACTCTTTCATGCCTTTTATATATAGGTTATATAGATTTCACCAGCCCTGAGAAATAGAATAATAATTTTTCTAAAGCTCTACTTTCCCAGGGGTCATGGCTCAGTTAGGTCACTCATCATTTGACTAGATATTTTGCTCTCAATTAAATTTGCTTAAACAAATATGCACACAAATGAATAACTACTATCTTTTCAAGTCAACCAGAAACTCAATGTTTTTCCATCACACAATTGTGTAGTGAATGTTAAAATTGAACTCTTGCCAGCTTATCAGTCTGAAACCTCAGGGAATGATAAAAATGCCTCAAAGGACAGTGTTGCTAGAATGAACTTTGTGGAACTGGTGTGATTCCAGTAATAATGATGGATTATCTTAACAGTTTGATTCAGGAACATTACCAGCACTATCTCTGAGCCCTAGGATTGCCTTTATTCTAGATGGTATCTGTTTTTGACAGGGAAGAGCTGGTATGATGGATTTCCCAATCTTTTTCTCTCCAGGACAAGATATTGTTCTAATATTCTTTATAGGCTTTCACAAAATACTGTTTTTAGGAATTCAGTACAGAGGATTTGATTTAATAGCCATTATTCAGCTTTCAAAACAGTCACTGACAATTGCCTTTAGACTATTCTTATCCCAATCTATCTTGGTTTCAGAAAAATACTTGGTATATAGTCCTTCCTTCCCACTGAGTCTCTCCCTACAACACAAACTCCTGCTGCCTCCCCGCCCAGTGTTAGATCACTGTTATTCAGGCTTACAGAAATCATTTTTGCTTTAAGATTTATCAACTACTTTTCAAAAAATCACAAATGCCAATGAAAATAATACTGTTTAGATAGACAATAAATGTCCACGTGTATGAAAAGTAGCTCATGATAATTATTCATTTGGAAATATAACGAAATTCAAAATGAGATCCCTGTGTTTAAGGTTATGGGTATTTTTAACTATAATTGATCCCAACAGATTATTTTACAAAGATTACTTCCTCCAAAGGTTGTATAAACTCAATCAGCAATGTTTGTACATACCTGTATCTCAATAGTCATCAGCGTTTTTCCTCAGTCTTTACATTTTGCTAGTCTGATGAGTGAAAAAACAGGATCTCATGGTTTCGATTTTCACTTTCTGACTACTAATGAGGTTGGGTGTGTTTTGTATATATTTGTTAGCCTTTGCATTTCCTCTTCTGTTTATGATCTCTTCATATAATTTGCTCATTTTAAAAAATTCGGTTCCTTGACTTTTCTAAAAATCAATTTGTAGGATTTCTTTGTATAGTAGGGATATTATCTCTATTTTGTCAGCTATATTACCAATATACCTTTTCTATTAGAATATAATATTTTCTCCCAGACCATCATTTTTCTTTTGGCTTGGTTTATGATATCTTTTGCTTTACAGAAAATTTTGAGCTTTAGATAGTCAAATCAGTCAATCTTTTATATATAAAGTACACACTGTGCACATATATATACATATATATACTAAGATATATTTTAGTGTGTATATATGTTTGTGTTTGTGGGAGATCAAGATTTGGCCACCACGAAATATACCTCTTTACCTTGATTGTTTTCTCTGACGGACATTTGACCTCCCCCACTAACTGCCTAAAGAATTTGACATAGTAACTCCTTCCTGGAACAGATCTTCTATCTGATGGCTGTAATATAATGTAAAATAGATGTTACAATAGAAAAGGCACCAACAAGCCCATCTTATTGGAAGTTCTGTCTCTCTGGCCACATTGTCTGGATGGCCCTGTGAGGCGTTGCCAGGCAAACATTTACATTTATAAGGGAAATCTCCATTTGTAAAGGTATCTCCCTCTCTGTATTGGGAAGAGGGGGGATGACCTCATTTCTAGAAACTTATCAATGTGGAAAGTGAGGCCTTAAATCTGCATAATAACCTTACTCTTGTTTACAGGGCTTTAGTGGTAATCTCCTGTAACTGATTCCCCCCACCCCCAACATCCTCCTTTGTCTTTAGCTGAAGTATTTTAGATGAGAATTTCTGCTATTGTGTTGAGAAACGCAGTGTCCCTGGTTTCTCCCATGTATACATGTTATTAAACTTGGTATTATTTTCTCCTGCTAACCTGTCTTGTTAATTATTTGGCCAGCCATAAGAACCTTAAGGGAAAGGGCAGAGGGGGATTCTCCCTCTTCCCCTACATGTTTATATAATATATGTATATATATGCATATATATAGTGTGTATATATAAGACATATATCTCTATGGATAGATATGTATCTTCATGACCTGTGTTTCAGTATTCTATGTTACTTAGAAGTTATCTATGTAACTGATATCAATTAATCAATTAATTAAACTGATTTAATATTTTTCCAACTGTTAAAGTTAACAGGATCTTGGAAATTCTATTTAAAATGACACACTACAGATCATAATTAATGTTGACATAAAAAGTTCATCAGAATTTATATAATTCTAAATTGTTGAGCATATATTTATGTTTTTCCTCATTTTAAATATTATGTGGGAGTAAACTCATCTGATAACCCAGTACAAGAAGTTCAGGAAGTTTAGATGAACTAGTCTCTTTACAAGAAGACAAATCCAGGAAATGAACTTAACAGATTTTTTAAAAACCCAAACTGTCAAACAAGTGTGATTTACCCAAGGATTTTGGATTCTTCTATAAAAATGCTTATGGCCTAACAGTTTCTGTGAGAAAGTGATGTTTTTTTCCCTTAAAAAGCTAGTACACAGTTCAGTTTCTTTACTTTCTGGGAATTCTAGGAATACTGGACTTAGCCTCTATAAACCAGTCAGAATAAAGCTCCTTTTACTTAAGAGGTTTGGTAATCCAAGTCAGGTGTTGGCCAACTTTTTATGTAAAGGACCAGAGAGTATGCATTCAAGACTTTGTGGGCCTTGTGGCCTCTGTCGCAACTACTCAGCTCTGCCATAGGCAATTCATAAATGAACGGATGTGGCCACGTTCCAATAAAACTGCAAAAAAACTGATGGTAGTCTTCCAGTTTACAATCCATATGTAAGGAGGTTGGAAGTTGTCAATCTATCATAACAAGTGAAAAGCTAAACAAACTGAAAAATCAGCAACTCTTCTCAAATCTGTCAGAGAAATGAAGTCACAGGGCAAACTGCTGCTCCCCAAATTGGAGAGACAGAGAAGTGAATACAGAGAACTACACTTTATCAGAGCAGAAACTCCTGAGCACAAACCTCCTCAGGGACCAGTGCTATGGAGGAAAACCCGAACGGTAATTGATGAATTGCTGGAGGCTCAGAGTGGACAAGTCTGAGAATTAAAAACCCAGGGAGGCCCAGACAAAGCCCACCATCATGTTTGTGAGTTTTACCTCCAGAAACTCAACCAGGTTCTCAAGTGAATATTGGAGAAAAATCTCGTCCTGTTTCTGTCAATGGGAAGGGAAAAGAAACCATTTTGAAATATGCCAGAGCATTCTGTTCTTTTCCTTTTTTTTTTTTTTTTTTTTTTTTGCTGAGGAAGATTCACCCTGAGCTAACATCTGCTGCCAATCTTCTGCTTTTTGTATGTGAGCGACCGCCACAGCATGGCCACTGACAGATGAGTGGTGTAGGTCTGCACCCGGGAACTGAAACCAGGCCAGCGAAGCAGAGCATGCTGAACTTAACCACGAGGCCACAGGGGCTGGCCTGAGCATTCTGTTCTTAACAGGGCCTGCCCTCAAGAGAAACTATTTTACCAGAGCCTAAACTATTGGAGTTTTATCAGAGCCTAACCAACCTAGGGGAAGGAAAATACCCAAGTGAGCCCACTCTAGCATTCCATATGGGGGAAGGAAAATACCCAACTCCAACCCATTCTACCCATCCTGTCTCAAGTAGAAGGGGTGGGTTAGGGAACTAAAAAGCACTTGTGAAGTTCACAGTTCAGAGGCAACGCTCACTAAAAGACTGAGACCCAATCATAGGACTACAGAACAGTTCCCAGCAATGAACAAGTGGAATTTGAAATTAAAAACACAATACTAGGGCCCGGCCTGGTGGCGCAAGCGGTTAAGTGTGCGTGCTCCGCTGCGGTGGCCTGGGGTTCGCCAGTTCGGATCCGCGGCGTGCACTGACTCTCTACTTGGCAGGCCATGCTGTGGCGGCGTCCCATGTAAAGTAGAGGAAGATGGGCTCAGATGTTAGCCCAGGGCCAAGCTTCCTCAGAAAACAAAAAAGGAGGATTGGCATCAGCTGTTAGCTCAGGGCTGATCTTCCTCACACACACACAAAAAACAAAAAACAAACACAACACCATTTACATTAGCACCCTCAAAAATGAAACACGAAACACTTAGGAATAAATCTAACAAAATATGTACAAGATCTATATGAGGAAAACTATAATACAATGATGAAAGAAATCAAAGAGGAACTACAGAAATGGAGAGATATTCCATATCCATTCCGGCAGGATGAGGCCTCAGGAGACAGCAAGGCAGATGGAGCAAAGCAAGGGGCTGGAGGATCTGTCTGCTCATTGTTAGTCCTGTGATCAAGTGGCTCCTGGGAGGCAGATGTGTGTGGGGGCAGGAGGGCGGCTGGGCCTTTCTTAGGTTTGATCGTGATATCCTGATGGCGTTTGACATTCCATTGGGAGCCTACCTCTGAAAAGACTAGGGCAGGCGTCTTTTTTGGGGAGGGTCCTGCTCCCACACAATAGTCATGGCCCCCAGAGCCCACATGGACTGGACTAGGGCCATGGACCCCTTCTTGGAGGTGGGCTGCAGGTGGATGTTTGGCCTCTGTAACTCCTTCAGGCTTCAGGGTTTCCCCCTGGGCGGTGGACCTAGGAGACTTGGCTGTGGCCAGCAGTGAGACAGCAGCCAGGGGCTTCCATAAGTGGTGGGGAGGGGTGGCTGGTGGGGTGAGCCCTGCCACACTGGCCAGTTCTGGGGCTTGTAACCGGTCTAGGGGTCTCCTCCTAGGGAGTGTCAACACTGCCTGAGATTCCTAAAGCCAAGCTGTCAGCAGGAGGTGGGGGAGCTTTTGGCTTCTGATTTCTCAAACTGCTCCAACAGACTAGACAGGTCCAATACCTCAATTCCAATCTCACTGATGAAAGCCTGCACCACGTCCTCAGGATCCTGGGCACGTGGGGTAGGCAGGAAGGACAATTTCCTTAGGCATGCTGGGTGGACAGCAGGCAGCCTGGTGACAGTGCTCTGCCTTGGTGTGGGAACAGCCTTGGCAACAGGAGATAGGGGCTTCTGCCTGGGCCTGGTTTCTGGGTCTCAGGCTTTAGTCTCTCTGATGCAGGCTCCTCAGCAGCCACACTCTTGGTGACAGACATGGTAGAGCCTTGATCTGGGGGCTTTGCACCGGTGAGGACACCTTGTGTTTCAGATGGGGAGAGGCAGGCACTGGGTTGACCTCCACCTCAGCGGGCTCTATCTGTGGAGCTCCCTGACCAGCTGACCCAAGACTGAAAGGAGAAATCATCAGCACAGAAAGACCCAATATTGTCAAGATGTTCATTCTTCCCAACTTGATCTACAGACTCAGTGCAATTTTAATCAAAATCCCAGCAAGTTATTTTGTGGATATCAATAAACTAATTCGAAAGTTTATATGGAGAGGCAAAAGACCCAGAATAACCATCTAAATATTGAAGGAGAAGAACAAAATTGGAGGACTGATGCTACCTAACTTTAAGACTTACTATAAAGCTCCAGTAATCAAGACAGTGTAGTGTTCATGAAAGGATAGACAAATAGGTCAATGAGACAGAACATAGAGCCCAGAAATAGATCCATATAAATATAGTCAACTGATTTTTGACAAAGGAGCTGAGGCAATACAATGGAGAAAAGACAGTCTTCTCAACAAATGGTGCTGGAACAATGGGACATCTACATGCAAAATTTGAATCTAGACACAGACCTTATACCCTTCACAAAAATTAACTCAAAATGGATCACAGACCTAAACATAAAACATAAAACTATAAAACTGCTAGAAGATAAATAGGAGAAAACATAGTTGACCTTCGGTATGGCAATGACTTTTTAGATACAACACCAATACATGATCCATGAAAGAAATAATTGGTAAGCTGGACTTCACAACGCTAAAAATTTCTACTCTGCAAAAGACACTGTCAAGAGAATGAGAAGACAATCCACAGACTGGGAGAAAATATCTGCAAAAGACTCATCTGCTAAAGGACTGTTATCTAAAATATAGAAAGAACTCTTAAAACTCAACCATAAGAAAACAAACAACCTGATTTTAAAATGGGCCAAAGACCTTAACAGACACTTCACCAAATAAGATACACAGATGCCAAATAAACATCTGAAAAGATGCTCCACATCATACGGCATCGGGGAAATGCAAATGAAAACAACGAGATACCACTATAACGGCCATACTCTGGAACACTGACAACACCAAATGCTGCAAGAATGTGGATCAACATGAACTCTCAATCACAATAGCAACAGACACTTTGGAAGACATTTTGGTAGTTTCTTACACAGCTAAACATACTCTTACCATATGATCCAGCAATCACGCTCCTTGGTAATTACCCAAAGGAGTTGAAAACCTATGCCCTGCACACAGATGTATATAGAAGCTTTATTCATAATTGCCAAAACTTTGAAGCAACTGAGATGTCTTTCAGTAGGCGAATGGATAAAGAAAGTATAGTACATCCACACATCCAATATTATTCAGTGCTAAAAAGAAATGAGCTATCAAACCATGAAAAATATGGAGGAAACTTAAATGCATATAACTAAGTAAAAGGAGCCAATCTGAAAGGCTACATGCTATATGATTCCAACTATATGACATTCTGGAAAAGGCAAAACTATGGAGACAGTAAAAAGATCAGTGGTTGCCAAGAGTTTGCGAAGGGCACCTGGGAAGGACGTTTAGGTGGAGCACAGAGGAATTTTAGGGCAGTGAAAATACTCTGTACGATACCATAATGATGGGTACATGTCATTGTTCATCTGAATCCATAGAATGCACCACGCCAAGAGTGAACTGTAATGTAAACTATGGACTGTGATGATAATGATGTGATAATGTACGCTCATCAATTATAACAAATGTATCAGTCTGGTGGGGGATGTTGTAATGAGGGAGGCTATGGCATGTGTGGGGGCAGGAAGTATATGGGAAATCTCTGTACCTTCCCCTCAATTTTGCTGTGAACCTAAAAACTGCTCTAAAAAATTAAAGTGTTAATAATAAAGACAAAAAAAAATAATGTACTGTGGGATTTAAAATATATATACAAGTAAATATATTGCAAAAATAGCACAAAAGGTAGCAGGGGGTAAATGGGTTCGTGTTAGTTCACGCCCTCTAAGAAGCAGATGCCAAGACTGGAGTAGCCATGCAAGAGATGTGTTAGGTCAAGGCCTGTAGGGAACATAGGAGGTCAGGGCCTGTGAGGGAACATAGGGAGGGAGCTGGGGTAGGCCAACAGAGCTGTCAGGTCAAACTGTAAATTCCATGTGCTTTTCAAGTGCACATGGAACATTTACCAAAATTGACTACATGTTGGGCCGTACAATATGTCAAATAACTGAAATCACTCATAATATGTTTTCTGGACACAATGTAATTTACCTAGAAATCAATAACAAAAAATCTCCCAAGTGTTTGGAAGTTAAGCAATGCACTTTTGAATACCCCATGCTCAAAAACATCATATTGGAAATAAAGTATTTGCAACTGAATAATAATGAAATATTACATGTCTGGAATGCCAGAAGGAGTGGAATTTTGGGTTTTACTTTTATGTAGACAATTTCAAACATTAAAGTGTAATACGACCTCTCTGTACTCTCTGCTCTATTTTGCTGTGAACCTAAAACTGCTCTAAAAAATAAAGTCTATTTTTAAAACATAAATAAAATAAACAAACAGGAATTGGAACAGATCGGCCCATGGCCATGGTTTGTTGACTCTTGGTATAAATTTTTAATATCTTACAGAGGATGGAGGAACATGCTAAACTACACCAAAGCAAAATATAGACAGTAGGAATCTCCATAGGACTATCCGGTTTCTTCAAAAATAAATTGGAAGAGAAAGCAAGGAGACTAAAGACTGAGAGGAGAAATTGGACAGGTACCAATTGGTTGAAAGAGACCTAAGAGGCATATCAATCAATTGCAAAGTATGGCTTTCACATGGATCCTGATTCAAAGTGCAAAATAAAAAATTTTTAAAATTTATGGTATATAAACAATTGAAAATTCGAACACTGATTTGCTATTTAATGATATTCAGGAATTATTGTTAATTTGGTTAGGTATGATAATGGTATTGTGGTTATATGTTTAAAAAGTTCTTATCACTTGAGGTAGGATGAAATTATATGATGTGTGGGATTTGCTTCACAACATTATGGGGGTTCAGCTCTATATTATGGGGGAAGTGAATGGGGATATAGATTTGTCCATGAATCAGTAACTATTTACGTTGACACATGGGAGTTCATCACACTTGAATGTGTATGAAATTGTCCACATAGAAGTTAAACAAGCAAACAAACTCCACTACATTTCCCGGCCATATTTGCTTCTCCATCACTCGTAATTTCCTTATAGTTTTTCTGGTTTGATGTACAGTAGTCCCCCCTTATCCACCGTTTTGCTTTCTGTGGTTTCAGTTACCTGCAGTCAACCGTGGTCTGAAAATGTTACATGGAAAATTCAAGAAATAAACAATTCATAAGTTTTAAACTGTGCGCTGTTCTGATTAGCTTGATGCAATCTTGAGCTGTCCTGCTCCCTCCCACCCGGGTCATGAATCATCCCTTCTCCAGTGTTTCCACATATCTACGCTGTATATACTACCTACTTAGCAGTCACTCAGTAGCCGACTCGGTTATCAGATCAACTGTCTCCTTATCACAGTGCTTGTGTTCAAGTAACCCTTATTTTACTTAACGATGGCCCCAAAGCACAAGAGTAATGATGCTGGCAATTCGGATATGCCAAAGAGAAGCCATAAAAACGCTTCCTTTAAGTGAAAAGGTGAAAGTTGTTGACTTAATAAGGAAAGAAAAAAAATTGTATGCTGCAGTTGCTGAGATCTACAGAAGAGCAAATTTTCTATCTGTGAAATTGTGAAGAACGAAAAAGAAATTCACGGGGCGAAGAAATTCACAGGGCCCGCCCAGTGGCGTAGTGGTTAAGCGCTCGCACTCCGCTGCAGCGGCCTGTGGTTGGGATCCCGGGTGTGCACCAAGGCACCGCTTATCAAGCCAGGCTGTGGTGGCATCCCATAGAAAGTGGAGGAAAATGGGCATGGATGTTAGCCCAGGGCCCATCTTCCTCAGCAGAAAGAGGAGGATTGGTGACAGATGTTAGCTCAGGGCTAATCTCCCCCCCCACCCCCCAAAAAATGAAAAAGAAATTCGTGCTAGTTTTGCTGTTGCACCTCAAACTGCAAAAGTTAAGGCCACAGTGCGTGATAAGTGCTTAGTTAAGATGGGAAAGGCATTAAATGCATGGGTGGAAGACATGAACAGAAAATGTATTCCAACTGATGGCAACGTGTTGCGCCAGAAAGCATTGAGCCTGTATGAAGAATTCAGCAAGGGATCCCCTGAAAAGAGTGGCACCATCCCATTTACTGCAAATAAGGGATGCTTACACAGATTCAGGAATAGGTTTGGAATGAAAGAGAGAAAGACCGCATTCACATAACTTTTTTTTTTTTTTTTTTTTGCAGGGAAGTAGTCACTCTAAGCTAACATCTGTTGCCAGTCTTCCTCTTTTTTTTTTCTTCCTCCCCAAAGCCCCAGTGCATGGTTGTATATCCTAGTTGTAAGTCCTTCTAGTTCTTGTATGTGAGCTGCCACATGGCATGGCAACTGACAGATGGGTAGTGTGGTTCTCAGATGGGGAAACGAACCCAGGCCACCAAAGCAGTGAGAGCGCCAAACTTTAACCACTAAACCATTAGGGCTGGCTCTCACATAACTTTTCTTACAGTATACTGTTATAATTGTTCTATTTTATCATAAGTTATTGTTAATCTCTTACTGTGCCTAAATTATAAATTAAACTTTATCATAGGTATGCATCTCTAGGAAAAAACATAGTATATATAGGGTTCAGTACTCTCTGTAGTTTCAAGCATCCACTGGGGGTCTTGGAACTTATTCCCCGTGGATAAGGGAGACTATTGTATACTTAAGCCACAATTTTTTCAAACTAAATATACATATCTAATTACGTGCTACATATATATGGGATTAAATTTAGACAACACAAGCAATCTTATATAAAAATGCCTTGCCACATTCTTATACCTGACATGAATTGAAAGTATCGTGCAGCTTGCAAAATCTGTCCTGTCATGTTGGTTGCACTATCCATAACAGGTTGTAGCTCAGTAATCAGCATCGCTTTGAAGTGCTCTGCAATTGAACAGGTATGGTTTTTAACTTATCAGATAATTTATCATACAAATTCCATGTACTAGATCCATAGCTGCTGGAAGAATAACTTTTCAGTAACTGAACAGATCATCTTCTCTTTTGCTATATAAATGATATGCAACCAAATACAGCATTATTAAAGTTTTCTCATGAATGACTAAGAAATTGTTCTCATATCTGTGTCTTTTTCTTTTCTGTGTATAATTTTCAAGAAGCTTATTGAAAAATTCAGCATGCTATGTTTCCATGTATCTTTTTTTTTTAGTTTGAAGATTTTAAGCTTTCATTTGCAAGGATATCATTAAAAATATTAAATAAAACTTCAGGGTCTCATTTTTTGGGCTTGCATATTTGATAATAATCTATTAAATATATTTAAATAACTTTCATTTTAAATTCTTATAGTTAGCTCTGTTCTTAGAATGTGGCCTGATGGAAATCAAAGTTTACTGTTTGACTCAACATTTTTTCTCGATATTATCATTCTTCATGTTTCAAGATCCAGCAGTTGAACTTGGGCCAGGCCGAAGTATTTCTACTTAAAGAGGCTTTTACCTTTTAACGAGAAAATGATCCATTTTAAGGGCTATTTGTACTAGTTCAATCATAAGATTACAGTTGTCAAGAACGAAAAATGCAGTATATGATCATGTCCTTTCTAAAAAACATACTGAAATTGTCTCATTTTTTTTTCTGCAGTAGACCAAATTACTGAGCTCTCACTACTGACCAGACACTGTGCTGAGCACTTCATGTACGGTATTGCCCTAATCCTTACAACAATCAAATGAGGACGAGAAGAGCATTATCTCCATAGCACATCTCCACACTACAGATGAGGAAGCAGAGAAGGGAGAAGGAGGATGAGCTGGCTGAAGGGGTGTGTCTTAGAGCCCAGCCCCTTACTCTTTAGCCTTAATTGTTCATCTCTTTAACAGTTTCTCTTCTCTAAGACTGAGATGGTTCTAACTGGCCTACATAGGTCATATGTTGGTTGTGAGGATTAAGTTAAGGTAACTGAAAGCATTTTTGTAAACTGAAGAGAAATCAAATACTGTCCCTAGAATGTTTGGGACTTAATATCTTCTGAGGCTGTAGATTTTTCTGTCCTTGGTAGAATTGGTGGGGTGGTGGTGGGGGGGGAGATTAATTATGCTTAAGAAGTCCAAACTTTATATTCTGAACACCCAAATTTCCTAATAGTGTCACATTTACTCCTTTTTCTTGAAAATGACAAAAAAAGAAACTCTTTAGAAAAGAGAGAAGTCCATAAAGTTTAGATTGAACGTGTATACAGTAACGCATTGCTTAATGATGGGATACGTTCTGAGAAATGTGTCATTAGGCAATTTCGTTGTTGTGCCAACATCATAGAGTGTAATTACACAAACCTAGATGGTATGGCCTATTGCTTCTGGGCCATAAACCTGTACAGCGTGTTACTGTACTGAATGTTGTAGGCAATTATAACGCAATGGTAAGTATGTGTGTATCTAAACATATCTAAACATAGAAAAGGTATAGTAAAAATATAGTATAAAAGATAAAAAGTGGTACAGGCACTTAGCATGAATGGAGCTTGCAGAACTGGAAGTTGCTCTGGGTGAGTCAGTGAGTGAGTGGTGAGGGAATGTGAAGGCCCAGGACATCACTATACACTGCTGTAGACTTCATAGACACTGTATACTTAGGCTACACTAAATTTATTAAAAAATATGTTTCTTTCTTCAATAATAAATTAACCTTAGCTTACTGTAGCTTTTTTTACTTTATAAACTTTAATTTTTTTTTAACTTTTTGACTCTTTTGTAATAACATTTAGCTTAAAACACAAACACATTGTACAGCTGTACAAAAATGTTTTCTTTCTTTATATCCTTACTCTATAAGCTTTTTTATATTTTTAAAATTTTTTAAATTTTTAACTTTTTTTTACCTTTTAAACTTCTTTGTTAAAAACAAAGACACAAACACACACAATAGCCTAGGCCTACACAGGGTCAGGATCATCAATATCACTGTCTTCCGCCTCCACATCTTGTCCCACTGGAAGGTCTTCAGGGGAAATAAGACGCACAGAGCTGTCATCTCCTATGATAACAACGCCTTCTTCTGGAATACCTCCTGAAGGACCTGCCTGAGGCTCTTCTTGAGGAAGTGTCACTCTTTTCAAAGATATATCCATGGTGATTTGCTTGGTTTGTTTCTTTTTTTCATCATAGATTTGCTTGTAAACAGATAATGCACCACGAACATTCTTTTCTTTTCTTTTTTTTTTTTGGTGAGGAAGATCAGCCCTGAGCTAACATCCGTGCCAATCCTCCTCTTTTTGCTGAGGAAGACTGGCCCTGAGCTAACATCTATTGCCAATCCTCCTCCTTTTTTCTCCCCAAAGCCCCAGTAGATAGTTGTATGTCACAGTTGCACATCCTTCTAGTTGCTGCATGTGGATGCGGCCTCAGCATGGCCAAGCAGTGCGTTGGTGCACGCCCGGGATCCGAACCCGGGCCACCAGTAGCAGAACGCGCGCACTTAACCGCTAAGCCATGGGGCCGGCCCTGAACATTCCTTTCTATTAATGAAAACCTTTTGGTGTTGGGGTCCATGTTTTCAAACTTTTTAAGGAGCTTGCGGAGGTCTGCAAAAGCTTCTGCTGAACCCTTCACTGTGAATTTTCTTGGGGGCTCTTCTTCTTTTTATTCTCCTGCGGTTTCCTTTTCTCTTGCCTCTTCTTCAGTTATGCACTCCTGTTCCAGTTCCAACAGCTCCTCATCAGTCAGTTCCTCAGGAACCACCTCTATGAGCTCCTCGATGTCATCCTCATCCACACCCAGCAATGGCCACTGAGGAAGAAGACTGCAGGCTTTCCTGGTCACAGGCTTTCCCCTGTCCCTCTTCTCTGCCCATCACCAGAGGAGCAGGTGCAGAGGAAGGTGAGAAAGATAGAAGTGCGTGAAGGGTGTACCTGGTGCAAACCTCACTCGCTCAGGCTGAGCTGCCAAAGGAAGGAAAACTTTGAGATGAATATGAGATTCAAGTTTTAAAGTAAAGTGAGGGCCGGCCCCGTGGCTTAGCGGTTAAGTGCGTGCGCTCCGCTGCTGGCGGCCCGGGTTCGGATCCTGGGTGGGCACCAACGCACCGCCTCTCCGGCCACGATGAGGCCGTGTCCCACATACAGCAACTAGAAGGCTGTGCAACTGTGACACACAACTATCTACTGGGGTTTTGGGGGAAAAAAATAAAATAAATAAAAATTTTAAAAAAATAATAAAGTAAAGTGAGTCTTAGAGATGGAAATGAGACTAGTTTAAAAAGAGATAATGATTGAAACATTAAGGCATGAAGCCAAGATGTCAATAGATGTTTCCCAGTGGGAAAAGCGAGCTTGAGAGAACAAAGATTAGGTAGGTATTATGAAAATGCAATTACTTTATTATATATATATAAAGCATATATAACATATACTATATATTATATGTAACATATTACATACAACATGTATTAAACAGGGATTATTTCCTGTTTAATACATGTTGTATAAACATGTATACAACATGTATTAAACACATATATTAAACAGGGAAGTGCTATAAATAGAGCCACGAAATTTACAAGGAGCCATGAGAATTACAGGAAGGAGAGAGAACTGCAGGCTAGGGAATCAAGGGAAGTTTCATTGAGGATGTGGCATGTAGGATGAGTCTTGGGACATGGATTGGGGTTTGGGCAATACCTACTTGGGAAACAGGAATTCAGGAAAAGGGACAAGCTTGAGCAAAACGGGCAAAAATGGTATAGAATTGTGGCAGGGAAGTACAAGACTGGCCTGGAGGCCAGTTTGTAGTCCAGATTGGCTGGAACATTAGGCTGTGTGAAGGGGATGCTATGGCTGTATGGGCAGTTTACATCAAATAGTGGTAGTAACTGAGGTCCGTCGTGCTGGTGGTCAATAATCGCTGGCTGAATAAATGAATAAAGAATGAAGTTACTGGACTGCCAGGTGGTGGAGCCTGTCTTTTATGCACCAAGGAATGAACAGCCACTAAGGATTCCCTTTACAGGGGAATGACAGGGACAGAACTGTTTCAGGAACGTTACTAAAGACCTCATTCCCACTCTAGGAAGAGTTAGGCTCAGCTGGAGGGTTTGTCTACAGAACAGTAGCAGGACCTCTCGAAGTGGCACACTCCTGCCTCTGCAGACACTTCCTTTTGGGGACCCTGGTTGACCCCCAGCATCAACGCTTGCTGAAGGCTACTTTCTACCCCTAGGTTCTTTCTGGTATTTGTAATTTCCAATCCACTTGGGCCACTTTCACACCTTGGAAACACTTTCTGGCGGGGCCGCGAGAGGAAACGGCATAACACGCCCAGGACCCGAGGGACGCGGGGTCTCTGAAATCGCCCATTCCAACCAGAGGACGCGCTCTTGACTGGGGTCCCGCTCCGGTGTCGGTGGCGTCTGCTCCTCGCCCCCCACACGGCTAGGGGGCGCCCTCGGTCGCCGGCTCACCTGGTTGGCAGGCGCGCACCCTCTCGCCGTGCGGGGCTAGGCCACATCCTCGGACCCAGAAGCCGCGTCAGACTTCCACGCCGGCCAATCAGAATTGTCCATGTACCAGCGGGGACGGGCTGTGGAGGCAGGGGGAAGATGGCGGCGGGGGCGAGGTGAGGTGGTGGCAGGAGAAAGGGTTCGGGCGCGGGGGGCGGGGGGACGCGGAGCGATGGCCCGCGTCGGCCGCAGGGGCAGATAAGAAGCCGTCGCGCCGCGGGTGTGGGGGGCCGGAGGGGAGGGCGCCTGGGCGCCCCGAGAGTATGACGGGGCTGTACGAGCTGGTGTGGCGCGTGCTGCACGCTCTGCTCTGCCTGCACCGCACGCTCACCTCCTGGCTCCGCGTTCGGTTCGGCACCTGGAACTGGATCTGGCGGCGCTGCTGCCGCGCCGCCTCCGCCGCGGTCCTAGCGCCGCTCGGCTTCACGCTCCGCAAGCCCCCGGCTGCGGGCAGGAACCGCCGGCGCCACCGGCACCCGCGCGGGGGGCCGGGCCCGGCCGCTGCCCACCTCCGGCTGCGCTGGCGCGCGGACGGCCGTTCCCTGGAGAAGCTGCCTGTGCACATGGGCCTGCTGATCACCGAGGAGGAGCAAGAGCCCAGCTTCTCGGACATCGCGAGCCTCGTGGTGTGGTGTATGGCCGTGGGCATCTCCTACATTAGCGTCTACGACCACCAAGGTGAGACCCGGCGCGGGGAGGGGGACCGGGGCGCCTCTGACCGCGGGGACCGCAGCTCACGGCAGCCCTCCCGGCGCCACGAGTTTCCCGGTCCCGAGGCCCTTAAGTGCAATTTACGGCGCTAGAGCTTTCGAGGAAGGGAGATAAGCTTTATTGAGCATCTAAGTCTCTGAATTCGATTCATTCACTTTCTATACATTTAAAAAATATTTAGTATTCTTTATAATGCTCCAGTAAGGTAGATGGCTTTGTATACCTTTGGTTCACAAATGAGGGAGCCGAGAATTAACAAAATTCACTGATTTGTCCAAAGTCACAAAGATAGTAATAGGGGGATTGAAATTTTAGCCAGTCTGTGCTTTTTTACATATGTGCCCTTTTGTTATACCAGACTGTTTCTTCAGAGAGATTTCAAGGCACTGTTCTTAAGTCACAGTCAAGCTGTGGAAGATTTATGCATAAGTGAATGGTTGGGGCCCAGTGGCACTTGGAGTGGGCTTATGAAAAGTATGAGAGAGACTGGATAGGCAGAAAGGAAAATGGTCACGTTCTGTCTTTGAGGTCTGGGATGGTGTGCGATTGTTGATCCTCAGTGGCGAGCACAGTACTTGACACAATAATTGTCCTCCTATAAGTTTTGATTGAGAGAATGAATTTCACCATAAGGAATTTTTGTAAGTACAAAAATTCATCATTTATCGGGTGGCTACAAACCTGAAGCACTGTGCTAAGCACGTTCCTTGGAATCTTACATTTAATTCCTTGGACTCTCAGGCTTGTGGGGGAGTAGACACTCACATAAGTGGCATCGTTAATAACAAGAAGTGTTGGGAATAAGTAACTACTGTGAGAAGCAGGGAGAGATATTCTAAGTGGAGGAACTTGAGAAGTTCATGCAGAGGAGACAGGCTTTAAGCCCGACGTTGAAGAATGAGTAGAAGATAAGGTTGAGGAAGGCTCCAAACGTCCGGTGTGGGTTTCAGTCAAATCCTGAAAGCAGTGAAATTTCCTTAGAGATAATGATGTGGTGATAAGAATGATTTAGGAGTATTGGTATGGAGGAAAGAAAAGTAATGTTTTATTCTCTGTTTAATAACTTAAATTACCAGTATGCTCCACAGAAGCTACAACTTGATTTTTAATCTTTAAATCTTTAGATAGGTTCCAGTGTGAAGTTTTGTCGGAAAAGGTAGGTCAAGATCAGACAGTAACTACCACCTTCCTTGCAGGCGGCAAGCAATATGGTGACATCAAAGGATGACTTACCCTGTAGGGTAAAGTTTAGTATACTCAGGGGCTGACATTTTATGGAACTTGCCCATGAACTCGCTGACCAGTAGAAATCATGAGACTGTTATGAGGCAACACAGTCTTTGCTTAAAGCAGCGCAACATAAATATTGTCTGGGGAAAAAAAGGGAAGCAGAAATAGGAATTAGTTAAAGCTATTAAACAGTGTAGTAAGTTGACTTATAAATGAATCACTTACATTCAGGTGATTCTAGTAGGAAAGGAAAATGTATAGCTAAATTGTCTAACTTGGTGACTGTGCCTGCTAACACAGATGCTAATATTGCCACACTTCCTTGTTCCGGCAAGTCCTGTTATTGAATTGCTGGTGTAAATCAGAAGTATTCTGTGTCATATTCACTAAAAGGAAACTGATTCGTAATGAAAAGGAAGAAGTCAAGCTAACCAACTAGTGACGACCAAAAGGAGTTTTAAGGAGCATTTTCAGTGAATGGACTTAGAGCACCTTGTGTCCTACTGTTAACGCAGTTTTAATTATTTAAGGGATAAGAGATAATTTCATTGTTTGAAATAGGAAACTTTCGATTTAGCCATTCTTGGTTTTGATTCATTCGTTCATTCATTTAGCAGGTGACAGTTGGGCATCTGTGAAGTACCAGGTACTATCCTGGGCATGGGGGTGCAGCAGTGATCAAAACAGACAAAAATCCCTTTGCTCACCGAACTTATGTTTTAGTGGAAGTCTGACAGATATTGTAAATGAGTAAAGTATGTGGTATATTAGATCATAAGTGCAATGAGGAAAAATAAAGCAAAGAACAGGGATAGTTGAGAGTCAATGGTGGCAGAAGGGGTGCAGTTTGAAATATGGTGGCCAAAGAAGGCCTCAGTGACTTTAGTGTAGACCCGAAAGAGGAGAGGGAGCCAGCCATGAGGATACGTGAGAAAAATTGTCCTTTTTCAGGGGAGGTACAGATATTTAAGCTTTATTCAGTTTTTTCAAACTTTTATTTAAGCTTATTTCTATATAGATGTTTAACTTATTTCTATATAGATGTTTAAATTATAAAAAAATCCTATTGACATACTCATAAATATCACATTTACTGAGTACCTAGTGTGTTATAAAGCTCTGGGATACAAAGGAGTACAAGAAATAGTGTCTCGTAAAGAGTTTACACTTAAGTTAGGAATATCTATTAAAAATTAATACAAGCTAAGATATGAATGCTAGTGAGTGGCAGAGACTTTATTTAAGGAGAGAAAAAGAGAAAAATCCTTGAGGAGCAGGGTTACCCCCATATGTTCTTAGTAAGGAAGGAGGTGACACCTGAGCTAGGTCTAGCAAAAACAGCTAGAAATTGGATTATCATGAACAGTACAGTGTTGTGTGTGTGTGTGTGAATGGGGAATTCGCCATTGGCAACATTCCCATTAGACTAGCTCAAACAGTAGCATTGAGTAGTGTGTTGGGAATAGTGAATATAATAGGTAAGTTTATGTACAGTCATGCGTCGTTTAATGACAGGGATATGTTCTGAGAAATGCGTCATTAGGTGATTTCATTGTGTGAACATCATAGAGTGTACTTACACAAAACTAGATAGTATATCGTACTACACACCTAGGCTCTGTGGTACTAATCTGACGGGACCACCGTGGTATATGTGGTCTGTTGTTGACCGAGTGTCGCTAAGTGGCTCATGATTGTAATGAAAAGTTGAGAAATGAGGTAGGACGAAGGCTTGGACAACTGTTCTGGTTATTTGTTGCTTTGTAGTGTACTACAAAGTAAAGTGTTTTAAAACAACAATTAATGTGTTGACTCCATTCAGTTGGGCAGTTCTTCCTTGGTGTTGGTCCCACTCATAAGGTTGCAGTCAGACTGTAGCTGGGTCTTAAAGGTTTCTCATCACATGTCTGGTGCCTGTTTGTGATGGCTGGAATAAATGAGGCTGAGTTGGTCGTCTGTCTTCAGGTGGTCTTTCCACATGGCCCTTGCGTTCCCTTATTTTAATAGTGGCCTCGGGGTAGTCAGACTTCTTACAGATAGCCACCTTTCCCCAGAGTGTGTTTCCAGAGACCCAGCCACAGGTCAAAGCTGCAGGGCTTCTTATGATGTAGCTTAGGAAATCATGCGCTGTTACTTCTGCTGTATTCCCTTGGTCTGAGAAGTCACAGGTCTGTCCCAAATCAAGAAAATAGAGAAATACACTTTACCTCTCAATGAGAAAATGGCTTGTACAGAAGGGGTGGGGGTGGGGGGAATGATGGCAGCTATCTTGGAGATAAGCTACTGTACCACCTTACGTTTTTCCCGTCATATATACCCCTTCACCCAAGAATTTGTGTTTAAATGAGTAGTCATTCCGATTATAGTTGACTCTTTGTTGTTAGTGCTGTTGAGTCGGCTTGGACTCCTAGTGACCTTAGGACCCTGCCTGGTCTTTTTGCACCATCCTCTCATCTTCCGTGCTGTATCAGACACTGCTCCGCTGCTATTTACAGGGTTTTCGTGGCCACTTTTTTCAGAAGTGGTAGCCAGGTCCTTCTTCCTAGTCTGTCGCAGTCTGGAAGCTCTGCTGAAACCTGTCCACCTTGGGTGACCCTGCTGGTATTTGAAATACCTGTGGCATAGCTTTCAGCATCGCAGCAACATGCAGCCACCACAGTGTAACAATGGACACATGGTAGTGTGATTCCCTCACTGGGAAACGAACCTGGGCCACGGCGGTGAGACCACCGAAGTTTAACCGCTAGACCACCAGGGCTGGCTGTAGTTGGATCTAGATTATATTTGATTTTTAGAGTAAAAAAATCCATCGATATTTACTGTTTGACTCGGCCAGCAAACTGCTCTTTTTATTTTAATTTCCCTGGAATATTTCTTGATTGTAATAATTTCTGCCAGTAATTCTTTCATCTATCAGAAATTGAAGTTGTTTTCTCAGGAATTTCTTGAGCTCAGAATCTAGTAAGATTTAACTATTTTGTCTACATGATTATAGTTTAAGAAATGACCATAATAGAGATGGTACAAAAACTGGAGTTAAGGGGCTTTTGGCGCTATAGCCTTAGGGTCGCTGTGCTGGCCTGTGTCTCACTTGAAGTACGCCTAGATCCACGTTATCTGGGTATGTATTATTATCTTCAGTGATGGAACTGTTCATATTGCCTGGCTGTATTGGTGCCATGCTGTGAACCTTGCTGTAGGGCAGTATATTTCTAAACATGGTCTATGGACCATCTGTGAATGAGTCGTTAGGGATGTTATAAAAAAATACAGATTCAACACAGTTGTTGATCAGACCAAATTAGGAGAGTGGGACCTGAGCATCTCTATTTTTATCTAGCTGTCTATATAGTACATCTGCACACTGAAGTTTTACCATAACACAAATCAAAGGATACTTTGCTACTTGCCTTACATCAAATTATTCATCCTTCATGTTCCTTTTCGTGAGTGAGGATAAACTGGGGTGGGTTTTAATATTACTTCCTATAAATTGGAGTGATCCAGAATAAGGCATTGCCTTCTGTGTGAGAATTCAGTAACAAGATGAAATCTTTTGTGGTCCTCTTTTTAGTGTTACTTCCATCGTTGTGAATCCATGCTAGGTGACTTATGAAATGGTTTTTGGGTACAAATCTCTCACATTAGCATTAAAAAGGTCTGCCCAGTGTGCTCTCAGCCTTCCCAACCTATTTCTCGCTATTTTATATACCTTTTGCTGCATCCGTAATTAGTTTACTTGATGTTTCCTCCTCCTCCTGGAGTGTCTTCATCTCCTTTTCCTTGCAAATGACTATCTATCTGTCAGAAGGCTATCGTTGATCCTTCTAAGTCCATCCTAGCTGTCACCTCTTAGGTAGTCTCTCTTGACTTTTCCATTCCTAATCTTGCTCTATCCTTGACTCTCCTTAGAACTTTGTACATCTCTAAAGGTGCTTCCATTCTCTGTTTTATAAAGCAGTAGTCATACGTGTATGTGCTTGAATTTTCATGCTAGATTATAAGCTCCACAGATGCTGTCTGTCCTCATTTTTGCGTCTCCTACAGAGTATAGCTTGAATTGAAAGAATGGCTGCATTTCTTTTAGATAAGAATAATGAACTGAGTTGTAATTTGTTTCCCAAAACGAATACCCAGAAGCCTTAAAATAATGGAGGAAAAAGAACATAGTATGCCCTAGTTTACTTATGTGGCACACTGACACAGATGCTATTGCGAAGTATGATTTTATTAAGTATTGTTCTCCTTATGCTGAAATACAGAGTTGCCAGAAGTGTTGAAAGTTCAGATATAAATATGATTACATTTTGGTATACCAAACAATACAAACTGGAGTACTTGTCCTCCCTCCTGTGGAAACTCGTGTAAGGGAGCATTCTATTCCTAATCTTCATCTTTGTGTAGTTCACCTCTGTACAGAGTTTCACATTTATCTTAGCATCCTGGAATGTCCTCTTTTCCTTTTTCTGCCAAAGGGCTAGCTACCTGTCAAAAGGCTATCATCGATCCTGGTATGTCCATTCTGACTGTCACCTCCTAGGTAGCCCCTCTCAACTGTTCCAGGCCCACTTTTGCTCTGTCTTTGAAAAGCTCTATCCTGCTTTTGTTAACTTTTGAAATGATCTCATTCTCTGAGTACCCTTCTGTTTAACCATAGTACTGGATCTATGTATGAAAATAAACCTTTACTTAATAGTAATAAATACTCTTTATTGAACTCTTACTACGTACCAGATACTATGCAAAAAAGTGCATTAAATTCTTAGCAGTTTTACAAATCAAGAAATAGAGCCTTAGAAATCCAAGAACGCATATCTAGTAAGGAGCAGATCTAGAATTTGAACCAGATTTTATTCCAGAGCTTTTGTATTTAATCATTACGCTATACTGACTTCCACTGGTAAGAGAATGTGACCACAATACAGTCACTTTTAGTACTATTCCTAATTATGTTGGGTCATCTTAAAGCCTTGATAAAGTGGTGCGTATAATTTGTAGACGATTATTTATTTATTTATTTTATTTTTTTGTGAGGAAGATCAGCCCTGAGCTAACATCTGATGCCAATCCTCTTTTTTTCTTGCCGAGGAAGACTGGCCCTGGGCTAACATCCTTTTCCTCTACCTTATATGGGATGCCGCCACAGCATGGCTTGACAAGCAGTGCATCTGTCCGCATCTGGGCTGCGAACCTGCGGACCCCGGGGCCGCTGCAGCGGAGCGCGCGCACTTAGCTGCTACGCAACTGGGCAGGCCCTACACTTTACTTTTTTAATCAACTAAATTTAATTTTATGGAGCTCCTGCTCTGTATTGTACTATTTCTTTGTCAGGTGAGCAGAGTCTGTGAAGATATTCTCATTTTTAAAATGTGCAACCAGAGGCCGAGAAAGCCCAAGTGGCTTGTTCATTTTACACATCTCTCCTGCTGAAGAGCTGGGACTTCAAACCCAGCACTCATTCCCTTATACTGTGCCACTATTATACATTTCTGTTCCCTTGCTATAGCATGCTAATTCCAGTATAATTGTTCTATGAGGTATCCTGGGGCTCTCTTGAAATAAAATTGTTTAATGGCTTATAAGGTTTATTTTGTTATGACTACTTCATTCATGTAAAATTTTAATGGTAGATTTTTTTTTCATTTTAAATAATTGCTCTATAAGTATATGTTTTCTTCTCTGAAGATTGCCTCTTATAGTGTTATAATTGGATTGTTAGAGAATTAAATGAGGATAACCATAGGTAACTTACTTAGGTGTCTAGTTTAAGAAGAAAAAGGGTAGCCTATTTTGAAGGTTGGGCATTTATTTATAAAGAAATGTTACTTTAATTCCATAGCTGGTGAGATGCTTTATAATTAAGAGAGATTGTTTCAGTGTTTATCTTACTTTTCTCCCCTTCCATTCCCTTGTCATTATAAATACTTGCTGTTAGATATTTCTTAAAAGTTCTGTTTCTATAGAAGGGAAGGAATAACCACAGAAAAAACTCTAATTTCAGGGGCTGGCCCGGTGGAATAGTGGCTAAGTTTGCACGCTCTGCTTCGGCGGCCTGGGGTTCGCAGGTTCGGATCCTGGGTCCAGACCTATGCACCGCTTATCAAGCCATGCTGTGGCAGCATCCCATATGAAGTAGAGGAAGATGGTCACGCATGTTAGCCCAGGGCCAATCTTCCTCAAAAAAAAAAAAATCTAGTTTCAGATTAAAAGAAGATATATTAAACATGTATTTTAGAAGTCTCATTTTATAGAATTGGTCATTCATTTCACATAAATTTTAAAAGAAGCAGTATTTAAGGGATACAGATAAGATTTGCTGACTGAATACTTGTTTAGTTAAACTCCTTGTTACTTGGTTCCCTTAATTTGAAAAAAGTGTGTGTGTCATGGCTTTATTACTCAGTTAGTGTGTACATACTTGAGTGTAAGGGTAGATCAAATATTGAAACCTATAAATAATTCTAAAATGTCATTTTAACTAATATAGCAGAGATTTTTAAAGACTCCAATAAAGTACCTGAATACAGTATATAATCTACTAGGTGGATAGGGCATACTTAATTCCACTGTCTTTGAAATATTTTCTCTTTTGGCCTCTATGATGTTTTCGTGTGGTTGGATTTCTTCTTTCTCACTGCCTGTTCCTTCTGAGACTTATGTCTGGCTTCTCCTCGTTTGTTCCACTTCTATATGTTGGGGTGTCCTAGAATTTTGTGTTGTGTGCATGCCTTTGACTTTCTGTTGTTTACTCGGTCTCCTACATCAGGGGTCAGCAAACTTTCTTTCCTTTTTTTTTTTTACTGAGGAAGATCAGCCCTGAGCTAACATCTGTTGCCAATCTTCGTCATTTTCTTAAAGGGCCAGCTAGTAAATATTTTAGGCTTAGTGCTATATGGTGGTCCCTGTCATAACTACTCAACTCTCCCGACGTAGCCAGAAAGCAGCCATAAAGTGAATGGCTGTGGCTGTGTTCCAGTAGAAGTAGTTTGCTGACCCCTGTCCTAGATGATTTCTCTGATCCCTTGTCTTTAAATATCATCTGTATGCTTTGTATCTCTAGTCCTATCTCTCCCATAATTCCAGGCTCCTGTATCCAACTCCCTATTTAACATCTCTACTTTTATTTTATTAGGTATCTCAAACGCTTAACATGTCCAAAACAGTTCTCTTGAATTTTCTCCCCCAAAACCTGCGTTGCTCACAGTTTTTCCCATCTCAGAAAATACTGCTACATTCCAATCAGTTGCTCAGCCTAAACACTTAGAGGTCATATGTGAGTCTCCTACATCATATCATGTCCCACCTGTAATCTGTCAGCAGGCCTCCTTGGTCTTACTTCTAGAATATGTCCTAAATTTGACACATGTTGTAGAAAAAGTTCTCCTTTGCAGCCACCCAAGTTTGAGTTATAATTATCTTTCACCTGGGTTACTGCTGTAGCCTCCTGATTGGTCTTCATTTCTATTCTGGCCCCTATGTAATCCATTCTTCACCCACCAGCAAAGAGATCTTTTTTGATAACATCATTCACACTCTGAATAAAACCTGATGTCATAGTATATGTAGTTGCAACTTTTTTTGTGTGTGTGTGTGTGAGGAAGATCGGCCCTGAGCTAACATCTGCCAATCCTCCTCTTTTTCTGCTGAGGAAGACCGGCCCTGAGCTAACATCCGTGCCCATCTTCCTCTACTTTATATGGGACGCCGCCACAGCATGGCTTGACAAGCGGTGTGTCGGTGCGCGCTCGGGATCTGAACTGGCGAAACCTGGGCCGCTGAAGCGGGGTGCGCTAACTTAACCGCTTGAGCCCCTGGGCCAGCCCCTGTAGTTGCAACTTTTGTGATAGTTTCTTTACTTTTATTATGTCATTTTGACTTTAGCTTCTATGAAGGCAAACAAGATGAATTATGATATGAGAAAAAGAATCTCCACATGTATATACTATGATATTGCTAGAGGAATTGCCTATCTCAGTCAAAGACACTCTTATATATCTTGTTGCATTTCTTGTGTATCATGTGAAGTGTGTGTGTGTAGACTTTGAATTCTGAAGAGAATTGTAAGCTGATAGTATTGTATGGGTAAGTGAGATAAGTACCGTAGCGTATAGTCAGATTTCTGGATGGGTGTCAAGCTATGAGGTATCAGGAATCATCTTGCTGATGATGTCTTATCTATACATGTAGCACTTCTCAGAAAGTATACTTTTTTATTTCATGTCTTCATCCAAATCAGCCAAGACAAAGGTTCTGTTTAAAATAACTTTGTGGGGGCCGGCCCCGTGGCTTAGCGGTTAAGTGTGTGCGCTCTGCTGCTGGTGGCCCGGGTTCAGATCCCAGGCGCGCACCGACGCACCACTTGTCGGGCCATGCTGTGGTGGCGTCCCACATACAGCAGCTAGAAGGATGTGCAACTATGACATACAACTATCTACTGGGGCTTTGCGTAGAAAAAGGGAAAAAAAGGAGGTGGATTGGCAATAGATGTTAGCTCAGGGCTGGTCTTCCTCAGCAAAAAGAGGAGGATTGGCATGGATGTTAGCTCAAGGGCTGATCTTCCTCACAAAAAAAAAAAAAAAATCTTTATGAAATTCTTCTTTATAAAAGATACTTTGTAACTGGGCCTCTGTTTAATATTCTTCCTTTTTCATAGAGTTTCTGCCTGTGTACAATAAGGAATTGTCTGCTTTTATTGTGAGAGCTTCCTGGAAACTTAAAAAATTCCATTCAGTGACATGTTTGTCTAGGTTTTGTTGTTAGGCGGCACTGTGCACTGATAATTTAGTTTATTAAGTAAACACTGAACTCCTGCTACGTGGAAGGTGCCTTAGGAGAAAAGAGGTGAGTAAGACACAAGTTCACAAGTAAGACTACACTTCAGTAGAGGAGTTAAGCTCTAACTATAATAAAAAGGAGACTATTGGTTTATTAAGGAATTTGAACAAAATGTGTGTATTTGGAGGGGGTGAGGTGAGTCAGAGGAGGAATGGGGCACATCTGGCTTGGAGGATTGGAAAAGGCCTCTTGAGGGTAAGTGACGTTTCAGCTGGCCTGGGAGGAATTAGGAGAGTTTCGCAGGTGTGGGGCTGGGAAGGGAGCAGAACAAAGGGTGGAGGTTGGAGTCACTGCGTGTGTTTTGGGGGGAACATAGGCAGTCTAATTTGCTGAGGATAGAGTATTATACAGAAACAGAAAGATTCATTTATTTCATAAACATATGTTATTTCCACCCACCAAGTATGGAAGCATAGGCTGGAATGTTAATGCTGATCTGAGCAGTTTGTTCTTAATACTTTAAGCATTTTGGGAGCCATTGAAGATATTAAAGTTGGAATGTGCCAGGACTGAAGATGTACCCAAAGAAGGTTAATCTGATAGTCAATCTAGTGATACTTCCCAGAAGGGACAGAAAGACCCATTAGAAGGTGGTTTTTATATTTTTTTAATTTTATAAAGAAGAAGGCTATTACTTGAAACAGTGGGGACAATGGACAAAAGGAAATGGGTAGAGGAAATATTGTTGTAGAAGAGTAGTATGTGGGTTTAGCATATTAACAGGGTGCCCGGGGGGGGTGTTGGTGATAGTGCTAGAGAGGAGAGAAGATAGATGCCTGGGTGACTGGGCAGGTGCTGATGCCTGTATTAGAAATAGAACAACAAGAAGAAGGGCTATTTTTTTTTTTTTGGTGAGGAAGATCAGCCCTGAGCTAACATCCGTGCCAATCCTCCTCTTTTTGCTGAGGAAGACTGGCCCTGGGCTAACATCTGTGCGCATCTTCCTCTGCTTTATATGGGAGGCCGCCACTGACAAGCGGTGCATTGGTGCGCGCCCAGGATCCGGACCCGGGCCGCCAGCAGCGGAGCGCGCCCACCCAACCGCTATGCCATGGGGCCGGCCCCCCAAGACGGGCTATTTTTTAAATTATATAGCAGTTATGATTTTAAATCACCTATTGTCCCATTAACCTTTTGCATTTACTGTTCTCATATTGTCTATTCTCTTCCAGGCCTTATCCCTAAATGCATATAAGTTTTACACTTTCAGTACTGCTCTATTGTTTTTTTTAACTTGATGTAATATAAGTGTTTGGGAGCCAGCTTGAAAAGATAAGCTGCCAGGTTTTAGACTTGTTTATTTTCAGATGCTTACAAAACTTGTAGGTAGGATTAGATGTTTATTTTTTTTTATTTTTTATTTGTTTTAAGATTTTATTTATTCATTTTTTTTCCCCCCAAGCCCCAGTAGATAGTTGTATGTCATAGGTTCACATCCTTCTAGTTGCTGTATGTGGGACTCGGCCTCGGGTTGGTCGGAGAAGTGGTGCCTTGGGGCGTGCCCGGGATCCGAACCCGGGCCGCCAGCATCAGAGCGCGCGCACTTAACCACTAAGCCACGGAGCCGGCCTAGATGTTTAAATGAACTGGAAATGTTAGGAGCCAAATGCTGATCCTGTTTTTACTTAAAATTTTAATGCTGTGTTCATCATAGATGTTTTGCATTAATTTTAAGTTTTTAAAGATCTTGCATTGTCATTATTTATCTTAATTACTGATTTTTTTTGGCGCCCCCTTAAATTTTGCCTCAAGCATCTTCCCCTTGTCCTTGTCCTGAGTGGTTTTAAAGTCCTGTGAGTGGCTAGAATCAGAGAAGGAGGAGCACATGGACAGAAAGAGAGGGCTGAGGTAGGAGCTCTGAGTCATCTCCACTTAGGGTGGAAAGAGGAAGAAGATGCAGTGCAAGGTGAGAAGGGGCCATTCAAGGAGCAGATTGGGAGTTGAACCAGGAGAGGACCTTCAGACAAGCTTGAATGAGCATAGGATCTTTGAGAAGGAAACAGGGTGATCATTGATGGTGCTGCTTCAGAAAGATTGAGGAGGAAAGGGTAAAGGTTGAGAAGAGGTAGTGACCAGTTTGGTGATGAAGATTGTCATCCATTGCCTTGGAGAGAGCAAGAGTTCCTGAAAAACTTCCCCATTTTAATCTGGAGACAAAGGTAAAGATGAGCGAATTCACGAGAATTGAAGCATAGGTCTTTTAGCCTATCAAAGGAAGGGATCAGTGAGGTGTGAAAAGATAAAACCAAGGGTTCCTAGTGTTGGGTTACTATTAGAATGAATAAATCTTAGTTCATAGGAGAAAGAGATTCATTTAACATTTTATTTTTAATAAACTCATGTCCTGGCAGTAGTGTTATGGAGATCTTATGTTTTTAATTTTAAAAAATTTTGAAATTCAGGTGCCTTCCATAATTTATACCTACAATATAGACCAAAGTGTGGTCTAAATTATTATTTTTTTCTTGCATAGATAATTGGAAGTCTTGTAATATATCATATGTGCTGTTTTGTAGTATATGCTTTTGTATCATACATGTGAATTTTATGATTGACTTGAGGATAATGATTATATCCTATACATCTGTATTGCTTGCTACACAAGTATTACTGTTCTAAACATTGTTGTTCAAATAGCTCCTGATATTAATCACCTTGTTTTAAAATTTTTCTTTGTATTTGGGAATATCTTTTTTTGTTTAATCTTGCTCTGGATATGGGTGTTACAAAATGTTCACCTCTTTATTTCCAAGCTTAGAGTCTTATGATTGTGGCTTTCGTAAGGAGCCATATCCTTAGCCCTCTGCTCTTCTCCACGTATACTCTTTTACCTTTAGAAATCTTATTTATCGTTTCTTGTGTGTATGGTTCTCACCTTAAGGAGGATGACTCCCAATTGTACATCTACACCTCCGGCTACACCTCCGTGCTTCATCCATTGTTATGTTACCTTCCCAGCCCCACCCCTGTAAAATTCTCCTAATTCTTCCTGGGCCAGCTGAAATGTCACTTACCCTAAAGAAGCCTTTCCCAATCCCCAGCCAGTCCTTGACCTGTGGTCTTCACCTTCTCTCAGCAGACATTTGTGTGTTGAGTGTTTGTTCTGTGCTAGGCCCTGTGCTAGCCCCTGGCGAGCAAAACAGCTGAGATCCCTACCACACAGTGCTTATCTGACCTCTTTTGAACATCCTTCGCTTATGTCTCTAAACCCCCACCTTAATGTTCTATCATCAGCTATCGAAAACTAAACTTATCTTTTTCTTCAAACCAGTTCTCTTTGTAGAATTTCTCTACTTTAAAAAAATGTTATGTGGCCAGCCTGGTGGTGTAGTGGTTAAGTTTGCGTGCTCCGCTTCAGGGGCCTGGGGTTCGTAGGTTCAGATCCTGGGCCTGGACCTACGCACCGCTCATAAAGCCATGCTGTGGCAGCGTCCCACTTACAAAATAGAGGAGGATGGGCATGGTGTTAGCTCAGAGCCAATCTTCCTCACCAAAAAAAAAAAAAAGTTATCATTTTCTGTTACCCAGAATTAAGGCCATGGAATTTTCTATGTTCACCTGTAATTAAGTCATGCTCTTTATTCTCTCAATTCTTCCTTTGTAGTGAATCCTTTTCCATTGCTTCATCAAGTTAGGTAGGACTACTGCAATAGTCTGCTGCCTGGCCTTCTCTGTGCTGTTGCCAGGTTAATTTTCCTACAGATATACATTTCCACATTGCCCAGAAATCGTTGGTTACCCAGTGGGTAAGCAAAATGAAATAAAAATTGGACCTATCCCCTTGCGCCTTTTCTCAGGTCCTTTGTACCAGCAGCGTTTGTCTGTCTTTTGAGCATTCAGTGCTTTTTCTTCGGCCTTTTCCCCATTCAAATATCCTCTCCATTTTCTTCTAACTTTCTGAGATCAGCTCAGCTCAAGTCTTGCTTATCTTACCAAGCCTTTTCCTACCAAAGGAGACTGCTTTTATCTTTGAACTGTTGTTACGCGTGTCCTGCTGCATTAGCATTTGTGTACAGCATATTCAGCACAATCTATGCTATTTTGTATATATTTACTGTGTTCTCTCTCCCAGTTAATCTTTGAAATGTTTTAAAGTCAGATCTGACCAAGAGAAACACTTGATAAAGGTCATATAGGCAATGGCCACTAGAAGGCTGGCCTCTCTGAAAATGCCAAAAACTTGTCGCTTGTTATTAGTTACAGCTCTCTGTATTAGTGTTACACTAAATATATGTCTCATAGTTCATCTTTCTCAATGACATGATAGTAGTTAAATTTTCTGTGCATGGTTGGAGGATCAAAAACAGTTTTATGTGGTATATTTCTGTGCTTTGTTTGAATTTACTAAATTTTGGGTTTGTTAGTTTTGTCAGGTTTCTTTCTAGGTCTAAATTTCTGTCACATTCATATTGACACTTAAGTAGTTACCCTATCCTTTTTTTGTCTTTAGGCTGAGACCAGACTCTTGTATTAACAAAGTTTTGTGGTCATGTTTTCCTTTTAGATTCTAGTTTAGAATTAGTCATCACTGCTTCACTTGGAATTTGTTCAGTTCTAGATCCAGTGTTGTTTTCAAAACTGGCCTCCATTAATTATTGAAGAAGATAAATTAACCTAGTTGGGATTTACTTGCTTTTTTTCTTTTTAAGGTATTTTCAAAAGAAATAATTCCAGATTGATGGATGAAATTTTAAAACAACAGCAGGAACTTCTGGGCTTAGATTGTTCCAAATACTCAGCAGAGTTTGCAAATAGTAATGACAAAGATGATCAAGGTAAGCGTGAATGTAAAGTTGAATAGCTAACATGCAGATATGTTTGTGTTTCAAGGAAAATCCTGTCATTCATGTATTTATTCATTCATTTTGCCCTGTTAGTCTTTATTGTCAACATCTTTAATCATCAGATTTAGATTTTTCTTTCATCTTGTTAAAAGATTGTTTTCTGAAAAAGATAAAATCATGACTCTCATAGACATTAAAAAATCAACACATGTTAAAGATTTTATTTAACTCAGAAATAACCAGGAGCCAGGCAGATTTTATACTGATTCAAAAGAGAATCCAAAGAACGGACACATTTCTAGATCAGGAATATTGAAATGAATATGTAAATAGAGGCAAAACTGGTTTTTCTGTGGGATGAGAGGGAAGATAATTGAACCTCTACCAGACAAGAATTTGGCATTGCTATCACTTACCTAGTATGCTATCAATTGTAAAATAGCTTCTATAGAATCAGAATTTGATAAGGTGGACGTGTGTGCGGTAGACAATGCATATTCCATTGAAACGTATTTTTTTCCTACAGTTATTTTTGTCTTCTGTCCTGTGTTACTGCTAACTGTACCATGACTGTAGGTGGCGTTTTAGATGGGTGGAAATTATAGTTTACCCTATAATTAAAATTCCTGTTCTTTAGAGGATTTATTCACAGATAAAAGGTCATTCTGAGCACTTTGAAAAGAAGGCAGTATTTAAATATATAGACAGATGTGATGCATGGGTCCTTTCAGAGGACAGCAGCTAAGTATGTTTTGATATTGAAATTGGAGGGCTTGAGCGATTCTTGTTTACTGTAAGAACTGTACCTTTGTTTTGGTCTGAACTTAATGTTTCTTGAAACTGACTTTGAAATATATCTGGAATAGAGTATTTTTTTTTTAATGTCTTGTTTGTTTTCTCCTCCAGTTTTAAATTGCCAATCAGCAGTGAAGGTGCTGTCCCCAGAAGATGGAAAAGCAGATATTGTGAGAGCTGCTCAGGACTTTTGCCAGTTAGTAGCCCAGCAGCAAAAGAAATCCACAGATTTGGATGTAGATATGTTAGACAGTTTACTTAGTAAGTCACGTGTATTTGTTTTTAGTTTTGTCCCACAAGGATACAGTATGAAGGAGAACATCTAGGTTCCTTTCACACTATAAAACCTGATTTTTTTGTTGTTGTCGTTATACTTGTTATGTCTCTGAAGTTTAAAGACATACATGTGAAAATGGTTTTGAGATGGTGAAATTTGTAGTCAGCTCACTTACATGAGGACTTACTGGTAAAGGAGAGGACCTAAGAGGATTTTCGGGGGGAGGGATGAATATTCTTGAAAATAGGAATTCTACTTGTCAGCTTTCCTCCGTCTGGGATGTTTTCCTACACCAACAATGAATTCTCTAATTCTCCAGACACCAACTGAGTGTCCAGCAATTCAGTTCAATTCTAATGCTAACTACCCAGAGTTAGCGTCAGACTCTACAAGTTTAAGGGCTCAGTCATACAAGACTGCCCCCGCTTCAGATGCCAGTTCAATTCTGTAGCCACCTGTACTTCTAATCAACCGGCTGTAAAGAGAGGTTCCCATGACTCCCTCCTAAGGTTTGATAACTTGCTACAATGGTTGACGGAACTCAGGAAGGCACTATACTTATGTTACGGGTTTATTATAGAGGATACAACTCAGGAACAGCTAAATGTACGAGATGCATAGGGCAAAGTAGTGGCGGGGGCGGGCTGGGGTGGGTGGGTGAGGTAATGCACCCTCTCATATAGGTATTTCATGCTCATGGATTGAAAGGTATTTCCATTTCTTTTTGTCATCTTCTATTTCTTTCAATAATGTCGTATTGTTTTCAGTGCATAGGTCTTTCACCTCCTTGGTTAAGTTTATTTCTAGATATTTTATTCTTTTTGTTGCAATTGTAAATGAGATTGTATTCTTGAGTTCTCTTTCTGCTAGTTCTTTATTAGTGTATAGAAATGCAACTGATTTTTGTAAGTTGATTTTGTACCCTGCAACTTTGCTGTAGTTGTTGATTATTTCTAATAGTTTTCTGGTGGATTCTTTAGAGTTTTCTATATATAGGATCATGTTATCTGCAAACAGCGAGAGTTTCACTTCTTCCTTTCCAATCTGGATGCCTTTTATTGCTTTTTCTTTCCTAATTGCTCTGTCCAAACCTCCAGTACTATGTTGAATAGGATTGGCGAGAGTGGGCACCCTTGTCTTGTTCCTGTTCTCAGAGGATTGACTTGCGTTAACTTTAATGATCCTTGTGCTTACTAGCATTATCCTTCATCCTTTTGAAGAAAGGCAATACTTCTAACAAATTCCATTTACAGCTTCTGTAGCTATACAATTTCAGATACATATTTTTTGTTCATTTATAGAGTCTCCATTTACCTTAGTTATTAATCATGCATTTTCTATCTAACTCAGTCATTTGTTTAACTCTCCTTTCTTTGTTTCTTCCACTTTGACATATGTCCATCACAGAGCACAGTCCCTGTCTGGCCTGTTGGTCTCATTAACTCCTTCCTTTCATTGACTACTCACTTCTCACCCTACTCTCCTATTCTCTACTCTTTCATTGCCTAGCTGTATTCAGGCTGAATAAATAGGCTTAAAGTAGGCCATTACAGGTGCTCTCTGGTCAGAGGTTGCTGGGATGTTGACTGTTTCCTGGATCCTGTAGGGCCCCAATCAGAGAATAGTTTATGAGGATGTCCTAAAAATGATGCAGGGGCCAAGGGTGGTACTTCAGGTAGTGTTGAGTTAGTGTTGAGCCCAGATGTTGCCTTCGGGGGTTGGAGACCCATGATAAATGAAAATGTGCATAGTCTTTAAGTTAACTCCTTAATCTGACAGAAGCAAACCCTCTGGTATTGTTACTCCCACAAGTTCCCTTTTGACTGCAGTTAATCCCCTATTCTACCCCAAATGTGATCTGTTTTCTGACTATACTTTAGCTTTTTCTAGAAACTTTATATAGATGGACTCATAATGTATAGTTTTTTATGTCTTGCTTTATTTGTTTAGTATAATATTTTTGATGTTCATTCATGTTGCATGTATTAGTTCATTCCTTTTTTTTTTTTTTTTTTTTTGGTGAGGAAGATTGGCCCTGAGCTAACATCTGTTGCCTGGCTTCCTCTTTTTGCTTGAGGAAAATTATTCCTGAGCTAACATCTGCACCACTCTTCCTCTATTTTGTGTATGGGATGCTGCCCCACAGCATGGCTTGATAAGCAGTGTGTAGGTCCATGCCTGGGATCCGAACCCAGGAACCCCGGGGCCACCTAAGTGGAGTGTGCTAACTTAACCACTATGCCACCGGGCTGGCCCAGTAGTTCATTACTTTTTGTTGGTGAATAGTATTCTATTTTATGGATATACCACATTTTGTTTATCCATCAGTTGATGTACATTTGGTTTGTTTGAGTAATGCTGCTATGACCATTTGCATACAAGACTTTATGTGGACATGTTTTCTTTTCTCTTGAGTAGATAACTTGTAGTGGAATTACTAGATCATGTGGTGAGTGAATGTTTAACTTTCAAGAAACTGCTGAACTGTTTTCCAAAGAGTCTGTACCATTTTACATTCCACCAGCAAAGTAGAGGGTTCTAGATTGTCCACATCTTTGCCATGACATAGTATTATCAGGTTTTTTTCCTAATTTTAGCCATTCTAGTGGATGTGTAATAGTATCTCGTGGTTTCAGTGTACATTTTCCTAATGACTAATGATATTGAGCATTTTTCATGTGCTAATTTGTCATTCGTATCTTCTTTGGTGAGGTGTTTGCTCAGAGATTTTGCCTATTTTTAATGGGTTGTTTGTCTTATTTTTGAGTTTTAAGAGGTCTTTATATATTCTGGGTACAAGTCTTTTACCGGTGATAAGGTATGTGGTTTGTAAATACTTTCTCTCAGTTCATGGCTTACCTTTTCTTTTCCTTAATGGTTTCTTTTAAAGTGTTTACTTTTTATGAAATCTAATCTATCAGTTTTTTCTTTTATGCATCATGCATTTGATGTGATATCTAAGAAATCTTCCCCTAATCCTCAATCACAATTATTTTCTCTTGTGTTTTCTTCTAGAATTTTTATAGCGTTAGCTGGTACATTTAAGTCTGTAATCATTTTGATTTAATTTTTGTGATAGTGTGAGGTAAAAGATACCAGTTTTTCCTTCACCACTATTTGTTGAAAAGACTTCTTCCCCTTTGAATTACTGTGGCTCCTTTGTTGAAAATCAGTTTGTCATAAATCTGTGAATTTATTTCTGGGCTTTCTGTTCTAGTCCATTGGTCTATATGTCTGTCCTTGTAATGCTACACTGTCTTGATTACTGTAGCCTACTGAAATAAGCTTTGAAATCAGGTAATGTAAGTCTTTCAACTTTGGTTTTCTTTTTGAAGAAAAGCTTTTTGCTTTGGCTAATCAAGGTCCTTTGCATTTTCATACGCATTTTAGGATTAGCTTGTCAGTTTCCAAAAACAACCCCTGTTTTGGGTTTTGATATCTGTTTTCATAGGGATTGAGTTGAATCTGTAGCTCAGTTTGGGGAGAATTGCCATCTTAATATTTAGTCTTCTCATCCATGAACATAGTATTTCCCTCCATTTATTTGGGTCCTAATTTTTCTCTTAACAATGTTTTATAATTTCAGGATATAAGGTTTATACTTCTTTTGTTAAATTTATTTCTAAGTATTTTGTTCTTTTTGATGCTATTGTTAATGGAATTTTTTTCTGAATTTTATTTTTGGATTGTTTGTTGATGATATATGGTTTTTTAATACTGATTTTGTATCCTGTGACCTTGCTAAAATTCACTTACTAGTTCTAGTACAGTCCTGTGTCATTTAACGATGGAGATATATTCTAAGAAATGTGTTATTAGGCGATTTTGTCATTCTGCAAACATCGTAGAGTGTACTTACACAAACCTAGATGGTATAGCCTACTGCACACCTAGGGTGTATGGTACTAAACTTATGGGACCACCATTGTAGATGTGGTCCGTTGTTGACCGAAACATCATTATGTGGCACATGATTAGTTCTTTTTGTAAAGTCTTAGCATTTTCTAAATACAAGAACACATTGCCTATAAATAAAGATGACTACTCCTGTCTCTGCTCAGTTTTTCTATTTATTTTTTATTCTGACTTTCTGTGTCTGCATAGTTTATTGTGTCAGCCAATGATTTGCACACTGGTTTTGCTCAAATACCTTTAATTTGTAGGCCTTCCAGGATTTCTCTGTGATGTTGGAGAGTGCATTCAAGCTAGTTCTCAAGTCTCCTTGGCTATTACTTTTCATTGGGCTTTCTTGCTGCTCTGTCTCCCACCCGTCCTCCTTCCTCGTTTGCTTGTGTAGTTTCCTCAGCCATGGATGTGTTGAGAGCTTATCTGAGCCCTTATTTCCAGGAGCTCCCTATGAAGTTTCTGGCCATTATGCTGCTTGTCCTAACTGGGGCTACAACCTCCAAGCAAAGCTGTGGGTTTTCCTCTTTTGTTCCTTTTGAATTTGCCACTTCTAGTTGGTAAAACCTTAGGTTTTCACCATCACCCCCTCCCTCGTGCCCACAACCTCCAATTCCACATTGAGTCCATATCTTTTGGCAGCAAGCAAGTCTGCTCGTTTTTGCTGTCAGCCTTGTGCTGGTCAAACTACAATTCTCTGTGATTGATTGGGGTAGAGGCATGGGGTTGGGAGCATTCCCAGGCAGGAAGGCCAAAGACTCTTACTGTTTTTACCTGAAGCTCTGGCTGGTGTTTTGTTTATAGTTTTTTTTAAAGAACAGTTGTCTCCTTCTGGTTAATATCCAGTCCCCTTGATTGGTTTTGTCCAGTTTGATACATGTTTTTTTGGAGAGGATCCTCCAAATCACAATTAGCCAGAAGTCCCTTCTTGTCGTTTTTTTCACTAAAGAGAACTGACTCTCTCAGCAGGCAGAGGAACATGTATTCTGCTGCTTAGTCCATTCACTCTGCCAACGTGGGCTTTTAAAGAGACTTTGTTATGGGAATAATTCTCTAATTACTACTGGATGGGCCCGTCTAATCCAGTCTCCTTATTTAACAAATGATGGAACTAAGCCCTGGAGAGGTTGGGTGACAAGAAAGTTAGAGGCAGAACTGAGGTTATTAGAAAATGTCAGAACCTGGGTCTCTTGGATTATAGCATCTTTTCTGTTATACTAGTGACTCTTTATTTTAAGAGTTTTAAGTAAAAGTTTATTTTACTTTATTTTTATGCAGTTGAAATATCCTTATCCCCTTTTTTTCTCAAGCCAGGTCGCTCATGGGAACCAGTTTGTAAAGCAAAAGAAGGCCATGGCTTTATTGAGGCAGGTGTAGGGTCTCCTTTTCCCCTTCTAGGGGCTCGGGCTCTGGGGAACACTGAGGACTTTTATACGGTATAGCCAGGGGTTGATCTTTCTGGGTCCTTAGCTATAAAATGAGGGGCTTGGGGGAAGGAAGGAGAGTAGATAGTTTTTAAGTTTGCTTTCATCTCTGAAGTTATTTGATCCTGTGGCCAGAATAGGCTTTCGTGCCTTTAAAGCAGTGCAGTTCCCAGGATACCAAGAGAACACTTAAGTTGAGTCTTGAAAGATAGGTGGGATATGGGGGTTGGAGGGTTTAGGGTGGGAGTGGGGTACCCCTCCTTATCAGGTAATCAGTCCAGTTAAATGGACTTTAGGGAAAACTTCCACATTTGGAAATAACATAGATATTAAAGTATATTTTGGGCAGTGGGTTAGGGGTATAGAAACATGCAAATAAAGCATCTGAAGAGAACAGATCCTCAAAGCGTAAGAAGCCAATTTGATGAACAGATTTTGCCCTTGGTCATTTTATTTGTAAACAGTACATGTTAAGTTCATGTGTATTTCTTTCTTTCCAAGGCTCGAATGGTTTCCCTGATCCTGATTTAGTACTGAAGTTTGGTCCTGTGAACAGCACACTAGGCTTTCTTCCCTGGCACATCAGATTGACTGAGATTGTGTAAGTAATGAAAAGTGGACTGACTTTAATTTGATTCAGCAAGTGTTTCTTGAGCCCAGCACTGTACTGTGGTGGGAATTCCCAAAGAATTATAATACTGGATCCTTTCCCTCAGGTATTTCACAGTGTCAGTGGTAAAATAAAGACATATAAATGACTCAGACATAAGAGAGTGTGTGGTTGTGCAAATGTTTGGTATTGACACTATGGAGTGAGAGATCTCTGTGGCTAGAGCTGTTGATTCTGCGGAAACAATGTGACTTGATCCGGGATATGTAAAATGGGTATAATTTTTGTAATTAGAGGAAAGGTGAGAAATGTAGGGGACAGTCAGGGGAAAAAAGAAAAACTGTGTGTGGGGGCGGATAATGGCATCACATTTTAAAGAAGTATTGAGGGAAGTGGCCACACCAGAGCAGAGAGTTAGTGTTAGATAGTAGTATAAGGTGAAATCAAATAGTTTGGGGTGTTGACATTGGGAAGCCTTTAAACCCAGTGTAAAGAATGTGTATAGTTGTTTCGACAGGCAGTAGGAAACAGTTGAGCCTGTGGATAATGCGGGAGTGGTGCTTTTGGGAGATTCGTTTGGCACCTGTGTACTAGAGTAAATTGGATTTGGGAAGAGATGAGGTAAAAAAACAAGTGAAGAGGCCATAGCTGTAATTTAGGGGAGAATACAGTGATGAGAATGAAATTGCTTATTTAGAAAAGAGTTTGGCAAACTTTTTGTATAAAGGGCCGGATAGTCTTTTGCAACTACTCCACATTTGCTAGTATAGCTGAACAACCACAGGCAATATGTAAACAACGTGTGTGACCGTGTTCTGTTAAATTCTATCTCAAAAACAGGTGGCAGGCTCCGGGCTGTATTTGCTGACCCCTGATTTAAAATACAGGAGAGACCTAGGAGCCTTAAAATATATTTAAAAATGAGTCTTGGGAGGAAAATACTTCAAATTCTCTCTCTCATGAGAAGTAATTATCAAGTATATTTGCAGGCCTAGCACTTTACTAATTGTGGTAAAAGTTAGAGAAGAAATGAAATGACTCCTAAGTTTTTAAACCTAAGGGCGTGAATTATGGTGTTATTGAGAGAAACGGGAAGTCAAAGGAGCATTGATTTTGAGGGAAAGATGTTGAATTCCGGGATAAGATGATTTTGAGGCCATAGTCTGTTTAGATGGAAACACTTAGGAGGGCAGATGAAGATGTTGAATTGGTGCTTCGAGGAGAAGTCTAGTACATTTGGGGATCGTCAGTACCTAGGAAGTAGAATTAGTTGAATCTGTGAAAATAGAGGACTTCTCTGAAGTGTACATAGAAGAGCACAGTACCAAGGGTTCTTTAAGAAAGCCCTCAAGCTCGAGGGCAGGAGGCGAAAAGGGTATCAAATAAAAAGGTGGAAAAGAACGTGTAGCATATTAGGGTCAGAAAGGGCTGTAGATCATCTGGTGCTGCCTCATTTTATAGGTGGGGAAAATGAGACATTAATTAAGCTTGTAACATAGTGGAATTAGAACCCAAATCTCCAGATTCTGGGTTTCCTTATGGTAGCATTTGTTTCTCTTGCCTCCTTTTCTCCAAGGGTTTTCTTTTCTTTTCTTTCTTTCTTTTTTTTTTTTTTTGTAAGGAAGATTAGCCCTCAACTAACATCCGATGCCAGTCCTCCTCTTTTTGCTGAGGAAGACTGGCCCTGGGCTACATCCGTGCCCATCTTCCTCTACTTTATATGGGACGCCGCCACAGCATGGCTTCACAAGCAGTGCATCAGTGCGCGCCCGGGATTTGAACTTGCGAACCCTGGGCCGCCAAAGCGCAGCGCGCACTTAACCGCTGCGCCACCAGGGCGGCCCCTCTCCAGGGGTTTTCCATGTCATTTCAGGTGCCTTTCAGGTGGGCTCGGAGAAAGGTAGCAATGATGCTTTGTGAGCTTGGGAGTGGTTTGGAGGGAAGAGTGTGTTTTAGAACAGATAGATGTTGGTTTGAATCTTGGCTATGCAGCTCAATAACATGACTTTGGAAAGCTATTTATACTTCTTTATATTTGTAAATGGGCATTTTAAAATGGAGTTGAGGATTTAAATCTGTTAATGGATACCTAGCACCTAACAGGCTTTCCCAGGGATCTGATACATATGTCTGTCGTAGCTCTGTAACGTTATATTGAGCTTTGCTGTATATCTGTCTGCTGCCCACCAGACTGTAAGCACCGTGATGACAGGAAAATGTGTTATTCATAATGTGGAGAAGTAAGTAGAAGGGTGGAGCCCTGACAGAACAGAGCGGGAAATAGCAAGACCACTTCTGAAGCACTGAGGGGTAGTGGCGCTAAGTGCTAATTGAATGATAGGAGATGAGGCTGTTGATGAAGGAGGTAAAATGAGGAAGACTTAGGAAAGTGGGTAGTTTGAGGAGGACGTTTGAAGCAAGCTTTAGCAAGAGGAATGACATTAGATTTGTCCTTTGAGGATATCATTTCAGTAGAGTGAATAAGATAGAAGGTTGATAGCAGAGATTATTAAGAGATAAGGAGATGAAGGAAAGTAGGTGACTTGTTTCAGAATTCTTGCCAGTCAAAGGAAGGATAAAGATTATATGCCAATTATATCTCAAGAAAGCAGGGGGAGAAAAAGGAAGGATAAAGAAAGCCTCGCTAAGGAGAACCACGGGATCAGGCAGGAGTTCATTCTGCCTGAGTGGTAGGTTTGTTCAGTCCTTGTTTGTGGGTGCACGTATGTGACTGTAGAATGCTGAATGTGACTCTTGTGCTCTGACCCGTATTTGGCTCCCTTTGGAGTTTCCAAAGCCTGACAATAAAGCTGTATAAATTAGAGATTTTTTTTCATGTTAATTACTGAAAATTATTTTAAGTGCTTAAAATACTTAAAGGGGAACCCTCTGGCCATATGTTCACTCTGCCTTTAAAGTGCTGGTCTTCACACTGTAATCACCCCCTTGAGCAACTGGAAATGTGGAGATAAATACTGTTCATTTGTTGGTGCTTATCACACGGCTTCAGTATATCATTCATTACTTGGGAGTGCTGTGCTGCTCTGCCAACGGTAAGCCTGGCTTTCATAAACCGTTCAGTGTTGGCTTTACTCGGACAGAGACGAGTTCTTGAAGTGAATTTGAGTGAGATCCTTTATAAATAGATCTCCAGTTTTGCATTAATCTAGATTTATACTTTAATAGATTCTGAATCTCTCTCTCACTACAAGTTGATTTTTTCTTCTTGTGGAAAGAAGGAGATATTATTTTTACGTGAACTGTTTCGCGGTAAGTTTTACAATCGTTTGGTAGAAATGGTTTGGCATACTCTGTGTTTACAGTTTACTTTCTTCTGTCCTTATCCTCTTTTTTGGTCATTACTCTTCTGGTTCCTCCCCCTCCAAATTACAGTATATCATCTAATTGGTTTTTTTCCTCTGTGCTTTCTTTTCAGCTCTTTGCCTTCCCACCTGAACATCAGTTATGAGGACTTTTTCTCTGCCCTTCGTCAATATGCAGCCTGTGAACAGCGTCTGGGAAAGTAGTGATCCCTGGTTGTATAATCCGATTTCAGGCTTTTGGAGAAAAGGACCCAAGTGACTCTGATGTTTACAAAGCACCTATGAAACCCTCTACACACCTAGTTCATAATCCTCATAATTTATCAACAAACACAAAAAAGTGTCTTACTTGAGAGTAAGAGTATGTGTGAGTATGTGTGTGTGTGTGCGCGCGTGTGTGTATGGAAATAAACTGATAAATGGGGCGGTATTGGAGAAGGAACTATGTACACCTGCACCTTTGAGCAAATAGCAACAATGTTTTAGGAGCTGGAATTTCAGATTTAAAGGCTTCAGCCCCTACTACTTCCCTGTTTTGTGGGGAGGGTAGGGGTTGATTAGAACTCTCTGGTTGTCGTTTTGGGAGGAGGGGAATTATTTTCGTTCAGTCTTTCCTGGTGACCAAACTTTCATTTTTAAGAATAACATATTGACTCATTAAATGGAAGCATTCTGAGTTTGAGAGATCTCCAGAGGAGTGGAGTTCTCTTGCTCACGTGTTAAAAAGTTGCTCAACTTTGGAGCAAGGAGAATGAATACCTGTTTTCAGATGTCCGTCCATTTTCGTCTCATCGTTATTGTCAAACAATGTGACTTGAGAGTGTTGCCCTGGTGTCTTGTGTTCTGGGTTGTGAAGATCATTTGAAAAAGAACTTTACAACATTTAAATACAGAATTTAAAAAATTTAAATATTGTATTAGGCAGTCAAAAAAAGGTGAAAAGGTGGTAATCTTAAAGGTAGAAAGTTTCCTAAAAGAAAGAAAGTTTTGATTTTCTTTTTTGTTTGGTGGGCACTGTGCTAGATAGTACCCAAAGTTAGTTTGAAAAATATTTCAGTTATCTGTGTTTATTTAAAATACACATTTCTGGGAAGTGACCAAGGCAGCTCTTCCTCAAAAGCAACCTGTTCCTCTTTGGAATAGCACATTTAGGGCCATGTCAGAACCCAGGATTTTTACTCAGTAAATCCTGTGGGTGACTTTGCACGAAAGATCTTTAAGTAAGATTGAGACCCATGTAGGTAATACAATATTACCAAAGTCTACAAAAGTAATTTAAATTAATTTTACCTGTTCTCTTTCATGACAGAGAACAGTACTGGTTCTGTTATTTTTTTAAATGAGTAAATGATTTTTTGATAGGTGTTTAATATTTCTTCCCTCACTTCTGATCCTTGGACAGAAACCGTACTTTATATTTGATGGACTGTTTTCAGAAAAATCTTATCAACAAGTGTATAATTGTTATCTAAAATTAGAATGGAGTAGTTTAAATACTAGGTTTCAGAAGTCTGAAAAATAGCAAAGAAGACTGGATTTGAAAAGCAGGGTCTGGAATTGCTTGTCAAATTCTGAAGCTATGAAGAATAAATGTTTCGATTTTGGATTATAAAACCCCATTTATGATTTTAAAAATACACTTGAAATAAAATGATTAAACTAAATTTTGGTTCAGTGATATTACTTTGCACTTCATAGACCTTTGTACATCATAAGACTTGTTTTTTTGTCTTAATTTATTGCTAAAAGTTTTGTGTGAGGCTACAGTATATCTCTAAACTTTACCAGAGAATTTTTTATATCTATCCCCCTGTACTGTGATCCATGTTCTCTTGAGGCATTTTTGCCTTAGTTTAAGACTGAGTTTATGCTTTGTAAACATATGTCTTTTTAAAACATTCTGGAATATGTATGGCTTTAATGAAATAAATTTAATGGGCTTGATTGAAGTGATTTAACATTTGTCAAAATGAAGTTAGTCAAATAAATTATCCACTGGGGGTATAGCCAAAGGTTTTATAGTTGATTTCTTCTCCTTTTATTTTCTTTTTCCATTTCATAGCTGTTAATGTTACGTATCAGAGTAAATCTATAATCTGTGAGCTGAGTCTGTTATAATCCCGGGGAGAGACCCTTTAAACAAGTTGCTAAGGATTCTTAATTCACATGTTGGCATTCCAGATCCTTCTCCTCGTGAGTTCCCCTGCTAGTACAATCTCCACAACTTGAAAGGCATTGGTCATTCTATAATTCCTGCCCCAGTCATCACTAGTTATGCATTATCAGGGCTCCCTTTGTACTCCCAAGAAGAACTGATAATTTTAAAGAAAAGCCTTGTTTATGTGTATTGAGGGATATTGTCTTTAAATTGTTTCTTCTTGACACTCCCCACAATGGAAAAGTTATCACATTAAACCTGCTTTGTGGATGGCAGCTTGGAGTGTAGCAAGAAGTTGGAGGGCTTGAATTCCATTCCCACTTCTGGTTGTATTTTGTTTTTTAAAACTGATTACTGTTACAAAGTCTGAAAGCTGGTTTTGATGTGAAGAGCAAATTATGGTATATTGTGAGTAAGGCCTAATAATGCCTGTCTTAAGAGAGGAAGGTGTTACAAGGTTAATGACAGTGCCAAATACACTGTGCAAATCTACAATTTAATCTTTGAATGTATGTTACTTGATTAGCTCCCTCCTTCAGTGTGATGGTACCATGCATAGAGTCAAATCCTTGTGATGTTTTGTATGGCTGTAGACTTTGGCAACATGTAAATAATGTGTAAAGCCAGTTTTTATTATTAAGGAATCAAATTTATTGAATTTTATTATTGAAAGTTGAAACTTAACATGTATGAACAAAAACAATAAAAGAATATACTCTTTTCATGGACTATAGTATTATGTGAATGCTACGTTTATTCTAAACCTGTAGGGCCTGCAGAAATCTAATGAGAAAATCATATGACTAGATAGCAATACTGTTTTTTTAGGTGGTATGTTCTTTATTGAAATATATTCTCATTTTTACCAGGTGAAACATTTGGAATCTTATAATGTTATTTGCTTTTTGTTAGATAACAGCGGGATAAAATTCAGCTTTGCCATTGCTAGAATTGTGAAGATTCCACAGTAATTAAAATCTGAACTGATTTTTACTGAACATGGAATGCCAAATGAAAAATGTATTTGTGTACTTTTTTAAAAAGAAATGGGACAGTTCTTGTCTGGACAGGAAATAGAAAGGTAAGAACTGTGGTTTGTCTTGCATTGCATAGAGTATTCACTTTCTAACAAGGATCTAATTATAAGATAGTTGGCTTTTTATGCATAATTTTCATCTGAAATCAAGTTTTTCAAAGGCCACATTTTAACTTTGGTTAATAGGAAATGCCTTTAACAAAAATTAGTGTAGGGAAAGTTAAGGATAGTTTGAAATAAAACCCAGGAAACTAGATTAATGACAGCAATTGTACAAGAATCTTAGTTGATAGGGCATAAACTGATAAAATTGGTGGAAAAGGGGAGTGCAAAAAGAATTTGCTTAAGGTTTGAAAAAAAATACACATCCTTTATAGAAAAAATTAGAGAATTCGGAGAAGCAAACGTAAAGGGAAATAACTTCTTATACCATTGCTCATTGATTACATTTTTGGTGACAATCCTACCAGAATTTTTGGTGACAATCCTACCAGAATTTTTTTGTACTTATATTTTAAAAAATGGATCCTACTGTAACAGGTTTAATAAAGAGATTCTTTTTGAACTACAAACTATAAATTAAGACTCTTGCGTTCTGTTTTGTACTTGGTTATTGTGTCTGGATATAAACGGTGACATCAGCACGTGAAAATAAAAGGTTTGGAAAAAATTATAATCCACATTGTTATCCTTAATAAGTAGTTAACCTTGGTCCAAATTTTTCAAGTAATTTTATACTCCTCTCTCTTCCCTCCATCTATCTTCTAGAGATTCAGAGACTATAAATTAATTTTAGCATCTGGTTTCATATCCAGATGATTACAAAAAATAGGTGTACTCCCAGGTAAAACTATTTGGGTTATCCGTTGTTGACCATGTTTATACTCCCCTTCATTTAGTAGTTACAATTGAAGTTTCTTTTATGAGGACAAGAAAAAAATCTGTTGTTTGTTTCGGAGAAGGAAAACCTAAGCAAAATGAAAAAATCAGAATGTAGGTAAGTGCTAACAGCATGGTTATACTTGTATAAAGTATCTAATATTTCCATTCTGATGAAGATTGATTTCAACTGCTTATCTTTAATGGATTTGGTTCTGTGAACCCTTTATTTTGATAAATGTGTATATTGTAATGTTATTCTTCAGTAACAGCTGTACATAACAACTGCCTTAAATTTCTTATTTTTACAAAATTTAATGGAGTAGATGAGTAATGATAATAGTAACCAGCTGTTCTCCAGAGAAGAACCTATATTTTAATTAGATTTCAGATAATTAGAAAGAAAATGGGACATAAATAAAAATGTGGAAGTTACTTAACTGGAGATGTTTGACAGCATTTGTCTAGTGCAGTGGTTCTCAACTGGAGTGATTATGCCCCCCAGTGGACATCTGACCGTGTCTGGAGACAGTTTTGTCACAGCTGAGAGGGGAAAGGAATAATACTGGTATCCAGTGGGAAGAGGCAAAGGATGCTGCTAAATATGGTATAACGCACACGACAGCCTTCAAAACAATATCCGGCCTCAAATGTCGGCAGTGCTAAGCCTGAGAATCTTTGGTCAAGTGTGAATTTTTGGGGGAGGGTGGTGATGATGCCTAAAATATGTTCTAGGGTAGTTGTAAACAAGTTTGTTTAGATTTGCGTATATACACCCTAGTTTAGAGAGAAACATATATGCGTATTTTAATTATTTGAAATATGTTCACTTTTTTCCGCTCATGAGTTCTATTCCTTATTTTCACATTTGTCTTTGATATTCTGAGACACCTACCAGTTTTTCAAAGCTTGTCGGCTTGTTGTCTAAGTTTATTTGAAAGAAGGTAATGTTTTTTGAAAGATAGTAATGTTTTATACACGCATAATGTTATAAGAAGTCCCATGCTTCAAATTACCTGTTGTATAAATATCAAGTTAGCAGTTTCTTTCATTCACCCTGTAGATAAGTGACTTCCACATTATAACCACTTATATTGTTCTTAAAAATAATCTTTAAAATGCTTGTTGTTACATGTCCTATGCTTGTTTTTGAGGTCGTATCTCCAAGAGTAGTGACTAAATCATTGTTAAATTTCTTTGCCTCTTGTTTTTAAATAATTTATCTGGTGACCTTTTTTAGCCCTCTGAACGTAACATTGATCGAAGTGGCTTCAATCTAATGTGATTTCCCCAAATATAACGTGCAATTCAGATAAGTGATTAGAGTGCTCCCCGTGAAGAGATTTCGCTTGGCCTGGAGAAAGATGACTTTTCTGAGGGATAATTTTGGAGAAATTAACCTGCTTGTGTTCAGGTGTACATGGGATATGTATGTGTGTTTGAAAATAGTCCTGATAAGTCTGTCATTGACTTTAGAGTGTGAGGTACAACACCAGATAGAGAGTATTCAGGAGATTAACAGGGTTGCAGGAGGAATATCCAGGCAGATGAGTTCATTCCATATTAATGTATGAGAGACATGGAAGCTGAAGCTCATCCATACAGAGAGACGCAGACTAGCAGGTTGATGGCAGAACCAGACCCCTCAGCTCATGAGGTGGAATATAAGACCAGCCATGATCTCATAGCATGTCAATTAATGATGGTTTTAATTAATTTAAAAGAAAAAAAATCATAGCTTCCCCACTTCTTGTGGGCCCAGGAAAAGAAAAGTGAAGTTAACAAAATGAGCGTGGGTACATATTCTATGCGTGGAGGTAGAAGTAGGGTTATGGCTGCCGTGTCAGTGGGTAATTATTGCCTCGTTCCCCTTCACGGGACCTGTACTATACTCTACTTCCACTTGCAGTATGTGAGAGTGCCTATTTCTTTCAAGTCTGTTGTCAACTTTTAGATTTTTGCCAATTTGATGGATGAGAAATGTTTTTCTGTAGTTTTAATTTGCATTTTGTGGTAGATTGTGTTTCCAAAGATGGCTGTAACAATAGTTCCCATCCCACATGGTTTTTTACAATGTTACCTTGCCAGTTTTCCGTGAGGTAGTCTGTTTCCCCTTTCCTTGAATCTGGGCTGGCATTGTGACTGACTATGATTAATGGTATGTGTCAGAAGTGACATTGCAGCTTGCAAGTCTGCATCTTAAAGATTTGCTTCCTTTTTTTTTGTTCTTGGAGTCCTGAGCCATCACATAATGAGGTCTGTCTGTCTTGCTGGAGAGACTACTTGAGAGAGAGTGAGAGAGAAAGACTTGAGGATAAAAATGATAAGGTATTTCTGTTGATGAATAAATAATATGGTACATATGGAAAAAATAGAAAAGATTTATTATTGAGTGCTTGCTTTATGCCAGTCATTATTTTATACATTTTACACATATTATTTAATCCTCATAACAATTTTATGAGGCAGGCATCATTAAAATTCCCAAATAAGGAAATGGAGACATTGGCAAAAGAAAAAAAAGAGGGAGGCAACTAATAGTTTTGTTACTCTCTGAACAACCTCAACTATTATTAGTAAGTCAGTTGTGGAAGACTTTCCGGCTTCTCAAGTGGAGCCAGGTCCAGACAATTCAGTTACTGCAAGACTTACTGTGTCCTTTATCTGCGACTTAAATGTGGCTCTCAAAACAGCACCGCATACCGGTGGTGCAACTGGCCTAGCAAATGGAAATTGATGCCACCTGCAGAATTTCACAAATGAATCTGGAGTTTAATTTGCTACAGATATATATATAAAATATATATATAAAATATATAGAAGTATATAGTATATACATAAGAGTGTATATATAAATAATAGCATGCTATCAATGTATAATTATTTTTTTTAAGGAACACCTTCCTCATCTAGTAAATTTGGGATTAAGGCAATCTCAAGTGTATAACTCAGTTGAAAACCATATGGAGAATCTTGGTATGGAGATGTGGACTAAAACCTTTTAAAGAAGTCAGTATGGCTTAGGTTTCGTGATCAAACTGGCAGAAATAGCTAGGTTTTTTAAGGCTGTTCTGTCCTAGGACCATACTTTGACACAGCGGCATTTTACCTCTATTGTGGTGGGCTAAAGGCAGGATATAGGTGGAATGGATTGTCTGAAGCACAATTCTATGTTTCTGGCATCTTCTTGCTTCCTCAGGATTGTGCATCTGCCTCAGTTTCCCTTGTTCTTTAATTTTCTATTCATTCTCATAGTGCCTCTTACCCCCTTCTCCTGGCCTCAACTTTCCCTGTGGAGCTTATCCCTTTAGGTGTGTTTTAATTATCTACTGCTAAATAATGAAGTACGCCAAAATTGACTAGCATAAAACAAGAACTTTTATTATTTCTCACCACTCTGTGGGTCAAGAGTTCGGACAGGGAATAGCAGAGATGACTTGTCTCTGCTCCACATCATGTCTGCTGGGGCTAGAATGTCGAAGATGGTTTCCTGACTTGCGTGTCTCATGCCTCCACTAGGAAGTCTCCAATGGTGAGGGTTTGAATGACTCTGCTGGGGTCCTGTGTTGAGTGCCTTGTTCTTCCTGTTGTTCTTCTCCATGTAGTCTCATGACCTCTCCCTCTCCACATGGTGTTTCCATATGGCCTCTGTAAGTGGTGTTTCCAGTGGGGTAGCCAGACTTCTTACATGGTAGGTCAGGGCTCACAAGAGTACAAAAGCAAAAGCTGCCAGGGCTTCTGCCTTTATTGGTTAAAGAGATCACTAGGCCAGCTGAGATTCAAGGAGAGGAGATTACACAAGGACGCTTTGGGAGTTACCAAAGAAAACAGTGTAATGTCAGCATCTCTACCATGTTTTTGTCCAACCATTGTGTGCCTGCACTTGCTGGACATTTGGTGAAAGCTTTTTCTCCATTCTTGCATCAGGTCAGATCCTTATTTCAGTTGCTTATGCACAGGTGCAAAAATAATTACTTACATGCCATTTTTATCATGCTATTGCTTCTTTGGGTTAGGTCAGATTTGTAATAATTTTGGTCAGAGGTTAAAGGCAGAATTTAGAGAGCAATGAGCTGTGCCTTATCTTCAAAATAAAGATCTGATCAGAACAAAGAGGAAATTTCTGAGAAGAATAGGTAAATCCTGTGGGTTGATTTTTTTTTTTTAACCAACATTCTTAAGGTATAATTTATGTAATATAACTTAAGGTTTAATTAACATAACATATATCTTAAGTGTTGTTTCCCTGAATTTTGACAATTTCATACAGCCATGTAAACACTACCCAAAACAAGACATAAATCATTTTTATCACCACAGAAAGTGTTCTCATGCCTCTTTCCGGTCAGTTCCCTCTCACCCCCAGAAGCACTACTGTTGTAATTTCTATTACTATAGATTAGTTTGCTGGTTCTTGAATTTCATGTAAATGGTATAGATATGCAACATTTTGTGTCTAGATTTGTTTACTTACCATGATATTTTTGAAATTCATCTGTTTAGTTAAGCGTATTGGTAGTTCCCTTTATTAATGAGTAGTTTTCTATTGTATGGATATAGCACATTTTGTTCATCCAGGCTCCTATTGATGGACATTTTGGTTGTTTCTCGTTTTTGGCTACTGTAAATAAGGATGTTATAAACAGTCTTGTACATCTCTCTCTCTCTCTCTCTCTCTCTCTCTCTCTCTCTCTCTCTGTGTATATATATATGTATATATAAATATAGACACACACACATATATATATATATACATACACACACATACTTGCTGAGTCGAAGAATAAATGTATAATTAACTTCCAGTATATTTCCAGAGTTCTCCAAAGTGGTGGTACAATGCCAACAGCAATGATGAGAGTTTGTTACTTCATACCATCACCGACATTTGGTGTTACTGGTCTCTTTAGCATTCTAATGGGGATGAAATGTTGTCTCATCGTAGTTTTATTTTGCTTTTATCTTATGACTAAAGATGTTGGATACCTTTTCATGCACTCATTGGCCATTCATATACCTTCTGTCAAGTGTCTTCAAGACATTTTCCCATTTGTATAGTTCTTTATATATTCTAATACAAGTCCTTTGTCAGATCTGTGTTAAAATTATTTTTATCCCCAGTCTGTGACTTGCCTATTCATTTTCTTTTTTGTTTTTTAATTCTTTTTTATTTTTATTTTTTTTGTCAGGAAGATCAGCCCTGAGCTAACATCCATGCTAATCCTCCTCTTTTTGCTGAGGAGGCCTGGCCCTGGGCTAACATCTTTGCCCATCTTCCTCCACTTTATCTGGGACACCGCCACAGCATGGCCTGACAAGTGGTGCGTTGGTGCGTGCCTGGGATCTGAACCCGGGCCGCCAGTAGCGGAGCACACACACTTAACCGCTATGCCACGGGGCCGGCCCCACCTAGTCATTTTCTTAATGATATCTTTTGATGAGCAAAAATATTTAATTTTGGTTAAGTCCAAGTTATCAATTTTTTATTTTATGGTAACTGATTTTTGTTGTCTAAAAATATTTTAGTAGTCCAAGGTCACAAAAGATATTTTTCTATGTTTCTTAGTAGATATTCCATGGTTTATCTTTTATATTTAGGTCAACTTCCATTTGAACTAATTTTGTATATGGTGTGAAATAAGTGCTGTGGTCTACTTTTTCACATATGAATATCCAGTGTCCCAGGACTATTTTTTTACAGACTATTCTTTCCTCATTGAATTAGCTTGGCACTTTGGTCAAAATAATTGACTATGTGTATGTGGATTATTTTCTAGTTTCTTTGTTCTGTTTTATTGATCAGCTTTTCTCAGCTCATACCAATGTCATACTGTCTTGATTAATATACTTTGTCTTAAGATCATATAGTGTAATTCCTCCAACTTTATTCTTTTTCAAGTTTGTTTTCCATGCTAGACCCTTTGCTTTTTTAAATAAAGTTTAAAATCAGCTTTTCCAGGTCTGTAGAAAAGCTTCTTAGGATTGCATTGAATCTACAGATCAATTCTGGAGAGAATTCAAATCTTAAAAATTTTGAGTCTTTCAATATATGTTCATCATATCTCTCTCTATTTATTTGGTTTCATTAATTTCTTTCTGCAATGTTTTGTGTTTATTTAGTATAGAGGTTTGCACATCTATTAGGTTTATTTCTAGATAATGGATGCTTTTTTAATATCTTGTGGTATTGCTAATTTCACTTATTAGTTTAGTAGCTGTTTGGTAGAAGCTGTATTTTTTTCTTTGTATACAATCATGCCACTTGTGATTAAGAATAGTTTTGCTTCTTTCTCTCCCATATTTATGCTTCTTATTTGCTTTTCTTGCCTTATCAAACTAGCTGGGACTTCCAGTGCAGTGTTGGAGGGAGTACACATCCTTGTCTTTTCTTCAGTCATAAGGGAAGCATTGCCATATTTCACCATTGAGTATGGTGTTGGCTGTTTATCAGATTGAGAAAGTACCCTTTATTTCTTGTTTCCTGCAAGTTTTTATTTTTTAAATCATTAATTGGTATTGACTCTTATCCATTTTTCTGTTCTCTATCTATGGAAATTATTATATGACTTTTCTTCTTTACTGTCTTAATGTGGTAAATTACATTGATTTTCAAATGTTAAACCAATCTTACATTCTTGGGATAGACTCCACTTGGTCCTGATATATTATACTTTTTATATATTATATCAATTCTTTGTTGAATTGAGTTTGTTAATTTTTGCTGAGGATTTTTAAAATGTTTGTGAGGGATATTGGCCTATGCTTTTTTATTGTAATATATTTAGTTTTGGCGTGAAGGATATGCTGGCCTCACAAAACAAGTTGGGAAACATTCCTTCTTCCTTTATTTTATAGAAGAGTTTACTTAAGATTAATATTATTTCTTCCTTAAATGTCTGATAGAGTTCATTGATGAAGCTTTCTGAGCCTGGAGTTTTCTTTGTGGTAAAGATTTTGATTATAACCACAATTTCTTTCATAGATTTATGTCTATTTGGGATATTTATTTGTTTCCTCTTGAATAAGCTTTGGTATTTTGTGTTTTTCAAGAGATTTGTTCACTTCATCTAGCTTGTTGAATTTTATTGGCATAAAGTTGTTTATAATATCCTTTATCATTCTTTCAATATCTGTAAGATCTATGGTGATGTCTTCTCTTTTACTTGTGATATTGATAACTTGTATTTATCTCTCTCTTTTCTTGATAAGTCTTTCCAGAGATTTATTAATTTTACTAAAATTTTTCGGGAATCAGAAGCAGTTCTTAGTTCTAGTTTAGCAACTGAGGACAAGTTATTAAGTTTTTCAGATCTCTATTTGCTCATTTGTCAGAGTTGATCTAGATCAGTAGTTTTCAAAGCCTTTATTTACAAAGATGTAGAACCCGTTTCTTTCAAAAATCTTATTTGAAGTCCTAAATATAAAACAGATAAAAGAGAAACTTCTCTGATTAAAAATCCTTTCTTAAAAAGGGTAAATAATATCCCATTGTATGTATATACCATATTTTCTTTATTCATTTATCTGTTGATGGACATTTAGGTTGTTTCCACATCTTGGCTATTATGAATAGTGCTGCAATGAACATGGGAGTGCAGATATCTCTTCAAGATCCTGATTTTAATTCTTTTGGATAAATGACCAAAAGTGGGATTGCTGGGTCATATGGTAGTTCTATTTTTAATTCTTTGAGGAACCTCCATACTGTTTTCCATAATGTCTGCACCAATTTACATTCCCACCAACAGTGCACAAGTGTTCCCTTTTCTCCACATTCTTGCCAACACTTATCTTTTGTCTTTTTGATAATAGGCATTCTAACAGGTACGAGGTAATATCTCATAGTGTTATTGATTTGCCTTTTCCAGATTATTAGTGATGTTGAGCACTTTTTCATATATCTGTTGGCCATTTGTATGTTGTCTTTTGATAAATGTCTGTTCAGATCCTTTGCCCATTTTCTAATGAAGTTATTTGTTTTCATGCTATTGAGTTATATAAGTTCCTTGTATATTTTGGATCTTAACCCCTTATCAGATATATTATTTACAAATATTTTCTCCCATTCTCTAGACTATCTTTTCACTGTGTCAGTTGTTTTCTTTGTTGTGCAGGAGCTTTTTACTTTGATGCTATCCCATTTGTCTATTTTTGCTTTTGTTGCCTGTGCTTTTGGGATCGTATCCAAAAAAATAATTGCCAAGACCAATGTCAAGAAGATTTTTCACTATGTTTTCTTCTGATAGTTTTATTGTTTCAGATCTTACATTTAAATCTTTAATCCATTTTGCATTGATTTTTGTATATGGAGTGAGATAAGGGTCCAGTTTCATTCCTCTGCATGTGCAAAACCAGGTTTCCCAGCATCGTATTGAAGAGATTGTCCTTTCCCCATCATGTGTTCTTGGCACTTTTGTCAAAGATCAATTGACCGTGAATACATGCATTTACTTTTGGGCTCTCTATTCTGTTCCATTAGTCTGTATGTCTGTTTTATGTCAGTATCATGCTGTTTTTTTTTGTTTTTTTTTATTGCAGTAACATTGGTTTATAACGTATCAATTTCAGGTGTACATCATTATACTTCTGTTTCTGCATAGATTACATCATATTCACCACCCAAATACTAATTACAATCCATCACCACACACATGTGCCTAATCATCCCTTTTGCCCTCCTCCCTACCCCCTTACCCTCTGGTAACCACCAATCCAATCACTGTCTCTGTTTGTTTGTTGTTGTTTTTATCTTCTACTTATGAGTGAGATCATATGGTGTTTGACCTTTCTCCCTCTGATTTATTTTGCTTAGCATAGTACCCTCAAGGTCCATCCATGTTGTCACAAATGGCTGGATTTCATCATTTCTTGTGGCTGAGTAGTATTCCATTGTGTATATATACCACATCTTCTTTATCCATTCATCCCTTAATGGGTATTTAGGTTGCTTCCAAGTCTTGGCTATTGTGAATAATGCTGTAATGAACCAGGGGTGCATGTAGCTTTATGCATTGGTGTTTTCATGTTCTTTGGATAAATACCCAGCAGTGGAATAGCTGGATTGTATGGTACTTCTATCCCTAATTTTTTGAGAAATCTCCATACTGTTTTCCACAGTGGCTGCATGTTATGAGAGATTTGGGGATTTGATCGGAGATGTAAAAGAAACTTTCCACTCCAAACAAATGGACTGAAGGTATATTTTATTATATAGAGGAGAGTAAAGGCGATAGTCTGCAAACAGATCCAAGTAGGTCAAATATTAAGCGGGAAAAACATCAGCTTGACTGGAAAGGGAAAACATCCACATCAACTGAGATAGTGGCAGATCCGAATAGGTCATATAATGAGAGGGAAAAACATCAGATTGATTGGAAAGGGAAAACATCCACGTCGACTGAAGAGAAATGACACAAATCAACCAGAAAGAGAAACACTAGGTTGGCTGAAAAGAGAACACATCAGATCAGTTACTCACAACATCCACGCCCCACTGCTGGGGAGAGGCCCTTCACTTGACACAGCTGGGAGGGAATCTGATCATCAGAGGTCCTGAGCAGGGCATCCCCTCCACCGGTGAGACTCTCACCAGGCCTCAATCTCCAGCAGTTTATATAGCATTGGTAGTTTCCAGAGTAAACAGTTACAGAGTTTACAGAGCAAGCATTCAATGTTCCCATGCACAAATGGTTATCAGTGGCATATGTGCACTGAGCCTCCTGGCTATCGTCCGAGCCTGGCAGTTGTGTACATGCATTGTTTTCCCTGGTTATCATCCCAGCCCGGCACAGATGGCCAGTCTGCCCCAGGCTACGATGCCCAAAGGACCTTGAGATGTTACAAATTGCAACTATCTCCATGGCAGAAAGGCCAGTTCCCAGGAAAAATGCCAGTTCCCACCACACAGAAAGCAGCTTTATATTTCTTTGTGTGCTGGTGGCTGTAGGCTAATGGAACAGCCAAACATGGCTCTACTCATGTCAAGACACTGCACCAGTTTGCACTCCCACCAGCAGTGTAGGAGAGTTCCCTTCTCTTCATATCCTCTCCAACACTTGTTGTTTCCTGTGTTGTTAATTATAGCCATTTTGTGGGGCGTGAGGTGATACCTCATTGTAGTTTTGATTTGCATTTCCCTGATAGTTAATGATGTTGAACATCTTTTCATGTCCCTGTTGGCCATCTTTATATCTTTTTTGGAGAAATGTCTGTTCAGGTCTTTTGCCCATTTTTTTAATTGGGTTGTTAGTTTTTTTGTTGTTGAGATGTATGAGTTCTTTATATATTTTGGAGATTAACCCCTTATCAGATAAAAGTACTATGCTGTTTCGATTACCATAGTTTGTAAGTATGTTTTGAAATCAAGTAGTGTGATACTGCCCACTTTATTCTTTTTGCTCAAGATTGCTTTGGCTATTCACAGTCTTGTGGTTCCATATGAATTTTAGGATAGTTTTTCTATTTCTGTGAAAAATATATTGGAATTTTGATAGAGGCTGTATTGAATCTGTAGATTGCTTTGGGTAGTATAGACATTTTAACAATATTAATTCTTCCTTCCATGAACATGGGCTATCTTTCCATTTATTTGTATCTTCTTCAATTTCTTTCATCAATGTTTTATAGTTTTCATTGTACAGGTCTTTCACCTCTTTAGTTAAATTTATTCCTATTTTATTTTTTTGATACTATTGTAAATGCGATTGTTTTCTTAATTTCTTTTTTGTATAGTTTGTTGTTAGTATATAGAATTTCAACTGACTTGCATATGTTGACTTTGTATCCTGCAACTTTACTGAATTTGTTTATTAGTTCTAACAGATTTTTGGTGGAATCTTTAGGGTTAAGATCATGTTATCTGCAGAGACAATTTTACTTCTTCCTTTCTTATTTGGATGCTTTTTATTTATTTTCTTGCCTGATTGCTCTGGCTAGAACTTCCAGTACTATATTGAATAGAAGTGGTGAGAGTGGGTATCCTTGTCTTATTCCTGATCTTAGACCAAAAGCTTTCAGCTTTTCACCATTAAATATAATGTTAGCTGTGGACTTGTCATATATGGTCTTTTTTATGTTCAGGTACATTCCTTCTATACCTAATTTGTTGAGAATTTTTATCATACAAGGGTGTTGAATTTTGTCAAATGCTTTTTCTGCATCTATTGAGATGATCATATGATTTGTATTCTTTATTATGTTAATGTGGTGTATCACATTTATTGATTTCTGGATGTTGAACCATCCTTGCATCCTAGGCATAAATCCCATTTGATCATGGTGTATGATCCTTTTAATGTGCTGTTGAATTTGGTTTGCTAGTATTTTGTTGATGATTTTTGCATCTATGTTCATCAGGGATATTGGCCTGTAATTTTCTTTTCTTATAGTGTCCTCATCTGACTTTATTATCAGGGTAGTGCTGGCCTCACAAAATGAGATTGGAAGCATTCCCTTCTCTTCAATTTTTGGGAAAAGTTTGAGTCAGATTGGCATTAATTTTTCTTTAAATATTTGGTAGAATTCACCGGTGAAGCTGTCAGGTCTTAGGTTCTTCTTTGTTAGTAGGTTTTTGATTATTGCTTTGATCTCCTTAGTTGTTATTGGTCTGTTTAGAGTTTCTAGTTCTTCATAATTCAGTCTTCATAGGTTTCATGTTTCAGGCAACTTATCCATTTCTTCTAGGTTATCCAATTTGTTGGTGTATAAATGTTCATAGTTATCTCTTATAATCCTTTATATTTCTGTGGTATCGTGATGTCTCCTCTTTCATTTATAATTTTATTTATTTGAATCTTCTCTTTTTTCTTCTTAGTCTAGCTAAAAGTTTTATTAATTTTGTTTCTCTTGAAAAACCCAACTATTTCATTGATCTTTTCTATTGTTTTTGTAGTCTCTATTTCATTTATTTATGTTCTAATCTTTATTATTTCCTTCCTTCTGCTAGCTTTAGGTTTAGTTTGTCCTTCTTTTTTAGTTTGTTAAGGTGTAAAGCTAGATTGTTTATTTGACATCTTTCTTTTTTCTTCTTGTAGTCATTTATCTCTATCAACTTCCCTCCTAGAACTGCTTTTCCTGCATCCCATAAGTTTTGGTATGTTGTGTTTCCACTTTAATTTGTCTCAATATATATATTTTAAATTTCCCTTTTGATTTCTTCTTTGACCCATTGGTTTTTCAGGAGTGTATTGTTTAATATCCACATGTTTATAAATTTTCCGGTTTTTTCCTCTTGTTGATTTCTAGTCTTATACCGTTGTAGTCAGAAAAGATATTTGATATGACTTCAATCTTCTTAAATTTAAGACTTGTTTTGTGGCCTAATATATGATCTATCCTGAACAGTGTTCCTTGTGGACTTGAAAAGAATGTGTATTCTGTTTCTGTTTTATGGAAGGTTCTGTATACATCTGTTAGATCCATTTGGTCTATGTTATTGTTCAAGTCCACTATTTTCTTACTGATTTTCTTCCTTGATGATCTGTCCATTGTTGAAAGTGAGATATTGAAGTCCCCTACTATTATTGTATTGCTGTCTATTTCTCTCTTCAGTGCTGTTAATATTTGCTTTATATATTTATATGCTCCTGTTTTGGGTGCATATATATTTACAATTCTTATATCCTGTTGATGAATTGACCCCTTTGTCTTTATATAGTGACCTTCTTTGTCTCTTTTCACAATTTATGACTTAGAGTCTAGTTTGTCTAAGTATAGACTTCTCCCTTGGTTACCATTTGCGTGGAGTATCTTTTTCTATCCCTTTGCTTTAAGCCTATGTGTGTCTTTAGAGCTCAAGTGAGTTTCTTATAGGCCGCAGATTGTTGGATCTTGCATTTTTATCCATTCAGCAACTCTATGCCTTTTGATTGGAGAATTCAATCCGTTTATGTTTAAAGTAATTATTGACAGGTAAGGATTTACTATTGCCATTTTGCTCATTGTTTTCTGATGGTTTTATAGTTCCTTTGTTCCTTTTTTCCTCTCTTGCTGTCTTTGTGGTTTGATGATTTTCTGTAGTGGTATGCTTTGATTCCTTTCTCTATTTCTCAGACTTTTTACTTGTGGTCACCATGAGGCTTACAAAAAACATCTTATAACAGTCTATTTTAAACTGATAACAACTTAACTTTGACTGCATACAAAAACTCTACACTTTAACTTCTCGCTTCATGTTTTATGTTATTGAGGTCACATTTTACATCTTTTATATATGGTGTACCCATTAACAAATTATCGTAGCTATAGTTGTTTTTAACACTTTTGTCTTTTAACTTTTATACCAGAGTTAAAAGTGATTTATGCACCACCATTATAATATTAAAGAGTATTCTGAATTTGTCTGTATTATTACCTTTACGCTGAGTTTTATACTTGCATATGTTTTCATGTTGTTAGTGTCCTTTCATTCCAACTTGAAGAACTCCCTTTAGCATTTCTTGTAAGGCAGGTCTAATGGTGATGAACTTCCACATCTTTTTTTTTGTCTAGGAAAGTCTTTATTTCTCCTTTGAATTCTTTGTCAGACAGTTCATAGATCTCTTTAGGGTTGGTTGCCTTTGGTAGTGTCCTGTTTCCTTGATTATTCATGATGCTTGTGGCCTTGTGTTGGTGTCTGTGCATTTGAGGAAGTAAACACCTCTTCTAGTCTTTACAGACTGGCTTTGACAGGGAAAGTCCTTCACCAGTCATCTCATCCAGAGATTCTGGGTGGGTCGTCTGGTGTCCACAGGCTGGCTTGTCGCTGGAGTCCTCGGGCAGGATGGTAGGGTGTCTGGGTCAGCAGGTGGGCAGGCCTGGTGTTTGGGCCCACAGGGGCTACTAGGTCAGGCCTGGCACCTGAGTCCATGCTAGCAGGACTAGGAACTGGCTCCATGTGTACAGGCCTGGATCCTGGGTCCACAGGGGCCAACCGGGCAATGGGGACAACTGGAGTGGTGCTGGAAAATTGTTCTTTGGAGGCATGCATGGTGACTGGATCTATGGGGGCCAGCCTGAAGCCTGGATCCACAAAGGCCAGTCTGATGCTGGGGAGGGCCTTGAGCATGAGTCTGCAAGGGCTGGCCTGGCAACTGGGGTTGGCCCAGTACCTGGGTCCACAGGGATGCGCCTGGTTCTGAGTCTGTTGGGGCTGACCTGGTGCCAGGGTCTACTGGAGGCAGGTCTGGTGCCTGCGTTCACAGAAGCAGGCCTGATGTGTGGCACCGGGGTGTTAGGCCTGAAGCCTGGGCCTATGGGAGTGGGCCTGGAGCTTGGATTTCTGATGGTCAACCTGGTGCTAGGGTGAGTCTGGAGCCTGAGTTCACAGGGGCAGTTCTGGAGTCTGGCTCTGTGGGGGCCAGCCCAGCATCAAGATCTGCTGGAGTAGGCTTGGACCCTGGTTCTACTTGAGCCTGGGGCCACAGGGGCTGGTCTGGCACTGGAGTGGGCCTAGAATCTGGGACCTTATGGGCAGGTGTGGAGCCTAGATCCATGGGACTGGCCTGGAGGTTGGGTCCACAGGAGCTGACCTGGCACTAGGGCAGGCCTGGAGGCTGGATCACAGGAGCCAGTCTGGAGATTTGGGCCGTGGGGTCTAGCCTGGTGGTGGAGCTAGCCTGGCCTGGCACCCGGGTTCACTGGGGTGGGCCTGGTGCTAGGGTCCACCATGAAGCCAGGCACTTACTTCACTCTCCTTCCCTCATGGGGAGGGTGTGTCTGTGCTGCGCTGCCTGGGCTTGGGGGCAGAGTGTTGGGGATAATGTGAAACTGTCCTTCCTACCCTCTCCAATGCATCTTTTCTTATTTCTGTACTCCATCCAGGTGCTGTAATCTCTCACCTGAAATCCTTAGCTCTTGTGAAGGTATTTTCATGAGTGCATAGTTGTTCAAATTGATGTTTCTGCGGGGGAACAAGCGCTGGAAACTCCTGTCTCACCATCTTGCTGACATCACTCCAAACTGCCTTAAAACTAGACAAAATAAGGGCCATTTTTTGAGGCAGTAATCTTGTTGCTACCCATGGCTTGTTGTATAAATCCCATTTCTCAAAAAGAGTTGCAGCATCAGCATATTTCAACAGAGTGATTATTAAGCATATTTGGCTCTGATGAAGTCAGATTCACTTCTTAATGATCTTTATCAGATGGAAAATAGCAAGTTTTGAATATGTTAGTCTTTGTGTGGTGAATATTTATGTATTCTTTGTTTTTTCCCAGTGATGTTGTGTCAAAAATAGCATTTGACAAATCAGTCAACTGAAACAAAATTCTGAGGTCACCTTAACACCTATCCATTTCATTAGGGGTAGAGTCATATCCATTGTGTTCATTTTTCTTGTTTTATTTTCATGGCTAGACACATGATTTAAGGGCAATTTACTTGGATAAATCATATTTCTATTACATATGCTACATGAAATAGAAAGGACCAAATTCTTCTATCAGAGTATAGGAATTGATTAGACATATACATCCCTACCTCATAAGAGAGGAAAGTTTCCTTTGGTGTCTCCTGAGAATATTCAGGTGTGGGGCTTCTGGAGTGAAGAATTCGTTGTACTTCTGAGTTACTAGCTGATGTTTCTCCTATTGACACTGTACATCATCATGCAACAGATTCTGTTTCTCCCTTTGCACTGACTACAAGGATGCTCAGAACCAAGTAGTTGTTCTAATTTTATTGAGTATTATTATCAGCTCTGTCTTCAATACTGTAATTTTTAGCCTTATTTTTCATTAACCCAAATTTCCTCATTCACTTATTTTAGTTTTTGAAAAGCTTAATGGCTATATTTAGGTTGTCCTAAAAAAGTGAATCTCACGTCTGTCTACGTTAAATTGAAGGGTGTTGAGAATGGGGCGAGAGTGTTACCCAGGCTCTGGCAGCTGGAGGAGTTATTCCCATCAGCAAGAATAAGCCAAGTCCTGCTGGTTCGTGCCCTTGTACTTCTCTCCACTGGGCTCTGACACTTGTCCACCTGGTGACAGACACATGCTGTCTCCCTCTGTCTCTCCTTTCCCATGCACCTGAGCAAATGCTTCTCTAGGCAGATGTTCTCCACCCACTCCTTCCCCCATTCAAATCAACTCATGCAGATAGATATCACAAGCTTGCAAACGCACTACTTCATTGCAATTCCTGAAATCCCTTTGGCTCAACCCTGATCCACGCTTCAGGTTTATCCAACCTGAGGAGCCAGGAAATGTGCCACAGAGCACAGGGGAGTGACCAGGCACACTCTATTTCTCCCCTTCTGGTTTGTTTCTCTGCTGTCTTCCCATTCCAGGCACTCCAACACTTTTACCACTCTCTTTTTACCATTACTCATGTCATGTGTCTCCGCCAGGGCACACCCATGCTGGTGAGGTCCTCTCATATAGTTTTCCCATGCATGATTTTCTTGCCTCTGACGCACGTGCTATTTGTGGCATGTAGATGGAAATAGCTCAATTAGTTTCCTGACACTTGAATGAATAAGTGCTTCTTGAGAAAAACTGTGTGTGCCCGTAAGTCGTTGGGAAAAGTACAAGAGCTCTATGCCCTTTACAGATTCAAAGAAAAGAGCATTAATTAAGGAAATTATTCTCCTCCCTTCCATGTTATGTAATCGAAATACAGTTTTATAATTTTTCCCATTCATGAATTATCCCCTTTAGCTATTTGATTCAAGTTAGTTCAATTAAGTATGGAGCTATATGTAAGGCAAAGTTATAAGCTATAAGACAAATAAGACATTGCTCCTAACTCATAAGAAATTTTAGAGTAATACATCTGTTCTCGCCTCTGGCTGCACAGAAGAATCACTTGGGGAGGACTTAAAAACACTGATGTCAGCACTCTATTCCCAGGAACTCTGATTTAAATGGCTTGGCATGGAGTCCAGGAAGTTTTTTAAGGTGATACTAATGTGCAGCCAGGTCTGAGGACCACTAACGTAGGCACATGGGCTATGCACAAAATAGCTGTACTGCAAAGCGGCATGTAATTTAACTGTTATAAGACAGATGCCATCGCTTAGATAAAGTCCGCATTCCCCACAGCTTCCTCATAACCACCTGCCCTCTCCTTCACTGTGTTCTGGGTTAGTAGCCCCACCTCTTTTCTTTCATGACTCCCTACAGTTACCGCAAACATAGCATTTATCAGTAACCTTTTTTTTCTTTGGTGAGGAAGATTAGCCCTGAGCTAACATCTGTGCAAATCTTCCTCAGTTTTGTCTGTTGCTTCCCACATGTTACGTGGGTTGCCACTTCAGCATGGCTAATGAGTGGTGTAAGTCGGCGCCTGGGATCTAAACCTGCAAACCCCGCTCGATGAAGCGGAATGCACTGAACTTAACCACTATGCCACCGGGCCAGCCCCATCAATAACCTTTTTTTTTTTCTCATTTAACAATAACCAGTGTTTTTGCTACTAGACTAGGTTCCTTGAGGCCAGGGACCAAGGTCTGCAGTCAGATGAACATGATTTCACATCTGGGCAGCTCGTGACATAGGCAAGTTACTTAGCCTCCACGCAGCCCAGTTATTGATCTGTAAGATGTCATTAAAAATAACAGCATCTAACTCATAGGGCTGGCCTGACGATGTAATAAAACAATGCCTGTAAGGCACTTAGTTCAGTGCCTGGAACAGAGTGAGCGAGCCACGAATGCTCACTATTGTTATTACCAGTATCTCTTGCCCCGGAATCTGGCATACTGATTCGTACTCGCTAAGTACTTAATAAGTTACCACGATACTTGACTTCACAGGCTAGATTTATAGAACTCTGATGGGCGTTCAAGCACTTCTTTAACAAAAGGCGGGCTGCTGCTAGTCCAAACAGTGCCTCTGTGCAACTTAGGAAAAGGACCCGGTTTTGCTGTGTTTTTTTTCTGGGACCAATCTGTTCTCCATACTTCCCTGCCTTGGGAGGCCGACCTCTCCCGACAGCATCACTTAGGCCCCTTTGTCAACAGGCTTGAGTTCTGCCAATGGGAAACCCCAGAAGGAGAGTAGAGAGCAGGCGAGATGGGACATTTATTCCCTCTCCCTCCCTGCTTGAGGCTGCATTCCTGGTGGTGGCTGCACCTGTCCATGCCTGCACCTCCACCCGAGCTCCAGCTTTCACTGGATTCTGTAATACCGTTTCCTTGCCTTGCTCCTTCGGGAGCAGTGATGGCTTCCTGCTCTTGCTAATCTCCAAGTGCAGTATCCCTTATTGGTTTCCTTAGCCTGTCCACACATGGGAGGAGTAGTGAACAGTCTCTTCATTAAAGTCTTTTGGATCATCCGAGTTGGGCTCAGTTTCCTAGTAGGTGCCTGACTGATAACTGCTTGTTCCTCAAAGACATTTTACTGCCCTCTGCTGGAAACTTGTGGTAAGCAACAGACAATCGTTAGGTCTTCAATGTGAATGGTGCCGCTTAGACGTGGGTTAAATTAAGTAAACCAATCAAGGCACAATATTTATAACTTAATATTACCAACTCGCCATCTTGTACCTTATAAAGAAACACCACAGCTCCTCACTTAGTTATTCAGTGTCACCTGTGGACGCTTCCTCATTCTTTGTCTTCTCTCCAGCCTTCTCGCTCAGCAGCCTCTTTCAGGGCTCCTCATTGAGCAGTCTGCCCTCCCTTGGGAAGCTCCACTCTTCCCCACCAAGTAAATAACAATAATTTGGGGGGACATATTTATATTAAAATTATTCATTGTTTATCTGAAATTTAAAATTTAACTGGTCTCCTGTATTTTTATTTGCTTCATCTGGCAACTACTCCCTGGGTCATTAGCTGACATTGGCAGCACAGACCTCGTTCTAGGGTCGAAAACGTGAGAGGAATGTGGTAGATTCCAGAGTCACATTTCTACGGGGCAGGTCTGATTTGGCCTAAAAAACATATTCCCTTCCCATTGCTTGTCTTTTGCTTAAAGAAACTTCTCTTCGTCAGCACCAGTGTTTGTTCCAATTGCAGCTCTGCCCTTTCCAGGATGTGAAAAGAACAAACATTACCATTTACAGTTAGAATGTTCATTTTATTTGTTTCTATACGATCCAGATAGTGAACAATATGGAAAGTAAAGGGGAAATTTTTGTTATGATTTGCATAATTTTCAGTCTCAACTTTAATATCTTAATATTATTTATTAATAATTAATAATAAATGATCACTTTACTTCATTTTTAATATGGTATATTGCTTATACTCTGGTATAAATTTTCACATATCATCATTTATCTCAAAGACCCTATTAAAACACTACCAGTTATTCAATTTTCTACTAGTTCAAAAAGTTACAAAATTAAAAAAAAAAAAAACTACTCAAGATCTTTGTCTATGGTGTGTCTCTCTGTTTTACTCAATCATTCATCAACACATTTTTTAAATACGTATAATGGACCAGGCGTTTGATAGGTACCGTGTATGAACAGTGTAAGACCCTTCCACTGGCTTTCTGAACTTCATACTTTCAAGGGCACTACAAATGCTGGCAATTTGTATTAGTTATTGATATATAACAAATTAACCCAAGTCTTAGTGGCTTGAAACATTTATATCTCCCTGTTCTGTAGGTCAAGATCTGGGTGCAGCTTATCTGGGTCCTTGGCTCCAGAGTCTCTCACAGGCTGCATCAGTGTTGCCAGGGCGCCTCTCATCTGCAGGCTTGAGTGGGGAAGGAGCTGCTCTAAGCTCACCCATGTGGTTGTTGGCAGCATTCAGTTTCTCAAGGGTTGGTGGGCTGAGGGCCTTAGTTCCTCACTGCCTCTCAGTTTCTTTTCACAGAGGCCTTTCTACACAGCAGCTTAGAACATGGCAGCTAGTCTCTGTCAGAGCAAACAAGCAAGAGGGTCAGAGAGTGCCAGCAAGACAGAAGTCACAATCTTTTTTGACTTAATCATGGAAGTGACATCCTAATGCTTTTGCGATATTCTATTTGTTAAAAGGAAGTCTCTAAGTCCAGCCCTTAGGAGAAATTACTGTTAGGGGCAAAAACTAAAGTCGCCTTTAATATACTTTAATCTCTGGCTTTTGTTTCCCAAAAAGTCTGATGTCATTGAAGTGATTACTTTGAGGTACAGAGGAGAACAGAGGGGAATGCTTTTTAAGTTACAGAGAGGGGATAGGAGAGATTTCCCTAGGAGTAAAGAAATTGAAAGTCAAGGAACCTGTTGAGAGCTACTGCCCTAGGATTGAGTGGGGTGAGGGATCAGAGTTGATCTTAAATGGATTTAAAGACAATAACTGGATATTTCTTACACACTTGTATAAATTTATGAACTCACAGCCACTTATGATATTTGTTAATGTTTATTCACTTTAAGAGTAGATATGTGATTGAGACAGGTCTAACACCAGTGTTTGAAACTAAGTGCAAAGTCATTTTATAGATTTAAATCTTGATGTGTCAAATTTAAATTGGTTGTTCGTAGAATTTTGTAAAGCCTATTAAATCATGTTAGGTAGAATTCCTTCCACAACAATTATTGATACTTCCACCAGACTTAACATTCCTTTTCATAATTATTTTCCATTACATGAAATGCTGTCTATAGACCAGAACAAATGAGTTTTTGCTCATTTAACTTGCTATTTTTCATTATCAGAATCTGGTGTTTATTGGACTTGGGAGAGAAAAATATTATAAACATTTTCAAGTTTGAGATAAAATCCTAGTAAAATGAACAAAAGTAATGATACATCCCATGGCTCGTTCTTAATTCTATTGCTCCTTCCATTTGAAAAAATTCAATTATTTAGTATTACCTCTTGTTGCCTCTACCTCGGACCTCGTAACTAAGTTCCATTCCCACTGCTGCTGTCCTAGGTGGAGCCAGCGGTCTCCCCGCCTTGCCACTCTTGCCCCTCAAACCCACCCTCTACCCAGCAGGAGAGGGATCCTAAAACAAACAAAATCAGATCACACCACTCCCTTCTCAAGACCCACCCAAGGCTTCTCATCCGAATAAAGCACAAACTCCTCACGTCCCCCCAGCCAGCCTCTCAACGTCAACGCCACTCTCCTCTCACTCTAGGCCATCCTTTGTGCTGGTCCTCATACTTACTAAACTCTAGAGCCTACTTCAGCTGAGTCAAGCACACTAAAAAACAAACAGGTGAATAAACAAAAAGCAAATCTGCCTGAGGTAGTCAGAGCGTGCATATTGATTATTTTCAAGAGCTAAACTTTCCCTTAGCTTTTGCCTGGATCCATTCAGGTTCTGTCTCATGTATTAGCTCTTAGTTCATTCAGGCAAATGACTGAATGTAATTGAGGATCTCGTGTGGCCAGTAGACTAATGCAGCCTTCTCTGCCGTTACTCTCCAAGGTGAGTGAAGATGACCTGTTTGGCTGTTCAGCTAATCTTTTGCTGAGAGTTAAAAGACTCTTCATGTATCTGTTTGATGAAGTTTAGCAGTAATATGTATCTATGGGCCAGATATTTCATGGTCTTTAGAGACTGGACAGTGGATTGTGAGCCTGAGGCAAATTTATTTGTTATTAAATTCTCTCTTCTGCAGCTCCCCAGTCCTCATGAGTAGACATGTTCTAGTTTTCAAAAATAACCTACCTGTCAACAGCTTTGGAAGTCTCCCATTGGCCATGTTCTTAAAAGGAGATACATTTTCTTGGTTAAACAATACACCATTGCACTGAGCAGGCTTGAATGGGATGGAGAAAATGGAATTATTAATCATTCTCAATGCTGTTCAGAAAATGTAATTTCTATTTTAGCAAAGCAAATCATTTCTCTTTGGTTAAATGGCAAAGGTGGACTCTAAACTCTCCTTACCTTTGGGTCATGCCTGAGAGCCTAAGTCTGTGAAGATTCCATAGGGCCCATTTCCTTCTCAGTGGTATTCTTTCTCCCAGTTGTCTCTGCATGGCAGACAGAGTTGAGGCCAAGTTTAGGCCACCTTTCCTGGAGATTTTATGTTATGACTCTTCTAGTTCTCCCAGAGCACATCTTGCCTAATGGACTTCAAATTCTCAGAAGGAGACTGAGACTATGTCTAAGCTGTAGAAATATATATTAAGAGATGATGAAAACAAACACAAAATGGTACATTAAAGGCTTTCATCACTTCCTCCAGAGAGTCCAAGAAATACCTATTAGGCACCTACAGTATGCTTAGCACTTGGCTAGAATGAACATGCTATTTATTTGGGCATTCAGCAATGACAAATATACAACAATGAATAATATATAGCATGATAGAAGACAAAAATCAGAGACTGTAGGAACCAAAAGGATGGAGATCAAGAGGACTGAGGTCATCAGCAAAGCCTTCAAGCGTCTTCAATAATAAGAATGATTTGCCTAGAAGCCAAAGCCTTGTTTTCCTTATGAAGCCTACATGATAGCTTCTCTGTGTTGTTTTGTTTTTTTCAGCAGACATTCCACTCCCTCAGAAATGTCATCATTTAGGCCACGGCTGGCTCCCTCTAAAGAGGCCTAAATCCTCCTCTGTCCTATCTACCTGGGGACTCCAGATATTTGCAATGTATGGTTGGGCCTATGGAACCATCCAGTCTAATTTCTGCCTTCGAATTTGGACTCAGGTTTCTTTGGAGGCAACCTCATAACTTCTTACCAACAACAGGTTTAGAACCTGCAGAGGACTGATCAGAAATCAGTGTCCTCTGTCCAGGAACCTCAGGATGGGAGCTGAAGGGCATTTTCCTAACTCCCAACACCACTAGTAAACCGTGACTCCTGCACGCTCATGCAAAAGCCCTCTCTCTTTGAAGTCTCAGGCCTTTCATCTTTCTCCTCCTTGTAGCTGTCAGAACTGGTCACTCTTCCAGACTCAGTAATGACTGTGGACTATGGCTCATGTCTTCTTCTTCTTCCAAGCCCCACCGTCATTTTTGAAAGGAGCAGTCTTTGGACTCAAAGAAACTGGGTTTGAAACACAGCTCTACCCTCTACCAATTGTGTGACCATAGGCAAGTTGCGTAACTTCTCCAACCTTTAGATTCCCCTGTGTAAAACATAATAATGGTGCTTACTTCAAAAAGGCTGTGAGACAATGCACGTCAGTTGCTCACCACAATGGACAACTCATAGAAAGTGATAAATAAATGTTGCTTATGAGGATGGCTATAACGTGGACAGAACGACAACACCCTCTGCAGCTCTACCAACCCCCACACCACTCGGCCCCTTTCAGCTTTGGGCTACACTGCAGTGATCTGAATTGCTCCTCCTGCACAATCCTAAAGATCTACAATTTTTTGCACCACTTTTTTCTATTACTCTAGCCCTCTTATTTCTATACTCACATTATACCTGTCCTTCAATTTTTCCTGATCCTCAGTTCCTCCTTGTTCTCCCTCCTTTCTTTTCTATGTCTCAAAGAAGTATAGACCTCATGATGTTATTAATAACATTCTTTGACAACTCTTGCTTCCTCGTCTTTCCTCTGCATCTTTCTGGCAAAACCCTACTGCTAAATCAAACCAGCTGACTACCTCTTCTGTTTTTATACCCAGTCTCTGGAGAGCTATTAGAAAAATAAAATTATCCTTCAGTGAGGATCTATAAGTTTACAGTCTCCAGCCTAGCTCTGGTGAGCTGCCTCTGCCACGCCTCACATTTCAGCCGACAGCATTCTTCTCGAGTTTTCTACATATCACCTCTCTGAAGGCTCCCAGATGAGACTCTTGCTATCTACATCATGGGAGGAGCTTCCTTAACTTTCTGCTACGTTCTCTCTCAATCCTATCCTAATTCCTCCTCCTCCAATTATATAGATCCACATGCCCTTGTAGTAGAAGATTCTGTACCACATCCTTTCCTATTTCCTTAGGGATGTCATCCCAGTGTTCCTCTCAGCTCTCTTCTGCTGCTTTACCCTGCCTCCACCTCCTTGCTTTCTCTCTCAGAATATAAATGTGTTCAGGATCTTCTCTCCTTCACCTGCTCCCCTTCCCCAGACACTATTGACTATACTCAGTTTGAAACATTCCTCTTGGTGTTTCCTGTTATGAATCTCCGACCTCTCCTTCCACCTCCTCTTTTCCTCCCTCTCTTCCTCCTCCTTCTCCTGCTTTTTTGTCCTTCAGTAAACGTATGAACATTTTTTCAAGGTTCTATCCGCAACCCTTTCCTATTGTTATTCTGTGTCATCTCATACAGAGGTGATAGTCACAATATTAACAACTGGCACGGCTGGGCACTGACAAATCGGAACACGCTGGCCACAGCATCTGATAGAGCTGTGCCAGAGCATACCAACTGAGCATTAGCCCTGACTCTATGGCACCAATGGTCACCTGTGTCCCAGATATGTAGTGCCATCCGAAACCTCTTACATAAATCAAAGTGGACACACTCACTGGGACATATCACAGGTACAACAAGTTTAACATTTCCAAAATTGAGCTCTTCTTTCCCTCTTTTCTCTTCTCCAAGTGTTCCTTCTGAACTTCCTGTACTTCTACTGATGGGGAACGACACCTACTTAATCCTGAGCAAAACTGTCTCACCACTGTGATCTTGGGTCCATTTTCTACCTTAGCTGCGGTGGGAATACAAATATATATATATATTTTTTGGTGAGGAAGATTAGCCCTGAGCTAACATCTGTTGCCAATCCTCCTCCTTTTGCTGAGGAAAATTGGCTCTGGGCTAACATCCATGCCCATCTTCCTCCACTTTATATGTGGGACGCCTGCCACAGCATGGCTTGATAAGTGGTACATAGGTCTGTGCCCGGGATCCAAACCTGTGAACCTCAGGCCACTGAAGCGGAGCAGGTGAGCTTAACGACTACGCCACCGGGCCAGCCCCAAGAATACAAATCTTAAACTGTGAGCTTCCCTGCTAAAATCCCGCAATGGCTTCTTAATGCTTTTAGGATAAAATTCACACTCCATAAGTCACACGAGGCCCTTCAAGGTCTAGCCTCTGCCTACCTCTTTAACTCCACCTCTCAGCATCTCCCTCACCACCCTTAACCCTTTGTGCCCTCCCCTCCATGCTAGATGGAACGCCAAATACCAGCCCCAAAAATCATTCTGATTTTTGCCTTGTACTTTTCCACAGCATCTCTTGGCTGCCTGGACCATCGTTGTCAGCACCGACTCACCCTGACATCTTTGTTAGAATAGCTCCTGCTCACCTTTAAAAACCTAGTCAGATAGATCATTTCTTTCAGGAAGACTTTCTTGAGCTCCCCGCTGTCCAGTCTGGGTTAAATATACTCCCCGTTGCTCTCATTACACTTCGTGTTTACCTCTTCCATTTCACTAATCAGAAATTATTGTATCCGCCTCTCTAGCTCTTCCCTACAATGTGAAGTCCTTGAGGGCAGCCTGGCTTAGTGCTCGGCACACAGTAGGAGCTCAACAAGAGTTTGTGGGTTGAAGGGCTGATACAATTTTCCAAGCAGGAAAATTGTAAATGATGAACACCAACACATTGGGTCTGTTCATTGTTGCTGTGTGGGTTTTGTTTATCATTTGAAAAGGCTTGAAATTAGTGATGCAGATAACACTGCCTGGTCCTTGTTCAGTGTTTGGAGAAACTAAGACACACAGAGTGTCCCCCAGGAGTTTCTGAAAATCAAAAACCGATTAGAGGGCTCTGTGAGAACCTGCTGTGTCCCTTGGGTACCCATAGTGCTTAATGAATCTAGACTGACTACCTTTCTCTAGGCTTTGCCCAAACAAGCCCAGATGCTTTTAGTTTCATTTGCCACTGTCCTCCTTTCTAGATTTTTCTTTCATAGAGTAGACATAGTAGAAAATGGACATGACTAACATTCTCAAATAACTTGTTTTATATTTTGGGTACTTTCTCAAATCCTGCCTCTATTTTAATCATTTCAGTAAAACTAAATAACTTATCTTTTTATGTTTCTCTGTTGCCTTGTAATTTTGTTATATCAAAAGTGTGCTCCAGAAAAAAATTGTGATTTAGCTTTTTGTTCTGGATCCTATATTGCTGCAGCCATTTGATTTAAAATTCTAGAGAGGGATGCTGCACTTACAAGAGACCCAAGCCACTGTGTCTCTGGGGACTTGGGGGTGGTGGCAAGCATGTGGGTTAAATACAGGTCTGTGAGCAGTAAAGGAAGAGGTCGCCTTTAGTCCTCAGAGGAGGCAAGGTAATTTGGAGCAGATTAACCGCATGGTAGTAAAGGACTCTTTCTTCAGAATCGTCTTTTAAATTATTGTCCAAATTGTGGTTAAAACATTCCCTCACTTGCCCTGCCATTCTCATCTCTCACTGCCCCCAAGGGAGATTATCAAAAAGTGGAAAAAATTAATTTCTCAAATTCTTAAAAAGATAGAAGCTCAAGTCTATTATATTCGGGCACTTTATCCTTCTTGTGCAAATTCTGTTGATGGTAATTGAATTCTGCTTATGATTGAAATGCAGAGAACTCTTCTTCCGTCATGTGATCCTTGCTGAGGTTTCCTGATCTTATTATCTGTCTCAGACCATTCTCATTTTATTTATTTCTAAGGCTAAGCACCAGTAGGCCTTGTGTGATGTTGTGCATGTCCAAATGGCAAAGCTGGTATTTATCAATTTCATATTAGCATTAAGGAATGTAACGGAATTAGTACTTATTGATCACACATGATGTGCTAGAATAGTGCTAGGAGCTTATATTTGCTATTTCATTTAATTCTCACCATAATCTAGTGACGAAGAGATTATTTTCATCCTATTAGATAAGTACACTGGGGTTCAGAAAGCGTGAGTAATTTAATTTGACCAACAGAGCACGGAAGGCGGGGGAACCTGGATTTGAATACAATTATGGTTGAATCTGGAAGCCCATTATCATTCTACCACACAATGCTACATCATATTGTGACAAGGGAGTATTACAAAATTTAGTAATTTCCCTTTTATTCTTATTGATTTTTTCCTCTTAAAAATGTCATTGTAGGGGCCGGCCCAGTGGGGTAGTGGTTAAGTTTGCAAGCTCTGCTTTGGCGGCCTGGGATTCGCAGATTCGGATCCCAGGCGCAGACCTACGCACTGCTTATCAAGCCATGCTGTGGCAGGCGTCCCACGTACAAAGTAAAGGAAGGTGGGCATAGATGTTAGCCCAGGGCCAATCTTCCTCAGCAAAAAGAGGAGGATTGGCAACAGATGTTAGCTCAGGGCTAATCTTCCTTACCAAAAAAAAAAAAAAAATTCATTGTGGTTCCTAATGGATTCTCTATGTCTCTTATAAACTGCTTTGGAGGATACTGTGTGTGCACATATACATACATGGATATGCATTCGAAATTAGAGATAGTTTTGTTTATACATTAGGATATTTAGCCAATAGCATTCTCTACTGAGCATTTTTCTCTTTTCTATACTTCTCAATTTGACACATTTATAAGATGGTTTATAACTTAAAAAATCAAAATGTGCAACAACAAATAGCTTCTCTGCACAACTTTGGTATAGTTGACGTGGTCCAAACTCTTCTGCTCTTCTTTATCAGTCTGCATCTCCTTCCAACCTTATTCTCCTCTCCTCGTCATTGTGTTCCCCTCCAACTTTGTCTCGGTTGACACCGATTCCCAGCTGACTCCACCCTGTTGGCCCCCTTCTCTTTTCCTGGGCTAGCTTGTCTTCTTTTCTATGAAAACTTTCTCTATCTACTCTCATCTTTGATCTCCTTTTAGTCAGAACCACACAGTTGAAACAGTGAGATAAAGGGTAAGTGATTGTTAGAAGTATTTCTATCACCAAAATAAAAAAACAAGGACATTGGTTTATGAAGTTTTTCTTTTTGAAACTCATCCTTGATGGTTGGACAACGCTGGTATATGGTGAGCCCTCAACAAATATTTCCAGGTTGTTGGTCACAGCTATCTATGAGGCTATACAAACATGGCGACTATACAAAATGGCCTTTTAACTGTTGTTGGTTTCCGTGTCATGCACTTTGAAAGTGACCAACCCAGTGCATGGGATGAGGCCTCCCATCGGCCAGGCATATCAAGAGTAGAAGTCTTTAGTGAGGAAAGGCTGCTTAGTACAAGGAATACTTTGGCATTATTTAGTGTCAAGTTAATTAAATGGTGTGATGTAAATCATAAGCAGGGTCTCACGTTACTCAATGATCTTTTTAGCTTTATTGTTCTTCTGTCCTAAACAAACCCAGTGCTTTGGCCTCCTAACACCAGCTTTGTGCCATTCACCCCAATCACAATCTTTTCTCCATTTTCACTTGCTGAAATTCTTTAAGGTGTATGTGTGCTGGGGTCCAGCCCCATGGCTTAGCGGTTAAGTGTGTGCGCTTGGCTGCTGGTGGCCCAGGTTCGGATCCAGGAGAGCACTGACGCACTGCTTGTCTGGCCATGCTGAGGCGCCGTCCCATATACAGCAACTAGAAGGATGTACAGCTATGACATACAACTATCTACTGGGGCTTTGGGGAGAAAAAGGGAAAAAAAGGAGGAGGATTGGCAATAGATGTTAGCTCAGGGCCGGTCTTCCTCAGCAAAAAGAGGAGGATCAGCATGGATGTTAGCTCAGGGCTGATCTTCCTCACACACACACACACAAAAAGTCTATGTGTGCTTCCAGAGCATCCCATACTTCTGTTAGCAAAGCATTTACAACAATTTAAATTGTGTGTGTGGCTGGATAATATATCATAGCATCCCTGTGAGGCTATTATATGCTCGTTGCTTCAGAGGAGCCATGTGGGGAGCAGAAAGCAAAAAGCTTCTTCAGCATTCTGTAGAGAGACGAGCTTCCCCTCGTGCCAGAATTTGCTATTGTGCTCACCAAAACCTCTTTCTTTTTTCTCTTGGACACACAGCTAGATGACATTTTCCAGACTCCCTTGGAGTCACATGAGACTATAACTAAGTCTGATCCATGGAATATTGACAAAAGTGATGTTTGCTTCTTCCGTGCTTGGCCCATAGAAACCTCCCAAGCAGTCCTCCACTCTCCATGTCTCCTCTTCTGCTGGCTGCATGGAGAGGATGCTGAGGACCTAGGGGACAGTGGAGTCACAAAGTGGAGGGAAATTAGGGAAGCAGAAAGACCTGATATAGACGGGTTTGTGGAATCTGAGAACAGACGTAGAACAGATCGGTAGCAGAACTTTACCAAAGAAGCAGGTATGTAGTGAATCTAGGGTCCCAGAACACCAGACAGCAGAATAATTCCTACCCCTACAAGCACAGTTCAGACACAGTGTACAGAACTACTGGACCTGAAGGCCTCACAGACGGGTCAGGGGCCACTTCTCAGTGGTGACTGCATGGGCTGATATCAAGCATCAGTTGGAATGCTGGATGTCTCAGCAGATACCAGTGGACAGATAGCCTCGAGTGGCCTGAAGGGACAGTGTTGCCCTTCCCCACCCCTCCCCACCACCTCCTCAATACTTTGTAGGACTCACCTCCAAAGTTATATGCAACCCACAGAAAGAGGAGGACCCTAAGGGGCTGAGATGAAGTTTCTGCTACTCTTGGTGAATGAGAGCTTGAAATATAAAGTAGATTGAGTTCCAGAAAAATTACGAAATATATATGTTTTTCACCACTGAGTAAGAGGACTAAGATTTATCCCCACTCCATCATTTGCTTGTCTGTCTTTCCTGCTGTACTGTGAGCTCTGAGTCAGGGCCTGACTGCTTCTCCAGGATGTCCCCAATGCCCAGCACGTGGTAGGCACTCACGGACTGTTCACCCATGTGTGAACAACTGAACAGTCTGTGGGCAAGAGAGTGGTCCCATTTCTGTCTATCAATGGTGGCTGTGGGAAATAACAACATCAGCAAGAGCAGAGAACCAGATTGGGAGAGACTTCTGGGAATTTTGTTCTTTTCTTCTAAAGGTCAAAAAGCTAAAAGCCACTGAGTCTATTTCCTGGGAGACGACATTAGCTACCGGGTCTTAAAATAAAAATTACCAATGGCCAAACACTGTTTTCTGTGTGAAAAGCTTCCTCTCATCCATGTTTAACTCTTATGGTATTAAACTCAGAAGACAATAAGCAGATGTTCAGTGCCAGACTTCCACTGTGATATTTGTTTTTATAAAAAACAAGCTTATGCATTTCATATACTGTCTCTCTATAGTTTTGATTTCAATCGTAGTGAGCACAAGCAAGTATCAATAGTGTTTTTATATGAGCTGGAAATTCTACATTTGTTAAAGACTTGAGTGGTTATTTTTGATGTACGACGATGTAAGATAATTTCATTACTGGGTTTTCATTTTACATGATAATTATAATCACAACAGTAATTATCAACATTGTCATGGTGGGAATCATTTATTGAGTACTTACTTGGAATATTAGTTGTTTTTTTAATTACTTTTGAACCTATGGTTTAATTGGCTTTGAACCTATGCCTAGAGAAGAAGGAGGTGTCCTTTCCCCCATCCCTCTATGGATCACATCTAGAGAGGTGTATGGGGGCAGCAGAAACTCCCAGAGTGATCTAAAGGAATCAGAGTTTTGGGGGCTGGTGCCTCACCCTCCTGAACATAGCCTAGGAAGGTGCCAAAACAAAGAGAAGCTCTGAGTTCAGGACAGTAGTGGGTTGAATTGTGGCCCCCAAAGGATAGGTCCACTCAGAACTTCAGAATGTGAACTTATTTGGAATAAGCGTCTTTGTAGATGCAATTAAAGTAAGGATCTTGAAATGAGATCATCCTTGATTAGGTTGGGCCCTAAATCCAATGACAAGTGTCCTTATAAGAGAAAGAAAAGGAAAAATACAGAGAGAAGAAGGCCATGAGAAGATGGAGGCAGAAATTGGAGTTATGCAGACCTAAACCAAGGAACGCCAAAGATTGCCAATAGTCAGCAGAAGCTTGGAGAGAGGCATGAAGCAGATTCTCCCTCAGAGTTTCCAGAAGGAACCAACCCTACTACACCTTGATTTCAGATTTCTGGCCTCCAGGATTACGAGACGATAAATTTCTATAGTTTTAAGCCATCGAGTTTGTGATAATTTGTTACATCAGCTCCAGGAAACTAATACAAGAATGGAACCAGACAGGAGCATCAGTGGTGAGGGAAGGCACCTGAGGGCAGCCGTACAGGGTCTCATCCTGCCGAGAGGTGCACAGACAGCAGCTAGGCATCCCAGGCCAAGTGGTGGTTCTCCAGCAGAGAGCTCGAGTGGCCTAGAAGAGGCCTCAGGCCAGGATAGGGGAAGATTAGATTGTAGAAACCTTGAGCCCAGCGGCAAGGGCTTGGACTCCTCCATTCTCAGCGACAGATGCCAGCATGGTACAAGAGCAGCTCAGCCACTGCACAGGGAAACTGGTAAGGACTCAAGTATAGCAGGTGTGTTACCAGCGGCCAGGAAGAATGAGGGACATCATGGAGGAAATCTTCAGGGCCTGGGGGAGAGCATAGAGCCCGAGAACCTCTCTGGCCACTGCCAAGGCATGATGTGAGCTGTCTATGGTGTTTTGTTACAGGAGGAAGAGAAGAGAAGGGGGAGGAAAGAAAGCCTGAAGACTGAATATTTACCCAAAAGAGACCAAGTGTTTACCTGAAAGACACTATTTTATATTGGAAGGAAAAGTTACCTTTAACTGACATGCTTAAGTCCTCCCCCAGTACTAGTCACATCAGTGGCTCAAGGAAAAGATGAATTACAGGAAACAATCTACTTTTTTTCACATCTGAGTTTGTGTGAATTCAGGAGTTCTATACTTCATCTCCCACTTTTTTGGGATGAGGTCTTTTCTGGAGACTCCTGTGCCTCCCATGATGAGATCCCTGGTGGTTCCAACTACCTCCCCGCAAAGCTTTCAGATGGCTCAGACAGAGTGGGATCCTAGTGGGAACCTAGTGTAAACTCCAGGTGAGACTTTGCCTAATGTGTAGAGTGCTCAACAGGGTGAGTTCCTTTTCCTTATTGTCCCCTCCCTAACTTTGTATCATGAAAACTTTCAAATATGCAAAATAGTTGAGAATAGTTCAATGAATATTCTCATACTCCCTGCTCACTTAGATCCAATAATTGTTGACATTTTACTATTCTCTCACTCTCCTCATATATATGTATAGATGCATATATATATGTTTATATACACACACATATATACACATACATATATGTGCTTTATTGAAGTATAATTGACAAAAAATAAACAGCATATATTTAAAGTGCACAATTTGATAAATCTGACATATGTATACACCCATGAAACTATCATCACAATCAAAATAACAAACATGACCATAACTTTCACCCTAAAGTTTCTTTCCACCCCTTTATGATACCTCCCTCCCCACTACTCATCCACAGGCAACTTCTGATCTGTTTTCTGTCACTATAGATTAATTTCTATTGTCTGGAATTTTATGTAAATGGACTCATCCAATACATTCTCTTTATTGGGGAGGCTTCTTTAACTCAGCATAATTATTTTGAGATTCATCCAGGTTGCTGCATGTACTAATAGTTCATTTCTTTCATTGCTGAGTAACATCCTATTGTATGTAAACCATAATTCATTTATCCGTTCACCTGTTGATGGAAATTTCCGTTGTTTCGACAAGTAAAGCTACTGTAAACATTTCTGTAGAAGTTGTTGTGTAGACATATGCTTTTATTTCTTTTTGGTAAATATATGGGAGTGGAATGACTAGGTTATATTACCATATGTGTATGTTAACATTTCAAGAAACTCCCAAGTTGTTTTCCAAAGGGGTTATACCAAGTTACACTTCCACCAGGAGTGTATGAGAGTTCCAGTTTCTTCAAATCCTTGTCAACACTTGTTATGTTCGATCTGTATAATTTTAGCTATGCTAGTAGATGTGTAAAGGATTCTCCTTATGGTTTTAAAGTGGATTTCCCTAATGTCTAACGATGTTGTGCATCTTTTCATGTGTTGCTTTACCTCTTCCATGTGTCTTCTTTGCTGAAGTGGCTGTTCACATCTTCTGTCTTTTTAAAATTGGCTTGATTGTCTAATTATTGGGTTGTAAACGTTCTTTATATATTCTAGGAAGACATTCTCTATTGGATATATGTTTTAGAAATGTTTTCTCCAAGTGTGTGGCTTGCTTTTTCGTTTTTCACAGCAGTGTCTTCTGAAGAACAAAGTATATAATTTTGATGATGGTGAGGCACCCGGTTACTGCCTGTATAGATCTGGGAGGTACACCATAGCTCTGGAGCCGACAGGTGCAGAAGCGGTGGCTTCACCTGCGTTGGAGCTAAGGCAGGAGGTTCCTGAAGCTAACAGCAGCAGCAGCTGTTTTCTGATTCTCTAATGTGTTGGTCCTTTGCCTGTTTGCCCCTATTCCTCTCCCAACCTGCTGTGCCCTCTGTTGTAGGGGGCAGAGACTGTAAAACCTACATTTTGCAGGTTCCCTCTCCAGTTGGTGCCTGGTTAGACTTGGCCAATGGGTGCCAATGTAGGGAGATTAGCAAGGCAGGAATAGGGCAGAATGAATTCCAGCCTTCTTCCAGCGTCTGGAGGTGTAGCAGCAGCGGCAGCAGTAACTACAGTGGCTGCGGCTGCAGTAGCAGTAACTGGCCGAAGGGCAGGCTCCCAGCTCCTGTACAGGCAGCTCAGCTCCTACAGGAACCTCAGCAGCACAGTGATCCTTGGCTCTGGGTAACGCTAGTTCTCCTTTCGGCTCCTCCAGCTATGGTTGGTCATGGTTTTCTGTGGTTAACAGATCTTTAGAAAAACTTATTTTTCTTGTTTCTTCTTTACAGCCCTTCTAACACCCGTGCAATCAATGTGTGTATTAAATGTCCTGTTTGAATGTTGAGAAAGTTTCCTTTTTCCTGATTGAGCCTCACTGATACATCTTACCTCTAACTGTGGCAGAAAATGCTGTTCCCTGCCAGGCTAGTTCTGAAGAGCTGTTCTAGGAAACATTCCTGGAGCCTCCACCTAAAGACTCTCCTCCAGCCCTTCTTCTCAATTATTTAGGAAGCAACAAATTTCCTACACTAAACCCTTTCTGCTTAACATAGCCAGAGTGATTTCCATTCTCTGCAGCTGAACTCCGACTGAAACAACAAGATTCTGGATTCAAAGTCTTGGTCATCTTTCTAATACTGTGTCTCCAAAACATCTGTACACCCATCTCTCCAGCCTAGCCTCACGCTGTGGCCAATGAGCCATACGTACATTCTAGTGACCAGACATCCAAAATCTCTGAGTGTCCCAAGTGTGACCGCTGATTGCTGGCGAGGACACGGGGCAGACAGGTTGGGGGTGTTTGTGGGTTTCACTTTGTTGGGTATCTATGACCATAATTGATGAGCTACAAAATGTCATTTGGGGGTGATTTCTTTATCTATTTTGCACACATTAACAGAAGAGGAAGTGTGCCAGATGTGCACACAAGTTTTAATCAGACAGATGTGGGTGAATCCAGCTCCTCCACTTATGGCCTGCAGGTTAACCTCACGTAGTCTTAGGTTTCTCATTGGATGAGAATGAAATGTCAGTAACAACCTTACAAGGTTTTTGTACAGGATTAAGTGAGATAACCTATGTGTGTATATGTAAGACACTTAGCTTAGTGACTGGCATACAGTAAGTGTTCAATAAAAATGTAGCTATTAGGCTTCTGAACTTGCAACATAGTTTTTGCCTGTAGGTGTACTTTTTAAGTATATGGAGGTGCAAATTACAATTTAGACAAGTCCACTAAACTTTGATGAGGCTGCCTGGGCCAGGGCCAGTCTGTGTCACTGAATGCTGTGACTTCTCCTGAGATGCAAACCTAGAGGTCTGCTTTCAAGACTAGATAAGAAAACAGCTGCTTCCTCCTGCCAGCCACAGTGGTGGTTGGTCGTTCAGGAGAGAGCCTGAGAGGAGCACATTAGGGGAGCCCACGTGTGCTCCCGGCTGGTGTCATCCACGGACCTTACACAGTAGGCAAATGTGGTCACCGCCATTTTACAGAAGACTGTAAAAGGCTGCTGATGAATGTGTTCCATTTTCTCAGCAGAGTGCAAGTTTGAGTTTGGGGACAATTTTGGGGGAAAGTCTCCCTGAACTAGGGCTGTTTCTGGGGGTATGCCTACAGACTGCCGGAAATGATTCTCTCCTAAGAGAGAATCTGCCTGGTCCACTAATGTGAGAAGCTTATTTTCTATGTCACACACTGCTGATAGCCTACTCAATGGTTGTTCCCCTTCCTCCTTGATAACAAGATCCAATTTATTTGGACTACAGCTGTCCCAGCCTCAGAGGATAAATCACGACTGAACTAAGTCAATCATAACAATCCCATTCCCCTTTGTAGATGATTGGGTTAGGGATCTAGCCAATGGCATAAGAAGTCCAGGAAATATCTTCCTTCCTGCTGCAGAAGAGTCACACAGAGAGAATGCTCCCGTTCTGTTCTACCACATCCTTCTTGCTTTGGACCTTTTCTTGTGAAGTTGGGATACTTGGAGCTGCTGCAGCCATCTTGCAACCATAAGGTCAAGAGAATCACAGAGATGCACACGTAGAGCTCTTAATTGATCCACTGACCTCACCCCAAAAGTGCCTACCTCCAGACTTCTTGTTAAGCGAGATTATAATCAAGGGACTGGTCTGTTACACTGCTCTGACCCTGATTCAGTCTGGGTTCTGTTTGATGTCCTAGTCCGAGTTTGAGGAGATAATTTAGTACTAGGTCTAGTTGGTAATGTATGCTTAAATGTTGCTCTCAAATCCTTCTCATTATACTCTCTGTACCAGACTATGCTTTATAATATATGGCAAAGGAGTCTCCACAGATAGATATTTTCTGTCTCTGAATCATCCTGGTACAGAGGAAGATTGTGAAGAGTGTGGCTGCTCCTGATCCTGGTGTGTCTTTGGTAAACATGTTCATTCACACAGCTGTGTTGGGGCAGCAGAGATATCCATATTGAGAGGTCTTCAGTATTATTGCTAGTTGGTTGTAGACAAAGTCATGCTTGCTGTCATAGCCTTGTTAATTGATCCCATAAAAAAACGAAAAAACCAAAAAAAATCCACAAAAAATGCAAACAATATCTTCCTGATGGTTATATTTCTTTATTCTTTATATTGGCTTTTTACAGTGTTTCTTTTCCATCTTGGTTTTTTTTTTAATTCTTGAAATCTGCTGCATGCTTGACACAAAAAAATGTGTTTTGCTTGTCCTAATGGCTAATTACTTGAAGTGGGAAAAAAAATCTCAAATACAGACTGATTAACAACATAAGCTTGGAAGTTACCACCCACACGTGAAGCCGCTCTTCTTCAGTGAAAATATTTCACAGAATTACATGAATCCACAAGAAGCTTAAACCATATCTTTTGGGAGAAGATGAAGCAGGCTTCCTGTAGAAAGACTCTAGTGACCTCTATTTAACCACCCTAAAGACCTTTTTATATGTTTATTGCCGTGGCGTAGTTTAGAGTCAAGAATGAGCAGTGAAACTGCTTGAATTTTTGCTCAAATAAGCTGAATGGATGTGCATATTTAATAGGGAGTTTTAGAAAAAGTTATTCTAAGCCAACAATATGCCATAAAATATAATATTTACCCACAATACCATTTTAATAACATCCTGGGAACTTGTAAAGGAAACTTTCCCGTTTTTAAGAGAGATATCTTGGTTTTGTTTTGATTATGAAAGTAACATATGCTCCATGGCAAAAATTCAGACTACACATTCAAATGTCCAGATGTATAGTGTGGAAATTGCCCTGTAAGCTCATCCTCCCAGAGACAGCCGCTGCTAACTGTTCATGCACAGACTTCAGTTTCTTATGCATACATAATATATTTATGTAAATGGGATCTTACTCAACATACTGTTTTGTAAACTGCTTTTGTCACTTAAAATATATATATTGAACATCTTGCCAAGTCAAAAGTTATAAACTTCTTCTTTTAAAACAGATGCATAATAGTCCAATGAGTGGATATACCATATTTTATTTAACCAAATAAATAAAAATTTAAAAACTATTTTAAATCTATAGGGAACATCTATGTACCTGCATCTGTGTGTACTTGTCTGATTATTTTTCTGAGGACATATTCTAAGAAATGGAGTGACTTTATGAAATGATAGTGCTTTAAAATTTTAATACATATTGGCAGATTTCTCTAGAAAATGTAGATCAATTGCACTCTTGTACATAATGAATGAGAGGACTCCCCAGTATACTTGCTGTTGCTGAGCAGTAACAATCATTTGAGTATTTGTCAATTTGAAAGATAAAAATACCACTGATGCTTTGTTCTGTATTTAAGCAATGACTAGTGAAGTTGAACATCTTTTCATTGGCTTCTTGGCCATTCGTATTTCATACTTTGTTAATTGCTTGACCACATCCTTTGCTCATTGTCAATAGGAGGGTTAATCTTTTACATGTAAAAACTTTTATATTTATATATAAAATATAAAAGTTGATATAAATATAAAAAATATAAAAGTTTATATAAATTTCTATTTATATAAACCATTGATAAGGGCATCAATTGTTTATTTTCATATATTTGTAGAAGTTACTTGCTTGTTGAAGATTGTTTACCCACTTCATTGAGAGTTAGTTACTCACATAGCTTCAGTCTTCTTGGGAGAAACAGGTGGAGTTAGACGGGTCCTCCTCTTTGCTTCTGTGGTACTTGAGACGAACATCTACTAGAACACTTGTCGTTCAGTACTGAGTGTTTTGGGACCTGACTCCTTTGTTAGACCTGTAGCTTATGGAAGGTGAGAAGAATCCCTGTTCCTCTTTGTACACTAGTACCTAACACGACCCTCTTAGAAGGTAGCCATGGAAAGTGGCAACAAAAGCAAGGCCCTTTGGCTTTCTTTTTCCTCTTTCTTCCAAGGTGCAGCCCAGGCTGAATCTGCATAATGGTAGGACATGCAGTTTTTCTCTCTTCAGTCCAATTTTGAGCGCTTACAGTATGACAACATTATACTAGTGGCAGGTGAGGCCCTCGAAAGGAAGGACTAGACTCTGCTGGTCATTTGCCCACTTTTCAATTCAAGGGAAAGGGGTCTCTCCCCAAAATTCAGAAAGTAAGAGCCAAAATGTGACAGCCACTGTCTGCATATATGGTGCTGTATATGACTGGAGAAAATTAAAACAAATGACTGATACTGGGAAGATTTATCCTTCCAATGTCTCAAAAATGATAGACATAGAAAGGATAACGCCTATGTTTTGAAAGAAAGTTAGATATTTACTCATTTATTTCTAGATGCAAATGTATCTAGCTTTTGAAGATTAGTTTTGCAGCTTTTTCTCTTTTTAATGAACATGCCAATAATGGAAATTTCTGAAGAGCTGTTGCTAAGCAATGTAGCTTGAAGCATGTAATGAAGCTTTCCCGTGACTACTTAAATGTAAAAAAGTACTAGCTAGCTTAAGTTTACTACTTCATTATCAATCTACTTTTAATGTTTGTGAGATTACATCATTCCTCCTTACCTGATTAAAAATTTTGTACAGTTACTTAAAACTGATCTAATAATCTAATGGAAGATTAAGGGGGAAATCTCCTTTGGAGGAAAACGTTTATATAGTGACAAGAAGTAAGATTTTGGTATTCAACATTGGGTTATCTGTCGTTATCTCACTGGGTGACTTTGAGCATGTCCTTCCCTCTTTCTGATCCCAAAACTGAAAGTCCCAGCCAATGTGATAAGACAAATAAAAGACATGGAGTATAAACATGGGGAAAAGAAAAGATTTTCTACATAGATTGCACTCTATTGTACGTGTTGAAAAATCTAAATGACTTTACTGACAAATTATTAGATATAACAAAATAGTTCAGCAAGTTTGCCGTATAAAAGATCAACATGCAAAACTCATTTGCATTGCCATATCAGCAAAAAGTAAATAAGAATAGAAACAGAAAAAAGATGCCATTCCAAGAGCAGCCAAAAAACCGAATGTAACCTAGAAATGAATATGTGCAAGTTATCCATGGAGAATATTAAAATACATGACTGAAGGACCTAAGAAAAAAAAAAGCTGAACAAATAGAGGTATATACTATGTTAATAGATGGGAAAAATTGGTATTGTAACTGATGTTATTTTTTCCCTGAAAAAACTTACAAACTCAATAACATTCCAATAAAATCCCAATGGAGTTGTTCATGGAACTTGACAAATGGATCCTGAAATTCATATGAAAAAGGCCAAGAGGCTTCTCATATAAAAGGCCAGCAGGAGCTAACACAATTTTGAAGAAGGCAAGGAGGAGAGGCTTGCCCTTCGGATATGAAGATAAATTATAAAGCTACAGTAACACAAGGTGATGCTTTTTCCAGAGACAAATGAAGATTAATGGAACAGATTGGTATGAAATAGAACTCAGCCAAAGCCCACACTTGATACATGACACTTGATACATGACAGGGACACTACCACAAGTCAGTAGAGAAAGGACGGGCCTTATTAAATCGTGTCCGTACAATTTAATAGCTTTAGATAAATTCAAAGATAAATTCTAGGCAGATTAGAATATAAAATAAAAAGGACAGAATTTTAAAACTCTTAGAATATAGATGAATATCTTTATAATCTCTGTATAGGCAAGGATTTCTTAAATGTAAAGACATGAGAAGGACAAAGAAAAAGTTAACAAATTTGATTATATTAACATTGAAAAGATTTTTCACTGTAAAAAGTATTTAAAAGCCTCAATTACAACCTACAGATGTGGAAAGATATTTTAATAAATATGATTGACCAACAATTAGTATCTAGGATATGTAGAAAACACCTATGAATCAATAAGAGAAAGGCAGACAATTGAATATAAAAATGGGCAAAAGATATGTGTGAATTTTCACTCACATCAGAAGAGAAGACCTGAATGGCCAATGAACACATGAAAAACAGCTCAATTTCTTGTTAGGAAATAAAAAATAAGAGTAATAATGAAATAACATCTTACACACATAAGATTGGCAGAAATGGAAAATCTTGATAATAGCACATTTTGCCAGTCTTTGGAGAAATGAGAACTCTCTGCTATGACCTTTGGATCCCAGAGGGAGGAGAGCTTAGTGGTTAAGAGCGTGGATTCTGGAGGAAGCCTTCCTCCCTTGCTAGCTGTGTGACATTGGTCAAGCTACTTTAAATACCCAGGCCTTGGCTCCCTCATCTGTGAAACACAAATGATAATAATAGCCAAACTTAAATAGAGCTTACTTTTATCAAATAGGCCCTGTCCTAAGGTACTCAGAGGGTTTGTGTAAGGATTCAGTGAAAAGCTTTAAATAGTGCCTTCCCACAGAGTGAATACTATACGAGTGTCAGGCATTTTTATTTGTTAGTATCTAGTAAAGCTAAAGCTGTCCATACACGTCAACCTGATGATTCCATTTTGAAGTGAAAACCCTTGAAAAACTCTTGCACATGTTCTCGAGGGGCCTAGATAAGAATATGTATTTAAGTATGTTTATTACAGCAAAGTAAAACTACCCAAATGAGTAAGAGGAAAATAGATAAGTAATTGGGTTGTATTCATTCAACCTTGTAAGAACTACATAACACAGCATGGATAAATGTGAAAAACATATAATGTTCACTGAAAAGCAACACACAGACTGATATATATGGTAAGATATCACTTATTTAAACACATGTAAAACAATATGATGTGTTTATGGACAAAGAGAAATGGGGCAGAAGTGAAAAAACAAGTATGGCGTACTTCACCAACTTCAAGATCATGGTTACACCATGGTAAGAGAGGGGCATCAGGAGTCAGGGGAGTCAGGGATCCAGGTTGGTGGCAATGCAGTCATATGGTGGTTTCGTTGTCTGGAACACACGACATCCTCTATTGCTACGGAAGCAGACAAGCAAGACAGGAGAAGCACTAACGGGCTTTCTACCACCTCAACCCAGAAATGTCATTTCTGCTCACGTTTTGTTGGCTAGAACTATCACTTGGCCCCACTCATCTGCAAAGGAACTGGGAAGGGCATTCTTTTGGTCAGGGCTAGTGAGGTCCCCCACATTTGGCCTGTGGACTAAATGTAGACACAGCACATTTAGCTCCAGAATAAATAACCTCACATTGTCTTCTTTTTCTCTTGATCTGAAATTCTTCAATAATTCAGTCTCCCTGAATCCCTTGATCATTGGATCTCTAATGACTGGGTCTGTCATCAAATGTCTTGAATGCCTTCACAGAGACTAACCATTTGTTTCACAGAATCACCAGATGGGAGCAGAGGTTACCAGGATTTTCTCCAACAGTGACTCAAAGAGAAAGTCGAGAGTGGTTCCACATTTTTAGAAGATTTTGTACAAGTGTCCAAAATATTTTGGATTTTAAAAAGTAAATGCTAATAGTAGTCTTCTGTAGTTATTCTTTTAAAATAATTTAGGATTTACCCCTTAGTGACTTAATAAAGCTCTTTGACGAGAGAGTTTTTGAATGAGATGCATGCTGTCTGGTAGATCATCCGCGAGCTTGGGAAGCTTTGAAAGGCTCATTCATCAAAGCCAGCAGTTTTGGCAAACTCTAAGCTACAGCTTTAATTAGCATTACGTTGCTTTCTTCAGTTTGGATTTTGCATTAGTTAAAGCAGCCAGGGAAATATTTTACTAAAATCCACCTGCTCACTCAGCATCACCTACCCCTTTGGTTTTCCATAAATAGCTCAGGATGATGAGCTGACAGTCTACTTGTTTCTGTACTCACAGCCTGGGTGCCACAATGGAACATATGGAAAGATAGAGTTTGGGGGCTTTGTGACTCTTCTTGAGCCAGGAAAGTGGGTACCTGAGGCTGTTTTCTTAGTATCTTCCCTGATCCCCATCTGGATCTCAGGTGTGGAGCTGGCCCTGTAATTAAGTCAGAGCTCTAGCTGGCTTTGATGTTGTCCTGGCATGATCTTTTACTTTTTCTGAATATTCTCAGAAACAACACTCTCATAAGTCACTCTCAGAACTTCCCAGGTCTTTCATTTAGGCACCTGTGTCAATCTGTCTTTTAATTAAGTATAGATGGTAAATAATTTGGATCTATCATTAAGCCAATTTTTATAAAGGTAAAATTGAAATACAACAAAAACTATTCTGCTAACACAGGATTTTCTGTATTTTGCAGTTAGTTTCCCCTATTATTAATATATTCTTCACTAACTTCCACTCAAGTAGTGTATGAGATTTGAGAGTTTCTCTCTAGTACTGGAGGGGAGAGAAAGAGGAACATGGAGGTGTGCCAGTTGTGATAGTGTGAGCCATTCACCATGATACGAAATAGCTTACGGGTTTATGGCAATTTGGGTGGATTCTCTTTGTCTTCCATTTTTTCTAGAGATGGATACTTAACTACGGAGAGACCTCATATCTCACAAAGCTTATTGATCCCCTTTGAACCAGTTGAGTACTTTCAACTCCTTCCAGGATAAAAAGAGAAGTAGATCCTTTCTTTCCATGTTCCACAGTCTTCTCTCTTATATAAGTGGAGCAGACAGAGCATGAATGTGTTCACCTTAAGTAAGCAGAGTATGGTGGACACGGAGACGTACCTCCAGATTCCCTGCAATGGAGGACTTATTGCCCAGCTGTATGTAGATAGCCTCTAGCTGCTCCTTTAGGGTTTGCCTCAGCTGCCGAGAGCAGCCTCACTCAAGGGATCTACTGGTCAAAATGGGATATAAAAGCCTGGACATTTTGGCCTGATGTGAGTCAACTCTGTCGGGCAATATTTGCTCCTGAGGTCCCCATGGGGTTGGCTGAGGCTTTATCGAACCTGCATGACAGACTTATCCTTCTACCCAATACTGCTTCTGTCCTCTCCCTTCCACAGGTGTCGATTCTTAATAATTCATTGTATGCCAAACTCTGTCTCAGCATCTGCTTTTGGACAACCCAAGCTGCAACACAAAGCAAGCCTCTTTCCTTGCCAATCAATCACATATGCAAGTGCAGCTGTGGCTCCTCTACATTCAAGAGTGGTGGCCCAGGTGGGGAAGGGGGTGCAGCACCCGGTGAGGCCACAAAATTGTGGATTCCAAAGATACTGAAAACTGACAATGTAGGAGCTGAGAGGTCCTTTGACTTGAGTCCAGATTTTCTAAAATTGGATTCTGAGGAAGACGTTAAAGAGCCCTTTCTGCAACAAAGGTCCCGTAGTGAAAACATTTGGGACTACAGCACACTGTGTTTCTCTTTGGAGATTTGTAATGCATATTAATGAAAAATCCTGTTGTAAAGAACATGAATTAACTTTAGCCTAATGATCACTATCCAAATTTATTTGATTTTGGAATCCCTTTTATCCCTATGAACCAACCATTAGGAGCCCCCAGTGCCAGCGTTCTTTTGAAAGCCCCTTGGGAAGCTCGGATGGAGGGGTGCACAAACTGAGTCTCAAATAGACAAAGTAACTCCCAAAGTCTAAAGAATTGTTCTTGGAAGAATCAGGACTAGAACTTGGGGCCCTTGATTTTTTTTCTGGTACTTTTCTGTGAGATTCAGCTGCCTCTCTCATGTAAGCAAATAAGAGCATGTTAAAATAAGATTTTTTAGTCTCATTTTCAGCTGAGGCTCAAAGACAATAAGAGTAAACTACGCCCACATTCCAAAAGGCGGTGTTAGACCTCTGAGCAAGTCTCACAAAGGATGAGGTGGACCACCAGTAGCCAACTCTCACCAAAAGGCTAAAGTCGGAAATTGGAGAGTTGCCTTGAGCGAGTGGTTGTTATGACATAAGAGGGCTTACTTCTCTCTTCAAGTAAAGTGACAGTGGTTTCCAAGGACACGCAGGGGCTCACATTTCCTGCTGAAGGGAGGCTGGAAATCAGGCTGGGGCTGCAGAGCAGAAGGCTGTGGTTTAGAGAATAACCTCAATCCCATCAGTGATGACAAAGGAGGACATTTTTCCACGGTGGGCTTGGGAGAGAGCTGACCTGGAGTCCTCAAAAGGACTCGGCACAAGAGGGCTGCTTGGCGTGGCGATCAAAACAAAACAAAAAAAGACTGCCTGTGGAGATGGGTTACTGAGAATCAGAGCCAAAGAGGAGTTTTAAGAAGCTGGTCAGAAGGCACGTCCCACACAGGGGGCTGCAGGTGTGTGACCCTGGTGATGGGGTTCTCCAAGAGCTCACAGACGTCTGCCCCAGAGACCAAGTCAGTTTTAAACATCAGCATGGCCAGGGCGAGCTGATGCTGGCTCAGCGCAGGAGGGAAGGCACTCTGAGCATCCCTCACCTACCTTCCCTTCCCTTTCAAATCACATAGCAAGTGGGGGAGTGGGAGGAACTGACAGGCTACATGGAGAAGCAGCCAACCAAGGCCCCTCTTCCAGCGCAATGCCTGCGACAGCCACCATCTGGGAGGTGCTAGCTGCTCGGAGGGGCTTGTTTGGAGCTTTAAAAGTTAATATTATGTTGAACCTCATCTATTATTTACTTAATGGCGACTGTTCTTTTGCCTTGAAGTTACCGAAAGACTTTTACTCTCTAGGAGAAAGTCTGTGAGACCTGTCCAGGATTTTGTTCAAGGTGGGTGTGGGGCACAAATTACACACAGAAAGGAGCTGACAACAGATTTACAAAGGCAGTATTAAAAAAGAGAAAATCCCTATATGAGTCCACGAGAACAGCGTGATGGTGAAGAGTAGGGACTGTGGAGCCAGATCACCTGAGTTCACATCCTACATTGGAGCTGTTTGACCTTGGATAAGTTACTTAAATTCTCTGTGCCTCCTTTTCTTCATCTGTAAAATAAGAATAATACAGCCTACCTCATAAAGTTACGATGTGAATTAAATTGGTTAACACCTAACAAACACATAGACTAGTGCCAGACGCTGCAATACATGCTTTATACATGTTGGCTATTATGGGTCTAGCACTTTCGTTACCTGTTACTTAAGCATGTATGAGGATGCCAAGGATGACCTTTCCAAAGTTGATGGTAAACCAAAAAGCAAGTTATTAAGCAAATTTCCTCCCCTGTTGAACTAGGAAAGATTGGTCTGTGCCCTATAGCCCAGAAGAGGCAAGATCATTATCATTCTGTTGATAGTTCTGAAGATTTCCTTTCTCTGTAGGAAAAGGCATGAGGTATGCACAGCTGGCTGTGTAGACACTGGCATAACTCCCTAGTAAGCCCTGAATAATGATGCTTTATTTTATTTTTATTTTTTTAATTATTTTATTGAAGTTATATCGTCTTATAACATTGTATAAATTTCAGGTGTACATTATTATATTTCAGTTTCTGTATAGACTGCATTGTGTTTACCACCAATAGTCCAATTTTTATCCATCGCCATACATGTGTGCCCTTTACTCCTTTTGCCCTCCCCCCACCCCCTTCCCCTCTGGTAACCACCAATCTGTTCTCCTTATTTATGTGTTTATCTTCCACATATGAGTGAAATCATATAGTATTTGTCTTTCTCTGTCTGACTTATTTCGCTTAACATAATACCCTCAAGGTCCATCCATGTTGTTGCAAAGGCATGATTTTGTCTTTTTTTATGGCTGAGTAGTATTTCATTGTATATATATATACCACATCTTCTTTATCCCTTCATCCATTGATGGGCACCTCGGTTGCTTCAATGTCTTGGCTATGGTGAATAACGCTGCAACGGACATAAGGGTACATAAATCTTTTTGAGTTATTGATTTCATGTTCTTTGGATAAATACCCAGTAGCACAATAGTTGGATCATATGGTATTTCTATTTTTAATTTTTTGAGGAATCCCTGTACTGTTTTCCATAGTGGCTGCACCAGTTTGCACTCCCACTAGCAGTGTATGAGGGTTACATTTTCTCCACATCTTCTCTAACATTTGTTATTTTTTGTCTTGTTAATTATAGCCATTCTGACAGGCATGAGGTGATATCTCATTGTAGTTTTGATTTGAACTGTTGCTTTATTTTAGGGCCCCTGCACCCAGGCTTAATGTCGAAGGCAGATTTCATCCACACATCGGCAGGAGGCGCTGGCCCTATGCAAATCTAGTAGAACTGGCACATGCCGTTCAGCATTCAGGACATTGTGCTCTAAAGTGAATGTTTAGTATCATTTGAAAAAGATTTCTGGTCTGTTTTGTTGATTCACATAGTCTGTGAATTCCAGTCTCCTCTAATAGAAAATCTTTTCTGGTTTCTTGCCCGTGACTTCAATCTGTACGTTTGCAAAGAGGAGGGAGTAGAAACCCAGATTTTTCTCCCATCTCTTGGAAATGAGATGTCTGAGGTTGGGAATCTGTCTAGTGGTTTCCAAGTATTCAGAGCAGAATTTAAAACAGAAAATTTAAAAAGAATTTGACATTTAATTTCTATATCAATGAGTCATGCCACTTGTTCTTAACTATGATCTACAGGCAGCATTTAAAATCACAATCCATTTTGCACCATATGCAGTTGAGTTAAACAGTCACATATGAACAAGAAGGTCAAGGATGTACTTTTTTTTTAGTTTTGTGTTCCCAGTTTGCTTGTCTCTGTTCTGTATTTATTTCTTTTCTTGTCACATAAAGGATCTGAAACATGATTTTCCAGTACTAGGAAAATGACTGAGACTATATCAATACGATGACTTTATATAGGTGGAACACACAGACACACACGTAAATTAACTGGAAGTGTATAGTTTTGATTTCTTATGTATCTTTATCTCTGTGACAAATTTTTGAGTTTTTAAAAAATATAGCTGAGGTTAATGACTTGTTCATTTTGTCCCCCATGTTGGCCTTTGGAATGAAGACCCAGATTGAGTGACTTCAGTTAGTTCTGTTTTCCCAAGTGTCATGTCACTAGAAACCTCTGAAGAAGGTTTTACCTAGATAGGTTTATGTCTGAAACTGTGCTTCAGCCAGCTTTCATCTGGAATGACTGGGCCACCCTACAAGGTTAATGTTCTGACAGTTTCTTTCACATTTTGCCTTGTGCTTATTGGAAGGAGTAACTTGTCCTAAGTTCTGGTTGTGGCAGGAGAGTGTTTGCAGTATAGTAGCGACTGAGCATTCAGTGCCTCTGGGATATTAGTTTCATAAGATGCAATTGACTCCTACACACAAAGGAAAACATGAGAATATGTATTTCCTTTAGTGTAAATTCAAGGGAATGTGTTTTCTAAAATTCCAAATCTCTGATTCACATTGAAAATTAAAATCCATAAGCAAAGCTCTTACCCATCATACATATTCTAGGAGGGAGACCTCAAGTAATCTACTAGTTCCAGAAGAAACAACCATTGATCTTATGTGGTTTAACATAGCATAATTGTACCTAACCCTAGCAGAAGATCTACCCTGGCATAGAATATACTACATTTAGCTTATTTTTGGTAATAGGTTTCAATAAACTCTCTGGACACGTCTCAACCAGAAATGGAGCTAATTGTTGAGCCAGTTGCTGAGGATTCTAATGCATCGCTCAAGGGAGAGTGAAGTCAGATAGGAATGTTGCTAGCCTGAGAGTTGAACTCGCAGCCAGGAGGGGACTGGAGAAAATTTGCTCTGTAGGGCTGGGTGGGATTTAAGTCAGTCCAGTCAAACGTCTGAATTAGATTGTACATCCACAAGTGGCCAGAGACAGAGAAGCAACCCATGGCCCTAGGAAATAGGAATATATTACTTTTCCATTATTGTCTGGTAAACTCTTTATGAAGGCCAGGGAGACCCAACGAAGAGCTTCAGAGTAATCATTCAGGGCAAGAGGGTAGAAGCAGGTTTAAAGAATAAGGAAAGTTCCCTTTACTTTGGAGGATAACAGAAAACTCACTTGTATTATTTCTGTTTCATCTTTTCTTTCCTCCATTCTCTTCTTTATCATTCTGTGGCTCTTGTGGATAGGAAGAATGCAATGAACACTTGCGGTAATAGATACCACGTAAATACTGTGGTTGCCATACAATTTGATGTAAGATGTTGTTTTAAGTAGAGTCCCAGATTGTTGCTGATTATTTACTTGGAATTTTTAGAGGATTTTCTAGCATTTTGGTTTAATTACTAAAGACAAGAAAACAGCAAAAATTCTGAGTGATGGCATATGTGTAGAGGTAATTAGAAAAGTGAGAAAGGTGTATTCTGTAACACCTGAAGGTAGTCTACTTTAATCTTACTTACAGCAACTCCTAAAGAGTTTTCTTCACTTGGGCTTAGTTATTGGCAAATCATTAACAATCCACTAAAGATATTAAAAAGTGTTAGTGATGAAAATATGTCCACTTCATTCCACTTGTGATCCTGATAGTTGAGCCTAGAGCTGTGCTGGGAGCGGCCTCACATGGGAGACAGCACGACATAGTTGAAAGCATAGTACTCTTGATTTAGGCAGACCCCTCAGGGGAAACTTCAAAGCCATTGGGATTTTACAAATCAAGCCCTGAATTAGGGTTGCAGAGGTGGTGTACTGTTTGGCTCAGGCCTAACTTTCCTCATATGAAGGTCTTCTATTTCAGATTTTGATGTCATTTCCAAATCAAGCTGTCCAACTGTCAAAAAGATACAGTCACAGCATCAAAAGGAGAAAACATTTATCATCAAATTCCACTTGTGTCCTATTCCAAGAGCACACTGACTAGAGTGGACTATGAATGAATATTCTATTGCATATATTTTATATCAAGGGACTTATTTATTAAATGTAAACATTCAAAATATGTAGCAAATTTATAACTTCATATTTTGAATATAATGGTAGCCTTGAAAAAAAGGAAAGTAGCTTGGCCTTTGTTATATTGTATGTAATTTACAGTCTACTTAAAAATGGTTAGTTAGTGGGGCCGGCCTGGTGGTGTAGTGATTAAGTTCCTGTGCTCTGCTTTGGTGGCTCGGGGTTGTGGGTTCAGATCCCAGGTGCGGACATACACACTGTTCATCGAGCCATGCTGTGGCGGCGTCCCACATACAAAATAGAGGAAGTTTGGCACAGATGTTAGCTCACGGCCAATCTTTCTCACAAAAAAAAAAAAAAAAAAAGATTAGTTACCATTTGAAAAATGCATATTAGGAGCCCAGACTCCAGAAGTACCTTGTTAAATATTGTTATCTAGATCTGCACCAGAGGATTTTGTTATTTAGCCAAAGGGATGTTGCAAATAATTCTTCAATGGGGAAATGAGTAGCGTTCAAGGTATATGGTTGGCTGGAAAGATTGTACAGGCATCTTCATCCTTAAAAGAAAGAAAAAGGACCAAGCAAACAGCCAGCAAATATAGCAGCATAAAATCTTTGGAGTGACGCCTTAGCTCTAGAACTCCTTTTAGTCATGTGTGCCTCTTGCAATGAAGGACTAAAAGGCTTATTGATCCCGTCTTCAAAATATTGTTTGATCTACTTTAGAGTTTCCTACAGGGTGCTTTTTAGCGTCAAGGGTTGTCCTAGTCAGTTTGGGTTGCTATAATAAAGTACCACAGACTGGGGGCTTAGACAACAGACATTTATTTCTCACAATTCTGGAGCCTGGGAAGTCTGAGATCAGGGTGCCAGCATGGTTCGGTTCTGGTGAGAACCTTCTTCCTGCCTTGCAGATGGCTGCCTTGTTGCTGTATCCTCACATGATGAAAAGAGAGAAAGAGTGCTCTGGAGTCTCCTCCTCTTCTTGTGAGAGCACTAATTCCTTCATGGAATTTAAACCTAATTACCTCCCAAAGGTCCTACTTCCAAATACCATCACACTGGAGGTTAGGGCTTCAACTGTGAATTTTGGGGGGACACAAAACATTCAATCCATAACAGGGTACTTTGAAGGAAGACTTTATTAAGCTTAAATGGACAGGTTGTGTGATTGTTTCTGTATCTGCTTGTAAATCAATGTTTGTGTCTGTGGCACAATTCAGTCTGACTTGTTTTCATTTAACATACAAGCTGGCAGCCAGGTGGTGGGGAGGAGACATATAGTCCTTAGTTCTCCAATTGTTGCTGTCAACCTTGGGAGACCCTGCTCTGAATATAACTTCATTCTGTATCTGTCAGTAGCCTTTCAAACTGGAGGAGCCGTCCTTCTCAACTGGATTATATTTTTCCATCCACAAACTCAAACCATGTAAATAATGTTAAGTCACATTAATGAATGATGTATGTAAATAACTTTATATATGATCTCGAGATATTTCTTCACACAAAGAAATCACTCTTTATTACCCTGAGTCCTGAACCAGAGGGATGGTTCAAGATGATCATAGCAGAGAGCTGTGAGGTATTGAAACTGTCCCTGGTGAGGGGCAGAAGAAATGGGGATCATCAATTGATTATTCAATCCTCAGAGTCTCAGATTCTTCCAAAGATGAATTATGGAAGTCTATCTAATTTTTCATGTTCCTAGTCTACAAGCCAGAAAGACATTTTTAGTGTAAGCATTGCAATGCCAATAGAAAACAAATTATTTATTTAGAATTAATTTTTATCTTTTTTTTCTTACTCATTATGCCATTCTATGAGTGTTATTTACAGGCTTATGATTTTAAGAGGTTGACCATTTTGAATCTCTTTGCATGGGACAATGTGTTTTTGTACAACTATTACAGATACTTTATTGGCACTATTGACTCAGGGATGAAGTATTTGTAGTGTGGAGTTTGAAGTAGAAATTCAAAAAGTGAAGGAAGGAACAAATGGATAAAAGATTCAGGGGATAGATTGGTGACAAATCAGTGTAACAGGCCTTGGGGATTTGCTTATGCTGGATTAAGAACCTTGTCCATGTGCAATTAGGAACTTAGTAAATTTTTATTTGACCAGTGTTTGAAAAGTTCTCTGAGGCATTAGGTCAGCCAGGCAGGGTTTTTGCCTAACAACAACAACAAAAAAGGTTCCCTTTTCCCACATAGGATATTTGTTCATGCGTCCAGAGATTCTCTTGCCAGTAAGGAAATGTGACCCACTGACTGGATGAATTTTAAGAACAATCCATCAGACCCCCAGCCATGAGGTCTTGTGAAGTATAAGTTTCACGTTTTGTCAATGATTATACAATTAAATTCTTGAGTTTCTTCAAAAGTTTTGCACGGATTATTTATCTCTACCTTACTTCCAAATATCTTTTGATTAGGTGTAGAATATCAGTGTTTATTATTATTATTATTCAGTGTAATACCTTTGATCTATCTGCTTCGAAAAGCAAATGAAAGTAGAAATCTTCCTAACTTTTTCCAAAGTAAAGAGCAAGAAAGATATCAAATGGACATTTTTTTTAAAAAATCCAGTGCTCCTTATGTTCAAGGCACTGTGCTAAATGCTCTGAACGACAACCAAAGACATGTTGCTTTTTGCTTTTAAATCTACAGATTGCACCATTTGCTCTATGATTATGAAATATTCCCTTAAAGGTTGAACCTCGTTATCTTTCTTTGAAGTCTTCAAAACGCATTTCATTCCTTTCCAAGGTTGTCCTTGAATTCCTTCTTTTGGTTTCTGCATAATTTCTGGTTTGCCCCTTAATTTGTAGTTTGAATTTGCTTCTTCTTCTCTCTAGGCATCTTTCCATTTTAAAAGGATACTTTCTTCTCTATAATATTCCTCTATCCCCACCCAGGGTCTCATTATTTTTGTCCCTTGGCCCATATTTATTCAAAGACTTTGAGAACACATATTATCTCCAGGCTTCTTGGGGCTTCAAAAGGCTTCTGTTCTAGATAATTATTTGTCCTTTACTAACTTTGTTTTTCAATCTTTTATGATGAGTAAAAAATCTCCATTATTACTATCTGACCTATTATTACTTCTTCTTGAATGTAGTGTAGCTTTTTCGGATCAGTTGTATTTTCTAGTCCAAGTTGATTTTGTCAAGTACAGAACCACCCACAGAGATTCTGTAGTTCCTTCTTTGTCCAGCAAGTTGTTTTTGCAACATTTCTATATTTTTTTTCTTGGATAAGCCCATTATTAGCCCCCCTTCATCTACATCCTTCCTTTAGAATTCTTGACTCTACCGAATTCCATTGGTTATGCTCAGTTCTTCAAGGCTCAAAGATGCTGTCTTAGTCTGCTCAGGCTGCTATAATAAAATACTACAGACTAGGTGACTTAACCAACAGACATTTATTTCTTACAGTTCTGGAGGCTGGGAAATTTAAGATCAAGGTGCTGGCAGATTCGGTGTCTGGTGAGGACTTCTCCCTGTTTGCAGATGGCCACCTTCTTGCTGTATCCTCACTTGGCAGAGACAGAGAGGGCTCTGGATTCTTCCCCTTCTTATGAGGGCACTAATCCTATCCTAGGGGCTCCACCCTCATGACCTCATCTGAACCTAAATACCTCCCAAAGGCCCCACCTTCAAATACCATCACATTAGGGATTAGGGCTTCAACATGTGAATTCTGGGGGAATAGAAACATTTAGACCATAGCAGATGCCCATTATATCAAAGTCCTTATCTGTTTCTTTCCATAGAAAGCTTTAGGAATACACACATGCACCCCCCCACACACACACATTTTTTTCAAGAGAAAGTATATGAAGAAAAACAATCTGATTATGATGATCATTAATATTGGGAAAGATCATATGTCATATAAATTTTAAGATAGAAAATTATTTAAAAATAAGATATCATTGATCAGTAGATCTTTGGAAGTAAAGAGATCATTGCAGTGTATGTCTGTGTGCTAATTCTATTAGGATCACTCTATAATAGAAATTCAATCAAAATTGTTCTGACTATTCAATGGAATAAATTATTTGTTCTCTCATGGATACAGTTATAAAGAATCACAGAGTTTTAGCTGTGATATTTGAAACACACGCTAGAGTAAAGGAGAGGTCACAAGCTGTTGGTGAATTTATATGTTATTGCTGCACTTATTTTCTAAGAGAAGACAAATATCTTAGAGGAGAAACAGAAGGAAGCAACACTTTTATTCTCCTCCAAGCACAGTCAAATGCAATGTCATTTTTTTTTTCAAAGACAGTGTGTGTTCATGGCTGATGTTATGAAGTTATGAGGAAGACTGAGCCTTCAATTGGGCAAAAATGTTAGAAATGGTGCAAAAAATAATGTTTTCTGGTGTTGACTTTTACAAACCTCTAGAAAAATACTTAACAAATAAGAGGGAAATATATTCTCATTGGTGACATTTCTAACATCATATGTGTTAGTTTGAAATAATGTATTTCAGCTTCATAAGGAGTAACAACATAAATAACCAAAATATCAGGAAATAAATCCTTGCATTTCTCCTGAACCAAATTATTTTCTGAGAACATTCTATTTTCTAATATAGAGACCGACTCCTTCAATGGATGGCTCCGTCCCTTGCTTCCTGGCATTAGAACTAGGCTGTTCTGTAAGGTGATGGTAGTATTCTAATACTTACAATTAATGGGTGAAAACAAATAATTTTTACTGGGGTTTGCACACTCAATTTCTCTGATTTAGTCTACATAAAGTTCTGCCAACAAATCAATTCAATCAACATTATCAACAAAATCAGCAAAAATAAATGAAACGTTTGAATTCACATTCATTCATTTAATAAATTTTTATTGTGCTCCTACTATACTCTAGATACTGTTCTAATCACAGTAAACCAAACAATCCTTTTTGACCTCAAGAAGCTTAGATTCTAGTAGGAGAGACAGGCATAAATAAATAAAGAAACAAACATATATGTACATACACCTGGAATACTGACTGGCATATAATAGGCATTTAGTAGCTTTTATAAAAAATTGTTTTTATTGAAGTAAAATTTACATAAAGTGCGGTAAGCAGAATAATGGTGCCCCAAAGATCCCTATGTTCTAATCCCTGGAACTCTGAATGTTACTTGACAAGGGGAATTAAGGTTGTAGATGGGATTAAGATTGCTAATAAACCGACCTTAAAGTAAGGAATTTATCCCAGATTATCTGCATGGACCCAATGTAATCACAATCGTCCTTCAAATGTGGGAGAGAGAGGCAGTGTCGGTGATGCAACCGAGAAAGACTTGAATGGCCATTGCTGGCTTTGAAGATGGAAGGGAAGCACGAGCCAAGGAACATGAGCATCCTCTAGGAGCTGGAGAACGTAAGACATGGATTCTCCCTTGGAGCCTCCAGAAGGAACCAGCCCTACTCACACCTTGATTTTCGCCCAGTGAAACCCATTTTGGACTTCTGACCTCCAGAATTGTAAGACAATAAACTTGTGTTGTTTTAGGACACTAACCTAGTAATTTGTTGCAGCAGCGATGGAAAACTAATACATACAGTAAAATTTACAGATCTTAAGTGTATCGTTTGATAAGACTTAACAAATGTCTTCACTCATGTAACCAACCAGGTTATAGACATTTCCATCACCAAGAAATTTCCCTCATTGGCTCCTTCTAGTCAAACCATTCTCCTCTAAACAGAAGAAATCACTAATCTCTAATTGTTCAACTTTCTACCACATTAAATTACTTTTACTTGTCCTTGAACTTCATGTAAATGAAATCATAAAGCATGCATTCCTTTATGTCTGGCTTCTTTCATCATACTGGTTTGAGGTTCACCTAAGTTGAATCTATCAGTAGTTCAGTCCCTTTTATTGCTTAGTAGTATTCCATTGAAACACACTGCCAGGTCAGATCAGGGCCATGCCTGCAGCTGACACAGTGTCACTTCTGTCATAATCTGTTGGTCAAAGTAGTAACAACACCTACCCAGATTCAAAGGGATGGAGAGGCAGCTCCGCCTCTTGATGTGAGTTCCAAAGCCCCTGTTACGGACTGAATTGTGTCCCCTCCAAATTCATATGTTGAAGTCCCAATCCCCAATACCTCAGAATGTGACTGTATTCACAGATACAGCCTTTAAAAAGGTAATTAAGATAAAATTAGATCTTATGGATCATATGAGATCATAGCCTCTAGAACTGTGAGGAAACAAGTTTCTGATTTTTAAGCCACCCAGTCTGTGGTATTTGTTACGGCTGCCCTGGAAAACTAATATAGATCCATTGCAGAAGATGGGAGATATTGTGGCTACATTTGAAAAATATAGTCTGCTACAGTTAGGTTTAAGCTCTTCACCTTCTGTTAGTCACATCTGTTTTTATGTCCACCTCCTCCCACTTTCTTGCCTTCTTTTAGTTTAGTTGATTATTTTTCGCAGTTCCATTTTTCCTCCTTTTTAGCTCTAACTCTGTTGTGTTCTTTTAGTGGTTGCACCAGGGATTTCGTTTTGCACCCTTAATTTATCATAGCCTACTTAGAACCAACACTGTAGCACTTTAACTAACATTTAAGAGACGTGTAACCATGTAACTCTTTTGTACTCTCTTCATATATTTTTCTTTTATATATATTATAAACATTACAATACCATTTTATCATTTTTTTCTTTAAACAATTAATTGTCTTTTAAAGAAATCAGGAAAAAAAGAAAATAGACTTTTATCTTTACCTATGTACTTGACAGTTCTGGAGTTCTTCATTTCTTTTTGTAGATCTGACTTTCTATGTAGCATTTCCCTTCAATGTAAAGAACTTCCTTTAGCGTTTCTTAAAACAAGGGTCTGCTTGCAGCAAAGTTCCCTTAGTTTTATTTTGTTTGCAAAAAATCTTTATTTTATCCTCATTCTTGAAGCATAGTTTCACTAGATATAGAATTACAGTTTAACAGGTTTTTATATTTTCCTTTCGCTATAGATTGATTTGTGTGTCCCTCCATCCTCCCAACAAATTCATATTGAAGTCCTAATTTCCAGTACCTCAGAATATGACCTTATTTGGAAATAGGGTCTTTACAGAGGTAATCAAGTTAAAATGAGGTCATTAGGGGGCCCTAATCCAATATGACTGGTTTCCTTAGAAAAAGGGAAATGTGGATACAGAGACATGCATAGAGGGAAGACGAAAGAGGAATAGGGAAAAGATAGCCATCTACAAGCGAGGGAGAAAGACCTGGAATAGCTCCTTCACTCACAGTCCTCAGAAAAAACCAACCATGCTAAGATCTTGATTATGGAATTTTAGCCTCTAGTACAGTGAGACAATATATTTGTGTCATTTAAGCCATGCCATCCCTGGTACTTTGTTATGGCAGTCCTAGCAAACTAATACACTTTGCATCACTTTAAAGATTTTTTTCCATTTTCTCCTGGCCTCCAAATTTTTTCTACTGAGAAGTCAGCTGTCATTCTTATAATTGTTTCCCTATATGTAATGTGTCTTTTCTTTCCTCTGGATACTTTTAAGATTTTTTTCTTTATCTTTGATTTTCAGTAGTTTGAAAATGATGAGGCTCAGTGTGGTTATCTTTGTATTTATCCTGCTTGGGGTTATCTGAACTTCTTGGCTCTATGAATTAATTTTGTCATCAAATTTGGGAACATTTCTTCTGTTAATTCTTAAAATATTTTTTCTGCCTCATTCTCTCTATCCTTTCTGTGGACTCTAATCATCCAAGGAAATGATATTGTTCCACAGATTACTAAAGCTTTGTTCATTTTTTTCAGTATTTTCTTCTTTTTATTCTTCAATTTGAATAATTTCAGTTGATCTGTCTTCAGGTTCACTGACTCCTCTGCCATGTAAAATCTGATTTTAAACTAATCTAATAAATTTTTAATTTCAGATATTGTATTTTTTATGTTTAGGATTTCCATTTAGTTCTTTTTCATGTTTTCCATTTCTGTACTGAGATTATCCATCCATTTATTCATTCATTGTCTACATTTTCTTGAACTAATTTACAATAGCTTTTAAGAGTCTTTATCTGCTAAATCCAACATCTGGATAATTTTGGGGTCTGTGGCTATTGTTTGCTTATTTTTTTGATTATGGATTACATTTTCCTGCCCTTCCCCTTTTTTTGCATGTCTAGTAATTTTTTTATTATGTGCTGGACATTTTCGATAATAAATTGTGAGGATTCAGGGTTATATTGAGTTTCATTCTGGCAGGCAGATCAAATTACTGGTGAATACTCTCGATGCTGTCTGGATTGGTTATAGGCTTTATTGAGCCAGATATATTTTGGTTTTGTCCTTTGTCCTAGGTCGTGACTGTTCTCCTTGGGAGAGCTACTTACTCTTAAAGCATGGCCTTTCTGAGTCTTATTTAAGTGCTCAATGCTCAGCAAGATCTCTCAACTCTGGCATGGCCAAGACTCCATTTCCTCCCAGAACATCCTGACTTTGGTATCTCCATTCAGCTCCTTGCCACCCAGTAGCTGCTCTCTGCTACACCGTTGGCATCTTGTGCTCCATGTGCTCAGTCCAGCACTCAGGCAGGTACCCAAGGGTAACCACCACACAGATATCTGGGGACCCTTCTATACTGTCTTCTCTTAGCTGTACCATGATGTGTGAATTCCAGCCGCCTCAACAGCCCCAAACTGCTCTGCTCCCTCAGAGCACTGAGATCATTGTTCTCTTTCCGGGTTCCACATCTCTGAGCTGTTGGTAAAGTGCCCCAAGGAAGACAACTGCAATAAATGTGTAGCTCACTTTGTGTGTTTCCCGTCTTTCAAGCTTCAACACCAGTGCTCTTTGTTGCTCAATACCTGAAAAAATTTTTCCACTTATTATTTGTTTAGTTTTATAGTTGTTTTTGGTGGAAGAATAAGTCCAATGACACTTATTCCATCATGGCCCAAAGTGGAAGTCCAATACTCAATACATTTTTATGCATAAGTGAATGAATTTGACTTTGTGTTCAGCATAAAGACTGGCACAATTGGAGGTTAATAAATGTTTGTTGGATAAATTTCTAAGATTTGAAAGAAAACCTACCCTCAAACTCCACTATCAGTCCACTATAAATGTGGAAGATAGGAAAGTAGAAGTAGAGGAAAGTGTTCAGTGTTAATACCGCACTTTATTTTTCTTATTTCGGTTATTTTGTACTTCATGCAAATAGAAATGTTTTGCTTTCCAGAACTATTTTATTGGTAAACTCTGTAGAGGAGATTGAGAGGCATCGACACAATGCAGATTGTTTTCTAGGTAGAGAGAAAATTGACATCTATAGTAGAGTTGGCTGGGAGGAAACAGCTATGTTGCTGAGATCAGAAGAAATACACACGACTTTCTGTGAGGAATAAGGAAAATGTCTTGTCAAGAGACCCATATCTTGTTTGATTGTGGATGTCATTGTCAGCTTTCCATGAAGTATATAAAGAGGAAGATCCTCTCTCCTTTTCGACAATGTTCACCATGTTTTCTGAGGGATCTTTTGTAGTTTCACACCAGGCCCAGCTGGGTCTAAGCGAAACCAGCTGAGGGAATCCTTCCGCATCTGGTTTCCGCAGGTCCACTCTGTGTCACCAAGCAGGGTGGGAGTTGTCAGCATCAAGCTTAGTCCTCCGCGGAAGCTCTGCCACGTCTAAAAGCATGCTAACACCTAACCTTTATGCTAACAGAATAAAATGTTCCTTGCTTCAAGTTTTCAGAATGACAATGCTTTTACTTTTCTTCTTTTCAAACTGGGACTCCTTCTAGAATATCCATGAGGGGAATCGATGGTGATTCGTCATCACAGTGTGGATGCCCAGTCTTTTCCTTTAACCCCTTTACTCCAATTCTCTGCATATTATACGTAGACACAAATCTCTGTTTTTGTTTCCTAGAGAAACAAAGAATCGGCAGAGTTAAAATTTGCTAATAAATCATATGTCTGTAGTACAAATTTTATTGAAAAATGAACTAGAATTATGCAGATCTCCCTAGCTGCTTGAGTCCTGACACTTCCTCCTTCCGAGAATTACTTTGATTCAAGACTGGAAAGCAAGCAGATGAATAAGATGTTAATAAGGTTGATTGATGCAGAGCAAGCCACAACAATGAATATATTGTGCCTTATGCAAACCAGAGACATTGCTCTTCAGAACCAGAGTCACTTGAAATCTTAATTACAATGGTTATATATTGAAGTACACAGCAATGACAATGTCCTGCATTAAACATTTAACCTCAGAGCTATCAAATAAAAACTGTGGTTATAAAAGAAATTTTTAAAAAAGCAATTAAAAAATCACACCTAAATTGTTATGAATTTACATGTATTTCTCGACTTAACAAGTGTGATAAGATGATAAGTGATAGAAGACAGTTGAGCACATTTGACATGTGCCTTTCTGCTCTACAACATACCTTATATGCCTAATGAGGATATAACCTTCTCTATTATAATATCGCTCACCTCCCACTGGGAAATGAGGCAGACATTAACGCACAGCTGTTAGCTTCTGTGTAATAGATAGATATGGAACAAAACATCCTCTATTTAGTGGTTGCCTTTTTGTGAAACAGCAGTGAAATTTCCTACAATAATAGTAATGATAATAATCCCTTATATTTGCTTAGTGATTTACAGTTTACAAAGCCTTTGAAGATTTGGAATAACAATGGCTACCGTTTATTCACTGTTGTGTGTGTTTTAAGCACTTTCTTCAGTGCATTACATATATTCGTTGGTGTAACTCTTACAACAACTCTGTAAGGTAGCCATTGTTTTTCCCATTTTCCAGGTGAGAAACTAAGCTTTGAAAGATTAAGCAATTTAACCAAGATCATGTAACTAGTAAGATGCCAGAGCTGAGATGTGTGTCACTATAAAGTCAGTTGTCAAAAACTGTGTTGTACTGCCCCGTTTGATGTCACAACAAATACCTTCTGATGTTAAATAATTACAGCTGCTCCCTACCATGCTCCCAAAGTGTTACATACTGTTATGATTTGGAAAATAGTATATTTACATAAAAGGAAAAAAATGGAAAAGGCTGTTGTTGCTTGGCTTAATTTTGTCTCTTCATTTGCATATATTATCCTCCGTATCTTCTACACCCTCATATACTGTCACCTCTGACAGAGCCTTTCACTCTTTAGCTTGTCCCCTGCTGTCCCTTAGTTTGGAAATCCTCCTGGGTATCCAGTCATGAGACAAGCTGCCTTCAATGGGAGACTCTGTTCTTCCATCACAAATATTCCACTGTGTGTGTGTGTGTTTGTGTCTGTGTGTGTGAGACAGAGAGAGAGAGTGAGAGGGAGAGAGAAAGAGAGGGCGGGAGGGGGAGAGAGAGAGAGGAAGAGAGAGAGAAAGATTAGATCCAAGCAGAGCCAAATTTAACAAGATCACATACAAAGGGAGCAATCTGTTTTCCCATGGCTCCTGTGCACTACTTTTGAGACTTTTCTGAGTCACGCCTGGATATTATTCATATTCAGTTACTCATTCATTCATTCAATAAATAATACTTGGGCATCTACTCTATGCCAGGCTTTGTGCTAGATGCTGGGAATACAGTTAAAAATACAGATACATTCCTTGCCCTCATGGAACTTGTAGTCAAGCTAGGAAAATGGGTATTATCCGTTACATTATAGTGTGAAGAAGGAGGTTTTGAAAATGGTGACAAAGCACAAGTCAGAGACCAGCAAAGAATAAAGTAGCTTTTGGGAGTGGGGGAACACTGCCTCCCACCTCCTGCTGTTTCCATCCTTGTTGGGGGACATGAATTAGCGTAACATCCAGCATCTTTCAGTTTGTATTTCATTCTCTGGGTGTTACTCTTTGTCGTCCTCGTGCTCTCCACCCTTCCTCATCCAATCTTACCTGCTTAGTGAGGTTGGGAGGAGGAACCAGACACATATAGCCACATTCCCTTTTTCTCTGGGAGCTTCTGCCCACTGGAAGTACATGCTCTTGTCTGTTCCTCCATGCTGTTAAATTATTCCAGGCAGGCTCTGCCCTCTGGGAAGGCCTGTGGATTTCAGCCCTGCCTGAGACTGTGTGGGTGAAGCTGTCTAATTCTGTGGTGCAATATTAGAAACCCATTGTTGCTGCTACTCATTTAAGCCGCATTCTTCCATATCAGCTTAAAGAATAATAAAAGTGATATTTTAACCTTAATGCGTCTTACTCTTTTGTGTTATTGGGGAGAGACTGGTGTAAATTATTGAGTTCATGTTCTGATTATAAAAAGTATCTTTTAAAACATCTGTACTTTAGAGGAGGACTAAGAAACATAGAATTACTCTCATAACTCAATTGTCAACATGATTACTGCCTGTTATTTTATTTCCTAGAGCAATGTCATTTGCATAAAAGTAGTGCTGGAATGAAAAGTCAAGAAATTGTTCTGTGTTCAATTATTGATATCTAATTCTTCTTTGACCTTTACTACATATATAATTATTAGTGGTAAATTTAACTTGTGACTTTTTATGAATGAGTTTTTGTGTCCCATAATATTAAGCTATGGAGACTTATTTTACTTTTTCAAAATCATTATAGGGGGCCAGCCCCATGGCCGAGTGCTTAAAGTTCTGTGCGCTCCACTTCCGCAGCCCATGTTCGTGGGTTTGGATCCCAGGCATGAACTTAGTCCACTGGTCAGCCATGCTGTGGAGGCATCCCACATACAAAATAGAGGAGGATTGGCAGGGATGTTGGCTCAGGGCAAATCTTCCTCATCAAAAAGAAAGAAAGAAAGAAAATCATTATATAACATTTATACAGAAAATTCACAAAATATAAATGCCCACCAGCCTAAATTAAATTATTGAATTCTTTAAGTTATCACTGGACAGCCACTGTGCACAGTGTAAATTCTTTTATTTTGTTTTTTGGTGAGAAAGATTAGTCCTGAGCTAACATCTGTTGCTAATCCTCCTCTTTTTGCTTGAGAAAGACTGGCCCTGAGCTAACATCTATGCCAATCCTCCTCTATTTTGTATGTGGGACGCTGCCACAGCATGGCTTAATGAGCGGTGTGTAGGTCTGTGCTCAGGATCTGAACCCACGAACCCTAGGCCGCTGAAGCAGAGTGTGCAAACTTAACTACTACACCACCAGGCCAGCCCCCACAGTATAAATTCTGATGAAGAAAATAATATGACAGATTTGCTTTTAGATTTGTTGATTTCTTCATTTGTCAATGAAATCTAGGAAGTTCTGACATCAGCTCAGATTTTGGTTCTTTATTCTCATCTTTCCAGTGCAGCTCTCAAAACTCAGTCCATGATCAGGACCACACTTCCCAACGTGTGAATTGCCTCTTATTGACCACATGGGTGCTGTGAAGACCTCTGTTTCCTTTTACGTCTTCAACATCCGTCATGTGCATGTGTGAGTGTAGAAGGTGCATAGAGAGAAGCTGTCAACCTAATGATATTGTTACATTTCCTTAGGGACTCAGGAGGGTTGGAGAGAAAAAAAGGAAAATTTAATCATCTATTCTTTTTCTCGTTTTAAGTGATGTAAGTTATATTTTCATAGGTGAATCCTCCAGTTCACTTAACCGAGAGCTACAGCTTTGCTAGATTAACTCTAATCCAAATACAATCAACCCTTACTCTAAACCATATCCACGCACGACTTTCACCATACAAATTTACATTTACTAAATGTGTTCTGTTAATCATTATTTAATGTTTGTAAGGCCTTTGCTAGCTCAGAGAAATGCAAAAATGAATAGGAAACAGAATTATAACAGAGTAACAAGCCCTGGAGTAAATTTAGGAAGTAGATTTGGGAGCACAGAGGAGAAAGTGCCTGATATAGATGGGAGCCAACAGGGAAGACTTCATGGTAAAGGCGGTGAAGGAAACACTCTGGAAGGAGATGTAAAAGTTGATTTACAGAGGCCTTGGGGGTTCAAGGGCACAATAGAACAGGTGAAGGAGAAATTCAGAGGTGAGGAGACAGGAACGTGGAAGGCCAGGTAGGTGGGAATGAGGGTAGGGAAAAGAATGGATTATCCCATTGGCTTGTACTTTGGATGACCATGCAGAGTGATGTGAAGGAAATTAACTGGCTTCAAAGTTCCAAAATGAACTATAGGGAAAAGCTGTTTTGGAGATGCTTGGACTTCAGTAATTTTTTTTGTATACCTATGGGAATGCTACTAGGGTCCATTCTACCCCCTATGGATTAGAAGGAAGAAATGTTGGAGGGAGAGGATGGTGAGAAAGAGTTTTTACTTTAGAAAATGCATTTTTAAAATACTTGGGTTGTGATAATTAGAACTATTCTTTTATAATATGTGAATATGATCTTAAATTCTTTCCACATGTTTGTGTTCCTGTGGTCTTTTTATTCTAAGTAATACGGAAGCTATTACATTTCAGAAATCATACTTTCTAATTCCTTTATTTACTCCCCCATCCAACACTACACAGCACAGAATTTTACATATTTTGTTGTAGCTATTGGGTACATGACTTAATCTCTTTTGGCTAGAAACTTCTGTAAAGCTGGAATTTTAATCACCCTTAGTTATAAACATATATTTAGTAATTACCTAATAAATGTTTGTTGAACTACAAAAACAGAGCTAAACTGTACAATGGAGCCTCAGGTGTTGTTCTTTCCCACGAGCCTGTGGAGGGCAAGAGAACAACACACCACTTTCTGGCATGGAAACCCAACAAGTTTGCATGAATGTTCACTCCTGTTGCCCTGGCCTGTAGACATCCAACAGAGATGCTTACATCTACCTTCAACCCCGAGGAGAACATTCTCTGTGAAATAAGAAAGTATGCCAATAACTCTCAAAGCCAACAGCCCTGGATGTTAATGACTTTTCTTCTTGACTTTTTCCAGTAAGTTTAGCTTAAATAGGTTTCAGGATAGCAGTGGAGAGGTTTTCTCCTCTACATGACACTGTGAGCCTTATTGTATGTCTTGTTGATATGGAAGGGGAGAATAAAAAAAAACCACTAAGTATTTTCTGTTATTTATTAGGACATTTGCCTCTAAGATCTTTCACTTTGTATGAAAATGTGTTGATATTTCACAATATCCAGATCCCAGAAGGGATGCTTTTTTATCAGTTATTTTATTGAGGTCATAATGGTTTATAGTATTGTGTAAATTCAGGTGTACATTATGATTTATCAGTTTCTGTATAGACTGCATCATGCTCACCACCAATATTCTAATTTTTATCTGTCACCATACATATCTGCCCCTTTACCCCTTTCACCCACCCCTCCCCCCTTCCCCTCCAGTAACCACTAATCTGTTCTCTTTGTCCATGTGTTTGTTTACCTTCCACATATGAGTGAAATCATGAGGGTTTGTCTTTCTCTGTCTGACTAATTTCGCTTAACATCATACCATCAAGATCCATCCATGTTGTTGCAAATGGGATGATTTTGTCTTTTTTTATGGCTTAGTAGTATTCCACAGTATATCTATACCACATCAGAAGGGATATTTTTAATGAACAGAGAAGGAAGAAATATGGTGCTGGGTGACAGTTCCTTAACAATGATTTGCAGCTTCTGTTACGATTTTTAATAAACTTTTTTATTTTTAAAATAGCTGTAGATTTACAGAAAAATTGCACAGATAGTACAGAGTTCCCATATACTTCTCACAAAGTTCCTCTTGTCATTAACATCTCACATGAGTATGGTACATTTGTTATAATTAGTGAACTAATATTAATATATTATTATTAACTAAAGTACATACTTTCTCCAGAATTCCTTAGTTTCTCCCTCATGTCCTTATTCTTTTCCAGAATCTCATCCAGGATACTGTATTAAATTTAATCATCATACCTCCTTAGGCTACTCTTGAAAGTTGGACATGCTGTATCAAGGAATAGGAACTAAGGTAAATAGGCCTGTAGTGGGAGGATTTATATTAATTGGGCTAGAAGCTGGGCTGTGCTAATGTTTGCTGTTGCTACAGGTGTCAGAGCCTTAAAATCCTTCTTGTGATCTTGTTTTTGTCTCCCATCTTGACTTGAGCCTTCCCTAAGTTCTCATCTTCAGAGAGAGAATGGGCGTGTCCTGTAGCTCTTTCAGCTGCAGTGCACTGTTGTTATACTGGAGCCCTGTTGGTGTCATGATAAGGTGTGGAAGAGAAACAGCATGCTATAATCCTGTGATTAAATCTCAGTCTTTTATCAGGCCCATGTCTCAGGACTGACTTTCCCAATATTTCCCCAGTGGTGTAGTATTCCCCACCCTCTGCTCCCTACTCCTTTCTCTCACCACAGTGTTGCCAATCTATTTTCCTGGAGCCCTGGTCTCTGTTGACTATGCTTTTCCCCCTTGAATGAGTCCACTAAACAAATATTTATATGGCACCTACTATGTTCCAGGTACCACTTTGGCACTGGGGAAATGAGTTAGTATTGAGAAAAAAATTGATGTTGCAGGATAAATTGAAGATAATATCTGGAATGCTGTTCTTGATTAGGAGATAGAGGATGTGATCCAGTTTACAGGTGGAGAGATTGGCTTTAGATTGTAGCTTGTCCAGTTGATCATAGGAGCTTGTAGCAGGAAGGAAAACAATAATTCGGCCCAGATACAAGTAGCTTGGTTTGATTTGGCTTCATAAGGGACTGAAGCCAGGAAAGTCGTCAGAAGCAGACAGCTAATTTCTCTCTCTTCCTCTTCCTCTGATTCTTGAGCTTCATAGTTTCTCATAATTCTTCTTTTTTGCGTCATTCTGCGTTCTCTCTAAAGTCTGACATCCAATACTCAAGCGTGGATATGATAGGAAATGGCTCCACCATAATTCTCTCAGGTCATCAGCTTAAGAGCTTAGAGTCTCAACTATAAATTTCTGGAAGAGAGAACTATACAATTTTCCCACCTGAGGTCTAGCGTCTAACACTGTTTCAGTTACCTATAGCCAGTAATTCTCCTCACTGCTCACTTTGCAGGGATTGTGAAGACTGACTCTCTGGGAAGCAGATATGAGCAGGTTCTAGAAGGGTATGTGGAGTTGGGCAGGAAATGATTTCAATTTCTAGCAAATGTGTGTGTATGTGTACGAGTGCAGGTCAAGCATGTAAAACACCCAAAGTTAATCTGTAAGTGTTATTTAACATCCTTAAACATATAGCTCTGCTCAAGTGATTTTAGGATTTGTCTCTTTTTCACCTCTTCTTTTTTTTTCCCGCTGGCTGGAATTTGGATGTGATGGCTACTCAGCAACATTGGACCGTGAAATAGAAGCCACAAAATGAGAAGGCAGAGCTGCAAAATAAGAGCAGCCTGGGTCCCTAACCCCTCTGAGCTTTCATCCTTGTCCAGACTGCTTTGTTCCTGTGTCTGTTCCCGATGGCCACAGTCATACTGAGTGAGAAATGCTCACAAACCCGCAGTGGCATACAGAAATACCTATTTCTCACACATTTGGGGTTCAGCTGACCTGAGGCTGGGCTCCTTCATGCTGCTAGGAGTCAGCTGAGGGTTGACTGATCTAGGCTGGGTTCATATGGGGCAATTGATATGACTCAGCTCTGCTCCCTGCGTCTTTCATCCTCCGGCAGAGCTGCTGGGCACATCCTTCTCAAGCAATGATAGAGGCAAAAAAAGAGCAAGTAGAAACACATTAGGTCTTTTAAAGTTTAGTCTTGGAACTGGGGCACCATCGCTTCTGCCTCATTCTGTTGGCCAGAGCAAGTCACAAGGCGAGCCCAGATTCAAGGAATAGATTCCACCTCTCTAGTGAGAGGAACTGCAGGTTACATAACAAAGGGGAGGCTAGAGAGAAGAGCCAAGAATAAGGGCTATTTTTGCAATCTTTCACATTTTCAGACTTATTTTATGTGAGAGACAATCTTCTGTCTTGTTGAAGCTTCTGTGATTTTGTTTAGTTTAGCTTTGCTTTTGTTATATGTTATATAAATCAAAGCTAATTGATTTCTTGAGCTTCGTTGGAATGTGAACTCCATGAGGGCAAAAATTTTTGTCTTGTTTAATTCACTGCTGTTTTCATAGAATGGAATAATGCTTGTTGCATAGTAGGCATTCAACAAATATTTATTGATAGAATAAATAAATGATATGGCAATTAAGCTTAATATTTTAGAAAAGAACCCATCTGTAGAAAGAACAGAAACATGAAGAGTGGTAACAAACAAAAACACAGGATTATGGATAGCTTTAGAACCAAATTAGACTGCCATAAAATAAATATTTTTAAAAATGCTGATGTGTCTTAAAATAATTTGGTGACTATGGTAGATACTATAATTTGGCTTGCTCAGGTCGCATTCCAATCCCTTTTAACTTGATTTCTAGAACTATGCAGGTTGTAAAGCTAAAAATCTGTACTTTCACACTCCCTAGCAGCCAGGGTCCTGCAAGCAACCCAGCTTTTACCAAGCTGACCCATCTGTGCTTGATTTGGAGGGAGCAGTGAGCAACATGGGGTGGTGGCTGTGCACAGAGTGTGTCTCCTGGCATGACTGATGGCAGAGGTGCCCAGTTCTCCTAGGTCAGCTATAATGAAGTTTCTGACTTGAGGTCACAGGTACAGACTGGTGGGGGCAGCACAGCTGTGTTTCACTGTTTAGGACCTACAGTGTATCTCAGCTTTTCTGCTGTCTGCCCTCTTCCTGGCTGTGTGGTATACAAACTCAATACTTGGACACTCCAAGATATTCTGTAAACTACATAACATTTTCTAAAAGACCTTTTTTATTCATAAACCAGCTAGAGAGGATTCTGTTGTCTGCAGTTACTTTCAGAAACAACCAAAGATTTGACCAATTTTATTAGCGCTGCATTTGCTGGGGTGCCATTTTTATGACGCTTCAGTTAAAATGTTGTGGAAACTTGTTTTTCGTTAAGGATAGAGGTGGGGAAACATTATAAATAGGTATATTTTAAACACACATCTTTGATTTTTATTTATTTTAAAGAATTATTTCTTTGACAAGCAAAACAAGTGACATTACAAAATGAAACATGATTAAAGCATCAAGAAGTGGGAATTATTAATATTTTAAATGTGTTTTAAACTAGTTCTTTTCTATATCCATAAAGCATGAAGATCAAACTTTGTTTTCATTATTATTCCTTTTTTCTACGGGTCCTTTCTTATATTCTTGAACAGACTTTTATCCCACACAGAACACTGATAAAGATGAAAGTACTGGAAATAATGCATTTACTTTTGGTGATCTTTTTGACACGGATAAATGTTTCTCCACACTTTAAGTAAGCTGATTTTTCAAATGTTTTTGTTTATTTTGGGAGACATGGATATAAACCCACAGGTACTATGTAGTTGTCACAAAAATAAATACAGATTTATACATGTAAGCTTGCACCTGGGTTTCTCAACTTCAGCGTTATTGACATCTTGGGCCCGATAATTCTTTGTTGTGGGGGCTTCCTGTGCATTGTAGGGTGTTTAGCAGCATCTCTGCCCTCTACCCATTAGATCCCAATAGCACAAACCTTCCTAAGTTGTGACAACCAACAATGTCTCTAGACATTACCAAATATCCCCTGGGGGGTAAATCACCACCTATTGAGAACCACCAACTTACACGAACACACAAGTCAGTGGAAGCAATTTCTAATGAAGCATTTGACAATATTTTTCAAGATCTTGAAGAACGACATCTTATTGAATGAGATACGCACCATTGATAGTATGGCCTCGTAATTAAATGAATGCAACTTGCTGCTTTTTCACTGTATTGCAATAGTGATACGAAGTTTGGTTTTCCTCATAACAGATCTAAATGAGCAAGTTGTCAACTTGATAAAGACAAAAAAGCCAGGCATGTGTACAATGAAAAAAAAAAAACCAGAACTAGAGGCACCTAGCAATTACCTGTGATTCATTTTTGAGCCTATGGTGTTTTTATTTCAATTCCTGGGGATACTCTTAACAGTTGGAATCTAGTCCTGGAGGTGGAATGAAAAATTATTTTCTTCTTTTCTCAGCAGCTGGAAAGAAAAATGACTATTTACCTGAGTTCCATTCTCAAACCATGTGGAATGGCCCTTGGGCTGTATTGTCACCAGTGTTTGTTTCTATGTTCTATGATCTCATCTGGGAGTGCTTCAGGGCGGCTGGAGCAGTTTTGAGACCTCAGAATAATAATTAATTTTGAAATACCTTGTCAAAATAAAATTTTTTTTCTGACTCAACAAACATTTGTTTCAAACACAACGTCAAGACTTTTCTGTTAAAATGAAAGCTTCAATATTTAGGGCTCATAGAGAAAGGTTTTTAAAATATTATGGCAGAATGACAAACAAATTAAAGGAGTAGTTATAAACATAGACATTTGGCTTCTTTAGGTAAATTAAATAAACTACCTTACCTTTTTTTTTTGGTGAGGAAGATTGGCCCTGAACTAACATCTGTTACCAATCCTTCTCTTTTTGCTTGAAGAAGATTGTCCCTGAGCCAACATCTGTGCCAATCTTTCTCTGTTTCGTATGTGGGATGCCACCACAGCATGGATTGATGAGTGGTGTGAAGGTCCAGGCCCAGGATCTGAACCTGTGAACCCCAGGCCGCTGAAGCTGGAGTGTGCAAATTTAAGCACTATGCCACTGGGCCAGCCCCTAAACTACCTTACTTTTAAAAATACATATTATTTAATAGAAAGTCAGGAGATCCAAATTTTCATCCTACTTCTGGAACAAACTAGACCTGTGATTTTGAAAAGGGAAAGAGGAAAATAAGTTTTTTTTAAATGACTTCCTGGGCCAAGGCCTCCAGGTATGTTCTCCTAGCTACCTTACTTAATGCTATTTCTAGTCACTCAACTCCTCTATGTTTAAATCCCTCGCCTAATTAGATTATTGGATCTGGCCACAGTTTCTTCATTGAGAATTCATGCATGAGATTCAGCACAGTCTGCAAATTCCCTAAAATTGCATGAAAAATTTTGGGTATACATGTATGTGCAATATTCTGTGGGAGGCGGTCCACAGCTTCCATCAGTTGCTCAAAGGGATTAGGGTCCTGAAAAATAATCAAGTCACTTAGAACAAATTGGGGTGTGTGTGCCCCTGGGAATAGGAAAATCCAAGGGTAGGCTGGTATGGAAAACTCTAAGGACATCTATTCATGTTCCTCAACTTGTATATTGTGTGCTAAAATGGATCTACCCAAGAAAGCATGAGTTAGAAAGCCCCTGTGATGGAGGGCTGATTCTTCTCTCTACCTCCTCTTTCATAGTCTCCATTCTTCATTTTACAAAAGAAAGGTTTACTTCCAATTCTTTCATAATCTTACTATGGTGTTAAAAACCTCCACGGTGCCAAACAGAGAGATATTTCAAAATATTAGTGTTGGTGTTAAGAAAGTAAATGACTTTAACGACTAGATAGCAATTCCTTTGTACCTTTCATGGTTTGCTTTCAATCAAATTGAAAGAGGACTTAATTAAATTGTTAGCTGATAAATCATTACATTTTTTGTTGATTGGTCCCAATAATTTTCTTTACTGTATATTTCTTTCTCTAGTTCATTAATTTCTGCTCTTATCTCTATTATTTTTTTTTCTGTTTTCTTTAGGTTTAATATGCTGTTGTTTTTCTAACTTCTTGGGGTAACTATTTCAATCACCAGAAAACTGGGTGATATTGCTCTAATAAAATTTTTTCTAGGCCCATAAACTTATTTATGTAAACAAGTTTATCAGTGCTAACATCCATGAAAATGAAAAATGGGAGGAGATTTGATTCTAAATGCTGTCTCATTCTAGCAATAAATATGTATACTTTAGTCATTTAGAGCAAGGATCAGCAAACTACAGCCCATGGGCCAAATCTGGCCTGCCACCTGTTTTTGTAAATAAAGTTTTATTGGCGCACAGTCATTTCCATTTATTTACATATTATCTACTACTGTTTTCATGCTACAAACACAGAGTTGAGTAGTTGTGACCAAACGGCCCTCAAGCCTAAAATATTTGCTATCTGGTCGCTTTACAGAAAACATTTGCTAACTACTAACTTAGAAACTAATGGTTATATAAAATTAAACAATATTTAAATACATACGCATTTATGTTTGTGTGTGTGTGTATGTGTGTTGCTGAGAATTAAGATAGGATGATGAATAAAATACTGTGAAGCATGAAATATTTTACCTTAGGATAAAATTGTGTGGAGAAAGGGGAATTAAAATAAAAGTTAAAGAGGAAAAGGAATTATGTACAAGTTCCAACTGTCAAAGAAGAGCTACTTCATGTATGTGTCAATTTTGTCATAAATTGACATTCTGGATTAAACACAAACTTGATTGTGGTGGATTACCCTGTATATATATTGATAAATCTGATTTGTTGATTTTGTTTGATTTTTGCATCTATATTTGTGAGAGACATTAATCTGTAATTTGCCTTTCTTATAAATTTTTCTCAGTTTTTTTGCATCAAAGTCATGCTGACCTCATAAAACAATTGGATTATGTATACTCATTTTCTATGTCTGTGTAAAATTTATACTATTTTTTCCTTAAATGTTTGAAGAATTCACTGATGAAGCCGTCTGGGCATGGAGTAATTTTTTGGTGTGTGGGGGCAGATTTTTATTATTAATTCAATTCCTTTAGTAGTTATAGGACTATTTAGATCTTCTAAATTTTGTACTAGTTTTGATAAGTTGTGTTTTCCTAAGAATTTTTCAATTTAATATAAAATTTCAAATTCATTGGTATACATTTTTTTTTTTTTTTTTTTTTTTTTTTTTTTTTTTTTACATTTTTATTGATATTTTAATGGTTTCTAACATTGTGAGATTTTGGGTTGTACATTTTTGTTTGTCCTTCACCCCATATATGACTCCCTTCACCCCTTGTGCCCATCCCCCACCCCCCACCCCCACTTCCCGGGTAACCACAGTCCAGTTTTCTCTGTCCATGTGTTTGTTTATATTCCACATATGAGTGAGATCATACAGTGTTTGTCTTTCTCTTTCTGGCTTATTTCACTTAACATAATACGCTCCAGGCCCATCCATGTTGTTGCAAATGGGACGATTTTGTCTTTTTTTATGGCTGAGTAGTATTCCATTGTATATATATACCACATTTTCTTAATCCAATCGTCAGTCGAGGGACACTTAGGTTGCTTCCACTTCTTGGCTATGGTGAATAATGCTGCAATGAACATAGGGGTGCATAAGCCTCTTTGGATTGTTGATTTCAGGTGCGTTGGATAGATTCCCAGTAGTGGGATGGCTGGATCATAGGGCATCTCTATTTTTAATTCTTTGAGGAATCTCCATACCGTTTTCCATAGAGGCTGCACCAATTTGCATTCCCACCAGCTGTGTATGAGGGTTCCTGTTTCTCCACATCCTCTCCAACATTTGTTGTTTTTTGTCTTGGTGATTATAGCCATTCTAACGGGCGTGAGGTGGTATCTTAGTGTTGTTTTGATTTGCATTTCCCTGATGATTAGTGATGTTGAGCATCTTTTCATGTGCCTATTGGCCATCTGTATATCTTCCTTGGAGAAGTGTCTGTTCATTTCCTCTGCCATTGGTATACATTTTTATGTCTTTTTATTAAATGTTTTACACCTATAAGATTTATAGTGTGTTTCTTGTTTACTTTGATATTATTTGTTCCTTCTCTTCATCTTTTTTAAAATTAGTTTTGCTAGCAGTTCATAAATGCATTACTCTCTTCAAAGAACCAACTTCTAGTTTTGTTGATTCTCTCTACCATATATTTCTTTTCTATTTCATTAATTTCTGTTCTTGTTGCAATTATTTCCCTTCTATTTTCTTTGGGTATAATTTGCTGTTATTTTTCTAACTTCTTGGGAAAGATATTTTAACCATTGATTTTTCAGCCTTAACTTTTTATCTAATAAATATATTGAGCTATAAATTTCCTTCTAAGCTTTAGTTGATATCCACTAATTTCGATATGTAACATTTCATTATCATTCAATTACAAATATTTTCTTATTTCCAATATGATGTTTTTGAGCTTGGATTATTCAGAAGTGCATTGCTTAACTTCCAAGCATTTGGGAGATTTTTGTTATAGATTTTTAGCTTAATTACATGTTGTGTACAGAAAACATATTATGAATGATTTCAATTATTTGACATGTTTTACGACTCAACATGTAGTCAATCTTGGTAAATGTTCCACATGCACTTGAAAAGCATATGTAATTTGCAGTTTGACCTGACAGCTCTCTAGGCCTACCCGAGCTCCCTCCCTATGTTGCCTCACAGGCCCTGACCTTCCAGGTTCCGCCACAGGCCTTGACCTAACACATCCTTTGCATGGCTACTTCAGTCTTGGCACCTGCTTGTTAGAGGGCCTGGACTAGCATGAGCCCATTTACCCTCTACTGCCTTTTGTGCTGTTGTTGCAATGTATTTACTTGCATATATTTAAAATCCCGCAAGACATTATTGTTTTCTGTAGTCAATATTCCTTTACATTTACCCACAAACCTCCTTTTTTTAACTGGTCTTTATTTTTTCCTGCATTTTCGTGGCCCTGCCCTCATAGAACTGGGATCACATTTTTATTCTGCCTCAAGAGTCTCTTTGGTATTTCCTTTAGTGCTTGTCTCTTGTTAATAAATTTTTTCCTTTTTTTGTTCACCTGAAAATATTTTTATTTTGCCTTCATTTTTTAAAGATATCTTTGCTGGATATAAAATTTTAGGTCTTTTGCCAGCATCCAGGAAACTGCGGCAGGCTAACTTACCTTGTAAGCAGAGTACAGTCTCAGACCCTTCACAGCTCTTGACAGACTACTTGGAATTGTATTTTTATTTGCTGACTTGTATGTTATCTGTCTCCTTCTCTAGAATTTAAGTTCTATGAGGGCAGAGACTTTGTCTCTTTTCCCCCTATATCTTCAGCACGTAAAACAGTTTTCGGGGGCCGGCCCCATGGCTTAGTGGTTAAGTGCACGCGCTCGGCTACTGGCAGCCCGGGTTTGGATCTCGGGCGTGCACCAACTCACCGTTTGTCCGGTCATGCTGAGGCCGGGTCGAAGGCTGTGCAACTATGACATACAACTATCTACTGGGGCTTTGGGGACAAAAAAAAAAAGGAGGAGGATTGGCAATAGATGTTAGCTCAGAGCCGGTCTTCCTCAGCAAAAACAGGAGGATTAGCATGGATGTTAGCTCAGGGCTGATCTTCCTCACAAAAAAATAAATAAATAAATAAAAACAGTTCTCGGCACATAGCAGACACTCAATAAATATTTGCTGACTGAATAAACGCATAAATGAAAATCTTTTCTTAAACACTTTACTAGCATACTTTCCAAAAATCTATAGAGCCGTTTTCCTCATCATATCCTAAAATGAAACAAAACCCTATTTTCTCAAAGTTTATGCTGCCTAGATCATTTTTCTTCCTGACTAGAATATTACTTAATGTCTTTTCTCAGCATATTCATGTTATTTATCAGTTCTTCCAAAGCACATAACTTACATTTGTTCCTATTGTAGGAGTTTAGTATTGTGGGTAATATATAACAGTACAGAGGGTAATACTATGGACTCAAGAGTAAAATTACTTTTTGGTCTATTGCTAGCTTTACTCCCTACTTGCACTGTATTCTTGAGCAACTTACTCAAACTTTCTAGATCTCAGTTCCTTAATCTTTAAAATAGGGATAACAATAATGCTTAATTCATAATATTATTGCAACTATAATCAGAGATAACATATGTGAAAAACTTAGCAGAGTACTGGGCCTATAATACACATTGAATAAGTGTGGGCTGAGTTCTGTATGGAATTTGGGTATAGTTATTCCTCCCTGTGGTGCGGACAGGACCTGAGAGTTAGAACTCTGCCAACTTTACGCATATGCTCTTTGTTCCACGCTGAAGGAAATCACAGAGCCAGTGAACAATAACAGGCTCAGACAGAACTGTAAAGCCCCAGGATGTGCCACTAAACTTCCACCCTGCTTTTTATTTCCTGCAGGTGATCTGAGAACTCTTCTCCAAAGTAAAAGAGGAGCAGGAGAGTTGGGCAAATCCTTTGGAAATTCCAGGAAGTAAAAAGAAATGCATTTTGGTTTTGATCTGCTTTTCTATATTTATGGTAATTGAAATTTTAGTGCATTTCCTTACTCAGGATCTCCCCCTGAATGATTGTCTCAACGCTCTGCTTTATTAAAATTAGAGAATAACAATATAGTTGAAGTCTCATTTTATGAGATAGGGAAAGTGGGACATGGTGGTAAAATGACAAAAATGTTATAACGGAGATGCAAATTCTGGCCAAGTAGACATTCATGAGTCTATAGCCCAAGTTTAAGTATAAAGACCTGAGCTGAGTATGGGAAATTATTAAGATATTAAATAATCATTATGCTTCTAGATAGGAATGTAACCACATAATTCTGATATCACACTTTTTGTTTTAACTGCAAAGACTATCTGAGAAAAGTTTCTGACCAGGCAGAAACATTGAAGATGGAAACTGCTTCTTTTGAGAGGTAGCACAAAGGCTCAGCAAAGACTTGGATTCATCTTTCCCGAATGCCAGCAGCCAGCGGTCACGTGCAACTGCTAGCTCAAACAAAGTCACTGTTCATCATGAACTCCACATCAACACCAGTGCAAAGGGCTGCTGAAAAATAGACTGAGAAGCTGGTGGTTAGAGACAGATTTCTAGAAATAGACGAATTTCACAAAACAGAAACAGAAAAGGCTTGACATTCTCCGATGGTGTTATATTTACAAGTTGCTCTAGCAAATGAAATTGAACACTGGTGACAAAGCATCCACCAGCAAATAAAGAAGTAACAGAAACAGTCCCTTAGGCCTGTGATTGAGGATGGCATTTTGCTATATCAGGCAGAAAACTTTCCTTAACGAAGGCTAAATCTAAGGAGTGTGAGACTGGATAAATATAAACAGCAGCTTCACAGACATGGGAGTTAGTAACAAATGCCAAATGCAGAACTACATTGGGCACATTGTCCTCTAAGAGCATTGTTATCATCCTCCTTACCATCAGCACCCCTCACCACCCTCCCATCCCCCCCAACTCCCGCCTTGCACATGCTAGGTTGACCACACCCCATGTGTTCTGGTTTGTTTGGACAGTACTGTTATACCTGTTGTTCTCGCTACCCTGCCTGTTAGGGTTCCCTTTCATTCTCACAAATGTCCTGGTTTGGACAATAAATTATCTCGTCACTCTGTACATGGCACATCATTAGGTATTTTGAGGCTAATCCGAGAAAAGCTGTGGCCCCCGGACTTAACGGTCCTTATTTTTCTCCTTAAGGCAGGCACTAAGTGCCCCGTTGGATTCCAGAAGACTGGGGGCCGAGGGCAGGGGTATGAAGGGCCTTGGCGCCTGCAAGACTTAATAGGTGGGTACGTTGGTTGAATTAAATACTTAACCACCCCAGAGCCTCTTGGGTTTAGGTAAATACTACACCTCTGCTGAAGACCCCGAGGAGTTTGAAGAACACTGTAGCCCCAGTCAAAGAGAGGTTGTGTTCAACCTTACCATATTGCAAAGCAACCATGACACAGTGTTTGGCTGGAAGGCTGGCTCTTACAGCACCAACAATATGACCAGCGCTTCTCTTCGTGTAGAGAAGCATAGAGTGAGTTATTTGTTATTATCTTGATGAAATGGCTCGAAGCATTTGCTTCCCAGAGATAACAAACTTGTAAAGCTCTTACTTACACCTGTTTATGGAATAAGCATCCTTTTGCCAGTTATCAGGGAAAGCATCCAATCAGCTGGGTCCTGAATAGAGTTTATTGTTTGGGAATGTTTAAATTCCCCAAGTATCATACCAAAAATAAAGTTTATCTTTTTAAATGAGTAATCTATCCCTTACAGGCATTATAGATAAAAGAAATAAGCTTTAAAATCTAAGTGGGGTCTTAGATTTTTTAATAGCACCTGACACCAAAATTTTCAAAGAGAAATGTAGATTTATTTCTCAAAATTAATTCTCACATCTCTATGAAGAAAGGAACAGATATTAACATCTCTGATCTCAGTAAAGTAAGGAACAGGTATTACCATCTCTGTTTAGTTGAGAAAGGAAACAAAAAGTGTAGCTGCAAAGATGTATATACCCATGGTGAAATAATGACATTTTATTGATCTTTACGTTAAGAAAATGGATAAAAACAATTGAAACTACTTTTGGTGATGTTGAGAAGGGTATACATTAAGATGAGGGGCTCGGGGCCAAAGTTAAGACAGAGGATTAAAGAATTTTCTAGCTAATTTATTCCTTTCTATTTTTTTTAAATTTTTATTTATTTATTTTTCCCCCAAAGCCCCAGTAGATAGTTGTATGTCATAGCTGCACATCCTTCTAGTTGCTGCATGTGGGACGTGGCCTCAGCACGGCCGGAGAAGCTGTGCATTGGTGCACGCCTGGGATCCGAACCCAGGCCGCCAGTAGCGGAGCACTAACGCTTAACCGCTAAGCCACAGGGCCGGCCCAATGTATTCTGGACCTCACTTTTACTCGAATTATCTTGGGTATTTGTCAACTGAAGATACTCAACCACAGTCATTTATCAATAAGAATCATTTATTGCTCATTGGAAACACATATCAGTTCTAAAGAATTCATTAATTCATTCAGCGAAGATTTGCTTTCCACTTATTATGTGCCAGCCACTTTTCTGAGGGCAGGGAATGCTGAGGTCAACAAGACGGACAAGACTTTCCTGAACTTGATGGATGAGAGACAGGTGAATCAGGGTGACCTCAGACTGGGGAAGCGCTATGGATGGTGCACTAGAGACTGCTATAAGCTTCTGGGGTTTAGACTAAAAATTTCAGGATGGTGAAATTTAAGCAAACATAAGGCCAGGAACAGAAAAAGGGATGAGAAAAATAGTCACCAGAATAAAATTAGGTACCAGCGATGTTTTCTTTCGCTAGCTGCCTGCCTTCAACACTGAAGGACTTCCAGCTCTCCTGCAATCAGGCAGCTGGCTACTCTCCATCCATTGCTTAAACTGAGAACCTCTGTGACCCAAGGACTCGTTCTTTCCGAACCCTCAACCTAACGCAGAATCAGTTTGCAATCCAAAATCACTCTTCTCACACTTTTCTTTGATGCTGTAAACCTTGGCAGAATGTGTCCCTCTGTTGTGTCCTCTTAAGTATGGTGACATTATGTTGGTTTGGTTCTTTTATGGGAATTACCCAGGTGCATGGAGGAGGGGAAGGCAGCCAAGGCAGGCAGCTGAGAAGTCTGGCTGTGGTGAGGGCAATTTTGTCTTCCAGGCACAGGCAGTTGATCATTACTATTGAGTCCAGCATTGTTTGGTTTTTCTTGTTGTTCCAAATTGTTTTAATATCTCCCTCTTTAGCTGCTTTCTACTCCAGTTAATCCTCCACACAGTTGCCCAGAGTTTTTTTGTTTTTTCCTTTTTCAGAAACAAAATCTAATAGTTGTCCAGGTTGTTCTCCTGCATTCTCTGTTAAAAATTCCATGTTGACACACCTAGATCTGGTTAATTAATTGGCTTTATTCTATTCAATATATGAATATACCACATCTTATTTGTCTATTCCCCTATTGCTGGCCCTTTAGTGTGTTTCAACTTTATTATTAGAGTCTTATCTAGAGTCCTGTATATACTTAGGTTAATAACTCTTGATTTGTTTTATTGCACGTCTACATTGCAAACATTTTCTACCATTCTGAGGCTTGCTTTTAAGTTCTTAATTTTGATATGATCAAATTTGTTAGTTATTTTTTGTTATGATTTTTGACTTTAGTGCTTTTCTAAGAAATTCTTCTCTGTTGTAAGGTCATGAAGACATTCTCCTGTAATTCTTTACAAAATGTTTTAAATTTTATTCCCATTTAGGTCTTTAATTCATCTGGAGTTTATTTTTCTAAATGATATGAGGAGGGGATCTAAAACACTTTTTTTTTTTCAGATGGCTATCCAAATATCTCTTAGTCTATGTTATATCTGCCATATAACAAGATCTCAAATATGCACGTGTATGTTTCTGGGCTCTATTCTGTTCCACTGACCTATTTGAGTCTACCTGTGCCAATACTATACAGTTTTGTGTTTGTTTGTTTGTTTTAGGTGTACAACATAATGATTTGGTAATTGTATATATTGTGAATCAATATATACTAGATCAACACAATAAGTCTAGTTAACATCCATCATCACATAGTTACAAATTTTTTTTCTTGTGATGGGAACTTTTAAGATTTACTCTCTTAGCAACTTTCAAATATGCAATACAGTATTATTAACTATAGTCGCCATGCTGTACATTACATCCCCATGACCCTTGTTTTATAAATAAAAGTTTGTGTCTTTTGACCACTTTCACCCATTTTGCCCACCCACCACCCCATCCCTCTGGCAATCACCAATTTGTTTTCTGTATTTATGAGTTTGGTTTTTGTTTTGTTTTGTTTTGTTTTTAGATTCCACACGTAAGTGAGATCATACAGTATCGGTCTATCTCTGTCTGACTTGTTTCACTTAGGATAATGTCCTCAAGGTCCATCCATGTTGTCACAAATGGCAAGATTTCCTTCTTTTTTATGCTTGAATAATATTCCATTGTATATACAAACCACATTTTCTTTATTCATTCATCCATCGATGGGCACTTAGGTTGTTTCCATATCTCGGCTATTGTAAATAATGCTGCAATAAACATGGGGGTGCATATATCTTTTCGAGTGAGTGTTTTTGTTTCCTTCAGATAAATACCCAGAAGTGGAATGCAGTTTTAATGGTTATTACTTCATATTAAACTTTTCTTCTCTTTTTTTTGTGAGGAAGATCAACCCTGAGCTAACATCCATACCAATCCTCCTCTTTTTGCTGAGGAAGATTGGCCCTGAGCTAACATCCATGCCCATCTTCCTCCACTTTATGTGGGACACCTACAGCATGGCCTGACAAGCGGTGCGTTGGTGCGGGCCTGGGATCTGAACCCTGGACTCCAGCAGCGGAGCGCACACACCTAACCACTAGGCCACCGGGCCGGCCCCCATATTAAATCTTGATATCTGGCAAAGCAATTTCCTTTTTCTTATATTTTGCCTTGAATGCACAATTATTTTGGCTATTTCATTGGAATAGGTTTGTAGAGTTCTGACAGATCTTTTGGACTTGGACTGGAATTGCATTTAATATAGACTAAATTTGATAGTACTGAGATCTTTTAAATACTGATTTTTCCCTCCATAAACATGCTATATCTTTCCATTTAATCATATCTTCTTTTATGTCCCTCAACAAAATTTTACAACTTTTCCCATAAGAACTTTGTATATCTTTTGTTAAATTCATTTCTTGGTGCTTTAATATTTTCTTATCTTATTGTCCTGTCTAGGACCATTACTACAATATTGAAATTCAGTGGTGACAATGGGATTTCTTGTTTTGTTTTGGAATTTAAAAAGAACTCTTTTAAAGTTTCACTATTAAGTATAAGATTTACTCTTTGATAGACACCCCTTACTGGATTAATAAAGAACCATTCTATTTTTAATTTTTATTTAAATCGTAAATGTGTGTTGAATTTTATCAAGTGCTTTTTTGCACCAGTTAATATCACCAAATATTTTCTCCTTCAATTTGTTATTGTGGTAAATAATTCTAATTTCTAGGTCAAAAAGTTGCAAATATGTCTTATCTTTTGTAAATAGCATATAACAGGATTTTTAAAATTCCTATATGACTACTTCCTTACTTTCTGGCACTTCAAGATGCTCCAGGCCCATCTTATATTTTCCCTGCTCTAGCCCTAGAAGCAGCCATTTCTTCAAGGATCCCTGGTTCCTTTCAGTGGAGAATGGTATTTAGAAAGCAAGCCGAGGAGCTAGGCGTGCTCATTGCTGTTGGGGTATTCTAGATTCTCTCAGTGGACAGAGGTAGAAAGTATATGTGTGTATATAACTCCTGTCTATACTGATTTTTAATTTCTAGATTTGTAGTTCTAACTTCACACAGGTGATCAGAAATTGAACCCAATACTCAGGCACGGCTTTTGGTTCAGTTTCTTGAGAGTGATTCTTTTTCCACTCATCACTCAGTGTTGCCAGCTTGCTTTCCATGATGTATTGTTGGGCCAGTGAGCCGAGGTTTTTCCCTCTCTGTTCCATGGACTGGACTCTTTTTTCCGGTTCCTATCTTTAGGCAGGGAGCTCAGTTCCAATGTCCCACTAAATACAGGATTTGCAGCCTCAGCCATAATCCTCTCAAGCATCAGATCCTACCCCCTTACTTTATGTCTCCTGACACTCCTTAGGGCTATTTAGCTTGTGTCACCCCTTCAATTTTAAGTTTCTTCACAGTTTCTGGTACCTATGGGCATCCTTTTCTTACTGTGGAACTCTAGTAAGTATAAGAAGCAATATTTGATGTTATATTTTATCTAGCATTTCTACGTGTTATTTGTGTGTATTTGTATGTATCTTCACATTTGCTTCATCTGCTGTATTGATTAGAAATTCTGTCTATTTATAGCCAAGGAAACAATTACCAGAAAATTTGCATGACCCAAGGTCGCACAGCGAGTTATTGACAGCACTGTCTGCACTCCCATCTCTGGGCTTTCCACTTTACTTTCCTGTTCCTGTGGTAACTGTAATAGTTGCAAAATGTTTTAAGCCTTTTCATATCTGACTTTTTTTTCCCAAAAACTAATTCAGTTCTAAAAACTTCCAGAGTTGTACACTGTGATCAACTTCCCTTGAATTGTTGCCATGGAACTGACAGGGAAGGGCAGAAGATCACAATAGACTTAGAATGGATTCCCCTTCATTTTAGGACATCGTAAGTACATTTAATCTGCAAGCTTAATTTTGGAAAAGAACAATACTTGGCAAACGCAATACCCTTAAAATTGCAGAATTCATATAGAGCTCAAATGTTAGCTATATGCAAACCCATCAGTTTGTTGGAATTTATATAGACAATATTTATACCTCGCCCTCCACTTTGAAAATATTTTAAATGATTAGATTTAAAATGTTTAGATTTAGAGATATAGGTCAAATTCTGGACTTTCTCTTGCTAAGGAAGAGGCTGATGTGGGGCATATTGAAATGGGAGTAAACGTTTGCTTTCTAGTTCAGAGGATGGAAGAAGAGAAATCATTAAAATACTCTCATTCCGTTGAGCTTCGTTGGATTTTCCTTATTGCATAGTCTTTGTAACAGTTGGTTGCTTATTTGTGGTTGTCTTGTGACATTTAAAAAGTAATAACACTGAGAAAATATTTACATAATCAAATACTTTCAAAATTAAAGTTCTTTATTGATAGTTTGAATTGTATCAAATAAGTTAAACATTGTTAATTTAATTATAATTTTCTCTGAGAAACAAGTAAAGACAATAAAAACAAGCAAACAAAATAGCCCCCTCCTGACTTCTAACCAAACCTCTCCATTGATGCCAGATGGAGATCAGATATAAAACATGACTGATACTTCATTACTCATATTATTTTCGAGCAGAAGAAATTACACTATCAAAAATGCTTTCTAAATAGGTCACAACTGGGTTGTGAGAATCACTTAACTAGATTTCTTTCCTTAATCTGACATCCGCATTAATGATGTGTGATGCTGATTAAAATTCAAGGATTAGTTGTGCTTGGGTAAACCACAAAAGTAACTTTTTAAGCTCAAATTCTCAAATTTTTGTAGCAAATATCATGTGTGATGAAGCTTTGGCTACTTGTGGGCTTCTCAAGAGTAAATAAATTAAAAGCTTACCTGTGTGTTTTGTGGGAAATTATTAAGCTCTTTTAAAATATTTATTAAAATACCATCACTGGAACTATATTTCAATTGATTTATCCTAAGAACCAAAATGCAATGTACAACCAGGAGATTTTTATTCATGGTCATTTTTTATGACTGAACGTCAAAGCAGGATTCATGTTAACAATTTATACAATTTTTACTCATCCACATGGTCTGGAAAATATTAATGGAAGTTGCTATTGGGCATGATGTTCTCATTCTAGAAAAAATTTATGTAGTTATAGAAGAGCGAGACCTCAAGTCCAAGATTATTGGCTATCATTGACTATAAGATTTTTTTACCTTTTATATGAAAAGAGCAAGAGATATAAATTAAATAAGTATTAATTTATGTTAGTTATTCCAAAGACGCTTACCCACTAATCACTGAAAAATAATTTGGAGGCCCAAGAACTGTGTGAGCATTTGATGAATTAATGTCTGCAATGACTTCACAGGAGCATCATGGAATCCCATGATTCTTATTCTCATGGAATCCCATATTATTCCTTTACTTCGAGACTGAAGCAGTTTAAGGCCATGGGCCTAAAACTGAAAGAGATAACCTTCGTCTCTGCTTTCACGCTGCAGGAATTTATCAGTTCTTCATGTTTACATCTCTACTGGAAAGACTAAATCCTTATGCTACTATACAACAGCTCTCTGTTTTAACAGTGCATCTTTTCCATTTTGATTCTCTCTCTCCTGCTTTCAGAAACTTTTACAGACAAACTTTTATTAGAAAAGAGCAGCCATTCCCACAGCAGCCTCTGTTGTGAACAGACCACCTTCCCTGTTGTTTCCCCATCAATGGGTTCCTGGGCAGTAACATGAGTTAATGCCGAGTTGGCAGAATCTTGGCGCACAGGGCGGAGTGTACATACTCTACCCAGAGCCTTGCCCAGGCACCTGCTTTAATGTCTTTCTGCAGAGGCTAATTGTAATGTTCTTTAAAAGAAAGGAGCGAAGTATTTTTGCTGTTCTTTTTTCCTCTTTGCTTTCTTTTGGTTCTCCCACACATGTGTTTTCTCTAAGGAAGGAGGTAACAATCTGACGCTTTGATTTATCCTATAATTCCCCGTTGTGCTTCCTGAACAAAAAGCCTGTTCAAGAGGACAGTGGGAACGTTTTTCATTACTACTTCTGAAGAAAAAGAAAACTAGCATCACATAATAGCGCGGTGGTTCTATAGCATTAAAGGTCTACCTGGGAGGCCGGGCTGATTGCGCAAGCGGTTAAGTGCGCGCACTCCACTGCCGGGGCCTGGGGTTCGCCGGTTGGGATCCCGGGCGCGCACGGAGGCACCGCTTGTCAAGCCATGCTGTGGCGGCGTCCCATATAAAGTGGAGGAAGATGGGCACGGATGTAAGCCCAGGGCCAGTCTTCCTCAGCAAAAAAGAGGAGGATTGGCTTCAGATGTTAGCTCAGGGCTGGTGTTCCTCACAAAAAAATAAATAAATAAAAAAAATAAAAGTCTACCTGTCTCTTTTACGCATTTCTCTCTGGAAGTCCTAAAAGCCGAATTTTCTGCTCTGGGTGGGAGAAAAAGATGTGGAGTGTGTGTGTGTTTGTGTGGTATTAAATACGATGAAACAGTTAAACAATTAATTGGAGAAAAATAAACCTATTTTCATCCTTCCCACTTGCCCTTCCCTAAACTTGTCCACACTCACCAATCCTGCTGAACATCCCCAAACACAGCTCCTTAATCATCTCATTAGGCAGCGGAGCCAACACCTGATCAGCTCTTGTCGACCAACAGGCATTCGGAACTTGAAAAAAATCCATTTGAAAAGATTTGACTTTTCCCTCTTAAAAAATACCCCAATTATTTTAAAAACGCTGACACATTAGCAATTACTGTCACCCTCTCCAAATGGGGTCCCGCCTGTCTTCTCTTTAGGAACAGTGGCTTCCTACACACTTAACTTGACTGCTCTGTCTGAAGTGGTCCTCCCACTGTCACTTAGCTGGGAGATTTGTCTCTGGCTTATCAATGTTTTCTAGGCACTCTTGACAAGTAAACAATGGTGACATGGGAAGGGGCTTGACACTTTGAGAAGATGATCACACTCTTTGATACTGGTGAAACCCCACAGGGAAGAAAGTCGATTTTGTAGAAGTCTTTTGTGAAGTAAGTGGTGGCTGGGAGTGAGGTATGTGAAATAGATTCATGCCCAGTTATCGGTATTTAGCGGGGAGTAGCAGGGATGCTGAGCCCCCTGCAGAGCATGGGACAGCCTTATGAAAGGAAGAATTGTTCCATCAAAATGCCAAAAGTGCCCCTGGAGGAAAACCCTGGGGCTAGTGTATATTGAAGAAGGAAGAGCGTTGTCTTAAGTCCTTCCCGGGTCCCCATCTGACAATTGTGATTCTGTGTCATAGGCAGCCCCTGTTGCTCCCAGTTCCACTGTGGGCCACAAGTCGCCTTGCTTCTAGTCACTTTCTGACATTCCTGGGTGCAATCCCTTCAAAGAAAGAGGGAGAAATGTTTCTCCCTCTCCTTGGGAACCAACATGGGGACCAGTGCCTCAATACTCTCCACAATTGCACTGTGTTGTTTATCTGATTCTACTGAGATTTTGGCGTAACCAAAGAGAATGACCCTGTAAATGGGAACATATGTAAAACTTTGCAGTACGTATGACTTTCTCCATAGTTCAAGGGGAAAAAGCACTGAAGTTTGTGATTTTTGCTAACCGTGCTTAAGTCTGAGATGCTCTGTTAGAACATCCTCTTCTTTTCATCTCTGCCATCTGAATCCACCTTTTAGAAACTTTGTGCCATCCCTACAGAATTATCTTGCCCCAGGATCCATCACCCTCCTCACCAGTACATTTTCCGAAGTCTGGGTAAATCTATCTAGAAATACACATGCACACGCACACACACATACATATATATTATAGCTGATGGATATATTACAGTCTCTGACACTAGTAGGGGTTTAATCAAGACTTGTTGAACGAACAAATAAATGAATGAATGAATGAAAAAACTCCTTTCCTTTCTATTCTTGCAGGTAAATCCTTTTTTTTTTTGCTTACGATAGATTTGGTTTCTGTCCCTTGACGTTAATAATCCTGACTGATATAGAATTGAATTGCTTTTTTTTTTTTTTTAATTCTTATCTTCTGAGAAGGAGAATTCAATCCAAACCCAGTATTTGCCAACAGACAGTTTGTCAGATACCGTCGGCTCAACTCTGCCCTTGGGCACTAGAAAGCCCTTCTCAGAAATACAGTTGGATAATACTTGATTCACAATCCCACTTCAGATGTTTAGCAGGCTTTCTTCTAGTGCAGCTCTGTTGAACTGAAATGAGATCTTCTGCTAACCCTGCTTTCTACCACTCTGAGTAAATAACATACACAAGAACTTCAGTCCCCATGAATGCTGTCATCAGCTCTTCCTGAGACCCTCACCTAAAAGCTGTGAGGACCAAGACTACACCTATATCCCTTCTTCCCTCTTAGTGCCCAGTTGTTTTCTGGGTGTAGCCATCTCTGTGTGACAGTAGAAAGAGAGATTCCAAGGTAGAGCGAGATGAAGGAGGGACTCTGGCTTCTCAAGAAGTGTCACTCACATGGCAAGTTGCCCAGCTTTCCGACTGACGTTTTTCTGACCCAGTGATTAAACAGTGGGAAGTAGTAAAGTTGTCTCTCTCCCTATTATCGTGGGAGTATCATACCGCTTCTCTGTGTGGTTAGTTTCACCTGTTGTACACTTAGAGGAAATTCCTCTCCAATTCTGCGGATCAACTGAGTATCATTTTTAGGTTGCAGCCTCGGAAATGTCTACATCTTTTTTGGGTTCTTTATAATATTTTAGTGGAAATTTGGAGAGACCATGTTAGAACTTAAACTAAAAGACCTAATGATTATTTACATACAAGTTATATTTCAAGTATTTTTTAGGGCCTTTATTCAAATATCACCTATACACTCATGTGTGACTCAAACCAGTATTTGCATTTATACACTCCATGTTTCCATAATGTGATTCTCTAATTTGGAGGCATGGTTTCAAGCTTTGAGCTTTCACCATTGCCAGTGTTGGAACTCTAGTCCCCCTGCCTCCATCACAAATCCTTCCAGTCCTCAAGAAGATGTTAAAAGGCTCAATGTTAAGTTGTCAGAATATGCCTCCTGCCTTAAGGCCCTCCATTCACTGTTGGGCCATTATTTCCAATGGTGTTGGTGGCCTTGGTATGACATTCAGAGTTTGTCTGGAGCCTTATTGATGACAGCCACAATATTTGTTTTCCTCACTGATGACTGCTCTTAAAGTTCTTCTGATTCATTTAGATTTAAGTTCTTTCAATGAACTATACTTTGTAAGGCATATACTCCTTACTTTGTAAGAAGCCTTATACTTTGCAAGAAGCCTATAGACTGCTTACACACTCTGTGTCCTTCACAAAGGAAACACTTGATGGCTGTTGGTTGATTAATTACCATTAAGGCTGAGGTTGTCATGCGCCAAGTGGCAGGCTCACAGATTGGGATACTGAATCTCAGCTCTACAGACCATTAGAAAACCATCGTGTGAACGAAAAAGGAGTTACTATATGTATTACATGTATTTATTGGCATTTTCTGCTTGTAGTAAGCACTTTCTATGTGTTGTCTCATTTAATTTACTTACTCTAATTTACTTACTCTTTTAAGTACTTTACTCTTTACTGCAGACATTATTATTCCATTTTTACTGACAGAAAAATTCAGGCTCAGAAAAAGAGATTACATGGTCACAGTAACTAGAACAACAATAACTACATAAAATTACATTCTGAAAAGGAAAAATCAGGTGTATACGTATGCAAGAAATTCTTCAAGTATGATGAAGGGTGTGATGTCTGTCCACTGAGGAGACAGCCTGGGCTGGGGACATAGTTGGCATTCAATAGAGACCTGAAGTTCTAGAAGTGTAGATTTCAAGAGCCGCAACTTTAACTTTGAAGTATAACTTTCCTTCTTTTTTTTGTTATTTTATTCTGAAGAAGCTATACCAGGGAATTTGAGCAACAACATAAGGGAATTTGGAATTTCTCTGATTACTTAGCATTTTACGTTATTAATCATGCTCAAGTTAGGCATCAAAAGCTGTTATTAGGACAGTAGCCTTATTCCTGATTATGGAAGGCCATGTTTCCCCTACTAATTGAGGCTTTGTCCTCTAATTGCCCTGGTGTATTGTATCTAGTTCTGTATTTTCAGTTTAATTTTAGAATTTTTCTCCTTGAGGCCCTGTAGTTGGACAATGCTAAGTTCCAGCAAATCAATTGGTATTTGTCTAGTAGGCCGCAGTCTGACAGAATTTTCTGCAGTGATGGATATGTCCTCTATCTGCTCTGCCCAATTCAGTAACCACTAGTCACATGTGGCTACTGAGCATTTGAAATGTGGCTATGCGACAGAGGAATTGAAATTAAATTAAATTAAATTAATTTTAACTTATTAAAATTATTAATTTTAATTAGTTAATTTAATTTAATATAGCCACATATAGCTAGTGGCTACCATATTGGACAGCACAGCTCTAGTGTCTGGCCAATAAAGTGACTAATCAATTTCAGGCTATATTTCAGTCTCTTCTTCCCACTGAATTCTTATCTCAACAGAGCTTTTTCCTTTGTGCAATCCTGTGATTCCTTCCTGCCCTCACCTCTCTCAATTAACTTTCTCTCCTATCACTTGTTTTTCAGCATTTTTCAACCATTACTTACTTGCTTCTAGCAGGAATTTCAAAACTGCTTTATTGGACAATCTTTTCACAGAAGTGTTGTTTTCCTCATTTTCCCTCATATTTGGAAAATAAAACTAATAGTTTGCAAAAGCTGTTTTGTTTTCATCTTACTTAATGCAAAGCAGTATTTCCCAGAGTGTGGAGCATGTTCCTCTAGTGGCATGAGACAATTTTAGATGGTACAGTGCCAAGCATTTACATAATTTTATTACTTATTTTTATTTTAATGACTACTAGAAAAGTCTGATTAGCACCTCACATGTGTAATTTCATGGATGTTATTGCTTAACAGGAAGCTAAAGTAGACATTTAGATTTTAGAAAGAGAGTCATTTAAAACAATATTAAGTAAATAGCAGTACAGGTGGTATGGAGATATGGCAAAACATTAATTTACTTAAAAAATGGCTGAATTCTGGGAAATACAGTTGTTAAATAAACTTTCTGCATCAGGTCCATCCCGTGCCACTTTCCACACATTCTCTGAGCTTCAGCCCGCTGCTCATCACTTGCAAGCGTGCTGTGTGCTGCTTCTCCGTCAGGCCTTTGTTGATCTGGTTACTTCCTCCAGGAGTGCCCCTCTGCTCTCGACCCCTCACTCTCCACAGAGTGAAATTCTGTGGAGCCATCAAGGCCAGATCAAATCCTCCGAGAAACTGTCCATGCCACTTTTTCTTCCTCAACTCTTTCATAAGGCAAATTGCGTCTACCTTCTTAGCCTCATTGTATGTTATTCATTTTTCCAGTGTAGCATTTACCATTTGATGGTTCCATTGGTTGTATACGGATCTGTTTCGCTTACTGGAATTAAGAATTCCTTGAAAGTAGAAGCACTGTCATAATTACTTTTGTACTTAAAAGTCAATCACAGTGGCTAACACATAGTAAATGTTTAAGAAATATTTGTTAAGGGACAAACTCGGTTTTTATTTTTTTATTTTTTTTGTTTTTATTATTTTTTATTTTTTTTATTTAATTTTTTGTTTATTGCAGTAACATTGGTTTATAACATTGTAAAAATTTCAGGTGTACATCATTATACTTCTATTTCTGCATAGATTACATCATGTTCACCACCAAAATACTAATTACAACCCATCACCACACACATGTACTGAATTATCCCTTTCACCCTCCTCCCTCCCCCCGCCCCCTCTGGTAACCACCAATCCAATCTCTGTCTCTATGTGTTTGTTTATTGTTGTTATTATCTACTACTTAATGAAGGAAATCATACGGTATTTGAGCTTCTCCATCTGACTTATTTCACTTTGCATTATACCCTCAATGTCCATCCATGTTGTCACAAAGGCCTGGATTTCATCATTTCTTATGGCTGAGTAGTATTCCATTGTGTATATATACCACATCTTCTTTATCCATTCGTCCCTTGATGGGCACTTAGGTTGCTTCTAAGTCTTGGCTATTGTGAATAACGCTGCAATGAACACAGGGGTGCATGTACCTTTACAAATTGGTGTTTTCAAGTTCTTTGGATAAATACCCAGCAGTGGAATAGCTGGATCATATGGTAGTTCTAGCCTTGATTTTTTGAGGAATCTCCATACTGTTTTCCATAGTGGCTGCACCAGTTTGCACTCCCACCAGCAGCGTATGAGAGTTCCCTTTTCTCCACATTCTCTCCAACACATGTTGTTTCCTGTCTTGTTAATTATAGCCATTCTGACGGGCGTGAGGTGATATCTCATTGTAGTTTTGATTTGCATTTCCCTGATAGTTAGTGATTTTGAACATCTTTTCATGTGTCTGTTGGCCATCTGTATATCTTCTTTGGAGAAATGTCTGTTCAGGTCTTTTGCCCATTTTTTAATTGGGTTGTTAGTTTTTTTGTTGTTGAGATGCATGAGTTCTTTATATATTTTGGAGATTAAGCCCTTATCAGAAGTATGGTTTGCAAATATCTTCTCCCAATTGTTAGGTTGTCTTTTCGTTTTGTTGTTGGTTTCCTTTGCTGTACAGAAGCTTTTTAGTTTGATGTAGTCCCATTTGTTTATCTTTTCTATTGTTTCTCTTGCCCGGTCAGACATGGTGCTTGAAAAGATGTTGCTAAGACCGATGTCGAAGACCGTACTGCCTATGTTTTCTTCTAGAAGTTTCACAGTTTCAGGTCTTACATTCAAGTCTTTAATCCATTTGGAGTTAATTTTTGTGTATGGTGTAAGGTAAGGGTCTACTTTCATTTTTTTGCATGTGGCTATCCAGTTTTCCCAACACCATTTGTTGAAGAGACTTTCTTTTCCCCATTGTATGTTCTTGGCTCCTTTGTCAAAGATTAGCTGTCCATAGATGTGTGGGTTTATTTCAGGGCTTTTGATTCTATTCCATTTATCTGTGTGTCTGTTTTTGTGCCAGTACCATGCTGTTTTGGTTACTATAGCTTTGTAGTATATTTTGAAATCAGGGAGTGTGATACCTCCAGCTTTGTTCTTTTTTCTCAGGATTTCTTTAGCTATTCGAGGTCTTTTGTTGTTCCATATAAATTTTAGGATTCTTTGTTCTATTTCTGTGAAAAGTGTTGTTGGAACTTTGATAGGGATTGCATTGAATCTATAGATTGCTTTAGGAAGTATGGACATCTTAACTATGTTAATTCTTCCAGTCCAAGAGCACGGAATATCTTTCCATTTCTTTGTGTCTTCTTCAATTTCTTTCAGAAATGTTTTATAGTTTTCAGTGTATAGATCTTTCACCTCTTTGGTTAAGTTTATTCCTAGGTATTTTATTCTTTTTGTTGCAATTGTAAATGGGATTGTATTCTTAATTTCTCTTTCTGCTACTTCGTTGATAGTGTACAGAAATGCAACTGATTTTTGTATGTTGATTTTGTATCCTACAACTTTACCATATTCGTTTATTACTTCTAAAAGTTTTCTGGTGGATTCTTTAGGGTTTTCTATATATAAAATCATGTCATCTGCAAATAGTGACAGTTTCACTTCTTCCTTTACAATTTGGATCCCTTTTATTTCTTTCTCTTGCCTGATTGCTCTGGCTAGGACTTCCAGTACTATGTTAAATAGGAGTGGTGAGAGTGGGCATCCTTGTCTGGTTCCTGTTCTTAGAGGGATAGCTTTCAGTTTTTCACCATTGAGGATGATATTAGCTGTGGGTTTCTCATATATGGTCTTTATTATGTTGAGGTACTTTCCTTCTATACCCATTTTCTTCAGAGTTTTTATCATAAATGGATGCTGTATCTTGTCAAATGCTTTCTCTGCATCTATTGAGATGATCATATGATTTTTATTCTTCATTTTGTTAATGTGGTGTATTATGTTGATTGATTTGCGAATGTTAAACCATCCCTGCAAACCTGGAATAAATCCCACTTGATCATGGTGTATAATCTTTTTAACCTATTGTCATATGCAATTTGCTAGTATTTTGTTGAGGATTTTTGCATTGATGTTCATCAGTGATATTGGCCTGTAATTTTCTTTTTTTTTGTGTTGTCCTTGTCTGGTTTTGGTATCAGGGTAATGTCAGCTTCGTAGAATGAGTTAGGGAGCTTCCCCCCCTCCTCAATTTTTTGGAAGAGTTTGAGAAGGATACATATTAAGTCTTCTTTGAATGTTTGGTAGAATTCACCAGGGAAGCCATCTGGTCCTGGACTTTTATTTTTGGGGAGGTTTGTGATTACTGTTTCGATCTCCTTACTGGTGATTGGTCTATTCAAATTCTCTACTTCTTCTTGATCCAGTTTTGGAAGGTTGTATGATTCTAAGAATTTATCCATTTCTTCTAGATTGTCAAATTGGTTGGCATATAGCTTTTCATAGTATTCTCTTATAATCTTTTGTATTTCTGAGATGTCTCTTGTAACCTCTCCTCTTTCGTTTGTGATTTGACTTATTTGTGCCTTCTCTCTTTTTTTCTTGGTGAGTCTAGCTAAAAGTTTGTCAATTTTGTTGATCTTTTCAAAGAACCAGCTCTTGGTTTTATTAATTTTTTCTATTGTTTTTTTGGTCTCTATTTCATTTATTTCTGCTCTGATTTTTATTATTTCCCTTCTTCTACTGATTTTGGGCTTTGTTTGTTCTTCTTTTTCCAGTTCCTTTAGGTGCATTGTTAGATTGTTTATTTGAGATTTTTCTTGTTTGTTGAGATAGGCCTGTATTGCTATAAACTTCCCTCTTAGAACCGCTTTTGCTGTATCCCATAAGTTCTGCCATGTCATATTTTCATTTTCATTTGTCTCCAGGTATTTTTTGATTTCTTCTTTGATTTCTTCGTTAACCCAGTCGTTGTTCAGTAGCATTTTGTTTAATCTCCATGTATTTGTGGCTTTTCTGATTTTCTTCCTATAGTTGATTTCTAGTTTCATACCGTTGTGGTCAGAAAAGATGCTTGGTATTATTTCAATCTTCTTAAATTTATGGAGACTTGTTTTGTGGCCTAATATGTGATCAATCCTGAAGAATGTTCCATGTGCATTTGAAAAGAACGCGTATTCTTCGGTTTTTGGATGGAATGCTCTGTATATATCTACTAGGTCCATCTGTTCTAGTGTGTCGTTTAAGGCCAATGTTTCCTTATTGATCTTCTGTTTGGATGATCTATCCGTTGGTGTAAGTGGAGTGTTAAAGTCCCCTACTATTATTGTGTTACTGTCTATTTCTGTTTTTATGTCTGTTAATAATTGCTTTATATATTTAGGTGCACCTACATTGGGTGCATAGATATTTACAAGTGTTATATCCTCTTGTTGGATTGTTCCCTTGATCATTATGTAATGCCCTTCTTTGTCTCTTTTTGCAGTTTTTGTTTTAAAGTCTATTTTGTCTGATATGAGTACTGCTACCCCAGCTTTCTTTTCATTTCCATTTGCGTGGAGTATCTTTTTCCATCCCTTCACTTTCAGTTTGTGAGTGTCTTTAGGTCTGAGGTGTGTCTCTTGTATGCAGCATATATATGGTCTTGTTTTTTTATCCAATCAGCCACCCTATGCCTTTTAATTGGAGCATTTAGTCCATTGACGTTTAAAGTAGCTATTGATAAGTATGTACTTACTGCCATTTTTTAACTTTTTTTTTTCTCAGTGTTTTAGTAGTCCTTCTCTGTTCCTTTCTTCTTCTATACAGAATTGATGGTCTCTTTAGTTTGACCTCTGTCTGAAAGCTGTACTCTTTAACTCCCCTCCTCCCTCACTTTATGTTTTTGATATCATATCTAATCTCTTTTTTGTGCATTTGTATCCATTACCCTCTTATCATGGAAATAGATAATTTTTCCTATTTGTGGTCTTCTCTTTTCCCCTTAAATTAGTCCCTTTAACATTTCTTGTAGCACTGGTTTCTTGGTGACAAACTCCTTTAATTTTTGCTTGTCTGGGAAATTTTTGATCTCTCCTTCCATTTTGAATGATAACCTTGCTGGGTAGAGTATTCTTGGCTGTAAGTTTTTTCCTTTTAGCACTTTAAATATATCGTGCCATTCTCTTCTAGCCTGTAAGGTTTCTGCTGAGAAGTCAGCTGATAGCCTTATGCGGTTTCCTTTGTATGTAACTTGACATTCTCTTGCGGCTTTTAGGATTCTCTCTTTATCTTTAATTCTGGACATTTTGATTATGATGTGTCTTGGTGTGGGCCTCTTTGGGTTTATCTTGTTTGGGGCTCTCTGTTCTTCCTGTACTTGGATGTCTGTTTCCTTCCTTAGGTTAGGCAAGTTTTCATCTATTGTTTCTTGAAATAGATTCTCTGCCCCCTTGTCTCGCTCTTCTCCTTCCGGGACACCTATAACACGGATGTTAGTGTGCTTGATGTTGTCCCAGAGGTCCCTTAGACTGTCCTCACTCTTTTTAATTCTTTTCTCTTTTACCTGTTCACCTTGCGTAATTTCTTCTAGTCTTTTGTTCAGCTCACAGATCCATTCTTCTGTATCGTCTACTCTGCTTTTGAGTCCCTCTAATGAATTTTTCATTTCCAGTATTGTATTCTTCATTTCTGATTGGTTCTTTTTTATATCTTCCATTTCTTTGTTGACATTCTCACTGAGTTCATCTATTCTTCTCCCCAGATCAGTGAGCATCCTTAACACTCTTAGTTTGAACTCTCTGTTGGGTAGGTTGCTCATTTCTGTTTCACTTAGTTCCTTTTCTGGGGTTTTGTCCTGTTCCCTTACTTGGAATGTATTCTTTTGCCTCCTCATTTTGCCTCTTTCCCTGTGCTTGTGTCTACGTATTAGGTAGGTCAGCTACGTCTCCTGCTCTTGGATAGGTGACCTTATGTAAGTGATGCCTTAGGAGGATTCCAGTGTGCTTCCCTCAGTTCTCAATGTGACCCCTGTGTGGGCTACGTGTGTCCTACTGTTGTGGCCTGTTTGCTTCCCCTGTAGGTGCCCAGGGAGGCCGAGTTATGCTCCTGGCCAGCTGTTGTAATGCTCAGCTGCTTGTAGTTGTTGTGGGCCCTTCAGTCTCTTTATCAGGTGTGGGGAGCCCCAGCACAGTTGGCTGCATGTTCTAATACCACATTTGTGTTGCAGTATTTCTTTTAAGTGAGTAGGCCCCCAGCGTGGCAGGTTGTTAGGCTCAGGGCCTTACAATTGCTGTAAGCCTCTAGCCTATTAGGTCTCTTGTCAGCTCTCTGAGGATTGCAGCTGGGTGGGGCTGGCCTCAGGCACAGGAGCACCCAATTGTTTCAGGCTTTGGAAGGTGGGGCAAACCCCCTATGTGGGTCTTTGAGAAACACAAGTCTTCTGCAGCTGACAAGCCCTGCCGCCCACAGGTCCACACACACAGTCAACACAGTCCTGCCCCATGTGCGTGCCCCGACCTCCCTGAAGTGGACCCGGTCTCTCCACGGCAGGAGCCCCACACACTCCGCCACCGGCCCACACTCTCCACCCGCTCCTTGTGCACGCCCTGCCCCGCTAAACTCCACTCAGTTGCCAGGCTGCAGAGAATCCAGTCACCAATCTATGCAGGCCCACAAGTTGCCTGAGGGCTTGTTGTTGGGTGGGGCCAGTCTCTAGGGTGGGCTGCCTGCCCTGGCTGACCTGGATTAAATTGGTGCTTTAACGGGTGGGGCAGACCCTGGGCTAGCAGACCTCAGGGAGAACTCCAATGGCGTCTGTGTCAGCACGCCCACACCAGGCCACAACAATGGCCGCCGCCAATGTCCCTGTCCCTGGAGAGGTCTCACCTCTCGCCGAGACGCACTCAGGGCCTATTAGGTGAGTCTCTTTTCACCCCAGCACTGTGCATCTTTCTTTCTGGTGATTTTAGGTTGCTTCCTGAAATGGGTGAGTTTGCGTGCGGGCCCTTTAAGAGCCGGTTTTGGTTTCTTTGTGAACCAGCTTTTCTTGGGGTACTCTCCAATGTTTTAGTAGCAGGCAAAGTCAGATATTATGCCACTAGTCTCGATTGTGCTGGGTCCACTAAATGCCCACAGCGGGGGCGCTCCCCGGCTCAGGGCCCCGCTCCTCCAGGGAGGCTGCGTACCTGTGAGCTGCTCCCGGCGGCCGTGACGCTGGCAGCTTGTGAAGGCGGCGTTTTTCCTCTCCAGAAGGGAGTCTCTGCCTCTTCCACCTCAGTTAGGATTGTCCGTTGTTGCAGGAGTTCCTCTTATCCAGTTTTCAGTTCTGTCTCAGGGGTAAGTTTTCCACGAGTAGTTGTAGATTGGCTGTGTCCACGGGAGGAGGTGAGTTCCGAGTCTGCTTATGCCGCCATCTTGAGTTCGCCCCCCCAAACTCGGTTTTTAGATTAGACTTAACTATGTGAAGCCAATTTTAAGCACTCTGCTTCCTCTTCATCCTACATTTGTTATATTTGCAGGCAGCCTTAGGCCATGCTAGGCTTATAAATGCTCAGAACAGCAAGTTACATTTGGTATTAGCCAAAAGAAAACAAATAAGGATACTAACTATGAGGAAAAAACTGCAAAGCTTTCAAAAGCTAAAACAAAATGATTTTTTTTTCTCCTCAAAGCCCCAGTGCATGGTTGTATATCCTAGTTGTGAGTCCTTTCTAGTTCTTCTATGTGAGCCGCTGTCACAGCATGGCAACTGAGAGACTGGTGGTGTGGTTCCGCGACCGGGAAATGAACCCGGGCCACCAAAGCGATGAGAGCGCTGAACTTTAACCACTAGACCATCAGGGCTGCCTCACAAAATGATTTTTTTAATAACTTATACTTCTGCTACCAAAGAGTTTTGAGCCTGAGAATTTAATATATTCAAATAATGCAGGCTAAATTACTCTACTTTATTGGAAAAAAAAGAGATCTTTTTGGTTTTAAGTATGAACCTTGCCCCTGCTGATTTCCTTCACCAAATAATTGTTTGACTCTCCTTTTCAGGTTGTCTGGTTGCTGCATTACAAATATAGCTCTTTGTATAGCTCTTTGCTATCAAGGTCAGATAATAAGATATGTACAGAGAATATCTGAACACAATAAATTTTCTATAAGCTTCCATATGTGAATGGGTCATTTACTTATGTCTAGGACAATAAAAATATACAAGATAGCCAGGATTTATAGGAACAATTTCTGTTTGAATAAAAAGTTAACTACATTACTTTCTAGAAAGCTCTTAGCCTTTTCTTAAAGTGTTTTCTAGCTTGGATAGGCAACATATTTGTTCCAGGGATGTTTCTTTTCATATTAGCTTTTTCCCTCCAGCCTTAAATGAGGCCTAGAAGGTAAGGCCTCATTCCATCTAGATTTTTTTAACAGTGTCTGATTTTGAGAATGTGTAGGACAAATTCCTAAGTCCATTTCTTCATTGCCAGTCAGTCATTTGACAAATACTTATTGTGTGCCAGGCACTGTACTGAGTGCTGGCATAGAAGCTGCCTAGACAAGGTTCTGTAACTCATAAAGCTTACAGTCTCCAGAGAAACACGTAAGAAAATTGATGCTGATTTGGTGCACAAAGAGAGGGCTGTGATTGCAGTCACAAGGGCATCTAATATGGCTATGGGGTCAGGGAAGGCTTCCTGGAGGAGGTGACTCCTGAGGTAGTTTTTGAACAACAAGAAGGTGTCAGCTGATTCAGGAAAGGAGGGAAGACCATTCGGAGCAAGCAGTATGTGGGAAGGGCCAGGGGCATGAAATAGCCCCGCACAGAAGGGAAACTGAGCGTTCTGTTGGGCTATGCAAAGGCGGTTCACACTGAGGAATGGTCGGAAATGAGGCTAAAACGGGGTGGCAAATGGCCAGAGCATGCATGGAGCTTCCACTAAGCTAAGAGATTTGAACTTTATCCTGTTCGCTGGGGGAGCCATTGAAGGGCTAATAGCAGGGAAGTGATAAGGTTAGGTTTGTGTTTTGGACAGAGCACTCTGGCCATGTGGTGGACGGTATACTGTCCAGCCTGGGACAAGCAACCCAATTCAGATCCTGCTATAGTGACCAGACTGAGACGTGACAAGAGCCTGGACAAGGCTTAGTGAAATGACGGGTTGGGGGAAGGGCAGGAAGGGTCTTTAGGAGATAACATTGCAGGACTTGGTGACGGTGGGGTGAGTGAGGAGGCGCAGTGTAGGCACCTCCCAGGGCTCTGCTTGAGCACCTGGGTCAGGAATAATGTTATTTAGGGAGCCAAGTGTCACAGCAGGAGAAGGACGTGGGTGGGTGGGGTTTGGGACATAGTTTTTCTGATGTGTCTCTGGGACACCAAGTGTTGAGACTGGAGATTATCTGAAGTTCTGAGAACGAAATAGAGATTAGAGAGCCATTGGTGGTAGCAAGAGACAACTGAAGCTAAATATGTGGATAAGATCACCCAGGGATCCGGCATTGAATGAGAGAAGCAGGGAGCAAAAGTTGAGGTAAAACCAACAGTTAAGAGGTAATTGGGAAACAAACCAGTCACAGAAGGACAAATACTGTATGATTCCTCTTATATGAGGTAGCTAGAGTAGTCAAATTCATAAAGACAGAAAGGAGAGTGGTGGTTGCCAGGGGATGAGTGGAGAGGGAGTGAGGAAATTATTGTTTAATGGGCAAGGAGTTTCAGTTTGGGAAGATGAACAAATTCTGGGAATGGGTGGTGGTGATGGCTGCACAACAATGTGAATGTACTTGATGTCACAGAAGTATACACTTAAAAATGGTTAAAATGGTAAATTTTATGGCGTGCATATTTTACCATGATAAAAAAAAAGATTAAAGAAAAGAGGTTTTGTGTTCACAGAAATTATTTAGAGAAATGGTATGTTTCTAAAATTTCATTGGTTAAAATATAAAAAGAAAGGAAGGAAGGAAGGAAGAAAAGAAAAAGCATTGGTGGAGGAGGAAGTCTGTAGAAGAGATGGAGAATCAAGTAGGTGGGCGAAAACAAGAGAAGTATTCTTCTAGAAGCAGAAAGAGTAGAGAGCTCAAGAGAAGAAAGTCAACAGTGTCAAATGCTGCAGATGCAAATGTTCAGGTAAAATAAGAACAGAGAGAAGTCATGGGCTTTGGAAAATGCAGGAGATATGGAAGTTTTTGGTGACCTTAGTGAAAGCCATTTCAGTGGCATAGTGGGGCAGAAGCCACATTTTAGCAAATTAAGGAGTGAACAGAGCAGAATGGAATTATAGACAGAATGCAAAGCCCTCCCGTATCAGATGTTTAGAAGACTACAAGGGATTGAGAGAGGTCTTGGTTTAGTTTTGTTTTCCTTTGCTTTTACAGATCAAAGGTATTTAAATACGTTTGTACGCTAGAGAGATAACCTAGTGGAGATGGAATTCAAGCATCGATAGAGAAATTAGCCTTGGAGGGGAATGAGGGGGGATACTGCATGTCCAATGCAGAAAAGGAGAAAGAAATGTATTTAAAGAAAGGTATTTGTAGAACGAAGAGGAAATTTTCACCTGATAATGTTCATTTTCTCAGTGCAAAATGAGAAGAGGGCAGGTGGCAAGAGAGGGATTTGAGGAGAGGCGAAGTTCTGTGACTCTGCAGCACGTTGTAAGAGTCCTTTCCAAGCTCACGGCACCCTGAGGGAAGGCAGAGAATTAGAAGAGTTGAATTAATGGAGGCCAGGGATTTTGTTGGATATGGGGAATTGCAGAACAAAGGAGGAATTATTTAGGAATCATTATTAATAATTAAAGAGAGTGATTGAAGTGATAGTCTGCAGGGTTGAGGCTCTTTAGGGAAGCTCAAAATGCTGTCATAGATGGGAAGAAATACAGAGATTTCTTAACCTTTATTTTAAAAGATAAGTAACAGTTAGCTAGGGAAAGACAAGTGTAGGAAAGTTTCCATGAAGAGGATATTATGCAAAAATCCTAGAAGTGAGAATGTGTCCCATTCAGGGAAATGAAAAAAATTCAAGATAGTGGGAGCATAAAATATGACAGTGCAACATTTGAAGAGAGAAAGATAAACAGGAGTCAGATCATAAAAGATGTGATAAGAAAAGGGACAGAATTTGGACTAACTGTTGAGGAATATTGGGAACTATGGAAGGGATTTAAGCAAAGCAGTCAAGTGGTCACTTTGGTCAAGTGGTCATCCTTGTACTCTGTTTCCTCAATATGGAGTATGAATTAGAGGGGAGGGAATGGGGTCAGGCAGCTCAGTTCAGGGGCTGTGGCCTCTTCCCACTGAAGAGAACAAGGCTGTAGTAGGGAGGAGGCAGTGGGAGATGGAGAGAGTGAATGGACTCAGGAGACATTCAGTTGTTTGATGAGATGTTGGAGGTGAGAGGCAAATGGTGTCATTCACAGGGTTAGTGGACAGAGGAAGAGTTATTTTAAGAGAAAGATACTGAGTTCAGGTGTAACGTTTTGGGTTTGAGATGCTTATGGGATACGTAAATGGAAGCACTGGAAAAAGACTTTGTCTTGCATGTAGATTTTAAAGTCATTAGTATATAGATGATAATTTAAGCCACAGGAATAAGTGAAATTGCCTAAGGAGAAGTTGTGGAGCAAAAGAGACGAGTTTAGGACAGAGCCTCAAAGAACACATATAAGGGACATGTAGAGAAAAAATTCTTGCAAAATAAATAGAGAAGGAACAGTCAGAGAAAGAAAACCAGAGTACAGAAACCAGAGGAAGAAAGTTTCAAGAGGGTCAGCTGTGTTAGTTGATTTATACATTGTATGTATGAAAGAGTCAACAAAATAAGGACTGAGAAACGTCTACGGGATTTAACAACTAGGAGGTCCTCAGTAACTTCAGAAAAAGCAATTTCTATGCAGTAGTCAGTGAGAGCAGTGTGGGCAAAAACCTGGCTGCATGGGATTGATGAGTAGGTGTGAATTTAGGAAAAGGAGACAGCAGATGTGGATAACATCGTCATGAAGTTTCGCTATAAAGGAGAGAAAATTCCTTTAACTAGAAGGCATTCCTCTGACACCAACTCAGAGGAAACATTGTTGGTTTTTCTGGAAGGGAGAGATTTGAACATGTCTAAATGCTTGTGGTAAGGAGACAGTAGAGGGGAGAAGCTAAAATTACAGGAGAGGCAGGGGAACTTGCTTGATCAAGATCCTTGAGAAGGCGAGAGGACATAGGATCCAGAGCATAGGTGAAGAGAGTAGTCTTAGGAAGGATAAGGGATACTGCTTCCATTATGAAATGTGAGAAGGAACAAAAGAGGTAAATTTGTAGGTTTGGTTGTGGGAAACTGAGGAAGTCCTCAATGGCTTCTATTTTCTCCATGAAGTAGGAGGCAAGTAACTGATGAGTGTGAAAGAAGAGGTGGTGGAGATGGTGGGGGTGATGGTCAGAGAAGAGGATATTTTGATACACATATTTCAGTTTTTTGTGATGATAAAGACCATGGGAGTGAAGGAAGGATTGAAGAAAAAATGGGAACAAAGGAACAGAAGTATCAAGGTATTTGGTGGATCATTTATTTGAATGTTGAAATAAAAGTAGTGATAGGAATAGGTGGAATGAGAAACAGTGAGTCACTCACTAAAATGATCAGTTAAGGAGAGTAACTGTCAGCAGGTCAGTAGGTGACAGCAATAACGATGAGGCAGCAAGTTGTCAAGTGTGATGTCCCGAATTTCAAAGGAGATGTAGTTTTTAAAGAAGTGTGAGGAGAGACGATGCGAAAGCAGCAATAGGAGCAAGAGGTTTTCCATCCTACTTTTGGGACCAACGGTAAGTGAGATGTAAGAGAAAAAGCAATATCCACTTGAAAGAGCTGCAGGGAAAGTGGAGTCATCAGGGGATAGTCAGATGTCAATTAGGGCAAAAAGATGAAGATGCTGATGATGAAAAGAGTGGTTTTCTGGTAACATATTATGAGTTCTAGAAGGCATGGAGAAAAAGGTAAGGGTTTGGAAAGGCAGAAGTTTAGGTCGGATTAAAGGATGTATAGCTATTATTGTATCTGGGTGATGGATGATGACTTAGGAAGCTTGGGATTTTGAAGGTACAAATAATAGGAGATGTGGGACATGATAGGATTTGTCTCATAGATGAAGTTACAGTATTCAGTTAAAAGATATGGGGCCACTGGGGACTTGTCCTTGCCTGCAACTCATAGCTGTTTTGTTGCTAATGGATAAGGAAAATTCTCTCTCTTAGCCAGCCATTGGCATATAGATGATAATTAAAATTATGGGCATGGTGAGCTTGTCTAGGGAGTATAGAGTAACAAGGAAGGGGTCTAGAGGCTGAGACTTCACAAATTCTGACATTTGATGGCCGGGTATAAGAGACCAATAAGAAGCCACAAGGTTAGAGGAAAGCCTGAAGCATATGGGTCATGAGAGGATTTACTAGGAAAATTTGTTTTATGAAGAAAGGATTAGTTAATATTGTCAAAGGCTAAGATGAGGACTAAAAGCTCCATTGGGTTTTATAACACGGAGATAATCTCAGTGAGATTGTGATGTGAAATCACTGGGCAGCAGCCAGATTGATTGAACAGTGAAGGAGAAATGGGAAAACTGAATTAGCAGGTTCAACAGTTTGGCTTTGAGGGGATGATGAGAAATGGGAGAATGATGTGGGATCTAGAGAAGGTATCTTTTTTAAGATTGGAGAGACTTGAGTGTGTTTGAATATCTACAGGTCAAGGAAGAAGTTTTATATATAGGAGGGAGAAGAGAAAATTGTTAACATAAGTAAAGTTTCCAAGAAACTGAGAAAGAATGATAGAATTGGGTTTCTTTTCAGAAAGTACACTGAGAAATGTTGGTTAGGAGGTCATAGAGTAGAATAACAGGAGAAAAAGGCTGGGAGGTAAAGTTAGAGGTTTTTGTGGTTGACTGCTAAATGATCTTTAACTCCAGATGTTTAGTCTTAAACAATCATGGTAACGTCGTTCCACTTGTTTCAATAGTCTAGGACCCAATCATGGCCAATGACATATAAGAGAGGTCTGCTCATGGGTTTCTGGAAAGGAAGACATGGCTCCTTTCTTCTTTTGGATGTTGGTGTATTTGAATATGATACCTAAAATTGCAATCTTCTGGTAACCCTGAGGGTAACCAAGCTGAGGGCAGAACCAACTCATTGAGGCTGGTAGGCAAAGATGGAAAGAATCTAGGTCTATGATGATATCTTTGAGACACTGCAATGACTAATTCTGGTTCCTGCCCAACCCCTGAACTTCTCATTATACAAAGCAATACATTTCCTTTAATGTGAGCCAATTTGAGTCAGGGTTTTCAGCCACTAGTAGTTGGATATGTCTTAACTAATGCAGTATGATTAGTTACTCTCAAGACTCAGTACTGATGCGGGAGTGCTGGCTGGCTTCGAAGGCCAGATAATATTCATATTTTGAGATCTCACCAGAAAGCTATGGCCTTTATACTGGTTCCCAACAGAATATTGATGCTGTTTGTTCTTGTTGTTTCTGAATGGTGTAAACGTCAGTGCTGGGTGACAGAGACGTTATTTTAGGATTGAATCGATAAGCAAGTAACTAATGCTCACAAGGTCTTATGACCTTGGAAAGTTCAGCCCTAACTGAATTTGCCATGGGAAAGATTGGCCTTCAGTAAGGTTTTTGGCTGATATGACATTTACTACCAAGTAGAGAATATGGCATGTTCACGTCTGAGTCACAAAATAAGAAACTGGAATTATGTACAAAATTAGGAACTCACTCGGGTTTTCAGATAAACAAAAATATCACCAATATATTTTCATATATGTTTTTGGAAGAATAAGTAGAAATACTTTAAAAGTAAAAAGAATTTAGAAATAGAAGAGAAATTGTTACTGGATTGGAGATAGACTATTCACCTTTTCAGTATTTGACAATTCAGTGTTGAAAGATATCCAATAAGAGATAACTTATTCCCATTGACTTTAAAGAACCTGTTGACTTGTACAACCTAAAGAGAAAAGGAAAATCTACTGCACCCAGTTGAATGAATAAATTCAACAATGTTTAACCTTTGATTTATAAAGTGGGGAAAAAAAAACCTCTTTACTATCTTCCTACTTTCCCCACTTTGCTGCCAAAAGATAACTAGAAAATGATGTCTTATAGTTTATTAATATTCTAACATTTTATGTTAACTTAGAAGACAAGAAAGTGTTTGTTGAATTGTAGCTGAATTCATCTGTTTTGAAGCTGAAGGTTTATCAATGAGGAAAGAATAACCATCTCTAGAGAATGGAGGCCCAACTAGCAAATTAATGAATCTGCTTGTAGATTTACTGGGAGAATTATTTGTTAGCTTGAATAAGAAACTTGTAGCTCTTGATAGTGACCCCTGCTTTTCCCTCTTAGCTGCAATCTGCTCAGGAATGTTCCTTGACAACACCAAAAACTCAAAGGAGAAAAAAAAATGTGTCAGGGTTACACTTCTGTATTTTCCTTTCTTTTTGAAAAAAATGTTTATTTTTGTCAAATTTATACCCGCAAGTGGTTTAAAGAGTTGATTCTACAATGTTTGTTAAGCTAAACAGTGGTACTTCTCCTCCTTCTCCATCATTTTCCCCTTCGCCACAGGTAATCACTTTCCACTCTTTTAATTGGTTCTTTTTATTGATTTCTCACAATAGAAGTTGTGGATTTAGCTTTCTTTTTTCCTGTCCCCAAATATACATATGCATCATTTCATCAATCAAATATAGTTATAAATTTATTTAGATCAAAATTCAGTGTCTGCGTTGTTAGGGCTCAGCAAACACTATACTCAAGGCTTAGACAATTAGTTACCTATGATTATTTTCATCTCCTGCCTGAACAACTTTCAGTTATCACCAGAGTTAATAATTATCATTTTCTTAAATATTCTTTTTTACTTGTTAAATTCAATTGCAAATTCTCTGCCATTTGTCTAAATTTACTATCAAGAGGTTAAGAAGCATCAGGTTTTTTATTTTGTTTTATCAATTTCATCTCCTCAAAGATAACTCTCCCAGAGTCTTCTGGCATTTTCCAAGGTGGACTATTTGTCCTCTATGACTTGTACACACCCGACACCTGAAATCTTGAGATCCCACATCAGCATTCTAGGTATTCTCTTTGCTTCTCCCCTGTGTTCGATCTCCCTGTTCCTATTTCTCTTTCTTTATTTCCTCTCTAGTTTTGGTGGAGCACATCAGCAAGTAGCTTCCTGATAAAAGGTGCATGGGAGGTAAATATTCCGGGGCCTTACATGTCTGAATATATCTTTACCTATACTCATAGTAGATTGACAATTTGGCTGGGTATAAAATCCTAGAATGAAAATAATTTGCCTCAGAATTCTGAAGACTGCTCCACTGTCTTCTAATTTCCATTGTTGCTATTAAGAAGATTAAAACCATTCTGGTTTCTTTTTTTCTTCTCTGGAAGCTTAAAGAATATTCTTTTGTCTCCAAATTATTGGACTTTCATGGCAATGCACTTGGTGTAGTGTATTTTGATCTATTATGCTTGGCCCTTTCAGACTGTTAACTCATGTTTTTCAGTTCTGAGAAATTATTGAATTATTTCATTGAGATTTCCTCCTATTTCTCTGTTCTCTTATGTGGAATACCTATTTTTCAAATGCTGGATTCTTTTGGCTGATTTTCTGATTCATTAGCTTTTTCCCCTTTTTTTCCACTATTTGGGTTTTTTTCTGACTTCTTGGTGAATTCATCACTTTTATCTTGCAAACCATCTATTGAGTTCTTCATTCCTCCTTTAAACATTTTAATTTCTAAGAGTTCATTTTGCTTTCTGAATTTTAAATTTTTTGTATGTGTGTCATTCTGTTCCTGTCTGAAGTTTCCAAAATCTTCTCTTATCTTTCTAAGGATATAAATGATGCCTTTCAACATTAGTAAGGCATATTTTGCATATCACAAAATTCACCCATATCAAGTCTACAACTCGATGACTTTTAGTAAATCAGATTGTGTGCCAGTCACCATAAATCAGTTTTATTTTATTATTTACTGTTTATTTACTATTTACTGTTAATCTGAGTTCCCACCCTTGCCCCAGGCAACCACTAATCTACTTTCTATCTCTGTAGATTTTCTTGTTCTCAACATTTCATATAAATGGAATCATATATTATGTAGTCTTTTGTGTCTGGCTTCTTCCACTTAACATAATGTGTATGAGGTTCATCCATCTCATAGCATGTGTGTTTGTTCCTTTTTATTGGTGAGTATATTTTATTGTATGACTACACACATTTTGTCTATCCATTCATCAGTCAATTAACATTTAGTTTTTTTCCAATTTTTGACTATTATGAATAATGATTCTACAAACATTCACATGCAAGTTTTCATATGGGTATGTGTTTTCATTCCTCTGGGATGTGGGAGTGGGATTTCTGGATCATATGCTAAATTTACGTTTAACTTTCTAAGAAACTGCTAAACTGTTTTCTAAAGTGGCTTCATCATTTTTTATTCCAAACAGCAATGTATGAATGTTCCTATTCTCCACATCTTGCCAACAGTAGTTATTGTTTGTCTTTTTTTTTTTTTTTTTTTTTTTTTTTTTTTTTTTTTTTGTGAGGAGATCAGCCCTGTGCTAACATCCGCCAATCCTCCTCTTTTTTTTTTTTTTTTTTTTTTGCTGAGGAAGACGGCCCTGGGCTAACATCTGTGCCCATCTTCCTCCACTTTATATGGGACGCCGCCACAGCATGGCTTGCCAAGCAGTGCGTCGGTGCGCGCCCGGGATCCGAACCAGCGAACCCCGGGCCGCCGCAGCGGAGCGCGCGCACTTAACCGCTTGCGCCACCGGGTCGGCCCCTGTTTGTCTTTTTTATTATAGCCATCCTAGTGAGTGAGAAATGACATCTTTTTCTGGTTTTAATTTGCATTTTCCTGATGACTTAATCATGTTCAGCATCTTTTTATATGCATGTTAGCCATTCATATATCTTCTTTGGTGAAATGTCTATTTAAATTTTTTGCCCAGTTTTGATTGGGTTGCTTTCTTCTCTTATTGAGTTGTAAGAATTCTTTGAATATTCTAGATACATCTCCTTTATCAGATATGTGTTTTGCAAATATTTTCCTCCTGATCTGTTGCTTGTATTTCCATTTTCTTAATGGTGTCTCTTGAAACACAAAAGTTTTGAATTTTGATGAGGTTTACTTCAGTTTTTTTGTTTCTTTGTTTGTGGACCATGCTTTTAGTGTCATATTAAAGAAAGCTTTGCCTAAACCAAGGTCTCAAAGATTTTATCCTATGTGTTCATCTAAGTTTTTTTGTTTTGGATCTTACATTTAAACGTATCATCCACTTTGAATTAATTTTTATGTATGGTGTGAAGTACAAGTCTAAGTTCATCTTTTTGCGTGTAGATATCCAATTGTCCCAGCTCCATTTGTTGAAAAGACTGTCCTCTCCCCAGTGAATTTTCTTGGTAAATCATTCAACTGACCGTAAATATAAGGACTTCTATTTTAAGAATATTATAAGACTTGCAGTTTTGTTCCATTGATCGATACATCTATCCTTAAGCTAGTATCGCACTGTCTTGACAATTGTAGTTTAACAGTAAGTTTTGAAAGTGGGAAGTGCAAGTCTTCCAACTTTGTTCTTCTTTTTCAAAATTGTTTTGGCTATCCATGGTATTTTGTACTTCCATATAAATTTTAGGATGATTTTCTCAGTTTTTGTAAAAAAGTCTGGAGGGATTTTTATAGAGATTGTATTGAATCTGTAGATCAATTTGAGGAGTATGACATCTTAACAGTATTATGTCTTCCAATTCATGAACATGGAATGGCTTTCCATTTCATTAGATCTTCTTTAAATTATTTCAGTAATTATTTTATTGTTTTTCATGTATACATCTTGCACTACTGTTTTTAGATTTATTCTTAAGTGTTTTATTCTTTTCAATGATTTGCAAATGGAATTATTTCTTAATTTCATCTTCAGATTGTTCCTGGCTAGTATATAGAAATAGAATTGATTTTTGCATATTGATTTTATATCCTGCAACCTTGCTATATTTGTACATTAGTTCTAATAGCATAGTTTTTTTTTCTGTAGATTCCTTAGGATATTCTACATACAGGATAGTGCCATCTGTGAATAAAGATAGGTTTACTTTTTCCTTTTCTAGCTGATGCCTTTTATTTCTTTTCCTTGTTGATTGAACTAGCTAGATCCTCCAGTGCAACATTGAGTAGAAGGGTGAGAGCAGATATTCTTGGCTTATTGCTGACCTTAGAGGGCATTCAATCTTTAAATAGTAAATGTAATTTTTACTGTAGTTATTTCGTAGATGTTCTTTCAGATTCAGGAAATTGCTTTCTTTTACAAGTTTTTTGAAAGATTTTATCATGCATGCATGTTGGATTTTGTCAAATGCTTATCAAGATTTTGTTCTTTATTCTTTTAATATGATGTATTACATCAGTTGATTTCCAGATGTTCAGCCAACCTTGCATTCCTAAGACAAATCCAAGTTGGTCACAGTATATAATCCTTTTTATATGCTGTTGGAATTGGTTTGCTAATATTTTATTGAGGATTTTTTGCATCTATATTTATGATGGATATTGGTCTGTTTTTGTTTAGCCCCCAAGCCTATAATAGTTTTTACATTTTTAACTTGTTAAAAAAAAATCAAAAGAAGAATATTTCTTGACATGTGAAAATTATATGAAATTCAAATTTCAGTGTCCCTGTATAAATAAAATTTTATTGACACACAGCCACACTCATTCACTTACCTATTGTCTATGGCTGCATTCACATTGCAACAGCAGAGTAGTTGCAACAGAGACTGTATGCACAAAGCCTAGAATATTTATTACTTAGCCTCTTCCAGAAAACATTTCTAACCCTGTTATAGATTGTCATCTTTTTTTTTTCTTTTTCTTCTTTGCATCTGTAGTAATTTTTGGTTAATTGCCGGATGTTGTGGACATAGGCTACAGAGATTTTGATGGTATCTTTCTCAAAAGAGCATTAAATTTTAATCTGGAAGGCGGTCGTCACCTTTATCATGTACAGATTTGGTTTTAGGTTCTTTTAGAGAAGGTCTACTGTTTTGTCCTTAGTTCTAGGGCATAGCTCTTACTGCTATGACATGGTCCTTATACCTAGGGTATGGCCTTTTTTGGAGTCTCAACCAAAGGTCTGAGGCCTCACCAAGTCTCTCTACCATCACTGGGCCTAAATATCAACCTTTATCCCTCCCAATGCTGTGCTACCTCTGAAGTCTCTGTTCAGCTCTCCAGCTTCCCAGCAGCTTTGTATTTATTTATTTATTTATTTTTTATGAGGAGCACCAGCCCTGAGCTAACATCCTCCTCTTTTTTGCTGAGGAAGACTGGCCCTGGGCTAACATCCGTGCCCATCTTCCTCTACTTTATATGGGACGCCGCCACAGCATGGCTTAACAAGCGGTGCGTATGTGCGCGCCCGGGAACCGAACCGGCGAACCCTGGGCTGCGGCAGTGGAGCGCGCGCACTTAACCACTTGCGCCACCCTGCCGGCCCCCCAGCAGCTTTCTTCGCTGGGCCTCCTGCGGTCTTGCCCTGCACAGCTTACGAGTTGGCTCTGAGTGGAATTTTCACCCAGACTTTTTAGGCTCCTTCTCTTAGGTCCTTCCTTTCTGGAACCCTGCCCACCAAATGCTAGTGGCCTTTGCAGCTCTAAACTCTGATTTCTGTCTCTTCTCCCCAGTGAGACTACCACGTTCGGATTGGGCACTATCTCCCCACACAGTGATTTGGAAAATGCCATCAGGGTGAAAGCTGGGATGAACATGGGACTCAGCTAACGTGCTTGATTACTTTTGTGCGTCTTTTCCCTAAAGATTACAGTCTTCCATTGGCTACTATCTAATATTTTATCCAGCTTTTAGAATTGTTCACCGGGAAATGTTAATTCTAATATTATCTACTTCATCATGTCCAGTCCAGAACAATTATTTTTTTAAAAAATAACTGTTATGCCAGATTCTTTACATACATTATTGCTAGTCTCATGTATCCTGAAAGTTCTTTATTATTATCCCCACTTTTATTGATTACAAAAATTATGTCAGATGCATATTTAATGTAGGCTAAAGTTAATCACTATCCTATCCTGAATATTCATAAGGAGCTTAGACAATTTCAAACTCAAATCCCCCTTCATTTTCCAATCTTTTGTTGGCTGGTATTTTAATTTCACTTTGTTTAAGAAAAACATTAGTCATCATTAAAATGTTTGATCATCAAAAAAAAAAAGTGATGTCAGAAACTTTTAAAAAATTGCCTAAAATTAACCCAACTAGTCAACAGAGCTGGAATTGGAACTGAGATTTCTTTGGCTCCAGTTTCTGCTATAACATGCTACCAACTTAGCCACCGACAAATCAGTGTGAAAATTCCACACGAGTCATTGCAATTTTACCCCAAATTTTGCATCAATATTTTTGTGGATTAAAATGTTTAGAAGGAGAGGATATTGAAGTCATCAACTAAAAATGACAACTGGGGTTTATATGAGGGTTTTGCTGCCCTATTCACAGATAACTGATAACTTAATGTGTAAAATAGTGAGAGTTTCTGGAGTATTACTATGAACTGAATGTTTTTGTGCCCCCCCGCCCCCCGCCCCCACCACCAGTTCATCTGTTGAAGTCCTAATCCCCAATGTGATGTTATCTGGAGGTGAGTCTTTGGGAGGTAATTAGATGATGAGGAGATGGAGCCCTCAAGAATGGGATTACTGCTTTTATCAGAAGAGACATGCGAGACATGATCTCTCTCTTTCTGCCATGTGAGGATACAGCAAGAAGGTTGCTGTTTGCAAACCAGGAAGACGGCTCTCACCAGACACCAAATCTTCTGGGACTTTGATCTTGGACTTCTCAGCCTCCAGAACTGTGAGAAATAAATGTTAATTGTTTAAGCCTTATGGTATTCTGTTATAGCAGCCCAACAAGAAGGCTAAGACAGAAATCATTTACAGATTTTTTTGGCTAATATCTTGGGATATTAAAATAATCATGACCCATTTAGAGGAAACTATGCTGTTGAATCAGTGCCCTGAATATGGAAAGCTTTCTGTTGACAGACACTCACCATGTCCCCATGGCAGAGATGCACCATACTATGCTTTTGGAAATGAAACACTCCGCAAATAATACTCAGAAATATCAAAATGTAGTCTGACCCTGGAAAATCAGCCTTTATTCACAACTAATAACACTAATCTCCTTCTCTAGCCCTCCATGTCTCTTATCAGGAAATGTCAATTACAAACCCACAAACAGTATTCTGAGTTTCCCCCAAAGGAATAAGTTTCCAAAATACAAAACGAGAAAATTACATAAACAGAAAATGGGTGTAAAATGTGTGAATAGTCTTTGAAACCTACTGTCTGTTTCCCTGCTCTGTGCCTATTTTTCATACCCACTAATACCATCTACACACTATTCTGCCAATTATGTGATCTCCCAATTATTTTGTCCATTTCTTTGATATAAATTTAAAGACCTACCCATTCTACTCCTTTTCCCTGCCCCCTCTCCACAAACTTCCCACTGGCTTTGCTTTCTTCTCTCCTGCCTGAGTTCAATTATGTGAATCAAAACTCTGAAGCTCTATCATTCTAGATGCCATGAGTTTGGTAGTAGATGTTGAGTAGATTCCACCAGTCTTAGGAGAGAAAGAAAAAGGGTAAGAGAATGCAGAGGGACAGCCTATGGGCCACTGGGCATTTGCAGCAGCACAAGCAATTCCAGGCAACTCTTCACCAATTTGGGGAGGATCATCAGCCACTTTTGGAGCATGACTTTGAAACTTTTATCCAGTACAACACACAGGTGCAGTCTATGCTAAACAGATTAGTCAAAATGCCTGGTGACTCTGAGGTCTGAAACACAGGCCAAATTCCACTCTTCCCTACATGAGTTGAAATATCTTCGAAATGAGCAACATTAGAAGGTGTAGCTGAGAGCCAACTTCTGCTTCCTAAAGGAATTCGACAGAACTAGCAGGTGTCTAAGGGAAACTCCAGTGATGTAACTGTAAGAGTGGAATGGAAATTTTTCAGTAGTGTTGTGCCACTAACCAAGACTGGTCATGGAGAGGTAAACTGAGCAGTAAGTGTGATGCTGGAATCCACATGCCACCACTGAAAAACCACATACAGGGCCTGGCCTGGTGGTGCAGTGGTTGGGTTTGTGCGCTCCGCTTTGGTGGCCCGGGGTTCGCAGGTTTGGATCTGCGAACATATGCAGCGCTTATCAAGCCATGCTGTGGCAGACGTCTCACATATAAAATAGAGGAAGATGGGCATGGATGTTAGCCCAGGGCCAATCTTCCTCAGTGAAAAAGAGAAGGATTGGCAACAGATCCTAGCTCAGGGCTAATCTTCCTCACAAAAAGAAAAAAAAGAAACCACATACAGATCCCCAACCTATTGCCTTCATCCCTTTTCCTTTCATTCAGAGCGATGGACGACAGATTTTGCAGCCAACAAGGCAGCAGGAAAAAGGGAAACAGGCCTTCCCCACATCTTTCTGTTTAATTCCATGGCAGACACACCACTATGACACTTGCAATTTTAACACCTGTTTCCCTCTCTCTCAAATGCCATTTAGCTACTTTTTAGGAGATGAGCCTGGAGCACAGAATTGGAGCGTAAGAAGGGACCGATGCTGTACCTCCTTTACAACAAGGGAGAATAAAAATGTAAGGCTTGAGACTGCTTCTAGGTCTTTTCCTAACTGCGGCATTGAAATTTTACCTCTCTCATCTTGTTCCTCTCCCTTCTTGGTTTTCTCCCTTTCTGACTCAGTGGAGATTTAGATCATTTGGATTCAGTAGTCCCTCTAGAGAGATGACCAGACGCAAATGCAGACATTGAAGTGCAGACACAGCACCGAACAGGGACGTGCCAAAAACATTCAAAGGGAAGCAAGCCAAATGTGAAGGAAGAGGGCACTGAAGCAACCAGTCATTCCAGGCAGGCACCTGAAATGACCATAAATGTTGTTTGACTAGAGAGACTCTTACCATGATTTGCTGCCAGGTTCAGGGGAAGTGCAGGAAAGGTTGTTGAGAAAGAATGAGACAGCGTGTTAATTACAAAAAGAAAAACGTTCTAATTTGGATGAATTTTTGTAGAAAAAGACCTCAGGGATATTTAAGGTGGTAACTGGGTTTGACATAAATTGAAATGTAGATTGGAGAGATTTTTTGGTTAGCTGCTTTCTCAAATTTTTGATGATTAAACAAAAGGGCTCCCAATATTGTTAAAAGGATGGGAACTTCTTAACCAATGAATCTCATTTTCTTTTTATCTTTCCCTCTCTCTTTCCCCTCTGTTAATCAAACACAGTCCATTCCTTTCTTGAATATTATTTTCTCCCCAACTCTACTCTCTGTGGCAAATCCTATCAGCAGTATTTTTTATTTTCCGGTTTTCAGTGCATTTGGATTCAGTGGTGGTATTAGCATGCCTTTCTGTAAATATACTTACCTATTAAACATATTCAGGGCAAATAATTCCACATACTGCACTGAAATGGAAAATTAAAAAAAAAAATGCGTATCATTTCTCACTGTAGGATCCCTATCCTGGCAATCTAGATAAAGGAAAATGTGAAAAAAATCTCTCTCTTAAGAGTCAGTTGCTAACTGAGATCTGGATCAATAGGTATAAGAGATGCCTGGGACAGAGAATCAGTTTCCTTTGTTAGGAATACCGTCTTGTTCAGATCTAAGATTTCTGTGCCCGATGCACGGGTGTTTTCCTTTTCAGGAGTGGGGATCTCTGGTCAGAACACCACTAAAGGGGCCCCGTCAGGGCCCCCTGCTGGGTGGTTTCCCTCATTTAACTCTTACAACACCACGGAGAGAAAGACACGGGTAGCCCCGCTGCGCAGGGAAGAATGTGCCTCAGAATTTAGGTAAATTGCTTAGGGTCTCTCTGCTAATAAGTTTCAGAGGCACGATTGGAATTCAAATCTGCCTACGTGCCTTTCACAGCGCTACAAAACGGAGAGGTTGAGTTGGTCTGATACGCTTTTTCCAGTTCCCAGAATGAATTCTTTGTGGGAAGTTGTTTCTCCTTCAATTTCCTTGAGGCCCAACATGGTGAGTGTAGGTATAATATTCAGGATCCTCGAGTTTGGGTTTTTAATTGGGGCCGGCACCTGTCTCAGCGTCCTGTCGCTGTCCCGGGAACGTGGTGCTAGATTCCACGGCGTCTCGGCGGGGATGGGGAGTCCCCGCCAACTAAAGAGGGAGGAACTGTCCGCAGCCCCAGACGAAACAAATAAATAAATAAAACAAAACAATCAGCACAAGCCAGCCGGTGGGCCTCCGGTGGATGGAGGAGAGGAGGGTCGCGGGCAATGAGGCACCTCGAGAGCGCCCTCTGGCGAGAGCAGAGCGCGCGTGTCCCTCGCCCCGGCCCCCCCTCGCCGCCGCGGCGCCCCCGCTCGGCTCTCCGGTTCACTCTCGGTCTCTCACTCCGAGAGACACAGACGGCAGCTCTCCCAGCGAGCGGGGGACAGGCGGAGGCGGCGCTAGCACTCGCCCCGAGAAGACCTGGGCACCGGGAGAGAAGGCGAAGCCCGGAGCCCCATCCCCTCTCTCAGTGGGGGTACCTTGAACCGCCGGGCAGCTCCGCGTCCCCGCGCGACACCCTTCGCGGCCACTTCGCGGGGCGTGCCAGGACTTGGGGACGCGGCTCGGGAAGAGCCAGGGCGGGCGGCGGCGGCGCGAGGGTGCGCGCACTGGGACTGGAGCGGAGTGAGTGGCGGGCTGGGCGGCGGCGGCGGCCGTAGCCGCGGGTGCCTCCCCGCTTCGCCGCTTCGCAGGCAGCGCCGCCTCCCCGGGCCGCGGCCCCCCGGCCGGGTCCTCTGCGCGTTCCCGGCCCGGAGCCGGCGCACCATGCGCCCGGCTGCGTTCTGATCGCCGCCGCGCCGCCGCCTCCGCCGCGATGATCCCGCCTGAGCCGCCGCAGCAGCAGCTGCAGCCCCCGCCGCCAGCCCCGCCGAACCATGTGGTGACCACCATCGAGAACCTGCCGGCCGAGGGTAGCGGCGGCGGCGGCAGCCTGTCCGCCTCCTCCCGGGCAGGCGTGCGCCAGAGGATCCGCAAAGTGCTGAACAGGTGAGCGGCGGCGGGGGCGCGGGGCACGGGATGCGGGCGCCCGGCCCGGGGTCCCCTCGGTCCCCTCGGCTGCCCGGAGGCCCTTTGGGACAGAGTCGCAGCTGGGGAGACTGAGCCGCCCCGCGCTGGCGGAGAGGCCGCGCAGCTTTGTCCCGGAGCGGGGAGCCCTGGGGCGCCCGGGCTGCCGGCTGGTCCGAGGCGGGAGTTCGGGGAGAGGCGAGGTTTGCCCGCCCGGCTGCCGTGGGTCCGCACTCCCACTCTGGCACACGCGTGGAGCCTCACTTCCCCTTCCCACTTGTACCCCAGCTTGCCGCTCAGGGGCCAGGGGGGACCCGGGGGTGGCCAGGGCGGAGGCGGGAAGGCGCGGGGCTGCGGAGATGGCGTGCAAGTCGCCGGCCTCGCGCTGTCGCGCGCCCCGCCCGGATGTCTCCGAACCCCCTGATGGGGTCGCGGTGACCGCCCCAGCGGGCGGACGGGGGACCCGCTTCTCCTGCCTAACGCTCCAGTCGTCGCTCTGACTCTTCCTGGCTGGGAGCAGGAAAGGAGCGTAGAGGCCTGGACCAGACCCACGCAAAGTGCAAAAATGTTGCAGGAAGGGGCGCCCGGTTATTCCAGAGCGGGCTAAAGCCAGAGGAGGCGAACGCCTCCAGTGCTGGAATCTGCGCAGTGGATGGATCAAGGGCGAGACGTTTTAGGATGAGAACTCGGGTTGACGTGAAGATGCCCCCCCCCCGCACTCCCACTCCCCTCCCCGGCGCCCCTGACTTGAATGTGATGTGAAAGGGACTAAACTTAAGTAACTTGAAATGGTTGAAGAGCTGACACTTAAAAATCGCATAGGGAATTGGTTTTGTGTGTTTTTATTTGGGTGTATGTGTGCTTTTCAGTGCATCTGTAGGGGTAACTCTTAAGGTCACTCTGTTCATACAGGTTTCTGTGTGGTACTGTTTTGGGGTAGCCGAGATTCCCCAAGGAATTCACATCGCGCTCTCTGGAGCTTAAAGCTCTAGTGGGAGCACAAAATATGTACAGAAATAGAAGCTTGAAAAATCTCCTCATTTAGGAGTATGGTTTAATTTAGTTAAATCAAATCCCAAACCATTCAAGAGTCCCTCGTGAAGACTTCATGTGTATATTAGCTTATTTGTGGGTACTTCTGTATGTTTCCATTTATGATCAAACGACAAGAAATTCACTCCAAAGTGAGATATGAGTTGGTTAAAAAAAAAAAAAAGTCAAGCCTTTACTTTCCTCTGATTTGTAGCTTGGAATAACACCTGAAATATTACATTTAAAAGATAATGAGCAGAATAAATCAAGAAGATGCTGGCTGAGTACATATTATGTGGATTTCCTATTCTTTATGAATACCTATGGTTTTTTGAACTGTAAATGCCTTGACTCTGGTTCTTTAAATTTTTAAGCAGAATGTTAATTATTAATTTTCCTCATCAAACTGGAAACAACTGGTGCAGTAGTTCATTTATCTTTGCTTGATTACAGATTATTATCGATTCTGTGCAGGTTATTTCTTGATATATAATATGAATCTTAGAGTCTGGAATAACAAGATCATTTGAGGTAAGAGTGAGGGGACTTGGGTTGTCATCATTCCTCTGCCACTAACTAGTCATGTGGCTTGGGGCAGAGCCATTCGTCTCCTTGGGACTCTGTTTCTTCATTTGTAAAATGTGTTTTATGATACTTGTCTTATCACTCTTATCATGGTTTTGAGAATTAGATAATACTGAAGAAAACATTTGGGAAGGTATAAAGTTCTACATAAATTCATTTATTCAACTGATTTCTGTTGCCTAAGGTGCGTCTGTGAGTGCATCATAAGAAAATTAAGTGAAGCCATGGTACATCCTGGGTAGAACTTTGTGTTTTACTAAGCCTCCAGTGATCTGTGACATGAGTTGTACTATTCCTAATTTATCAAGGAGGATCTTAGACTGAAAGATTGGGTCAATGACATTTCATCCAGGTACATCTGTAAATGGAATCCTGGGGTTATAGCATTTAGACTTCAACTAAAACATTTATTTGTCTTTCAAAGTTCTTCAGAATTTTCAATGTAATATTTTGTATTAAGTGGTTTTTCCTTATCCTTAAAAGATAAGAAGAAAATACATCTTTTGAGAAAAAGTACCTTTGGTAAGGTGACTGAGAAAAATCAGAATAAATGTGAAAATCTCGATGGAATAATTTGTTTGCATGCTGATGGGCTTGGCTTTGGGCCATGATTATGTCAACAAGAGACAGTGTTAATAGTGGCTTCTGAGTGACTGGGCTCTAAGTAAAAGCAAGAGTAGGTGGGGAGTGGCGTTTTGGAGATCTTGCGCCTTTGGTTGGGGGTGGCTCCCCTCACCTTTGAACCCTCCAGGTGTGTTGCACTAGTCAGTGTTGCTCTAAGGCAGGCCCACAGGGGCCTAATCATGAGCATCTTTGTTTATTTTCCAAAAGCTTAAGATCACTTTTTCCTCCCTTTCCTCTTCCTCTGTCCTTAATACTTCTGTTCCCTTCACCTGCATTGCCCTATCAACTCATTGTCTCTGGGTTCAGCTGTTTCCTTTCATCTATCCTGGCATGCAGCAACTCAGCTTCTAGCAGAAAGTGAAGTTGCAAATCTGGAAGTTCAGAGCCAATAGAAAAAATTTCCCTCCAACTCTTGGCATGCAGATATACAGTTGGCAGCGTTCCATGGCTGTGAGCTGGCCAGTAGCATCTCTTCAGTGACGGAATGGGGCATTGCGCCACTGTTAGTTGGCTCTCAACATCCCGTCAGGCTAAAGGGCAGTGCTGGGAGACTGAGGATGGTGCAAAGGGATGAGGAGTGTTAGCCTGTGAGCAACGCAAGCCTGGTGAACCGCCTGCCACTGCTCACAGGCTATAACAATAGCTACCTGCCAACCCAGAGGAAGAAATGCAAACACATATGCTATCTATATCCCGTCTACCTAGGGATAGGTAAAGAGAGAAGTACTGATTAATAATTAACTGGAGGTACTTACTCTCAAGGAGCTTAGAATGAAAATGTAGTGTTACCTTAATGAAATCTGCCTTACGTTATCCTGCATCATTTTATTTCCTCAGTATAGCTCCATATCCATTCTCTTTTCTTTAAAGGCTTCTAGAGATGGATTGCTGCATTTTGTCCACGACAGTTTGGGCATCCCACTGATTGACTGCTCACTTTCTGTAAAGCAATTAGTTTAGAATATAATAATATCCAAGACTTTGGTATAAGAGGAGATGCTAGATATTTTTCTTTTTAACCAGTTAATGGGATGTGTTATATTCTTTCCCCCTGTCCTATTCAAAATTGTTTTGGCAGTGCAATGCAAGAAATACAAGATGATTTAAATGCTGGAATAATTGTTACTTCTTTAATTCCCAAAGATTTAGAAGAATGTATTGGTTCAAACAAGGAAAAAGTTATGGTGAACTCTTCTTCACTATTTCCTAGCATGGAATAGTATTTATTGCCCTGCCACGGGCAAGCAAGATATGACAAAAGAGAAAATATGTCAAGAGCAAAAGTTGATGACCCTCTCACAGAAACTGTTGATATTTATAGATTTCTTAGGAACATACAGGAGTAGGTACTGATCTGTATAGTATCTGAAAACTTTCCCCTCTAAAATGATTACTTAATGAAATGTTTGTGAAAAACAAGTGATAGCTTGTTTTGTGTTTTGCATGTGTGTGGTTTTATATATCTTTTCCCACTTGAATTTTATTTTCAGATCTTAACAAAAATTACCATGTGTTTCTAGTTTTGACACACTTTCTTCCCAATAAGAGATGCATTGGGTTGTCTCAAGCTGTAAAGGGTCTCTTTTTGAGTCTTGCAGTGGGGATGTTTAATCATTAGAATGGAACCCACTAGTGTGACCCTGGGTTGGATTGATTTGATTTGGAACTAACTGATTTCCAACTTATATTTAGATTTATTTTACTAATTTTCAAATTTCTGAAACTTTTCTGAATTGAAAACCAAGAAGCATTAAAGAGGATATGTAGGAGAGTTGGTAGCAAGCCTACGTAAAATCAATGTCCACGTGGGAGGTTACTGTATAAGCTGGGACAATATGTGTATATAGCTTTTCTGAGTCATTAAATAAGGTGAACTAAACACGGTGAGCCAACAGAATGGCTGCCAAGGAACAGGGTTATGCTTGAGCCAAGTATTAGGTACAGTTGATGAAGGCATGTACTATAATTTAGATGATCCTTTTTTATTAAGTGGGAATGCTTTTGTTAAAAAATTGACAGTGAGGCTCTTCCTCAAGCTGCTCCTTCTAACAGATGTCAAAATGAAAGGGAAAGACCAACTATTAATGGGATAATTGATACAAAATATTCCAAATGGAACCAGGTGGTGTGATTAAAAACAGACATTTCTAAGATCAGTAGTAAACAAAGGATGTCTGAAGGATGCATTTGTTTTTAACTAAAGGACAAAATTTTAAAAATAAGAGATCATCCAGTATACTTATTTTTATGCACAGGGCTTGGAGAAATGAATGTTCATTTAAAAGAATATTTGGTTTACCTCGCATAAAGATGATGCATTCCCAAGTAATTAATGTGTAAGAAAATCGATATATCTTCATGTAATTTTTCTTTGACCTTTTACTATCTCAAGATTCTTCAGTGCCTCAGGGTCATAGTGACGTCTATTTTTACTGTACACTGCTATAGATGTAGATGATATAGGAAATTGAATTGGCTGCCCATACAGTTCTAAAATTACTTAATGCAAGAGCTGATTTATTATTTAATTGCCATTTCTCATAAAAGTAGAATGCAGAATGTGAAAGCACCACCACCAGGTTTTAGTTTAGCTTTCTCATTCATTTAAGTTCAGGCCAATGAGCATTTACTGTACATTGTTCAAACACATTAATTCTTGACTATGTTTCTAAAAAAATATACTTAGGAAGTCAAAGGCCAATAGAGACATGGAAAAATACCCTATAAATTTCTGGCATATTTCTTGACTGTGGCATAAACATATACAAGTACACATTCATTTTTTCTTTTTTTTGGTGAGGAAGATTAGCCCTGAGCTAACATCCATTGCCAATCTTCCTCTTTTTGCTGAGGAAGATTGGCCCTGGGCTAACATCCATACCCATCCTCCTCTACTTTATATGTGGGACGCCTGCCACAGCATGGCTTGATAAACAGTGTGTAGGTCTGTGCCAGGGATCCGAACCTGGGAACCCCGGGCCATCGAAGTGGAGTACATGAACTTAACCACTCTGCCACTGGGCCGGCCCCTCATTTATTCTTTTTTTTTAATGATCAAAATCACATAACATAAAATTTACTGCCTTTTAAGTGTGCAATATAGCAGTGTCAACTGCATGCACATTGTTATGCAACAGATCTCTAGAATGTTTTCATCTTGCAAAACCGAAACTCTGGATCCATTGAACAACAACTCCTCTTTTCCCCTTACCCGCTGACCTAGGCAACCACCATTCTACTTTCTGTTTCTAAGAGTTTGACTATGTTAGATACCTAGTATAAACAGAATCATGCAGTGTTTGTCTTTTTGCGACTGCCTTATTTCACTTAACATAATGTCCTCAAGGTTCACCCACATTGTCACAAATGGCAGAATTTCCTTCTTTTTAAAGGCTAAATAATATTCCATTATATATATGTATACCACATTTTCTTTATCCATTCATCTGTTGATGGACATTTAGGTTGCTTTCATCCTTCGCTGTTGTGAATAAAGCTGCAGTGAACATGAATCTGCAAATATCTCTTCAAGATCCTGTTTTCAATTTCTTGGGATATATACCCAGAAGTGGAATTGGTGGATCATATGGTGATTCTATTTTTAATTTTTTGAGGAACCTCCATACTGTTTTTCATAGCAGTGGCACCATTTTACATTCTCACCAACAGTTGGTGGAAGAACTGGATGCTTTATTATATAATTTGATACAACCCAATGAGAGTGTTTGAGCTAAAATTATCATTTAGACAGTGGCTGAACTTCTTAAATTTTACATTATAAAACATACGTTTTATATTATAAAATTTTACAGCATATGTTATTTTCATAATAGCTAAAGTTGTTATTGTCATCCTTTTATAGATAGAGAAACCAATTTTTGTGGTCACACAGCTAAGTACTTTTATAACACTACAGAGGAAGGAGAGACCACGCCGCGCTGGAGACAGGGCTGGAAGGTTCAGGGATGGCATTTGCCCTCGGCCTTGAAAGATGGTGTCTTAGCTCGGGCTTCTCTAACAAAATGCCGTAGACTGGGTGGCTTAAATAGCAGACATTTATTTTTCACAGTTCTGGAGGCTGGGAAGTCCGAGATCAGAGTGCCAGCAGATTTGGTGTCTGTTGAGGGCCTTCTTGACTTACAGACAGCCGTCTTCTCCTATCCACACGTGGTGGAGAGAGAGGGAGCTCTCCTGTCTCTTCTTATAAGGATACTAATTCCATCATGGGGCCTCCTTCCTCATGACCTCATCTAAACCTGATTACCTCCCGAAGGTCCCACGTCCAAATTCCATCACCTGGGGGATTAGATCTTCAACACATGAATTTTGGGGGGCATAAGTATTCAGTTCATAGCAGATGGGTAGGATAGGAACATGCACGAGAAGAAGGATGAGAGAAAGGACGAACCAAATATGAGGTAAGAGATTGGAAGAGGATTAAGTGTCCAGCTTGACAATACTATGTGTAGGTATAAAAGACAGTAGTGTGAAGTAAGGCTAGAATTGTGGGATGGAGTCAGACAAGGGAAAGCCTTAGATTCTCCAATAAGGAGTTCGACTTCATTCTGTGGGTTATTATTATTGCAGGTTATTGAGTAGAGGAAGGACATGACCAGAGATGTGCCTGAACATGATATTCTGGGCAAAATCTGTAGGACAGATGGAGAGGAGAGGGACTGGGGCTTGGGGCATCAGTTAGGGGACTACTATAGCCATTTAGGGGAGAGGAGACAGGAGTCTAAATTGGGTGGAGGCAGCCAGAATGGAGAGGGAAGTCGTGTGAATCTGGACCAGAGTCAGGGAAAGGAAAATTAGATTAGATTATTTTGGGAAGGTACCCAACAGTGCCTGCAATATAGTGGGTGTTTAATACTTGTTTGTTGAAAGGTTATTTAGAAGTTGCTACAAGGAAGGGACCTGCTCACCAGGACAGAAGAGATCTCGGGTGGTGCTAAATACAGGCAGCCAGGAGGAGAGCAGCCAGTCGCTCAGTGTGGTCCATGGACCTGTGCTGATCCACAAACTGTGATAAGAACAGAAATCGAGAGTAAACATTTACAAATATCCATAGCAATTTGACAGAGTACTTTTATGTCTTTTCTTCTAATATTAAAAAGTGGGTCATGTATTTTAGTAAGTTTTTGTTTTTTGCCATTTTATTTTTCTAGTAGTTGATTTTTTAAATTGTATTTTACAAAAGTATTGTTTGCAATGAATTGAAAAAGACAATTCATATTTTACAGCAGATAGTTTGAGAAGCACTGGTCCCAGCCCGATATCCAAGAGGGAGCAACAGTGAGTCTGCATTCTGGAAGCACATCTAATCATGGAGTAGGGGGTGTTTATAGTGGTAGCGTCAGGCTGGTGCCAGTCATGGCCCTGGAAATCTGTACATTCCAGCTGGTAATGTGGAGGCAGCAGGTTAGGCTTGACAATGGCTACATTAAGTATCAAGGACTCAACCTGACAGCCTGGGTTGGAGCTCCCACCTTAAAGGGGTCCCCTGGAGTGTTAGGCAGAGAAACTATTTAGAAGTGAGTAGGGGTACAGCTCAACACCCCAATCCTCTAGAATGGGCTATAAGTGTAAAGTGCTACCTTTCAGGGATCACAAAATTAAAGAGAGCAGATTCTAGGTCTGAGTGAGAAGAAGAGGGTCAGGGTTTCATGGGGGCTCAGCATGAAAGGTGGGACCACTGGTATAGCTTCATTTCAAGCTCTGAGGAGCATAGACTAGGAGCTATTCAGCCATTTGACAGATAATTACTGAGCTGGGTCAGAGGCACCACTATCTAGATATTGGGGATACTGCAGGAACACGACATAAGGACCTACACTCTCATGGAGACTACATTCTAGTTGGGGGCAAGCAATAAACAAATACGTAAGAAAGATATTCAGTGGTGCTAAATACTATGCAGAGAATTAAAGTGGAGTGATGTGACAGAGAGGTAATGGGTGGTACTTTACCTTGAGTGGTCAGAAGAGACTTCTCTCTGGTGACATTGAAGCTAAAATCGGAGTGACCAGAGGGAACTGGCCACTTGAGAGTCAGAAGGAAGTGCATTCCAGGCAGAGATGTTAAGATGAGACAAGCAGGCGTAATGAACTGAAAGAAAGGGAGGCTGGAGTGCAAGGAGGGGAGAGTCGGAGGCTGGAAGATCATAGAGGGAGGCAGACATGAGATCTTTTAGGGCTTCCTGGGCCAGGAGAGGAGCTTGGGTTTTATTCTAAGTGGGATGGGGAGCAATGGGAAGATTTTAAGCAAAGAAGTAATCTGGTTAGTGTTTTGGAAAGACCACCCTGGCTGTTGTTGGAGAATGGATTGCAGGAGAGGTAAGTGGCTACTGGAGGAAAGAGATGTTGGAGGCTTGGACTGGAGGTAGCAGTGGAGGTAAAGAGAAAACGATTGTGTTTTGGAGTCATTTGCTTTGGGAGATGGAGTCCTTGGGACTGGATGAGTGATTTGATGAGGCTGCTGAGGGAAAAGAATAAAGGAAAATGCCAATTTGCAGGGCTTGAGAAATTGGGTGATGGTGCTATCGGGAAATACAGGGAGAGGAGCATGTTTGTGGGTAGAAAGTCAAGAGTTTACTCCTGGCAAGTTCAGTTAGAGATGTCTACTGGAAATGTCCCATGACAGCTGAGTATGGGATCTGGGGAAATCACGGGCTAGGGATTTGGATTGGGGAGTCGTTGGGGTGGTCCTAGATGAGATCTTCTGGAGACAGTGTGTAGACAGAGGAGAGGAAGGGTCTCAAGGTCAGTCTGGGGAGCACGCCAACTTCCGAGTCAGAGAGAGGAGGAGGACCCACAAAGGAATTGGAGAAGGAGGGGTCTGAAGCAGGAGGGAGAAGAGGAGAGTGTGGTGTTCAGAAGCCAAGGGAAGGAAGTGTTTCAAGAGAGAGGAAATAAGCAGTCCACTGTGCTGAGAGTAACTGAGGAAAGGGCAGAGAAATGATCAGTGGCTCAGCAACATAGAGACCTGGGGGCCGTGACAAGCACAGGTTCAGAGGGGTGGTGCAGATGGAGGCCCAGATGGAATGGTTTGGGGAGGGAATGAGGTGGGGAGTGCAAAAGGTAACTTTTAAGAAGTTTTGCCTTAACCAGTAGCAGAGTAAAGGGAGAGTCTTTTAATAGAGGAGATAACACAAAAGGTCTGTGTGCTGATGGGAATGATTTAGTGGAGAGGGGAAAACTGCATATGCAGGAAGGAATGGGATAAAGGAGGGAGGGAAGCCTTGAGAAGGTTAGGATGGTGGATCCAAAGCACAGAGGGATGGGTAGGCCTTTGAGAGGATCCAGGACGCTCTCTGTAGTACAGGAGGGGAGGCAGAGAGTGTGGGCATAAATGAAAGTAATCTGGTAGATTTGGTGGTGGGAAGAAAAGGCATTTCCTGGGTGGTGGCTTCTCTTTCTCCGTGAACTCTGAGGCAAGGATATCAATTGAGGATGAAGGTGCTAGGTGGTGGGTCAGGGGTGTAGGATGTTTGTAAGGAGAGAAGTGGGAAATAGTCATTTTGAAGAATCAGAAAGGAGGTATACTAAAGAAGTACAGTAGGATTTAAGGGCAGTGCGGTGCGCTTATTTTTTTTTGTTTTTTTTGTGAGGAAGCTCAGCGCTGAGCTAACATCCGTGCTAATCCTCCTCTTTTTGCTGAGGAAGACCAGTTCTGAGCTAACATCTATTGCCAATCCTTCTCCTTTTTTTTTTCCCCCCAAAGCCCCAGTAGATAGTTGTATGTCATAGTTGCACATCCTTCTAGTTGCTGTATGTGGAACGCGGCCTCAGCATGGCCGGAGAAGTGGTGCGTCCGTGCACGCCAGGGATCCGAACCCGGGCCGCCAGTAGCGGAGCGCGCGCACTTAACCGCTAAGCCACAGGGCCAGCCGGGTGCGCTTATTTGACATTTGTGGTGGGGATGAGGTGGAGGGTGTGATGGGCAGAAAGAAGCCGCTGCTATAAGAGTCTCCTGTGGAAAGGGTTAGCTCAGAAACAGATCTGGGCCCAACTGCTGGCAGGCAGGAGCCATCAGTGAATTCAGCCAGGAAGAAGCGAGGATATTGGTCCCCTGCATAGTGGAGGGAGCTCAGTAGGACTTTGGTCCTGATTATATTTGGGAATGGGGTGTGAGAGAGAGCAGAGAGAATGAAAAGTCACTCAGAAATTCTGTGTCTGGGCCACCGGAGTGATAGTGGCCCCTTTAGAGTGTGATATGTTCTGTCTCAGGCAATTGACTTAACTTTTGGGGGCCTCAATCTTCCTGTTTGTAAACGGTTAAAATAATCCTAGCCCTTCATTTCCCACTGCATTTGGGGGGTTTTTAAATGAAATAACATCTGGGAGAGGGCTTGGGAAGATGCCAGGCACTATGCAATTGTTATCCTGGTCACAAAATTAAAACAAGAGCGCGGGTTTTCCGGCTTTGCGCTGTGCTCAGGTTGTGATAAATGCCGATTGGCCCCCTCAGCTCCCAGCCCATGGGATGCAGGCACTGCTCCGGGCCCATCGTCTTTCTCATGAGCGTTGTCAGACAGTCTGAAGTGAAACCCGCCCATATATGAACAAGGCACAAGTCTATTTACTTCAATGTGTTCCTTGTTTTGAAAGCTTGGTATATTTAAAGGTTTTTGGTTTTGTTTTAAGAAAGCCTCTTCTCAGGAAGACTAATTAGGCAGAAGGCGTTTGTCCTGCTGTCTGATTGTGCCTCTCAGAGTGGTGGTGCTTCGACAGTACCTGTGGTTTGAAGAAGAAAGTTTGACAAGCTTCAGGAGAGGGTTAGTGCCTCTTGAACTGGGTAAGTTTCAAAATGAGCATGGGCCTAAAAGGCTCCATAGAGGCCGGCAGTGGGACAGACAGAGCCGCTCCGAGGGAAGGGACAGAGCAGCTTTAATGTGCTAATGAGGGGAAGCCCAGATGCCAGCGGCATCAGAGGAGCTCTTTGTGACGCTGGGTTCCCGGGGATGGCTGGAGTCTCTGTCCCTATCTGGATCCTGCTGCAGGCAGGAGAAACACTGCGCTCTCAGAGGGACCCTTTCCTCCACAGCTAGCCTTACAGACCGCTCTCAACGCTGGTGGGCGGTGAGGGGCTGCGGGAAATCCCAGAGCGGGGTGACTGCTTGAAAACTGGGAGGCTGGGAGCTGGGGTGCGGTGTGCATGGGGAGGACAGAGGATGGGAAGGGGGCGATCTGTCCTGGAGGGTGTGTGTAGTCAGAGAGAGCTGAGCTGGGAAAGACATCCGCAGCTTCATAAAATTAACTTTGTCCCTCCAGTACTGCCAGGTTTGGGGAGTGGCGTTCAAGCCAGACTAAAAGGAGGTGATCTGGCCTTGAAAATAGTGTGAGTCAGTCTCTAGCTAGTTATGGAGTAAGTCTGAAACATCACGAAAACCAACCAAAGAAAGACTACCATCACCCAGTGTGTGCTGGAATGAAATTCACATTCTGGTTATGTCATTCAGTGATTGCTCTAGAATTCCTGGTTGGGGGGAGGTTGGGGTGGGGTGGGGGGTTGGGAGCAACCATGTGGTTGGAAGCAGAGTCAGGAACTCTTCTTGGAGTGGAATTTGCATAACAAGAACACAGTATTTACAAAGATTGTGTGTTTACCTGTACTGACCCCATCTACTGAGGGAGAGATTGGGTGACCAAAGCACCCCCAGCCACCCCTTAATGCTGCCTCTGGATGTCATCATACCATCTAGGGTGGCCACTGCCTCTGGAAATATGAGTTCCCGGATAAGACAGACAAATGAAGATGATCAGTCTGTAGTATCTTGACCTTTTCCTTGTCTCCCACTTTTCCTTTCTGAATCTTTCTAGAAAGATGTAAATATTTAAATGTAATGTGTGTAATATGTTATATATATTATTTTCCAAATAATGTATGTGTATTAGATATTATTTGTAATGAATCTTTGTGTATCCATTTATCTATGTCTCTTTCTGTCCTGCTCTGTTTCTCTCTGACACACACACACACACACACACACACACACACACACACACAGACTGATAGGTAGAGCATAGTTTTCCATGTGAAATAATTTGTCTTCCTTGTTTAAAGACATTCCTCAAATTTCCTTACCATGCTTATTTTGGCTCAGAGTTGGTTCAAGAAGAGTGCTTTATTTTTAATGTGTTTTATTTTTATTTGAATAAAACACATTGAATTGGTATCACCTCAGAAAACAAAAATATTCAGTGTGGAATTACCTATGAGCTAGCTATATCTGAAGGTGTGAATGCACCTATAGAACCACCACCCCATAAGGATACCCCCCACTTCCCTGAGCCATAAATGGTTTCATTACAACGCTGCAGCTCTGGGTGATAATGAGTCAGGTGACTTGACTTTAAAAATTTACCCTCTTTTACCAACTCTGATTCTAATTGTTTGTGTGATTTTAGTGCTTTTCAGGCAAAATTCTTCTTTATTATTATTTTTTTAAATTCCTCTTTTTCTTGATGCTTCCTACTTATTTCCTGTCCCTAATGGGATACACGTATTTTGCATTGACCTTCCCTAGTGAAAGCCGGGCGCTCTCAGCCTAAGGAAGTATAGGCAATAAAGTGCTTGCACTGGATATAGAAAATTGGTCATTTGCAACTCTAATGCTGATAAATGGATTCATTTGTGTCCAATGCAAAGCGACCATAATTATTACCTCCTTAGCCACAAAGTTAATTGCAACCTGAGAGTATGCCTTCGACAATGACGGAAGAAAAGCACTGTTTAAAGCATTTATAGCAATGGGTATCCGATTGCTCATTTGGGATATCAATTTGTCAAAGAAAAAGGCGATTATGAAAAGTATGCAAATGGGAAGGTATGTAAAATGGACTGGTGTTCCGGGACTGCAATTTGTTGGGGTATGAGTTGGTGAATTGAGATACAACAACAAAAAATTTCTTAGCAGAACTGTTGTCTCTCTGTTTTCCTTTGTCACAACTGGAAACGGTTGTTTAGATTTAGGAACCTGACAGTTCTCTCCATTTTTAGTTGCTATTGGAGAAGCAGGTAAAGGAGGCAGAGTCTGCAATGCATTCTTTTGCTAAAAAAGAAATTTCCACAGCCTAGTATACTCTACCACAAACTCTTCCAAATGGTGGTTGGGGAAGATAAGTCATATTCAAGAAACAAAAGAGTTTTAAAGTGAAATACCTCAGGAAATGAAATGCTGGTGGAGAGAGGTGGAGGAAAGCCTTGAAGAGAACTAGCCTTGTATTTCTAATATTCTCTGCTATTTTAACCATTAAAGTAATTGGCTTTATGAGGCATAGACTGTTGATTGCTGACCCTGCTTAGGGAAATGCTAGCAAGTGAACGAAGAAAAAAGTCACAGAAGGCATGTGACATGTTAATGAATCAAAGGTACCTTCATTCTGTGTCAGAATTCCCATTCTGGTGAATTATTCATTTTCTCCGTGGAAATATTTTGAATTTAAGAAATGAATAAAGTAAAGCAATGAATGGCATCATAAAGCCCTGATGCTCAATTTCAAGCTTGCTAGGGAGAGCTGTGAGTGCTGTAGGGTATACTCCAAACTCATAGAGGAGCTCAGTCTATGAGACATTATAACTCTTCATCCAAAACACAAAGGTGCTTATGCGTCTGAAAACCTTCTTGACAGCTGGCCCCCACCCCCCATGTCTGATTAGATGCCCTATTCCATGTGCTGGCTATTTCCTGTCCTTCACGCTCTACATTAATTACTTGTCTGAACTCTCTCAATAGGTTATAGGTCCACGAGGGTGTTCTCTACCCAATGTCTTGCATAGAACCTGGCACAAAGTAAGTGCTCAATAAATATTTGTTGAATGAAGGAGCAAATAATATGCTAGAGGCTCCTTCAAAAGAGAAATTATTTTCAGCAAGTTGATGGTTTTATTTTCTCAAATAATGTACATGATAGTGCCTGGCACAGAGTAGGTACTCAATGAATTTTAGTTTTTGTTGTTTTTTTAATCAATCTATGGAAAGGTAGGAGATTCAGGAAAGTATAGAAGATAATCTGAATGGTGCCAGAGTTAGGAAAACACTGCAGTGCGCTGCGTAAGTCCTACTCACACTTCAAAACTCCACACACATTTCTATCAGCCCTCTTTCCCAGAAGTTTTCAATTTTGTCTGCCAAGAAATTTCCTGTGGGATAATCAGTTGTAGACATGAAAATAGAAGTCACTTAAAACTCATTATAGGCAGCAGAGGATAAGAACAGGGCTAGACTGCCTACTTGAGCATCTGAGTGCTCTGATCTTGGGGACCTCAGTTTCTTACCGGTTCACAGGTTGTCATGAGGACCAAAAGACAATACATATATACAGCACTTAGAACAGCATTTGGCATATAGAAAGTCTACTCAAAGTTGTATTACTATTATTATTATTACAGTCATGCACCACATAATGATGTTTCAGTCAACGATGGACCACATATATGAGGGTGGTCCCATAAGATTAGTACCATATAGCCCAGGTGTGCAGTAGGCTATGCCATCTGGGTTTGTGTAAGTACACTCTATTATGTTCGAACAACGATGAAATCGCCCAGTGACGCACTTCTCAGAACGTATCCCCGTCGTTAAGTGACACATGGCTGTATTATTATTATCACTAGCAGGTAAAACGCCCAGGAAAAAATAGAAAAGGAATCCAGTTGCTGAGAAAACTACATGAAAGTAGAGCCTGTCTGGCTTGTTTAGTGCTTTCTACCCAGTGCCCAGCATGGCCCTTGAACATGATAATGTTGATAATGCTTGTTTAATGAATTAGTGGTATACTTAACGGTGATCTGGGGCAGGAAAGGTGAGAAGTCCTAGCTCAAAGTAAGCAAAGAGAGACATTTCTTATTCCTGTTCGTAAATATTTTCCTAAACAATTTCAACCAGTTAGAAATTAATTTGAGTTAAATTTCTTCTTTAAATAAATCACCCTGGGAAAATTAGACGAGATTAGATTTATATCCTTTGTATGTCTGCTGTAAGGAAAGCATAGTCCTAAGTGTGGTTAGGAAATGCAAACACATGTAAGGTTAGGTCTCTGCTCTCAAGTGTATTTTAATCTAGTTAATCAGTTATTATTTCAGTCAATCAATTAGATTGCTTTCCTCCTAAGAGCTGAAATCAGTCACAGGGAAGGATGGAGCATTGCTTGGAGGTGTCTTTGGAACATGGGACATTGGGCATGAGGGCAGGGCTGGCTGGACTTTTACAGTGGGGAAATTATACCCCTAGAAAGCTGTAAGCATTTGGGGGTAAAGGAGAAGAACACACAGCATGGGAGACCACCAGGGATCAACTTTGCTGTCTTTGAAGTATGTCCAGGACTCTCCGCCTGTGGGATCAGGCGTCACTTCACCAGGAGATTTTCAGAGGCACACTGGTCAATAAATATTTGAGAATGTGTCTGTGTGACAGCTATGAGAATTTTGACAAGTCATTTGAAATATGTGGTGACTAAATCCCTGTCCAGCTCTTATAGTATATGATTATCCACGACAATAAAGCCCAAAGACCTTCTGACAAATCAAATGAAGTTTATTTCTAAAGCATATGTGTAGTCTTTCTTCTTCATGTGCTGGTATCTGAGAATAAAATGACATCTCAGCTGTTTCAGCAGTGGTTCCTGTGTTCTTGTGTCCTGGGGGCAAGCAGCCCATACAGAGAGTTTAGAAGTTAAAGATCCTGTGTGCTAGACTAGAGTTGCAACCAGGGAGTTATTAGATACCTCAATGTATTTAGATAAACCCTGCAAAGATGGACTCAGGATAGCTTGACAAGTCATCTACACTGGAATGGAATGGACGATGGCATACCTATTTTTTTCTAAAAGCTAGTTGGCTTTTAAATGCCTGTCCCAGAACACACAAATGGGACACCTGGAGGAGCAGGACGGTACCAGAGGGTTGCTAACTGTGACAGCCTTTCTTTTCCTCTCTCCAGCCTTTGTTGCAACACTAAGGCAGGATGTTTTATCCCATGTGGAGTGATGGAAACTTCTGCTTTATGATATTATCGAGGCTCTGCCTACATAAAAAAGAGTAATGAAGTCATTTGGCTTACATTCTTGATATCATTTGTATTGCCTCCATGCAAGGTTGAGTGAAGCAGTTTCTATAGCTGCTCGAAGCAATAAGCCTGTAAATGTTAAGTGCTGACTCAACATAAGCATGTCTGCAGAAGATGATTAACTTGAAGAGAAGCTAGCGTCAGCAAGAAGAAATACAACCACACATTCAAAAGGAGTATGGAGTACTATTTACATGTGACATCTTCAGGAGTCATTGCAAATAGAAAGAGAAATATATAATAGGGTTAGATGGAAGTAAGTGTACTCTTTCTCTTGTATCCTCGGCATTGGAGGTTTTGTCCTCCATAGACTCTTGTTGGTTCTCTCACTAGTGCATCCATTTTGCCCCGGATGGCTCTTATAAGCCAATTAGTTCTTGGCATTCTTCTGGACTCTAGAGCCTGCCGATTGTTGTTGGTCTTGGGGCAGACACAGGTCCCAGGTTGGCCCAACCAGACTGAAGGGAAGGACTTAACATTTCATGGTAGGGGAAGAGATTTCTCTTTCTCTGCTGGATTTGATCAAGTAAACAGCCATCTTGCTACTGGCTGTTACTGTCATTTGACCTTGAAGGAAATCAGCCTTGGGATGTCACTGATGCTGAGGACAGCAGAGTGGAGAGAGGGAAAGTACCTGGGTCCTTGAAGATAAATTATTATCTGACTGACTGCAGTGCTACGTGTTTGGAGCTTGCTCTATCGCTGGGCTGTTATTATATGGGATAATAAATATCCTAACAGTTGAGGCCAGGTTGAGTTGGGATTTGTTTTATTTGCAGCTGAGAGCTTCCTTAACTGATATACACATCTCTGTCACTTGCCTTGAAATTGATGACCATCTATGAATACCAGCCAGGGCTTTTTCATCTCTTTCAGTCTGAACACATCTGCCAAGAAGAACAGAGGCCTGTGGTGTGGAGGGTTGGCTTTCCCAGGATGCTGTCGCACAGAAGGTAGAAGGAATGGGCTCTTTTGATGGATGGCATAGATATCCATACCAGTCTGTGGCACCTTTGATAATCCCAGGCTGGTCTGGATTAGACAAATATATTGAGGTGATTGGAGCACTGGGTGATAGGCTCCCTCATCATGTCATCCATTTATTCATTTGTTTAGTAAGCATCTATTCCAAGCCTACTTTGTGCCAGGCTGGTGCTAGGCACTTGATGAATGAAAGATCTCACAGAATATAGTGGAGAACCATGGAGCACCTGATATAATGGATTGGGAAGGCATCTGAGCATGTGACAGCTAAACTGACGCTGGAATATATGGAGGACTTAGGCAGAATAAAGAGAGGAGTGTGTATGTGTGTGTGTGTGCCATAGGGAATGGCATTTTAGGCAGAGGAAATAACACATCAGAAAACTGTGAGTGGGTGAAACCATGGTGCATTCTGGAAAATGAAATCCATTCACATGGCTGCAGCTACGTGTGAGAGGGAGAGAGATGTTAGAGGCTGGAGGAGTAGGTAGGGTCCCGATCATGCAGGCCTTCGGAAATTTGTTAAGCTGTGTGTGCTTTATCTTAAGAGCAGTGAGCAGCATTGGAGACTCTAGGCAGAAGAATAACTTGACCGATTTACATTTACATAAGCTCTGGCTGCCTGCAGTATAAAGAATGAATTTGAGTACAGCAAGACTGGCTGCAAGTAGCCCAGCGAGGAGATGGTTGCAGAGGAGAAATGGAGAGTTCGGATGTACTCTTTTTTTTTTTTTTTTGGTGAGCAAGATCACCCCTGAGCTAACATCCGTGCTAATCCTCCTCTTTTTGCCGAGGAAGACCGGCTCTGAGCTAACATCTATTGCCAATCCTCCTCCTTTTTTTTTCCCCAAAGCCCCGGTAGATAGTTGTATGTCATAGCTGCACATCCTTCTAGTTGCTGTATGTGGGACGCGGCCTCAGCATGGCAGGAGAAGCGGTGCGTCGGTGCGCGTCTGGTTCGGATGTACTCTGAACCTCTCCTTTCTGAAACCACGTGTTTTGATTGTAATTACTACGTAGGGGAAAGGTGAATCCGGTTTGTTGGTGGTCAGGGTTCGATTTTATTTGGTGTGACAACTGCGTGACTTCAGGCAAGTTGCCTAAACTCTCTGAGCTTTAATTTCATAATCTGTGAAATTACAATAAGAACACCTACCTCATAGGGTCATTGAGGAGGATTAAATAAGATAATATATTTATAGCTCTTGGCACCATGCCTGAAACATGTTAGCCATTATAATTATTAATCCTTAGCCTAATAAATGTGTAAGGAAGAGGCACAAGAACGAAGGTAGAGGAAGAGCTTTCTGTCTGAGTTCCTTTGTAGTCTGGGAGTTGAGAGTCACATGAAGATCACAAAGCAAGCATAACTATGATGCTATCATATTTTCTTTGGGAACAGGACTTGTATTTATCATGTACATAACAAATTTCTAATAATTCTTGCTCCTGGAGGGGAGAGAAGTAGAAATCAAGACAAAAAATAATAAATAGAAGGTGTGCTTATTTTTGGCTAAGGAGAAGAGGAGAGAAGGGTGTGGAACTTACAGAGCAGGGGGAGAAGGAGGCTTTGCCCTGGGAGATGGTGGGAGCAAGGGCTTCCAAAAGACCTGCGGCTTCCCTGCAGTGACAACATTCTGCAGAGACACACCCGGAAGCTCTAGATGAAAGCAGGTGTATTTCTTTTAGGGCGGGGGCTTTTGTCTGTTTTTTTTTTTTTTTTAATCATATAGGACAGCTGCCTCTAGTAGATATGGTATTCAACAAATATTTGTTGAATGAATGAATGAATGATGAAGAGATGGATGTGCTTCCACCAAGCTTCAATTCTGGGGTCAGAATTTCTGCCTGAGGCATAGACACATGCTGGGTTGGGTTTTCTCCATTTGCCACCTACAAAGCAGCCTTGTATTTTCCATTGAAGTCATTAGAGAAGCTAATTAGAGAAGCTAATCAATGGCTGATGAACTGATTCATGGAGATAGATTTCTCAAGCCAGAGTTTGAAAGAAAAAATGCATTCTTTCCCTGGGCTGCGTAAGTGGCTATTTTTAGTCAGCAGGTGTTGCAGCCTTTAAGAGGCATTTGGCAGGGTTTCCTTTTACTTCTATTTCATCCCAAATGTGTAACTTTCATCCCTTGCATTCCAGAAACATGCTGCTCTGTGAGTGTTTTCTGAGTAGAAAAGGGGATTATGGGAAAGAATAATCAAGAAAAAATATATGAAGTGCTTAGCACAGAACCTGGCCCCGTAGTGAATGGGCAGTAAATAAGAGAGAAGATAGAAATGCCGTCCACAGAGCGTGGGTGGAGGAACAAGAAGGCAGGTAGATGCTGCTCCTTGCTGAGCATGGATGAAATTTCTCTGCATCACTGGAGATAATACGTTGCTTTCAGCTTCCTCCATCTGAATCAATTCCTGTACCCAGAGCCTTGGCTTATAATTTTCGATGTCAATACTTATTAGATAGGGAAGGGCCAATCAGTTTTCTTTGTGCATTGCTTACAAACAAACAAATCCCCTCCAGATCAATTGGTGAAAACACAGTGACTTAATGCTTTGAAAAGTGGGTCCTTAGGAAAACAGTAGGATGCACAATTCTGAGATGAGATCTGGGCCTCCAGAACAGTTATTTCCTATGATGAATTTCTAATCATACGTTAGAGTTATTTCAAGGATTGATAAAGTGTAAGCCGCAGATATTAGTTTGTTCTACGTTCATTTGTACTACTGTGAGATGCCATACTTAGGTCTTTGATGAAGACAAGCCTGGAGGTTTCTTGCTTCTTGGAGAAGAGCTGCAGAAGTCAATCAAATACAGGCATACCTCAGAGATATTGTGGGTTGGGTTCCAGACCACTGCCACGAAGTGAATATCACAGTACAGTCATGCACCATTTAACAGCAGGGGCACGTACTGAGAAATGTGTCCTTAGCCATTTTTGTCGCTGTGCGGATGTCATAGAGTGTTCTTACACAAACCTAGATGGCATGGCCTACTACACACCTAGGTTATATGATACTAATCTCATGGGACCACTGTCGTATGTGGTCCGTCGTTGACTGAAATGTCGTTATGTGGCTCATGACTGTAAAGCGAGTCACACTAGTTTTTTGGTTTCCCAGTGCGTATAAAAGTTATGTTTACATTATACTTTAGCTTATTAAGTGTGCAATAGCATTATGTCTAAAAAAACAATGTACACACGTTAATTTAAAAATACTTTATTGCTAAAAAATGCTAGCCGTCATCTGAGCCTTCAGTGAGTCGTGATCTTTTTGCTGGTGGAGGGTCTTGTAAAAAACGCAATATTGGCAAATCACAATAAAGCGAAGCACGACAAAATAAAATATGTATGTACACTACTGGCTTGCTTCACCGAGCTGTACATTGTCTGCAGTTATGGATCATGTTCTGACTAGTACTGTGAAGGGGTTGGGGAGCAGCTAGATAAGTCATGATGAGTGTGTCATTCAGGGTTCTCCAGAGAAACAGAACCAATAGGAGGTATATATATAGAGAGATTATAAAATATATTTAATATATAAATATATTTTATAGACTATAAATAAATAAATAAATATATATATAGAGAGAGAGAGAGAGAGAGAGAGATTTATTTGAAGGAATCGGCTCGTGCATTTTGGGGGGCAGGCGACAGGCAAGTCCGGAATCTGTAGGGCAGGTCAACAGGCTGGAAACTCAGGCAGGATTTCTGTTACAAACTTGAGGCAAAATTCTTTCTCCAGGAAACCTCAGTTTTTGTTCTTAAGGTCTTCAACTGATTGAATGAGACCCACCCCCATCGTTAAGGATAGTCTGCTTTACTTAAAGTCAACTATTGTAAATGTCAGTCATATCTATAAATACCCTCATAGCCACACCACACTAGTGTTTGACCAAATAACTGGGCACCATAACCCAGCCAAGCTGACACATAAAATTAACTGTCACATTGGTGGCGATGGTGATGGTGATAGTGACGTTTACAGCCCTCAGATGTCCTGGTGTTACTGTGTATCAGTCCTGGTGCCAAAGCTTTACAGGTATTATCCTGCTTAATCCTCTTAAACCTTCATCTGCATTTTAAAGGTGAAGATACTGAGTCAGAGAGGTTGCTAAGTTGCCCAAAGTCCCACAGGTACTGAGTGGCATTGCTTGGTTCTGAAGCCCATGCTATTAGTAGCATTCTCTACAGCAGATATGAGTTGATATCATTTTGTTTCCTCCCAGTGACAGAAACCTAACTCAAGCTAGGATACAATTTGTTGTCTCATGTCCTTGGGAAGTCTAAGGTGACTAGCTTGAGGCACAGCTAGACCCAGGAGCAAAAAGGATGTTGTCAGTAGTCTGCCTTTTGCTCCATCTCTTGGCCGTACTTATTTCCTCTTAGCTTTGTGCTGTAGACAGGCTCTGTCTGTGAGGAAGGTGGGACTCACATTCTCTGACTCGGCAAGCACAGGTGAAAGGGGCGTGGCTCTTCCACAGCTGTACAGCAATTCCAGAAAATGACTTTGGCCGCACTTGGATTATGTGCTTATTCCTGGTCTAATTCTTAGGTCCGAAACATGCAGCTCTCTGGTTGGTACCACCTGGGTCTTAGGTCTAACTCTGGGTTGGAGGGCGTAGGGGTCCGGGAGGCAGGGTGTGGTGATGGAGAGTCACACCAGAACAGGTGGAAGGAGGGAGGGCCCTGCCACTCTCAGACCTCCCATCACTGGGGAGTTCTCCCACCACGGGAACTCCCCGTGGACACCTCCCCAGTGGATACCTCCTAGGCCTGGACTAGGTATGACAGTTTTACATTTTCCCAGTGGCAGAAGCCATTTTGAAGCCATTTGTGGGGACACTGTTTTTAGTGCCTTAGCCTGTTTGAAAGGAAAGCCAGCCCTAAATTATTTAGAATTTCAATACGGAACTTTTAATTTTTTCCTCTGATTCAAAGCACAGGACCTAGGCAAACTTCTTTTCTAAGCTTTAATGCTAAATTAGCTTCCCAGTGGGTACCTAAACATCAAAGGCTGTCTTAGGGAAGGTAACGGTGCAACCAAATGCTTGTATCACCTCAGCCTTTCTAACTGCAGATCACAGACTACCTTGAAATATGATTGTTTGTATTCCTATCTTATCTTCCTGCAATCTTATCTTCCCTCTTAGGGGGCAGGGTCCAATCTATTTCTTTTCGCGACTCCCTACAGTTCCTGGCACAGATTTCTGTCGCACTGGGCACTCAGTAAGTGCTTTTGAGCAAGTGAATGAATCTGAGTCATTATGCAATAAAATAATCCATTGTGTGCTGCACTCAGAGTTCTCCAGGGTAAATTTTTAAAGGGGCATGGCACAGAACAGGGGCAGCGGGCACTGGTCTGGGTCAGACTTTACCCTGACCCTTTCTAAACCTCCATAAGCTCATCTATCAAATGGAGAGTATAATAGTATCTACCCCACAGAAGTCTTATGAAGATAGATTGTAAGCACCTGGCCCACGGTTAATATTCAATAATCATTAACTTTTATAATTGGTGTTGTTATTTGGTTGTTTTTGATGCTAGAAGGTTACCAGCCCTATTTGAACCTGGCAAGCATTTAACTTAGTTATGCTCATAATGGTGCCTCTATCGCATATCAGAACTTAAGTCTGTTCTTGCTTGCACTGCCAAGTAAAGAAATATCTTTCAAAAAAATAGTTTGCTCTTCTCTCTTTTGTTACAACAATACTAGTGAATATCTTAAGAAAGCTGTTACAAAGACAAACAGAAAACAATACTGGTGTACAGATGGTTGTTCTCCAAGGATCCCAGTGTCAAGAATTCAGCATGATAAGCTGTAGCTGGTTCATCTTGACGATCTCCCAAGATATTCTTTAGGTCACCAGATCTATTTTCATGGTGAACATGGCCCATTTCTCACTAAGCTACTGGTAGACTAATGGCTTAAACTCCATCATGTTCATTCTCATATGGTTTAGTCACTTCCTGGCATATCATTTGATAATCTTTACGTCCTAAATGTGTCCAAGTCACCCAGAGGGACTTTTCACTTTGCAGGTCGATGTAATGAATTGTGAGAGTGAAGGGAAGGCAGCGTGGAGTGGGCCCAGGCTTCTCTGCAATTCTCTCTGGATTTCCACAGTGGAGAGGATGAGGATTGCCTGTAGAGGCCTTTAGCCTTGCTACCCACAGTATAGACAAAGGAACTAGGCAGTTATCTGCTTAATTGTTGCTACTGGTTTCTGAGAAACTATGGATAAAGCGGTGGCTCCAGATCGAGGTGGGAAAATAACCTTATTGTTTTTTTACTATTGTTACTTAATAAATTTTCAATTTTTTTCAACTATTATTATCCCTGTTTCACAGAGAAAGAAACCAAGACATAAAAAGTTCCAGATAACAGAGCAAGTAGCCAAGCTGAGACTTGAATTCAGTTGGCTTTAGAGTCTGTTATCTTAACCCACTTGCTATCCCTACAAAGAGTGGCAAAAAAGAACACTTTTTAAAGCCTCTTGTGGTCTCTACCCAGAGAAATTAGCTTTCGGTACCTAAATCTAAGATGAAAAGTTAGATGCACCAAATCTCAGGCAAATTGAGGCTTTTATTCTGGCAAGACCAAGACATTCAAATCCTTCATTTCTTTTCTTTTTTTTAAATTTTTAAAAAATTTTCTGTTTATTGCAGTAACATTGGTTTATAACATATACATTTTAGGTGTACATCATTATACTTCTATTTCTGCATAGATTACATCATGTTCACCACCCAAATACCAATTACAACCCATCACCACACACATGTGCCGAATTATCCCTTTCGCCCTCCTCCCTCCCCCCTTCCCCTCTGGTAACCACCAATCCAGTCTCTGTCTCTATGTGTTTGTTTGTTGTTGTTATTATGTACTAGTTAATGAGGGAGATCATATGGTATTTGACCTTCTCCCTCTGACTCATTTCACTTTGCATAATACCCGCAATGTCCATCCATGTTGTCACAAATGGCTGAATTTCATCGTTTCTTATGGCTGAGTAGTATTCCATTGTGTATATATACCTCATCTTCTTTATCCATTCGTCCCTTGATGGGCTCTTAGGTTGCTTCCAAGTCTTGGCTATTGTGAATAACGCTGCAATGAACACAGGGGTGCATGTATCTTTTTGCATTGGTGTTTTCAAGTTCTTTGGATAAATACCCAGCAGTGGAATAGCTGGATCATATGGTAGTTCTAGCCTTGATTTTTTGAGGAATCTCCATACTGTTTTCCATAGTGGCTGCACCAGTTTGCACTCCCACCAGCAGCGTATGAGAGTTCCCTTCTCTCCACATCCTCTCCAACACATGTTGTTTCCTGTCTTGTTAATTATAGCCTTTCTGATGGGCGTGAGGTGATATCTCATTGTAGTTTTGATTTGCATTTCCCTGATAGTTAATGATGTTGAACATCTTTTCATGTGCCTGTTGGCTATCTGTATATCTTCTTTGGAGAAATGTCTGTTCAGGTCTTTTGCCCATTTTTTAATTGGGTTGGTAGTTTTGTTGTTGAGATGCATGAGTTCTTTATATATTTTGGAGATTAACCCCTTATCAGATGTATGGTTTGCAAATATCTTCTCCCAATTGTTAGGTTGTCTTTTCGTTTTGTTGATGGTTTCCTTTGCTGTGCAGAAGCTTTTTAGTTTGATGTTGTCCCATTTGTTTATTTTTTCTATTGTTTCCCTTGCCCGGTCAGACATGGTGCTTGAAAATATGTTGCTAAGACTGATGTCGAAGAGCATACTGCCTATGTTTTCTTCTAGAAGTTTCAGAGTTTCAGGTCTTACATTCAAGTCTTTAATCCATTTTGAGTTAATTTTTGTGTATGGTGTAAGGTAACGGTCCACTTTCATTTTTTTGCATGTGGCTATCCAGTTTCCCCAACACCATTTGTTGAAGAGACTTTCTTTTCTCCATCGTATGTTCTTAGCTCCTTTGTTGAAGATCAGCTGTCCATAGATGTGTGGGTTTATTTCTGGTCTTTTGATTCTATTCCATTTATCTGTGTGTCTGTTTTTGTGCCAGTACCATGCTGTTTTGGTTACTATAACTTTGTAGTATATTTTGAAATCAGGGAGTGTGATACCTCCAGCTTTGTTCTTTTTTCTCAGGATTCCTTTGGCTATTTGGGGTCTTTTGTTGTTCCATATAAATTTTAGGATTCTTTGTTCTATTTCTGTGAAAAATGTTGTTGGAACTTTGATAGGGACTGCATTGAATCTATAGATTGCTTTAGAAAGTATGGACATCTTAACTATGTTAATTCTGCCAATCCAAGAGCACGGAATATCTTTCCATTTCTTTGTGACTTCTTCAATTTCTTTCAGCAATGTTTTATAGTTTTTGGTGTACAGATCTTTCACCTCTTTGGTTAAGTTTATTCCTAGGTATTTTATTCTTTTTGTTGCAGTTGTAAATGGGATTGTATTCTTAATTTCTCTTTCTGCTACTTCGTTGTTAGTGTATAGAAATGCAACTGATTTTTGTATGTTGCAGATCCTTCATTTCTAAAAACTCGCTTTGTGATGTAGCTCACTGCTTCGTGAACTATGTCTTTTCAAGGATGATATGAAGTTTTTGGGAAATGAAAAGACCATGTGGGACGTCCAGAACTTGGAGTCGCTGAGGTCAATCCATGTTTTCCTTTGGAGGTGGTAAGAAAATGTAAACCTTAGTAGGCTCTTCTGATCCAAGAAACAGGGGCACCTGTTTGATTGGGATTCCAGGGCTGGGCAAGCCAGCAGTTTGCCCACCGCCCATCCCCTGCACTTCCGTGTCCCTAGCCTCCCTGCTGGGCTTCTCAGAAGGTGCTGCTCAGAGAGCTAGTAATAACAAAACCAATTTCTTATGCTGACTTTACTAAGGACAAGCTCAGAACTTATCTGACTTCTGCTCTCTGTGCTTCCTAATAGGAATTGCACAGAGATGCCTACTGATACTTGTGAAATGAACGTGGTGCATGTTGAGATACGTCACAGATAGGGATGCAGCCCTTATTTCTTAATGGTAATAAATTACTTTCTTCCACTTTTCACTCTTCATAATGCCTCTTGGACGTGCGTACATTGTCACGCATTACAAACCTTGCATATTTACATCTTAAATAATTTCTTAGTGCATCCCATATTTAGTATTTAGACTTCTCTTCCTCTGTTTTCTTCGTTCCAACAAAAGCAAGCCCTATGAAGTGCTTTCAATTATATTGTTTTAGAGTAGCAAATTGTCTTTAAAACAACATCACACTTAAGGGACTCCCATTTTTTTAAGCATATTTTTTTTTAAAAAGAAGGTATACCACACTCAATATTTCTGAGTAAGCATAGATGTCTTGTGATGTAGTGGTTGCCATAGAAATTAATCACCTCCCAAAAAGAATAGTGGAGAATATAAATCCATGTAAATTACCCAGAACGCTAGTTAGAACTGCCCCCCGGGCACCTTGGTTTCTGTTATGAAGAATTTCAGAAAAAAAAAGAAAAAAAAAAGGATATTTTCCTCTTTCATGGAAAAAGGGATGGAGAAAGCTGCTTTTGTGCTCTGATTGCCCGGCCTTCTTCCCTCCCCCTGGCGAGTGCCAGAAGGTTGAGGGGCAGGGAGGCAGTCACTCTGGCTGACAGAGAGGGCTCTTGTGATAACTAATTGCAAAATATACTCGGGCATGGCAGGATCCATCACTTTATGAATATTCGGCATTCAGATTCTAAATCGCCTGTGCACTTTCTAGGACCCCGAGAGAACTCAGAGCTCAGTGCTCACTGCTTTGGCAGACGCTCTTCTGCTGTCCTGACCTAGGTCTTCCTTCAAATTGAAGTGTAATTTACCACCGATTTCTATTCAATAGGAGTAACAAAAGTGGGAATTATTTTGAAAATTGTCTGTTGAGCAGGGGTCTGCTGAGACAGAGCAGGGCATTGTGGAGGGAAATTCATGAACTACAGAAAAAGGGCTCAAACAGGATTGAGCAGCTGAAGGGTGATTTCCGAGATTTAAACTATGTTGAGCAGTGCCATTTGGCACCTAGGGTAGAGTTGGCCTTTTCACCTGCTCCATGTCGGTCAAAACCCATAGCTTCCAATCCTTTTAAAGACAGTCTGTCCTTCAGAGGTGTGGTGCAGTTCAGTGTGACTGGTGTACAGAGCCATTCCTGATTGAAAGGATTTCTTCTCGAAAGGCTAATGGAAACAGGTGAATATGGTGGAGGTGTTTTTTCACTAGGAGAACTCAAGGAATCATATTAAGAAGATGTTCTGTGACGGTATTAGGGAGACAGATTTTGATATGGGAATATCTGATAATTATTAAGGATACTTTTCTTTTTGTGAGGAAGACCAGCCCTGAGCTAACATCTGTCGCCAATCCTCCTCTTTTTGCTGAGGAAGGCTGGCCCTGGACTAACTAACATCCAGCCCATCTTCCTCCACTTTACATGGGACGCCGCCACAGCATCGCTCCACAAGCGGTGCGTCGGTGTGCGCCCGGGATCCAAACCCTAGGCCGCTACAGCGGAGTGCGTGCACTTAACTGCTATGCCACCAGGCCGGCCCTCAAGGATACATTTTAAATAGAATTGATAGTCACAAAGAGAAGCCTCAATAACTCACTTGCAAGTTTACCTCACTTTATAGAAGATATTTTTAAAAGTCACTTGTAAAGTGAATTCTGGTCTCAATAAATGCAAAGCTGCTTTTGGTAGAATTCATTTCCTGATTATGAAAGTTATATTTTATTGTTTTGGGACAATATTTGATTAAATAATAAATATCAAACACAAGAGTAAAATAAACTATTATATTTAATGGTTTCATTTAAATGAAAATGATTTTTTTCTGATTTTGTAGAATAAAACAGATTTCAAGATATGAAATTTTTTCACATTTGGCTCAACAATAAGATAGAGAGTTCAGTGTCACAGTGTAGCCCTATAGAGCCTGCTGGCGTGAAAACTCACTTAGCTACTCTCAAATAATTTATGCACAAATTCTACACCAAAAAAACCTACCGCTATATTCCATTGGATGGATTTTACTCTCTGGCAAATATCATGCTTTGCTTCTTACCTCTGTTTAGTAACCCTTGCATTAAACAAGTCTGAATACAAATGAGATTTCTTATTTTTTCAGTATTTTAGTGAATGCTAGAACTTCTAACCATGAGACATGGTAAGACAGTAGCACAATTGGAGCCATAGAAAGTGAGGGAAATTCAAGATCAATTATGATAATTGTAGTGTTTCAGATCAAAGCCAGCAGAATTAGGTTTTATTTCATCTGTGTGAATACTTATCTCTTATGGGAAGCAGTTACCCCTTCAGCTTAATAATGTCCAAATAGTTTCAATATACATCACTGCCGGGTTACTCAGCCCATTGGGACCTCTCTCTTATTCCTTAAAATTTGCTACTAACCATGTCACTAGTGGATATAATGCGACTGAGTCACAGGAACCCACACTTCCTGAACACCTACCAAGGCTGGGCACTGTCTTATTTAATCTGTACAGCAGCCTTGTGCAGATTATCAGTTACCAAATAGGTGGCCATTATCAACTCCATTTTAATAAATGAGGAAACTGGGTTCAGAGAAATTACATAAGTTGTTTAGGACAATACTGTAGTTGATATTCAAACCAAGATCTGTTTCATCATAAAGCCCTGATATCTTCTCTATCCAATAATTTTCAAGTGTTTTAGACAGTAGAATTCCTCTTTTGGTCTTGTATGAAGTCTTCCTGGGAACAACGTGGTATCTAACTGTTAGAAGCAATGATCAAGTCACTCAGATATATTAAGTCTTCATCATCTGGTGAAAGCACATCATTGGTAGAAGCCCTGAAGCATCTCATCAGAGCCGTAGCACTCTGGGAGGACCTGGTGTGAAACCACTGCCTGGGCAGGCTGCCTGCATCAGCCTAGAACAGTGCTAGGTCTGAGAGGCCGGGAGACTATGCCGCTTAGAAAATCACATGTTTCTTAATTGCGTCTTAAAACAGGCTCATAAATTAGGTGCATGTGCAATATGGTAGCAGAGCTTTTTGACTAATCTCAAATGAAAATAGCCGTTTCTGTGACCTAGTCTACATGTACACGACGCTGGGGAAATGAGGCTCCACAGAGCACATGAATTTCATTTTTAACATGTTTTCCCATCTGGTGAATGGCTTTACTTCTTGTGTCTCCTTTCTCAACTTGACCTTTTTTGCGCCATGCCAGTTCTTCAGTGAGATATATTAACTGTCTAGTTTAGTTCAGGACAGGATCACAACTGTTTCAGTGTTAGTTATGTTGAAGTTAAGTTAGAGAGGTGAGATGGGTTGAGCACAGAATTGGCAGTCAGGAATTCCAAGTAGCATTCTTTTTTTTTTTTTTTTTTTTTTGCTGAGGAAGATTCGCCGTGAGCTAACATCTGCTGCCAAGCTTCCTCATTTTTTGTATGTGGGCTGCCACCACAGCATGGCCACTGACAGACAAGTGGTGTAGGTCCACACCTGGGAACCGAACCCAGGTTGCTGAAGCAGAGCGCACCAAACTTAACCACTAGGCCACTGAGGCTGGCCCCCAAGTAGCATTCTTAATTGCTGCTCTGACTTTGGAAAAATCGCTTATTTAGAATTGTGACTTTTAGCCTAATGGAATAATACAGTTTCCCTCTTTAAATCTCTTTTGCTTTTCTCTTTTTCTTTTTCTTCCCAGCCTCTTTCTTGAACCTGTTAAGCCCTGGGATTTCAAAGCATTCTTTTCCCAGAGGAGGGCAATGCTTGTTTCCCAAGGGTGACACTTGCCAGAAGGTTCCATGAACTATCCCACTACAGGATTCAATAATGACTTTTGTTTTTCCTTTGGTCTTTTTCTGTTTCCCAAAGTTTATCTCCCCCCCACCCCTCATTGGGCCAGTAACACATTTGTAGTCACTATTTAAAAAAATATAAGTGGTGATCAAAGAAGTCTGTAAAACTTAGCTGTATGTCTAAATAATTATTTGGAAAATATTACTTACTCAATAATGATCAAGTTGTGTCTCATGTCTTCTTCATGGACTTATTTTTTTTTTGCTGAAGTACATTAGTAATTCTTTTGGAGTGGGTATATTAGTGATAAACTTTCAAAGTCTTAACATTAAAAAAAATCCTTTTTTCTCCTTGAATGCTAGTTTGGCTGAGTCTAGGTTTTATGGTCAATGTTATTTTCTGTCAGAACTTTGAAGATATTGTTCCACTTTGTTTTAGCATCCAGTGTTGCCCCTGAGAATTCTGAGGTTAAAATGACTCTTGTTCCTTTGCAGGAAGCCTGGTTTTCTCTCTGGAAGCTTTTAGGATCCTCTCTTTATCCTTGGTATTGCAGTGTTATCACAGTATGTCCATATGTGGATGCTAAAATTCATTCTTCTGAGCACCTGATAGGCTCTGGCAATTTGAAGACATATCTTTCTTTGATTTAAAAAAATGTTTTCTGTTCTCTATTTTCATTGGTTCCGAAATTCCTACTAGGTAGATGTTAGAACTTTTATGGCTCTCTCTAATCCTAAACTTTTCTCACCTACATTGCTTCTTTTTTTGGGCCTTTGCAGTGTCTTTGGGAGCATTTTTGGCTTGATCAAACTGACTAATTTATTCTAAAGCTAGTGTCTATTTTGCTATTCAGTAAATCTATTGATTTTAAAATTTCTGCAATCATATATTTATTTCCCAAGAATCTCAAATTATTTTTTCATTATCGTTCTTGGTTGCAATGGCCTTTCTTATTCACATAAGGGTATGCATTATACAGTCAATTTTCATTATTCACAGTAGTTATGCTCTATAAAGTCACCATGAATTAGTGAATTAGCAAATACTGAATTAGTGAATATTGAACCATTGCTCCCAGGGAAAAATATAGGATTAGGTGCCTGTGAGCTTCTGGTCATAACATTTTCATCAACTGATCAATACATAGTCTTCTTTTGTTTTTTGGTGAGGAAGATTAGCCCTGAGCTAACATCTGTTGCCAATCTTCCTCTTTTTGCTGAGGAAGATTGGCCCTGAGCTAACATCTGTGCCCACCTTCCTCTATTTTATATGTGGGACACTTTCCACAGCATGACTTTATGACTGGTGCCTAGGTCTGTGCCTGGGATCCGAACCTGTGAACCCCAGGCCACCGAAGCAGAGTGCACGAAGTTAACCACTACACCACCGGGCCAGCCCCTACATAATCTTCTCTTATGTGTGTTTTTGTTGAAGACACTTTAATATATATTACTGATTCATAAACATTGAACTTACAGCCAACAGCACTATAACTTATGCCTGAAAGAAGCTTATCGAACACATGTATTTTCTCTAGAAAGCACATCATAGCTTTCTGATGCTTACAAACACTAGACAGCACTTCAGTGCTACACTTGGGGGCCATTTTAAACAGCAAAATCACCAACAAAAAGCACATAAATGTGAAAAACATGGCACTAAATATACCACAAAAGTGACACTTGTTTACAGTGTGAGAACGGAAACAAGAAGGCAGAGTGTTACCTTGTTTTCTTCTTGTTTGAATGTGCACATTGGGCAACTCAAAAATTTCACCACTCTATATATGTCTGTCAGTGACCTTGAGAGTGCCACAAGTAGTGACTATGAGGTTAGAAATAAATTTTAGTGGGTAGGTGAATTCACAAATATAGAATCCGCAGATAATGGGATCAACTATACTTCTTTCAAAGTCACCTTCTGTTTGTTCTATTGTCTATTTCTTTAGGTGTTTGTGAATTTCTTTATTGAATTTGGTGCCCTCTCTCAAGAGGTTGGTTTTCTTGAAATATATAGTAATTCTTGTGTATGTTCATTTTTATATTTGAGATTCCTTGCTTACTTATCTGTAAATAATGTTTCTGTTTATGAGAATCTGCTTTCTATATTGAAGGGGGAGAACTGGGATGTGCTGCCAGGTGTGTTCAAATGCTCCTCTTCTGGATATGGGGACTCTCTATTCTTTTTGGGCATTGATAATCCAAGTGCCTTTCCAGTCTGTTGTCCTCACATGGTGCTTAGGTCTAGCAGTCAGTGCTGCTGCTGCTGTTGGTGGTGGTGGTGGGCAGTGGTGGGTTGTGGAAGGTGGGAGAGCAGGGTGTGCTGAACCGTTTCCCAGCTGGTTACTGAGACACTTTCCTCAGGACTCCTTCCTGCTACCCTTTCTGTCATCTCTGAGTTTGGAGTATCCCAGAGCTGCTCTCACCCTTACAGCTGATTTCTCCTCCATGTCACCTGAGTTGTGATTTTCCCCATCAATATGATTCTGTCAGTCTGTCTTATTTCTGCAAGTCCTCAAAATTGCTGTCTATCAATTCCACCCATTCTTTGTTTTCCAGCACTGTTGTGAATTTATTCCTTTTGAAAACAGATTTTCTGATATTTTTAGGAAATTGAGGTGGGAGTAGATAGGCATAAAGTCTTAGTCTGTCATTTTGATCTAATTCCATACAATTTTAATTAGAAAAAAATACAATTTAAAAAAAAAAACACTTTGCATTTTTCAAATGTTCCAGACAAAAATATCTGAATTCTGGATTTCAAGGCAGGATTTTATGGAATCCTTTATTGATACCTACGTAGGTATTTGTAAGAACGCATTAGTAGATTCCGATTTATTGTTGTTACTATTGTATGGATTATTTGTATCTTCATAATTATTCAAAAATACTTTGTTAATTACATTTTTATATGAGTACCTTCTGTACTCTAACACATTTGTATCTTAACAGTGATGCCAGGCACTTTATGGTTCATTATCTCATTTAATTCTCCCAGAAGTTCTATAGTGTAGTGGTTTCATTTTCATTTTGAGGATGAGGAAACCGGTTCACTGACTTTAACTTTCCTGTGGCTCCCAAATAAGTAGGGGAGCTGGATCTGACCTACCAGCTCTCTGGCTCCAAATTCATCAATGTATCACACTCTCGTGGAAGATTGGCTCTTGTTTCATAATGCCAATTATTAGCTCTTGATGTATGTGCTCATGCACGTAAAAATCTGAAAGATATGCAATGCATTACAAAAAATTAGGTCTACATTGGAGGATCTGTGTGGTAAACATTTAGACATATGCTACAGCCTTCTGTTATTGGATTCTTCTTTGTGTTAGAACGAATAACTTTAAAAGTTCATCTTTCTAAAACAAATTAATGATCAATTTAGTGTCGTTATCAACGATTAAAAAGTTCCTTTCCAATTTAAGGCATAGCAATCAAACATTTATTTAAGGAAAATAATTCTGCTCTCCCTGGGGTTTTTCGTTTGAATAAACAGATAATAAATCAAGAACTGTACGCAGCAGGCCTCTAGCTCAGAACAGCTCGAAAATTCTCCCAATGTCTATATTGCAAAAACAGTGAGAAGTTACTTAATGACTGGATTTAAGTTGGAAAAATACTACTGCTTTTACTTAAAGATCGGATTTAATTTGGAAAAATACTCTGAGTACGTTGGGTAGAAGCAAGAAGGTCCCAGTTTCTGACTTCTCCATTCTGAGCCGTTCAAACTCAGAATGAATGCAAATTTAGGAGTATTCCCTGAGCACATGGCCAGAATATGGCCTTGTGAGCCAACCTCTACTGTCCTCCCCCTCCAGTTTCTGATGGGTCTGACTGGAAGAGAAGAGTTGGCTCTCACACACATACTTTGGAGACATAATTTCCTCTCTGTAGGTCACTGAGCCAGTTTTAGAGACTATTCCAATTATCTATGACATAAAAATTAAGTACAAGCCTATGGAAATCAGGCCTTGGGCAACAGGCCTAAAAAAAACCTAAGTGTTCCATGACTTCCCTGTCTCTTTGCCTTTTTATTTTTTTGTTGTTGTTGTTGAGGTTAGAGGAGGAGGTGATATGCTGAAATCCATAGGTTCTTATCTCTGCCAAATACTAGTTGCTAATCTGTTAGTCTAAGTCATCTGAGAAACATTACATGGAAATAAATCTCACTGAAATTCAGTTGGATAAGTTTGTTTCACAGGACCAGAAAAAAATGTCAACTCTCGTGATTTTGGTTAATGCTACCACACTAGATCACGTTTACATTAATAACTAAATCTCGCTGTTGTAAATCTCGACTTGTTCCAACAGAAGCTCCGGTCTCTTCTGGTAAACTTCCGAGCGTTGCCTCCCATGCCTGACAAGCAGTAAGGACTCCCCTGCTGCTGGCCTCCTGGTCTGTTCTGTACGGAGCCCCTGCCCCTCTGCCGGTCCTGCTCCCCTGACCGGCGTTCTCCCTGCTGGAGGAGCAGATTCCTGCTGAGTCATTAAGGCTCCTGACAAGCATCAACCTGCTGGTTGACTGACAGCTTGGCCAACTCTTGGGAAGTAGGAAGAAGGATGTTTCCTCCTCTTGGTAATTCTCAGCTAATGAGGTCCCATAACAGGGGTTCTTGGGCCCAAACTGTGGCAGAGTTTAGTGTGATGGCTTTGCCAGGTCACAGTTCTTTTCCTGCCTGGGATTTGTATATATGACCAGGTAGCTTTGTCTGAATGGATGTAAGCACCATCTTACTGCATACCACCCTCAGTCTAGGTCTTCTCCTGACCCTGAGGCCCCTTGGCCTACTACGGTAGACACCTTTGGCCCTTGATAAGGATTTTCCCTTGCAGGCAGTCCCCACTGTCCTGCCTGCACCCTGGCATCCATTCCTTTTACTTCCAAAGTTCTACCGGATGTGCCTGTATCTGCCTGAGCTCTAAATGGAGACATGATTCAAGCGTTTCCCCTCCCAAGATGGTCTGTCAGCCCTAATGTAAATCAGCGGATGCAAATAGGTACTTTGAGAACAATTATCACTTAGCTCTGCTTCCCAGACAGATCTCAGTCTAACTTCAGCCCAGCCAAGTCCTGCATGTAGTTTTTGCATTTTTTTTCCCCAGGAGCTCTTCCTCTGGTATTTTTATGTTTAAACAGCAAGTTATGGAGTGCTAAGCCTTCTGGAGCGTGATCTTCCACGATGCCCAATTCATCTTTGAAATTTTCTGACACTCACTGAAAGTTACTCAAAAATTTTGGAGTCAGTTGGAATCCAGAGTACCTTGGTCTCAGTAAGTTGAGAAGTGCCACTTAGAATGGACCAAAAGTGTATAAACCCAGGAATATGACAGATCCCCTACTGTGAAGTTTGTGGAAGAGGAGAAAAAGTAGGGAGAAGAGGATTTATATTAAGTAACTGAAAGGATGTACTTATGTTCACATGATTTTCCTTTTCTATTTTTAAATTAGGAGAATTCTCCTTTTAAATTGGCCTGGAGAGACAGGACCAAGCAAGCAAAGCGGTACAGGTCACTGTATCAGTGTGGCCCTGATGGGGCAAAGGAGCAGAGGGACCTCAGACACTTCTCCTCAGGTCCCACAGCCCATGGTCCAGCCCAGCAGGAAAGGGAGAATGAGCAAAGAGAGATGAGCATGCGCCATCTCAGTTGTCTTCGGGCCAGGCCAGGATCACACAGTGGCCGCTCTTGTTAAAAGTCAACCTTTTCCCTGCACTCTGCGGATTGAAGAGGCCCCACCGGCGATTAGCCAAGCAGTTTAACCAAGTACGATGGTGGGCAATGGCATGGAGGAAGTATGCGGGGAGATCATTTTTCGTTTCAAAATGAGTGCGGTAGGGGGAGAGAAATACGTAAGGGTAGATAGCTCTTTTTTAGGCTCATTCCTTTTGATCTCTTATAAATCAATTGGCTAAATACCTGGAGGGACAAAAAAAAAGTGATGCAGCCTCTATTAACCATCAGGAGAAGGCACTTTCTGTTGAAGTGTTGGTGAAAGATGGAGTTTTCTTTTATCTCTCATCTATACTAAGACTGTATTTATTGTCTTTGTGTTTTTTAGATTATGTCTCAGCATCTGAAACTTTTCTTAGAAATACAGTAATGACAACTTGCATTTGTACCATATGGTGCTCACTGACCTGAAGGCAGAGCATCAAATTTGATCCCTGGTTACAGTTTCTCTCCTTCAGTATTTTAAGACCTGGTGACCACATGTTGGCTATACTGTTTATATTTGGTTTTAAGAATCTAGACATATCTTTTGGATTTATATATTCCATATTAAAGGAAGTGTTTCCTAAAGCAAAACAAAAGTTTCAGTACCTCTTGAGAACATCTGTATTTAGAATCAATTATTTTTAGGCTTTTATGCTTCAGATGAGAAAACACCTTGGGAAGACTTTCTGCTATTTTGAAACATTTAGAAGCAAATTAGGCTCACCACGTTGTTTATATTCACAATAAAGCCCTAACTGTTTTCATTCTTCTTCTATTTCTATGATCAAGGCAGGAAGGTTTACAGAGTAGGGATAACATCCTTGATGAAACCCTGAAGTCAAAAGCAATCAATAACAACAGCAAAACCACTAAGAACTACCACAAAAATGACCCTTCAAGTAAACCAAGAGTCATAGAGATGTCACGAGAGCTCATCTGTTTGTGAAATGCCTACTTACCTTTAAACCTGTGACTTTCATTCCTTTCTTTCATACAATATTCTATTTGCCTTTGGAAATTATTGATTTGATTGCCAATAATGCAACAGATTCGCTTTCAATTCAGAAACAAATTCATGCCATGGAGTGAGTTGTTCAAGTACCACTAAAGATTTGAGTCTATATTTAAACAACCATATATATTTAATCCTATTTTTTGTTTACTTGAGGCTTTTCTGAATGAAAACAGACATTTTTTTTCATCTGGGATCCCCCCTGCATCTCTGGATAACGCTCATAAAATCAACATGACTCAGTAGTTATTGTTGATCACCCAGGGGTTAGCTAAGCAGATTTTCTTTGTCATCATCATATTATTTGCCTAATAGTTACCTTATATTTGAATACCTACTGTGTGCCGGGCACACCTCTTTCTCAAGATCATAAGCATTACCATCAAGGAGGAGAATAAAGTAACAGAAAGGCCAATAACATGTGTATTTTATAAAAATTATCATTTGATTCTCTCAACAACACTTTGAAGTTGCATCTCTTTCTACAGACCTTGGTACTTGCCAACAGTGCCTCAGTCACTCATTTCAGATGACATAGCTAATGAGTAACATGATGGGGACTTGAACTCAGTCTCATTGACCACAAAGCACCTGCTCTCCTTCTGGATTTGGACCTAACTCTATTGTTGTTACAGAATATGAATATATAATATGAATTATGTAAACACAATGAGCTTAGATATTGTAAATATCCAGGAAAAAGGAAGGAAGACAACAATTTTTTGTATGTGCTGTCAGGAGATCAACACCAGTTTGATGCAGAATGTTTTGACCCTGAGGATGTTCATGACTTCATGTAAGAGAATTTAAATTTTTAATAATTAACATCAATTAATTTTAGTCCTTTCTGGAAGCAACCTCCATTCTACGCAGAACAGCTCATTCCCTTTTCTAAGTCTATTTTTATTTTACTGAAGTTATTTTCTTGGGATAGCTTATATTTTGTATAATTTTTAAAACAGTAATTTAACATATTGTTCAGCTTTTCAACATATATTAAAACAATGATTATAGTTTCTGTCATTGAAGTTGTTATTTTACGAAGTCTGAACTTCTAAGTCAAATATTGGTGTAATTGAAATTTTACCAGGAAGATTTAATTTTTCCATCAGTGGTTAGCCATTGCCAGTTTTCTGTTGATTATTTCAGATCAGTTGATTTTCTAAGATAAGTTTTGTAGTTTTCATTGTTGTTAGCAAGGTGACGTGCGGTTTTAGCTATTGTGAATTTTGTTTTATGTTACTTATTCTTACCAGTAATGCATTCATTTAGAAATGAATAAAAACTTGATAGTTTTCATTTCTTTTGTAGCCAATCCATGAGAAAATTATAATGAGTTTCTCTTAGTCCACAATTTATTCTTTGTCAAAATACCTTGCCAGTCTCAAATTCTTTCAATTCTTACACCTTCAATAGTCAAGTGCTTCTGAGATAACTTTTCCTGTCAAATGCACTGATTTTGTTATTGATCCATTTTGAATTGAGTCTTTGAGATCCTGTTCGTGGATTTCTAAAATACAGAATGCTTTATTTCAAATTCCATTTGAATGTGATTTGTGTATCTCTAAAGAAATTGTTTGATAAATCATTGCAGCTGATTGATATTTCATGTTGGGACCGGATCTGTGGAGGTAACCAAAAACACATTTTTCTGAACCAATTTAAAAGTTGTTGTAGTTTTTCTAATATATTAATTTGCTAAGAACTCCAGTGAAGCCCTAGCTTATAAATTGGAATTTAGGCAAGTAACACAATTATCTCCTCTGCATGAGCAAAATACATATTGTTACCAGATACACTGTTAACATTCTCTGCTCCGACTTTCACCAGATAAAAAAACTGAAAACTTTGATGTCAGGGAAAATTGAACAGATTGATTTAATGCCATTTGTTAAGACTATGGACATTGATGTCAGTATGAAATTTTGTGTAAAGTTTTTTATGGGTTTAAGATACATCAGTAGATCAGAGATCATTGAAATCATCTTGTAATGGAAATGACCTAAATCTTTGCCTAAAGAGTTGGCTCTATTTTAAATGTTCTATCAAGGAGAAATCTTTTCCTTTGATTGTTGCAGTGAAGACTACTGACCAGACCCCAAAAAATAAAAGCTTCCCATATTTGTAGGTCTGAAAATGTTCTTGAACCTCAGTTTGTGTCAAAGCATTGGTTTTGCTGGTACTGGAAGAAGTTTCTCTAGCTTTACATCACTTTTTGTCATACACCTGCCTTAAGTTGTTTCTCTTTTGCCTCCCTCTCATGTGGTCTGATATACATAAATGTGAAATAAAGATGGTATGCCAAACTTTATAAGCATCAGTCATGGAAGCACAGACTCTGCAACAGCACCTCCATGAGAATGTTCCTTCTCTATCCATAGATCCAGTCTCTTTGTGGAAATGTGAAGTCTAGCTTTGCAGGTGTGAGAAATGCGCTAAAAATTGATGCTTTCATTGTTGTTTATTTTTTGAAAAGCAGAATAAGTGGCCATCACAAGATAATGTTCTGCAATTATATTTGATAGTCTCGTTGTTCCATAATTGTGCTTGCTAGTTAAAGACAAAACATGAACAATTATGGAGAATTATTTCCGTAATTGAACTTAGTCCAGTTCTGCTGTCTATTTGTTATCACTTCGCTTACTATGTGCTATCTCTACACATTATTGACAGTTCAAAGGCCATCAGTAAGGAAAAGATAGAGGATCTAGTTGAGAGAAGGAACAAATCATGTCTGAGGTCAAAATTGTGGGTTCAAATAGGCCACTTCATTACCAAATGTGGCATAAATTCTGTTGTTGGGCTCAGAAATTCAGAGCCATACTGCACGTGGAAAATACTGTGAATAGCCAAAAAGTTCAAAATATAGTGAATAAAATACTAAGCAAATTTAATATACTACAAACTAGTTATTATTTTTGTTTCTGTTTTCTGGAAAAAATTTTCAACTTTTTTTTCGTGATCCACCTCTTCCAACACACAGACACACACATAAACACACACACGGTGAAAAATATTCTGAATGTAAGCACATGATAAGTATTTGTTGATTTGTTTCAACTTACTTTACTGCTGTCTTTATGGACACATCTGTTCTGGAGAGAGAATGCCTGCATACAAACAGGGCAAATTTAACTAAACTTTACAGGATTCCAGTTTTAAAGAGTAATTTGTAAGCAGTTTTTGAGATGTGATTCTTATTTCTCTATGAAGCCATTCTTACTCCTAGTTTCAGTTAGGCTGTCTAATCTGAGTGTTTTTACTATGTTTCTAAATGGTCTGGATTCTTGCAAAAATGTAGCTGGGTCTGTCTTTGACAAGGTACAGCAGATTGGCGGGTTGGAAGGCAGAGCTGGGAGATCTCTCTTGGCAGGGCACTTGGAAAAGCTGTGGGGTCTGAGGGCCAGCGCTGTTCCCAGCCACAGGTCATTTGGCATGTGCCCAGTCACTCCTTAAAGCTGCCCAGTCTAAGTCGGAGTACCTACCTGTTCTCCTTAAGTCACGTATAGACAGGGCTGGCCCTATTTGGAAAGATCTGCTGCAACAGAGGGTATGTTTCTCCTTGATGGAAGTTTTTTTTTTCACATGTTGTCACAAATTTACTACTGTTTATTTAGTATGTGCTACATACATTATATCACTTAATCCTCATAGCATCCTACAGGGGAGGCAGTATTTATTGCCCTGTTTTACATATGAGGAGACGGTTATTTAGGGAGAGTGTGTATATATGTGTATATATACACACACTTTTTGGAAGGTACACATTAAAATGAGCATGAGCTAGTGTTTGCTTTATCGATGAATGCTCTCTTTGGATTCAGTGGCTTACGAAGGTTGGTCATGGCTGGCATCCTCCATCCTGATAGAGTCTGTGGTGAGGGTGCTATTGTCCTGGGACAGCTGCATCCTCTCTGTGAGCTGCAGACTCTGGTCATTGAAGAATCACTGTATATATATATATACATGCACACACACACACATTCACGAGCATAAATATACACATATATATAAATAAAATATTCACAGCTTTTCTGAAAAATAAAAGTTAACTGCTCACGATGATCATTTTAGAGAACATTGCAAGTGTTTAAGATGAGCACTTTTTAACAGTTAGAAGAAGCGTCCTTTTCCCCATTCTCTAGTTGTTAAGCCCATGAGTAAAGACATGCCTCCAGAACTGCAGGCTTAGTGAGACTCTCTGCTGTCTCTTCACCATCGATGCCGGGTTATTCGAGCTGCTGTGTCTCTTCACAGCGAGATTGTAATGGGAAACACTTCTCTTCTGAATGGTAACAAGTTTTTCCTTTCACGTTGTTAGAGACTTTTTTAATTTTGGAAAAAGTGTAAGTTGCTTAATGTCACAGTTCCTCAGAATGAACTTTTAGAGATGGATCTCAGAAGAGCTGAAGATAGAAGCATCACAAGGAGAGAGAACAAGTTCCTAAGAGAAAATGGTAGTTGTTAAAATGATGAGCATTTTCCATGAGCTGCAAAAAGTTTTGAAAGGAGTTGGTGTTGTTAGTTAATAATTGAAGAACAAAAAGTCTTACTTTTCTTTGTGCTCCATTATTCTGACCAGACTTTCCTGCAAGAATAAAAGGAAAATGAACTGGATGGTTTCCTCAGTAATGCCCATTTCCCTCCATCCTCCTCACACCTAACATCCAAGTCCTGATTCATTTGCAGATTTTTTTGGGGAAAAGTTGAGGGTTGAGTAGGAGAAGAGGATAGTCTAAATGAGTTGCATCTAATCCAAAAATGTGAATTTTCAATAACAATGACATAAATACAAAAATGATGATTGTGAAAGCAATCTGCAAACTGCCATTCAAATATAACTCTCACAACAACTCTAAGATGACAGAAGGGCTGATACTCTGCTTCTTAATTCAAATATGTGTAAGCTGAGGTTTTGAGAGGTTGATGCCTCTCCTCACAGAGCTCTGAATGGGTGGAACTTGAATAAGAACTCAGGTCACATGATATTCAGTCATGTGACCTCAATTCAGCATTGCTTTCTCATTTTAAGCTAAATTTTCTGTTCTAAATATGAAAGACCATATAATACATCCCCCTTTATGGTGACTGTAGCATGGTCCTTTTCAACCTCTCTGTGGACTCTTTTAAGTGATTTGACCTAGAGGAAAACCATGAGTGGCTAAATGGAAATGCTGTGCTTTGTGACATTACCAGAGAAGTGGGGACGAATGTCTTTAGAAAAATATTGACCTTTTTGGGCACTAAGATTATGTAGGTTACCTGATAGTGAATTTAAACCATTGCAGACATTTTTAGCAGTTATAGAATAGTATCATTTGTTTTTGCTTTCAAAAACCAGATCTGGAAAGCAGGAAAGCTGTTTATTTACCTGGTTCATTCATTCATTTTGAATGAACTCTTTATTGAGTGCCTACTCTGTGCCAAGCACATTTTTAGGTTTTGGGGAAACAGCAGTGAATAAAGTAAACAGAAATCTCTGCCCATGTCGGGGAAGACAGATAATGATAAGATAAATGTATAAAATGTTGGCTAGAGGTAATGGCTAAGGAGAAAAACCTGAAGTGGAGGAGTGATGTGAAGTATGGAAAGGGTGATGAAATTTTAGGTAAGGTGATCAGGGAAGGCCTGACTGAGAAGATGACTTTTGAGTACAGACCTGAAGGACGTGAGAGAACAAGCTATTTGGATATCTGGGGAAGAGCTTTCCAGATGGAGGGAATAATAAGTGCAAATCCTGAGGCGATAGGTGCCTGGGATGTTCAAGAAATAGCAGGAGGCCAAGGAGGCTGGAAAGGATTGGGAGGATAGTGGGAAAAGAGGTTCTAGAGATGAAATGCGGACTGATCATTGGAGGAGGGCACTGCAGACCATCGTAAGGATGTTGGCTTTTACTCTGAGTGAAAGGAGAGCCATTTGGGGGTTTTTAGCCAAGGAGAGGTGTGATCTGATTTATAAGAGCTCTCTTATAAAAGATCACTCTGACTGTGTTGAGGAGAGACAGTCATAGGTAGGCGAGAATGGAATTAGGGATCATTTAGAAGGTGGCATCAGTAATCCAGGTGCAAGGTGTTGGCAGCAATGTAGATGATAAAAAGTGGTAGGATTCTGGATATATTTTGAAGGTAGAGCCATTAGGATTTCTGGACTGATTGGGTGTAGGGTATGAGAGAAGGAGAGGAGTTAAAGATGACATCAAGGCTTTCGGCCTGAAAACTGGGAAGATGAAATTGCAATCAACCGTGATAGAGAGGGTGCAGTGGGTGGGCAGGAGTGAGGGAAACATCAGCAGTTCAGTGTTGTATTTGGAATGTGTATTATGTATTCATGTTGATTGTTGAGTAGGCATGTGAGTATAGGACTCTGGAACAGGGGGAAAGTCTGGCTAGGCATACATGTTTTGTATTGATTGGGAGTCATCATATAGTTGATGTTTAAAACGATGGTACTGAAATCTCCAAGGAAGTGATATAGATGAAAGAAAGAAGACAGGACTGAAGAGTGCTTCTTGGAAGAGGTAATACTCAAGCTTAGTCTTGAAGGATCAACAGTTTTCCAGGGAACAAGAGGGCAAAGGATATTCTCAGTAGGGAAGCAGTATATGTATGGGCAAAATAGTATAAAAGAAGTACAGAGTTTAGAAGGCATATGGGTATAAAGTGAGAAGAGTTAGCAGGAGCTGGGTTCTGCAGGCCGTTTTATGCCTTGTGCTGGGAGCTGTTCTCAACGCCTTTTGTGTATTTGTGTACTGAATTCTCACAGCAACCCTCTGGCGTGGTACAGTATTAACACCATTTTTGCAGATGTGTGTCTTAAGGCTTAGAGATATTGAGTGATTTCTCAAAGTCATGCAACTAGTAAGCAGTAGAGTTATAACATGTGCATCTCATGCTAAAAGTGTTAGTTGGTTAGTCCTAACACTTTTCCTGATTTTCTTCTTGGAATTATTAGGAACCTCCTTCATTACGGGTTGTTGTTTATTCTTCTCCACGGCACACCTGCTGTCCTCCGTCATATCAGATGTGACAAGGGCCTTAACTTTTTCTGATTATTTTTTCCTCATCTTTCCACAAATTTCAATTTAAAGTCTCCTCATTAGGTTGGCAAGCCTTCTGCCAAGGCTTGGGATGTGAGATGCCATCTGACCCCTACCAGGAGCCCATGATCCTGGCATTATGAACCACGGCTCAGAAAAACTTCCATCCTTCAACACTAGCTGTGGAACCTACTGTTCTCACCTCATATGCTCACCTCCCTCATGAAATTATCCCCTTCAGGTTGGACAAGGTTTGAAAATATTGTCTGTTTACTTGTGTCCCTGAGGGTTTCAGTTTCCTGACCTATCACCATAGGTTTCTGCTGACTGAGTTGTGAACGGTAGTGTGAGTGCATGGGTCCAGGTGCACCTCCTGGGTATCCAGAGATGTACATTGTTCACCTTTAGTAACATATGTCTCTCTAGGGGAGAGTTGGGGTCCTTGCACTTGATAATGCATCCCCTACTCTTCTGTGGAATGAAATGCTTCTCCATTAGCAGTTCTGGAGCCCCCCTCCTGAGCAGAGTCTCACATTTTTTGAGTAACTCTCCTGGTGTAGCTTTTTGTTCTGTATTACAGTCTCCCATTCAAAGCCCTTCAACCAGGCCTTGATTCCATGCTACCCCTTTTCTTCTGAGTATTGCTTCTGCCCTGGGATTACTCATCTTCTTTAATAAGCTAGTAGAGAGGTATTCCTCAAGCTCTTTCACATTCTTCCCCAGCAAGGAGTTTGACTCTAACTTGCAATACAGTAATTGGGGGCCACACATCTACCAGGGGCATGACTGAACTGGCATTTCTTCTAGACTCTACTAACTTCTAGATTTTGGATGCTTTGTGAGGTTAAGTCATATCCCAGAGCACATTCTGCTGTCACAAGAGGCTCAAACCTTCATCTGCTGGACTCTAAAGGCAGAGCTCTTGGTTGCTGTGTTCTCCTGCCTCTCCAGTTCTTAACAGTAAGGACTATTGGTTTTGCTAGTTTTGTTCAAGAAAAATTTGTTGAGCACCATTTATTGAGTACTCTGTGCAGGTGCCATGTAAGATCTTTGGCATACAAAGGTCTCTCCTTACAAGAGGGCTCATTCTCCAGAGGAGTGACTCAAAGACCGACGTGCATGGCTCGGGTTGCTGATTTATTTCAAATGTTCCTGGCACATGTAGCCATAAATTCAAGTAAAACAGAGGATTTCCATTATAAAACTAACGTGGTGGATAGAGGGAAGTCATCTGATATAATTTTAAAAATTTAAATGAGTGTTAGGCATTAGCAGTAAAGATGCTCAAAGCCTTTAATTTGAAAATGTGCAGCGTTGGGATTATAATTCCCTGAATTACAGTTGTAGCACAGAAGGAAGCAGGTGTCGAGACATCATTGTTGATAAACAAGGGACTTGTAAATAGTCTAAGTCACTCCTAAGAAATGGAAAGAATTTTTTCAAGTTCTTTAACATAGAGTCAGAAGAATACATTCCTAAATACGTCTAAACTAAAATAAAAATCACAGACTTGCACAACTGAATGAATTATTTTCTAATTCATTTATGCCGGGATGTTCTATTCTTAGACCCGAACAGGAACATTTCTCTTCATAAGGAATTTCTTTCAATAACATGAATGTGATCTATGAAAAAGATGATGTTTTGTAGGGTTTGTGCAGAGCCCAGAATCTTTTCCAGAATGCACTGAGGTAGCTTTGGAGCAAGGCTGGAGAGGTCTAAAGATTTGGGGATGAAATTCGGTGCCCAGAAGGAAGGGCTTAATTAATCTGCTTTCTCAGGAAGAAAGAAAACAAAAAAATAAAGTCGTATTAGAAGGAGTAAAGAGATTTCTGCTAGGTTTGAGATTGAAATAACAATCTGGTTATAAAACTGTTGTAGAGATGAAAAAAAAAAAGCTATCATTTACTAGAAATTTAGCAATGTGATTTTATTTTACAAAGAAAAATTAGCAAAATGAAACTTAATGAATTTAATGGAATTGAATAACCTGGGAAAAATTAGGAGTATGTATATCAAATAACAAAGGAAACACAAAAATAACAAAAGAAAAAAGTAAAAGAAAACATTTCTGCAAGTCGAAGGCATGATCTAATTTTTCTTTCTTTTAAATTTCTGGCTTCTTTGAAAGCATAGTTAACAAACTTGCTTCTTTGTGCTGTGTAGGTCAAAGAATATGCTAGGGATAAGAGACTGGGAAAAGACCCCCGTTCAAACCTAGGCCAGTGTTCAAGGACCCCACACTAATGCTCTTTTTGCCAGAAGCCTAACCATTGCCAAAGAATGACAGTGGTGCAAGTAGGGCGGGCGGAGGCCGAGGGAGATGGAAAGGGATTCCGTCCTGATTGCCAATGGGCTGTGCCTAAAGTTGTCCATTAAGCCGAAGGGATTCCCTGCAAAGTGTCTCCCGATGGAACGCAGAGCTTCTGAAAGGAACCTTAAAGCGCAGCTGGGAGTGAACATTGCCGGTGCTGTGCTTGCCAGCCGGTGGCCCGCCTCATGCTGCGCCCTTCTGCAGAGCAGCCATCTGCTGCAGCTTTAGTGAATGAATCTCTCTCGGGTGTGTTTTTTCTTTTTTTTTTTTTTTGACAGAACAATAGCTTCTGTGGTGTGATCTGCATTCCGATGGATGGATTGAATCCTTTGCTTGCTCACACTCCTGTGTGTTGTGTGTGGGGGTGGTGAGGGGAAAGAGATGCTGTGTGTCTGAGTCCTCTCAGGTGGGGAAATGGTGGATGTGGTTGAGAAGGTGAATGCTTTAGGTTTGTTTTAATTGGAATGCTCAATCAACTCTTCCTTTGGGGACCTGGACAATTGGGCAGCTCCTCTTTCCTCTACATTTTCTTCCCGCAGCTTGTTTTTTTTCCTGAAACACTGAAGGATGGATTCACTTCTTTCAGAAAATGCTATTGAAGTAGAGGTCTATGAAATAAAATATTTAAGCGGGTTTTTTTTGAATCACTTGACATCAGCTTGGGTTGATTAATTTCCTTCTCTCCTTCTTGCCTTGGCTGGTTTCTGTAAATCCATTTGGCTGCCTTTGATGCAATATGCTGGAGGAAACCTCTGCACCCCCGTCAATGTCTCTTTTCCCTGTGGTATGCATCACACTAGAGACGGGTTCTTCTTAATTACAAAGGAGAGAAAGAAACACCCCAAAAGACAAATCAACAGCTTTACCAAACAGGATTGATGTGGTCTTTGGTTTAATTGTCTTTGGAAGCAGAGAAAATCCTGTTTACCTGTCAATAATGGCCCTGTGGTTATAATCGTTAGCCTAAGAGAACTGAAGGAGAAGCTCATTTGGGGAAAAACTTTTGAATATTCGTTATTGGACTCGTTGAAGTCATCTAGTTTTTGGTTTACAAGAAAAAGAGATTATTTCAAGTAAAATCTTACTCAGAGCCCTCACATATAAACCAGATAGAGTTGTAGCTGCTCTAGTGGAGGTGGAGAGAAGTGGGCAGGATGGAGACACAACCATCCCCCACAATGGCCCACAGTCACAGGGCTCTGCTGGATGGAAATTGTAAAACTACTCATGAAAGGTATTTATTTGTTTTGGGATAGAATTCTGCTAAACCATAGTAGAGAGTAGTTGTTATCATTTATTTGTATTTTTATTGTTATTCTGCCTTATAACTGTTAGCAGAAATGCTATTTTATATCTTTCACTGGTATCCCTTCCTCTTATCACTTTGGGCTTCGTAAGGCAGAGGATGGAATAAATGGAAACTAAAAACCCTTCCCTTCTAAAATTCAAAGGCAAATGGAAATATTTTTACTTTTACTTTTTTGTAGATATATGCTGACATTTTCTTACATAGTTGTCACATGACAACCTTACCATTAGGTATTTTATTACTGTAAGAACTGTGCTTTAATTTTTATTGAATTTCTTTTTCTATATGTGTATTTATTTATATACGTGTACTTATACATAAAAGACATATTTGTGTAAATCTTGCATAGTTTACTCTGAGAAACACACATATCTCCACATATAGACAGTAATGTAGAGCATCCCTGAAATTCCTTTGTACAAATCCGCTTACCAAACCCTAAGAAAATTCTTTTTATAGAATTATCAAGAGTGTCTCATCAAATATATATGTTGTTGCTATTTTCCATTTGAGGGTCAGCCAGGGGCTTGAAAAGCAGGCTAGGGAGTCTGGCATTTACAGTTCCATTTGAATCTGTCTTATATGTGAATGTTTCAGAGTCTACGTGTGGTCCTGGGACCCCAGCCAATCTGAGGGAGTGGAGATTCACATCTCCAACTAGGCCCTATATGAAGGTGTCTGAGTGCATGGGTAACCTGCCATTCTCATGGTGGGCATAAAGCAGATAATTTTTTGTTAAAACTGAGATCATTTTGAGAGTGAAAGGGAGCACTAATTGAATGGGATGCTGGAACAGCAGGTATCAACCAAAGCATGTGGTCACCCTACTAGTAGTTCTACACGTTTCCTAGGCCTTGTGGATGAAGAGGATCTTTAGTCCCACAGATTTCAAAGTATAACCTGAAGTTGTATAAGCAATTATGGAGGAGATCTCAACAACTCAAGAAAATAAAAGCTTTCTGAATTTTGTTAAAGTTGAGTAATCTTAATAGGTAATAATGGCTGTAACTTCGTCATGGATTATGAAAGTGGTGCAGTGAGAAAACCAGTTGAGCAACCATGAGTGATGATCATGGTGACCAAGAAGACAAGGGTTTTTCTAGGGAGTCACCAAGCTAATCTTGCTCAAGCCAGATCTACAGAATGAATAGACCACAGGTGAAGAAGTAGAGGTGGAGATGGGAGGTGGAGTTGGGGGGTGGAGATGGCAGGTAGGAATCATTTTCTCGACTGGGTGTGTGTTCTACTGCAATACAACCTCTGACTAGATGAAATATGTAGACCCAAACTTCCATGTTATGGCTTTGATCCAGAATTTGCATTCACGTGGTCTGGTGGTGCCTTACTATAGGCTGTCTCTCTGTCCCTCAGTTTTCTCATCTATGCAAGTGGTTAAATATGCAAGAAATATAGTGATGACCCCAACATTTTCTTACTCATTGGATATTAATATATGCTCAGTAGAAATTTTGGAATGTTAAGCATATTTTATTGTATTGTAATTCTTTGAAAATATTAACTCATCTATAATTTATTTTGAACTGTCCATTAGCCTTAATATTAAATTAAGCTTCATAGTCCATTCCTACACTATTCCAAATACCTAGGGGCTAATACTTCATTTTTAAAATTTATCATCAGGAAATTCTTTCTTATAGCTAATACATTTTTAGCATTAAGTTGACTAACATCTGAACATGACATTTCTGCTGCTTAATCTGTTGTAGAATCCCTGTGCTATTTTATACCTCAGGACTCATACCTCCTGATTTTTAAGTGATTTTTAAATTGCTATTGCCAGAAGAAGCACCTTTTAGGAATTGCAAGCAAAATTAATACTTGAACGGCACTTTGTAATACTTATTCCCTCTCAAAACTAGAGGCCGTATTTCCAAAGCTGTACTTGGAACCCGTTGTCCGATGCATGGTGTGACAAATGGTCTGAGAAATGGATTGCATTTTGGAGTCGGGACTGTCCCAGCCTATGGTTACCACATGCAGAGCAGCTGACATATGGCAGGAGCTTTGCACATGGTAGCAGCTCTGTGAAACTTGCTGGAGTGCAGCATTGTATTGTATTTGGCTTCAGGTTCTTTATTGCTTCTTTGAATCTTAGGGGGAGTATTGATGCTCCATAGTCAACAATTATGGACAAGACTTCCAAGCTCCCAGAGCTGTTCCAACAACTTTCCCCACCTCACCACTTCACCAGAGACCCAAGGTCAAGGAAAGAGGTTAGAAGAATCAGGAACTAGGGAGGATGAAAGAAGAGTGGGGACTGGGTGAGGACTCAGCTCAGTGGAGCCTGGGTCCGGTATTAACCACCGTCTCTCATTCGTGCCTGTGCTGATTCACGTACTGCCTTTGATACCTTGCTTAACTGCAACTTTCATACCTGAACTCAAGTGCGGGCACCCAGCCCTGCTTGAGGGTGGTCCAAGGCAATAAAAAGCAGAAAGAGCAGCATAGAATTAAGGACCGAAAAGCCTAGTGCAGGCATTTTATAACTATGGAAATTCCTCTGCCGATGCAACAATAATCATTAAGAGAGGTGGCATGAAGGATCAACACTGTGTTGGCTTAAACCAGCTGGCTGTGCTCTGGCCTGTGGCAGGAGCGGGGTTGAGCCACTTGGGAGGTATGTACAAGCTGCGTTACAGGAATGTCAGGAGCCTCCAGCCAGAGCTAAGTCTCTGCTTCCAGGCCCACGATTAGGCGTCCTTTCTGCATCTGTGTTGGATGCCTCTGAGTAGTTCATGGATGCTTGTTCTTCAATCCACAAATAGGATGTCTTCTTGGCAGATGGAATGAAGCACCTGAAGCTGTTTGTCTCCAGTCAGTGACTGGCATGAGTGCACCACCCCTCTGGACAGGACTGAGTTGCGGGGGATACTGTGGGCATCAGGATCTTCCAAAAGATGAGCAAGCGCTGGTCCTTGTGCGTTGCCCAGCCAGAGAGAACATACATGGGGCAGTGCAGAGCGATGATGCTGTCTTTTGATGTGCTGTTGGGCTGCCTTGTGCAGTGAAGGATTGTGGCCCCTCCATTGTGGACGGAAAACTGTGATTAAACCTTCAATGAGCACTCCTTTACTAGGCAACGGGAGGACAGTGCCTGGAATCTAGTCAGTTCATTGATAAAACTCGGGGTTGAAAGCATGACTATTCCTTTGTGTAAGTGCACCCAGGCCTCATTAACGGGCTACTGTCCAACTCTGCCAACTGATCCAGCCGCTGAGTAATCGGAGGCATCGCAGAGGCCATTGTAAAGTGCCTACAAGAGAAGCTTTTAATTTCTCATTGGAAAATGTCAGGATTTGCCAGATGTCACCAAGGCCCCTGTTCATAGGTTAGGATTTCAGCTGAGGCCATGGAAGCTTAAGATTTCCACAGATATCGAGGAGGCAGGGCAACTCCATCCTTCTGAGTGGACATATTTTCGGTATTTTCTTTAAGCAAATATCTAACTTCAAAGCCAGGCATTTGTCATAAGTCTTACCATCAAAATGAAAGCTGAAAAAGGAAAGAAGATGAATGAGGGTATTTATCTTTCCCACTTTTGTCCATGGAGCAATATTCTAAGCCTGCAGTAATGACTATCTTCTTGGCCCTGGTTAGGGCAGTTTTTCTTTAGAGATATGCTTGGTGAGCATCTCTTCTCATGACTCAGGTACCCTAAGTGATTTATGATTCTGCCTCTGCATCTAGTGTGTCATCGTTTTTTCTTCCATCTTCTCCAGACATATTTCTAGGTAAAATGAACATTTATCAAAAGAGAGAATGACCCCAATTGCACATGTGAATATTTAGTATTTCTTGACTTGAACTTCTTTTTTGGCGATTCTACATCTCATAGAAATACCTTTGACACATTCAGTTCTCGGAGGTTAGTGAGCCTACAACTATGCAACACAACACTGGGGCTCTTATTTGGAGAAAGCCACAAGAATGAAAGAAAAAAGAGAACATCAAAGTATAAAGCATCGTACTGGGGCTTTGGGGAAAAAAAGGAGGAGGATTGGCAATAGATGTTAGCTCAGAGCCGGTCTTCCTGAGCAAAAAGAGGAGGATTAGCATGGATGTTAGCTCAGGGCTGATCTTCCTCACCAAAAAAAAAAAAAAAAGTATAAAGCATTATAATGGTACTTAATATGTATTAGAATTTTCAAAATAGGTTCTACCAAGCATCTGAAACAGCTTGAATTTTAGATGTGAACTTTGATAGAAGCATCTAAAAATAGTTTTGTTGTATAATCCATTATTCCTTTGGCATATTTACTGAGAAATTTAAAACATTTATATAAGGTTGTATAAGGTTATATAGGATTGTGAATTTTTGATATTGGCTGCTAAAATATCTCTCTTTATAGCATTTAAAGATTAACAGTTTTTCTCTCATTTTGTGGACAGTTCTTAGTTATTAACAAAGAGTGCTTAAGTGAAAGACTATGGTAAAATATGCATTCATTTCTAGAATTTCTGATCCCTGACTAACTTGTCGTTCATACTGTGGAGTGGTAGTTTAGAGTGTGGACTTCAGAGGCAGACTACTTGGTTCAAATCCCAACTTCTCCAATTGCTTGTTGCATGATCCTGAGTGAATCACTTAAATTCTCTGTGCATCCATTTCTTCATCTGTAAAATGAGCGTGTTCATAGGTCTCTTCTGAGGTTTATCGAGCTGATCTAAATTATGTAGAACAGTGTGGCACATGGTAAACACCATGAATGTTCGCTATTTCCCAACGTTCTAAGTCCCAGAGATGGGTACAGTAATGCACTCTGAGAAGAATGGGGAGCCATTCTTCTCAAGCCAGGGAGACTGAGGCAGCCTTACAGCTCTGTTATTAGGGCTGTGTTTGAGAATTGAGTACCCTGCTCCTTTAAGCACATTATACCAAACACTGTCCTCCAGGTCCGGGACTTGTAAGAGAGACTTCCATGTAACAAGGGCCTTTTGACATTTCAGTAACTAAATCTCTGTCTGTGGGGCCCAAGGCAAAGTTCCCCAATACTCAGGATTGTTCTGCAACAAAGAGTTTTCCATCTAGGTTCCAGTATGTCATATCTGAGGGGAGGAAAATAATTCTAGCTTCTGAAAATAGATAGACCTTGCCATACCTGTGATTTAGGAAAAATAAATAAAATATGTTTTACATAAATACATAGATATAAAGACAGGACTTGGTAAACAAACTTTTTGGCTAAATAACGTGTGGAATAATAACAGAGAGGATGATAGCCTTAGAAAGTCCTCTCTCCTATGTACAGTTGAAGAGTAGTTTGCTGAACCAAGAGGTTTTGAAGAGTACTATTAGGGTAGATTCAGATTACATATACCCGACATATATAACTTAATCGGTAATAATTATACATTGAAACAATTTTTTTGATCACTTACTATGTGCTAAACGCTTTCACAAGATTTTTCAATTAATATTCTCCACAGACATATGAGTTACATGTTATCTTTATCTTTAGAGAGTAAAACTAAACTTGTGAGAGATTTATTCGAGGTTATATCCAGCAAATAATTGACAAGGCAACATTCAAATCCAGGAATTTCTGATTCTGAATCCACACATTTTTCACTATAATCTTATTGTCTTTCAGGGATAATTTAGTCCTGTCCAGTGGAAAACTAACTGAGTCCCTATTGTGTACAAGGCTCCGAGGAGGGTTCTGAGGATCCAAGCAGACCGGACAGGCATGCTCCCTGCCTTCGAGAAACTGACAACAATTAGCAACTCTCTATATTTGCTTCTCTTTCTCTATTATGCCTTCCTAGATGTTTACCTTGAGTAGACGTTGCTGCTACCTTGAGTACAGTTTAGGTAGTTTGTAAGGCACTGTGTTCTCTTGAAGATAATATTTTTAAATGTCCTTATTTGTGCAAAGATGTGTACATCTCAAATTCTCATCCCCATTACCTAACGTTGCCACCTGACATGGTAGTTTGCAGACTAGATTATGTATAGTATGGGCTCATCATCAATTTGGTTACTTTGAAGGATCAATGGGAGAATTATTATTTAGTGCGTTATAATGAATTTCATGTTAAAATAAGACATCTGATTATATCAGCTCTCTGACTCCCAATGTGACACAAGTAAAGCTGAAGAAGATTTGTCCTGACGTTGTGGAGATCACAGAGAAAGGGGAGAGGAGGATCAGGAAAGGAATCCTCTGGTATATCCCCAAAGAAAGTATGGGTGTGGGTGAAGGATCTTTGCAGGAAAGATAAGTTGTGTGACAACTGATGCTTGGTGGAGAAGGGACAAATTATTACTACAGTCATGAGGGAGACAAAAGTCAGGTGACCAGAGAAGCAGGGAGAAAATGAGGCTAGATGGGGGGTTTTAGAGCTGGTTTTAGGTAAGAATGCGTTATTTGTTTCTTACGTCTGCATAGCTATATGAAACTTGCATTCCTTCTTTTAGCAGACTCTTTGCACCTAGGATCTGCTCTTTAGTTTCACCTAAGAACTCAGGAAGAGAAAAACATGCGACCTAGACCTATGACACCCTGCTTCCGGTCACTCATCTTTGACTAACTCAGCATCATCTAACATAGCATTACAACATCTGATTCAGGTCTACACCCGAGAAAAACAAATAATGAAAAGAGAATCAAGAGGAGGTTCGGAGTGTGTTACATTTCTCTTAGGAATTGTGAATTGCAAATTTCTTTTAGGTTTAGCGTGTTTTCTTTTTTTTCCTATCCTGAGTACTTGGGCGGCTGCTCATTTATGATGGGAAATCCTGTAAGGAACTCCATGAAAAACTTGGAAATGAGACAGCTGAATCTCAATGAATGGATAACTAAAGAATCTCTAACCGATTCAATTATTCTGACAACATTTTTACTCTGCTTTATCACTGAAACTATTCAGAAAGCCAGAACAATTGCAGGCAGGACACCAAGACTCTGGTCATCTCCACAGAATGAGGACATTTAATAAAACCAAATGGAAAACTTGTGATCTCTTCCTTCCCAGCTGACACTCGGGCAGTCGGACAAAGGACTGATTAATGGAAGAGAGCCCAGCCTCAAGCTCTGGAGTTGTTTGGTCAGGTCTAGAGGAGCAGTGATTTCCAGGGCTCCTCAGGCCTGTGTCTGTGTCAGGCCTCTTCATTCCCACTCCTCCTCCTCCTCTCAGTTGCCCTTTGTGCTCCATTAATATAAGGCACGGATACACAGTGTGTCCGGAGGGACATGACTGTCATTTTTGTTGATTCCACTATCACTTTCTTTAATCTAAATACTAGTCTGAAGTCTTGTGTTAGGTATCCAACCCACCATGCACAAATTTAATCTTTCCCAGTAATCTCCTGTAAAATGAGAGATTTCTTTCCAGTATTGAACACACTAATATGTGACGTTTTCTGTAATTCTTATTTGACACGACTAAATCAATGGTCCTTGTTTACATTCTTGTCTCTCCTGTAGTACTTAGTCTTACAGATTATAAATAAATGTAAGTGAAGAAAAGCCTTGGCCAGCAATAAAGCGGTGATGACAGAACACAATTTGCAAATAGAAGAAATGCCTGTAGTGACTGTTATTCCCGTGTGTGAAGACCTGTGTCTGCTGATACTATTGAAGATGTTGTAGGGATGTTTCTGACATCTGGATATGTACTGACTCTTGTATTATGGACTGAATCACTCAGTTTCCATTTAGAGGTTTGGGGTCCTCGATATATAACACTGCTTTGGAATTCAGGATCAATCTCTTGCCAAGCCAGGATGTAACACATACAAGATGTGAGACAGACAGGAGCCTTGTTCTCCCATCCTGTCTATCAATCTCCATTCTTCACTACTGTGTATGGGTGAGGAAGCCATGCAGCTCATGAAATATTCTCCCAGTATTTTAATACAGAAAAACAAAACCCAGGTGTGATGTTATGTAAGACAATGAGAATTATTTATTTTCTTCCTTCACTTGTTAAAAATTCCCGTTGTTTCTGTGGATCTTTCAGCATCTTTACATTTTGAAATGACCCCCTCGTTGCTTTTTAAAAATGCAGGACCTTGAACACTGTCACACACACAAACACACAAAAGGTTTTAAGATTCACTCTTCTTTGATGTGAAGCCATGGGGTCTTGTATAATCATCTGCTCACCCGGAGAGCAGATGCTGCTCTCTTTCTCTGCAAACAAAGCTTGGATGAAAAGGGCAACAATGCAGGGAAGATGTTAACGCCCACCACTCCTCTCTCACCAACGGGCGCTGGACTTCCCTGGAGGACCTGGCAGCTCGTGTCAGCTGCTCCACACAGGGTCTTCCTGAGTGATCAAAGAAGAAAGAGTCTTCAGAGTATAATGGACCGGAGAAGAAATATTGAAAAATGCAGAGAGCATGGGACTCTAGATCAGCCAGAGCACTCTTTAATTGTTATAGGCTGCTCTGCCCACTTTTCATAGTACTGGAAAGCACTGGTGTATGCGTGGAGAGCACAGTGTATGAGAGCATGGGCTGGGGGTCCCGAGACACCTGGCCTCAAAGCCTGGCTCCACCACTTCCTGGCTCTGTGATCTGAGCAAATATCTTAAATCTCTGAGCCTCAGTTTCCTCCTGCTGTGGTGCGCTCTGATAAATGGTCTCTGGGGCCGGGGTGGGGGTGCAGGGGAGGGATAGGAACCCCAATTTGTGGTGTTTGCCAATTCCCATGGTGTAACTACTTTCACTAAGGCGATTTCAAGATATAAATTGTTGTGGTTTGCAAAACTCAAATTTTGGCAAAATTTAATATTTAACAATAGTTTCAGTAGCCAGCACAAGCATATCATTGCTGATCTGTAAAATGGGCATAATAGAATTTACCTCATAGGGCTGTGGTAAGGATTAATGAGACAACGTATACAAAATTCTTAGCACTCTAAATTCTGAAATATAGTAAATTCTTAACGAATAGTAACTATTTTCAGTATTTTGGCTTCATACCACTTTTAGGAAGTCTTTGTGCTGGTGATTCTAACCCTGGCTTCAGAGTATCACAAAAAATGCTATAAAATGAATCTTAACTTATTTTAATTCTTAAAATAATCACGTCTACAGCACAACATTTTAGAGGGAAAAGAGGGATATTAAAAAATGTGAAATTATACATTTCCAAAGAAATTGGTAATTGATGCTTTTTAAACTCCTAAAGTCTTTCTAAACAATTAATTTTTTAATTCTTGAAGATCTTTGCCAAATCTTGAGTATTTTCTGTATTTTTAATGACAGATCCTGGGCTCTGTGTTACTCAGGGAGCCTCCTTAGAAAGGTTTCATGGAGGGGCCTCACTGGGGTTGGGTATACATGTCACTTGTTGTTTTTCATTTTATTTGCCATTTTCAGGTGTGCTCTCTCACCTTTTCCTCGCCCAGCCATCCCTCATGACCTCATGGAACGTCCCTAAGCTTTCTGGTTGCTTTGAAGTAGTTGGAATGAAATGTTGGTAGAGTTTTGGCGTTACTCAAATCTTCTTTCCAGCAAGTCTCTAGTCTCTTTTCTATCCCTCCCTACTAGATCCAAAAGTGATCTTAATGATGAAACTCCTTTCACTTGAATTTACCTAAAATGTTATGATTCCAGACAAAGAATGGACAAATAAAATTCACTGTTCATGAAGCCTTAATATGGAAAGCTGTTCTCAGTGAGAAAGCCAACATCAGCTAATTTGGCAAGACTTATTATGTTTACAAATTAAAATAAGGTTCTCATTTTCCGTAGGAAAATAGGAATATGATCCAGAAGAGGGCAGAAAGAGTGAATGGGTCCTGTCTGAAGCACATGCATGAATGCATTTCTCATTCAGAACTTCCTCCCTCCTGCAGTGCAGTCTCCACTTGTGACCTAAGGGCTTTGAAAGTGGGAAGGGGTGGGCCCTCATCTCTTGTTTACATACGTGTTCTTCTCTGTTCTAGGCTAGCTCCTCCAGTGTAGAGTGCAAGAAGGGAATGGGCAGAGAGGGGGAATGTTTCATCATGTAGCGGAGGGAGGCCCAGGTTTCTCCTTCTGCCCTTTCTTTGGCTGATTGGCTGGATAGTGACAAGCCATTGGCGCTGTCTCCACCTTTCCCGGATGTGCAGGTTTAGGTGCTGGTTTGACCACCGTGTCCCCACTCACTCCAGTCACAGCTGCCTACTGCGCAGCCTCTGTGGTGGGGTGCCAGCAACATGTTGTAAGTCCAGCAGCCGCCAGTGAAGTACTCATAACCCGTGCACAGTTCACAAGGCCTTGCTGAGCCAAGCAGTGGGAGCAGATGTTAGACCCTGGCAAGCCTTTTCTCAGGCCTACCGTCTCTCTTCAGTTCTCAAGAACTCTGCCCAGATAGGCAGAAGCAGGCAAGGCTGCTGCCAAAGCAGAAGTCCAACTGGGGAACCAAATATTGGTTTCCCAGTCTTGCATGTACCCCAGTCTTTGTGATTGAATCTCCTGGAGGCCCTCCCACTTCTGTTAGGGAGGGAGAAGCACCCTTTATCCCTCCCCCGTGGGATCCACCACCATGAACACTACTCTTCCCACAGTGCCCAGGACTCCTATTATTCCCTCCCCACAGCTGGGGTGGTAGATGGTGGGTGAGTGTATTAGTTTGCTATGGCTGCGGTAACGAAGTACCCTAGCCTGGGTGGCTTAAACAACAAAAATTTTTCTCACGGTTCTGGAGGCTGGAAGTCTGAGATCAAGAGTCAGCAGGGTTGGTTTCTTCTGAGCCTTCTCTCTTTGGCTTGTAGATGGCCATCTTTTCCCTGAGTCTTCTCATCATCTTCCCTCTGTATGTGGCTGGGTCTAAATTTCCTCTTCTTATGAAAATACCAGTCATATTGTATTAGGGCCCACCCTAATGACCTCACTTTACTTTAATCACCTCTTTAAAGACCCTATCTCTAAACACCATCCCATTCTGAGGTACTAGAAGTTAGGACTTCAACATGTGAGTTTTGGGGAGACACGATTCAGCCCATATCAGTAGGGTAGGGTTGTTCCTGCTGGCCCAAGGTGTCATTGATGCTTCTCTTTAGAAAATTTGATGTTTGTTTGGTTTCAGCTTTGGGCCTTATCCCTCAGCTTTGAGATGACAGGAAAAAGCCCACTTAAAATTCTGTTCACTGGAAGTATAAATAGCTAATGCTGAATATTTTTGAGACCTTTACTTTGCCTACATCATCCTAATAGTTGAAAGTATGAAATGTATAAAATAAGAAATTACTAGAGCACATGGCAGAAGGAGCTGAAAAGAATGAAAGGAAGAATTAACTATGAAACATAGGAAACAACTAGAAGGAGAGATGGAAGATATCAGAAGTGAAAAATGAAAAAAATCAAAAATCAATTTTGAGACCATAGAAGAGAACCTACACTCTATTTCTACAGCATGTAGAAGAAACAGGATGCTGCACTCAGAAAACTCCAGTGAAGAGCGTGTGTTATAAATTTAAGTAATCACCATAAATGTTACTGTTATTGTCTATCAATAACATGGAAGTTAGTAGATTATTCTTATTGACACTTTTGTGCTCATCCATTTTATGGTTTATGTAACTATTGCTTTGGCCTTTATGGGGGACTCTTAACACCTCAAGATAATGTTTGTTCAACTTAACAAATCGACACATTGTGCTGTTTACTCTTGTCTCCAAAACTAATTGATGACTTTTCAGCAATTTCTGAGTGCTAAGAACTATTAATGTTCGTTTAAATAAAGAAGCCATGGAAAGCAGAAAGATCAGCCAGGCAGTCTTCCTCGATGAAGGAGTTAATGAAAGTTAGTCAATAAATCTGCTCCTAGATGGATGCTGGTACCAAGAGGTTAGTTGCAGAGAAAAGAGCTAGGAGTAGCTTAGGGGATTTCTTTCAATACAATATGAGCAAAATAAAGAAATAAGTATTTGTCTTTATTTTAAAACTACTTTTGTCTTTAATTCTTGGAATTGTTACAGTGAAAGATAGATGGATGTGTGTATGTGTGCTTGTGTGTGTGAGAAATAATGAAATATTGTAAATAATGAAGATGTTAAATATTTTCCCAGAGGACCATTTTCATTTCATTTCTGAAATAACTGCCAGAGAGATTAACATAAACTCTGGTCATCATCCTAACATCATGTATTTATGTGACTTGTTCTTGGATTCTCCACCCTAGTGGACCCCTCTTGTTTGCTTAGAGTACTATAGAAGTGCATTTGTGCGGGTGCTTCAGACAGGACCCATTCACTCTTTCTTCCCTCTTCTAGATCATATTCCTATTTTCCTAAGGGAAATGAGAACCTTATTTTAATTTGTAAAAGTAAGTCTTGCCAAATTAGCTGATGTTGGCTTTCTCACTGAGAACAGCTTTCCATATTAGGGCTTCACGAACAGTGAATTTTATTTGTCCATTTTTTGTCTGGAAAGAAGTTACATTATTTGGTAGTATCAGGAGTCATAGCATTTTAGGCAAATTCAAGTGAAAGGAGTTTCATCATTAAGATCACTTTTGGATAAGTAGTAGTGAGGGACAGAAGAGATTGGAGAGAGGTAAAAACGTGCTTGAAAGAAGATTTGGGGAATGCCAAAACTCTACCAATATTTCATTCCAACTATTTTTATGAAAATTGTGTGTCAAAATAACTAGTGTAGTACATTTTGCTTATTTTTAGATATCTAATGAGATTTGGATTGACAGTGCTTTACCAGAAATCTAATACTCAATGTTTTGTATATTTTAAAGATTTTTAAAAAAATGGCCCATAGTCTACTGCATCAGAAACATCCAAGGTATTTGCTAAAGCTACTGTTCCCAGTCCCCTGAGATTCTGATTCCGTATGTGTCCGTGTGATGTCCTATGGTGACATCCAAAGACCTGAATTTGTATAGGGCTCTCCAGATGGTTCTGATGCACATAGAAGTTTGAGAACTGCTGTTTTGGGAAATAACTCTGCTCACAGACAATTTATTCTGGCAGCATTGATGCTTGTCTATTAAACTCTTTTTTCCTTCTCTCTCTTGTATAAGTTCACCAACTACCCATTTTACTCCAGAGAGGGATTAGGTGACGAGCCTTTTATATGATAGCCCAGGAAATGTTTTTTATTGACTAAAAGTGATTTCATAATTTCAGTGCAAGAGTATCTCTCCCATGTGTCTTTTAGTCTCAGATGGATGTATTTCAGCTGGCAGAAACAAATTGAGAGAGACAGTCCTTTCTGAAGTGAGAAACAGATACTTTTATTATAAAACATGTTCACATTTTCACAATGAATTTCTCTGTAATATAGTTCAAAATTTTCACCCATAGGCTGAAACAGCTTTGTGCATTTAAACAAAAATATGTTCTTTATTTGTGTCCTTATTTTCCCAAAGAACAAACAGACCCAGAGATTTTGCCCAGTTTGTGATCAGAACTTCAGGAACATGGTTAATCTTGTTAAAAAGAAATCATTTATTGTTTTTTTTTGATTTGCTCATTTGTAAAAGTAGTATATGGTCTTTTTAGAACTTTTGAACTGTAACAAAAAGTATTAAAATAAAACCATTTTTAATTTCAAAACTCAGAGAAAAGCATTTTTAACTTTTCGGTGTCTCTTTTCCAAAATATATATAACTATTGTTAATATTGTATGCATAAATATGTAGGCATTCCTGATCATTCCTTTAGGATAAATTCTTGGAAATGTAACTCCTGCAAAAAGAGACATTTTTAGGGCTTTTGATACTAATTGCTAAATTGCTTCCCAGAAAAGTTGAGCTAATTGGTATTCTAACAGTTATATGGATAATCAGACTTCACTGGTTCAAATTGGTGTCTTTTTTTAAAAAAACTCGTAAGGACAACACTTTCATTTTTAGGAAGTTCATAAATCTTTAGTGATTTTGTCTGAATTTTGTAACTTCTGCTGTACCTTGATGCTGAAGTTATTGTAATCAGTGGATTGAATGGGGTAGTGTATTGGACAGTGTCTTCTGCCATGCCAGTGACTCTGCTAATTGCAGTGTCTGAAGTTGAACACCTATACTGCCCTGTCTCTAACCTGCTGTCCCTCTGAGGAGCTCTCCTGACTGTAATGATGGTAATAACTACTCCCATCAACATAGCAGGTGCCAGCTATTTGAGCTGCTAGCTGTGGCCTCATTGTCCTTCACAGCACCTCAGAATGTGCCTTAGTTCATGATGCCACCTTCTTATAACATTCTAGAATATGACAGACATGTATGACCTTGAATTTCTATATATACTAGTTCAATAGTGTTCTGTGGGTTAGTCTTTTTTCCTCCAGCTTTTCCCTGTCAGCTCCTTGAGGACAAGACAATTGACCACAACCTGTGATTCTACCTGACGTTCACTGCAGAGCCACCCACACCTAGATCCTCTGTGTGGAATCAGGGACTTGTCTGTTTTTCCTCTCAGACTAATATCTAGATGTCACGATTTAGTAAATTTACAAATGTTATGATGGATGTTAAAACTATGAGATTTTAAAAAATGCAGTAAGATGAGATAGGCTGATGTCATAGTCTGCCAGGGCTGCCATAACAAAATACCACAGACTGGGAGCTTAAACAACAGAAGTGTATTTTCTCACAGTTCTGGAGGCTGGAAGTCCAAGATCAAGGTGTCGGCAGGTTTGGTTTTTTCTGAAGCCTTTCTCCTTAGCTTGCTGATGGCTGCCTTCTCACCGTGTCCTCACATGGCCTTCCCTCTGTGTGTGCACATCCCTGGTGTCTCTCTTTTAAGGTCGTATTGGATTAGGGCCCACTCATATGACCTCATTTAACCTGAGGTCTTTAAAAGCTCTGTCTCCAAATACAGTCACATTCTTTGGTGTGCTGAGGGTTAGGACTTCAACATATGAATGGGGGGGGCACAATTCAGTCCATAATAGCTGATTAATTGATTAATTAATTAATCTAAAAATAGATGTCAGTGGATGTGCACAGATTATTTTACTGGGATCTGGTTTCCTGATGGGATACTTTCTGGGCCTCTCTCCACATTTCAAGGTCAAGACTTGTTTTATAGAAACTATAGTTTAGGATTATTGGTAATAGGGCCATTTCTGCACAACTTTTATAACTGTGGACAAGTTCAGGATGACCCAAAGCTCCAGTCTAATTTTTTCGTCCAATCTACAGAATCCAGGAATAAATGGTAAACTCGAAGTGATGGTTTCTTCCAGCTCTGCCAAGAGAAACTAACTCCAGCAGATCTTGACGTTCCTTTGGATTTTGCTCTAAGTCCTGTGCAGCTGGTCTGTATATCCACCTCCAAGGCCTTGCCAGATGGATGGGGCCAGTTATACTGTAGAGGTCAAGTGCAGAGATTCTGCTGGTCTAGATCCTGGCTCTGCCGTTATCAAATCTCTAACCCTGGACAAATTGCTTAATTTCTCTGTGCCCCAGTTTCCTCATCTGTAAAATAGGAATAAGAATAATGCATAGAGCCTTTGTTAGGAGTAAATTAATCATGCCAGTAAGCTCCTAGAACAGTGTCTAGCACATACTGTGTGCTTAATGAATGTTAGGACTTACTATTTTAGAGGTAGCCACATATATTTTTCAGGCCAAGATACTGTTTTATTTCCCCAAACTAGCAATTTACCAAACATAGTTGTATTTGCACATAGTAGGTTGTGATATTGTGATTTGTAATAAGAAATATATATTTGGTCTTCATCACTGTTTCTGGCACCGAACTCCTAAACCCTTGGAACTTCCTACATGATGAGAGCGATAAAGGTGTCTTTTGTTATGTTAAAGAGGTGACTTTTGGACAGCACCTAAGGATGGGGGCTGGTTGTCAGTGGAGCCAACCATGTGATTAGAGGGTTGGAACTTTCAGTCCCACCCCACCATCACCCCTGACCTCTGGGGAGGTGAGAGGGGCTTGAGATTGAGTTCAGTCACCAATGGCCAATGAGTCCATCAATCATGCCTATGTAATGAAAACTCCATAAAAATTCAAAAGGACAGGGTTCAGAGAGCTTCTGGGTGGTGAAGGATGGAGATGCCAGGAGAGTGGCCCTCAGAGAGAGCAGGACAGTTCCGCACCCTTTCCATGTACCTCGCCCTATGCATCTCTCCCATCTGGCTGTTCCTGAGTTATATCCTTTTATAATAAACCAATAATCTAGTAAATAAAATGTTCCTCTGAGATCTGTGAGCCACTCTAGCAAATTAAGCCAACCCGAGGAGGAGGTCATGGGAACCTCTGATTTATAGTCAGTGGGTCAGAAGTACAGGTAACAACCTGGACTTGCAATTGACATCCTCAGTTGGAGGGAGTCGTCAGAACCTTCAGTTTGTAGCCAGTCAATCAGCAGCACAGGTGACCACCTGGGTTTGTGACAGGTGTCTGAACAAGTGTGTATGTGGGCAGGGGAGAGGGGTGGTCTTGTAGGACTGATTCCTTACCTATAGAATCTGATGCTGTCTCCAGGTAGGTAGTGTCAGAATTGAGTTGAATTCTTGGACGCCCTGCTGCTGTCTGAGAATTGCTTGGTTGTATGTCTGGGGACTCCCTCTTCTCTTCCCACATGTTGGAATTGGTCTCAGAATACCAGATAGATAGATACTCAGTAGATTTTTATTGAATGTATGCATGAATGATATTTGAAAATTTCTTATTAGTTCTGCACTGAAGTGAACTTTAATTTGGATTCCGAGTACCATAAAGTCAAACAAAAATGCCTTTCAACTCTGGAGCAAAGCAGAAGGTTACTTTGATTGTGAAAATCCAGAAAGATGTTCTGGAGCCTCTGAGATCAACATTACTATAACTTTTGATGCTGAGGCAAAATAAAGGCTTCTGACAGCTGTTCTCAAGAATTTTGGTCTAGGACCCACTTACACTCTTTAAAATTATTGAAGACCCAAAAGCTTTTGCTTATGTGGATTATATCAATTCACGTTTACCATATAAAAATTAAAATTGAGAAATTTAAAAGTGTTTCTGTATTGTCCAAAATAATAAAAATAAACCTATTGTGTGTTAGCATAAATAATGTATTTTTTCTGGAAAAAACTGTATTTTCCAAAACAAAAAATAATTCAGTGAGTAGAGTTGCATTGTTTCCATTTTTACAAATCTCTTTGATGTCTGGCTTAATAATAATAGAAGACAGGTGGATTCAAATAGCTGCTTCTGCATCAATCTGTTGCAAAATTTGTACTGTATACTTGTAAAAGAATGAGAGTGAGAAAGGCAAATAGCATTTTATTATGATTATGAAAAGAGATTTGACCATGTGGACCTCCTGAAAGGATCACAGGGGCTCCTAAAGGCCCCAGACCACACTTTGAGGGCCTCTGATCTAAGCCAAGTCCATTAGGAATCCATAAACTCAGAGTTGCAATCCTCTATTTATCAGCACTAATGAGCTCAGTGGATGGAAGTGTTTACTGCCTTCCATTGATGTATAGAAGCAAGTTGACTAACATGATTTTCCAATGCCATTCACACACTCTTCAGCGATGATGTCCATCCTCAAAATACATGAGAACATTAAATAACTAGAAAAATATTTTTGTCAAGGGTATTTGACAAAAACAGACAATTTGATTGGCGTTAACTACATTGTGAATGCTTTCTCAAATGTAGAACCCTCTAACCAGGAATGCCAATTCAGCTTTGACCTGGGATTGACAGACAGCATCCCAGAAAAGTCAGGCAGAGTTATTGATATACAGATATAGGGTCTAGAGTCTTGAGAAATGCTTTTCATTTTAATATGATCTTCCCATTTTGCTGTGTTAGAATCAATTGTATCTCAGCCTGTCGGTCAGATGTGGTATTACCATAGTAAAGTGCAATAAATAATCTCCAGATGAGAGTGATGGAAATGTGATTGTCCTTTTTTTTGGTAGATGGTATCATTTCCCTGTAAAGGGGAATTCATTCTGTCCTACACGTGCTCTGTACTGTGCTGAAGATGTCATAGTCTCTATGCTAAATGTCCTAGTCTCTATCTCGAATTGATTTTGTTCCCAGCCTAAGTTGTTTTTGTCATGTTTATTTTTAAAGTAATGACGTATGACTCTTTAAGAATTTACAAAAGTGACTATCTTCTCTCATTTCAGGAAAGTGTGACTCCTTTTGGGGACATTCTGACCCTTACATGTGAGCACAATAGAGTATACTTGTCCCAAAGGAGATTCTCATGTCCTCCACTGTGATAACCTTAAGAAGCAGTGGCAGCGGTACAAGAGAACATTCAAGTTGCCTCTCATGAATTTTAAGACAAGCTAAGACTCTATTGAATGTCAGGCACTTTCCTATACAAAAGCATTGTATGTTGAAAACCTAAATAATCAGGAATTCTGGGATGACTGTACTTCAAAGAGTGTGGTCTCTGTCTAGTGAGCACAGTTGTGTGTTTTCTCCCATGGGGAATAATATGCTGAAGTCTCTTCTAGCTCTAAATATATTTTTAAAATTTCATCGCATGGTCACAAGAGGGCGCTAATTCATATTCATGCCCGAAGTGGCAACAGAATAAATTTACCCAAATCCGTTATCTTCGTGGTCAAACTGGAGAAACCTTGGGCACAAGAAAACTGCTAGTTGGCTTCCTTTTCTTTTAGCAGAATAATTTCAAATTTTACAAACGTTAGGTTGTAAAAAAACAGATAGGGTATATCACATACTTGTCAGATATGTGGCAAACCCAGTTTTGAGGGGAAAAAATTGATTTGGGGAGTAAAGATTTTGTTTTTTTGTTCAATTTAATTCGTGTTTACTTTTTATTGTATTGTTGAGATAACAATAAATAAAGAGTTGCAGGAGATAAGGCAATCTGTAAATATAAATCTATAAATATAAGTATTTAAATAAATACCAAGGTATTTAAAAGGAAACAGTAATTACTCATAATCCCACAACTCGGTTAATTACAGTTGACATTTTGGTATATTTTTGGTATATTTTTTATATATGATTGTGATCATGCTATATATTGATATATAAATATAGTTTTGTGTGCTACTTTGAAAAACAATGTTATATCAGTTATTTTCAAGGGTCATTTAAATTATTTTAAATGCAATTTTAATGACTGTCTAAAATTCCATTTTAATTATTATCCTATTAATGAACATTTATATGCTTTCCTTTTTGCTACTATAACTAATCGTGTGATATCTTTGCTTGTAAATCTTTGACAATATATCTGTTGACTGCCTTAGGACAGATTCCTAGAAGTAGAATTCCTATGTGGAAGAATATGCTTTTGCAATATACTTCTAAATTACTTTCTAGAAAGGTTTTTACCAATTTATACAACAGGAGAGTGCCTGATGCTCACTAACTACCCTCATTATTGTTGAATATTTTAATTAAAAAAAATAATAGCTAATTTGGTAGGTGAAAATGTTAGCTAATGATCGATGTAATTATGACTTCCTCGATTGCTATAGAAGTTAACTATTTTTTATATTCATTAGCCATTTCTGTTTCTTTTTCTATGACTCATTTTTTCATGACTTTTGTCCATTTTTCTGTGTAGTGTGGAAGATTTTCTTATCTTTTCAAATGTGCTCTTAATACTGTAAGGATAATTTATCTTCATCTGCTATATTTGGAGTATTTCCCTATTTGTACTTTGCTATTTAATTGCTTATGGCTTACAAAAATATATATATAATATATATAATTTATATAACTATATATATATGAGCAGTTTTAAGTTTTTATGTATTTAAATCTGTTGAATACCTGTGGTTTCTGTCATTGATTTTTCTTTTAACGTGTAGAATATTCAGATAATTTTATCAAAATATTTTTTATGGTAGAAAAAGGTTTTCAGAGGCTGTGACTTAAATTTTAGCTTCATTTAGTACAAGATTTCCAGGAGAAACAAGCAGTTGAAATAATAAATATTAAAGAGGAAAAAAAAAACCACCCTAATTTATTGTTATGTTAATTTGGGAGTAGAATAGAATTTTACTGAATTTTAGAACAATTTTGCTTCGAATTGCATCCAGGCCTCTTCTAGTACGCTAAGAAAAGCATTTATTACAGTCTTTCCTATTTTCCTTGTGTTATGTGAGGATGGTTGCACCTCAAGGCGCTTTTCAACTTCACGACCTATTTGTGAAGTGTTGGTTAGGTTTTGTGAATGTGCCTGAGTCACCAGTAGCTCTAGTGAGTTACTTGACTGTACATTTTTTGTTGTTTTCTGATGCACAGTGCCTGGAACATGGCAAGTGCTCAGAAGTATTTGTTCAGTGAAGGGTTAAATGAATGACTTGGTATTTTTTATTTTTTTCAGAGTAAATTAACTGTCTTGTCTCCTTAGGTGTGCTTGTCTAGACTGAACTTGACTTCCTATTGACTTCTATTGGACCTGTCTTCTCCTCCAGGGCATTAAAGAGCTGCCTCATTTTTTCACGCTTTAGAAATACCAGGTAGTAGAAATAAGGGCCTATTTCCTCTCTGGTTCCACTTCCAAGGAATATTCCTATGGAAAACGGTTCTCTCTCTCCCTCTGATTTGCCAAAATAATCACTCTTGCCAGAACCCCAGGCCCTGTGGGGTCTGTGGCAGAATCTAGGTCTGCTTTAGCCTTTCTCTTCAGGCTGGATTACTTGTCCCCTTCCATCCTCATCACGGTGAGCAACAATCCTTCATGTTATTTATCTATGGTACATACTTGCTCGTGACAAAAATCTTCGTTTCCCTTCGGAGTGTTTTCTTCCCAGGCCCCTTTCTCTGGCTTCCAGCTTGGTTCACACCTAGGTTGTCTTTCCTTGGCTAGAACCCATGGTTCTCTCTTGTAAGATTCCACACTTTCAACAGAGTCCTCCTCTCGTGACAAGTTAATACTGTTCTCTCCTCTAAGAAACCCACCTCATTTGGGTGTTATGAGTCAAGTTGTCAATTCTCATCCCTCATTTAAAGCCCTATTTCTCATTAACACCTCATTTGTTTTAGGTTGTGGGATTTAGCAAATAAAAATACAAGATGCCCTGTTAAATTTGAATTTCAGATAAACCAACAATAATTTTTCTGTATAAGTATATCGCATGCAATATTTGGGATATACTGATACTCCAAAATTATCCTTTTTTTTCCTGAAATTCAAATTTAACGAAGTGCTCTGTATTTTATCTGGCAACCCTGCCCTCATCCTATGGCTCATTTCATGGATCCTCTTACGTCTCTTTCTGGGGCATTGGAGCTCTGCCCTACTCGCCATGCCTCTCGCTTGAACTCCTCTCAGTCTGGTCCCCATCCCGGCTTGACGTCTTCCCTGCACACCTGGTGTTGTCAATTCTTTTATGTAACGCGAATACGTTTTTCAGTTTACCCTGTGCTATTGTCTGACTCGCTTATATGTTAGCAGATGCCATTGTGGTCGGTTTAGGTGGAAAGCCACCTGAGAGCAGAAGCTTCACTTGCGCCTGAAACTCATTCCTTCCCTGGGCATCACCTCCCATGTCAAAGGGCTTCAGTGGTTTCTACTTCAAAAAGCTGGCAGTGGAGCCAGGAGTCGGGTTGGTAAAGTTTTCATTGTATAGCCCGTGAAAGTCACAATGTTCCGTTATGCCATTAGATGATTCGCTTATGAGGCAGGTGTTAGTTTCTGATCCCTTGAAAACTTTAGAGAAGATTCTACTATGTGCATAAAGCAGATACAGCTTAAAGATTGGTTTTGCCTCACAATGTTTCTCCTTTTTCCAACAGAAGTAGATTTTGGATGCATTCTTTTCACCTTACTCGCATCTAGAAAGTATTAACAGCTCTTTTTCTTTCACTAACACAGCTTGTTCTCAAGCAGTCGACATGCTGGTGTGTTCCCAATCCTGCTGTGTCCTGCCTTTACATCAAAAAGAGAAAATCTTTCTTAAATCACTCTTTTTGAAGCACAGACACATTAAAATTCTATTATTATTTCTTTTCTTCTGTTAGACTCTTAGCCCAAGGTCGTGTACGAGCGTCCGTTACCGCAGAGAGAGAGAACAGAGGAGAATCCACTTCTGTTTCCACTAGCATGTGCTCTGTGCCCATTGCTGTCGTGGTCCTTTAACTTATGTCTAATAAATCCAGCTGATGCAGTTTCCAATATTGGAGCCTTTGGTTTCCCAGCATGATGGGATGACGGAGCTTTTCGTACATCTTGGCAGGAATATTTGATTCGTGTTTCTCTTTGCTCTGCCAGCAAAAATTACTTATTGGGATTTTTTCTCCTTCACTGTGGTAACAAGTTGCTGTTAGCACAGTTATGAAACTGTTTCTATCCTGTGCTGAGATTGGGGCCTCAGATTGTTTTTCACTACCCAGATGGGTTTCTGTTCATGCATGTGTATGGTGGCTATGGAGTCAGTTGCCCTGCATGGTTATCCAAAGTGTCACGTGTGCTATTGCAGTGGCAAGGCAGGGTCTGTTTATGAGCACTCCTGACATCTTTGTTGATTTTGAAACAACGTGTGAGGAAAGCCTCAGAAACTTGCTAAATCTGGGAGTCTAGGTTGTGCATCGTTAAAGAAATATGAGGGATGGTGGGAGTTGCAGGCACCCGTGGTCCCCCTTGATGAGAGCCTAATTATTCTCATTTCATGAGATGCTGATGACCTTGTAGAAGTACAAGAATTGGGTTGACCATCTGATTCTTATGTTGTGTGTATATGTTGAGGTGTCTGACTAATTCAACAATTATACATCTTAGTGGAGGATATTACAATTTCTGGAAATACCACAAATGGGGTTCATGAAAAAGCAAAAATGGAGCAGAAAGGAGTTTCTGTTTTCATTCATTTACTTTTTGGATGATTGTTGAGCACCCTCTCTGCCAGGCACTGTGTTGGTTGTTGTCCCTCTAGCTTTAGGGAGCTCAAGTCTTAAAAAGGAGGTAAACATGGAAAAGGTAATGAGAGTACATTACAGGAAAGGCTGACAGGAAATATTTATAGAGTATCACATGAGTACTGAAGAGTCTGTGCTAGAGAATCACTTAATGATGCATGGAGACCATTTGGTTTTTCAAAGTAGGTGACATTGGAGTTAAACCTTGATAGAAATGGAGGAGTTCACAGGTTGTCCTAGAGAGCATTCAAGGTAACAGGAGAGAGATGAATGAAGACACAAGGAGAGGCAAGCTACCTTTTTTTTTTCTTTTTTCTTTTTTTTTTAATTGCAAAGGTGTTTGGAGTTATTCTGTGGCAACGGGGAAGCCTAGATGATTTGAAGAGATAAAGTGACATCATCAGTTCTGAATTTTGGAAATGAAACTTGGAACGTGGGAAGAAGAGCAGTTGTGGCTACGAGGAAAACATGCCATAGAGGCAGAGGCAGTGGGAAAGGTGAGAATGAGGTGAATTTGAGACAGCTTTTGTTGTAGAGGAAGAGGACAAGATCCCCTAGTGTAACTAGGTGTTTTGAGTTGCTATTAAATAAGATAGGAAACCAAGGATGAGAAGAAGATTTGGGAGAGGGGAAGACAGTTGCATTAGTTATATTTTGGCCGTGTTGGGTTAGAAGTGGAACATCCAGATGGAGATAGTGGAAAGACCAACTTGGAGTGCAGGAGAGAGGTGGTGGTGCAGATGTAGGTATGGTCATTACACAAACATAGGTGATGGTTGAAACAGTGGTACTGGAAGAGATCACCCGGGGAGAATGAAATGTATGGAACTGAGAGAAGACTCCTTTGAATGTTTAAGGTGGGGGAGTAAGAGGAGCAAGAGAAAGATGCAGTAAGGCTGGCTCGAGGGGCTTCCATCTGGGGTTGTAATGGTACATGAAGGGGGCCATGAAGGAGGGCTGGGAGTTGACAGCCAGAGTCAAAGGTCATGAGGGAAACTAATCAGCATCACAGTTTTTATGGGAACATTGGCATTAAATTGTTCACATGCCTTTACATGGTCCATCACCAGGCATCACCAGAGGGCTTGTGGGTGTACATAGAGGGGCTGAACTGTGTGGGTTACTAGCTTTACTTATCAGTGATGGAAAGGAAAATAGGCTACATGGAGTGGATTATAGTTAATGGTTAGTGTTTTATTTTTATAGCCTACTTTAAGGTTTAAATTTTCTAAACTCTGCTAAAGAGTATGACAGTGGTTGAGTAATTGTCAGTATATTCACACCACTACCTACACTATTCTCTTATAACTCCAACCTGTAAAGCAGTTGTCAGTATCGTTTTTACTTTGCATTTTTTGTTTTTTCTTTTTTTGCAAAGAGATCATTTTATGGCAGGCAGAACTTCCGGTGCCTCTGCTGACTGATGGGTGTGAAGGATACTGATGTGTGTCTGACAGGCTCTGCATTGCATTATCTGCATTTTTCAGGATCACAGCTCTATCCTTATGCTTTTAAGGATATAACAAAATACTAGATTCATGCTTAATCTGTGATCTGTTACGATGCCTAAATCTATTTTGTCAAACTTATATTTAAAATATATTTATTTAAGATTTCTGTTTTTCTTTCTAAATGAATTAGCCTTTTCTCATTTCTTTTCACATTGATATGGTCTGTCTCTTAAAAATCCGTTATAGGAAAGGAAGTTATTTTGACTCTAACTTAACTTGGTGTATTTCTGACATATATTTCTTGTTAGCTTTCCCTTCTGAGCTGACAACAAGTATCTGTGAAAGTTACCGAAATGCAAAAGGTAAGAAAGAAGACCAAGAAGTCAGAAGAATTCTTAATGAAGATTTGGATTAGCATTGAAACCTTCATCTTCAAGTAATAAAAAATCCTATGGATATTCAGAGGATGACATGTTCTTTCTCTCTGACTTTCACCCTCCGTTTTCCTACACATTATGAACATCAGAAGGGCAGAAACCATTTCAATTTTCCCTGACCACAGCACCCAAAACATTAGCTGTGGTGACTAACATGGCATGATGAGTTGACATTTAATTGGGACAGAATTCATGTACAGATGAGTAAAGGGACCCTCTGAGGAGCTGACTTCAGAATAGGTTCCTCTCTGCTTGGAAGGTTCTTCTGGTTGGCAGAATTGTAGGCATGTTGTCAACAAGAACTTCTCAAAGGGAAAGTGGTTGAAACACGGTCTAATTCTTGTGGTACTTCTTCTCAAAGAGAATGAATAAGGATCTGAAACAAAAACCCATATATATATTTTTTTCTTTAAGTTTTCTATACATCATCACTCTTTTAAAAAATCAGCCAATTGATCATTTTGACTTTGGGACATTACCCAGGAGACTCTCTAAAAATACATTTAACTTTTCTGCAGCTTCAGGCTCTCAGCTCTGTGATCTCAATGATCTGACATCACCCCCTAACTAATACCTTATTGAGGTGGTGGTGTTTAAATTTCACCTGCTTCTCCATCTACCTACCTTTCTTGATTCCATTCATTAAACTAGAGAGACTTGGACTGGGGCACTTAGTAGAAAAGAAAGAAAAATACACTTTTGCCCCTTGCTGCATTTCTGTCAGCAGATTTATAATTATCTCCTTGGTCTCAAAAGGGTAGTCAGCAATGGACTCGCAATAGATGAGTTAAAGGCCTTGAAAACCAACCCCAAGCACATGCCTTTGGATAGGTGGCTGGTGCACTGTCTTTTATGGATGAAGAATTGTCAGTTCTTAATTGCAAATGTGAGTTGTGCTCATCCAACATGGGAAAGCTCTTTGAAAGTTGGATTTCCTTGTGTCTCAATTGGTTACTCAGTTCACTTGCCTTGGAAAATTCAGAAACAGTCATAAATCCATGACATGCTTTTAGATAGTCAAGGAACTTTTTTCTGGTCCACAAAACTTTCACCATTCTGACCCCACGGTGAACTAGAAAGGTCTGTAAAGACAAAATAGTAAAACCCGTGTATTATATAAATGAGAAAGTGAAACAGAATTGGTCATTTCTCTCTATGTTGAATTAAAATCCATACCGATCCCTTATTTCTGTCGTGACTGGTCTGATTTTTTTGAATGTTAGATGTGTAGGTCCATTTAAACTCGCCTGTCTAGACTGCCACATGGAATTGGACTGGCCAAAGTTGGAGGCTGTGTGGGAAGATTGGGCTTCTCTGCTCATTCTTGAACCCTTTACGAGGGACATTCTATCATCTCATGGTTACCATCACAAAATTCCTGTTATAATCTGCCCTCCAACTGCAGTTTAAACTGTAGGCAAAAAAGTCACACATTTACTCAAAAAACATCTCTTTATGTATTTGACAGCAACACAGTGTCTCCTCTACTTTCAGTTATTTTTTTATTGGCAATACTAATAGTATTTTTCAGGGTGTGCTGTGGGGCACTGACCATTCTTGTACAGCTTGCAAGCTAAGAATCGTTTTTACATTTTTAAACGGTTGAAAAAATCGAAATAATAATATTTCATGACACGTGAAAATTGTATGAAATTCAAATTTTGTGTCCAGAAGTAAAGTCTTGGAGCACAGCCTTGCCCATTCATTTATGTATTGTCTAAGGCTGCTTTCCTGCTACAACAGCAGAGTTGAGTAGTTGCTATGAACACCGTATGGCCCAGAAATCCTAAAATATTTACTATCTGGTCCTGTACAGGAAAACTTTGCCAGCTTCTGCTCCATACCACATACTTTGCATATGTTAATCCTTACAGCAATGCTCCCCGGTATGGGCGTTTATAGTTTCCTTTCTACAGATGAGCAAACTGAAGCTTACAAGGATGTGAATTGACCAGAGGGAAAGAGCTAGGGGATGACAGAGCTGAGAGTAACCCATGTTTGTCGGATGTGGAAGTGCTAGCCCTTTGTCATACACTAAATTTTCTCTATTATTGGCTAAAAACTCAGTCCTTTTCTACAACTGTGTTGCTCTCTTCTGCACTGCTTCTTAATTCTCTCCATCTCCATTAAATTGAAGAGTCAAAGAATGCACACTATTGCACAGTAAAGCTGAGCATAATATAGATCCCAGTTTGATAAATCTTGGGCTTAATTAATTGAATAAGTAATCTATCAAACTCTGCAGTTGACTGAGCCTTTGGTAGAATATATGTAGAATAAAAACATAATGTGTTTTTCCCCATTCTCTCAGTATGTGTCTGATGAATTTCCTGTAGTAAATGCTGAGCAAACAAGCTGGTGTGAGGATAGGCTGGAGCCGAAAGAGAGGTTGAGCCCCAGGAAAAGGACATCGCCACTAAAATGAGCGCCTTGCATTTGCTGCCTACAACTTGAGTTTTTTAAATTGAGCAGTGATTGTAATCATTTAGGTTTCTCTATTTTTGATGGTAATGCTTAGCTTAAAAACAAACACTAGAGAAATCACAATTCACTTGTAGTGGGCACAGGGAGAGAGAAAGTGCTTGAGAAACACTACCTGAATTTATAATTCAACTGTGTACAGAGTTGTTTGTTATGTAGAAAAATGCAACAATTAAAAAGCCATTATATTATACATTTCAAATGGGAATATCTCAAGATGTTCATTAAACAGCACAAAGGAGCATCTGAGGTTCTTGAATACCCGTAGTGGAGTGGTATAAATATCCATATATACATCCTTTCAAGGCATATGCTCGATATGTTGTTAAAATCTCTTCGAAGACACTGTGAATGATACCTCCACCCGTTGACTCATTTCTTTTTGACTTTCACGGCTTCAACTAGTGAAGAAAGAAAATGGTTCATACAATTCCTTCAGTTTTTTTAATGTGTCTTTAAATTTGTAGAAAACTTAAAGGAAATATGCATGCACTTAAATTGGGTATCTGTCTTAAAGTTAGGCCTCCTTTGTTTGTAAGGAACAGTCACAGAAAATACAGCTAGCTTGAATGAAAGGGGGAAATTGACGGGAAGTATAGATACGATCCAGGGGTAGCTCATGGAATCCAAAGGCCGTTAGTGTGATGGGGCATCACAAAGGACTGGGCAGGGCTGGAACTGTTGGAAGCTAGGCAGCTATATTTTAGTCTCTTTCCCAGTCAGGCCATATGGTCTCCTGCTTCAGATTCTTTCTAGTGTCTACTTTAGGCTTCTCTTTCTGCAGCCCAGCCTTTTCTACTTCTCCATTCACATTTTGGAATATGACCTTCTCACAGCTGGCCAGAGACTAACTGGTGTCCCAGTTCCCAACTCCCGGGAGACAGAGTCTGTTTGGCTAGGCTTGGATCCGGGGCCAATCAGCTGTGGCCAGGAATATAGGTCCCATAGTTTAAACATGGCCATTAGGGTCCATGCTTGGATTGAGGAGAATTTTCACCCCTTTCCTTTTTGAGGAAAAAGAAGTGGCGGGCTGCACAGAGTTTCAGAAATGTATCTACTACTTATCCTAATTGCCCATGTCAGACCAAAAATGAACAGACGACTTATTTTTTTATTTTATTTTTTTTTGTGCTGAGGAAGATTTACCCTGAGCTAACATCCATCGCTAATCTTCCTCTTTTTTTTTGCTTGAGGAAGATTGTCCCTGAGCTAACATCTGTACCAATACTCCTGTATTTTGTATGTGGGTCGCCACCACAGCATGGCTGATGAGTGGTGTAGGTCCACGCCCAGGATCTGAACCCACGAAGCTGGGCCACTGAAGCAGAGCGTGCTGAACCCAACCACTATGCCATGGGGCTGGCCCCCAGACAACTTATTTATTAGCTTTACTTTTACTTGATTAACCCAGAAAAGCTTGCTAAGATTATATTTGTGTATGTTTTTGTATGTTCTATTTATTTTCTACAAGTGCTTGAGTCCCCTGGGATGTTGGGGTCTTTGAAGCTGAATGCCTGAAAAGCTCACTGATTGGCCTGTGTCCAAGCTCTCTTCCTGATCACATCCTCCACTAGGCTTCTGTGGCCAATTTACCTCTGCATGGCTGACCCCAATGCTGCACAGCATGTTTGATCTTCCAACTTCACTAGTGGGAAATTGTTAGTCTGTCCCTTCACCCTGGAGGTTGTGAAAGATGAAAAATCTCTATATTTACCCTACTTGTTAAAGATGATAGAAAGGGTCAGATATGTCTGAGGTGCCATTTCTCTCCAGCAGCTCTAAAGAACTCTTGTTCTTGACAACAATGGCAGCTGCTACTGTTGGAGATGATTTCCAGCAGCCTGCGTTGGACCTCTTATGCATAGTTCAGTTCTTTACCTACTGTGTGCCAGGCAACACTTTTGATGCTGGGGATACAGACATGCAAAGAGTTGATTTCCACAATTAGGTAAGTAAAGAGATTTAAAAATGCACAGGGTCCTAGGGAGCACAGAGGAAGGGTATTCAGATGAACTGCTGGGACTGAAGTGATGCTTCTTACAAAAGTCATGTTAAAGGAGCAAGCCTGGGCCTCATGCCTGCTTTCTTAGTTTCAGTCTCCGCCTGTTCTGTAGGAACACCACTGTCAGAAATCAGGGAACTCTATATGTGTGGGTCTGTTTCTGGGTCCTGTCCATTCATCTGTCTATGCTTGTGTCAATTCCATACTGTCTTAAGTATTGTAACTTCATAACAAATTTGTTATTAAGTAATGTAAGTCTTCCTGCTTTCTTCTTCCTCCTTCTCCCTCTTCCCCTCTTCCCCCTTCTCCTTCTTTAAGATTGCCTTGGCTATTCATTTGCATATCAATTTTAGAATCAGCCTTTCAGTTTCACCAAGAATTCTGGTGATTTTGATTGGGATTGCTTTGACTCTGTAATTCAATTTTGGAAGAACCAATGTCTTTACAACAATGAGTCTTTCAATCCATGAACTAGGTATTTAGGTGTTTTAAAAATGTTTTCAATAAACTTATATAGTTTCAGCAGTAAGGTCTTGGATATCTTTCATTAGATTTACTCAGATATTTAATGAGTTTTAATATTATCATAAATGGTATCTTTGTTAAACTTTATTTTTTATTTGCTGACAGCATAGAAATAAAACATTATTTTGTATTTCTTTATATCTATAGTGACCTCAATACATTTACTCATTAATTCTGTTTCTAAGTAGATTCTTTTGGAGTTTCTGCATGCACAAGAGATGTTCAGGCTCTCTCTTCTTCCAGCCCAATCCAGGACACCCAGCTCAATCTCTGCATGGATTTAGGGTTTTAGCAAAGCTTTGAATCTGAGCTTGTTTCACTTTCCAGTCTCTCAAGCGAGGCATCACAATGCCTCTATAGAAATGAGGGAGGGAGTAGGGTAGGAGAGAGGGGCGGCAAATCTAGGAAGAACAAAGTCAAATTAATACTTCAGCAATTATTGTGCCCTGCAGCTATAAGTCCCTTGGATAGTAAAGTGCTGTCCTCTCCCAGACATATAGATTAAGCTTGTGAATCTTTTTATGCCAGGGCATTTCTCCAAAACGCATTATTTTACGTTTTTTAAATAACTGACAGTTTTCATTGGCGATACGAAATTATGAATTTTGCAGTCCAGGCAGTACACTTTCTAAAGCTGAAAAATAGCTTTTCTTTCAGGAGGCTTGAAGCTTGGGGTGCAGAGTCAGAGCCCACCAGGGGTGGGACATTCAGAAGGGAATGGTCAGGGTTCCCAGCTCCAGAGGGAGGAGAAGCTGCCAGGCTCCATCCTTCCATTCAAGACAGTCAGGAAGACACACATCACTCCCCACGAGCTCCGGGAAGCCAGGGATCATGTGCGCTTGATCACTGCCGAGTCTCTGGCCCCTAGCAAAGTGCAGGGCACAACAGCTGCCCCAGCAATGTTTATTAGTGAATGAACAAGGTATAGAACATTGAGAATCTCCTGTGTGAATCACTCAGAGCTGCAGTATTATTTTATCCCCAGGTGGGACGCAAGAGGGTGGATTTTCTATTTACAGTCAGTTCACATCTATCTAGAGCAGCAAGACCATCTAGACTAATATAATGTCATAATCCACTCTGTATTTCTTAATTTAGTTCAAATCATACATTTAAGAATTTCTCTGGGCCATAGAAGACCTCTCAAGAGAAAACCAGAAAACCTCTCTTAAGGGAAACCTAATTAGAATAGAGTGAAACTTTCAAATCTCCCAGCTCTATTTGTGTCTGTGCAGAGTTAAATGAACAAGTTCCTCGGCCCCAGCGCCTGAACTGAGATGAGTCTTCTCTGGAGAGAAGCTTGCGGAGTGCAAGTTGTTTCAGTGATATATTTCTTTATTGGTGAGGAAGATTGGCTCTGAGCTAACATCTGTTGCCAATCCTCCTCTTTTTGCTTGAGGAAGATTTTCACTGAGCTAACATCTGTGCCAGTCTTCCTCTATTTTGTATGTGGAACGCCGCCACAGCATGGCTTGATGAGCGATGTGTATGTCTGCGCCCGGGATCCGAACCCGTGAACCCCAGGCCGCAGAAGCAGGGCACACGAACTTAACCACTACGCCATCGGGCCGGCCCCCTCAGTGATATTTTTTGAATATCAGACGTAGATGTGCCTATCATTAGTATTGACGGACCTGATCATAAACTGGGTTTGATTTCTTTTATGACACTGAGAAATGTGCCAGCACAAAACGTTTCTCTTGGAGAAGATAAATAATAGAGCTTCATAATGTGGAGTAAAGTTGGTTTCTTAACATTTGTAGATAACAAATAAATAAGTCCTATTTAAGGGTGAGAGGAGGGGAAATTGAAAGTTATTGTTTAATGAGTATAGAGTTTCAGTTTGGGATGATGAAAACGTTCTGGAGATAGATCGTGGTGATGGTTGCACAACAATGTGAATGTACTTAATGTCACTAAATTGTACCCTTAAAAATGGTTAAAATGGTAAATTTTATGTTGTGTATATTTTACCCCAATAAAAAGTCCTATTTTGTGAGTTTTCGGAGGTGCCATATTTGAAGGCAGTTATTATTATCTCTATAGCAAGATGGGTAGAGAGGAAGTTCTTAGTACCCAGGGAGCTGACATGGACTTAAGTCCCAGATAATTCATGGCCAGTGACCTCTCATAGGTCATCTCTGTAAGGGTCACTGCATTCAAGGACCCCTGCCCTCCGACTCCCCGACCCCTGCATTGTGGTAAATAACAAGTCTCTATCTCTAGACAGAATAGTTACAGGAACAGCATCCTTGCACCATTTTTAGCTGAACATATTTTCCTTTTTCTGTCCCCAAATGGGAGACCTTGTCTGTACTGTCAAATCGTGCACCGTGCTTTCTGCAAGACTGTCAGCAGTGGAGGACATGCTTCCCACTTGTAGCCTGTCAGATCTTTCAGGATTCTTCTGCATGTAAGGTGGCATGTCTGGGGAAAAAAGTTCCCCTACTCAAAATAAATTTTGGTCTGATTTTCACATGTAGTTTTTATTTTGGGGAGATTTTATCTCAGGTATTTAATTTTGAGACATTCTGAGTCCTTTTGATTCACTGAGAGGGTTTAAAAAATGGAAATTGGATTGTAATTTCTGACTTTACAAATAACTTGCTTTTTTATTAATTAGAAACATTTTTTAAACGCATAAGTACAGTGTTTAAAGTTAAGTATCCTAAAACTGGGAATAATCACTAAACAATGTTGGATTTAGTTCATTTCTTCAATGACTATGGATACAAATTTGTAGTTATGGTTTATGGTAGAATGAAGTGAAGCAGTACATATTAACAGCACTAATCAAGTTTTGCTTTATGAAAAGGGGAGCTTATACTTTAAGAAAAGGAAAAAACACTGAAGATGGCTAGAACAAAGCCTCTAACTTGATTTTCTTGCAAAGCCTTCATAGAAACATCAAGTTCATTTAGCCTAAGTGACAGTGGTTTTTCTATTTTGCAAATTGTTTTGTTCTACTTGGGTTTTTTTTGTGTTTGTTTTGTTTTTTGGCAGCAGAATTGAGACCAATTTAGCATATGATCATGACAGCAAAACTCTTAAATTTGGAATTTTCCTTCTGCCTGAATATCTGATTCAGAGTGGCAGCTGACAGTTTTCATTTCCTATGGTTAAAAGTGGTTAAGTGACTAGCTTCCATCTTAAGGGCAGCGGAATCATTTAAAAATTAAAAAAAAAAAAAAAGAAAAAAGAAAAAGCCATCGGGTGAAATTCTTCACCCTAGATATTTCTACTGATTATTAGTGAAGGACTAGAATTCTGAATCCTGGGCTTTGGAGTCAGGGTTATTTTCTTTAGAAAGTAGCTAGATGTATATACTAAGAAACTTCTGTATCGTTCTGGAAGTCACTGGGAAGTGTGAATAGTCTTAGACATGAATTTCACACTTGGGCTGAGTTTGCACCATATGCTTCTTCTTCTCTCCCACGGGTGGAGTGTCTTCTCTGGTTTATCCAGCGGTAAATTTCCAATAGAAGTCACTAGGTAACTATTAGAAAACTGAAGAAGTCTATTATTGCAATAATTTCAAAATTCACAAAAGAAATAGGACATTCTGTTGTATGAAATATTGCAGCTCAAGACAACTCATCAATTACTACTTGCTTGCATTTGCATCACAATTTGTAGTTTACAGAGTAATTGCATGTAGGCCAGCTCATTGGTTCTTGAAATTAATCTGTGATCAAGTGCCTACTGTGTGCTAAGCCCTGCTAGACAACAGAGGGCATATAAAAGAAGATGAAGAGATGGATGGCTTTTGTCCTTTTAAAACCTGTTTTGCTTTTTATGAAGTATTAGAAGTTGGCAACCTTAATAGAAGAGAGGTTGCATGGAGGAGTGAGAGAAGGCCCAGACTAAGCTGGGGTAGCTGGTGTCTCTGTATTAGCTGCAGCTGGGGTGTCGGTCCCATCCCCCAAGTCTGCTGCTGGTCCTACTGTGAGTCTTCATAAATGATCAGGACTTGGTGAGATTTTGCCAACTGGTGGGCATTAATGATAGTCCCCCAAATATCAAAAAGAGAGTATAAATTTATAAAGCAGATGGTTTGGTGATTCTTGATTTTTTTTTTTGATTAGAAAATGAAGTGGGCATTCTAATTGCAGGAATTATTGAAAATGCAGGAAAATGAAAAGAAGAAAATAAAAATCATTTGTAACTAGGATGAGATCAAGACATTCAGAGGCATTAAGCAAAGAATAGAAGAATATAGTGTCTTCAACCCACATTTGTATTTCAAAATGGAGACAATACTAAACTGTGCAGTAAATATAAAGTCCAGCTATGTTCTGATTTTTCTCATGATGACCAATTCACTGCTTTTTCTTTTTTAATCATGAAGTTCTTTCATAAAAGACAATTTGTTGCCTCTGCTCTGCTGGTGCCCTCGCTACCTGCTGAGTGACCCCTGCTGCGTCTTCTCCTATAACCCAAAGACAGTCAGTCTTCTTACTTTTGTGTATATTCTTCTAGAGTTTTCTTGTATAAATAGAGGCAAATTTTATACTTAAATTTGAGTACTGAATGTGTAGTTTTTAGAATTTTGAGTTTTCACTTACCATATCATGAGGCTGTTCTCATGCCATTGAGAAATCTCTGAAGACACTTTCAATGTCTGAGCCAGGGGCTATATTTAACCAGTCTCTGAGTGTTTTTGGTTTTATATATTTAAATAAAGTTCTATGAACAGCCTGGTGCATGTGTCTTTTAATCCATTTTTTATTTTTACTTGTGTTAATTACCTGGATCTGGTTTATATGCCTGCCAGTGAGTCTATCTCTTGGTATCTTTAACAAATCCAGAGTGGTATTATTTTAAAAAGGAATAATAAACAACTTTTCTCATTTGATAGAAAAAATAGTATCTTATTTTATTTTACACTTATTTGATTAGTAGTGGAATAAATTTTTGTATGTATTTATTGGCCATTTTTTCACTTCCGTCTGTTTATGTCCATTGAACATTTTTCTCTCGTAACAAAGTTTTTGTAAGCGCTATCTCGTGTTAAGGACATCAAACTTTTAAAATATTTGTTGGAAATATTTTATTTCTGTTTTTCTTTGCCTTTTAATTTTATGGCATTTTGATATAGAAAGATTCGAGTTAATATAGCTAAATTCATCAATATAATCTTTTGAATTTGTTCATTACTTAGAAAGCCCTTCCCCATCCTGAGAACGCGTATCCATGCTTAAAAAATGTTTTTTCCTTCTTTTTAACTTCTTTTACATCCTCTGACTAATGTTTTATGTTTTACACAAGGAATTATTTGTCTCCATTTACTGGTTATTTGACATCATTGTATTTGAAGTGTTTAGTATTTGAGTTGGGGAGATGAGAGAGGATGATCTAAAATGTCAGCCAAAAGGATCATCATTCCACGTCCTCTTTAATATTCTGAAATCTTCTCTTGCACATTAAGCAGGTATGTGAACTTTCCAACCTTCCTTGAACAGTCCCTGTTCCTTTTCCCTTTCTTTGCGTGTGTCCTTCTTCACCTCTCATCTTCCCCCGACTTTCATTTGATAAATATAAAATCTATCTTTTGTCTCCTCAGCTAGGCAGGTATGAAGACCGTGGTCACAGAGAAGTCAAATTAGGTAATTTGATTACTTTGCATGTCATATGGCTTTCTGACTGAGAGAAATTGCTGACTTTTGTAGATATTCGAGATCTTTCCTATTTAGCTCCACTTATTTTTCTGTGAGAGATATTTTTAATCGAATGGCTTCAGGTTGTTTTTTAAATGCCATGAAAAGACAGTCAGAAGTGAAAGGGTTTTAAAGCTAGAATGTGCAGAGAGAAATGCAATTTCATATTTTGAGATTAATTGATAGTCTTTCCAGGAGTCATCAGTATTTCTGAACAGTATTTTAGTTTCATTAGCTTCATCCCTCTATATCAGAAAGATAGGAGTTTTGCAGATGGCAGTGGGCCATGCTTCATTTCTGGTCAAATCACATCATAATGATGCCACTTATTCATCCATAAAAGCTTGTGGAAGTGCACTGAACATCTGCACATAATGCAGCCATTCATGCAAAGAAAGCCGAGGACCCTGTTTATCACAAGGGATCTGGGAGCTCTCTCTTCCTGCTCAGTCTGCCTCAGGAGTTTCAAATGTCCTGAGAGAGAAGTGCCAACAGCCCATTAGCCTGATGAGCCAATCCACAGAAACATGCTCTCTCTGCCCTTGCGGATGCCAGGCCGGAGCTGGGGCGCAGCCAGCATGCATTTAGTTCTTTTGGAGTCCATCAGCTTCATCTTCCTTCTTTAGCCCCACACCCCCAAAACACTGCTTGGACATATGGCTTCCTATGGTAATGTATGGTAATGTTTACCCTTAACCACATGTTCTGCATAAGCTTTAGCCAAAGCAAATTAGAAATTTTTGAAATTACAGCAATTCCTTAAACAGATGTTGTTACAGAAGTACTAGTTCAATGACAAGCATAATAGTAATTCCCTATTTCCAGTCACTGTAAATATGCTTTCATTTGTCTAGTTAATAGCTTTTTGATGAGCAGCTGCTGTATACCAGGTAATATGGATATAGCAGTGAACGAGGAGGAAGTCATTTTCTATCCTTCAGCGTAATTCAAGTACAACAAATGATTCTGGACTAATCCTTTGAGAACTTTTCTTTATTATTTTCCCAGAAAACAACTTAGCTTTCACTGATTTGTAACTATAGCATAATTTAGATTAGAGCCTGAGGAAAATTCTAGAGATCTGAGAAGTCTCATTTTTTAACAGTTGTCTTCACCTTGTTCAGCTTTAAATAGCTTTCTTATTTTCTTAACTGAAATGTATTTTACATTTACCCTTAACACACTCCTCAATCCATATTTGCTGTAAATAATGATGATGTAATGGGTAGGTACTTCCAGTCTTAGGAGGAATCCAAATGCAAGTGTATTAGATTTTTTTTTTTTTTACTGAGGTATATTTGACATATAACATTACATTAGTTTCAGGTGTACAATGTATTCATTTTCTATGGCTGCTGTAACAAATTACCACAAACTAAGTGGCTTAAAACAACACAAATGTGTTATCTCACAGTTCTATAGGTGAGAAGTCTGAGTAGGCTTGGTTGGGGTCTGCACTGGGTCTCACGAGGCAGAAATTAAGGTGTCAGCCGGCCTGACCTCTTGTCTGGAAGCTCTAAGCTTGTTCAGATTATTGGCAAAACATAGTTCCTTGTGGTTGTAGGACTGATGTCTTCCATTTCCTTTGACTATCAGTTGGAAGCCTCTTTCAGCTGCCAGAGGCCACCTGCATTTCTCGTCATGTCGCCCCCTTCATCTTCAAACCAGCGATATCGTATCTCTTGCAACCTTACACTTTGAATCTCTCTGACTTTTCCTTCTGCTGCATCTCTCTCTGACTCCAGTCAGAGAAAGTTCTCTTAAGGGCTCCTGAGGTTAGATTGAGTTCACCTGAATAATCCAGGGTACTCTCCCAATTTTAAGATCTGTAACCTTAATTCCATCTGTAAAGTTCCCTTTGCCAGCTAACGTATCCACAGGTTCTGGGGATTAGGATATGGACATGTTTGTGGAACCATTTTGCCTTCCACAGCTTTCAAGGACCTCCTCACAAGAGCTTTTTCTGACTATTCAGATCGTCACCACAACCCTGTAAGATGGGTAGTATGTAGCCTGATTTTACAGATGAGGAAACTGAAGCTCAGAGAGGGTAGGGTACTTGCTCAAAGCCTTGCAGCTAATAATGTTGGCATTGGGATTTGAACTCAATCTTCAAAGCCATTATATTTCATCTGTGAACAAAAAAAAAAAATAGTGTAAAATATCGTTGACTGATTGAATGCCTGTTCTTTGACATAATTAAATAATTTGGTAAAGTTAAATTTCATCAGAATGTTTAGGGCTCTCCAAAAAACTAAGATGGATGCCAACATATATGCATCTTTTTGAATAATTTCTGCATCAGAAATTCACATTCCTTATTTTCTTTCAATTTTCAGGCAAACCAATTAATACAACTTAAAACATTATTATGAAATGAATACCAATGCCTTGCCATTGGTATATTTGGCTTCTCAATAGATATTCTAATCTGTAAGTCAAATTTGATAACATCAACACTCTTTGGATTAGAATACATTTTAGGGGTCATCTTTCTTGACTTCTTATCTAATGTAAGAGTCTCCTATGAAATATTTCCAACCTCTAGCCTCATCTAGCTTGAGTTTTCTGTCACTAGTAGAATACTAACAGTGTCATAGAGTTTACTGTTTTGTAAGGTAGTCATTTTTACTGGCAAATAGTTTTAATACTCATTTCTTGTTTCATTAAATACAAATCTTGCATCTGTCATTTTCCGTCACTGATATTTATTACAAAGTTTAGGAGAAATTCCCAGTGTGTTTTCCCATTAAGAAGGAAAGTTGGACAAATATATCCAAATGTCTTGCTAAATACCAGTGAAGTCCTTTGAAAATGTCAATCAAATTTAAGTTCAGTGAAGGCAAGGATGTTGTCTTGTACACCCAGTGCCTAGGACCTGCCACATGGCTAGTGCTCAATAAATATTTATTGAATGAATGAAACAATAGTTGGATGATGATTTACATTTTCCACCTACACCAAGGAGAAACATTGAAGTTCTGCTTGAGCAATGACCAGATACATTTTATTTGGGCATTTTGATAGATTGAATGGATTGTACTGTATAGAAAAGAAAGTATATATTTTTTATTTCTCACAAAAGGAGACAAATTACTGCTCAATAAATTTTAAATAAAATAAAACATCAGTGTGGGGGATTCTTTAATGCCATTTCCTGGAGAAACAAGTGTTCTCCATGGCTGAGGGAACATTACAAAGACTATCACGCACATTTATAGTATATAAATAATTGTCTATTCAACATGATTTTTTCTGAAATACCTACATTTAAGATAAGAATATGAAAACTCCATATATATATATATATATATATATATATATATATATATATATATATTTGTGTGTGTGTCTGAGGAAGACCAGCCCTGAGCTAACATCCAATGCCAATCCTCCCTTCCTCTTTTTTGCTGAGGAAGACTGGCCCTGGGCTATCATCCATGCCCATCTTCCTCTACTTTATATGGGACACTGCCACAGCATGGCCTAACCAGCAGTGCGTCAGTGCGTGCCGGGATCCAAACCGGCCAACCCCGGGCCGCCGCAGCGGAGCGCACACACTTAACAGCTTGCGCCACTGGGCCGGCCCCCACATTTATATTTTTAAAGGAAAAGTTCAAGGAAAACATTTCAGTTTTAAGATTCTGCAATAAATTTTAGCACAAATTTTTAAAATCCAAGTGCGTTAGATTAGTGCAAAAGCAAAAATTTGCACAATTGTGCTAAATTATAATAATTTCTTTTTTTCTAGTTTAAATAACATTTTTGTAAGACCTTATTAGACCCTGTCTCAGGTGACTATTTGCTATCATAGATGATGTCTAGACATATGCAAAAACTTAACCTTTTCCAAGATATGTGAATTTCTAAACTGTCTGGAAGCAAAGTCATAAGGGATAAGAAAAAAGTGGTCTCAGAAGGAAGATGTTCAATGTTATTTTTGAGAACTTCGGAAAAAATTTGGCAGCCATTCCTACAATTCCAGACACATTATTAATAGATCAGTTTTATATTATTCCAGTTATGTGTGCTTTCTCAAAGGCTGCACTATAGTTATGAAGCCAGTCTTATGCAATATCGATATCTCTGTATAAAATATCAAGATTCTGTCTAGTAAATCAACTAGCATATACACTGCACACTCTTCATTTAGAAGGACACAGAACCACATGTGAACTGCAATGAGGTTGTTTTAAATTACATCCAGAGAGGTTTAGTTATAAAATACCAGTTGAATCTCAGTGTAAAATAGTTTAGGATGCATGCATGATCTTTCAAGGCTCTGCCACCTCAGAATTTCCTTTGCTGTAGGATGACTGAGTCCCCATGTGTGTAGGTTTAGGTCTGCCTGAGGAGGGTAACTTAGCTCTTCCAACAAACCCAGAATAATGAAAAACCCATTATTAAAAGAATAATGAAAAGAGGATTATTTCTGAGATTCTCTAGACTTAGTTAACTCTACATTATCATGATAGCATCATGGAATGCACAAGTCCAGGTGCAGGAGGTTCTGGTTGGTTCTGGGCCTAGCTTCCATGGCAACTGACAGGCTGTGGTCTCTGCATGATCTCATCCGTGAGGCTGGGTGAGCCAGGGGAGTTTTCCTTCATGCGGTGCTGCCCTGGTTAGAGGGCTGGGCACTGGTGTGCCTCTCTTTATTCCGGAGATAAGCTGAGGGCATGCTGTCCAGATGTTGAGAGTCACAGAGAGAGAAAGCCTAAGTCATAACTCAGTTTTCTGATCTGTAAAATGGAGATAATCATAGTGTCTATTATGCCTTTCCATGCCTTTCGGGTTACTATGAAGATTATGGAGATTAAATGAATTAATATATGTAAAGCCGTAAAGTTATGTTTCTTGCCTAAATTTATATTAATGATGTTGCATTCCTGTTCTTAAAGAAGGCACTGCAAGTTGTAGAAAGCTTCAGATCCCACAGAACCTGGATCTGCCCTGCCTGGCAGACTGACTGAGAAAAGCAAAGCCAAGGCCCCCATAGGGACATGAGGTTAGAGGAGAGGTTCGGGACTTGTTAGGCCTCAGGATCACCATTCACAAAATGGGAATAGTGGTATCTCGGCTACCTCCCAGGGATGTTGTGAGGCTCAAATGGAGAATGTAGTGAAAGTAACTTACAAATGTAAATTACTAAGTTTATTATTATTATTATTATTAATTAGCAGTCTTCATATGCAAGTCCTGTATTTTGCAAACACAGGAGGCACTCTGGCTAAGTGTACACTGGGTTGCCTTTAATTTGTTATATTTTCACTAAGCATTTATTTCTCCTTGAAAGATGATGATTGCACAGGATAATTTAGGTGTCTGGAGAGCTTTGTTTTGAAGTTTTTCTTTTTATTCGTTTCAAATCCTGAAATCAAGTCATCCTTCTAAATGTTCTTGTGGAGATAATATCAGCAGAAACTTTTGGAGTTCCATTTAGCATCCAGAGTTTCTATTTTATCACAGTTTTAATAATGATTCAAAGCTCTTAGTTAAATTGTGAATATTTTGCTTATTGTCTGAAACGTAAATCCTTATAGAATATGCTAACCATTCTTTTGGAACACAGTTCTAATTGTACTAGAGTCTGTCCTACCATCACCTAAAATTCAGATAAACTCAATTCAAAATTCATTCAACAAATTTTATTGAGTGTCTGCTATGTACCAGTGATAGTTCCATTTGCTGAGCATACAAAATCAAATAAGATACAGCCTTTGCTCTCAGGGAGCTCAGTCTAGGGTGGAGAAACCGGCAAGCTCATAACAATTAAGAAACTTGATGGATGTCATGACAGAGGTATTTATTCACAGGTGTTAGGGTGTGATAAGAAAAGGCTCATCTATATTAGACGGGTGGGTCTGAGAAGGGTTTCCAGAGGAGGTGACACAGAAAGACAATTTGAAGTACGACTGGAAGATAGTGAGACAGAGAAGGGGAGGAAAGGGATAGAGGCGTGGAAGGGCCCACTGTGTTCAAAGGACTGCTGAGAGCATGGTCCCAGCGCATGAGTGCCTGCTCACATGTGCACAGGTTGTGCAGCAGAAAGAAAACTGGGGCCAAGCCTCAGGAAGCCTTCGGTGGGGCACTGTTATTCTAGAAATCATGGGAGCCATTGAAAGTGTCTTCCCTGTTCCTGTCAATGAAACCACTTTTCTCCCAGTCACGTAGATTTAAAACCACAGTGTCGTCTTTACTTTTTCTCTCCCTGCTGTTCTCCAAACTGTTTAATAACTCTCCTTTTAATTCGTCCTTCATTGTGTCTCAAGGCGTTCCCTAGTCTTACTCTTTTGCCCTATTTTAGGCTCATCTTCCGCATGCGGGGACCACTGCTGGGTCCCCCTGAACCCTTTTCCTGCCTCCCTGTATCCTCTCCTCCAGCCTGTTCTGTCTACCTATCCCTGACAAATTAACCTACTTCAACCACTTTGGCTTCGGAAACCTGTAGCAGCTTTCTGTAACTCACAGTTTTCCTCCAAATACAATCAGTAAATATTGACTTGGATTGGTAGGAACTAAAAACTTCTCCACTAGGCTTCCCAAGCCCAGGATGCAGCACTAACAAACCAGTCACCCACCCTCAGCTGCTGTTCTCTCCCGTACCCACAGCTTGGCCCCCCGTGCTCATGCAGCTCCAGCTCCAAGCCACCTCAGCGCCCTCCTCCTGCAGGGGTCACTTCTTCCTCTCAATTTCACTTGCTGCTTCTGACACACATGCCCCAGCCCACCTTGGCCCATACATGCTACCTTGGAGTGTTAATTATTATTGTAAGTTATTATTTTATAATTATATTTGATTTCTTCAAATAAATTTCAAGCTCCTTGGGGAGAAAATTTGTGAGATAATCCATCAAGCACAATGCATGGTACATGGTCTACTCAATAAATGATAATTCTTGTTATTATCATTTTTTTGGTTTGTTTTTGGGATATTGCTTCTTTGCACCCCTAGGGCATCTAGTAAAAGAGGCCTTCAAAAAGATGCACTCTCTTAACTGGGCGCCTTGCTCATCATCATTACTATCAATGTCTGGTGAGATGTTGAGACTCCTAATGAAAAGGTTTTCTTCCTCTTACAGTTTTAAATTTTAAAGTGTCTGATTCTAGGAGCTGGCCCTGTGGCCTAGTGGTTAAGTTCAGTGTGCTCTGCTTCAGCGGCCTGGATTCAGTTCTTGGGCTCCCACTTACACCAGTCGTTGGCAGCCATGCTGTGGTGGCGACCCAAATAGAAAAGACAGGAAGATTGGCACAGATGTTAGCTCAGGCGAATCTTCCTCAAGCAAAAAAGAGGAAGATTGGCAACAGGTGTTAGCTCAGGACGAGTCTTCCTCTGGAAAAAAAACAAGTGTCTGATTCTAGGCATGCTCTTATATAGAACTTTTTTATTGTTAAAGTATATCTTGTATTATTAAAAATTTGATACTTATTGCAAACATTTCCAAGAGTGTGAAGTATCTGCAATAAAAAGTGAGTGTCCTTCCATATCCACCCCCTGAATTCACTCCTAGATGTAACTCCTAAGAAGAGTAGTTCTTTAACCACTCTGTTACCTGTATGGTAAAATGGTAGTAACTTTAAGATGATGCATATTTATGAAGTGTATACTGGGTCATCAAAGAAATATGTTCACTATTTCATTAATTCTTAAGACAACATTTTTTATTAATAAATAAACTTATTTATTCAATATTTATTAATACAACAATACATGCTTATTGACCACCTACTATGTGCTGGACATTGGGCTAGGCAACCGAGAGCATGTGCTCTGACACCCAGAAATAGTCCCCATGGCGGTAGTGACTTTATAGTAGCCTCATTCATTATTCAATGGCCTGTGTTCCCATAGCAAGTATAACTCTGAGTATTAAAGGACAGTTCAACCATTGTAAACAGGAGCCCATCCTTTCTCATGATGTGTGCTGAATTGAACTTCCCCTGTCACTCCGCCCATCCATGTGAATTCATAATGTGCTCATGATTCTTTCCCCTTTGTATTAGATTTCTATTGGTGTGTAACAAATGACCACAAACTTAGTGACTTAAAATAGCACCCATTTATTATCTCACATTTCTTTGGGTCAGGAGTCCAGGTATGGGTTAACTGGGTCCTCTGCTCAGAGTCTCACTAGGTCGGGCTTCAATTCTCCTCTAGAGCTCAGAATCCTCTTCTCATGTTGGAGAATTCAGATCCTTGTGGTTGTAAGACTGATGTCCCTGTTTTCTTGCTAGCTGTTGGCCAGGGGCCACTTTCAGCAAGTAGAGGCTGACTCCTGTTCCTATGGTCTCCATGGGCCTTTTCACAACATGGATATTTCCTTTCTTCCAGGACAGCAGGAGTGCATCTCTCTGACTTCCAATCCCTTCTGGTCTGTTATGACAGTCATATAATTGTAATCTAATAAGGCAGCGACTATCCCATCATGCACTCAAGGGAAGAGGATTATGCAAGGTGTAGACACCAGGGAGCTGGTATTCTGGAAGGCATTTTGGGGAGTCTGCCTACCACACCTATGTATGATATTGATATGTTGGGGTCAATATTTAAATTAACTGCAAGTTTGACATTTAAAAACAAAGCAGAGTCTGGACCATGAGGAGATTCACCACAAGAAGTAAAAACATGTGGGCCGGCCCCGTGGCTTAGCGGTTAAGTGCGCACGCTCCACTACTGGCTGCCCGGGTTCGGATCCCGGGCACACACCGATGCACCGCTTCTCTGGCCATGCTGAGGCCACATCCCACATACAGCAACTAGAAGGATGTGCAGCTACGACATACAACTATCTACTGGGGCATTGGGGAAAAAAAAGGAGGAGGATTGGCAATAGATGTTAGCTCAGAGCCGGTCTTCCTCAGTAAAAAGAGGAGGATTAGCATGGATGTTAGCTCAGGGCTGATCTTCCTCACAAAAAAAAAAAAAAGAAGAAGTAAAAACATGTGGCCACCATCCTTACTTGGCCCTCACAGGAGGTGGAGCTAGATGGGCCATGGGACTGATGTTATGGAGCATTTTAATGTTCTTGCTGAAATAGTCCAAGGATGAAAGTTTATCTCACAATTCAGAAAATGATAAGAAAACCTTTTCTGGAATTTACTTAGAGGAGCAGAATTTAAACCTATAGTCAATGCTACTGACCAGATTAGATCTAAGCAGATGGCCAGTGACAACTGCAGATGGTAACAGCCTCAGTTTAAAAAGTCTGTCTACTGCTGCGGGGAATAACAGTCTTTAATATTTTGCTTCCACTGTCCAAATTCCCTCTGGAGTTGGTTTCTTTGTACTCTTCTTCAGAATCTGACTCTTCTGCTCATGTTTTCACTTCTGGTAGTAGGAACTAAAGACCTATATGAAAAATTTCATATGGCACTATTATAATTATTGAACATACCACATTGGAGAACTTAAAATACTGATAGCCCTTAGAGGTCTGTGTCTTAATGGCACTTATGTGCTGTCCTGAAGTGCCATTTATTAGTTCCTGTGTCTATAGTCAGTTAACAACCAAAGAATCAAGTGAAAGAGATATATTGTGTCAGATATGATGCATAGAGTTATTCATTTGTTGTGTCAATATTTTCTTTTTTGTTTTTTTGCTCCCCAAAACCCTAGTACATAGTTGGATATTCTATATTCTAGTTGTAAGCCATTCTAGTTCTTCTATGTGAGCTGCTGCCACAGCATGGCAACTGACAGATAGGTGGTATGGTTCCGTGACCAGGAAGTGAACCCAGGCCACCAAAGTGGTGAGCGCCAAAGTTTAACCACTAGACCATCAGGGCTGGCTCTCTATCAGTATTTTCTGAGTGCTTCTCATGCTCCAGGCACTGTGCTCATGCTCTGGATACAATAGAGAATAGGATTCACCTGGCCCCTGCCTTCAAGAGTAGAGAGTAGAGAGATTAGACAGGCTAAAGAGATCCTAAAGATCGTTGTGTTCTTTTATTCTCTAAAATTAGACATTTTTCTTATTTTAGAGATGGTGAAATGGTAGTGCGTCAAGGAATCAAAGATACATGAGGTCAGGGTATGGGCAGAGTCACATTGGTAATGAAATTCCAGAGTGCCAACTGGTCCAGCCTCGTCATGCCATCTCCCTATTTTTAAATCTAAGGGAAGCTAAGTGGAACTGCTTTGAGAAAATAAAATAAGTATGAAGAACATTGAAATCACTGATCTGCTCTTCTCCTTTCAATTTCTGTGCCCAGCACTAATGTGATTGGGCAGTTTTGCCCAGGGTCACAGAGCTAATTAGAGGCAAGACAGCAATTTGAATCCTCCAAGTTCAATCGTCTTTTGACTACAGCTCCATAAAATACTTTAACACCCTCTATTTCTTCTTCATTGCCATTTTCCAGTGTGCTTATAATTATTCACTCAGTAAAACTACTTTCAAAATGACAACCTCAGTTCTTTAGTATAAATTTTATTCTCATTTTCTTTAAAGATTTTTAATTCAAATTGGTCCAACTGTATCTTCAGATATTTTCTCTTAGATTTATGTTCCACCTCTGCCTAGTCCAGCTTTCAGACAAAGGATTTTGTTGTTTTGTTTAGAAGGAAATTTCCATGCTAGGAAAGTAATGACTTGGAAATTTATTGACTATATTTTACAACGGACCCCTGAAGATAGAAACCACATGTAAATGTGATGCTTATATTGTTATTTGGGATTCTTTTAAAAATAAGTTATACTTCTATAGGTGGGAATTTACCAAAAAAAAAAAAAAATCCTTCCTAACTAAGGGTAATTTTGATAGCACAAAGAGGAAGTTTAGTGTTCAGAGTGCTAATTCCAGAATCTAACATGGCGAATTTTCCTTTGTGGTCCAAGAAATTCTCTATATCCTGGACCTACGTATGAATCCAGGATTTACTGACGTTTTGACACAAATCTTCTGTTCAAGAGCCTCTTATTAGTTTGTATTATTTCAGAACAGTAATGCCACTTGTTTTTACATCTGCCTCCTCGGTAAGAGATGACAGTTATTCCTTCTGTATTAATTCACTGCAAGGATTAATTAGTTGGTTACAAAATGCTCTTGAATATATTTCCAGAGCTGACTAATACATCCTTGTGATAAAGTCAAGGGAAAATAAAAGTGGTTTGTGATATTTCAAGAATGAACTCTTGAGCCAGCCCTGATGGCCTAGTGGTTAAAGTTTGGCGCTCACCACTTTGACGGCCCGGGTTCATTTCCTGGTTGTGGAACCACACCACCCATCTGTCAGTTACCATGCTGTGGTGGAGGCTCACATAGAAGAACTGGAACAACTTACAACAAGGATATACAACCATGTACTGGGGCTTTGGGGAGGGGAAAAAAAAAAAGAGGAAGATTGGCAACAGATGTTAGCTCAGGTCGAATTTTTCCCTGCAAAAGAAGATGAACTCTTATTCTTAGTAATTTTTTTTTTACCATTTTATTAGGCTATATCAAAAAGTAGATGCCAAAAAATATTGGCTTGTTAACACATGCAAAATGTAGAAAATGCATATGGTTCTGTTAGGCTCAGTCCACTCATGTGGTATAAAACATATGTTACCCTTCAATGCTTTTATTATTGTTTTTCGGGTTCTATTTTTCCTCCAAGAAACTCAAAATCCTTTAACCAGTCTTGTGGTGTTCACAGCAATTCTCTCAGACCAATGTGAGGTGAGTAGACATTATTAAAGAGAGTAATCTCTCACCTCACTGATCCCCAGCTTGATCCCTACCTCAAGAATGACATGCACAAAACTCAAAATAACCTCCTTCCTTCTCCAATGTGCACAAACACACAGACAACCAGGCAGTGTGACCTAGAGAAGTGCTTCTTGACTGGGGCTGATTTTGCCCCCTCTGTACCACCCCCCCGTCCCCTCTCCCCCTGCCCCCTGCCAGGGGACGTTTGGCAATGTCTGAAGACATTTTTGGTTGTTATAACTTAGAGAAAGAGCTTGCTATTGGCATCTAGTGGATAGAGGCCAGGGATGCTGCATAACATCCTACAATGCACAGGACAGCCTGCACAAAATAGAACTATCTGGCCCAAAATGTCAATAGTGCCATGGTTGAGAAACCCTGATACAGAGGCAAAAGCACTGGTCTGAGGGACAAGAGATATCAGACATCTTTATTTGTCTCTGCTTCTTATAGGCCCATTGGAAAAAGAAAGAAGAAAAACGTGCTTTCAGTTTTCAGAATGAACAACTTATACATATTGCAAGGTTTTTAAAAAATGATGTGACTGTTTTTGATGTTGTTAACAACAGGGTTAATAACGTGGATAGACCTTTAAGAAAAAGAAAGAAATCTGGAAGGAATGGACTAAGAAAAAAATCTTTTTTTACGTCTCGATATTATCAAAAGCCACATCCCATTACTTCAGGATAGGCAACATTAGTGACCAAGATGGAGAGGAAAGAGAAGCAGGAGGCCAAAGAAAAGGAGAGGAGAAAGACAGGGAAATGGTAGTTACTTGTTTATTTCACGAGACTTGGGATACTCTTTACCTTTTAATAAACGCGGCGACTGTCATTTCGTTGATCTTCCCCCTGAACTTGGAGCAGTCACAGGAGACAGCGTGCGGGGACAATAAATGACTGGGAGAAGGAAAACAAAGCAAAGTAAATGGGAGAAAAAGACCCTCTGGATACGTGCGGGTGAGAGTCTTCATGCGACGGCAGCAGGAAGGATTGGCAAGCTGGTGCCTGTCGTTTCCGCGAGTTCCGTCCTGACTGGGGAACCGGAGCTGAGACACCAGGCTTGGTGTGTGGGCCCGGTGTTTTCGAAGGGCGCTGCTGCTTCTGTCCTAATTTATACTTGCTAACTTGCTAAGTGGTTCCTGGCAAATCACTTAACCTCCTTGAAGTGAGATGATGCTTCTATCTACTTTCTGTAATTCAGTGAGAATGGTGGGATACAGCGAGAGCTGTGAATTCGGAGATTTGTGCCATGTTACAGGTGTCATTCTTAACATCATCATTCATTAGTAACATGTTCAGCCACCAAAATGGAAATGAGTGCTATTACAAAGCGTTAAGCGCTCTGCTTGCATATAAAATCCTTTAGTAGCTGCGAGTTTTGTAAGCCGCATCTTTTGCCAAAACTAGCCTTCTCTGGTGCTTACTTGGAATTTGGATGGATATGATTTTTTTTTTTTTTCTTTTTAAGCAATTAGTTCATTAGTGCAGCAGTAATCATGAAAATAGGTCAGAGCCTTCTCAGAGTTGGGTTCCTCTGCTCCCCCAGCCTCCACCCCCAGAGAACAGCACTTAAATATTAATAGCATCACTGAGAAAACACGGCAGCTATTTCCCTGTTTTCTGCAGCTCAATGAAGAGTTGTTCAGTGTGGACCCCAGTGCTTGCCCCTCATGAATGGACTTGATTGTGAGGAAACCATCTCTTACTAACGCAAGATGTGACCCTGAGAACAAAGGCTGGTCTTCAGCCTGATGCGATGAGCTCACCCCAGGGCCCATGTGGGACTTTGAAGCTCATCCAGGTGCCAGCTTTCTGTGTATCTGACATTCTCAGAGGAGCTTTGGAGACTGGGCAGCAGGCCTTTAAACATTGATCTGCAGTGTATGAATTACAAGGTCAGCTGGGGTCAGATGTCATAATTTCTATTTAGCCTGACTTTCTTCCAGAGAAGACATATTTCCTTTACCCTGAGGAAAGAGACACCATCATGTTTTTAATTCAGCCAAATCAATAAAGGCGTTAAAAATTTGTGTAATTATTTTCTGGGGTGGATATGTCTGTGAATAAAAAATTGCATTTCTCCTTTTTGGTATCTACCCCACCTTCTATGAGGCTATGCTAATGCTGAGGAGAAATACAACCAGGAAACCATGGTCAGCATAGCCAGTTGAAACAGGAAAATCTCACAGAATCAGTTTTTGATTTGTGTGATCTCTTAGAACCACTTTGATTGCTGTTTTTCTGATTGAATTGACTGATTCCATTGTTTTACTGTCCTGTATTCATAGTTTATTATGTTGGCTCTGTACAAATCTATCCAGCCATCTGTGGATCAAAGTGAAATTAAACAACATTAATTTTTTTCCCACTTACATAGAGATTTTCCAGTCACACTATATATTGTGTGCAGAAGTAGTTAATTAGGCACCTGTAATATACCTAACACTGTATTGAGTGTTATACAAATTCAGAACAACAGTAATTTGCAGTCTAGACTTATAAGACAAAAAAAATATTACAGAGTAATATAAGATGCTACTGCTACATAGTGGGAAAAATAACAGCCTTTGAGTCAGATGTGGGTTTGAATCTATGTTTATTGGCTAAGTTATCTTAGGTAAGTTAGTTGATCTTTCAGTTTCGATTTCCGCACTTGTGAAATGAGTATACTACTACTTACCTTGTAGGCACATAATCAGGATAAAATAAGGCATTGTATATAACACACCAGTACAAAGTGGACACTCAGTACATGTTACCACCTATTATGAAGATCTCAAAATGTGCACTACAGTTTGAGGGCTTTCGGGATTCAGGGAAAGGGTGTCCTCTTCACAAGTTGGAGTAGTTTGGGAGGAATTCATGGGAGTGCATCTTAAGTTGGGCTCCTAATCGCCTGTGAGAAATGGTGAGCCCTACCGTACAAGAAATCCACAAAGGATGCTGGGATGTATTAACTATGGTAACATTTTGAAAACAAGAATTGGTAAACACAGAAACTGTATACTGGGAATAATTGTGATATTCAGATTCTGAAACCCAAACTCACACTTGTCACTTCTCATGCAATCTCCTTAAAACCCAGTTGTAATTAGATATCTTTTGGGGTGGGTGTGGTCAAGATAGGAAGCAGCTTTGGATTTCTCTTGGGGCTGAGGCTGTGGAGGGTTCTGGGAGCAGAAGTTGGAAGTCAACTGAAAGCTGAAGGAGAGAGCTGTTCCCTCCCTCTCAGGGAGAGTCATAGAGACGCCATATTTGAAGGAAGCAGAGTGGATATGTACATACATATCATAGAGCAAGTGCTCAGAGTCACAGACACAATAAAAATGGATTAAAACCAAGCAAGAGGGTGTCTTGAGTGCCTTAAGCAGCAGCTGCTCTCTGAGGCTCACTTGTATGGGCTGGCAGGTATATGATAATTAGGTGGATCAGACTGGCAGGTAGTAGGATGGACACTTGCCTGGAAATTCCTGCTGTAAAACTAGAGGCTTTCTGTGTCCTGGTTGATCCATAGTCTGACTGTCCTCTTTTAACTCTCCCCACTTCTTTTCACCTATCCACACCCACCAGCTGAGCTTGTGTTTTCAATATTCTCCATAAATATAGTTTCCTACATTCAAGTCTTTTATTTATATCCAACCTCAATTCCCAAGGACCAGCCTGAATGAAAAGTCCTTGTTTTCCCGGCAGGAAATAATCACCCCGCACCTCTAAATTCTTTTAAGACACCTCTCCCCCACCCCCACACATCTCTATTAGACTAAAATCTCCTGTACTAGTACATCCTTGTATGCAGCCCAGTTTTCCAGATATAGCCGATGCCTCTCAGTGCCTGAAGAACTAAGAAACCCAGTTATTTGCTAAATAAATCTGTACATAGTCTCTTGGAAGATGATTAACAAAATTAATCTAATTCCCTGGGGATGCTTGTATCAAGGAAACTCTCCCGTATATGAATGGTCACACCTGCTTTTTGAGATATAATTGACTTCCAAAACATGCACCTGTTCTCCAGTTTCCTTTTCGGTGAGTTCTGCTGCTCGAGGATTCAGTTCTTCCCTTGCTGTTTCCCACACCTTAGTCTTGGACTCAGTTTGCTGTATCTTGTAGGAGTCCTTCTGTACCCTGGGCATTAATGTGCTCTCCCATGGAATGTTTCTAAGTGAGCCCCAGGGGATCAGGCATCCAGTCCCCTGTGTCATGAGCCAGTATTTTTACAGCTATAACCATCACCACTCATGCTTCTTTTGTGTCATTTCAATCCTTGGGGTAAACGGCATGCCTAATATTTACTGTTTCATGCTGAATAGAGAAAAAAAGAATCATTCATTATGTAATATTGTTTCTCACAGAAATACTAATTTAAAGAAGGGCTAAGAAATCTGAGTTCTATGACCCTTTATACATTTAAAAACACTGTTTTGTCTAGCTAGTTTATCAGCAAAGGTGGGCGAGGAAATAGCACAATTTATGTCCTGTTCCTTTTAAATTGCATAGAATTCATTCTTAAATCAACATTTTCGGGTTAAACTGCAAATATTCTTTGTTCAGGAACTTCTGTTTTTATAGAATGACTTTGGTTCCAAACTATTGTGTGAAAATGATTCGATGAGATCAGTGCTTGCACCATGTCTGGTAGTTAATATTTGCTTAATGCTTTAATTAATCAACACTGGATTCTTTGCTGGTGTCCTGGGTTCTTCTCATCGAAGAGATTTTTTTTTTTTAGACTCATACTAGCGCTTTGAAGATAAAAGGCATGCCTTCTAAAGAATATTTTCAAAAGGAAAAGGCTCCAAGCCATCCTGCTCCCTCCCTACAATCCTCCTTCAAAATTTCCACCACTACCATTATCAACAACAAAAAATCCCCTCAAACCCCAAACTACTCTTGCAGTGAAATTGCAAGGGTGTTTTCCTTTAACATGAAACTGTTTCAAGATATCCAGATTGTGGTCTACTTGGTCTCCTCACCCGTACGCTAAACCTAGAAGCAAATAGGCTTGCCTAGAGAAGAGTCTGTGGCATCCCCCCACCTCCAGTCTTTCCTTTCTTGGAATATTTCTGGAAAAGTTACAGTAGCTTCAAGAGCCAATCTAGGAGAGGAAAATAGGCTCAATGTCTTGCTTAGTTTGGCTCACTCTAGAACTGACATGAACTGGAGTAGTTCTGAATCATGTCTCTCATGGGCATAGACCACATCTAAGGGCCACAATAGGATGAATCCCTGGGACCTTCCCTGAGCCTGGAGTAAAACTGTAAGCAGGATGTGATCTAGGGCGTGGACAGAAGGGATAAACAGGGGCCAGCCCCGTGGTGTAGTGGTTAATTTCGCACACTCCACTTCGGTGGCCTGGGGTTCACTGTTTCAGATCCTGGGTGCAGAGCTACACGCCACTCATCAGGCCATGCTGTGGCAGCATCCCACATAGAAAGTGGAGGAAGATTGGCACAGATGTTAGCTCAGGGCCAATCTTCCTCACCAAACAAAAAAGAAGGGATAAGCAAGTCCATACTAGACTGGGTGCCTTTGCAAATTTCCCAAGAAGGGAACAACTCTACTCCTTTGTCTTTTTTTTTTCTTTTTGGTCACATGCAGAGTCGTAGGCAAGCCAAGGTGGGAATGTGGCTTTTCATTAGGGACCTCTCAGCAATGCTCCCTGGAATTCATAGCAGGGTCATCTGTGCCTGGGCTGCCATCCTTCAGGTTCTGGTGACCGTGAGATTCAGTGGGTAGCAAAAGCTTAACTTGACATAGAAAGTGCTCTTCTAAATCATAGCAACTTGGCAATTGCATGAACTCATACTAATTACGTTTCTGTCACTCAACTGCGGTAGATCTTTTGTATAAAATAGCTCCAGGGTATTATTTTTGCTCGCTTATGTAAGCTCTGCTCATTAAATAAAGTACTCGAAGTTAAGTTTCCTTTTAATTTTGTTTTCTAAGATCATCATAATAAGAGAGAGACTGGACTGTAGTGAGCCCTTTTTCTAGAATAGTAATGGCAACTTGATGTAAGGTCCATTTTTAATAATGCAGAAAGAAGTCAGTGGGCCTTATCACTACTTTACACTTTGCTTTTCAAATTCTCCAGCATTAGCCCAAAATGCCACAGGAACAGTTCATATGGTGCCTCCTAAGTAGTCATTATCAGAGTCTGGATTCTTTAAGTGGAAGAAGTATTAGACTTATAATCAAAGGACGAACTTTATCTGTGTCACTTAGTAGCTGCATAAGTCTCTCCATTTCTCTGATCATCCCTTTATATTTGAAAATGGGTATAATAATTTTTATGTTACAGGGTTATTATGAGATTAAATGATTCCTTTATATGTGTTGATTCCTTTATATCTGTCCAGAGTGCTTTGTAGATTGGCAAATTATACACATCTTTGTTGATGTTGTTATTACTATTGTTATTGTTATTAATGTCAAACTGCTTTAGATAGGGATATTTTAAATATGCCTTTCTATGTAAGCTAAGGGTTTTATGCTTTGGGATCTAGATGTTAAGGTTTTACAGGAAACTTTGAGTATTTCTCTTCATAAGAATAATGATAATGAGCAATATTGTGTAGGAGAATCTCATCCGAAAAATTCTGTGCTTTACTACTGACCCCGTGGAGCTAGCTGGTGATGTGTGGCCAATGGGATCAGGCACAGCTGCATGATGTCCAGATTTGTTTTGTTTGACCATGCTGAGCACATCCCAGTTTGACTGACCTCTACTGACTCTTTCTCAACTTGGGCAGTTGTGAGGACATTCCAATTCACATGCCATGATGGAGAATTCCAATTTGCTTTGTGACAATAGCTCTTGATGAAGGTTGTCACAATAGACTTAAAATCATTTAAAACAATTTCAGCTCTTTAAGTTGAATGTGTCAGGTCAGACAAGACCAATGGAGTTGCTACCTCCACTTATCTTTTCTCTTATCCTGAAAGACAATGGTTTTAAACTTTAGTATGTATGAATTTATAACATGGTTTCCATAATGGGAAACTAACCAAGTTTTAGTACTCCCCAGCACTGGATTTGAACATATGTAATTTTGATATTAGAATAAATATATTGAAATATATGGTATAGTTGGTATTTTACATTGTCAATACATCATTTTATCCATATATACATATCTATTTTATATAGAAATTAAATAAATCTTGAGCTGATATTTTCAGTGCCAAATAATGAAACATGTTTCTGGTGTGACCATATGAATGTATCTTCTGTACAAGTGTAAATAAAGAGTAATAAGATATTAATACAGAAATTGATAGTTGAGGCAAGTTAAAAGATTTCTTTTTACTCTGGAAAGTTGTATCAATTAGTATCATCAGAAGATAATTAGCACTTACTATGTGCTGAAACATTCTTGTAGATATATTATGAGTTAGAGAAAAGGGAGAAGGGAGAGAAACTTCTGAAAATTTAATATTGTTTTTTAGTTTTTAGGCACAAATTACCCTATATATGTCTTTCCAATAGCTCCATAGCCCTTATTTCATTTTATGTAATGCACAGAATGATATACCATCCTGAGTGAGTCTAACCTCATCCATTTTAACTCTCTTATTTCAGATTGAACCCCTTGGGCAAAACTAGTGGGAAGAATGTAGGTCTATTTTTGTGTAATAGTTGGATGGTGGTGATACTGTTTGATTCAGTTTCTATTTGTCTTCAGTGAAGAGTCATTTTAACAAAACACTCATCCTATTTGTGTTGTACCCTTTATCATGGTAGATCTAATTCACCATAATTTTTTTTTTCAGTGAGGAGTCTTTTTAAAAGTGTTAGACAAATGTCATAGCATTTGAAACAATATCAGAGTCTAGCCTCTGGCACATTTGAAGATTCAATGAAAACAGACGTGATATTTCTTCCTCTTTTAAACTAGCCATAATGAGTCCTTTATAGTATCTCCATTTCTGCTCCTTTCTCAGAAACATCATTATTAGGACATATCATGCTGCACTTTTTATATAGAACTAAAGCTGAACACCAGTCACATCCTGTAGGCTGCACAGTCTGTGTGGTGTCTGCTTATAACCACTAGTTTTCAAGTTAGAATCTTCTGACTGCTAATTATGTACCAGTTGTCTAAGGGTGACCTGAGTAGGATGTGACATGGTACCCAACTCCCAAAAATGTCTTAGATGATTGGAAAGTGAAGGAAAATGATCACAAAGGAAGCAATTAGAACTCAAGTGCTTGGCCAGGGTGGAGGAGGTCAAACCCAGGAAGAAAGGGCTGGATCTGGATCAGAGACTTGCAAGAATTACTGAATTTTCAGATGTTCCAACTGGAAGGTTCAATCTTCTTAGAGTAGAGATGCAGAAACTGAAATCACTCATCTGGCATTAAACAGCTACCTTGAACAGAGCAACGATTAACATCATGTTGCCGAGTTAGGGTCCAGGGAGTTGAAGGAGGTAAGACTTCAGTTGGTTTCAGAAGGATGGATTAGTAGAGAGCAAAGCATAGATGAATGCATGTCCATGACTGACTAAGGGCAGGGGGATACGACTGAGCACTTTCTGTATAGTTGAGAAAATTGAACTGGTGTGGTGAAGAGGGTGTACACAAAGGAATGTTACTATGAAATAAGTTTGGATAGACTTGAGGGGTGGAATTATGGGGGGAACCTTGAAAGTGAATGTATTCACTTGATGAAATGGAAAATAGAGAATTATTATAGACTTTCATGTGTGGGAGAAATAAAAGGAAGCTTGTTAAGAAAATTAGTCCAAATGCTATACTTGAAATGTTTGGAGGGCACAAGACTAGAGCCTGGAGACTAGCCAAGGAATTGCCTCTGTAATTCAGTTAGGGGCCTAGACTCAGGGGAGGGGGTGGCACTGGGGACTGAGGTGAAAGGACAAATCAGAGACCTTTTGAAACAAGCAGTGATGGGATTTTAGAGAAATGGAATATGGAAGATAAAGTAGAGGAAAGGGTCAAAGATAACTCATAGTGTCCTAATTCAGGATGCTATAGATGGGATATTGAGAAAGGAGAACCATTTTAGGAATTGGTGAGCAAGTAAAACCTTGCATCTAGCACTGTGGTTATGCACGGAGGAATTTCTCCAGTAACAGTGCTGAAAATGCTGAGTGACATCAGAAACCTGCATTCCCCAGTGGCCTCTGGAGGCCTGAGTTCAGAACTCCCACAATATCACACTTCTGCCACATTCTGTTGGTCAAAGCAAGTGACAAGGCTGGCCTATAATCCAGAGGGAAGAAATAGATTCCACCTGTTGAGGAGAGGGGACGATGCCAAAACTGCCTTGCATAAGGGCATACATGCGAGAGTGGGAATAATTCGTGACAATTTCTTTTTGCAATATATCACAAAACATGATCAGATTTTTATTATAAAATCTTTACGAGTACAGCATGAAAATGCCTTTGGTGATCAGGAAGAAAATTTAGACTGGAAACATGGGGACTAATTACAATGTTATTTTGGTAAAACTAGACAATAGTTGGGAGTGAATTAATGAAAGCAATGGCAAAGGGGATTCAAAAATGTGAACAGATTCAAATAAATACTAAGATGGCGAAACTTGGAAATGAATTTGTCGTGGAGAAGAGTCAAGGATGACTACCAAGTTCGTTGTTTGGACAAGTGGGGAGGAAAGTCGTGACAGTCATCGCAACAGGAAATACTGCCTGAGGAGCAGGCTGGGATGGGAAGGTGAGGACAGCTGTTCAAGTCATGTTGAGTCTGAGAGACCTGTAGGACATCCAAGAAAAAGGCAAAGGTCTCACCTGAGGATGAGAGGGGAGGTGATAGGGTTTTAAGGAAACTGGTGAAATAGCTGTCATTGGGAATAGAGGGGACAGAGGACTGGGAAATATGGGATTATGAACAGTGTTGAGCATTGGGCAGAGAATGGAAATCATGAATGTGGATGGCTTAAGGCTACCGGGTTGGGCAATGTTTTCCAGAAATGCTCAGCCAATCCTGTTTAGGCATAGAGAATGCCATGGATCAATCCTGACATTTAGTAGGTGCTTGCGAAAATGTCTTTGCTTAACATAAGGAAAAGAAGTGTAGGTGGAGATTTCTGAAGATCAAAATAAGATATCTTAAAGGCAACGGACAGGAACAGCTACGTAATTTGCTGGACACAGTGCAAAATGAAAATGCTTGAGCCTTTGTTAAAAAACTAAGTTCAAGATGGCGACGAGATCATTAAGCTAATTGGGAGCCTTCTGAGGGTGCAGCCCTGTGTGACTGCACATGTCACACGCTCATGAAGCTGGCTTGGCAATGGGGAAACTCCCGAGACGGAGGAGAGTACAATCGCTGAGTGAAGATTTGGATATTTCTCTTCGAACGTCTTTTTCCTTCCTCTTCTTTTTTTTTCGTCAAACATATAAATAACTAAGGTAATAAAAGTGATGGATGCTAGGGAAGTGGTGGGCATGGAAGGAATCTGGTGGCATGATACATTTAAGGACCGACCCTCACTATTCATCTGTGCCTTTTTAAATGGAAAAGCTGATCTCTCTGGCCCCAAGTCCTATATCACAGTGTCAGCTCCATGCATGACAGCGTGGTGAGTCCTCAAGCAATATTAACGTGAAGGTTATTATCTTAAGCACAGTTTCCCTGAAACCTTCTGTTTTCTTACAAACATATGAAGCTTTCCTCTTCATCCTTTTTCTTCTCTTTGAATCTATCTGAATACTGGCTTCTCTGCGCTGTGGAAAGAGAGGCCACTCTCTAACTTATTGAAGAGTCAAGGGAACAAGAAACAAATTTTGAAATCCAAGTTGAGTTAGGTGTGCTGGCCCCAATGAGTCATATCTCTGCAGCACAATTTCTAGTGCAGGGACATAAATTCCCAGCCCTATTTCCATTAATTTCAAAGAGTCTGCACTCGAGGGGCTGTGGGGTTACAGGGGAATCAGGCTTGCCATGCTAATTTGAAAGGCAAATGTGAAATTATACTCAGACTTTAGATTTTTTATAGCTAGAATGAATTTAGAGGTAAGTGATTGTGAATTATAATCTGTTCGTTTTATAAATGAGAAATCTGAGACCCAGAGCTGTGATTTGCTCCGGATCAGTCAGCTGGATGGGGACAATTTCTGAGACTCCAGAGGACCACTCCCATAGCATCCGAAGATGCTGTTATCTTCCATCCTAAACCACAACCGACTAAACAAAAAACAGCCCTTGCCTAGTTCTTTCTACTACGGTATCTCCAACACAGATGTAATTTATGCAAGGAAGCTCATTAAGATCAGAAGAAAAGCTTATAATTTTAGCAATGGAAAATGGCTAAGATCTTACCAGGATCGAGTTTCTTTCCAATTTATTTTGGAAGGATAGTTGTGAAAATTAAGAATATAAAGCCTTTTTGTTTTTTCCTAATAGCAAAATATAGTATCCCTTTATTTGGAAGAGGGAAGGATAAAAGAGAAAATCAGTCATCTCCTCAAGTGGAATTTGTTTTAGGTAAAGCTGAGCACAGAGTGAATTTCTGCATATAAAGTCACATATTTTTCAATGGCTGTCAGTATAAAATTGCATTACTTCTTTGTGAATTTAAGGGAAAGGAGGTCACATGCAATAATGAGGCAATTATTTAAAAATTATACATTTAAGGGGCTGGCCGGTGGCGTAGTGGTTAAGTTTATGCACTCCACTTTTGTGGCCTGGGGTTCGAAGGTTCAGATCCTGGCCGTGGACCTACACGCACCACTCATCAAGACATGCTGTGGTGGCATCCCAAATACAAAATAGAGGAAGATGGGCGCAGATGTTAGCTCAGGGCCAATCTTTCTCAGCAAAAAAAGAGGAAGATTGGCAACGGATGTTAGCTCATGGCCAACCTCCCTCACACACACACAAAATATATACATTTAAAAACGACAATCTTGAGAATAAATATTAGAAATACTAGGTTTATTTGGACTAAATAAAATATGTCCAGGGGTGTGTTTATCTGTAGGATGAATCTCTTTACTGCCTAGGAAAGTTTTGTGTTTCAGGATAACTTTTTAACATTTGAAATATATGTATTTTTAAAATAAACTTTTAATTTTAGACAGTTTTAGTTTTACAGAAAAATTGCAAAGGTGGTACAGAGTTCCCATTTGCTCCACACTACGTTCCCCCATTTGTAACATCCTACATTATATGTTACATTAATGAACCTATAATTATGCATTATTGTTAACTAAACTCCATATATTATTCAGATTGTCTTAGTTTTCCCTAATGTTCCATAGTCCTGTCCAGGATAGCACGTTACTTGTAGCTGTGATGTCTCCTTAGGCTCCTCTTGGCAGTGGCACTTTCTTAGACTGTACTTGTTTTTGATGACCTTGATAGTTTTGAGGAGCACTGGACAGATACTTTGTAGAAGTTTCCTTACTGAGATTTGTCTGATGTTAGACTGGGGATATGTGCTTTGGGGAGGAAAAGTGCCGTTCTCATCACATTGTCTCAAGGGTACATATCACCAACACTACTTAGCATCATTGATCTTAATCTTGATCAGTTGGCTGAGGTGGTATTTGTCAGATTTCTCCCTCACCCGTTTCCATACACTAGTCTTGAAGGAAGTCACTATGTGCAGACCTCACTTAAGGAATGGGAGTTATGTTCCATCTCCTTGAGGGCGGAGTATCTGTGTAAATTATTTAGAATTCCTCTGCATGGAAGATTGTCTATTCTTTCTCAATTATTGATTTATTCAATAACATATTTGTGTCAGTATGGACTCATGAATATATATTTTATATTTTTGGGTATAATCCCATACTACTTGATTTATTTTGTTGCTCCAAGTCTTTTAGCTTTGGCCTTTGGGAACTCTTTTGGTTGAATTTGTGTATATTTTACGTGATAGTTTTCAAACAAGTATGATACACTTTTAAAAGTCACCAGGATATATCTTATATTTATTTTATTTTATTTTTTTGTGAGGAAGATCAGCCCTGAGCTAACATCCATGCTAGTCCTCCTCTTTTTGCTGAGGAAGACTGGCTCTGAGCTAACATCTATTGCCAATCCTCCTCCTTTTTTTTTCCCCCAAATCCCCAGTAGATAGTTGTATGTCATAGTTGCACATCCTTCTAGTTGCTGTATGTGGGACGCGGCCTCAGCATGGCCAGAGAAGCAGTGCGTCAGTGCGCGCCTGGGATCCGAACCCCGGGCTGCCAGTAGCGGAGCTCGAGCACTTAACCGCTAAGCCACGGGGCCGGCCCATATCTTATATTTAGAGTAAGTCTATTACGTTGAAACAAAATAGAGGTCAGTAAAATTTTCAAATGGGCCATTTCTGTGCTTGCATCAAATTTTCAAATTTGCATGGCACCAAATAAAGTCTATGTTTAATATTCAGTCATGCAACAAATGTTTATTGGGTATTTGTTACTTCCAGGCACTGTGCTAGGGGCTGTGGGAGGTTTGAGGATGACTAACACACAGGCTCCAGCCTCCATCGGCTTACAATCCAGTAGGTTAATTATGTCAGTATCCATATAACTACAGTACAGAAATTTAGGAATCATAAGAGAGATGCAATAAAGGACTTTGGCAGTTCGCAAAAGGTAGAGCATACTTTTAGTCCTGAGATGTTTGAAAGGATCCTGAACTTTTTAGTGTAAGAGATGGACCTCTGAAGGAGGGAAAGGATTCAGATGTGATGAGATGGAGAGGACGGCATGACCTGTGCATGGAACACAGTGAGCAGGACTCGGCGGCTGGAAAATAAAGGCCACTATGGGGACAGTGAAATAGTTCAGTTTGACTGGAACTGCTCATTTCTTTCAGTGCAGATTTATAGATAGTGTATTTAGTTTAAGTGGGTGGCTACACTTCTTTTATAGATGGAGTGCAATTTTAACTTATGACTTTTTTTGTGTGTGTGTGAGGAAGATCAGCCCTGAGCTAACATCCATGCCAATCCTCCTCTTTTTTTGCTGAGGAAGACTGGCCCTGGGCTAACATCCGTGCCCATCTTCCTCCACTTTATATGGGACGCTGCCACAGCATGGCCTGACAAGCCGTGCGTCGGTGCGCGAGGGATCCAAACCCCAGGCCGCCGCAGTGGAGCGTGCGCACTTAACCATTATGCCACGGGGCCAGCCCCAGCTTATGACTTTTTTTTAAAAGGGAAATGTTATTCTGACTTTAAGATGTGTTAATAAGAATATTGACGTCACTCTTGGTGCTCCACTCAGTTTCTTGTTTTGTTAATATCCTCTTTGTGAATCCCAGAGTTGTTGAAATTTGGCAGTGTAAATTTTTATTCCTGTCTTGTTTGCAGCAGGACACTTTTAGACCTAGTCTTAACTTTGGTTTTCTTATGCAAAAGATTTAAAAATGTGTCATTATGGTGATTCTGAGAAATTATTTTCTGAGAAATTATTTTCAGTATGAAGGTGGTTAGGGACAGAAGCTAACAAGGAGGTTGGCATAAGAAAAATAAAAGATTTGCCTTCTCTTTTCTGGTTTTTAAAACAAAAGTCTTACTTTTTTAAAGTCAAGTTTGTTGAGTTATAACTTCTAGGCAGTAAAATTCACGCTTTTTGGGTATGAAATTCAATGAGTTTTTACAATGCATGTAGTCATGTAACCACAGTTGAGTGATACGGTACATTTGGATCACTCTAGAAAGTTTTCTGGTTCGTTTTTGTAGTCAGTCCCTTTTCCCGTCGTTAGCCCCTGGCAACCACTGATCTGATTTCTGTTTGCTTTTTCCAAAACAAAATAAATAGAATATACATGGAATCATACAGTATGTAGTCTTTTGTATTTGACTTCTCTTACTTAGTCTAATGCTTTGAGCTTCATCCTTGTTGATGCGTGTATCAGCAGTTTATTCCTTTAAATAGCAGAAGTATTCCATTTTATTTGTTAATCCATTCACCAGTTGATGGACATTTGGGTTGTTTCCAGCTTTTGGCAGTTGTGAAAAGCTGCTATAAACACTCATGTGCAGGCCTTTGCGTGGACATATGTTTTCTTTCATCCGTGGTAAATGCCTAGGGGTGAGATTGCTGTGTTGCATGATTATTGTTTGTTTAACTTGGTAAGAAAATGCCAAGCTGTTTTCCACAGTGGCAGGACCCTTTTGTATTCTCACCAGCAGTGTATGAGAGTTTCAGTTCCTCCACATTCTCACCAATACTGGGGATGGTCAGTCTTTTTAATTTCTGCCCTTCTAATACGTGTGTAGTGGTATCTCATTGTAGTTTTACTTTGCATTTCCCTAATAAGTTAATGATATTAAACATCTTTTCATTTGCTTATTGACCATCTATATCTCTTGTTTACAAAGTGATTGTCAAATCTTTTGTCGCCTCTTTTTTTTTTCTTTGTGAGGAAGATCAGCCCTGACCTAACATCCGATGCCAATCCTTCTCTTTTTGCTGGGGAAGATTGGCCCTGGGCTAACATCCGTGCCCATCTTCCTCCACTTTATATGGGACGCCGCCACAGCATGGCTTGACAAGCTATGCTTGGGTCTGTGCCCAGGATCCAAACCCGCGAACCCTAGCCACCCAAAGCAGGGTGTGCGAACTTAAATGCTATGCCACTGGGCCAGCCCCTTGTTTTTTTTCTTTTTTTTAATTGGGCTGTTTATCTTCTTATTAACTAGATTGTAAGAGTTCTTCATATAGTCTAGATACAAGCTCTTTATCACGTATGTGTTTTGCAATTTTCTCTTCCCAGTCTGTGGCTTGTCTTTTTATTCTTTTAACAGTGTCTTTCAAAGAGCAAAAGTTTTTGATTTGATGAAGTCCAATTTATATTTTTTCTTTTACGGTCCACACTTTTTGTGTCTTATCTGAGAATTCCTTGCCCAACCCAAGGAGATCACAAAGATTTTCTCCTATATTTTCTTTTAGAAGTTTTATTTGTAAGTTTAGGATTTACATTTAGTTTTTTGTGATCCATTTTGAGTTAGTTTTGTTTGATATGGTGCAAAGTTATGGTTTTATTTTTGAAATGTTTTTTGAATTCCTAGGTTTCATATTCAAAATAAAAATCAAAAATATATACCTGAATTTTTTAATTTTCTTGTATACAATAGCCTGCTCCATTCTGTTAATGCATATAATAGAATTTGACTGTAATATAATGACTAGGAGACAAAGCTCCCTGAGAGATAAATGTCTCTCTTTCCCTGTCTCCTGTCTCCTGTATTCTTTTTTTCCCACTGTAATCAACATCAATGGGATTTTCTTTGTAATGTTGTTTCTATTTGCATTTTCAGTCTTTTTCAAAAGACTGGAAGGCTCTGGAGAGAGTCTTGTGAGAGGGATGAAAATAGGTAGATGGAAGGATAGTAAGGGTTATGTGGAAAACTAAAGGAAATAGAGATGATTAACACAAAGGAGTAAGCGGGTAGGTAAGGAAGTGAAGCTTATACTTCAAGAAGTCTGGCTTGGATATGCAGGACAAGTTAGGAAGGATGAATGTCTGGTGGCAGAGCTAGCAATTGAGGCAGGGGGTGGGTAGTGTTGTTGTCATATTCTACAGATGGAAGAAAAGAAGGATTGGATTGGGATGGGGAGGGACTCAAGAGAACAAAGTAACCATCTGAGAGAAGGTGCAAAGGATGAGATAACTAAATGATGGGGGTAAGGAGGATGTAGAGGAAAAAAAGCAGACGTTAAAGATAAATTCCAGCATTTCAAGTCTTGCGGACAGGAAAATTGTGTGTCTCGTGGCAGAAATGGGAGAGTTTGGGGGTGAAAATCCAGTTTAAGATGATGAAGATATTGGTGTTTTAAACTATGTTCTTTTGCAAAAGCTAGCAATTGACCCTATCTAAGTTGGTCTTTGGAAATGTAATCTGGGTTTGGGTTAGAGTCATGAGGATTATTACAGAAGTGAAAATGGAAAATATAAGATCAGTTTCTCTGAGGACCGGAAAAGTGGAAGAAGAAAAGTAAGATGAAGATTGAACTTTTGGAGGTGCGTATAGTTAAAAATTAAAGGGCAGATAAGGAACAACTGAGGGAAACAGACAAAGAGTGTTCAGAGAACTCGCAGAGGGGACAGAACAGACAGAAGGTAAACAGATGGAGATGCTTCAGGAAGTACTTAAATATATAGGGGAGAAATCAAGCAGAACAAAGATCCACAAAAGACAATTATATTTGTTAAGAAGAATGACTTTGGTGACCTCGAAGAACAGTGGGGAAAAAGGAAAAATAATACAGGAGAAAGGAAACAAGGACACCAGCTCTTAGCTGTGTTTCCCAGCTTGTGTGTTCTGATAGCTATTAATAAACGCTACAAGATTAAATATTCTATTTACAAAGGTTTAACAAAGTTAAGAACATTTCTTTACTGAAAAAGTTCGAAATGTTTCCTTTTTCACAATACTTCCCGCCCTTCAACATGCTAATATGAATTACTGAGCTCTAAAGAAAAGAACTGTAATATGCAGCTTTTCTTGGTTACTGGGCTTTGCGGCGCTCTCTGTCTCTTCCCTTCCAGGGAAGGAAGACAGAAAAGAAACAAGTCAGTAAACTTTATAGTATACATTAAGTGTGATGTGGTAAGTATTATGGAAAAAGCAAAGTAAAGAAAGGGGTTAAATGTGTTAAGAGGTCAATTTTAAGGGTGGTCAGGGAAAGATGACATACTAAAGATCAGAAGGAGGTGAAGAAGCAAACCATGCTTCCACTCTGGGCGAATCACATTCCGGGGCAAAGCTGCAGAGGCTAGAGCAGCCTAGCATGTTTGCAGAACAAGGACAGTAAGGCTGGAAGGGGACAGTCGTAGAAGATGTGGTCAGAGGTGTGTGTCTGAGATGGTTCCTGGCAGTACTTTGACAGTGTGCAGTTTCTGGGACCGGGGTATATTGGCTTGGAGTGGTCTAGGGTGGGTTTCCAGTTTTGTGTTGCTCATCAGTTTCGGCAGCTCAGCATCTGTTGTCGCTCCTTCTCATTGCTTCAGCCAGTGGTTCGTTGCCACAGGAGGAGCCCTGGTCAGAATGCTTCCTGCTCTGACCCGTTCTGGAAGAGCGGAGCGTGATTTTGTGTGGCTTTGGAGAAACAAGTAGAAGCGAAGTGGAGCATGCCACAGTTTGGCTAAGAATGTCTGAAAGAGGAGAGAATTGTTGAGGCACATACAGGAATCTGGGAGCAATAAAGGAAGACTGCGAGGATCTTTGGGGATGGGAAGCAGAGGGAGAGGAGACAGAAAAAACAATCATCCCCTGTATTTATCGGTTTCACACCAAACATGGATTTGTTAGAGATCTTTCTGCCTGGTATTTTCTCAAAATTAGAGAGCCCTGGTGACATATAGTTGTTCTTCATTTGAAACTCTCCTCATATCTGTATTTTAAGAAACAGTCTATGATCTTTAATAACGAAGGATCATTCCCCGTTTTATGCCTGGAAAATCAATGTCCTCTAAGTGAGTCTTAATTTTTTTTTAATAGCATATAAAACATTCAAATCCTTAAAATTAATTGTTAATTAGTAAACTTTATTTTTTAGAGCAGACTTAGGTTCACAGCAAAATTGAGCAGAAAGTACAGAGTTCCCATATAACCTCTGTCTCCACAACCTACAACCTCCCCTACTATTAACATTCCAGAGCGGCACATTTGTTACAATTGATGTAGAATTTGTTTTTAAATAGAATGAAATGAGAAGTGAAAAATCAGTATCTTTTTGAGGTAGGAGTGATTCGGAATGCACTTATTCAAACTTAGTATTTTTTTTAAAAGCGTGGTTTCTTTATCTCTTTCATCTAAAACTTAGTAGTAATTTTTTTTTTTTTTAAGATTTCTTTATTTATTTTCCCCTCAAAGCCCCAGTAGATAGTTGTATGTCATAGCTGCACATTCTTCTAGTTGGTGTATGTGGGACGCGGCCTCAGCATGGCCGGAGAAGCGGTGCGTCGGTGCGCGCCCGGGATCCGAACCCCGGGCCGCCAGCAGCGGAGCGCACGCACTTAACCGCTAAGCCACGGGGCCGGCCCCTTAGTAGTAATTTTTAAGTAAATATGTCTTAAACTGTAAGTTATTTCTACATGAAATATTACTTTTGAGGTCAGGTATGAGGTCTACTGTAATGTTAGCTAGTTTACAGATGATTAAGTTTAGCAAAGGTTTCACACGGTTCTGAGATGGAGGGGATTCCAGGTTCCCACTTATTTGGATGGACCTGCCGGGAGATTCTGCTGGAGCAAAGAATTATTATAGCAATTGGTTAGTCTGAGGCTGCTTCAGTCAGGTACATCATGAATAAATACACTAAAATTTTATTATAAATATAAATAAAGCATGGTTGGAGTTCTTATCCAGATAACTTTGGGAGGAAGTATATGTGTGTGAGAAACATTTCACAATGTATTAAAATTGGGTGCTTAATTTAGCCCAATAAACCCAGAGACATTTTCTCGCTTTGGTTATTTGTCTTTGTAATCCATCTGATAAAAAGATTTTTATTCATATTTTAAGGTCTGATTTCTATAATCATTGAATTTTTAACATGGAAAAAAATGAAAGAGGACAGAAGGAGGGGTGAGAAGAGGTTCAATTTGCAGCCACAATGAGACAAAGCAAAGTGGACGTTTGTCCATTTCTCATTAATTTAATCAGCATGTTCATTTCAAAAATCTCGACTAATTATCCATATATGTGAGATGCTGTGTTTGGGGCTGGACACGTGAAGATGTCACAATCTCTGCCCTCAAGGAAGTGGAGTGCGAATAGATGCCTCAACTTCAAACCTCTCCCCTACCCTTTCCGCCCCTCCCTGTCTTTCTTTTCTCTTCCCCTCTGTGACTGTAGAAGTAATAATAGGAATCAAATCTTAAACAATTTATATGCAGTGTAGGCTGTTTTTTCCCCAGCCTGATGTAACTGTTGCAAGTGATTCCATGTAATAAAAATGATTGTTAGAAAGATGGTGGTTGGTATTTTTTAGAAGCTCTTTGATGTTATTCAGTCTACTTCTTTTCCCTAGGCTGTAATTTGTCATCATGCTCTCCTATATCATAGAAAAACTTTGGGCTTTTAAGGTCTTTACTTACGAAGTACCTTTCATGAGCCAACTCAGTTTCTTGACCTTGATTCCTTCGATCTATATCTTAGGTAGTTTAAAATCCTTTCCCTTCAATTAAGTACTTGAGTCTGATAATCATTCCTGTTCGGCTTTTTTCACCATTTTCAAATTTGTCCACTTCTCCTGGGAACTGAAGCTTGCAGGTGATGTGCCATTAGTCTTGTTTCTCTTTGTGACATCTTTTCTGCAATTCCAAGTCATTCTGATTACTCTGGTCACCATTTTGCCTTATAAACATGATGATCTTATTTAGCACTCTTAACATATACATTCCTTTTGGTAGGTCTTCCTTCCACCAAATTTTTCCGTTTCATGAAGTAAATCATTGATTCCAAGTACTTTATCCAGAAAATATCCTCAGCATTTTGTTGAATGACATTTTATTTTCTACCAATATTAATAATGCCACCCTTGACTCCTTTTGACAGTTTTTCTTATACCCTCCATATTTAGAAACCAAATAATTATCAGTGGCTAAGTAAATGTTAGCTAATGCTTTTTAACACATTAAGATGCATATCCTTTGGATTTGGAGATTTTTACATTAACTTTAAAGTAGGGAGTTATTTTGGGATGCATTACCAAAACCTCCTACGCATTATCTTTCCTTAATGTTCAGCTGTGTTAGTTTTATTTTAAATATGAGATTTAAGAAGGAGCTTCAATTTGAGAGAAGGCTTGACAATTTTAAAACATCCAATTGAGAAAGATATAAGATTATAATAATATCTTATATTTGCATTTGTGTATATTCACATTAATTTTTTCATCTTTTATCTTGAAGTGTATTATTATCTCTGCATTATAATCCTGAGAAACCTCAAGTCCAGAGAAGCATAGCATCGAGTGCAGAGTGCAGAGTAAGCCTCAGCAGTGAGAAGATGGGGAAGGAGGGCTAGGCTTACCTAATCGTTGTTATCCGCCTGGCCCTGGTAAAACCTTGCTGGAACAACTGATTCATCCATTAAATAATCACTGAGACCTCTTCTGTAGATCCTGTAGGCTCATTGAGAGTTGGGTTGCCTATCTTGTTCATCGTTATATTGCAGATATAATGGTACAGTGACTGAATATATAATAGGACCCTCTGACATATCTATTGAATGAATCAATCAATAGAGGGCAGAAACTGATTGGAGGGAAGAAGATAGGAGGGCTGGCAGGTGTCCCGGTCTCTGAGCATTTTGCATATCCACCCCTCCTGATAGTAGAACAATAAACTAACTTATTGTTATAAATCTGTTAATCTAACTAGGGTAGCAAACTTTTTGTGTAAAGGTCAGAAGTAAATATTTTAGGCTTTGCAGACCACAAATAGTTGCTGTCACTTCTATTTTTTAATAACAGTTTTAAAATGTAAAAACCATTCTTATCCTGCAGGCAATACAAAAATAGGCCTAGGCTGGATTTAACCTGTGGGCTGTTAGTTTCTCTGCTATAGAACAAAATTGTTAGAAAATTATCCAGAAAGTACGTTACACTATCTGTTTCACATGAGGCTGTATTATAATCAGGTCCTTCGAGGCGTAATGAAAGTCATTTGTGGATGGTCCAAAACTTTGTTACAGGGGTTCATAGTAATAGGGCTCCACCTTTTTTCAAAAAAATTTATAACTTTATTAAGATATAATTTATAATCTTCTTACTCAGATTTTAGTATTGGGTTATACTGGCCTTGTAAAATGAGTTGAGCAGTGTCTCTTACTCTTCTGTTTTTTGGAGAAGTTTGTGTAAGGTTGGTGTTATTTTTTCCTTGACTGTTTCTTAGTATTTACCGGTAAAACCACCTGGGCTTGGAGTTCTCTTTGGGGAACAATTTTCTTTTAATTTTTATTGATGTCATAATAGTTTATAACATTGTGAAATTTTAGTTGTACATTATTGTTTGTCAGTCATTGTATACATACATTCTTTCCCCCCTTGTGCCCACCCCCCAACCTCTTTGCACCTGGTAACCATGAGTGAAATCATGAGGTGTTTGTCTTTCTCTCTCTGGCTTATTTTGCTTAACATAATACCCTCCAGGTCTATGCTTGTTGTTGCAAATGGGACGATTTTGTCTTTTTTATGGCTGAGTAGTATTCCACTGTATATATATACCACATCTTCTTTATCCAGTCATCAGTCAAGGGACATTTGGGTTGTTTCCACTTCTTTGCTATAGTGAATAATGCTGCAATGAACATAGGGGTGCATAAGCCTCTTTGGATTGTTGATTTCAGGCTCATTGGATAGACACCCAGTAGTGGGATAGCTGGATCATAAGGTATTTCTATTTTTAATTTTTTGAGGAATCTCCATGCTGTTTTCCATAGTGGCGGCACCAGTTTGCATTCCCACCAGCAGTGAATTAGGGTTCCCGTTTCTCCACAACCTCTCCAACATTTGTTGTTTTTAGTGTAAGGTGATATCTTAGTGTTGTTTTGATTTGCATTTCCCTGAGGATTAGTGATGTTGAACATCTTTTCATGTGCCTATTGGCCATCTGTATATCTTCCTTGGAAAAGTGTCTGTTCATATCCTCTGCCCATTTTTTGATCTGGTTGTTTTTCTGTTGTTCAGGAGTACTTTATATATTATGGAGATTAACCCCTTGTCAGATATATGACTTGCAAATATTTTCTCCCAGCTGGTGGGTCGTCTTTTCATTTTGATCCTGGTTTCATTTGCCTTGTAGAGGCTCTTTAATCTGATGAAGTCCTACGTGTTTATTTTTTCTTTTGTTTCCCTTGTCCAAGTAGACGTGGAATTCGAAAGGATCCCTTTATGACTGATGTCAAATAGTGTACTGCCTATATTTTCTTCCAGGAGTTTTATAGTTTCAGGTCTCACCTTCAGGTCTTTGATCCATTTTGAGTTCATTTTTGTATATGGCAAAAGAAATTGGTCTACTTTCATTCTTTTGCATGTGGCTGTCCAGTTTTCCCAGCAACATTTATTGCAGAGACTTTCCTTTCTCCATTGCATGCTCTTAGCTCCTTTGTCAAAGATTAGCTGTCCATAGATGTGTGGTTTTATTTCTGGGCTTTCAATTCTGTTCCATTGATCTGTGTGTCTGTTTTTGTACCAGTACCATGCTGTTTTGGTTACTATAGCTTTGTAGCATATTTTGAAGTCAGGGATTGTGATGCCTCCAGCTTTATTCTTTTTTCTCAGGATAGCTGTAGCTATTCGGGGTCTTTTGTTGCCCCATATGAATCTTAGTATTCTTTGTTCTATTTCTGTGAAGAATGTCCTTGGGATTCTGATTGAGATTGCATTGAATCTGTAGATTGCTTTAGGTAGTATGGACATTTTAACTATGTTTATTCTTCCAATCCATGTGCATGGGATATTTTTCCATTTCTTTATGTCATCATCAACTTCTTTCAGTAATGTCTCATAGTTTTCATTGTATAGGTCTTTTACCTCCTTGGTTAAGTTTATTCCTAGATATTTTATTCTTTTTTTTGTGATTGTAAATTGGATTGTCTTTTTGAGTTCTCTTTCTGTTAGTTTGTTATTAGCATATAGGAATGCAACTGATTTTTGTACATTGTCTTTGTACCCTGCAACTTTGCTGTAGTTGTTGATTATTTCTAATAGTTTTCCAATGGATTCTTTAGGGTTTTCTATATATAAAATCATGTCGTCTGCAAACAGCAAGAGTTTCACTTCTTCATTGCCTATTTGGGGGGAACAATTTTTGATAAGGAATTCAATTTCTTTAATAGATACAAGGCTATTCAGTTTCTGTTTCTTCTTGTGTCTACTTTGCTGAGTTTTAACTTTCAAGAAATTTGTCCATTTCATCTAAGTTGTCAAGTTGGTTGGCATAAAATTGTTCTTAGTATTCTCTTACCTTTAATGTTTGTAAGATCGGTGTTGATAAATCTTCCCTTTTAGTACTTTCTGTTCTTTCTCCTTTCTTTTAGTCAGTGTAGCTGAAAATTTGTCAATTTTGTTGATCTTTACAAAGAACCAACTTTTGGATTTGTTAATTTTCTGTTTCCCTATTTTCCATTTCATTTATTTCTGCTTTTACCTTTGTTATTTCCTCCCTTCTACTTACTTTCAGTTTAGTTTGCTCTTATTTTTCTAGTTTCTTAAGGTAGAACTTTAGGTTATTGATTTTAGTGTTTTCTTTTTTCTAATACAAGCGTTTATATTTTCCTAAAAGCACTGCTTTTAGCACCATGAATTTTTGTATGTTGTGGTTTTTGTTGTAACTCAGTTAAGAATATTTTATGATCTCCCCTGTGATGTTGATCCATATATTATTTAGAAATGTGGTTAAATTTCCAGATATATGAGGTTTTTTAGGGATCTTAGTACTATTGATTTCTAAGTCAATTCATTTGTGGTCAGAGAATATAGTTTGTATGATTTTTATCCTTTTAAATTTCTTAAGACTTGTTTTAAATCCCAGTCTATGGTCTATCTTGGTAAATGCATATGTGCACTTGAAAAAAAGGGTATATTCTGCAGTTGTAGGATTAGTGTTCTATAAATGTCAATTAGATCCAGTTGGTTGATAGTGTTGTTCAGATCTTTTATGTCTTTGATGATTTTTTTTTGTCTGGTTGTTCTATCAGTTGCTGAGAGAAGAGTGTTAAGACCTCTAACTAGGATTTTGGAATGGTCTGATTCTCACTTTAATTCTGTTAATTTTTGTTTCATGTATTTTGAAACTCTATTATCAAGCACATTGTTATTTCCTGATGAGTTCTTATTTTATTATTATAAAACATCTCTCTTTATGTTAAGTAATACATTTTGTCTTGAAGTCTATTTTATCTGACGTAAATATAGGAAATCCAGCCTTCATTTAATTAATCTTTGCATATTATATCTTTTTCCATCTGTTTTCTTTCAACCTTTCTGTGTTTTTAATATTTAAAGTATGTCTCTTTTTGGAGTCTATAGTTGAGTCTTGCTTTTTATCCATTCTGTCAATCTCTGCCTTTTAACTGGAGAGTTTAGACCATTAGCATTTAACGTAATCTTAGATATTTTTTGGATATTTCTTTACTTTTTTTATCATTTTTTTCCTGTTTATTCTCCCTGCTTTTTGTTCCTTTGCTCCTCTTTTGGATTATTTGAATATGTTTTGGTATTTGATTTTAAATTATTTATTGTCTTTTGGCTATATCTCTGAATTTTTTTTTCAGTCTACTTAGAGTTACTATTCTACCACTTGAGGTAAAATACAGAAATCTTGCAGCCATATAGATCCCATCACTATGCCCTCTTGCTATCTTTTTATATCATGGTTGTCATATATATTATATCTTACATACATTGAAAGCCCATCGGAACAGACCATTTTAAAGAATTTAAGTGGGGAAACCCATAGTCTTTATATATTCCTAGGTATTTCCCATTTCTGATGTTTTTCTTTATTGTTGAAGAACCAAGTTTCCCTCTAAAATTTCTCTTTAGCCTGAATAGCTTTCTTTACATTTCTTGTACAGCAGGACTCAGGGCAAAACATTTTTTAGTTTTTCTTGATCTGAAAATGTCTCTATTTTGATTGGGATTGTGTTGAGTCTGTAGATTGGTTTGGGGAGTATTGCCTCTTAAAATTAAGTCTTCCAATCAAAGAACATGGATGTCTTTCCATTTATTTAGGTCTTCTTTAATTTCTTTCAACAATGCTTTTTAGTTTCCAGTCTATGTGTGTTTTCTTTTGTTAAATTTATTCTTAAATATTTTATTTTTTTGATCTATTACGAATGGAATTGTTTTCTTAATTTCATATATGAATTATTCATTTCTAGTGTATAGAAAAAAAATGATTGTTGTGTGTTGATGTTGTATCCTGCAACCTTGCCAAACTGATTAGCTGTAATAGATTTTTTTATAGAAAATAAATATATAGAATAGATTCCTTAGGGTTTCTAGAAAATGTCTGTATTTTGCCTTTATTCCTGAATGATATATTTGCTGGGTATGGAATTTTGGTTTTACAGCTTTTTTCTTTCTGCTCTTTAAAGATGTTGTTCTACTGTCTTCTGACCTCCATGGTTTCTGATGAGAATTCCATGATTATTTGAATATTTGTTCCCTGTATGTAGTATATCATTTTTCTCTAGATTATTTCAAGATTTTTTTCTTCATTTTTAGTTTTATGCAGCTTGATTTTGATGTATTCAAGCATAACATTCTTTTAATTTGTTCTGTTTGGGGTTCACTGAGTTTCATGTATCTGTAAGTCTATGTCTTTTACACATTTTGAAATGTCTTCAGTCATTGTTTCTTCAAATATTTTTTTCTGCCTCAATATCTTTCCCGTGTATTTCTCTAACTAAAAATGTTTTAGATTTTTTTACATTGCCTCAAGTGCCTCTGAGATTTTGTTTATGCTTTTTTTCATTCCATTTTCTCTCTGTTCTTCAGATTGGATAATTTCTGTTGATCTCTTTTCATGTACTCTGCCTTTTGCCTCTGCTATTATGTCCATCCAGTAATTTTTAAAAATTTTTCAGCTATTGTATTTTTCAGTTAAAAATATCCAGTTGGTTCTGTTTTACAGTTTTTATTTCTCTGCTGAGATATTTTTTTCATTCATTTCAAGTTTATTTTCCTTTTCTTCATGTAGCAGAATTATAGTAGCTATTTTAGTGTCTTTGATTTAATATCTAAGTCATCTCAGGATTGGCTTCTGCTGATTGTCTTTTCTCTTCAGACTGGGTTATATATTCCTACTTCTCCTCATGTCAAGTAATGATTGATAGTGCCCTAGACATTGTGAATGTTATGTTGTATAGACTTTGGGCTCTATTATAATCCTCTGAAGAATGTTGTTTTGGTTTCAGTAGACAAGCAACTTGATTACTTCTGTCTTGCTTTCTTTTGGCAGTGGATCAAGTCTCAGTTCAGCTCTCTAAGTGTTTGCTATGCTGCTTTGGGTCTGTCCCACCATGAGTGTTTTTTTGAGTAAGGCTGAGACCTGTGTGGTCTTACACAGAATTAGGGATTTCTTTCTCTGTCTCTTTACCCTGTGGGATGCCTCCCCCACTCTCTGGCCACAGGGGCCCTGTACTCTGTACCTCTAGCTAGAAAGGTGACAAAGTTTGTCTTCAGAGTTTGTAGGCATACACTGCAGAGCTGCTCTATGACTGGGGCCTATGCTCAGGGCAAAGTTGCAAAAGAAAAATGTAACTGGAAATGTAGTCTCCATGTTGATTGTTTTTCCACATTTTGGGGACTGCCCTCCCTAGTCCACCTGCCCTCGTTTATTTTCCAATGTCCTTAGGTCAGGTTATTGCTGTTGTTGCTTTTTCAGAGTTTGTAGGCATAATCAGTGTGGAGGGATGGAATGTAAAGAAATTACGTTGCCATGGCAGAACTGGAAATTATCCAGTATACTTTTATTAATAAAGAAGAAAGTTAACTTCTGTAAAGAACAAAACAGTGATAGGGTAGCATGAATACCAAGCATAGTTGTAGAAGTATTTAAATATCTTTTACCATCACAGGAGACAATGTTTTCATAATCAAATTGATTACTCTAGGCATTAGCACAGGATAGAATCTCAGAAATGTGGGCCTAGAAGGACATTAAATGTTATTAATCTAACCTCATCATTTTACATATCATGCCCCAAAGTGAAATAAATGGCCTAAATTAACTCAGTCTACTGTTCAGATTAACCATACAGTTGCCATTTATGCTATATATATCCACTAAGTGGATGTAATGAAGTCACAGCCTCTATTTCCTGAGTATGTATGTTGTTGCGTTTCCCCAACCCAGCAATCTAAAAATTAGACACAATTATATGAAAGAAGGAACCTAAACCAATCTGAGTATAAATATTTATTGCACTGAATTTAACCAGCTAGGTATATTTTAAATTCCAATTATTTTGGTTCAGGGGCAAAAATACAAGTTGGGATCTAATAGTTGTTATGCTGACTTTTTCCAGTGTTATAAGAAGTATGAAAAGGACTTAAACGAGTATTCCCTGTGCTTTTATAAGAATATTAGAATACTAACCAAATTTTTAGAAAACAATGAGTGGTACACTTAATCTAGAATTTGTAAAACTTGATGTTGGTTATAGTGGTGGAAGTAGCTGAATTGATTTCAACAAAAATCGAGTAAATAAATAACAATTTCTAAGAGTGGTGGCTGGTATGAAGGAATGAAGCAGGGTGTTCTGATAGAGAGGAGGAGCCTAAAGTACATCAGAGAAGGGGACAGAGAAAGGCCCCTTTGAACAGACTGTATTTTAAGTCAACATTAACCACTCTTTGAGGATTTGCAAGGAAAGGGAACAGCAATGGAAAAAGGACGCAAGGCAGAAACAACCTTGGTGTTTCAGAGAGACAGAACTAAGGCAGAGTGGATGGAGTGGAGTCAGGGATTGGGAAATCAGAGTTAGAGATGTAGTCACACATGAGTAATTGAGACCTCACTGGTTGTGATGTGGTCTTCAGATTTTTTTCATGGTCCTTTGCTCCAGCCAAACAGAACTTCTGCCTTTTATTTTATTTTATTTTATTTATTTATTTTTTTGTGAGGAAGAACAGCCCCGAGCTAACATCCATGCCAATCCTCCTCTTTTTGCCAAGGAAGACTGGCCCTGAGCTAACATCCATGCCCATCTTCCTCCACTTTATATGGGACACCGCCACAGCATGGCCTGACAGGTGGTGCCTCGGTGTGAGCCCAGGATCCGAACCCCCGGCTGCCAGCAGCGGAGCACGCGCAGTTAACTGCTACGCCACAGGGCCGGCCCTGCCTTTATTTTTTTAGTCATCTCTACTTCAACTGTTGTGCTCTTGCTCACATAGTTATCCCCACATGGACACTGTCTCATTTCCTCCTGTCCAACTCTTATCCTGTTTCTAAAAGTGAAGCTCAAATACAGTATCATTTATGCAGTCTTTCCTGACTGCTCTGATAGGATGTATTTTTTCTCTTTTTCATTCCTCCATCCCTTCATTCTTTAAAATTCTGTTGTTCATTGAGTACTCACTATGTATAGGCATTGTGCTAGGCACTAGGAATACAAAGATAAGTAAGATATTGCCCCTGCCCTTACAAAGCCCACTGTTTGGTGGATAAGATAGCCATATGAGCAGATAATTATGATTAAGTATGATGAATGCTATAACTGATGAAAAATGAAGTATGTTGGTTGGGGACACAGAAGAAGGAAAAACTGCTTGTACCTGAGTAGAGTTTCAAAGGACGAGTAGGAGTTTGCTGTGTGGGGAAGTTGAGGAAGGCCATTTCAGACCCCGTGTCTGAATATGCAAAGACAAGATATAAGTAGTCACTGTGAGTGTGAGTAATAGTGGAAGGTCCAGGATGATCACCAAACACTTGGACATTAAGTTGCAGGAGGTTGTACGGAGCCCTCCATGCCTTGCTAAGGAGTTTGGACTTTATGGACAACTGGGAAAAGAAATGTAGAACGGTACCTGGCAGCAGTTTGGAGGATCATCTTGGGTAGAGAGAGAAAGAAGATGGTAGATTATGTTGTTCTGTTGGAATGGTCCAAATGGATGATGATAAAGACCTGAATTTAGGCAATGACAGTGAACGAACAGGAGAGGCTGGATTTAAGGGACAGTTCTGCCTTAGAAACTACCAATGTTGGTGACCAGTGGAATGTGGAACATATGGGAAAAGGAGAGCTTTGGAAGGGCTGGCTTGGGTGAAAGTTGCCAGCGTTAATGAAATAGAAGATAGAGGAGGAGGAGCATGGTTAAAGAAGAGATAATTAGTTCCATTTTCAACAGATTATATTGAAAGTTCTTGCAGCACACCCAAGATACCTATTTTCCTTATTGAGTTTACAACTCAATTGGTTCTTGGAAGCTGCTGCTGTGTATCCTGGATGGTTACTATTCTATTTATAAGGATGACTTATCTCACTGGGTAGAATGTTGGCCATAAGAGAACAGAATCATCGGTTTCACTTTTCCATACGCTCCTTAGCAGTACACGCGTGATTGACCCTAACAGGTCCTCAAAAAATATATATTAAAGAAAAAATAAGTTGAATTGTAACATTGATGATTCCTTTTTACAAGTTGCTTAGCTATTCTTTTGGGCCTCCATGCACTAAGGGAACATTAGCTAAGCTCATTGGTTAAGTGCCAGCCTGGCTTTCTACGTGTGTCCACCCTCACCCTTGGGTTGGGAAGAGGGGGTGAGTCTTATCAGCAACCGTTCACAGAGGAGAGTTTTGAAGAGGCATTCACATTTTCCTTAAATGGATTCTTTTTGCAGTTTTTGTAGCAGAAGGTGATGGCACTTTGTGGCATGTAAGTGGTACCTCTTCAAGGTTTCAGGTAGACAAAGGAGGGAGGGGCCAGTCTATCTCATTTTCAACTGTTTACCTGATATCTAGAGCTGTAATTGGTACATGGTAAAAATTCAATAAATATTTAACAGATGAGTGAATGAGTATAGATTTCCCCATGTTTGTGTATTTTATTGGGTATTTCTATACAAATCTAGGATTAAGGGTGTTAGACGTATTCCCTCACATTCAATCTTCTCTTTATTCTGAAAGTTCTTCACATGTATTGCACACCTATGTATTTTTAGAAAATTGAACTTTCTGACCTTTGTCAATTTTACCAGGCAGGCAGTGTGAAGAAATATCCTCAAGTCCTTTGCTCAGGTCTACAGAAAAAAATTGTTTTTCCCTTTGCCCTTGCTTTCAGAATTGCTTTTACACCAGGCCTTTTAGGGGAATCTGATTTTCTCTATTGTCTGCACAGGATGTGACCTGTTCCCCTTGGTTTGGACAAGTCTGTGGTGATTACTGACGGAGGAGGGCAGAAAGGACTGCCGGTAGATCTCTTGATTGACCCGAATGCGGTTAACTGGCAGCACGTGGACAGATGCCAGGATGCCCCCCCCGCAGGGTGCAGGCGGCGCCTGATGGGCTGTGAAGGAAGGCGCTTGGGCAGCCACAGAGCAAGTGCCACCTTCAGTTCAGTCCTGATTCTTCAGGCGCAGATGGCTAATGTGGGCTCTCATTTTGTGCCTGTCATCCGTAGCAATGATGGACTGCTTGCCTATTTGTGATGAACCTCTTCTACCACACCCGAGTTTCAGTCAAGGGCTTACTCTCTGCAACCTTATACCTCTTAATCCGTTCCTCCCCCTTTCCTTCCCTTCTTTCTTCCTGAGCTTAAACAAGTCTTCTTTCTTGTCTCTCCATTTTTCTATATTTCTCTGAACTCTTTACATTCGTTATATCCGTTTGAAATCCTTCTCCAGGGCTTTTCCCTTTGGATCTGGGGAGATGTCACCAACAGCTTGGAGTCTCTGACAGAAGGTCCGGCAGCATTTCGCTTCTCTCTCAGACACATTTGGTTCATCTTCAGAGTAACAGTGTGGTCAGATGTGCAGTTGAATAGCCAAAATAATTATTAATTAATAGCCAAAATAATTGAGAATTATTCAGGGCTTTTGAAAGGTTTTGAAGGGCAAAAAATCACAGCCCACAGCTGCACTTACAAAATCTTCTTTCTCCTACTGTCCACTTTGCTCACACCTTTGACTAGTCTCTTTCCTGATCCAATTAAACTCTTTACTCCTCTATCTTCCCATTTTCTTTCTTAGCACTTGTTATCATGTAGCAGAATTAACCTCTCTCCACAAGGCGTAATTCTTCTAACTGAAGGAGGAGAGGGAATAAGAAGCTATGGAGAAGGGAAGTTGGTGAACACTCTTCATGTGATCATTTTCATACTATCCTGTTACATAGTACAAAAATCTGTTTTAAATAAATACTTCAAGACTCAAGTCTTGCATATACTCATAGATGTGAAGAGAATTTTTCAAGAAAAAAATTTTAAATTATTTTGTTATGCTATTCCTTTCAGAGGTAAAATATGAACTTTCAGGGAACTGACCCCTTGTCTGACAAATTTACTCTTAAGCGATGGACTCTGTGATGTCAGAATTGGTGAAATTTCACATTCCGGAAACGTGCCTTTCATCAAAGGTTGCCTTCCTTGTAGTGGAGAGATTTTGAAATAAGACGTGCTTTGCTACCAGAAACATACAAGAAAGCGTTCCTTGGCTGCCAGCTATGAAGATAACAATTTGTCAGTTGTCTGAATTGAGAAGGTCTGAGATCACGTTCACTAGATGTATGCTGTTTATGGATAGGGAGAGTCTCAAGGGCACAGCAGAGTCTGGCTTATAGGGAACTCTTGATGGATGTTTAGTGAACTGAACTGATATGGAAGCTTCAAAGTCTGGAAATTTACTTTTGGACATTCACCTCCCACAGCTATTTGTCTTAATTTCTGAAGTTGCCTCTCACACTCCTCCTTCCTTTCCCAATCACATGCACACAGAAGCCCTCACAGCTGACTCCCACATCTTTGGGATTTACTGGATATTTTCTGCTTGTGAGTGTGTAACGTTGTGAGCTTCTGGAAGAAGGGTGGAAGGGACGGTGTCTAAGTGCTCAGGGCCCACTCGTACCCCAGGAGCTTAGAAACACGCGTGTAGATGATGCTGACGATTTTATTCTGGTGAGACTTGTATTGGGGGAATGAGAGAAGGATGCCATAGTATTCTTACATGTTTAGTTAGTTTTTTTCCTTCTCTTGATATTGTCATCATTTGTTTATTTTTCCAGATTTTGGTTATCTCTGGGGTTAACTCTGAGACAAGTTAACTGATGAGGAAAGTAGGTGGACAGGCAGAATATGTTTTATAAGGAGTTGTGACTCAACAAGATGGTTATAAACCTGCTATATTATGAAGTACTTCATTTACTTGAAGCCAAATACTTAAAATGCACAGGCATTTGAAGAAATCTGTGAATATGTTCCTAGAATAATGCAGGAATCTACAGACACTTGTCCTTTTGGAAAGTGAATCGGCTTTGTAAGCGAAGTCTGACATCTTTAAAACTAGCCTAACCTATGACCTGTTCATTACAAAATAAAATTTGGCTTGTCTCAGATCTGACCCTACTCAAAATTCAGTAATGACCGTGGCATATCACCAGTAAGGCTGTGATAGTGGCCAAAAGTTCATGGCACCCTGGAGCCAATATCAGTTCTATTAATAAGGCTCCTTTTCATAGCTGTCTATCCTGTCTCTCTGGAAATAATACATGAATTAGATGATGCTTCAAATGTGAGGTTCATAATGTTAGTACTTATTACAAAGTGCTTTTTCAAAGAGTAGCATGGAGGTTTGGGCATGGGCTGTGAGGTTGAACAGCTTGGGTTTGGATTTTAGGGACAACACTTCACAGCTGTGTGACTGTGGATGTGTGGCTAAGCCCTCTAGCTTGTTTCCTCATCTGAAAAATGGGAGTAATGATAACCAATCTCAAAGTTGTGAGAATTAAATAGGAAAATATATGTAAAGGTCCTGGCATAGTGCCTGGACTATTGTAAGTACTCCACATATGGTAACTATTATAAACATTTCTTTTGATCGTAACAACAACCCAGTGTGATGGGTAAAGCAGGGATTGTTGTTATGCCCATTTGTCAGATGAGGAAATAAATCCCAGAGAGTTTAAGCTATTTGCCAAGGGTTACACAGCAATTTTCAGAGTGAAACTGGGGCTCCAACTTTTTCCAACTCAAATTTCCCAATTTTAAGATATATCAAGATTGATTTTCTCCACATTTTTCAATTATAGATAGATATTTGAGATAGGAAAGAAATCAGATTTGGTTTTCTAATCTCATTGCAAGGAATTTCTATCCCTTTTCCTTCCTCTCTTCTCCTCCAGGTTCCCAGAGCTTCATCTGATCTCTCGCTGCCCTGTCTCTGGGGCTGGCCTGCTGGCCCTTCTCTTTTCCTCTACTCCTAATCAGCAACATCCCCTCCGAGACTGTAGGGGTGGGGACATGTCTGTGTGTGCTAACTAGAGAACGCTTTGCTGCTTGTGTCTTAACTAGCTTATATTCTTTCCCCTGGAATCCCACGTTTCATCCGCTTGAAATCCAAGTGAAGAGGAAGACATTGGAATCGATGAACACAAGAAAATAGGTGGGAGATCAGCCAAAGGAAATCCTGCAACAAATGGCATCTACCTCAGGGGAAACTGGGCATCTTAGAGCCTGGGACCAGGAGCCCTAAGTTTTGGGTTCTAGCCCAGGTTGAACTTCTACCTAACTGGGCAAGTCATTGCTCTTGTTTGTGCTCAATGGCTTCCTTCGTAAAATTAATGGGGTTGGTCTGGGTCTTGGATCATAAGCTCAGAAGTCCACAGGGTGGGCAGGTCACTTGAATGGACACAGTGGGCCAGGGGAAAGTGCTTGTGCAGATGTGATATGAGTGGTGGGGTCTGTGAGGAGTTGGAGAGCTGCACGTACTTAGCTCCAGGCATTGCTGATCTGGAGGATGGTTAATGATCTGTCCAAAAGCAAATCCTCAGATTAGGATATGGGTACAGGCAGTTTATTTGGGAGTTGGTCCCAGGAAGCATGGTGAGGGGAAGGGGAAGTGAGACTGGGAAGGGATGAGAGCCAATGAAAGTTGTATTAACACAGAGGATTTTTAGGAGAGTGAAACTACTGTCCTGTAGTATCTGTATGATACTATAATGGTGGATGTATATTGTTATACGTTTGTCCAAACCCGTAGAATGTACAACATCAAGAGTGAACCCTAATGTAAACTATGGACTTTGGGTGATTATGATGTGTCCAGTTGTAACAAATGTACCCCTGTGGTGGGGGATGTTGATAATGGGGGAGATTATGCATATTTGGGAACTCGCTGTACCTGCTGCTTAATTTTCCTGTGACCCTTAAACTATTCTAAAAAATAAAGTCTATTAAAAAAATAGAGTGCATTAATGAGTGTGGGCAACTGAGGTTCAATCACCCTTGAGAACCCCCGAGAGACTGCTTAGAGCACACCCCAGAATCACACTTCTGAGGGCCATGGAAGCTGGCGATGATAACTAGGCAGGGTTAACACTGCTCATGGGAGGGAGGTTTTGCTTAATAAGGAAACTGTCCTTCCAAGCTACAGGGGATGTAGTGGGAATGTGGGTGGACACCAACCAGCAGTATATGCTACCTGACCTTTTGCTTTTTCAAGAGGCCAGAAATCTCGCTTTTTATGGGAATTTTCCCAATTTTTAAATTGGCAATGAAGTCAATTTTTTATAAATCTGAAAAGGTCAAATAGAAGATGTTTGTGGGCCGTATTTGGCCCACTGATCATCTGGGCCAGGTATGATGCTAAGTGTTTTTTAAGCATTATATTTTTTAGTTCTCAAAGGAACAGAAAGGAGATGAGTGCCATTATGATCAACATTTTGTATATGAGGAAACTGAGGCACACAGAGGTTGTGAATTGTCTAAGGCCAAATAGCTGTTAATTGGTGGACCTAGGATCTAAACTGAGGGGCTGGCTCTGAGCCACTGCAGCTCATTGCCCTGGGTTTCTCTGATTGTACCTAAACCTAAAGTACACATGGAGGGACATACCCAAACTCTACCACCAGCTTACTTTGGCCCATGTAAAATTAAAGTTTTAAATCACTTAAATCTCTGGTTCTGTAATGAAATGGCTTCCAAAATAAAAGTTTAGACACTGAAAAACACTTTTTCTCCAGTATCATTTTTAGTTTCAAGGGATTTCATTCATCCGAGAGCAACCGAGACCTAGGGCAAAAGTCAGTTATTAAACTAAGTCTGGAGACTTGAAAGTATTCTCCTAAGTAAGCTTTGACAAAATCTAGGAAAAGATATACTCTCAGAGAATCCAGTAATTATTACACACATATTTTTTTCTGCTGAACACCGGAAGACAAGAAGCTTTGCAAAAAAAATGTTCTGTTTTAGTTACTGAAACTCTGCTGCTTTGCTATCCCATCAATTCAGACTGATGGGTGGTTCTATTGTAAACATGTCAAAGGTGGGATATGGCAGTTTTTCTTCTATTGTTCTTGTCTTTACAAATGTTAGGTACAAAGAATTTGTAACATCCTCTCCAAATTCAAAAGGGAATTATGTTTGTAGACGTAAAATCAGTGCATTGATCTCACAAATTTGGTGCTCTCTGTACAGGCTTTGAGCCCTTGAGGGATGGCTGTAATTACTAAGTGTTTCTAGGGTATTAGGTTTTATTTGAAGCATTTGAGCAATTTTTAGTAGATATGAACTTTTTGCAGTTGGCTTAATACTATCTTGGATAAAAAATAAAGTTGGCTGAGCAAATTTCATAAAGCATTTCTTCAAAGACTGAGCTGTGCCTCTTTGAAAGCAAATGTTTCTTTTGTTCCTAGACTTTATTAGCAAATCAAATATGCGTGGTGTCTTCCACTATAACATCCGTCTCTGCAATGATGAGAACTTACCTGCTTCAGTGCCCTTGTTTGTGGGTAATTCTGATAATCAAAATTTACAACTGTCACTGGAAATAATAGCAATAAACAAGATGGTACCTGTTTTCAAGGAATTCACTGTTCAGTGTGGGGATAAAGAACAAAACAAAAAATAAACAAACAAAAAACCATGACAGTTGTATTACAGCATAATAAATACAGCGATAGAAGTCCAGACACAGTGAAGGCCTATAAGGGGGGCAGCTAACCTTGACTGTGAGAGAGATGCCCAGAAAAGAATTCTTGAAATGTGAGCTAAGGAAGAACAGAAATTATCCAGACAAAGGAAGAAAGGGGAGAAAAGAGTATTTTAGGCAGAAGGAGCAACACGCTTGAAGAACTGGAAAGGAGCGAGCATAAATCTTGAGGAATGGAAAGAAATTCCCTGTTGAATCCTAGGTGGGAGAAGGGCTGGGGGGAGCAGAAGCTGAAGAAGAAGGTGGGGCCAGACCAGGCCAGGTTTTGTTGTAGACCATGTTTCTGGAGCTTGGCCCTCATCCCAAGAGAGGGTAGCCATTAAAGTAAGGGCACTACCGGCAGAGTATGATTTCTGTCATTCCTTGCTGACTTTGAGTGGAGAGAGTTGGAGATCCCCCCCAATTACTGGGGGGATCGTGGCAGCTGTCGGGTAGAGAAAACATCTTGAGCTGATGGAACCTCTGTGAACTGGGTATCCCTTGGCATATAACTAACTTTAAAGATGAGGACATTCACATCTAGAAGTTTCTTCCCTTCTACTATCTAGTATAGAATAATTGTATATGTTTCATTAAAGGGCTTGTTTATGTTAAGAATTTGTGCATTTTAGGTTAAAAATTTACCTGCAAGTCAGTTTCTTAGTTATCTGGTTTGTCGACATCTTACCCGGTATAAAGCATCGCCTATTTAAGAATCATACTTATTTAATTATCATTCTAAATCCCTGTCCCTTAGAACTGTGTTATTTAATTTTCCACAAAAGAAGCTTCAAGTCTATTTCCTTTTGTTCCTCTATTCAGTATGCATCGATTCTTGCCAAGTACCCATTGTGGAGCCAGCCCCGTTGACAGCTTTGCACTTGACTGTTGCTCAGTACCTCACTGAATAATTGAGTAATTTTCTAATTATACATTGTAATGAGTGTGATGCTTGTGATAAGATAAATAAGAGAGTTTTTCAACTGTTGTAGTTAGAAAGAAAATAAATTAATAATAAGTACAAATTTGTCATTCACCCACCATACAGTCATCACTGTGCAAGTCTGGGGGGGTGCAAATACAAAAAAATGTAAAATACATAATACTTAACTCTCTTGCAATTAACAATATTGATGAGGAACCAGATCAGACATGAAAAAAAATGGAGAATGGGGCTGGCGCGGTGGCATAGTGGTTAAGTTCACGTGCTCCACTTCAGTGGCCCAGGGTTCCCAGGTTTGGATCCTGGGTGTGGACCTACACACTGCTCATCAAGCCATGCTGTGGCAGCGTCCCACATACAAAATAGAGGAAGATTGGCATACATGTTAGCTCAGGAACAATCTTCCTCACCCCCCCCCCAAAAAAAGGAGAATAATACCAGGCAAATATTATTAAGAGCTCAGACTTATAGTTGAAATGACAAAGTACAACAGGGGTGCAAAGAAGGAGAATCTCAGGAAGAGCCAGAATAATCAAGTAAGTGTGCAGGAGGGATGCTGGACCCCAGCTAGTGAGCTGGCTTTGGATGTTAATGGCTTGTCTTGCTGGGGAAAACAAGTTTTATGTGTAGAAATAATATTGATGCTTCTCACAGTGCCAAGGAGAAGAGAATGGTGATGATCAGGCACTGCATGGCCTTAGTGTCTTACAGGACCCAGCCCTAATGTTATACTTTGCCATGATTTAGTTCCAAACTACCTTGCTAGTCTTATCAGGACCCCATCGCTCTCAGGCTTGTCTCCAGTCTGCCATACTTCGTGACTTCTGGAGATAAATCCCGCCTCCTTGCACCTCACACATCTCCTTAGGCCATTTGTCTAGTAGAGAACGCCCTCCCTACTCTAGATTTGATGGGCAGAAATGACAACTCGCAACCACCTCTCTCCATCCCCTGCTTTACATAAAGCCGTTTGGCAACAAACACTATCTGTGACACTACCATTCCACAAAAAGCAACTGTATCTCCCCCAGGTGTTGTTCACGCACAATCTCAAACCACTAAAATCATTAAAACAGAATTAAAAATTAAAAAAAAAATTAAAACAGAATTAAAAGTTAAAAAGAATTAAAACAGAATTCCCTAAATGCTAATAGGAGACTGAAGAAGTTAAGCAAAGCGTCTGAGTCTGAACTTTTACCACCTCGAAGACTCCGCCTCACTTTCTGATATATGAACATATGTGGTAACTAGTTACTATTGCACAGGGATGCTCTGAGACAAGGTAAGTTATAGATAGGAAGTACTTGAAAAAGTGAACTTAAAAGAAGCCTCAAAAATATAAAACATATACATATATATATATAAAACAATAGAGAATTTTAATGTGAGTTATTAGCTAGTGTTATCAGATATTTATCACTTTCTTTTCAAATCATTATTATATCTAACCAGTGAGAAAAGCAAAAATAAAGTTTAAGGAAAAAGTTTGTCATTATCAGTTAAATATATTAACCTGTATATATTATTTCTATACATTATTTTTTCTACTTTAAGAGAAAAGCTATTTAGTTATAGAAAGTAAAATAATGAAGGACCTAAATATAATGTTATTTTCATCATGGAACAAGAATTAGAATTTTATGAGATAATAGTTAATTCTGGGCTAACACAGAACATCAGCAAACATCTTTTCTGGAAAATGTAGAGATTCCTTCCCTATTGGAATGAAGAGAATATCTAAATGAAGTAGTCTTTTCCATAAACTCTCTGTTATGTTCAAAGAGTGTATTTCTCTCAAAACACCTTGTTTAAATCAATGGTGCACAAAGTAATTACCATTAACTTTGATCCAGCATTCAAAATTGATCAGACAATGTAAGGGATTTGCATCAATGTTGTGAAGAGACTTCATTTTGCAAAGGAAATTTATCTGGTAAGGAAACTTACCCAAAGATTTCATTGAAGGACTCCAAAAAAACTGGAATATTGCTAATTCAAGATTTTTGAAGAATTAGCAATCCAGTTTATGAAATTCCACTGCTCTCTGGCATTCCTAAGAGAGAATTCATTGCTTTGCTACTTAGACATAATGAAATTCAAGATGAGTAAGAAATCTACATTATTGTCTAAAAATGAAGGTATTTGGTGATGCTATAGCAAGCTGGGCCAGTGTTCAGAATGTCACAGAAATCAATAAAACACAGCCCTGGCCTTTAAGATGATAACTTAAAAGTCTGGGGAAGAAAAAAATCTTCCATATCCCAAAAAAACCCTATCTTAAGTTATAAAAACACAACTTGTACTATTAATACTTAATATTAAAACTTAAGGTCATTAAATAAATCCTCCCTAATCCTATTTCCTAACGCAGTTGATTACATTTAAAAGTATTTCTCGGGCCACCCCGTGGCTTAGCGGTTACGTATGCGCGCTCCACTGCTGGCACCTGGGTTTGGATCCCGGGCCCACACCGACACACCGCTTCTCCAGCCATGCTGAGGCCGCATCCCACATACAGCAACTAGAAGGATGTGCAGCTATGACATACAACTATCTACTGGGGCTTTGGGGAAAAAAAAGGAGGAACATGGGCAATAGATGTTAGCTCAGGGCCGGTCCTCCTCAGCAAAAAGAGGAGGATTGGCATGGATGTTAGCTCAGGGCTGATCTTCCTCACACAAAAAAAGTATTTCTCCTTTCTTTGTTCCTATTTATATGTATATTTCACCAATTATAATCATAGTGAGCATAAAAATTAATATTTATTTTCACTTAATAGTGTATGGTTAACATTTCTCATGTTGTTTTTATAGTGTTCATATTTGTAATTTTAGTGGCTGAATAATATCTTGTTGAACTGAAGCACCAGCATTTACTTAACATTCTCCTGTTTTTAGTGTTTTTATTTTTCATATTATAGGCATTTATATAATAAACATCTTCATGCACGTATTATTTTTATCCTCGAGAGTTTTTTAGGGTAAGTTTTATAATTACTGGGTCAAAGAGCAAGAACACTTTTATGGTTCTGCATTATATTACTGTATTATGTTCCAAAAGAGTAAAATCTACTTAATACATCATTATTAGCAATGTATTTCTATGTTATGCCACATTGATAGCACTAAGAATTTTCATTATTTTTTTCTAATTTACTATATGCTGAATGGTACTTTATTCTTGTTTTAATGTACACTTCTTTGATAATTAGTAAGGCTGGAAAATACTCCATGTGTTTATTGAAGATATGTTCTTCCTTATCTTTGGTGACTTGACTTCCATTCATGGATTTCTCTTTTGGAGTCTTGATTTGTTTCTTGTGGTCATCATAACTTTTTGCAATTGGTTAGCAATAAGCAAGGCTTTTGGAGCAGAAGAAGTGTTTTCTAGACAATGAGGCATTCAGAGAGAGGGAGGCCTGGGAACAGAATTGATTTGGCTGGGATAAGATGGCATGGTAATAGAGTTCTCTCTTATAAATGTCCATTGTGTGAATGAAAATAAAAAGGTTACTGTTTTAGTCATTCATCATACTGCAATTTCAGAATCCTTAAAGAATGATTTTTGACTGCATGATTGAAATGTTTTACTTAAAGGTAACATATAAAGATAATTTTCCATCTGGGAATATAATTCCCTGCTCTTGGCACAATTACAACCTGAGATTAGAGACAAGAGATCATTTTTCAGTCTTGCGCTCTCTGTATGCCATTTTGGCGCCAAAGGTGACGTGGATTTGAGGGAGTTGTTTCCTTGTACCTCTCGTATTTCACGTTGCTTGTCACCTCCTTCCCTCTCTGACACTAATGCACCCTATTCTGTTAGAACTGATGGGTTGTGGATTTGATGTGCTGGCAAGCTCCATTTTTCCAACTGTAATGAGAAGCCCGCCGCTGGCTTCATTGTGTGAGTCGATCTCCCATTCTTTTCAATCAATTCATGAATATGTCTGAGTATTTAAAGGGTGTTTGGATATTAACATCCAGTTTAGAATATTGGTAGATGTTACTTTATCCATGTTTGAAGATTTATTCTTCATTAGATTCTACTTTAAATTTTGAATGGGTAGAAATATTCTTGAGAATGCTGTGTTTAAACAATGAGTCATGAAGCATCTTACTGTAGTTCTGGTTGGTTTATCAATGGCTTCATTGATTAAATACTTACAATACAAGCATTGTTTTTTATTGTTGGTAACTTTTCTTATTTACTCAGATTTTGATTTAAGGAACCTGGCTTTGGTAGTATTGTGAACATTTGGAAGAAAAGTCTCTGATATTGGATGTCTCTGAAAGTCATTGGCATTGGCTTCTCACGTGTACTCAAAGAAAGAGGAAGTTTTCATTTTAGGGAGGGATCTATTTTTAAAGTGATCAATTATTTTGATTTTTTTTTCAAATTAATTTGGCAATCATAGTATGAATGATATTAATGCTTGGTTATATTATAAAAATGCTGGGAGATATCTTCAATCCAATAAGTTATTCCTGGATACATTACCTTTAATCTAGGTGTTAAAGTATCAGAACATCAGATGCCTGAGCCAGAGTTGTAGATTGTGAGGCTATGGTTGAAGTGAGATGCACAGGCAGACTTAGAGGCAAATCATGGACAAGGCTTGAGCCAAAAAATGTGTTTGGACAAGAAGGCCTCTGGAGGGAGCAGTTCCTTGGTCATTGACTGACACCCATGACCAAGCCAGGTAGGCTGAGGGATGGTCCCAAGCAAGGGTCAAGTTGGCCTTCGCATCCATGACAGGCTGGACGTTGGTTCATAGTCAGAAGTCAGGGTCAGAGGTACACCTGTTAGAAACCACTTCTGTGGCTTCCAGAGAAAGAAGAATTCGTGTGGCTTTTTCTCTGGGATGGCTCAGCTCCTCCTCATCAGCCTTGACCCTGGGATTATCCTTGACATTAAAGATCTCAGAATGAGTCCTAATCCCCTGGGTGAGTAGCTGTGTCCTCAGTTCAAGGCCTTTTTATTTCTGTCTGAAGTCTCTTTCCCACATGGGTGGGAACAAGAAGGGGACACATGTCTCCTGTTTCACAAAATCTGCAGAGTAAGGAGACAGGGGAGGTCAGGAAGCTAGTCCAGGGCAAAGCCCACCAGGAACCTAGCAGATGGAACTGAAGTGCCGACCTGAAGGATGGAAGCTAGGTGGAGAAACTACAGATTTTTGGTTTTTATCAAAAGAGGACAACAGTACGTGGAACACTGGATGGCAGGTGGAGTCTGGAGAAATTCATAAGGTGCTGACTTAAGGACACTTTCAAGAGGGTTCCTGGGTTTGACATCTGGTTGGGCAGCAAGTTTTCAGTCAATTCAGACCATGTTAAGTGATACTGATATTATATCTTTTATCTCTAGCATATATAATTATCTTTAGGTTTATTTTATTATTAAAATGCCCTTTGCTTAAAATATAGTTTAAATATATAATTTTAGTATCGTTCTTTAAAAATAATTTTGTTCATTTTATATCCTTTTAACTATAACATACTTCTCTTACTTCCGTTAAAAATTAATACTGTTTCTTCTAAGATGTAAATCCTGACTCAGTATGGACAGATTGATATATGCTAGTCTCATAACATCTATTTAATATTTCAGATTAAGGAAACGTAAAAGAGGACATTTTGATATTTTAGTTCAAGCGATCACAAGATCCCAGAGGAAGGCAGTCCTCTTTCATATTCTGGATAACGCTTTGAATCTATGAATATTCAGCCAACATTAAATCAATCTATAAAAGCTTGATAGAGGCCAGTTTTGCAACTCAAATCTGGTTGCATTCTCAGGCCGACTAAATAACCACAGCCAAGTCCATCATAATAAATGGTGACGTTGGTACCTTGTATTCTAGTTCCGTGAACTCGAGATGAATGTGTGTATTCAAGTGTGGAAGAGAAAAATGTTTTGCAATTATATGAAGACTTTTTATGGGAATTTCCTTGACCTTGATAATCACTGTCTTGATCATTCATACCACACGGTAGTACAGAATTGGTCTTGATATTGTACCTGTTTTGCATTTGGAAAAACTGGAAAACAAAGATGATAAGAATGACTTATCCTTGTTTTGTTTATTAGACCTCTTGTCTGACAGCACTGACAAGCAGGAAAATTTTGTTCTTTTTACCTTGTCAGTAATACCTGCTTAAAAAGAACAAGCAAAAAAAGATAAAAAGAAATTAAAGGTGAAAAGTGTGCTGGTTCTAATTTAGTTCTCCACATATAGATTTGGTGATAATGAGATAATTGCATTTGGGAGTGATTACCTCTGCCCCGTGTAAATTTAAACTCCAGAGTCTATGAGAAGGCTGCCTTTAAGGCTGCCATATCACATGAGCCATTTAGCAGGGGCAAATGGAATTAAGCACTGAATTAGTTTGATTAGTGTTTACAGCACTGTTGTACCAATGTCATGCTAGAGACGTTTACAACTCGACATTCAAATGCTTTAATATGAGCTTTAATAGTGAAATTAGATGGAAGTGCTGCGTGAGCACGAGATCCTACCTGGACAGATAGGCCAGTCTTGTGCCAGTCTCAGAGGATCTTTCTGATGGCTGCAGTGACTTTGATGACCACAGTGACCTTGATGGCTCTGAGCAGGAGGAGGGGGTACTATGGAATTCTAAGGATAATACTGAACACTATGGGATTCTGGCAGATGAGTTGTATGGCAGAAAGTTGAAGACATAGTGTAAGTTGACCATCTAGGAAAGTGTAGTAAAAAGAAATAATTCCTCTTCCTAATTTGATATGAGATTAACCTGCCAAAAAGCTATTGCCTTAACTTGAGCCTCTGTATTTTGTTAAATGGGGTTTTGAAATGTGGTGAGAGGTTGTTATGGTGGAAGCAGGATACTGGAAAAATTTTGATTTCAAAGGTTCTGGGAAAAATCGAGAATGAAAGAGGTCTGGTTGTTGTGTCCAGTGTGTTGTGTTGGCAGAACAAGTTATTGGTTCTTCATGGGAAAATCTTAGAGAAATGGAGCCAACTGAGGAGGAAGAGACACCTGAGGTGTGGATTTCTGTTGTTTAGAGGCAGGTGACTTGTGGAAGACCACCTCCTCTGCCAGATGTGTGGAAGCCTTCGGGTCAAAGGCAGGCAGGGATGTTTGGGGGGAGTGAGGGAAGAGATTCTTCACCAGCAGGAAATACGTCTTTGAGGGGCTGGAAAACATCACTGCACTTTTCTGTCACGCCTGGTGGAGTAGAATGGGGAAAATGATTCCCGGGGGCACAGGAAGAAAATATTACCACTTTGATTATTTTATATAATTTATCTTTTTCATTTATTTTTAATGTATGTAATATATTAGAACAGATTTATACACATATAATGCATGAATTATGGGGGTACATGTCCAAATTTTTTTTACTACTGTGGTAAAGAGTCTAAAAAGTTTGCACATCTAGGATCAGGCCCTCTTCCCTCCAGTAACTCCGCCTGGCCTCTCCAAAGACATTCCATAAACCAGAGACCCAAGGAACGGGTTTGTTGTCATTTTATAGGGCCTGTGCATCTTGTAAATTACTGTTTTAACTTATGAACTACTCTGATATCTATCTTATTTCCAGACTTTTGTATTTCATAGACCCCATTTCTTTTTCAAATCCCGTTGCTCTATGTGCATTTCTGCAGACCACTTTGAGATTTTTATGGAACAAGGTGGAGAATATATAAATAAAGTTGAAAGTACTTAAGGAATACATTATTCTTCAAGCTATTAGGACTTCCCAAAACAACTCACAGTTGGTAAGTGGATATTTCTATTGTGGGATCTCTAAGTAGCTTGAAATAGGCAACTTATTAAAAGTGCTATTTGTCTTGATAATCATATTTTTCTTTCTAATAAATTTTTACTTTGCTGCTCTTCTGTTGACCTCTGATTTACAGTAAGTTGGAATTGCGAGAATAGTTCTTAATATAGAATGCAATTCTTTTTCTATAATAAGATCAGCTTTAATTTAGTTTCAGTGCAATGAAAATATAATAAAATCTCAACTTCAGAACACAGAATCTGGAGAAATTTGCTGTCAGTACCAAAAGCTATTCATAACCTTTTCAAGATATAATAAAATATTCCATTTTTCATTGAAATTATTTGTGGGCTTTAAAAATATTCTTCTGATAATAAAAAATGTCACAAAGTTAACCTCAGTGAGATTATTTTATTGCAATTCATCATTATAAGAATAATTTAATTATTTATTCAGGATATGACAAGGCATACACCACAATATTTAATCACTGAGCCCAGTAAAAATGCATTCCACATGTTTGAATTACCTCTCATATTCACTGCAACAGAACAGAGGATGCGCCTTAGCTGGTACTTTCGTCAACCTTGGATTCACTTAGGACAAAAAAATAAATATATGGTCGTGTTATTTAGTATACTGAGTCCACTTAGGAGAATGACTTCTGTATTATGTCAACTGCAGCTTCCCACACTCTCCCAGTACATGCCTGGGAAGCACAAAGGGGAAAATGGCGAAAGAATATAATTTAAGGAAGATGAAATCTAATTCTGTGGACTATTACCCTGTAAATTGTTATAAAATGCTATAATAAAGTTTCTTTTCTTTATTCTCTTCAAGAATAACCTTTATAATGTTAAATTAGGATCTTAAGGTAAATGGCGTATTGGTTAGATTCTAAGACACTATATCAGTCAGTATAAACTAGATTGTGTTGTAATAACAATCAACTCCAAAATCTCACTGGCTTATAATAGCCGTGTTTGTATCTTGCTCGCTCAACATGTCTGTTGCAAGTCAGCGTCATAATTACTCAGAAACCCAGGTGCAGAGGTGCCAGCTCCACCCATGATTTCACAGTTGCTGAGACAGGGAGAAAAGAACACGGAGAGTCCTGTGCTGGTTCTAAAAGCTTCGGCTGGGAGAGAAACTCATCCTTTTCATTTACACCCACACCGCTTTTGAGCAAGCAGAAGATTCCAAAATTCTACCCTGCAGCCAGAGCAAGACACCCAACATTTGTAAGCAGCCCTAACTACAATCACAGAGGCCACTGATTGAAAGATGTACCACCAATTTAATGACATCATGTTTAGAAAGGAGAGAAAAAACACAGTATTGTGTGCCCATAAGGTTTATAAAATGTGCTTTAGGGCTGCATATTAAAAATAAACATTGTTTACACCCTAAATACCTTACGTTCTAAAAGGGGAGGTAAGGATACAATTATATGAGACTAGATAATGATATCTGGTTAGAGGGAAATATCTTAAATTGTAAGGATAAAAGCCACGTAACAAAGAAGGAAAAACATGTACTTTAAGCATCAGACTTGGGCTGTCACACGCTCCCTCCTCTTTAGTAGCTGTATAATTTAACCTCTGTGTGTCTGTCAACAGGGAATAATATCCATACTGTTGGCTTATTGTGAGGATTAATAAGATGGCAGATATAAAGTGCCTGCCACATAGTAGGCATTTGATCAATGATAATTATCAAAACACTTTAGTCTACAAAGTATTATGATTTGACAAAGTATACATGTAGATAGGAATTCACTAAATGAGTTTGATTACATATGATGAGTTTGCATTCCTAGTGACTGTAAATCTGAGTCTACATCTGATATCACTGTTTTTTTAATAAAAGATAAATTCAGTGGTATTATATTTTTATATTTATTTATTTATTTGCTGAGGAAGATTCACCCTGAGCTAACATCTGTTGCCAATCTTCCTCTTTTTGCTTGAGGAAGATTGGCCTTGAGCTAACAACTGTTGCCAGTGTTCCTCTATTTTGTACTTGGGTTGCCACCACAACATGGCCGCTGATGAGTGGTGTAGGTCCACGCCCGGAACGGAACCCAGGCCGCTGAAGCGGAGCATGCCAAGCTTAACCACTAGGCCGTGCGGCAGGGCCCAAATATACTGTATTTTTAAAAATTATTTTTAAATTGTTCATCTACCCCTACACAAAGGATACTCACATTCCTATTATGCTTGTTATTTTGCAGTATCCGGTGTTAGTTATCATCTAGATTTGCCCTAAAACGTTCAGAAACCTTAGGCATTCTGCTCACTTCATGAGATTTGGTCACTTTCATAAGCAAAAGAGGCTTAAAATAAAATCAGACAATATGAAATGGATGAACAAACGAATGAATCACAAAAAGACCAAATTTTGGGGAAATTATACACAACTTTATATCATTTTGCCAGCCTGAATTGAGGCTATTTAGTAAAACAGAGAAAATAGCCAACATGCTTGAAGCATTTAATCCTCGCAACCAGACAGGTGCTACTCTTTCCCACATGTTACAGATGTGGACACTACATTAAGTAGCTTGTCCATGGTTGCACAGAGAATAAGAAGTCGGGCCAAGGTCTAAACCAGGCAGTGTGGTCCTCAAGACCAAGTTCAGGCATCATAGCTCTGCCACTCATTCATTCATTCATTTTCCTTCTCTCTCTTTCTCTAGTAAAATCATTTGTGTCTCACAATTCCAAATATACTGAGAATCCTCTTGATAAACTTATCGACAAGTTCAGGCCAAGTGACGGTCACAGAATGGACAGTCATAGTAATCTCAACTGCCTTCCCCTGCTAAGGAGAACATAAAAAGGAGCAGAATGGATCATCTACTCCCCAGAGTTGCTGGAGGCCACCATCATGGACTTGAAATTGCTTTTTCCATGCATCAATTGAAATGGCCTCCGCATAGCAATTAGATTTAATGAAGGGAAGCTGCTGATAACTAAGGCAGGCTGCCAGACCTTCTGCTGGTTATTTTTAGAGGAAATAGGTTGTACAACCTGTTTGGCCCCAATTTCTATCCTTCTAAAATTGCTTTTTCTTGATGCGTTTTGCTTCCTTTTCTGAATTCGAAATTGAGAATGAACTCCTAAAGATAGCTTAGTTGATAGTTTCAAACAAACACCATTATTAAAAAACTGGACACGTGATTCTCATAAGACCTATTATATATAGATATCGATATAAAGATAAAGATACAGACATAGATGCATTATATGCATACATACGTACGTCTATTATGTTTATGTATATGTATGTATTTGGTATGTCTTTTATGTTGTTATTTAACTGTATGTATGACTTGGGATTTCTCTCCATTGTTTAAACTATAGTTAAATTGTAGTTTTACCCATTTTCCACTAAATACTTAATTTTTTCTTATTTTTAGAGAAAGTGATTAAAAGTAAAGAATCCATGTATACAACTCAGAGTGTTTTTTGATGACTGAACTCTCTACCCATGATGTCTGCAGAATCTGTCACTTTGGGAAGGTGCCCAAACTTTAGTTAAAAGACCTTTAAACTTAAAGAAAGCAAATCTGTTGTCTATGTTAACAGAGGGTTCATTAGCTATTATTTCCTGAGATCCCATATTCTCAAAATGAGATCTAAAAAGAGAGAAATTTAAACGGGATTGTACGGTGCCTTTTATTGGCATCTATTACAAGTTACAGCTCTACAAAAAACTAAATTATCTGCACTACACTGAGGAAAATGTGTCCTTATAAAATAACGGTAATGGAGCCCTTGAACTCTTAAAGAAGATCTTTTTTTTTCTAAGAAGTCAGAATGAGATTTTTGAAAATGAAAAATAGATGATTTTTAAACATGAAAATAGATGATTTTTAAAAGACACATGGTAGTTCTAAATGACAATACTTTGTAAGACATTGAAAGAAAAACCTTGCCTTATAAAAATCATATAAAAGATATTCTGATTTTAATTAAGGAAGAAGTTGATTGCCCATGATGTTCAAATAATTGGGTAACAAGTGAAAAAGAAAAACCACTGACTCCTAAAGTTTCACTAAATAAATATTATTTGGTACTTTCCTTAATTTTTTAAAAAGGAATTAGAACAAGATGTAGTTATTTTTAGGGGGTGACAGATATTTGTTTTTTAAAGGCATTTTATTTATTCTTATATCTCCTAATGCATGAGTTTTGGGGTATATGTCATATAGTTCTTATGTATCTCATGTGTATGTTATAGGAAAAAAACAGCTAAATTTTAATGTCATGTGGTGACCAGAAGATTGGAGAGCTGCAGTCTATGATCGGGGGAGGAGGAAACAGAATCTATGTTGGGCGAAACTTTCCATAAATTTTCTTGTTTATCTTATACTTCCCATAAATTTCCATGTTTAATTTGTCATCAGATAACCACAGAAATATTCTAAATTCTTTTCACTATAAATGTTTAATGGAGTAAGATTCATTACTCCATTATTTAAATTTTGAAAACAAAGAAGAAAAATCTTAATTAGCAGAAAGATTTCATTTCTTTCCTTTCTTTACATGCTACTGTGTTTACCCCAGTCCAATGCCTCTCAAGACTCCACTCTTGGGAGTGTTCTAGGGTTAAAGACTAGAACCAAACTAGGCAAAATATCTCTAAAGGAAATTATGTAATATGTATGCATTTTTTCTCTGTATTTTTATTGACATACTTTTCAGTTATTCATTGTATAAATGGCTAATTGTTTCTGATATTCAGAAATGGGTCAAAAGCCACCCTCCCTCACCCTTCCCCACCCCACATATTAAAGCTTTGTACACTGCTGAGTGCAGCATTCTCACACAGTGAAGTCATTCTTCCTTCTCCTCAATAGTCACTGAGGATTGACTGTTGTGAGTAACTGATGTGCATAACCATAATCTTTTTAAATTTCATCCAGGAGAAGGAACTGCGGTCTAGTGCTGCCAGTATTTAGTGATTATACTCTAAAGACTCAGCCTGATGATGTTTTTCACAAATGCCTGAAAAAAAACTTGGAATGATTTTGGAATAATTTTATTGAAAACTTAGTATCAACCTTTATTTTAATTGCACTGAAGTGTAATAATATATAGGAGTGACAAGATTTAATAATGTAAAGAAAGTATCTGCCTAGACTGGAGAAAACATTAACTTTTTTGCAGATTTTCATCATTTTAATTTAATGGTGCTTGCAGAATTGGGGATGACTTTTGCATCATAGGCTGACATAGATAGTAGATTATAAGTTCAAAACCACAGCGTATCTACAATAGCCATCACATCTTAGAATTTTCCAGAATTCCTGCATGTTTGGGTCGTTGGCTGCTGAACAGCACGAGTCTATTGTGCAGGTGACAGGAGGCCAACTGAAAACTAAACGTCAACCACCCAAGCTGGACTTTGGCAGACCCAGTGAGTGAACAGTGAACATCTCTGTTAGGAAGTCTCAGATTGCCTTGGATTCTGCCAGACACTTAGGGTGCCTAGAAATTTCAGACCTAATTTCCTATGAATAATAAGTAATAAAGCCAAATTCTGAACTCGTATTCTGAACTTTGTAATAGCTCTGAGGAATTTGTCACTTTCGACATTATACCATATGCATATTGGTTATCTGTGGTCATGCCTTTTCTCTTTGTGGCTGCTAAGGGCTGCTGTCTTGTCTATATTTTCATCCCCCTCAATATCTTGTACTTATTGGCTCCTTGATATAGATGTGCTGAATTGAATTACCCAAAGCACAGGAAACCAATGATACACCCATTGCTGTATCAGGGAACAATCTCATAGTTAATCTAGATAATTTGGGAAGGAGGTGGTGAGGAAGGTCTCCATATTACCTGAATTAATTGGATTTACTATGGGAAAGAATCCTACATTATTGTGTGGTCTTCCACTAGAGGTTGATAATGGGATACAAAGAGATAGGAGTAAAATCCTGTGTTCCAGCTTCTAGGTTAGTGCTGTCTTCACTAAATGTGTCACATAGAACTTCCCAGGTAGGCAGAACAGGAAAAAAAATCCTGCTTTTGGATGTTTTAGTGCAGGATAGTAAACTAAGAACACAAATTTATATTCCAATAATCTGTAAACTGCCTTCTGCAAAAGCTAATAGACAGACAAGGCTGGATTAATTTTTAGCATGATTTTATAGACTTCTTTTCTCCACTGATGTTTGGTGGTTGATAGATTTATACTGCATTGTGTTGCCTCAGTCAGGCCATGCTCACAGCAAAGAAGACATTCTGAACATGAACTAGAAAACTGTAAAAATAAAAATATTGCTATTGAGCAAAGAAAAGATTGAACTGGTTCTTTATTAGAAGATTTACATCAAATTGGTTGAAAATATTTCAGCTAAATTAAATTTAGTGCAATTTTATTGTTACAATGCAGATTACTTTCATAAAAATTAATGATCTATCACTATAGAATGTCTTAGATTTGTGTAATTATGCTGTTGATTTGAACTATTCATTTCTGGATAATTTTGAAAGTAGATAAATCATCACTAGTGTAATTGAAGGGCATTTTCTCTTGCACATAATTTTATAACTCTGTTCAAAGATTTTGTTTACAATCTAAAAGAAGACATTTAAACCTACATATGTTTATTTTTCATTATATCTTATGGGGTAGTGGTTACCAAAGCATGAGCCTTAGGTTATCTGAATTATATTCAGCTGGGGTGCTTGCTAAAAATGAAAACCTACTGAATAAGAAATCTGGGAGGTGGAGTTCCAGAAGGTGGAACTCTTTTAACAAACGCCCCTTGAGAGTCTTATGCAGAGTATCACAGACTTTGAAAATAATACCTTTTGTGATGTAGGAATTTGACTTATTTCTAATATTTACATCATTTAAATGCTATGCAACTCAGTTGAAATATAGATTTATAGCATCTTCAAAAAGCAAATCTCCATTATCTGATGTCACTAGAACATCTAAGGGAGAAAGACAAAATTTTCTCTTTATCACTGCTTGAAAAGCAAGTGGCAGGGAACTGCAGGCGGCCTCTAGAACGTGAAGGCAACTTCCAGCTTGTGGTCAGTAAGAAGGCAGTGTCCTCAGTCATGTACCACAAGGAAATGAATTCTGCCAACAACCTAAATGAGCTTGGAGATAGATTCTTCCCTAGTTGCGCCTCCAGATGAGAATGCAACTCAGCCAATACCTCAATTGCAGTCTTGAGAGACCCTGAGTAGAGAATCCAGCTAAGCCATACCTGGGCTCTAGACCCAAAGAAACCGTGAGGTAATAAATGTGTGCTGTTTTAAGCCACTAAATTGGTAGTAATTTGTTTTGCAGCAAGAGAAAGACTAATACAAAGGCCAATAAAAGGTCAGCTGTCACTGCTGACCTAAGGCAGTAGTTCTAAAAATTTGGTAGCATAAAAAGCAACTAGGTTATTTACTTAAAATTCAGATTCTCAGACCCCTGGCCCACTGAGAGTCTGCCTCAGGTGAGTCTAGGTTGGATTCCAGGAATGTTGACAAGCTCCATATGTGATTCAGGTGCACTATTTGAAATGGCTGTTTGAGAAACACTGAAGTAGGGCTATAGCCAGTGACACAGAGGAGAAGGGATAAGGTTCAAAGATATTGTAAAAATAGAATTGAAATGATTTGTCTACAATTGTTGGTGAAAGGTAAGACTAAAAGAGAATCGTGAATGATTGGGCAGTGGAATGGCCAGTGAGGTCATAGCATGTGAAGAAATGCAAGAGAAGGAGCAGGTTTGTTGGGGTAAAGTTGGGGTGGGGGATGGATATGTTGAATTTGAAGCCCCCATAGGAATACAGATAAAGACTTAGAAAGCAGTTTGAAATTCAGGACTGGAGCACAGGAGAGGCAGGAGCTAGAGATACACATTGGGAGTCATTAGGGTTTGGTTGAAGGATGACTTGAGAATAGGTGAGATTGCCCAGGGAGGGAGAGTCAGAGGAAAAAGAGAAGAAGATGCAGAATATAACACAAAAAGATCCCATACATAAGGGGTGGGTAAAGGAAGAACCATAGAAAAGAAGGGAAGTGTGATGAAAGGAGACAGGTAGGCGTGATGTCTTGGAAGCCAGGAGACAGTGAAGTCAGAGAGGGAGATGGCAAATAGACCCAAATGATGATTAAAGGTCAGATGAAACAAAGGCAAAGACGGATGATTCCAGTAGGCAATTAGGTGATTTCAAGAGCAGGTGCAGTGAGTGGTGGGGGTTTAAGATTGCAGTGGAATGACCAATGGGAGGTGAGGAAGTGGAGGCAGGAAAGTGGTGTCCAAACTTCAGCCTGTGTCAGAATCTCCTGGGAGGGCTTGTTAAAACACAGATCGCTGGGCCCCACACCTAGAGTTTCTGACGCAGTACGTCTAGGGTGGGGCCCAAGAATTTTCACTTCTCACAAATTCCCAGGTGTATTAGCTTTCTATTGATGCTATAAAAAACTACTACAAATTTAGAGTTTTTAAACAACACCAATTTGTTATATAACAGTTTTGGAAATCATAGGCCCAACAGAGATCTCAAAGGGCTAAAATCAAGGTGTCAGCAGGGCTGCTGTCTTTTCTGGAGGCTCTAGGGGAGACTCTGTTTCCTTGCCTTTTCCAGCTTCTAGAGGCCTCCCACATTTCTTGCCTCATGGCCACCCTTCCTCCATCTTTAAAGCCAGCAACATTGCATGTCTTTGACCATTGTCACCTCTCCCTCTCTCTTCACTCTGGCAAAGGTTCTCTGATTTTAAGATTTCATGTGATTAGATTGGGCTCACCAACCTAATCCAGGATAATCTCCCCACCTCGAGGTCTTTAACCTTAATCACATTTGCAAAGACCCTTTTGCCGCATAACATAACATAGTCACAGGTTCTGGGGATTAGGACATGGACATCTTTGAGGGCTATTCTGTCTACCACACCAGGTGATGCTGATGCTACTGGTCCAGGACCATGTTCTGAACACCACTGAGGTAGACATTTCTTTCTAGTTTAGCAGTGAAGGGGTTTTTAGAGTACGGTAACTTGAGAGAGAGAGCCAGGGAAGGGAACATTTCAAGGGGATGGGAAGATTTGGATGTTTGTGGGAAGGAGGGGGAGATGCTGGTGAAAAGGAGGAAAGGGTAGGTGCAGAAGAAAAAGCCCGAAAAAAATTTCTCAGAAAGAATTTACAAAAGTGAAACAAACACACAAACGAAAAAACAGTAAGGGAGATACCTACTTTACTTGAACTGACATTTACTGTACTTGAAGTTTAATGTTACTTCAACTACTACTTCAGAGCTTCTGTTGGTAGCTTTGGGTTTGAGCAACCAGACTTCAGATGTGTTTACATCTCAGAAAATCAACATTTCATTTAAGTATCCATGATACAAAATGTCAGTATAGGTGCCTAAAGTACTTGAAGTAGACTTTGCATGAGATTCAAGACCTGAAAAGCAGAATAACTTATTTTTTATTTTTCTAAGATTATTTTATAATTATAGAATAGTTTTAGAAAATTCTAGAAAATACGGAATTTTAGATTATTTAAAAAATAATCTAATGCTAATCTTTTACCACTAACAGATAAAATTATATGATACTTGTTCTTAAAGATAAAAAGTTACTGAAATATTACTATTAGAATATCTTCCAGTACAAAAGGAAGCTTTTTTTCAATGTGTTCTCTTAAAAATTCTTATACTTTGGAACCCTGGGAATACCAAACATCATCTTTTTATTCATCTGAGACACAAAATTAAGCACAATGCATTAACAGATTCAGATCAGTTAATGTATCTTTAGGATGCTTTTATCTATAGGTATACACAACCAAAGTGGTGTGAGCTATAAGAACATTTATTATGTCACAAAAGAAGGTTTGAGGTAGTTTCAAGGTTGTTCAATTCAGTAGATCAATGACATCAGTGCCCTGATTTTGGCTTCCCTCTTGGTTGCAAGCATGACATCCTCAACACAGCCAAAGAGAGAGGGAGGAATTCACTGTTTTAAGATCCTTTTCAAAATGAAGGAAAATTTTCCAGAAGAATCCCTTTTGCTCATACACCCTTTTCCCCTCCACATCCGCTTGCCAGAGTTATTTCCCAAGTCCGTGCCTAAACCTTTCGCTGGCAAGGAGAATGGAATCAACATCGATTGGATTAGACCAGTGGTTCTCATCCTTGGCTTTGCTTTTAAAAAAACTCACTGCCTATGCAACATCCCAGAACCATTAAATCAGCATCTTTGGGGATGGTCCTCAAGCACTGACATTTTTTAAAGTTCTTTGGGTGATTCTAATATACAGCCGTTATTGAGAATTATTGGATTAGCGAGTCTCAAGGCTTGTTAAAGGACAGATTTCTGGGCCCTATCCTCAGAGTTTCTGATTAAGTAGGTGGGGGGAGGGGGAATAATTTGCATTTCTGGAAAGTTCCCCAGTGATGCTGATTCTGCTGGTCAGGAGATCACATTCTGAGACCACTGGGCTTGGAGAGGGCCCATGGCGCACATCGCTGCCCAGTGCATGAACAAATCAGGTTTCTCTTAGCAAGAAGGGGCAGCAGAAGGCTGGAAGGGCAGCTGGCATCATGTCTCTCAGCTTACTTTTTCTAACCTGTTACCAGTGAGGAAAGGTTTCAGTTTTATTGCCTTAAAGGAAGTTAGAGATTCCATGAAGGAAAATCTAATCCATACTCATAGACTCCAACTTTGACGCAAATGCTCAGGTTCCAGAGTATATCACAGGAGAGACTAGGAAAGCGAGTATGAACTGGCCAATGCCAACCATCACTGCTGGCAAAATAAACAAATGGATGCGTGACCACGGAAGAACTAGAAGCAATCCCTCTTTGTTATAAAAGACCACATATACATATGTATATGCATAGACCTATACTGTAGGAAGGCAGAAACCAGTGTGGAGCTTAAAGATTGGACGATTCCAGAGTTCAGAAGTAGGAGATGGCTTTGAGTGACACTGTGAGCTCAGAGAACGTCTGCTTGTGAGGGAGGGAGAGAGGGACAGCATGAAAATGAGAACCGAAGAAGTAAACCATGAAGAAGACAGTTATTATGATTTTCTTTTTTTAAAAAAATTGAGCTTTGTGGGTTCTGCCGTTTTTGTTTTTATTTAGGGAAATACAAATAGGGTAGTAGCACAAGCCAGTTTCTGTTAAGGTTAGTCATGTGTACAAAGAATATAATTCTTTCTCCTGTCTCAGGGAAAGTAGAAAAGAAATCAAGAGGTAGGACCTGGGAGGCATGTGGCTGCGTGAAGCTGAAGGTCTGAATCAGCTCTCCCCATCCTCCCCAGCCCTAACTGGAGGAAGGCAAACACTCCTTCATTTCAGCCCTTTCCAACTTGGTAGAGAGACTGATCTTTGCCTCTAGAAGCTTCTGCTGGCAGTATATTCGTTGCTTCTCAAAAGATGGAACAATGGGGGAGATGGGATTTATTCAGAAAAACTTTCTTTTCATTATCTCCCTCAAGATGATTGGAGAAAACCATATCCAAAGGGAAATGCGTCATTGGAAATGGCCTTTAGTTGCTACACACCTTTCATGTATTAGGTATTATCATATATTATATTATTCAAGCCTCATAACTTTCTTGTGAGGAAAATACCTTGATTCTTTTTGTACATATAAGGAAACTGAGGCTGACAGAGGCTAACTAACTTGACTTATGTTACCTACTTAATAACTTCTGGGGCAGAGTTTAAACTCAGATCAGCTTTGCCTTAACTGCAAAGGTCACTTTTACACTATACTGTAGAGTTTACAAAGCAGTAATACAAATATCACTAAATAGAAAATCAATTCCATTATTTTGCTCTTAGAACAAGGCCTCAAGTGAGTATTTAAGCTTAAAAGTAAATCAATTAAAAACTATGCAATTAAAAATAGACATATAGTGTATGTCAAAAGTCATAAATGTACAGATTTGTCTGAAGTTTGATAAGTATGTCTTCAAGAAACAATTTTGACTCCCTTTGTCGAATTGAGGTAGTTAAGAAGATAAAAAGATGATATAAAATGCTTTCCTTCTAATAAAGTTGTTAGTCATGGTTTCAAGTACACAAACATGAAGCACTTATATTTACTTATGGTCATTTATCACAGACATTTGAGGCCATTTAATACTTGTGGATATTAATTAACCAACTCACCTGCATAATACACAACTCTTCCTTTGATCCTACTCATTTTTTTCTTTTTTGACAATTTCCCCATCATGTCAAGGTAACATTAAATCCTCATTGCAGGACAGATCAAATCTAAAGTCTTCACACCATCTTCAGAGTCCATCTTGAGCATGACCAAGGACATCAAGGAAGTTTTTTGTCCCTTTTATTCTGAAAACCCGTATTTCCTTGAGTGTGTGTGTGTGAGAGAGAGAGACAGACAGAGAGGCAGAGAGAGAGAGAGAGAGAGAGAGAGAAAGAGAAATCAGATGTCTTATTTAATATCTTTTTTGCCAGCCTCCTTCCCCCAGGACTGTATCTAGGAGCAGACCCAAAGAGATAAGGTGTTTTCTGTTAACATTGTCTTTCTACTAAGATCTCCTCGGCTAGTAAGAGTTATTTTCTTGAAGCTCCAGCTTGGCACTCAACTTTGACAGTTTTATGAGACACATATAAAAATAAAGCAGAAGATTGTCATAGCAATAATTAGCAACCCTCGTTGTTGGCTTCTCTAGCTAATATCTAGCTATTGAACTATTCTTGGCAGCAGGAATAACTATACTTATTTACCAGGTCTGAACGATTGAACAAGTACAGTTTACCCAATGTAGAGCACTTAAAAATGAACTCTGTCCCTTTCGTGTCTCAGAAAACAGAGATTCCTAGTGCTCAGCTACTTACTCAAAATGAGATCATTTGTGCAAGAATGTTCATTTAATTAAAGATAACTTTGATGCATAATGTATTATGCAATGAAAGCTAAGGAAATCTAAGAGTAAAAAAAGCAAACTTCTGTCTTCTCTCTTCAGATAGAGGTAAGGACTTAAATTTCAGAGAAACAGCAACTTGCACTAAATCTTAAGAGAGTTTTATTTCCAACTGGCATTTATGTTTCTTCTGTGGCACGGTAGGTATGAGAACATAAATATTGCATCAAGCAGCTGAAGTCTCCTTTAAACAATGACAGTAAGTTCTATACTCTTGGATAGGACTGAAACACAGCAACCATACAAGTCCCATAAGAAGAAGTATGTACATACACGTACATACCTGAACATACTCATGTCCATATTTTAAAAATTGAATAGTATCAAATTTTTATAATTCCATCCTATTGCACTATATCCCACCCCACACCACCCAGTCCCACTTCCAAGTAATTTATTTTCAACTGTTGTAGCTGTTTATTCTGGTATTACATCGAATTCTCTAAATAATATACCTTTCCTGCTACTTCCTTTTTAAAAATTTTAGACATCATCTACTAACTTCTTGTTATGGTAGAAGACGACTTAGATTTTGTACACTAGCCCATCTTCCTTCTCCCAACCTCCCAATATAGTGATATTGCTCTCTTTTTTGAATTGATCATTACTGCTTACACTATTGCTATTGTTGACAATAGCAATATTGTATAAATATTGTTGACACAGTAGTGTGCTATGATAATGTTTCCTTTCCTGTACAGCCTTTTGCTTTCCTGGAGTTTCTAATTACTCTTTCTTATTTCTTGCCCTGTCTTCCCGTTATCATATCCTTACCCTGTTTCCAAAGGCTTCATCATATTAGATAGTCTATTGAGTCCATTTTCCTTTTGTGGATCCCACCATCTTCCAGCCTCCATCAGGGTTGTTCCTCTCTAGTCTCTGCTGCACAGTGTCGTCCCCGTGCTGTGACTTCGCTATCTCCTGGAATCCTGACATGCATCCAGGAATCCTGGATTTTATATCTTTCTCTCTCCTTCTATGGTTTACTCTTTTTCCTGGAGCACATCCTCAGCAAGGAAGTAATTTTCCAGGACCCCTTCCATGGCTGAAAAGTCTCTTTATTTCACCTTCAAATTGATGAGTTTGGCTCTATATAGTATTACATGGTAAGAATCATTTTTCTTAATAGTATTTAAGGGACTCTCCATGGTCTTTTAAGCATCTGCTGTTGTTAAGGAGCTATCTGTTACTATCTGATTCTCATTCCATTTTGGTAACCTCTGCCCCCTTTCCCCTAAGGTGTGTCTTGTATCTTCTCTTTTGACTGGAGATTCTGGAATTTCACAGGGTTGCCACTTGCTGTGGCTCCTTTCTTCATTCATGGGTCTTTTCAACATGGAGGCTCATACCACTTTAGCTCTGGAATATTTTTCAATATCGTTTCTTTGTAAATTTCTTCCTCTCTCTTTTCTCGAAACTTATTTCTGAAATTCTGTTATTCGGATGCTGGATTCTATATGCCTCCTAAATTATCTCTTGCATTTTACATATATTTATCTTTTTGTTTTGAAAGATTTCTTTGAGTCATCTAACTTTTTAATTTTTTAAAATTGGGAATACACAGATGTTTATGTTTAATTTCCAAGGCCTCTGTCTTGTTCTTTGTTCCTTTTATGGACATAATATTTTCTCAAATCTCTCTGAGCATACAAATTAGGGAATTTCTTTTTCTTAATTACTTTTTCATTCTCTTTCTTATTCTCTTTCCTCCAGAATAAATTTTCCTTTACTTTGTTCTCTCTAATATTGAACACCTCCTTTGATTGTCCATGTATTTTTAAGAATAAGGCGTTCGAAAGCTGATTACAAGCTATGTTTGAGTGTGTTGATTGGAAGGTTTTTATTTGAGGTGTTTGAGCTCAGAGTTGACTATGTCATTGAAAACCCCAAATCCTAGGTTATGATTTCTTTTTCCCCTCTGTGACTGTTCAGTTTTTCTTCAGAAGAAATATCGCCTGGGATGAGCAGATACATGCTATCAGACATCCTATATATGGAGGAGGAGGAAAGATGGGGTTCCACATTTTGTGCATGCTAAAAGCCTCCTCTGACCTACTCTCATAATAACTACTCCTCCATACTATTTCTCTCTTCTGGAAATGTGTTCACACCCCTTGTCCACTGATGGCCCCTGTCCTGCTTGCTCACTTATGACTTTATACATTTTACATTCTTTTACTGCCATTTAAGTGATGTCTCAGTAGAGAGGAAAGATAGATGCATTTTGTCAAGTCTTCATATTTAACCCAAAGTCTTGGACTCTGTTTTTAATAAGGTTCTCAGGAGGGTTTTTGCACACTAACATTTGTGAGCCACTCACTGTATGGAGAGCACATTGATAGCCAGTGACTCAGGGAGATACAAAATAGAAGTGCATAATTGCACCTCTGAGTTTTATCCTCTATGGAAAAACCCTAGAGTTTAAGAGTTCTAGCTCTGGAGTCATAGATTTGAGTCCTGGCTCTGCTGGTACTAACTGAATGACCTTTGGATGTTGTTGAAACTCACCATAGTTTAGTTGCTCATCTTTAAATTGGGCGTACTTATAATAATCACCTCATAGGATGGTTTTTGTTGTTAGTGCGTGGAGTCCTGTGTACAACAGAGCAGAACCTTGCTCGGTCTTTTTGCGCCAGCCTCCCATCTTCTGCAACATATCAGACAATGCTCTGCTGCTATTCATAGGGTTTTCATGGCCAATTTTTTTGGAAGTGAGTGGCCAGGTCCATCATCCTCGTCTGACTTAGTCCGGAAGCTCCGCTGAACCCTGTCCTCCGTGGATGACCCTGCTGGTATTTGAAATACGGATGGTATAGCTTTCAACATCACAGCAGCATGCAGACCCCGCAGCATGACAACCGACAGATAGGTGGTGTAGTTCCCTGACCAGGAAAACCCAGGCTGCTGTGGTGAGAGGGTTGAATCTTAACCACTAGCCCACCAGAGCTGGCTCATAGGATAGTAATGATGATTAAAGAAGATAATGCATGCAAAGAGCTTAGTATTGTGTTTGGCACATAGTAAGCACATCATAATTATTTATTCTTATTAGTTATTATTAAAGTAGCCATTCCCCTTCCCTTGGAATTGCAAGGAACAAAGAACAAATAAAATACTATCCGTAAATTTAGATATAATGTGAGTAAATCAGTTATAAAATCCAACATATTTAGTTATATAAACTAAAATCAAAATAAGGTTTATATGTGAAACTTTAAGTCACATAATTGAACAGACATGTGTTAGTATTATTTTCAATGTCAATATTTGAAAAGAATTTCCTGCCATTATTATTTAAATGATGAGTAATATATATTTTTACTTGTAGCCTCATCTCATATTTTAAGAACAGATTTACTACCTAATGATTTCTCTAACATAAGACAAATTATTCTTTTGTATGTTAAATTGGTCCACACATTTTAAATTGGTTTATAATATAAATGACACAAAAATCATTTATCATATTAAAATTTAAAGAAAGAAATATGGCCCATTTTTTATTGTTCTGATGTCTGCAAATCCAGGAAAAAGCTGGTTGTCAAAATGGAAAAATGTTTCTTGCTGATTATATAAATCGAATTACTTTAGCTTGCCCCCATAGACTGTGTGTGTGTGTTTTTGTTCGTTTATTGTAGCATGTTTTTATAATTATGCCCTGCAGTGGGAAGGAGCCTTGCTCCAGAAGTTGGGAAACCTGGGTTCTAGTCCTACCTCTATTGGAGACTATTAGTATATCCTTTCTGTTCCTTAAAATGTGTAAAGCCTTATATAAACGTTAAGTCAGTGATGCTTCTTTCAAATTCATTACAGTGTCTTAAGCTGTTGCACAGATACCATTCCTACCTGTATGAAAGGAGTGGGGTAATTCAGGTTGTGCAATGCTATTGTGTTTCCAGCTTGGAGAGCTGACTGAATTTCCCTTGTTCAGCCTGACTGTCAGATCTTCTCTGTAAAAGCCTCTGTGCCTATGTTTGACCTCCTCAAAAGAACATCGTAAGAGCCAGCCCTCATGGCCTAGTGGTTAAAGTTCTGTGCACTCTGCTTCAGCGGCCCAGCTTCGGTTCCCCGGGCGCAGAACCACACCACTCATCTGTCAGTAGCCATGCTGTGGCGGCGGCTCACACAGAAGAAGCAGAAGAACTTACAACTATACACAACTATGTACTGGGGCTTTGCGGGTGGAATGGAAGAAAAAGGAGGAAGATTGGCAACAGATGTTAGCTTAGGGTGAATCTTTCCTTGCGAAAAAAAAAAGCGTCATAAACTTGACTTATGTGATATTAATTGTCTTCATTGATGGTAAGGATCATCCACATTGCCTTATTCTCAGTTCAAGATCTTCTTTAGGATTGAAATGTAAGTTTGAGGTTCTGGTGGCTCAGCATAGTACAGACTAGTGATTTGGTAATTATCCGGTAACTTTGAGACATGTAGACTTAAAAAGTAAACATTTGGGGGGCTGTGTGCTTCAACTTTGCTCCCTAAGTGCCAAAGCTTTACTTTGCAGTGCATTGTTCATGCAGCCCCTTCTCTGTCTGTGTCGTCTGAATGAATGATGATGTTCTGTTTTAGAACATGGTGCTTGTTTAGTGAGAATTTTGGATCTTCAAAAGACTTGGGTGAAATTAGTCAATGGAATTCTTGAACCTGCCATCAGGATCTTATTTATGCTGGTCAGAATATAAACGGTCAGAAAATAAAACCTTGGGACTCAAAAAATTTCTCACTTCTAATTATACTTTAGAAGGTTTTTAGTTTCTTCAGTGGTTTTGCGTTAATTGTCACAGTATATTAATAGCTATGCGCTAAGAGCTTAAATCTACATGATAAATGGAAACTCGTGTTATTTCCAAAAGAAAACCTGCTATTAATTTTATATTGGCATCTTTTTAGCATTACAAAATAGTTCATCAGATTTTGTGGTCACATGTCCAGTTTTTTTTCTTTCAGAAACATTTTATAACTCCAAACCAAGATGCACTGGGAGCCTAATGCAAAGATTAAGATGACAAATATTGTAATTGGATGCACAAACAGCAGTAAAGCCCTGACTAATATAATATTTAAAACTGCATTTGTATTTTTGTTTGCACATTAGTCTTTGAGTTACGGAACATCTTGGTTATAGAAATGTGATATTTTTGATCTGTTATCACTTTATTTTTGGAAACAACTGGTTGCCATTTGGAGCTGATTGTGGTTCTTAACGTATATAGGTTTCAAAATATATATTTACACATAGATGTTTGTGATTTTTTTATGTGCAAGAGAATATAAAGTTTATATTGTCAAATCTATCAACATTTTCCTCCACGGCAAACGAGTAACTCATAAACTGAATCAGATGATTTTCTTCGCCCAATACAGCATTTTCTTTTTTAATTAAAGGGAACATTAAAATCAACTTTTCTTAAAAATGCGAAAGATCTGGTAACCCCCAGCCTCTGTTTCCCTATAGACGGAGCGTGTGCTCACCAGGTCTACACAGTGCTCGCCCCTCGCTATCATCTCTTCAGCACTAAGGCCAAGTGTCACCTTCACTACCAAAACCTTAATATGATTCTGTTGGGGAAAAAACAGAATTCTTTTATCTAGTCTGATAATTGCTCATTTATGTTATCTGGTTGGCCCTTGTACTTATTTGAGTTTATGATTTCTGCTATATAGAATTGGCTTTTTGTGTTATGCTTAGAAAACTTTTCCCACCCCCAAGTTATATGAGTAGTTTTCTGTATTTCTTTATGGTATTTTTATGCTTAATTTTTACTCTGAAATACTTAATGCATTAAGAACTTACTTTTAATCTAAGGCATGAGGTGGGAACTTCACTTAACCAATTGTTTCCAATATTGCTAAAGAATTCATATTCTCACCATGAATTTAAAATAATATCTTTATTATGTACTAAGTTATTACATGCAATTATATATACTTTTTCCATAGGTAGCATTGATTCTTTGACCCCTTCTATACTGTTTTAGTTATTATATGCTTAAAAGCTTTACCATATTTGTTATATGTAGGACCAGGTCTTCTTTTTCTCTTTCTTGAAAACTTCTTGCCTGTTTTGTGCAATTATTTTTTAGGTTTACTTTAGAATGATTTTTCTTCCTTTTTTTTTTTTTTGGTGAGGAAGATTGGCCCTGAGCTAAGATCTATTGCCAGTCTTCCTCTATTTTGTATGTGGGATGCCACCACAGCATGGCTTGATGAGCAGTGTTTAGGTCTGCTCCCAGGATCCAAACCTGCAAACCCCGGGCAAAGCAGAGTGTGCAAACGTAACCACTATGCCACCGGTGCCACCAGGCCAGCCCCAGAGAATGATTTTTCAAGCCCAGTTTTTCCTTTTCCGTCTACACTACTCTTCCCACATTTTATATATGTATTTTTTAAGTCAAAATTGACATTTTATTGAGCTGATTGATCTTTGGGCAACTGACGTCTTCTAGTTTTGAGTGTTTGTAAATAAAGCATTCACGTGTTCTTCATTGTAAACAGACAGCAATATCAACAAGATAAACACTTAAAAGCATTCAGTGCAGTGTGTGCTGGGCCAGGAGAGAGCCCAACCCAGTTGGGGAAGCTTCGGGAAAGGCTCTGCAGAGAGATTGTATGTGGGCCGAGGCTTATGGGTGCACGGGAACACACACAAGCAGTAGAAGATCTGTGTAGAACTCTTGAACTCTGTTGTCATGTCATGGTTTTCCAATATATCACCTTGCCAAGTGCAAAAGTGGACATAACTGTTTGACTAGTCTATACGAGGGACAGAGACATGTCCTTTGGGAACCTAAGTTGAAAGTTTATAGGGTCATTGCTGGAAATAGAATGGGTAAAGTTTTATAAATTTTTTTTAAAAGATACAATTTTGTCTAATTGACCTTATAAGACTTTTGGGAATTTTAGTTTACTCATAATAAACATGGAAAGTGGTAACCAGTGTTCAACAAAGCAATATATGATCTAAATGCTGGACAAAAGATTGAGGATTTAAGATAGTTTTATTTAGAAGCTTTGTCAGCATACCGAAGGAAATGCAGAGCATCCAGCTGCCCCTGGAGGTTCCTATGACAGGCAGAATCAGCAGACTGAGAAGTAAATTAACTACATTTAGTAGTAGAGGGAGAGAATTCCCAGAAATCTCTGAAACAGCAAGAAATCAGTCTCAAGACCTTCACATTCAACCACAAATGTATTACTTAAACCATTTTTCACTTAGTCTGGCTGTGTTTTAATTTTCTAGCTCACTAAGTTTTTCTCAGTAGAGGGTTAAGCTTGTCATTGGTAGTCAATTTAAGTTCTGCCTCTTGCGATTAAAAAAATGTCAGAAGGCAAGTGTTTCTCTTTAATTGATGTCATGCAAAGACTAAAGCAATGGGACCTATTTTTTTAAATGGCTTCTTATTTCACTGATGTCACCTCTAAGGCATGGCACAGTTGCTGGAGTATTTTTTATTATTTTTTTAAATTCATGGATGAGAGAAATACTCAAAGCCCATTCTTTCTATATTTCTATCCAAAGTTTATAGTAAAAATATAAGTCAAAAAGTATGTCTCCGTATAGAGACAGCTCAAGTTGAATGTAGCGAAAGAGCAGAGATGGAAAACCTTGTAGACTACTAATAAAAAGAAGCATGGGTGGAATTTGAGGGCAGCAGTTCAGAAACGGGCAAATTCACCTGTTTTGTTTTTGTTGTTTAATATTGTGAAAAATCTTTAAAGAATGCATGCATTGGAAATGATGAAGAAAATAAGAGCAATGTGGATCTTATCGCTTGTCAGACTGAGGACCAAAGATTTCACACACCAGGTTCCATGGGAGACTGGAGGTTGCATTAAAAAATTGATAAATAAAATAAAAAATTTATACAACTGATTTGATCCTGCCCCCTTGAACCTTTATTCCCATGGTGGCAGATTACACCTCGGTATTTACAGTTAGTACAATCCCAGTTAAAACTTTGTCACGAGTCTAATTAAACAATTCAGAGTTTAATCTCTCTGTTAGGCCTTTTTTTCCTTCTCAGAGGGCCTCCTCTACCACTGCTCCACCCCAAGGTGGCATGAGGGTGCAGGAGGAAGCTTGTGTATCCTTTCAGCATTGGTGCAGCTTGGTGGGGAGACATCTGATGTCCGTCTGGCCCTGGTGCCATCTTTTGAGTCTTTGATGACCTCTATGGAGATGTCCCTCAGCCAGCCTGAACCCTGGGCACCCCAAGCCACAGCTGTTTGGGCTGGTTTTTTGGCCTGTCTTGTGGGCACTCACTGCTGAAGTCCATTATCCCTGCCATGGACTTTGAACACTATGCAGCCTCCTGGTCCATTGGCCAGGCCACTAAGGGGCCACTTTAAAAAAACATTTTATTGTAGTTAAATATATATAACATAAATTTTCCCATTTTAAACATTTTTAAGCATACAATTCAATGGCATTAAGTACATTCACAATGTTGTGCAACCATCACCACTATTCATTTTCAGAATTTTATCATCATCCCAAACATAAATTCTTTTTTTTTTGTTGTTGAGAAAGATTGGCCCTGAGCTAACATTTGCCAATCCTCCTCTTTTTTTTGCTGAGGAAGACTGGCCCTGGGCTAACATCCATGCCCATCTTCCTCCACTTTTTTATATGGGACGCCGCCACAGCATGGCTTGACAAGCAGTGCGTCAGTGCACACCCGGGATCCGAACTGGCAAACCCCAGGCTGCCACAGCGGAGCACGTGCACTTAACCGCTTACGCCACCGGGCCGGCCCTCCAAACATAAATTCTGTAACCATTAAACAATCACTCCCCATTCTCCCATCCCCACCAGCTCCCGGTAACCTCTACTCTACTTTTTGTCACTATAAATTTACCTCGTGTAAGTGAGATCATACAATATTTGTCCTTTTGTGTCTTGCTTATTTCACTTATGTCATGTCTTCAGGGTTCATCTATGTTGTAGCATGTGTCAACATTTCACTCCTTTTTATGACTGAATATTATTCCATTGTGTGTGTATATATATGTATGTATATATAAGTATACATATACGTACATATATATACACACATTTTATTTATCCATTCATCTGTTGATAGATACTTGAATTGTTTCTACCTTTTAGCATGTGAATAATGCTGCTGTGCACGTGGGTGTACAAGTATCTGTTGAGTCCCTGCTTTCAGTTCTTTTAGGTATGTACCTAGGAGTGGAATTGCTGGAGAGGGGGCCACTTTTTATCTTAGTGCTATTTTTGTACCCGTTGGAGATCTGAGAACTTGCGGCTGCTTGCTCTGTACTTCACTGAGGTGGGCAGGCTTCCTCAAGTCTGTTTGCCTAGACATTTTCCTCAGTCTTATTTTGTTGTACTGCCCTGCTGCTGGCTAAATGTTGCTGAGCTGTTCCCTGGACAAAGGAACGACTTCCCCTGCTCCGGTCTGCGGTGTCAGCCCTGAGAAAGGGTGAGCCAGAGCGCTCCCATCTGGTCACTGGACCTGCACGTCTTCTCTCCTTTGTCTCATGCACTAACAGCAGAGGAGTTTCTTCTTGTTGTCAAGAATTCCCCTCCACCGTATCCTCTTGCCTTCTAAGTTAAGGCTTATGGTAAAGCATGCCCATTTCCAAACTTTGCTTTTTAATATGTAAAGCAACTCTTTTGGAATGTAGAAAGCCTCTTAGTTTCAATAAAGCCAGGCTTTCAAAACTTATTGCATTCTGAACATGAAAACATTTAGCTTGAAACTCAAAGCTGAGCTCTAAACTGTTTCTTCCTAGATGGTATCCACCAAATCCTGAAGTAATAAGTGCCATCAATTCAATAAATGAGGAAATTGCAAGGTGGGAAAAAAATAATACATCAGTGAAATGTATTAACACGACTATCACCATTACATTAGCAACACCGTTTATTCGGTCAATTTCTTGTCTGCTTCTCTTCTTTACTCTGCTTCTATGTCCTACAAACTGATTTTGGTGAAGCCACACTGCTGTGTGGGGCCAGTGGGATTACATTTGGTTTGATGAGTTCTGGAGGGAGGCTTTAAATGTCTTCTTATTAGCATATGCATGCAGGGTCTGTTTTCAGATATGGTGGTGCTGTCAGATCAGAACACATCCTAGCTAAAGCTTTAATACACGTGCCTTAAAATAAGATGAGAAAGGTAAAGAAGGATAAATTAGCTGCATGGTAAAAAGAACTGCAGAAGTTCAGACTCCTACTTTGTGTGATTATTGATTTCTAATGGCTTTGCTGTGACCTTAATTGAGCTATTAGAGGCTAAGCCAGGTTTGAAATAAAATGAAAGTGTTTGTAGCATATGCAGATGGATTGAAATAGGGATTGGGAAGACAGTGGGAGTCCTTACTGGTGTGTTTGGGTTCCTAGTAGCCACAGAGCTAAAATGCATTATCACCTTGCAGGGAACCAATGAGCTGTCCCGTGCAACATTTCCACTGTCTTCAGCCTGGAGAGTAAGGCAGAAAAAGCTCATAACAGTCAGTGAGGAGAGAAAAAGCTAATGAAGAAAGCAGCCGTGTTCCTAATAGCACATCAACGCCATTCTACTTATTTTGCCAAGGTCTGCCTGGAAATAGTAACTCCCACCCCGTTTTACCTTTTGTTGTATATGTTGGTTCACTTGCAGAACCCTTGTCTAAACCTGAGAAATTGGTGAGCCAGGGTCCTCTGCTGTACCTCTTCATCATGGCTAATTTCAGAAGCTCAGAGTTTCCGATGGAATCTTCTCTTTAATCCTCTCTTCTCTTTTTACTTTCATTTACTTCCATCTAGTCCAGGGGGTACTCACGGAAGTTTTCAGTAATAGAAAGATAAATTCCTCACTTAAACAGCATTTTATATTTAGGACAAATCTTGTAGAGATGTTAGACCAACACTTGTGCACACACAAGCATTCGCACAAAGACCGGAATGATGAAACGTATGGTTGTGAACTTTTACTGGCTTTCAGTTTATGTTTCCTTTAAAACAACTTGATCTGGTTTCATTTTGTGGATGGTATGACCTGGCCCATTGGTTCAGCCTGCTTTGTCCTTGCTCAGCACATGTCACTGTGCAAGCAAATGCTGGTCAGTACCAAGCCTTCCAAATTGCATGAATTCTCAGCTTGTGTTGATCCCTTCAAAGGCTCTTGGCTCTGTGTCTGCAAAATGGTCATGAACATAGATTCACTGAGAGTGACTTGGCCCATAATTTAATCCAGTAGTTTTTACACCTGAGTGGTCATCAGAATCACCTGGGGAGCCATTAAAATTTCTAAAAGACCCATTAAATCAAAATCCCCATGAATTTGTCTCAAGAATCTATGTTTTTAAAGAGCTCTCCATGATTCAGATGATTAACCAGATTTAAGACCCACTGACTTAGCCCATTCCTAGTCTTTACGGAAGGTACCTGCCTAAAATAGTTACAGGTGATTCCTAAACCAGGGAAACATAAATGAAACACAAAGCTTTTAAAAATACACGTCAAGGCCTCAACCTCTGAGATTTAGAGACAGCTCACTGAGATTGGGCTCTTAGGCAACTGTAAATTTCTTGAAAACCAAATAGGTGATCCTAGTTCACATCCCAATCCCAGGTAAGACTCACTAATCTAAGCCATTCTGTACAGATAAGAACAAAGCCTAGTTCTGAAGATGCCTAAAGGAGATGTCTTGATTTAAACTATGTGTATGTCTTTATTAACGATGCTGGTGGTTAGTGATAGAAGTAACTAAAATTTGAAGGGCTTGGGGAGCAATTTTAGAAAGCAATAGGAACAAACAGGGCCTGGAGTTTGTCCCTGATAACAGAGGAGAATTTAGGAAATTGAAGAAGCACTGATTATTAAGATAAAACTGTAACGTCTTTCCTTTCCTTAAACAGTTGTGATCAAGTCTCTTTTAGTTACAAATAACAGAAACTCAACTCTAAAAAGCAAAAAAGAGATTTTTTTTTTACATAAAGAAGAGACCAAAAAAAATGGGACTTCAGGTATAGCTGGGTCCAGAAACTCAAAAGATGGCAGAGCTCTGTCACTTTGTTTTTTTTTTCTTTGTGTTAGCTTTGTTCTCAAGCAAGCACTTTCCAAATGGCAAGAAAAAAAGGTAGCCACTGACAGTCCTCAACTTATTCCTTTAAGTAATCCAAAAGGAAAGAGTCCCTCTCTCTTGCAGCATCCATGGTCCAAATCTAAGGAAAGCTTTGTTTGGCCTTGCCTGAATCTCCCGCTCATCCCTGAATTTGTCACAATGGCCTGGGAAGGAGGACTCCAAATGGTCTGCTTGGGTGACACACCTCCTTTGGAGTCGGAGATGCCAGCATATCCTCCAGGACCATTGAAGGTAGAGTAGAATGACTCCTCCAAAGAAGGGAAGGGGAAAGAACTACTGTGCAGGAAAAAGCAACAGCTACCCTCTAACAACCAAATTGAATGATTTTGGTCTGTCTGCCCAAAGCTCTAGTATTCATTACACTTTGTAATCTATGGGGAGTCACACATCAGACACTTCCGGGGCAAGGAGAATAAGTTTCTTCTCTGACTGTGTATATTTAATGGCCCGTTGGGAAGCATGTCTGACTGAAATGGAAACTAAATTTTTTTACGTTTAATATTATCAAACTGAATTGACGAAGTAAACAAATGTGTGAACAGATTCTCAAAAAGGCGTTTTATAAACCCTTCCAAGATAAGTGGGCTGACCTGAGTGGTAAAGTAATAAGGATTTTGCTATCCCCAAATATTTGTATGCAGATGTGTTCCTGTATTGAGAATATGACCTTGAACTTGAGCCGCCCACAGCTTTGCAAAACCTGTTTGGTGACGCTTATAAGAAAAGAAATAATGAGGAAATGTTAAGGTTAAAAATATGTAATTCAAAAATCACTAAAATCATCCCTGAGATACTTCCCTCCCAGATATTGAAAGCAAATATTTAAGAGAATCCTTTTTTACTAAATCCAGTGATGCTCTCATGCCTCTATTATGAAGTAAAGGTCAAAAAATAATTTAGTACTTGGTTCTCTGTTGTATGATGTGCCCTTTAAAAACGTTCTGTGGTTGATCTTGATTGGTACTTGGCAGTATATGTTTGGCTTCTGGCTACAGACAAACAATAATTTGCAATTTAGCTGTCATTAATTAGCATCATTTAAGGGCAGTTGCTATTGCCACTCAAGTTATGAAAAATACCTTTCTCAGCTTTACAAATGCAAACTCTCTTCACTGTTCTCAAGATTTCGCCACTTACGCTGAGGTTATTTGGATGGAATGTCAAGCCTTGGCCTCTTGCTGTGTCTCCACACATGGACAGACAATGATAACACTTTGTGAGCACTAGCTGTGGGACAGATACTATTCTAAGTCCTTTGTATGTGTATTTTGTTTATTTCTTGTAACAGCTGGGTGAGAGAGATGCTTTGATTTCCCCATTTTGTACATGAAGAAGCTGAGTCTTAAAGAGTTTGTCACTTGCCCAGGGTCACGCGACTAGTAAGTTCTGGCACCAGGATTCCAGCCCAGTTCTGTCTGGCTTCAAAGCCCAAATTCTTGATCTCAGGCCCTTTCCTCTCTTCTTCTCTCCCTAATCCATGACTTTATAGAAAAAAAAAAGAAGACGACTAAAGTTCTTAAATTAAGGAGTCCAGCCACATAAATCACATATACTCCCCCAATCTAGTTGTTTTCTATATTGAGCTGGAATAGATACTTTAAAAGATGTAATCGATGTTGACTCTTATTTTAGCTCTAGTTTTACACATACACATTCACAGACATTTCTAAAAACTTCTAAACAATACAAGGCTATTCTCTGAATTTGTCTCATTTCCCACTTTATTTGCTAATGTGTTAAAAAAGATTCTGAATAATTAAAATGCAATATTTGCCTGCAAATGCTTTACCTTCTGTCTTTATCAGCGTGGTCTGCCATAATAAGATACCAAAAACTGGGTGGCTTAAACAACAAAAATTTATTTTCTCACAGTTCTGAAGGCTGGAAAGTCCAAGATGAAAGTGCTAACATGGTTGGGTTCTGGTGAGAGCTCTCTTGCTGGCGTGCGGGCGGCTGCCTTCTTGTATCCTCACATGGTGGAGAGAGAGAGTTCTAGTGTCTCTTCCTCTCCTTTAAGGCCACTAATCCCATCTTGGGGCTCTACCCTCATGACTTCATCTAAACCTAATTGCCTTCCAAAGGCCCCACCTCCTAATACCGTCAGATTGAAGATTAGGGCTTCAACATATGAATTAGAGGGGAACACATTCAGTCCGTAACAACTTCTAGTGGGGGAGATGAGGCAGGTACAAAAAATTACAGTATATGGCGTGCTTCAAGTGACACTAAAGTAGTAGTGCCATGAAAAAATATGGGCTTCTAGGGGAGGTGATCCTACTTCTGGCTCAGGGGATAAGGGACCAAATACAGAATCATTTAAAGAACTGGCATATTACTAAAGACAGATTTAGGGCAGAGGCTGGAGGTGGACAGGGTGCTGGGGGAAAATGGGGCAACTTACTCCTTCCCGCAGCTGTCACTATGTTCACTGAGACGGTCCCATGGGCCCAGGGAACTCAGCAGCGTGTCTTTTGGGAGCTTCAAGGTCTCATCACCTCTGTCCCTGACTTTATGAATATATTGCCTTGTTTTTCCATTCTGTGTCTCATTTTTCATAACATTTCATGGTGTAGCACCTTTACCCCAACCTGGTGATGTGTGAAGAGGAGGTAATAAGAATGATCATAAAAAGAAAATATAAATTGAAATTGCAGTACTAGGAAAACAAACAAACAAAAAATAGCCTTTGAATGGTTTATGACTTTCCCTGCCCTCAGCTAGTAGCACATAAACTGGGAGCCACTGATTAAGCATTTTTAGTCTTTGATTTGTTTAATCAGCCACCCTTCAATTGTAGGCAGCCCGAGAGATGGGGTCCAGGTGTAGAGCCGAGACTGAGCAAGCAGTCAGAGCCCAGGTAACAAGATCCTCACTGCCATTGCTCCCCACACACCCCAACTTTTCTACTCAAGAGCCACGAAGACTTTTCTAGAGTTCGAGTCCACATCCAAAAGGTCCCAAGGAATTTGTTCCCCTTTGGAGGAGGCCTCCTCTGGTCTAGGAGAGTCCTCGACAAGGCTGTTGTTAAAGTGGCCCACATTCAGGGCTGCCAGCTCATTTTGACAGATGTAGGGCCTGGCCGTTCCAGTTTGGACCAAATTCCTTGAGATCTTCCTGATGCAAATTAAAATATAAACATCCTTCTCACAAATCCATGAGTTAATATTCTTTATGTAAAGGCTATTTCAACTAGTTACAGATTTAGCTAAGTGTGTAATCATCCAGCCTTTAGTTTTCTATCTTATCTTCAGGATGTGCTGGATACTAATCCACTGATCCTACAACTAGTCCTAGATGAATTAATATGATTATGTCCAATATGATTATGTGAATGAGCTGCCTTGAAAGGTAACGAGTTTTTAGCCACTGGAGGTGTTCAAATGTAAGTTAGGTCACAAACATGGAAATTTAAGCATTTGATGGATTTTGGGGCTAAGTTACCCTTAAGAATGCTTTTAATCCTGAAATTCTACAATTCTGTATTTTTTTCTAAACTGCATCTATGCTGGCTTTTTTTTTGTGGTGAGAAAGACAGGCCCTGAGCTAACATCTGTCCCCAATCTTCCTCTTTTTCCTTGGGGAAGAGTGGCCCTGAGCTAACATCTGTGCCAGTCTTCCTCCACTTTGTATGTGGAACACCGCCACAGCATGGCTTGACGAACAGTGTGTAGGTCCGCGCCCAGGATCCGAACCCGTGAACCCTGGGCCACCAAAGTGGAGTGTGTAAACTTAACCACTATGCCACCGGGCCAGCCCCCTATGCTGACATTCCCCTCCCCCAAAGCCCCAGTAGACAGTTGTATGTCATAGCTGCACATCCTTGCAGTTGCTGCACGTGGGACGCGGCCTCAGCATGGCCAGAGAAGCGGTGCGTGGTGCGCACCTGGGATCTGAACCCGGGCCGCCAGCAGCGGAGCGCACGCACTCAACCGCTAAGCCGCGGGGCCGGCCCTATGCTGACTTTTAATAATCAAATTTCCCCTTCTTAAATGCTCTTAATTTTCCCATTTGAGAATTTTTTCCTGAGATTGCTATCAAACTGTCCATTTTATAGTTTATAGACTCCTGTTTCTTCCTTTTGCTGAAAATCAACCTAGCATCTGCCCATCTCCTGTCTCGTCTACCTCTTCCATTTTCTGGGCTCTCTCAAAGGTCAGCATCAGCAGTTCTGCCACAGATTTGCAAGTTCTGCACTTACCTCAAGATGTGATTTATCGAGGTCAGGATACTTAAAGCAGCCACATGCTCTTTTATCATCCTTCACCTCCCTCGCATGTCAGTTCCCTCTTACAAGGCTCGTTCCTGATTCTTCATTTGGAATCTCCTTCTCATGGACCAAGACCAAAGCAGAAGAGGAAAGGAAGGTTCTGCTTACAGCTATTGTTGGGGAACATTAGAGCATTTGTCCAGCCCAGGTTCTGGTCTCCCCTGGTCTTTGGGCATCAGCTTTCATTTAGGAAGCTCTTATTATTGACCTACAATTTTTGAAGCCTCAGTTCACCATGGTCTTTAATCTTCCTGAATTTTCTGATTAGTTTGTGTCTGTCACATAATTCCCCTTGATTGTGTGTTCTTCTCTCCGTATTTGTGCATGGCCTTTAAAATGCAGGCACATCAGGGAGCTTACCCATGTAGCTTCTTTGGACTCTCCTTCCCATCTACCCCATCAGGCTCAGAATTATATGGTCTCAGAACGTGTATCATGCCTGCCTCTATTCTGATTTTTCTGCTGTCTCTAAAAGCCTATCTCTAAAGCCTGGTCTACATGTCTGGCTCCATTCTCTCTTCTCCCCACCCCCTAGGAACTCTGAGATGCTGGGGCCCGGTATTAGTCTGCTCGGGCTGCCGTAACAACACACCATTGACTGGGTGGCTTAAACAACAGAAATTTATTTTCTCACGGTTCTGGAAGCTAAAAGTGTGAGATCAAGATGTTGGCAGGGTTGGTTTCTTCTAAGGCCTCTCTTCTTAGCTTGTCGAGGGCTGTCTTCTCCCTGTGTCTTCACGTGGTTTTCCCTCTGTCACCATCTGTATCCAAATGTCCTCTTCTTATGAGAACACCAGTTAGATTAGATTTGCCCCCACCCTAATGAGCTCATTTTAACTCAGTTACCTCCTTAAAGACCCTCTCTCCAAATACGGTCACATTCTGAGGTACTAGGGGTTACGACTTCAATGTATTAATTTGGATGGGGACACAATTCAGCCCATTACAGCCCCTTTCCACTTTAGCAGCTGGTACTAACAGGTCAGAATTAGGTCCACAGTAACAGTTTGTGGGGGTTTCTTTGTTTGTTGTTGTGGGGTTTTTTTGTTTTTGTTTTTTTTTTTTGCCTCTTTCTTTACCTTTTAGCGATTGCGATGTCAGCAAAGAGTCAAGATTATTTTTGCTGATCTGCTCTTGGCCAAGCTTAGCCCAGTGTTCCAGGACTGAATTCACTTCACTGTCCACTTCCTACCTCTCTAGAAAGCAGACTGAATACATTCCTTCCGTGCCTTTGAGCCAATTCCTTCTATCAAAATCCTACCCATCCATCAAACTCAACTCAGATACCACCCATTGTTTTCCTGAGCTGTGCTGCCATAGTCCTCTGTCTGTATGATAACATTTATGGTCATTTATCGTTTCTATTGGGTTAATGTTAGTTGCGTCTAGCCCCTCTTGCTCATATATGGTAGTGAGCACCTTGTAGGAACTTTCCATTATCATGTTCATCTTTATTCACCCTAAAGCACCAAGTACTTGGTTTGTACCCAGCAACCACTCAACAAATATTAAATTCGTTTGAATCTTATCATAGATTTAGAATGACATTCAAAGCAATAAACATTTAAATTGCATTTTATAGTTATACATATTCTGAAAAGTACTATGTAACTAATCATTGATATGGTGAACATAATCATTGGATTATTTTATTAGTTACTTTTAATGGTTACTTGAAGTAATTTAGCCTAATTAAAGTGTGGATCTTTTCATAAATTTTTCATAGCGATCTCACCTTCTGAACTCCCAATGCCCAGTTTGTTCCTAGCACAAATTCCACATTTATTATTTATAATGGAGTATCCTTTTATCCATTCTTCCAGTCCCTTATATTAAAATGTAGTCCTTGGGTGAAGAGGGACAATGGCTTGTAAATGTTTCCATCCCTGACGTTGGTGAGGTAAACAGTAGCTAATGCAAGGCGGGCCACAGAGGGTTACTGTCATCAGCTGTACAGGGTTGCCGTTGGACTATGGCCACAAAACCAGTTTCTTGGGAAAGAACTCATTTGAAAGAAACTTTGAGTCCAGCAGCCAGGCAGCTTTTCTCTTAGCTTATCTCTCAGCCTTTTTTTCCCACTGTGCCTCATCCACAGAGTGGATATTGAGCATTCATCCATTTATTTTTTCATATTGGAATATTTAATGGGCACCACTTGTGATAAATCTTATCTTGGAAATAAACGGAGTGTCTTGAAAGAGAAGAACAGTGGGGAGGGGTGTGGAGCGCGTGGTGCACAAAGCTACCGTGTTTGGCTCTGCAACTTGTGCACTGAGCAAAGGCATCCAGCTAAAGGGATGATGGGGCTGAAACCAGTCTGATCAGCCTTATCAAAGCATGCACCCTGGCATACAGATGTGTTAGCTGGGGAAGGAGAAAGGAAGGCTTTTTTTCTAATTAGCGTCAAGATACTGTGCATTCACCAAGCTCTGCATCGTTAGGGTTGCATAGACCCAGAGGGGGCAACTTTTTTTGTAACTTATATAAAGATCCCCTGTGGACTAGCAGCAGCCCTGGGCATTAGAGAGAGATGGACCTACCACATATTGCACAGTTGGGGGGCCAGAGGGGAAGCAGAGAAATCATTTAACAAGCTATTGCAGGAACCCATGAAAGACACGATGGTAGCCAGCACAAGGTAGTGGCAGTGGAGGTAAAACTGATGGACTGGATACAGGGGATGTGAGAAAGAGAGAGGAGAATGAGAGGGGACCCCAGAACTCTGGCCTGAGCATTCGATGATTATCGTTGCCATTTATTAAGATGGGGAAGACTGGAGATGAGGGCCAGAATGACAGAGAGAAAGGTAATGGTTCTGTTTTGAGGAGTCTCACTGTAGGTGCTGCTTGAGGATTTTCTGTTTTACACATCTGTGGAGTCCCATAAAACAGCTGTGAGAAGGCTCATTCTTCTGTGTGCCCAAAGCTTGAAAGAAACAAAAGAGCCTGGACTGGGAGTTTAGACAAGTCATTCCACATCGATGGGCCCATTTGCCAAAGGACTTAGATACTCTTTACTTCCAAAGTCCTTTCCTGCCATAAAACACTACCATTAATTTCTATTTCCTTTTGCTCATTTTTGTGATATTCTCTGTGCAAGCTGCACAACTCAGGAAGAGAGGGTGGCATTGGCAACTAATAGTAAACTAATGCAGATTCCTCAGCTAAAAATCAAAATCAACAACACACACAAGAGGCAACAAGCTGCGCCCTAACATATTTTTGCAGTAGTGCTGGCTCAAAGACAGTCACTTGGAAGACTTGTGGATCTATTTCCACGCCTGAATTGCCAGTAAAAGACCCCTCTTCCACCATGGATTTAGATCCTGGGGGCATTTGTGGATCACAGTGTTCTGTTAACAGCTCTCTCCACGAGGACCATCAGCCTGCAATTTGACTTTGCAAAATTGGAAGGAAAGTCTTTCTTCCATAAGCCAATTTCACAAAACAAAAAACAATGCCTCAATTCTTCACTCGAAGCCAAAAAACTGTAATGGTCTCATAAATGATTAAAACAGCAGCTGGTAATGTCTTGGAAACAGATTGATCAGTTGGAATGCCTTAAAATCTGTCTAGATTCTGCGTGCCTTTGAGCAATATGAACCAACTCTGATGTGAGACTAAGAGTGGGTGTTTAGAACCCAAAGATGTCAGATAATTATTAAAACCCTGGCAGGAACTGCATTTCTCTAGGGCAACTCTACCATATTTTAACCCCAAAGTGGGGTATAAATTTTGGAAGCATGTGGCATTATGGAAATTCATGGTGATTCTTGTTTAACTGGCCAGGATGATCTAAGTCAAATCTCCTAGTATTGTCATTGACTCATAGCAACTGGATTTTGAGTGCCTATGATGTATCTGTCATGGAGATGCAGTGGTGAATGAGACAGAGTTCCTGCCCTCATCCAGCCTATGTCATGGTGGAAGGAAACAGACGATAACTTAGGAAATAAAGAACATATATAAATTCACATAGTAATAAGAGCTATGCCAGAAATAAAACTGAAGTGGTGAGATGCTACTTTAAACTGAAATATCAAGAAAGCCCTCTCCAAAGAGGTGACATTTAAGCAGAGAAGGAAGGAGCCAACAATGTAAACACCTGGGAGGAAATTCTGCACGGGCAGAGAGAACGACACATGTAAAGCTTTGAGGTGAGAATGGGCTTGGCGTAGTTGAAGAACATGAGAAGGTAGATGGGGCTAGAATCTGGTGAGTCAGGAGAAGAGTAGTAGGAAATATGATAAGAAAGGTTGGCAGAGTCCAGATCAACTATCGCCTTCTAGATCATATGGAATTGGATTTAATTCTATGGAAAATCAGAGGAGGGTTTTTTTTTTTTTTTCTTGTGAGGAAGATCAGCCCTGAGCTAACATCCATGCTAATCCTCCTCTTTTTGCTGAGGAAGACCGGCTCTGAGCTAACATCTATTGCCATCCTCCTCCTTTTTTTTTTTTTTCCTCCAAAGCCCCAGTAGATAGTTGTATGTCATAGTTGCACATGCTTCTAGTTGCTGTATGTGGGACGTGGCCTCAGCATGGCCGGAGAAGCGGTGCGTGCCCGGGATCCGAACCCGGCCCGCCACTAGTGGAGCTCACGCACTTAACCACTAAGCCACGGGGCCCACCCAGGGCAGGGTTTTAAACAGAGTTTTAAACAAGAATAAGACTGATTGAATTAATATTTCTAAAAACATCCCTCTAACTGCTATGTGGAGAATGGACTATGGGAAACATAAGTAGAAGGAGGAAGACTAAACAGGGGGCTATTGCAGTTGTCTAGGCAAAAAAAGATGGTGGGCTTGCATTAGGGTGGAAGTGGGAATGCTGGTCAGAGGTAGTTAGAAATGGGATAGAGTTTGAAGGAGGATCTGATAGGACTTGTTGGTGGTTTGGAGTTGGGAGATGAGGAAAAGAGAAAGAAATAAAAGGTGATAGATGACACTTACATTCTTGCCTTAAGCAATTGGGTGAACTAGCTTAGCTAGATGAATGAACTGGGTCTTAACTGAAATGAGGGACAGGTTTGGATGGAGGTGGAGGAGAAATCCAGAATTTAGACTTGGACTTGTTAATGTGAGATGCCTATTAGACAACTAAGTGGCGATATCTAGTGGGTTGTTAGAGCTCACTGGATGAGTTACCAAGGGAGTGAAACAGACACCAGAGAAGTCTAAAGACAAAATCCTAGGGTCCTTTAACCTTTAACGAGTGCACAAGAAGAGCAACCAGTAAAAGAGGAGAAAACCCAGAGAATGTGGTGTCCTGGAAGCCAGAGGAAAGGTGCCTGGGAAGCCAGAGGAAAGGAATACTGAGAAGATGAGTAAGAAGACCGATAATTGACCAGATCATGACATTTGACAAGACAAAGGTCACAGCTATACTTAACAATAGCATTTTCAGTGGAGAGCCTGAAAAAGAGCCACAAAAGCCTGAAGTGGATGCATGGAGGATAGACAAGTCTTTGAAGTTTTCCTGTAGAGAACTTGAAGGAAATTGGGTGATAGCTTGGAGGGGATGGCCTTTTGTTGCACTTTTCTTTTTCAGGTGGCAGTTATAGCATGATTCTGTGCTGTTGAGAATGATCAAGAGGGAAAAAGGAGATGCAAAAAAAGAGAGCAGGGGTATTTTCAAGAGCAAAGTCTTTTCGTAAGTGAGAGAAGATGGTGTCCAAGGCACCAATGGAAGGCTGGCCACTGATCAGAGCAGGGAATGTTCTTCCATTGAAACATCAGAGAAGACAGAGTATAAAGGACCAGATGAGGTGGGTATGTAAAGTATGTGATAAATACATGATGTAGATCTCACAAAATTTCTTTCATTTTTTTCAGTGAAACATGAAGCAAAGATCATCAGCTGAGAGTGAGGAAGGCAAAGGAAATGGTGTTGAAAGTTTAAGGAGAGAGAGAAAGCAAATTTTCCAGAGAAATAGGGTAGGATTACTGGGTAGCAACTCGCAAGAGGTCTATGGTGATTAATCTGAGTTTATGCTCTTTCTTCAAAACAGGTGTCAGCATTGAGTATTTAAGAGAAAAGAGAACATGGTGCTGGCAAAGGGCATGAGCGGGCGGGAGGTAGAGGTTAGCTGCCTAACCTTGGGCACGTCATTAAATTTTCAGTCTCGTGTCTTTATCTGTAAAATGGAGACGTTAGTTCCTCCCAAGAGGGTGATTGTGCATATCAAATTAGATGAGTTTCTTGCTTTAAAAAACTTGCCATTAGTCTTCTTCAGCCTGTTTGTCATTGGGTAAACAGCTGTGAGGACCAGTGATTAATATGTTCTGTGGGGGTTGTGGATGTGGCCTAAAGTGAGCCCTGGAACTTTGATATATGTGGGAAAGGAACATCATGGGGGTCTCTGACCAAATGGGACATTTGGAGGCTCAAGAAGAAGTGGAGTTGTCGAGGGCTGAGATGGTGTGCAGGTGGAGTTGGAGTTAGAAAGAATTGACTAGAAAGGAAAAGAGAAAGTGGAAGCAGAAAATGTGTAGAAAGGCCAGGAGTGGTGGGATGGGGCTGTGGACCAGATGAAGGTCACACACACAGTTCCATGTTCCTGTTTAGGGTCGAGATGGTTCATTTGGCTCTTCCTCCTTATTACCAGTTGAGTGCCAAACCCTAGACCTGATCTGCAATTTGCAAATTTTACTTCGACAGGAGGAGTAATGTGAGAATGTGGGCCATTGGAGAGGCATGGTCTTGAGTGGCTCTGTACTCTCTCAGAAGTAGAGAAAAGGAAGGAATTGATCAATAAAAGGTTGGAATATTGCTGCTAAATCCTGTTTCTCTGAGCTTTCTCTCAACCTCTTCCTTCAATCAAGCAAATTGCTGATTCAGGACTGAATTTACAGTTGGCAAATACTGAATAAATAAAAATAATGAAATACTAATACGTGTGAGGAATATGGACACAAATATTTTTAGATAAGCCTTGGTATAACTTGGCCTAAAAATATGCACTGCATGGCTGAATCCACATGGTTCCTTTAGTTAAGTCGTAGTAGAAGGCAATGAATGTGGGTCTTAAAGAATAAAACCACTTATGAAACAAATCTTTGTAGACATACTGCCTCTTTTAACTACCTCAAATCTTTTTTAGAAAGGCTAGGCTATAAATAAGTAATCATAGTTCTCTTGGCTGAGTTTCTAAAGTGATTGGGCATTCAGTTTTGACTACACGCTGAGCAGCCCCTGGTCACTCAGGCATTGTTGTAAAATCTCCTTTAAATGCACAATAGATGTGCCATCATTATTTTTCAAAATCCCAAGGGCTGACTGTCAGGGATCACACTTCATCTCTTGTTTTCTTCATTCTGCGACTTTCCTGTTGAGAAACTTTCAATGAGCTAAGGAAGATACACCACTCACCTTCCTCCTCAACCATTTATTCATTCACTGTCTAGCTGTAGACATGGAGTAACATTACCAGAAAATGCAGAACCATGAAGGGAAGCATATTTTATTATTCATGGTATCACTCTCTCCCACCTCAAATCTGTTCTTTTCCAACTATATTGATATTCCGTGCCTTGGCTCAAGCAGAATACTCCTCTCCCTTTTATCCGTACAGAATTGGTCATGAAATCCTATCAGTTCTATGTCTTTAATATTTGCTGGCTCTATACCCTCTTCTTTATCTTCTCTTCCTCAGTTCAGGATCTCAGGAGTCTCTCACTCTCAGTTCTTAACTGGCCTCATTTTCCTCTTTAATCTTCTTTCAATAGTTTCTCATTGCAGCCCAAATGATCTTTCTAAAAGTCAAAGCTATCACTCCCCTCTTTAAAATTCACACAACTCCTTCCAAGATAAGGCCACTCTCTGAAGCTGACTCATGCCATCCTCTCTCATTGGACTCCCACATCCCTTTCCAACCGCACAACTTTCCACCTTCCTTTTGTCCTTTGCCCAGCCAACACTATACTACCTTCAGGACAGCTTCGTAAATCTTGTGGAAGAAAGGAAGGGGGGGCGGGAAGGAGGGGAGGAAGGAAGGAAGGAAAAGAAGAAGGGAGGGAGGAAGGCAGGCGGGCCTACTTCTAAGGGGAAAAGGGAGTCCCAGGTGAGGAGAGTTTGCCTCTTCCTTTTAAAACACCCAAATCCGTTTCCGGTTGTCCTGAGTCAGAGCATTAAAGGCCTTGTTTTTTCTTCTTTTAAGAAGAATCAGTTACGTCTTGGGGGTGTGTATTTATCTCTGTCTCTTTTCCTGTTGGACCCGGAGGGTGATGGAAGCCATTTTGGTGTAAATGTCAGCTGTCACGGATGGGACATTTGAGTGCACAGCCAGAGCTGACTCTGACAGAGTGATGTTTTTCTGTGAAGATTGCTTCATACAGGAGAGTGTATTCAAATCACAGATCTCATTTAGAAAATTATTTTGCTGCCAACACCAGCCGCAACAGCTGATAATGCCACAGTGGTCATTCTTTGTACTGATAAAACAAAGTACACTAATCTATTAAAAACAGCATTGAGCTTAAATATGTAATAATCATCGAAAACAATTACCAGTTACCTAGTAATTATTCTAAAGTGAAGTTTTCATTCTTGCTAAGTGAGTAGGTGGTTAAGGTATTCCTTAATCTTCTCACATCTATTTATAAATAGGTTTGTTTCTAAGTGCCACGTGTCTCCTTTCTAAAAATAAGACTGCTATGCCTATATATCTCCTGTGGGCTGTGCTTTGACACAACATGAATAGAAAATTCACACTGACACCAGTGCTCTTACATAATAACAAGAGTACTTTGGTTCATTCAATAAATATTTATTGAGTTTCTATTATGTGCCAGCAAAGGTCTAGGTGCTGAGGATACAATAAACAAATCAGTCAAAAATCCCCAGGCTCATGGGCCTTATGTTATTACTTCAAATTGTAAAGGAGGTTGCAAAGCACTTTCACATACATGCCTACTTTTGACCTTCGCAATAACCTCATGAGGTAGGTAAGGCTATTACCCTTCTCCTGAATTAAGAAAACCTAAGTTCAGAATGTCTCGGTGACTTAAACAAGAACACATAACCAGTAAGTGGTAGATCTAGGATCAGAATCAAGGTCACCTGATGCCAGTGCCAGTGTGGATTTCGTATCCCATTTTTCCAGTAGCAATCCAGTTTCTCAAGCCAGTAAGCCTCATGCATTGTGCACTGAGAGTGAAGATAGTTAAGCATCCCACCACAAGGAGGCCCACTGTTTTTCTACTGGCTTCACTTGCTTTATATTTCTGATGACTTTTTGCTTCTTTCTCTGGTTCCTGTCTTGTGTCCTTTTCTATACTTCCTTCTTTGTATCCACATAGCATCTTTGAATGGCCTTCCATTCAAGGATGAAAGTCTCCATTGCCTGTATCCTCTCCTATATATTCCCTATTTGATGGCTAAACTAATGTATCTAATAATATGCCATTGGGTAAAAGGACTAGAGGTGGAATTTTATTTGTGCTAATTGGATCGAAGGGTACTGTTGATGTGGGAGAAATAAAATAAGACTTAATATATTTGTTTTTATATTTTATTAATAAAACACGCGAAGAGTAGAAGGAGGGAGCAGTTCCTTGTCCCCGAGGTCAGTGTGCCCTTCCCTGTCTCACCACTGGATTTGTCTTATTCTATAGGGTTCCTGCTTCATGCAGCCTCTAGGAACGTCTGTGAACGATGAATGATGGCGTGAGATGGGCCGTGGATCAAAGGGGGAAAGCATCAGGAAATGCACCATTGCCAGGAAAGTTAGACAAAGAAGAGTTCAGAGGGAATTATGCTCATGGTGTGAGGGACGGAACTATATCCCCTAACGGTCAAAAAGGAGACTTCAGCAAGATGGTGGTGAGGGTGGCAGTGTCACAAAGACAGGCCAAGATTTTTTGATCTGAGGGCAACCCCACATGTTATGATAAAATCGTTTAGAGCAGTGGTCCTCAAACTTGAGGAATAGAGTCACCTAGAAGGCTTGTTGAAATAGATTGTTGGACTCCACCCCCAGAGTTTCTGATTCAGTAGGTCTGATGCTGCTAGTTGGGGGACTTTGCTTTGAGAACTACTGATTTAGATGCTACACCTGTCAAATGGGGAAGGTATATAAGCAAGGAGATGACATGCACTTCTCTCTCTCTCCTTCTCTTTTCCACGCCCTTCCACCAGAATCTCTTTACTCACTGGTGACAGCTGACTCTCAGAGCCCGAAATGCTCAGTCTCATAGTCTCTCATGTAAATGGAGTTAACTGCCAAGGGGGCTGAAGGGAATGACCACCAGGCTGAAATGGCCCAGTGGCCAAGGGCACATCTGAGGTCAGCCATTGAATTGAGAATCTGTCACCTGCAGATTCCCACCTCGTGCAGCCCACATTGGGAGAGAATGCTCTGTGAGTGGCTATGGGTCACAGTCACACGTGGGTAGGATGGAGAGGTAATCATCCTTATTACTCTGTTCTCAAAACAGCAATGGAAACAGCTTTTGGTTAAATGTCTAAAAGCTGTGATTTGATACTATAGTAAATAAAAGATAAAATATGTTGATATCACTTGCTTCTTGGTTATTTTTAATAGAAAAAACAATGCATTAGTTTGTGTATAATAAGTAGTATTTATGAGCACTTGAGAGCATTTGGCACATATAGCACATTTATCCTCACAACAACCCAATAAGGTAGGTATGGTTATAATTATACTCTTTTTCATAAATGAAGAATCTGAGGCACAGAGAGTTTAGATAACTTGCCCAAGGTCACCCAAGCTGTAAGTAACAGATACAGGATTTGGACCAAGGCAGTCAAGTGCCAAAGACTGGACTTGTTTTTAACTATTATATCAGACTGTTTTGTGCTTATCACCTGATCAGGGGCCTTTCATGCACCTTAACAAAATGGTTCCTAAGTTTTGAACCAAATGGAGCACTGAGAAAGCTACCCAGACTTAGCTAAACTTGAGGTCAATGATACAGCACTCCATGAGGCTGCTGTTACTTCAGACACGAGCCTGGACCAGTTGAGGGGTCCCCAGGGTCACCCTCACTTCACACTAGCTGGCCACAAATTTGCCAGGTTCAATAATTTGCTAGAATGACTCATAAAACTCAGAAAAGTGCTCTACTTAACGATTACAGTTTTATTATAGCAAAAGCATACAAATTAGGACCAGTCAAAGGAAGAGGGGATAGAGAGAAGTCTAGGAGGGTTTCAAGTGTGAAGCTTCCATTGTCCTCAGGGATGTGTTACCCTCTCCATATCAAAGTATGAAAATACTCAGAGAGTATTGCCAACCAGGACAGCTCACTCAAGCTTTGGTGTCCAGAGTTTTTATTGGTGTTTCTTGATATAGGCATGATGGATCAAATCATTGACCATGTGGGGGTTGAACTCAATCTCCCTCTAATCACTTGCTTGGTCTTGCTGATGTGGCCAGCCCGCTGCCTGAGTCACCTCATTAGTATAAACTATCAGGTGTGGTCCAGGGACCCACTATGAATAACAAAGACACTCCTTTCACTCGGGAAATTCCAAGGGTTTAGAGGTTACCTCCCAGGAACTGGGGACACAGGCCAATTGAATTCTTTATTACACAAAAGCTCAATGCAGAAAGGAACAGGGACATGCATTTTATGACATCTTTTAGGTCAGCAGCACTATTCAGTGTGAAGCAGTAGTCCACTGTCACAGAAAGGGGAAGAATTTTCTCCTGGAATTTCTGCAAATAATCAAGCACTATGTCAGGAAAAGTAACACTGGAGAGAGTGTCTAAATTAGGAGGAAGCTGGAGAGCTCTAAGTAGTGGAGGCGGCTGGTGAGCACCGCGCAGCAATTTGCAATGAACTCTGGCAGACAAGCCAAACACAAACTCCTTAACAAGGGAGTGAACGTCTGCTGTGTGAATTGAGGGCCACAGAACTCTGCAGTTGTAAGGCTTTTATACACCCAACATGTAAATTACAGTGCTTGTGAAATGGGGTTGGTTCACATGTAAATGAGAAAATGCTTGAGTTAACCAAGTCCGCCTTTGAAAAGAATGGATATCTAGGAACTAAAGACTGTACTGAGGTACTTGCAAATAATAGGGAAGGAGAGAGAGCTGTTGTAATTCTAAGAGACTTCTGGAATGAAAAATAATGAGGGGCGGATGGGGGAAGGGAGGGTAAAACATCAGAAGAAGCAATCTTCCATGAAAATCTGCCTGTATGCCATTAATGTATATCTATGCAAAGAAGAGCAAGTGAATGAGAAAATAGCAAGGAGGTGTAAATAAAGGCTGGGGTGAGCTCTCAAGGCAAGCATGTTATGCTTGAATGGAGCCTTTGATTTTAAAGGGCTGGCTATTTTAAAAATCTGCACATTACACTTGTGTTTATAACTCACTCAAAACTTGAGGTTTCCTGTTATGTTTAAGCCCTCTTTCCTCTGAAATTGAAGCCCCTCCAATCTGATGAGTAAAATCAAGATTTCTGGTAGGAAGGAGGAAGAGGTGAAGGAATGCTTAATTTGGCCTGACGTATGCATCTGAGTCTCTGGATGTCTGCCAGATTGATTGGTTTTGCCTGCTCACTGGCATGCTTCCTTTATTCATCACTCACGAACTAGAAGTCTGAGAGAGATGGGGTTTTATGATCATTATGGCAGCTTTTACACTGTTGAGCTTCTCCCTTTAGGTCCAATGCTGCTGGTTTAAGCAACATAAACTGGTACACAATAAAAATTTATAGCAAAGACTTTTTCCTTCTTCCATTCTTTTAAAGAAAAAAAGAATGGGTTGATATTCAGATGCAAAAACCAGCTATGTTTGTAATGTGACAGTCCTCGGTTATGAGGAATTAAAAATGTCCATGGATGCTGAGTGACACTTTTTTGTTCTGGCAAGTCAGCCTTTGCTCTGAAGTCAGTTGCTGCAGATCTAGAGAAAGCAGCCACTGCTGTGCCTCAAGAGCTTTGCGGCTTAACTCCTCTTGTCCTCTCTGAATTCTCCTTTCGTAGGTAGGTCTGTCCCCATCAGCCAGAGGCAAAACCAGTGGTTGGCAGGAAGGAAGATGTTGTAGGGGAGGAAATCAAATCTTCTACCCACTCTAGGTCCTTCTGGCTGGGCTACGAATTAAATTGACATGAGAACAATAACAGAAGATGATCAAACAAAGCTTTATAACATGTATACCTGGGAAAGACCCAGGAAAACTGAGTAACTCACCAAAATGGCAGAGGCTGTTACCTTAAATACTATCTTCAGCTAAAGACAAAAGAGGATGTTGGGAGTGGGGAGAGTCAGTTATGAGAAATTACCAGAAAAGCACAGTGAACAAGAGTAAGGTTATTATGCAGATTTAAATCCTTGCCTTCCACATTGATAAGGGTTTCTAGAGATGAGGTCATCTTCCCTTCTTCCTGGTAAAGAGAGAGAGATACCTTTACAAATGGAGGTTTCTCTTACAAATGTAAATGTCTCTTACAAAGGGTAACTTCCACTTTTCAGAGCTTCTCCCATGTCTGCAGTTTTTAAAAGTAACCAGCCCAAAGTAATCCTCATGCCAAAGAGACACATTTTGGGGTGGCCAATTCTGATCCCCTACAGTGTTCTTCTGGGAGGCATGGATCTTAATCCAGAAGGAAAGCTGTAAAGGAAACTTCCATTTAACACAGCTAAATATGATGCCAGGTAGCCAGGGGAGTGGAAAGAAAATGGACTTTTGTATCTGCCCAGACCTAGATTTGCACCCTTGTTTCATGCTGAATAGTCTGGGGCAAGTTATTTCACTTCTCTGAGCCTTCATTTACCCATCTGTAAAATTGAAGTCTACCTCCCAAGGTTGTTTTGAGGATTAAATAAGTGAACATGTTACTGCCCAAGGAGGGGATCGTCTGCCTGCTGCAAGACATGCCAATAGTCAAGAGGCAAGGAGGTAGGAGAGAAAGGATTTTATTACAGCTTGCTAGCAAGAGGGAAGATGGCCAACTAATGTCCAAAAGAACCATCTTACAGAACAAGTACTACAGGCCAGTTATATACAGGGCTGGTCTCCAAGTGGGGGAGGCAGCTGGTCTCCAGGTGGGGGCATCCACCTGATCTCCAAGTGGCAGCAGACATCTGGTCTTAGTTCCTGATAGTCTTTTATTTTACTGGATATGCATCAGAGACTGGAGCAATGCCCTATCCCCTAATCTGTCAGTTGTCATTTGATGATGGCTATCAGCATAGACTCTCTGCCTGGGGTCATCACATTCCTAAGGAACTCCAAAGAACAAAGTTATCAACTTTTGCGGCTAGGAGGGGCCGTAAAATGCACAGAGCATGTCTGGGTTAGTTAATCAGAGGTCATTCAAAGTTACAATATGGTTTCTCTTCTACAATGGCTTCCCTCATGTCAACCTTGTGTTGAGCCAGTATCAATTATACCTGTAGCTCCTGGAACACAGTAGGTGCCCCCCTCACAAGAAGAATATGTTGAATATCCAGTAGATTTCTAACACAAAATTGAAGCAAGCAAATAATTATTACTCACTTTAAAAGTTGATGCCAGTCGTAGAGAAACATTCCTGTAACTTCCTTTACGCACACACTACTATCACACTTCTGACACCTGATGTGTGGAAAGGTTTTCCGCATATTAAGCAATGCTGCAACCAGCTGGCTGTCCTATAATTCAACTCAGTTCTTGGACTATCTACCTGGAGTTAGTGTCAGATCCCACAAGGTAAGGGCTCAGTCCCACAACACTGACCCCAGTTCATACAACAGTCACAAATCCAAGATTGTTACCTACACTTCTGACCCACTGGCTATAAATTGGGATTCCCTCAACCCCCTTCTTGGGGGTTGTTAGAATGGCTCATGAAACACTTATGTTTACTGGTTTATTATAAATGGATATGATAAAGGATACAGATGAACATCCAGATGGAAGAGATGCATGGTGTGGGTGGCAAGGTGTGGGTGAAGGGCCTCAGGTCATCCATGTTTTCTCTGGGCATGCCACCCTCCCAACACTTCCATGTGTTTGCCAACCTGGAAGCTCTCTGAACTCCAACGTTTTGGGTTTTTATGGAGGTTTCATTACATAGGCATGATTGATTAAATGATTGGCCACTGGTGATTGATTCAACTTCCAGCGCCCCCCCCCGCCCCCCCCCCCCCCGGATTTGTGTGTGGAGTGGGACTGAAAGTTCCAACCTTCTAATCACATGGTTGGTTCCACTGGCAACAATCCCCATCATAGGGGCTTTCCAAAAGTTACCTCATTAACATTAAACTCAGCTGTGGTTGAAAGGGACTAGTTATGAGTAACAAAAAACACCCATTTCACCTTTATCGCTCTGGAGCTATTTCAGGAGCTGGGAACAAAAGTTGCCCTTATAGCTCTCATCACTTCTTAGGCAATTACAAAGGTTTTAGGAGCTATATGCTGGGAATCATGACCAAAGACCAAATATATATTTCTTATTACAAATCACACTTTCACAATGCCTAATTTATCTTGTGTGCTGTCAACTTAGTGACCTGCTGCTTTGGGGATCATAGGTCCAGCTGAGAACATTTATTTATTATTTATTGGCTCTTCTGCCCTGACGCCTGTCTAAGCAGAAGGCCAATTCTGTCGGTGTATGGAGTGGGTGGCACAGCTGCATCCCATGAGTGTGCAGACCCAGGCCACTGCCCTCTGTGCCCAGGCCTGGGAAGCCTGAGGGGGCACATTCAATCCAGTTGCTGAACACACCACCCTAGAAATGGCAGGGGGGCCGCCACTTGGTGCTGAATGAACCCAAGCGTGTGTTTGCTGATCTATGACAATGCCAGCCATCTCTGCAAGAAGAGGCAGAGAGCTTGTCTGGAGCTGTGAGTGGCCACCTCTCTACCCTTTCCTGTCCGTTTGCAGGACAGAGTAGACCTTTGAAGCAGTGGGTTACAGCCCAATGGATCTGAGCTTTCTTTGTTTATGAGTGCAACTTGTCCAAACTCAGACAGTTGTTCTGGCAGCCTTGAAATGGTTTTTCGATTTAACATTTTAGTTTTCCATCATTCAGTTCTGCTAGCAGTTATTTTTAACCAATAATGCCATCTAAAAATGCCTCAGAGTTTGAAGTAGATTACAATGTTTTATCAGCAGATGCCTCCTAGTGAACTGACACCGAAAGAGTAAATACACCAAAATTATGCATATTCCGTCACAGAGCTGGCCGTGTTGCATTTTAAATACCATGCATGCCAGTTCAGAATCATGTCAAGTTTTTTTCCTTCCTTCCTTCTGTGGGGACTGGTTGAGCGAAGGTGGTAAGAGTCAGTCTTTTCCTTTCCAAATCTGAATTTGGAAAAGAGAACAAGAGAAAAGCATACAAATTTATTTAATGTAAGTTCTACCTGACATAAGAGCATTCTTAAGGAAATGAAGAAACTTGAATTTTTGAATGCTAGGTTTGATTAAGAGTAGACAGTCATGGCGGAATATGGTAAGTTGAGGAGTGTGGAGTAATTGTAGTAAACTAGGGGAAATTTAGCAAGTCTTTTTTGTTAGGATTCTTATTCAAGTCTCTCTGTCTTCAGAGATAAGGATGCGCCTTTCCTCCAAGTATAGGGAGTGCGTCTCCAACATGAGGGTTTTATGACCTGTTTCAGGGGAGAAGGGGAAAGGGAAGATCAGAGTGACCTTCCTGCTTCTGCCATTTTCTCAAATTCCTTCAGCTTAAAATATTCATTATGCCAAGGGGCCATATTGTGGGTTAGTGTGCCCTGAAACCCATCACTTCCTTTCTTTCTTCCTTTTTTTTTTTTTTTTTACATTTTTAAAGTACTTGTATTTAAGTACTCCAGTAGTATGTGTGGAGATTAAATTGTGTGTCTAGCATGATTCAGAGGCTGTATAGCCTAGCACTTTAGAATAAGACTGGCCCGGGCCAGATCTTGGCTTCACCATTTATTGGCTGTAAGATCCTGGGCAAATTACTTAACCTCCCTAATTCTTAGTTAGCGCATCCATGAAATGTAAATCATAATGTTGGACTCATAGGATTCTTGTGAGTTTTAGATAATGTGTGAAGCACAGTGCCACACATATAATAAATGTTCAAAAATATTAGCTACTTTGTTTACTTATGGAGAATTTTGTAAGTTTTAGTAACATTATTCTTGATGTTTGTGATTCATTTCTCAAGTTCACCCACTACAGAAATTGTACCATAACCAAATAAGTAGAAACTAGGGAGAAATAATGTAGCCCCTAATATTATTTGTTTTTAATAAATAAAATATAATAAAAAATAAAAAGAACGTATCATTCTGAAAAGTCTCGGGATAGCTCCTGAAGGCAGGAGCTTCAAAGCTTTGGACCGATGTCACCAGCCCCTAGTGGTCTTTAGCCATTTGACTAGTGCCCTTCGAAGTTAAAAAGATCTTTGAGACTGAATCTACCTGTTCTCTCTTTTCTGTCTAAAGCCCATAGAATAACTCCTCCCTCCAAGTCTGGCCCTTCTAGTCTCTACTGTGGCCATGAGGTTCTAGGATCCTTGTCCTAGACATGGACCTCCTTGCTCTTCTCCTTCATGACTCCTTCCATTGTGCCGTCCGGAGATGCCCCTCCACTCCCTTATTTCCGTAGTTTGTTTTCAAAGCCTTCCATCTACTCCACTAGGTTTTCTCCTGAGGACATCACTTTTTTTATAGTCATCTCAAAGAGTAGATGAATATTATTTTGCATCTGTGGTTCCCCAGAGTGAGGCAGTGGATCTGTTGCTCTGTTTGCTTTGTTGTATCCAACTATGACCCAACCCCTTCTCATGAACATGCCACTCACTGATACTGCCTTCTCCCTCCTTCTTGCTTTTGTCTACTCCCCAATCCTGCTCATTCATTGAAGACTGATAATTGGTTCACAGTCTCCATCTCCAGTAAGGCTCTAATAAGTGGTTTCAGTATCCACACGGGTGACCCGTTTAACACTGTTGGCCTCAGTTCCTTCGCTTGTTTATCTCCTCTTCCTTGACCTTCTATACTCCATCTCAGAAACGTACCCCATGCCTACCCCTGGACCTTGTCATCACCATCTCCTGAATGAATAATTCAAGCCTTCTACATTCTGTCTGAAACTTTCTTTTGTTCTACTTTGCTTGCTCTGCTACTCATACTGTGCTCATTCTTCAGCATTCTTTCTACCTCGTCACTCCCTGCAATTCATTGACCTCTTTGCTCATGGCCCAAGCATCTTTTAATGGCATCCTTATGTCTTAGATTCCAAAGTCTGTTTTCTAATAGGACTTTTTCCAACACTTTCCCTCTCTGTATTTTCATCACACCCATCAGATAAAATATGAACTCCAGAGGAATACACTTTTATGTTTAATTTGTGCCTGTTCCTGACCAATGGAGTGCTGGTAAAGAAAAATAGTACATCAGAGCAGATAAAATACTACCTATTCGTGTCACTAACCTCAAAGAAACCTCAACACTTCCTGGCAGCTGGCCTGCTTCTTTCTAGTCACCTCATTCTCCCGGACTCCACAATAAATATTTCAAATTATCTCCAATCTCTTCAAATCTCCATCACCTCTCTGTCCCTGTCTCCCTGTACTTCATAGACAAATTAGCAATCATCAGAATGCAATATCAACCCTGCAACGAAGTATTTTTAATACTAATGTTATTAAGCTGAAAACCTATGACTCAGTACCCATCCTCTCCTCCCCACCTCCCGTAGAATAGAAGACCAGACCCTCCTTAAAATTAATAATCTCTCCTCCCCCTAAGCTTTGTATACTATCCTTATGCTTTCTCTAGAAACTTATACTATCGTTTCTCCTTTCTCTCTCATTATAGTCAATGTCTTCAATAGGAATGCACAAAGTGCAACAGAATTCTTGATTCCTCTCCCCACACCAACCGAATGATGCTATCTCATTTTCCTAATGGCACCATTATCCGCCCAGTTGCTCAAGGCAAAATCTTCAGACGGACTTCTTTTTCTTACACAGCCATGCAATCCGTCAGCAAATCCTATTGGCTTTACATCTGCTGTTAGGCTAAGTCTGATCACTCTTCACCATTTCACTGCTATCTCTCTCTTACATGTACTACAGTAGTAGCCATCTAGTTGGTCTTACAGATTTTTTTGTTTCTTTTATTCTCTTATAATCCATCTCCAAGTAACAGAGAGACTAATTGATTTAGAGTTTAAATAAGATCATTCTACTTCCTCTGTTGAAAACTCTCTATTACATTCCTATTGTGATTAGAACAACATTCATAGTCCTTTCTGTGGCTGATGGGCTATGCCCACCTCTCAAATTTTATTTTCTACCACTTCCTCTCATGTACCACACTCACTGGACATCATTCAGCCCTTTGGACACACCGACTTGTGTGTTCCTGCCTCAGAGTTACCTCTACTTCTGATGCTCTTGCCTCATATTGTTTCGTGACTGGCTTCTGCTCGTCACTTCAGCCTCTGCTGAAATGTCACCTCCTCACAGAGGCCTTTTCTAACCACTCTATATAAGTAATAGTCCACCTCCAACAGCACTTTGTATCATTTTCTTCCCAGCATTTATCACCAACTAAAATTAATGTTATTTGCTTGTTGTTTATTCCTATTTTCCCCAAAGAGATGGCAACCTCAGTAAGGATGGGGATCTAGCCTGTCTTGTTTGCTGCTGTTCTCTAGCGCTTAGAACGATGTCTGATACACACTAGATGGTCAAAAAATGTCTGTTAAATGAAAGAATGGATGGATAAAATAACTGGTTCCTTCCTGTAAATATTTAAAGCTGTTTCAGTCTGTGCCTTCTCAAAGAAAAAACAAAACAAAAACAAGCATAAAACCCTCACTGCCCTCTTTTCAACAATTCCTGCTCTATTTTCTCTTCCCATCTTACATCTTGCACTCTCAACTTCTAAACTCTTTTCTCCCATTGTCATTTGGGCTGCATATGTACTCAATAACACCTTGGAAGAGAACTGGGGAGCACGCATAAATATATTTTTTTCTCAACTATTTGCCCCTCAAATTGAATCCTGATAGATTTTATAATAAGCCATATATCAGAAGAGATTTTTTTCACTGCCCAACAAAGCTGGAAAAATGAACACATAGCCTATCAAGGCTGGATTCTGTCTTTTTCCCTAGTGCAATATTTTAGATGGATCCTAGATCTTAGAAGAATAGAATAGAGATTAGACTAGTTTTTTTTTTTTTTTTTTTTCCTTTTTTTTTTTTTTTTTTTTTTTTTTTTACATTTTTATTGATATTTTAATGGTTTCTAACATTGTGAGATTTTGGGTTGTACATTTTTGTTTGTCCTTCACCCCATATATGACTCCCTTCACCCCTTGTGCCCATCCCCCACCCCCCACCCCCACTTCCCGGGTAACCACAGTCCAGTTTTCTCTGTCCATGTGTTTGTTTATATTCCACATATGAGTGAGATCATACAGTGTTTGTCTTTCTCTTTCTGGCTTATTTCACTTAACATAATACGCTCCAGGCCCATCCATGTTGTTGCAAATGGGACGATTTTGTCTTTTTTTATGGCTGAGTAGTATTCCATTGTATATATATACCACATTTTCTTAATCCAATCGTCAGTCGAGGGACACTTAGGTTGCTTCCACTTCTTGGCTATGGTGAATAATGCTGCAATGAACATAGGGGTGCATAAGCCTCTTTGGATTGTTGATTTCAGGTGCATTGGATAGATTCCCAGTAGTGGGATGGCTGGATCATAGGGCATCTCTATTTTTAATTCTTTGAGGAATCTCCATACCGTTTTCCATAGAGGCTGCACCAATTTGCATTCCCACCAGCTGTGTATGAGGGTTCCTGTTTCTCCACATCCTCTCCAACATTTGTTGTTTTTTGTCTTGGTGATTATAGCCATTCTAACGGGCTAGACTAGTTTTTTTGCATATAAAAAAAAGCTTTCAAAATAATCTTGGCCACTTTTTGACTTGTGTGTAAGTTAAACATGCGCACCGACACACATGGGCAAGTGTGTGCATGTGTGTATGATCGGAATTGTCAGCATTGGTCAATGGAGACAGTAGTGTGAATGGTGTTGAGGATCAGGGAAAGATTATGGACATTTTCAGGGTCAAACAAATATTTAAGCATTCCTTCAAATTATAGCAAATTCTACCTTGCCTGGAGTTTATCAATAGGACGCCTTTATTAGCTGCCAGCTTCCACACAGCTCTGGCACAATGAGAACTTCAGATCCTACCCTGAGGTGCTCTGATTGAAATGCTTTCTGAATCATTACAGAAAGATAAGCAGTGTAAAATTCTGGTGCACAATCTACATAATTATTTGGAGATTGATAATATGTGTCTGGTGTACATTATAATTCTATATAACTCACAAAAAATTCTGCTGCTGCTAAATAGCAAAGAATTCATTGTTTTGCCGGGCCGGTCCAATATCTCTCTAGAACTTGATATTTAACCATACCAGTTTACTAATTCCATAGTTCTTGTATAATTAAACTGCAAAGTGAGCTTTTATCATGATCAACACTTGTTTGTCACAGTCATCATATTGATGCCAGTGCCTAAGCTACTTCCAGGTAAATTTCCTTAAGAACCTGAAAAAGTCAGGTCACTATTTTTTAAATGGTAATTTGTCACTATTTTAGGCCCTGGGACAATCTGCCTGTATATCCATAGTCCCCTGTGGCGGGAGAAGTCAGAAAGCTCTTTAAGAAGTGTAGGATCCTCAAAAATGTTAAAAGTCCTAGGAGGTCATCGTTTGCAGATACTGCTTAATGTACATGTATAAAAATACCTTGGATGTATGATTTAAGGAAAAGAAATTACATGAAAATCTTTTCTTAAGAGCAGTTGTTTCCCTAAAATACCTTGTCTGTTACCGTGTTATTACTAGAGTGTGGGTTGGAGGATTGTTTGGGAGCCATTTATACCGTGTTTTCCCCATGCTGGAAACTATCAATCAGCTACTACCCATTAAATTTTTTTTCCTTATCAAACTATAGATGGAGAAATGAGTTTAGCTCCTTATGTTACAGTGACATTTTATGGGTATATTATTTTCTCACACTGGGAAAATTAAACTTCTACTAAGATTAAATTGCAATACTTATTGCTTTTCTTTGTTTTGAATAATTCTCAAGTCCTCTATGCCTCTGCTCCTTTGAAGGGATTTCTGCTGGGTAAATTATAAGAGCTTCAAGTCAAAGAAACTGAGAAAACATAGTGAAAGTTAATGAAGAAGAGTGTCAAAGCAACAGATGAATTTCAAATGGAACTTCACATGTAGGAACAACTTCCTCGTTATTAGGGCATCATAGTAGAGGAAAGATGAGATTCAGAGGAGATTTCAGAGCAAAGATGAGATTCAGATAAGAAAAAGTAAGGCAAAGCCTTCTGATAAAATCTGCACGTTTGAAGTAATTGGTTTTAAGAGGCTCATCTACTCAGAGTAGAAATGGGTGATGTGGAGCATATGGAGAAATTTGGATTGTCCAAAGGTTGGTGATTATGCCAGGCCATTGGCCACAATCAAGGTGGCTAGGAGTGGAGTAACTGTGGGAATGCTAGCTCTCAGAGTTAGAGAAGCATTGACTGATACCTCTGAGAATCTTTCCTTAACAACCCTTGTCTTTATTCTTTCCAATGGCCAGAGGTACATCAACCTTCTGTTCAAGGCTCATGTATAAACGTTCTCTGCTCACTACCTAAAAAAGAAGCCACCATATTCTAAGTAAATAATGCTCAGAATCAAGCTTCAGTTGGATAGGAAAGTTTTATTAGGGTTTCAACATCTAGCATTTAGAATGTAAGAGCTTGAAGAACTCTTACAAACCTTTCCGGGGGAAAAAAACAAAAACTAAACTTGACTTAAATATTTTGGGAGGAGTGTGTGGTAAAAGAGGAGTTATTCTAAGTTACTTTGTTTTACAGTAAGAATAAATCACATGAGATAGAAGAATCCATAATATATTAGCAAACAGAATATCAGTAACTCACACATGGGAGATAGTCAGCAATTATTTATTGAATGAGTGAAGACAATAATTCTGATGCATAAAAAACTAAACTTCTGTCAAGACATAACAATATAAACCTTTCTTAGTCCCAGTGAGGAAATGTACTGATGGTCAGGATGTCCCGGAGGAAAATGCACAGAAAACAGAAAAAGAACCTGTGAGGAACATTGAGAGACTGGTAGATCCATCCTCTCACCTTCTGACAGGAGGACTCAGAAGTCATGCCAGACCTACCAGGAGCAGAGCTGCTTTTAAAGGCATATGGGAAGGGAGAGTTCACAGCCTGGCTTAGTGACCCAGTCCAGGACTTCTTCATAGCTAGCACTTACCTTTATCTTTAGTAAATTAAAAGACACATAATTTGCTGCACTTAATCGCCATGCAAATCTAATACCGTGTGTATGTAGAAGGCACTTGGCACAGCAGGTGTTTGTTTTCGATGCTTCTAATTTGGTATCCAGACTATTCTTCCCAAACTAATGCACTGAGTTATTAGGTGACTTCTAAACTCACACTTCTCTTTTAGGAACTCTCTCAACTCTTGCCTCAGATAATGGCGAGCATCAATCAGTTGATTTTATTGCCAGCACAGTTCTGCATTGATATAAAAGGGGAACTAATAGTATTTACAATGGACTACTTTTTCTGGCAGGTGCTTTGCTGGTGTCTTCTAATCAAGGGAAGGGTTATAACTGGAAGTGCATGTCTGTATAATTGCAGCACACTGTGGGTGCCATTATAAAGAATGACATTTTTAACCATGAAAGAGTAAAATGAGTGGCCAGAGAAACAGCGGCTAGGATATCATTGCTTTTGTGAAATAGAATTACAGTGTATGTGCAATTAAAGAGGCTAGCCTTGCCCTTAAGCATTTCCATCAAGGTCATTATCTATTGTGTTCAGAGACACAGCTTTGTTTCACACCTTGTGGCTGGTCCAGCTGAGTCTCTCAGGGGCAACCTTATCCATAATTTCACATTGATGAGCTTGTCACAGTGCCCCAGGAGGAATGATTTCTGCTTGGTGTGTCAAAGCTAGCCATCACCTATCTGCAAGGATGGGAGATAAAGAGAAGATTTGTAGAGGAGGAGAGGGTCCTAAAGCTGCTGGAAAGGAGGAAGGTGCACTGACCAGATAGCAGGTGTGCGGTGAGCATTTGCTGGTTGACAAATGGAAGTGGAAGGAAAATAACAGTACCAGTTAGGAGAAAAGGTGATGAGATAAGGGATCAAGGAGGAAGTGGTGGTTTTAATGACTACACCTTATTCTCTTCTATTTATTCTAGGATAAAAATACTTGTGTTCATAGTATTCTACAGTCCACATAACATTTAATATCAGTTGTTTCTTTGGGGATTCACCACCAGACCTTAAGGTGGATGGTGCATTTTACAGATGCTGAAACTAGCCAGCACGATGCACACTTTGCACCACACCAGGCATCACTTTGAACCCGAGACAGTTCAGGTAGTTCTGTTGAGAACCTATCTCTGAAATTTTCATCTCCACTTCCCCCCAGCCACAACATAACTCTATTATTTTAATATAGGTTTCATAAATAGTAAGAAGGAATAAATGAGCAAAGAATTGGTTGACAAAATGATAGTAAACTCACTTGTACACAAGTAGAAAATGAATATGGATTTATCATATCCAGTAAATATTTGGCTAACATTAATAAAAATGTTAATATTAAAAATGTTAAAAAGTTAATAAAATGTTTCTTATTCAAGTCTAAACAAAAAGAAAATATTACACATCAACTTATCTCCAATATTTTTTAATGTGAATATTTAATGTTGAACTGTGGAAAGTAAACATGTAAATTTTCACTTCCTCCTTGCAATAATTTGGATATGCAATTGAGAGACAGACTTGGTGCCCAGATAAAAGAAGGCTTGGCAGACACAGTATTTCAAAGTGTCCCTTTTTGTAGTGTCCCCAAGTACACTATACTTACACCCTAAGTCTCTCTCTTTGCCATATTGAAAAATGCAGGATGAGTGAGAGGTATGCATTTCTTTTGTAAAGTGAAAGAAAGGAGATTTTGAAGGAGATGAGAAAGGAGGTGTAGCATGACATTCAACTCTAGGTTCTGAGGCAGATCCATCTAGGAAAGCATACATCTGGAAGCTGTGGCTCTGCCAATTGATTTTGACCCTGCTTGCAAACCTCTGTAAAGTTTCTATGGGTACACATGGCCTGGTTTGCAGACCATTGGATTATAAAATGCATTCAAGTGTGGTCAGCATTTTGCAACTTTGCAGTTAATGAAAATCTTGAAGGCAATTCTAGAAATAAACTCCTCCTGTGGGCATTAAATATGTATTGACAGAATGTAATGCCGATAACTGTAATTTAATTCAAACCATACTTATTACCATCTAAGATGCATAGAATAAGCAATACACACCAAAATGATAGGGACTTGACAATTTATATCATTTAAATAGGTTTTTAGTATCTAACTCATGCTAAATGAAAACAGATGAATATATTGTTTTATTAATCCTTTCTAAATTGTTACTGTCATATAGGTTATAGCTCTGGACTAATTATTTTAAAAACAAAAATAAAAAAGGGAAATTTCAAGGGGTGTCAAACAGTGCAATTAAAAAATACAACAAATAAAAAGACTGAAGAAGATGGAGGTCAAAAACCTGAACGTGATGGTTTACGTATTACAAAGGAATGGCGACTTGAAGTGGTTGATTTATTTATATTTCTGTGGTTTTCAAGCTGTTTCACAGAAGAGTTTTCCTTATAGGACTTGTGCTATCTCTCAATTCCCTTGTATTTATTGAGTACGTGCCGTGTGCTGGTTAACACCGGGGGATGCTGAAGACATGGTGAGGAACACGACAGCCTCTGTCCTGAGAAGCTTGCTGCTTCTCTCTCCCACTCCATCCCTTACACTGGGCTCTACACACAGAAAAGACAGTCGAGTTCCAAGGAAGAGAAGGATTGTTTGCTATTAGAAGACCTGGTTCACGTCCCAGCCTCACCATGTCAGCCTTGTGACCTAGTGAGTGTCTCTCATTGGATCTCAGCCTCAGTTTCCTAATCTGAAAATTAGGAGATAATGTTGCCTCGCAGAGTTGTTGCAGCAATGAAATAAACTGATGTCTATAAAAACTCTTGGTAAAATACCATTAAATGTTGATTATTGTTGAGATTGTTCCTGTTCTTCTTCTCTACCAAAAGCTCTAAGCATCCTCTGCTGTACTCACATCATTAAACTTTCTAGCTTCATTGGGTCTTTCAAGTTTACTACATTAATGCTGCTCTTTTCCACTGCTGGAAATCTCTCTTATCCCTTGATCTTTAGCTGAGACTGTACTAAACATTACTCTCAATCCTCGATCACCTGCTGTCTGCTTTTTTTTGTATGTGAGCTGCCAGGGGAGACACAGAACATGTGAATAACCCATCCAAGATATTTAATTTTATGTTGACACCTGTGTCTCCTCAAACATCCTCTCATTCATCCTTTCTCCGCCTTATGTTTCTTTAAACCCTCAGTCTCATCTTCTCCCCGTCCTTTTCAAAAGACTTTGCCTCCCACTTTACTGAAAAGCTAAAAACCATCCAGTGACTTTACCTCATATACAGGGACCTACACTGTATCCTCTCATTTCCTTTCTGTTCAATTTTCTCTTCATTTCTTTCTCACTTCAATTTTCCCTTTTCAACTTCCTTCCTTTCTGTTGTCTTTGAAATTCATGTTCTTAAAAAGTAGGTGCTCATTAGACCCTGTCGAGATCCTGTGGCATGTACCACTATTTTCTTATTTTCTTTCTGCTCTCTGTAGCCAAGTTCTCAAACTTGCTCAAGAAAGCGGTCTGTGACCACTAGCACATTCTCTCTGCAATCTAGATTTTTGATCCATGACTTTGGTGAAACTGCAGATGAGAAGGTCGTTAATGATGTAGTCGAATAATAGAATCTCAGCGTTGAGCAAGACCTTGGAGATCATGCAGACTCACCTCTTAGCTGATGCTGGAATAACATCTATGACATTTGTACAAGTGTTTATTCAACCTGTGCTTCATTATCTCTAGTAAAGGGAGGCTCACTACTTCACAAGGCAGCCCATTTTAATTTCAAACAGTTGTAGGTTTGAAGTTTGTTTTTGTATATATACAAACCCTGTAACCTCCACAAATGACCCTCGTTCCTGTGAGGCCTCGTGTAGGTCTCACTCTTCCTTTTTACTGAAATGAGTTGGTCATTCTCACACCTTCAGCAGATAAGTGAGAGGTTAGTGGTTTATACCTTGCTGTACCAACAACCTTATTTGCACATATTTGATTCTAAATATTATCACTCTTATGAATACAAACATTTTCAAAACAGAGTCTTGTAAAGAATTCTTACTACATTTTCCTAAGTGAAGGGGTATACATTTTTGTAGAACAGCTTACTTCTCCAATGGCACTGTGCTTGTTGCTTATGACATAGAACAAAGAGAAAAAAATAACACACGGATGTTTGCAGCAACTGCATTCTGAAAACAGAAGTAGAAAGAAAGGGAATGGCATGTTTCATGGGAACAGTCATGGTGTGAGACGGCTTCTGAGATTATGAGTTGATTTTCTCAGTAACAAGGGTCAATAATTTGGAGTCGATTTTATCACTTCATAATAAATAGAATGAGTCAAAACAGCAGCTAGCATAACATTTTTAAATTAAAGTATTATTTACATACAATAAATTCATCAGTGTTAAGTGTTCAGTTTGATAAACTTTGGTAATTATATATAATCATGCAACCACCACCAAAATCAAGATACAGAATATTTCTATCACCCTAAAGATTCCTCGTGCTCTTTGCAAAAAATCCTCTCCTCAAATCCCGAAACTGAAGTGGCCATTGATCTGCCTTCTGTCACTATAGTTTTGTCTTTTCTAGAATTTCATATAAATGGAGTCACACAGTAACCTCTCTTTTGTGTTTGATTTCTTTCATTTAGCATAATGTTTTTGAGATTCATCCATGTTGTTGCATGTATTAATATCTCATACATTTTTATTGCTGAGTAGTGTTCTGTGGTATGAATATAGCACACTTTGTTTATTTACTCACCAGTTGAGGGAGATTAAAATTACTTCCAGTTTTTTGCTGTTATGGATAATGCTACTATGAGCATTCACGTATACATCTTTGTGTGACATATGTTTTCATTTCTATTGAGTAAATATCTAGAAATGCAAAGTGCTGGTTCACACAGGAAATGTATGTTTAACTTTATGAGATTTTCCAAAGTGGCTATACCAGTTTGCATTCCCATCAGCAACATATGAGAATTCCAATTGCTCTGGTTCCTTATCAACACTCGATGTCATCAGTCATTAAAACTTTAGCCATTCTAGTGAGGGTGTAGTGGTATTTCATTGTGTTTTTAATTTGCATTTCTCTGATGATGCGAGATATAGAGCATCTTTTCATATGCTTCTTGGCCATTCATATACCTTGTGTGGTGTCCGTTCAAATCTTTTGTCCATTTTTAAATTGGGTTATTTGTCTTCAAAACAGATTGTTGAAAGAATCCAGGGGTCTCTGAGTTCTCATGAATGCCTTCTTATATGGAGGAAGTAACAAATTTGGTAGGTAAACAGAGCAGAATTCATTTCCGGAAAGGACAGGGCTGAGAGCTAATGCCCCTCTTTTCCCAGTATGGCTGAATGGTGTACTGCTGTGTACCACGTACCAGTGATTTATTGATACCCCTGGCAAGATGCAAATAAAAGACACTGCCATAACAATGGCAGCTTCTGGGGATGGATATGCTTTGTTTCTTTGCTACAGGGTCTAGACATGGATTCTTCTTGAGCTAAGAGATAATAAACCATTCTTTTTTGACAGAAGTTCCTCCAAAATAGCATAAGGTAACTTTTTCAGACTTATCCTGGAGTGAGAGATGTTGACAAAGCTATATAGTGATAGATCTCAAAGCACAGAGGGTTTAAAATAAGGTAAATATTTCTCAATGGTCATTAAATCTTATGTTAGAAGAAAGGAAATGTAGCACAAGTATTCTGCTTTTTTAAAGATTTAAAATAGCATGCTTATATACAAGATGACATAAAATAGTTCAGCAGTAACAATATTTTCTTATTTTAGAGAGTAAAAAAATTTATAGCTTTTGGCTAATCTACAATAATGCTGTCTACTACACAATAATTTTTCTACTAAGAAGTCATTACCACATAATATTTATTCAGCACTATTGTGTATATTGTGAGGTACCCACAAGAATTGCCCAAATTAATCTCAGTAATCCTGGCGGTTTACCTAAAATGTGTAGGAAACATACAATATGATGCTCATTTTTACAGGAGGAAGTAATGGGCACACATTGTTTGAGGGACATTCAGACCACTATGGTTTATCTTTTGTAGGCATGCAATTCAAATTACATAAAACTTACATTTGCACTACTGATCTTAATAAATTGAGTATACAACAGATGGAGAGACAAGAGATGAAACTAATTAGGAAGTCAAACATGATGAAAGTCTTTGTGAAAATAAGGTTACATATTGACAAGGATGATCTTTGAAATGGAAACCAGAAAAGACAAATGGCATAAAAAAAAATAGCAACTTCCAGCCACAGCACAAACAAAGGACCACTCAAGCCTCTTGGCTCAGGTTGGGTCAGATGAGCCCCCAATTTAAGAGCATCTCCTCATTTCTTCTGGGCTAATTGGATGCTGATAATAAACATACAGATGGATTCCCACAGTGCACAGTGCCTGGCATGGAATAGGCAGTTGGTACAATTTGGTGAGCTACTTGGAAATTCTCAAGGATCCAAGGAATTGTATAAACAGCAAATCTTTTTTTAAAAAAAAAACCTTTTATGTCTAGTGACAAGCAAAGAGTTAGCTGAGACCAGGCTAATGCAGCCTGAGCTGTCTGGATAATTCCTGAAAATCTACTTGCTTTTGTGCAAGTACCACCTCTTTAAGAGTCACTTCAGCCAACCACCCACTCACCACACAGAATCAAATTTAACTCATTTAAAGTGTAATTGAGAACTGTTGTCTTCAAAGATTAGCCCCACAATTCCCTTACAGATGCATGTGGATGCTTAAAATACCCTCAAAAGTTGGGAATCCTCTTTATATCTATAGATGTAGACTAAGGAGGGAAAGATTTGGCCATATTATTTTTATACTTTACCAACTCTTTTTTCCACATAGTTCAGACCTTGTAAACATGAGTTTCTTGGTTTGTGTTTTCTGCTTACAAGTAATTTCTGCCTTTTATCAAGATAATTCAAAACGATGAACAAGGATTCAAACCCTTAATTCACTGTACATTAAAAGTAAAGACCTACATGGGGAAACATTGATGGAGGGTGAAGGGTGAGTCGAAGCCCCATGAAAGGAGCAGCAACCCCTTGCAAGATTCCACACTGAAGTGACACAAACAACTAATTCCATTAAGGTTCTAAGAATTTAATAATAAAAGGAGCCCTTTTTGCTTTGGCTGCCAGGACTCTCAATATTAAACTGAAACCTCAACTTCAACTTTAGTAACTCAATGATTATCTCTGATTCCTGACATAATGATCTCTTCTTTTCTTTTTCTTTATTTTAACTGCTGTTTTTTTAAACTTTCTTTTAAATTTAAATGTTTAACAGTTCTATCAGAAATATATAATATATTTGTTTTTATTTTAAGTGATCTCAAAGCTTTTTTGAAAGTAGATAGGGTACCAATTAACAATAGATAAAAATCATAACAATGAAAAGAGGTTTAGTGCTATGAGCTATCAAAAAGACAGGAATTAGGCAAAAATTGATTTGCCTTAGCACCTCTTTCTTGTATCTATCCCCTGATTTACCAGGATAAGCATTAGCATGGACATGTTCACTGCTTTATTTTATTAGGCGTTCAGAGGAGTTATTCAGAGGTTAAATTAGCATCTGTAGCACTACTCTATTTTTAGAAAGTTGCAAGGGACCTTAATATAAAAGACTACTACCTTCTGAAAACACATTATGATATAGCCACCATGGTAAGGACTTTTTATATTGATCGAATTTAATATTTGCAAAACCACTGTGAGTCATTGTGTTCATTTTATGGCTGAGAAAATTGAAGCCCATGAATATTATGTGTGTTGCTCAAGGTGACACTACTGGTAAGTTGCACAACAAGGATTTGAACCCAGCTGTCTGGCCAATAATTCTTCTCCACTGTACAAATAACACCCCCTTAAGGATCATTTCAGCCAACTACCCTCTCATCACACAGAATCATATTTAAGTTATCCGTGTAAATGAGAAATTATTTTGTCTTCAAAGACAGTCCTACCATCCCTTTAGAGATGCATTCTGATGCTTAAAAGTCCACTTAAAGGTATGAAATTTCTCTTTGTATCTAAATTTATCTTTTATATGATCTCCCACATTCTTTGTCTTTTAGCTTTCTTTTCCCCAGACGAGGGGAAGACTCTCAGACACACTGACACACGTGGTAGACATAAGGGAAAATACAATTCTCAGATCTTTAGATACCAATAAAATAAAAATTACTAGAAGATTTAATAACAGTACAAATTGAAGATTTCAGAATAAGTTCCTCATACATGCTACGTTTTAATAGCTGTCCTAGTCTTTCAGAATCCAATGTTGCCATCAAATCCTATAAGGAAGAGGATTTCAAAGTTATAGTTTCCTTAAAATTGAAATTGTCCTCAGAAAATTGGAAACTGATAAAACTGAACTCTACTTTTATTTTTAGAATGCAATTCATGGCCCAGCAATATTTTATTTTTGTATCTCAATTGAGGCAAAATAATGGTATAATAATTTGTCCTAATTGAAGAATTTAGCACGGCATTTTTGCATGACCAGTATAAGAGCATCTTTACTCCAATTCCCTCATCTGGCTTTTTCTTTTCTTGTTTTATTCAGAAAAAAATAATTGAAATGCAACAAAAACACAAACCCCATTGTTAGGTAGTACCATTGCAGCTCAGCTGCGGGGAGCCTGTGACAACATGGTAGCTTGATTTCCAATGGCTGATTGCCCCGTGCTTGCTGATCCGAAAGGGTTCAGTACCAAGCAAAGCTGCTCCTTAAACAAGCTTTTGCCAAGTCAGAGAAACTCTAATTTTCCTGCCATAATATAAGGTACCAAGTGCAATTCTGCCAGCTTCCAATTTAACCCCAGGAATGGGAATCTGGGAGAGCTTGGATAAATGAGACGTACATGATAAAGTTTACTTTTATTATGTGCTTTTAATACGCTCCCTTGCCAAACTTTTAACCAGAGCTGCCAGCAAGTAATGAAATGAGCTTATTTGAGTCTCCAAGCTTTTATCCCTACCCTGCTCCTGCCCCTCATTCCCTCATGAAGGAACTAACAAGCTGTGCTGTGGCCAAAAGGCAGGCAGCGGAAAAGAAATGGAGAAAGAGCAGAGTCAAGTTAATTCCAGACCCCTGGCTAACTGGCATCTAAATAATTAAGAGCTGGCTTTAAAATAAAATGCCCAACACCAAATAGAGGCCCAGCGGTGAATAGGACACAGGGAAGAGCACTGAACATTTTAGAACATTTATCAACTAGTAGGAGTTCAAGGCTGTGGGCTAAAAGCGGGAAGTTAGATGGAAACAGAGACCCGGAGAGGAGGGAGGAAATTAGACAGCCAGCTGGCAGCAGCAAACTCATCTAGTAGCTGGAAAAAAGATCAGCTTTCACTTTCAGTGATGAGATGGTGGGTAATTGGTAGTTTGAATAAGATTTATTCTCAAAAGGCTTTGTTTTTTTAAAGCTTGTTTTATGTTCCATTTATGTTGTATAATAAATACCTATCTACAAACTAAAGATAAAACCCTGAGAGAAACACTTCTCGGCTATGCCTCCAGGTTCAGTTAAAGTGGAGGGTTAAGGCAATTACCCAGAAGATTTAAGGGAAAACAATCTCACCTTTGCTGGAATTAACAGGCACATTCAACCCAAAGCTTACACTTTGCTTTACTCCAGCATTTATTGTTGGGGAGAATTGACCATCAAAAGTAAAACATTTGGTGGGTGTTATAAGCCCATTCTTAGAAATTCAATACCAAATGACAGATTTTATTTTACAGTTACCATGGAGATGGGTTCTACAAAAACAGATAAGAAATTTAATAAATGGCAAGGAAAGAAATTGCCTATTTCACTTTAAAGAGGTGACTCCCTCTGTGCCTTGCTGTTCTACACGCTAATGCTTTGGAAAATGCCAATTTTGGACTCGATAGATCTCTGCAACCCTTGGTCTTCCCTGAAAAGAATGGCAGACTCCCAGGCTTAAAATGGAAAACATTGCTGAATTGACATCTTGCAGACTGCAGTGAGCTCCTATCACTGTGAAAACATCCCGCCATTCTCTGAAACAGTCGGTTTGAACCGTACGTCTACTTTTACCCCCTTGGTGAGAGTTTCTGGAAACTCTGGGTGGAAATGGTAATTCTGGAAGCATTTACTTTTAGATGGACTAAGGAACCCCTTGTTATAGGGCCGTTAGGGGCCTGTTTAGTCAGCTCAAGTTAAGCAATGTTGGCCAAGCCTGCCGCTATCTTTTGGAAGGTGGAGTGGTCAGTCCTGTGCACAGCAAATGGGCCTTTGCAATTGCATCTTGAGCAGAAACCCAAATCACAGACCTCAAGAAAGCTGCATTTTAAGTGGAATTTGACTCATGAGGGATTCATGGTTTCAAGATATTTCTGGTCTTTTTAAGAACCAAGAACTCTGGGAGACATGGAGAGATGACATCTGAACTAAAAATTAGGGTATCTGGGCTCCAGTATCGGCTTTGCCATTAGCCAGTTGTGACCTTGGATTATTCACTTAACCTGAGTTTTATTTTCCTGAACTCTAAAATGAAAGGGGTGGACTATGTGATTCTTAAGGTCACTCAATCTCTCGGAATCTCAGGATCAGGATCTTAAATTATAATTACCTTTTGGTCTCAAAGGCAAAGATTGTTAAATCTGATGGATTTGGTTTAAAAGATAAAATCCTATAAGTTCTGGGGCATCATTCTCTTTCTCTGAACTATGCTCTCCAGGCTGGGAGTCCAAGGGTCCCCACCACGATATTGGACCTACATATTCCTATCTCTCCTTAGAGAGGAGAGAAATAAAATATTAACAACCTGTACCCACACTGGAATTAAGGAGAGAACCCTCCACTGTCCTCCCCTTGGCCGAGGTCTCAGGCCTCTGTGTTGTTATTGAGCCCAAGTCCAGGCTTACTTGACCTGCTTCAGGTGACATTCCAAGGTCACCTGTCATGCCCACTTGAAGGTTCTAAACCTAATGAAAGCCCTGTGTCCTTATTTACAAACCCTTTCCTCCCTTCTTCTTCGGTAGGACCCAAGCATATATATTCAAATCTAGTCTCAGCAACACATCAAGAAATTCCATATATTCTTAAGGTATCACCAAAAACCTAAACTATAAAAATGACTGTCAGTTACAATTATAAATGCTATTCTTTATGGCATCTGACCTATTTCTTCTTACAACTCAATATTCTTAACAATGTGCAAAATAGATGACAGCAGGATGAATGAACAGTAAGTTATTATGAAGCAAAACTCGATCAACCAGGAACCATGGACAAAAGAAATTCTGGACGAAAGAACAGGATCTCATGAAGCTCAACTTCTTATATTTACTCCCACATTCCAGAATCTCAACTGCATAAGCAACTATTTGCAGGAATTTATGTGTCTTGAGATATACAGACATATAAATAGGTGCTTGCAGGCATGTCTGTATGTGTTAAGAGAAAAATCAAGAATACATTTATCTACAGAAAAAAAAAGAAGAAGAAAACAGTATTTTCAGAATTAAGCACTTATGTTTTACTTCTGGTTCCTGATTCAAAATTACTAACCAAAATCTATTGTTATAGGGAGTAATGTGTCACTTTTCCCTCCATACTGTCTTAACTTGACACAGTTATTTGGGAAAAGATACCAATTGTATGTATATATAAAATTGGAGCACTTTTTTTTTTTACTCATTTATGTTTTTTTGTCACATACTTAGTGTAGATGTAGTGTGTTTACATATGATAGTAATATGTTATTCATTGGCATTTTCTGAAAGGTGAAAATGAGAGCAAATTTTGCCCTTGAGAAGGTCTTCAGTGGAGCAAGAATTAGACTCTAATTGACCCTGTCTATTTTCAAGCATATCCTGAGTATTCGTGGCCTTACTTGGGCAGCACAAGTTAAGCCTCATAGCCTCATTCCTCCAGAGTCTCTCTTTTATTAGTGTTCATCAAATATGAGAACTCTCTCGGATACACAGTATATACACAGTTATACGAGGCAAACAGCCTCACACCTAGAACCTCAAGCTGATTCTACTTTTCTATGTTTCTGAAATGAAGGGGTTGCCAATGCCCCAGAGATGGAGCAAGCCAAGCCAGATGACGTCTGTGATTTTGGTGAGATTTTGGAGAAAAGGCATATCTAATATGTGACCTTGTTACTATCATCACATCCTCTCTCAGCCAGCCACGCGAGTGAGGGAGGAGGGCTGGCAGACCCACGGTCTGGAGTGGCTCTTGGGCTACTGCCTGTGGACAATCTCTATTCTTTTTTTCAGCTTGTTTGGCTTAATTCCTAGGGCAATAGACATTTCTGCTAGCATTTGGCCATGGAAGTACTGACTGAGTTAGAAATGATACTAGATCAGAACATTTTAAGAAGATAAATTTAAAACATATGCCGTTGGAGTTTTACCTTGAGAGGCAGAATATTTAGTGGTTAAGCCTGCAGAGATGACAGCCACCATGCTCCCCTCACTAACTAATGAGCGACTGCTGACTTTTCTGGGCCTGGTGTCTCACCTGTGAAAGAAAGACACAAATAACACTCTCCTTAGTGGCTTGTTGTTAGGATTAGATGAATCAATCCACATAAAACATTTAGAAAAGAGCCTGCCACACAGTAAGTGTTGCACTAGGTTACTTTTTTTTTTTTAAATCTTTGAATGTCAGTGTTTTAACTTTGGATATTTCATGAAAACAAATGAGTAAGCAATACCTACTGAACACATTCGTTGCTCCCTTTCTAATATTTCACTAGATTGTTATTGAGCCGTTCATTGATTATTTGTTATGTGTCTGCCATGTGAGATGCAATGCAAGGCAGGCAAGATACATCATGCACAGGAGACCCCCAATCCCTTTCCTCATGGAGCTGAAAGTCTAGCTGGGAAGACACATGATAAATAGGTAAGAAAATAGATGAGTAAAATAATTATGGATTGGGATTAGTGCTGTAGGGGACGTCAGTGAGAGCGGTGGTAAAGAATAATACTAGCAGGGTCTGAGAAGTGGCTTCTCTGAGGAGGTGCTACTTGGGCTGGTTTATGAGGGCTGAGAAGAGCTGGAGTGAGAGCATCACAAGCAGTGGGAATAGGAAGAAGGCAGAGTCATCGCCCAGGGGTGGAGTGGCTGGAGAAGAGAGGGAAACAAAGAGGAAATCAGAGTATGAAAGGCTTTTTCGACCAAGGAATTATGTGCTTTGATTTGTATTTCCATTAGCTGCATTACAGAGAATAGGATGGTGGGGGGGTGGGGGTGGGGGGAGGGGGGAGGTGGGTGCACAGTTATGGGAGCAGGGAGACCAGGGGCATTCACAGAAGTCTGGAAGAGAGAGGATGGTGGCTTGGACCAGGGTGTTGGCAGTTGTGGTGAGATTAAGGGATGGATTTGAGAGATGTTTTGGAAATCAAATCTACAGGACTTGCTGCAAATGGATTGGTCCTGGGATGTGAGAGGTATGGAAGAATCAAGGATATGAAATGAAAGTCTCTACCTTAATTTTGATGCTAAATATGATGAATACTAAGTCAATAAGGTGAAAGGAACAATCTTTACATATGTAAGAGATGAGTTACATATAATGCAGTTAAATGTAGGATCCTATACTGCATGTTATGGGACAGAATTTAATAACTGGAAAAGCAGTATGATGTTTTGGGAATTTCTTCACTGAATATAAGGAGACTGGGTAAGTTTCATACATTTTTCTCATTGCTAGGTTGCCTGTTGCCTCAGATGTATTACCAGTAATCTTCCAAACTCTCCATCTCCCTATATATACTGTGGATTATGGTTTCTAAACTACATGATATTTACAAAACACTTTATAATTCTAAAACTTTTTAAGCATTATGTTATGAGCAATTTGAGATATCTGTCTTTCTACCTTGAATCTGGGGCAAAGTATTAACATTTCTTTTGGGGCTTCTTCATCTTCAAACTGAAATTTAGCAGTAGTACCTTCCTCAGTGGGTTGTTGGAGAGAGTCAGTGATTTGGTAGCCGTAAGGTGCTCTGCAATGCCTGTCACGTAGTACGATTTCCATCCATTTTAGCTCTTATTGTATATTATTTAGCTTCTTAGTGTATGTGTGCTTCAGTTTCTTTGTCTTCAAAATAAAGATGTTTCCCTTCTCAGAAACCAGTGGGGAGTCTGGTTTACTGCTGAATGCTGTGTCTTTCTAAGGAAGCTATAATTTAAGAACAAGGTATTAGTAGTTTTTTGAGTAGATCACACCAAATGCCAGTCACATTACATGATGCCAAATGTTCAGAAATGTGAAAAACTGTATCCCTTAAGGCAGTAACTTTTTTCAATATTATCTACAGTTTTGTATGCAGAGAACGGCCACTACTTTGTACGCTTGAAGCACTGTTATTATTTCTTACCTATTTATACGGTGCTACATTCAGAAAAGATTTGAGGTGGATTACAGTAAAAGGCTCAGAGATCATAAATCACTTAAATAAAAGTAACAGAACCAAAGCCAATAAAGGAAGGGGAAAAGTATGTAAAGATTTTGTAAATATTTTATATTTTCTATAACCAGGAATTTTTCATGCAATTACTTCAGATTACTTTACAATCTTCTGATAATCTTCATAAAATATGTGGCATGGAAAGGTAGCAAATGTTGTCCTCACACCATGAATGTGACATGTCACTGTCTTGCTAAAGTCAAAGGTTGGGCTTACTCACATATGTGCTGGTTGATCCAATATTACACTTTCCCCAAACACACACAAATTTTTTTCATCATTAATATTTTTTCCTGCAATTTCAAGCTACTCCACAATTAACTTCATAGAGGAGGATAAATTCAAAAGTAAGAATTTTTTATTGAGTCATGAAAGTCATAACTGAAAGCAAAAAAGAGAAAAAAATCTGTCAATATGCATAAAGTAATTTTATGCAGTTGTTAGTCAAGGCACAGAAACAATTTTTATTATAGTGCTTTTCACTTGGCATTATATTTTAAGTATTTTTATATCTCTACAATCTTTTGGCAATGATATGAAATTGCTGCCTACTATTCAATCAAGTTGATGCACTATAACTTAATGAACCATTAAGTTATAATAACATTTAGGTCATTTCCAATTTTTTGTCATTGTGAATAATAATCGTGATACAAGTCTAGTTTTTCTGTCCTTTGGATGACTTCCTTATAATAAATTCTCAGATAGGAGATTACTGGAAGTGTCAAAGAGTATGAATATTATTGCATCTCAGTATATACTGCTGTCAGTAATGCAGGAGATGTTTTGCCCCAACTATTAAACATGGGTGCTCTCACCTTTTCTACATTACATGAGTATAAGTTGATGAAAGTTTTGCGTACTGATATAGTAACTCTAAATTTTGCATTCTAGCATTCAAATACAGGTGAATTTAATCTATATTATATTATATTATTGTACTGTTCTATACCATATTGTATTATAATATTAAGACACATACACATATGCAAATATATACATATATACTGATATAAGTACTATATATCATGATGAATTATTTCATCTTCATGCTAAGACCAGTGGTCTTTTTTCTTAAAGAGGCTTTTCCAGAAATAAGTAACACCGTATAAATATGGTTATATCTTTTGTTAAGAAAACTCCATAAACTCCCTAAGTGTCAGATATATAATCTATCCTTTATAATACTACTTGGTAAGGACCTCAAGATATGGATACATAGATTTAGCAAATAATTCAAAGGATAAGCCTTGCTCTTAAATAGTTATTATTTCAAGAAACAAGAGCAGGTAGGTCACCGTCTTTCAGGATGGATCACATCTCCTTTCTTCTTCCCCAGGCCCCATCCCATATCACATGATTTCATAGCCCTTGGATCAGAGTGATGTCAAAATTGTAACAGTGAAGACTTAGTGGGGGAAAAATAATGAAGTAAAATAAAAGTAGTGATGCAAGTAAAGCAATGTATCATGAGTTTGTGTGCACATGTGTGGTGTGTGTAGTGTATCTCTGGTTGTCTGTGTATGGCTGTATGGTTTGTGGTTAAGGACGCAGGGCCTGGAGTTAGACTGAGTTTGGATTACATTTCTATCACTTACTAACTGTGTGATCTTGGGCAAGTTACTTAACCACTTTGTGCCTCAGTTTCTTCCCCTGTAAATGGAGATAATGAAAATATCTACCTCATGGGGTTGTTGTGGGACTAATCCACATAAAACCTTTAGAGTGCCTGGCACATAGGTAAGTGCTTAATAAATGTTAGTTATGATTATTATTATTATCACTGCATGTTAAGAACTGAAGTCTCCAAAATGAGTTATGTCTCTCAGTAAATAATGATTGAGTAGAGACATTTTGTTCTCTTTCATTTTGTGGCACATCTTCTTAGCCACCCCAAGTTATTTGCCCATAGGGTATGATTTGAGCAGTAGCTGGAAGATTCTGTCTTCCAATATATCTTCCACTAATTTGTCAAGTTCCATTACTGTGGCCTTTTTTTTTTTTTATGGAGTTTTGCCCTACTCCCTTTATCATCTTCTGAAATGCAGAAGAGGTGGCATGTTACCTGTCTCCTCAGCATCAGTAGAGTTATCAGGATTTCTTGAGTGGTCAAGACAACACAGGAGCTTCTAGAGGAATGTGTGGAGATGGAAAAGGAAGGGCTGAGAGGGAGCTATGGGGCTGAAGGTAGTTCCTCCAGTGGAGGTAGGAAAGAGGTTGACACATGGCTCCATATGCTTCTTGGGATATTGCATCGGAATATGAGATGTGACTGGAATGGACCTGAATCTCTGGGAATGACAGAGCCAGGAGTTACGTGGTCTGTCTGAACAAGAGGTCTTTGCATTACACTTGACATGATTCCTAGAATCAGTAATCTGTGATTTTTCCCTGGGTTTGTTCCTGGATCTGGGGGAAGGATCTGGTCCATAGAGCTCTACAGGCAAGGCCTTGCCAATAGTAAAGGAAAAAAAAAGACAAAAGAAAGAAAAAAATACAAAATGAAACCCAGCTGCAAAAGCACGCATTCCTAGTGCTGTGAATGAGCAGAAAACTGTTGCCTTAACTTGGAAGATGTTTTCAAAATTCAGTGGCAGAACTATTTTTAGGTTATAAAAAAAATGTCGTTTCTTTCCACTAAAACCAGTTTTTAGATGCATAAATGGCAACATTTCCGGCTAGAAAAAAAATGAATTTCCACCCAGGACAAGTTTATAGAAAAGTTAATCATATTGATAGAATAAAATAGACCAATTTTCACTGCAAAGAAATATTTCAATGTGCAGAATTACCAGAGGGAAGAATGTTTTCTCTTGATTTTCATTTTGGAGTTAAATTTACAGAAAATAGCCTTCAACTCTCAAGGAAAAATAATTTTGATTTTTTTCTCTTTTCCTTCTTGTAATGCAGAGATCCAGGTCACTATTTTTTGTTGTTATTGTTGCTTATAGACTTTTTTTTTTTTTTTTTTGGTGAGGAAGATCAGCCCTGTGCTAACATCTGCCAATCCCCCTCTTTTTTTTTGCTGCGGAAGACTGGCCCTGGGCACTTTATATGGGACGCCGCCACAGCTTGGCTTGCCAAGCGGTGCGTTGGTGCGTCGGTGCGCGCCGGGATCTGAATCAGCGAACCCCGGGCCGCCACAGCGGAGCGCACGTATTTAACCGCTTGCGCCACTGGGCCAGCCCCGCTTATAGACTTTTTAAATGTCGAAAAGAATGGATTCTTTGATTTACTGATAGACAGCTTAACTCCTAGAGGCGACCATACACATCTCCTATGACTTCTCTTGTCACAGACTCTGTATCTAGGACCTTGTAACTGTGGCACTCACTGGATACCCAGTGGCTGCATGGCCTGGTCGTGCTGTATGATCTAGTGCTCTGCTTCTTGGAAGCACTGGCCTTTCTGTCCACGGAGAGCTTCTTGGTTAACACTTATCCATCCCTTCCTTGTGTCTTGATACCTTTCTTTCCTAAGTGTCTCTGAGACCATCAAGGGAGTCTTAATGTGAGTGTCATGTGTCTGAGTGTGTCCATCTATCTATCTCCTTTCCAGAAGATAAAACACAACCCACTTTTGCAAGTTCAAATTCTTATGAAATCTGAAGTTAATAAAGATATATCAGTAAGAGGAATAGATTACAGCATCACGAGAAAGAGAAGAGAGTGCCTGTGCAGGACAGGCCTTAATACCATGTTCAAAGGTGAACTGCTTAAGGCGGGTGTTGGGCCTTCGAGAAGAACGGAGTTAGACAAGGTCAAGATCTTTCTTCAGAGAGGAAAGTAGCTTGGCTGCATTTTATAGTCCATTATCTCATTACTTACTATGAAATCCTCCTCCTTGCCTTGGAGACACTTGCTCTATCATCTGTCAAGTCCAGTTGGAAACAGGGAATTAGAAATGTTGGCTGCCTCCAGCTCTGATTCAGCCTCTGGCGGCACGAGAGCCAGGAGAAACGTGTTGGTCTACAAATGAGCTGCTGACAGTAGCAGGTGGTTGATGAAGGCTGCTCAGTATATAGTGCTGAGTCCCAGGATGACGCCACACATGAGGCAGAGATTAATGAACACAATCCCAAGGTGAATTTGAGGCAGAGACCCAGGCCAAGGTGACTTGATGTGGGCAGCAACACAAAGGAAGCACACTTTGTGTTTGTCTCTGCTTTCTGAGTGTGAACCTGTGAGGCAGGCCTCTCCTGGGATGTGGAGCCAGGGACTAGAAAAATCTAATGACTTCTGAGAGAAAAGCCCTCCAAGATGTGTACACCTAGATACTGGCTCAGAAAGGAATTGTGCAGTTTTAGAAACTACAGTCGCTTCCCGCCATGAAGAGCAGAAATGAACGTCAGGATCTGTACTTCTTACTCTTCCTTTCTAGCCTTCTTCCTCCTTCTCCTCCTCTTCCTCCTTCTTCTTTTTCTTCTTGGAGTTTTGTCTTCCATATTGTCAAACCAGCGATTAAAATTTGAACGTTTACTTCCTGTTCCATAAGTCATAGTGAGGGGCACACAGTTCGAAAGCTTACTTCTTAACAGAGGTTCTACAAAGGCTAAATCAGTAGACGGAGAAGGACAAGTAGGTAAAGATTGAGAACAAAGTCACCTCTTGATGGGCTTATGAGTAAACAACTCCCCTCTGTATTATGAGATATATTTCTGAAATAGCCATGGGCCATGCTAGCCACTTTGGAAAGCATCTTGCCACACACACCCATCCTTAGTGTCCAAGCATGCTCAAGACACACAAGTTTACCAGAGAGTCATTAAAACTCAAAATAGCCAAATTTCAAGTATGGCTCTTAATTACTAACACGCTAATAAACGAAGAAGTTCATAACCTTCTAACCTTCGAAATTATTCACCAGGTCATAAATTCTTTGTCAATCATAGCATTCTCCCTAAAATACCATTCAAGAAATTTCAATACTACTTGAACTCTGTATTATCCTTCTGCAGCAGAAATATAGTTTATGTTGATTAACACAAAGGTGCATATGAAATAAAGGGGAGGATTGAGACATTTTGAAATCTCCACCTTTGGAAGCATTTAGATGTGGGGTATCAGCCATGTGTGCTGGTTGTTATGTAGGACCCTGCCCAGGCCCTTCCTTTGGCCTGGCTGCTCTGCAGACCTGCTGAACTTCCCACTTGCTCCACAGTCCAGTTGGATTTTAGCATCTGTCTCTGCATGCACAGATTAAACACCTGCTGTTTTCTAAACACTGTGAAGACCTCTGCTACCCATGGAGTGAAGGGAGGTTGACACTTGAACAGCACATTTGGGTGATTTCTGGCACTCACTACAACTAAATATACTGTACAAAATTCACATTCTCTCCAACATAATTCCCTTATCAATTCGCCTCCAAACATTTCTATGCAAGGAGAATAGCACCAGGTATTGACCACCTGTCTCACGTAGTTAGGGAGAAAGGGATCTTCAATCACATCTTTCTCATAGACCTAGAAGCCAGATATTTGCTTCTGCCAGAGATCCTGTAAAAGACCAAGCTTTTTTGTGGGAACCTGGGCCCCCACTCCATGCTCTGGGCCTTCGGGAAGACCAGGACACAGAGGATTACAAATCCTTAGGTTACTGCCAGCATGTTGACTGCAGAAGTTGGCAAGCACTACCATGGAAAGAGTCTCCTTTACGACACCTTCCCCATGATGCCCTACTGTGAGCATGTAGTATCTCCTCCCCACTGCCTGCCCTTGGCTGGCGATGGTATACTATAAGTTAGCATTATTTTTTTATAACTCTCCTGGTGTTAGCAACGGTCTACATTTACAGTAGAGTATTTGTGAAGAATTCAGGCATCTCCCTACTCCTGTCTTGCATGTAATCTACAGTTACTAACCCATTGAACACACTGTTCTATGTCTATATCTGTTTCATCTTTGAAGAGATGTAGGCATAGAACTGTCCCCATAGTGCTGAAACATTTAACATAGCTCATTAAAAAATACCCTCTGGTCTATTTAATTGTCTCTATTTGGAATTTTAAGTCTCTATGCTAACATGAATGCCTTGGTAGGAATAAAACATTTTTTTTCTTTCAGTTTCTAATTTTATTGTAGTTGAATCACAATATTTACAGTCGGCCCTCCATATCGGCAGATGCAGAACCCACAGATATGGAGGGCTGGTAAAAGGACTTGAGCATCTACACATTTTGGTGTGTGTGGGGGGGCGGTTCTAGAACCAATCCTCCATAGATACCAAGGGATGACTGTATATCTTGAAGGAATCTTTACACTAGTAGAGGGTGGAGCCTCGTTTCTCTCTCATTAAACATCTACTCCCACCCCTTCCTTTTTATTCCTTTTTTTTTTTTTTTTTTTGTGAGGAGGACTAGCCCTGAGCAAACACCTGATGCCAATCCTCCCCTTTTTTCTTCAGGAAGAGTGGCCCTGGGCTAACATCTGTGCCCATCTTCCTCTACTTTATATGGGACGCCACCACAGTATGGCTTTCCAAGCGGTGCGTCAGTGCGCGCCCCGGATCCAAACCTGTGAACCCCGGGCCGCCAAAGGGGAGCGCGTGCGCTTAACCGCTTGTGCCACTGGGTCAGCCCCTGCTTTTTGTTCTTAAAGACTCCCAAAGCAGTTCAAGAGTCCCGTTCTCCTTCCAGTCATATACTTTCAATAAATATTTCCATAAATATCAAATGGGAAAATGCTTGCAGATATGTTCTGGGATTGTCAACTGAACCAAAAGTTTATACGCCAAACATGAAGAGAGTGAGTTAGTGAGAAAACTGGCGCCTCTCCACTTTCTCTCTGGAATATTCCCAGACAGCACTGGGAATGCGCAGAAGAGAACACCCCGTAAGAAAACATTTTATGAAATATGTGTCACAGCAGCCATCATGTTCTGTTCTTCAAAGGACCTCGTTTCTCACCTCCCTCAGATTGGCTGTGGAAATGGAATATAGATTAGTCAATATCAATTCATCCATGGCCAGGTAACTTTTGCAGGTTCTTAACCCATTATCCTTTGATTTTATATGTCATTGTTTTAGAAAAATGAATAATTGTCAGATGAATAGCTCTATTTTTCCAGATATTATTACACATGATCCTTTGTCTACTCCTCATTCAGCCTTGAGCATATCATTTAAGTGTGGTAAACCTTTCTTTTTTGCCTCATCCCCAAACTCTCAGACTTTACTCGCTGCCCTTCCCCCAAGCCAAATGAATTATAGTCCTTGCCCATAATAAAATTCCAAGTATTTCCAAAGGAGTAGGAAAAGAGGAGATTTTAGGGAAGCAAGATGCTTTACTCACGAATGACTTCTTAGCTAACCAAAATGGAAATAAACTTTTCTCAGAGTGGAAGAAATGGAGACCTTCCGTTCCACAAATTTCCACCAAACAAATTAAATGTGACTCCAAGTTCTCTTTGCTCTGCACTCAGAGGAAATTCTCTCAGCCATTTGGGGAGGGGGCTTCCCTTTCCCCACTCCCAATTTACACCAAACCCTTATATCCCACTCCTTCCAACCCCACCCATTCCTTTAGGGCTAGATGACTCAGGGTCTTATGCATATCAAAACACGCTGGACTACCAGTATACATATTTTCCAAGCCTGCACTGTCCCTCGGAATCCAGAAGCTTTGAGGGTTTTATGCCACCCTTGGGCACAGAAACCTATTCAAGCTAGGAGCCCTGGTTCCTGGATACAGTTTCCCTAAATGGTCTACCAACCCATTCCAACTAGATGTCTGCAACCTTCCCCTCCTCTGAGTGGCATGATGGGGTGGGTCTGGGTTCCTCTCGCTTATACAACCTACTCTAATCTTGGGGAATCTTCCCCCAGCTTGATACTTCTATGCCCTCCTCCCCCAAGCTGATGTCTGCCTTCTCTACCCCTAACCTAATCCCCTCCATGGGATTCCAGAAACAAAAGGAACATTTGTTTTAGCCCTCTGTTTCCCTTCCCAATAGAAACTATTCTGATGCCCAGGAACTCAAACTTGAGAGGGAAAAAATACAGGGGGAAAACCACATCACTAAATGCCTCAATAAATTATTTTGCTATCAACATAAAGTAAATCCTAGTCTCTCTTTAGCCAGTCCTTCTGAAGTTAATGTAATATCTGTCTCAAGAAAGAAATGACCCAAGGTCAGCCTAACCTCTTATTCACTCCAAGGGAACATATCAGCCACTGAGTCATTAAACCAAGCCCTTTCTGCCTTTTTCACTCATAGAACTTCATTAGGTTTATCTAAAATGTGCTCGAAAAATAATCTAATTTATCTTGCTCCAAGTAATTTAATTAGAATTCAATTAAATTGTGCAGAATGCATACATCACTTTACATGTTGCACCTTCATTCATTTTATTTGCTATTTTTACTTTAAAGATGCAATGGAGTTATTTGGTCCTGCGGTATTCTATCCAAAATAATCCACTTCATGTATAAACTAACTGGTCCTCAGGAGCACTAAGGGAAACAAAATGTGTACCTCATTATGCATGCCACGGACAACTCATTTGAATTTAATCCCTTTGGCAATGTGTGCACTGGTGAGACAGGTACTTCAGCTATCAGTTCACTTATATTTCTGGAAAGGATACCTTTTTAGCCCCTCTCTTGTTTTCCAGCTGACACACACACATAAATGGATCAATAAAGGAGAAGAAATGATATTCAGATTTTAGTGAAATCACCTGCACAGTCACTATTAAAACTTTAAGATGTCAATCCAAAAGCACAGGCAACAAAAGCAAAAATAAGCAAGTGGGACTACATCAAACTAAAAAGCTTCTGTACAGCAAAAGAAACCATCAATAAAATGAAAAACGTAACCAAGGGAATGGGAGAAAATATTTGCAAATCGTTTATCTGATAAAGAGGTTAATATCCAAAATATATAAGGAACTCATACAACTCAATAGTAAAAGAAACAAAAAACAAATAACCTGATTAAAAGCAAATGAGCAAAGGACCTAAATAGATATTTTCCCAAAGAAGACATACAAATAGCCAACAGGTACATGAAAGGGAGCTCAGCATCACTAATCACCAGGGAAATGCAAACCAAAAGCACAGTCAGATATCACCTCACACCTGCTAGGATGTCTGTTATCAAAAAGGCAAGAGATAATGAGTGTTGGTGAGGATGTGGAGAAAAGGAAATGCTTGCATACTATTGATGGGACTATAACTTGGTACAGTCATTATGGAAAACAGTATGGAAGTTCCCCCAAAAATTAAAAATAGAACTACCATATGATCCAGCAGTCCCATGTCTAGGTATATATCCAAAGAAAATGAAATCAACATCTAGAAGAGATATCTGTGCTCCCATGTTCATTGCAGCATTATTCACAATAGCCGAGATATAGAAAAAACCTAAGTGTCCCTAGACCGATGAATGGATAAAGAAAATGTGGTACACACACACACACACACACACACACAGAGGGATATTATTCAGCCATAAAAAAGAAGGAAATTTTGCCATTTGCAACAACATAGGTGAACCAGGAGGACATTATGCTAAGTGAAATAAGTCAGACAGACAGAGAAAGATAAATACTGTATGATCTCACAAGACTGTTTGATCTAAAAAAGTCAAACTCGTAGAACCTGAGAGTAGAACAGTGGTTGCCAGGGGCTGGAGGGTGGGGGAAATGGGGAGATGATGGTCAAAGAGCAGTAACTTTCAGTTATAAGATGAATATGTTCTGGGGTTCTAATGTACAGCATGGTGATTATAGTTAAGACTGTATTGTATACTTGAAATTTGCTGAGAGAGTAGATCTTAAGTTGTTCTTATCACACCAAAAAAAATAAAGGTAAGTATGTGAGATGATGGATCTATTAATTAAGTTGATTGTAGTAATTATTTCACAATGATAAGTGTGTAAAATCATCATGTTGTATACCTGTAAAAAAAGCACATTGAGGGCCAGCCTGGTGGCATGGTGGTTAAGTTCACGCGCTTGGCTTTGGCAGCCCAGGGTTCGCAGGTTTGGATCCCAGGCGCAGACCTACACACCACTCATCAAGCCATGCTGTGGCAGCGTCCCACATGCAAAATAAAGGAAGACTGGCACAGCTGTTAACTCAGCAACAATCTTCCTCAAGCAAAAAGAGGAAGATTGACAGCAGATGTTAGCTCAGGGCCAATCTTCCTCACAAAAAAAATTTTTTAAAAAATCACATTGTACAACCTAAATATATACAATTTTTCTTTGTCAGTCATACCTCAATGAAGTTGGAAGGACAAACAAACAAAACTTTAGAGTGTCAAGAGGACCAAAGATGGAGTTTGAAACTCTCTTCTTTAGGAACAGTTCAAATACCAACTTGTCTGAAAATTGTTTTTCCATTAAGGAATAGACATGCCATACTGGAATACAATTGGTCTTAGTAACACAATCTTAAAGGACCTGACACCATATGGGTACTACATAAGCACTACTGGAAGGACGCTGACTTAGTTTATTTTCCAGAAGGAAGGCCATAGGACTGTCTTTGGGTTTTTGGTGGCCACGATCACTTTAATACAGCAGAAATCCTCCAAGGCTGTATGCTTCTGTGATTCAAGAAACAAAGGGGGATAACAAGGGTCTTTTCCCTATATTTTCTTGATCCCAAATTGCTTATAGCTGAGGCATTCACAAGGAGAAGGTGAGCCCACTGCCCTCCTGAATTACCAGTGTGCCGAAGCTGTCATAATGCCTCGGCATTGTTCTCAGTCACCAGGCTGCTGTTGTATCTAAGGAGCATCAGATGGTTCCAAGAACGTAGGCATAGGGGGGTGGGGAGGTAGGTAGAAGATATACCTTTAGCAAAAAATATTGTAAAAATTAAATTGGAGTGTTTCTTTTTTAGCTCTTAAAGTTTTACTCAATTTCCCCTGTAGCGGAACTTTAAAAACTTGAATGAGGCCATTCTCATTTTTTGAATTTGAGAGGCAAAACCTTAAGGCTCTATTTTTTGGTATTTTGCCACACACTCACTGGATGCCCTCTGTGCCTGGGACAGTTTGGAAATATCTCTGCAGCCTTTACTAGGTGAGACAGGTGAGCTGGGTGAACTGGGTCCCAGATCTGAAATTATTTGGATTTACCCAAGTCTTGACAGAAGAGAAAAGGAAGGAAAGGTTGTTTGTAAATGGTTTCCGTTGGAGACATAGTAAATGGCTGCTTCCCCCAGCAGTCCACATTGTAAAAGGGCTGCTGTAAAAAGGCAGACCAGGCTGAAGCCCTGGTGCAGTTTAGGAAGGCACCGTGCCTCGTCCCTTCCCATCCTGAGGACCAGATTTCACGAAGCCAGGTATATCAGAGCACTCACCTCATTCCTTTAACAGATTATTACATGATGAGCTCAAGTAGAATGGTAAGTGTACAATTTATGTTCATTAAAGTGACCCTCCATTTTTTTTTCTTCCTTGTTCTTAAAGAAAGTGTCAATGGGTTGCCGCAACTTGAGGGCCTGAGGCTGGTTTTCAGTCATAGCCTCGGCAGTCGCTCCACTTACAAGAACAGGCTAATCTCTTTTACATAGAACATGAATGTAATGAGAAGGTTCATTTTCAGAATAAAAATCACTGTCACACCCTTGGTTTGTAGCCTGCCTGATATTTTTATTTGGCCTGATATTTTTACCACAATGCTTAGTCTTGGTACCTTTTAAAAAATCGGAACATTTTGTACCTCATGAACCAACCTGAATGGTCTTTTAACAAAATTCATCAATTTAATTTTGTTATTTTTTCTTTCTCCACCAGCCCCTCTCCCCCATCAAGCCTTTAAAAATCCTCCTTAGATTGCCCTGCCTCAGAAGCTCTCTCTCCTGCCGATCTATCCTTCTGTCCTCTTCCATCTTAAAGGCAGCTGAGAACCTCTTGGGATTTCTCACTTAAGGACATCCCTGCCTTCTAATTGCCTTTTCCTCTTTTAACCCTGAAGCAGAGCAGGAGTGGCAATAATAGGTTTTTTGTTTTTTTTGTACTTAGAATCATTCCTATAGAAGAAATTTCAACAGGTCAAATTTCTTCCGAGTCATTATAATATTTAATTATGGTAAATATTCAATTTTCATTCTTACAGAAGACCTTTACAGCTAGAATAAATTTTATCTAGTTCATGCTGCAAAAACTGGATTTCGATGTAATTTTGAGTTGTTTTTCAAGGCAGTCTGTCAGAGGTACTGAGATAAAATTACTCCTTTATTGTCAGATGCTTGTAATGGGGCAGTTGGAGGCATCTTTTGATGCAAAGAATGATGAAGAAAAATGTCAGCTAGCCTCCACCTAGAGAATCCTTTTATTATTTGAAAGCAAAAGCCAAATATATTTATCTTCTAAAATGAGCTACGGCTTCCCTACTTATTTATCCAAAGTTTCCCTGCATGTTCTTCCAAATAAAAGGCAAAACTGATGATCTCAGTTGATTATACATTTTTCAAGCAGGTTTTAATTGTGTGTGGAGAAGTTCAGCACTTAGTGGAATCTAATTTTCCCAATTTGCTCTACTTCAAATGCACTACACTTCATGCATACAAATTTGGTAAATACGTGATAAAATAATGGAATTTGACATGGGTCTTTATTTTAAAAGAAAGTGAGTCACCAGTCCACTTGCATACTTACTTTGTTTTTATTTATTCAATAGATTTTAAAGTTAAATGTTTTCCATTTGGCCTCAGGGTTCACTAACATAATTCAAAATGCAAAGTTAAAAGCATTTTGTAATGAAAAATGTCAAAGTCATTTAAAAATGCATAAAGAAAACAACAACACAGTCAGCCTAAAAATGTCGTCACCTCCTTTCTATTTTCAAAGGAGATGTTAGCAAGTGTGAGAACTTGAGTCAGAAATTCTTATTTAAAACTAAGATCTGTTAGTTTCATAATAGTCGTGTCAGATAAGACTCTAAATATTCTTCATTTCTTTTTTGCTTTTCTTCCCCAATTTCTGAAGGGCAGGAATCTAAACTTTCCAAATTTGGTAATAAATTTATCAGTCAAAACTTGAGGAAATAAGTCTGGGATGCATGTTAGCAACATTTTCTCTAGTTTTTTTCTTAAGTGTATCATGGTGCAATTATATGGATAGATTTAGGTAATCAGTAAGAGTATTGGTACTTCCAAAGTGTACTCAAAGGTAATAAGAGCTATTATTCTGAGCATTTACCATGTGCAAGATACTGTAGTGGGCAGTTTATAGAAACTATCTCATTCAGTCCTCATGACAGCCCTATGAGATATGTATTATCATCCCCATTTTATAGATGAAGAAAATGAGTCTCAGCTAGTTAGTGGTAGAGTCAAGATCCAAATCCAGATCTATCCATTTTCAAAATATGTTCTCATTTTATGACTCCATGCTGGTTCTCTAGAGGAAGATGACAAGGTTCTTACCTTTCAAGCTATTGATTCAAAACTTTTAAGTCAGTCGTCTCCAAAATGGGAGTACACGTCTTAAGGGAGAATACAAGATGATCCCCTGGGATCTGAGAAGAAAATATTATCATTATTTTATATGTGAAAAGAAAAAATATCTTTATTTTATATGTGGGAAAAATAAGAAAGTAATTAAGCTTGACTGATTTTTAATATGTAAATTGGCCCTGGTGTAATCACTCAATTTGTAGATCAGATGGTTAAAACTTGATTTTTTAACTGCTATGTAATTTTCTTTTCTTTTCTTTATCTTTTTCCTTTTCTATTTTATTCCTTCCTCTCTTCATTCCTTCTTTCTCTTTCTTTCTTTTTAATAACCATTTTATTGAGATATAATTCACATATCATACAACTCACCCATTTAGAGTATATAATTCAATGGTTTTTAGTATATTGGTATTTAGTATAGATATGTGCAACTAACAACACCGTCAATTTTAGAACATTTCATCACCTCAAAAAGAAACCTCATACTCTTTAGCTATCCCCTTCCATCTCCCCATCCACGTGGCCCTAACCAACCAGCTGTCTACTTCCTGTCTCTGTAGATTTGCCTGTTGTGAACGTGTCATATAAATGGAATCATGTAATATGTGGTCTCTTGTGACTGGCTTCTTTAGATGGTTAACTCCTTTAAGGTATATGAGATTCTTTGACAGAGGAATGGATGTTCTGCTATCAGAGGGGGTTCATGGTAGCCCACTGCCTTCACCCAGTTTATGTGGGTCTGGTTAAAGTATTTAGGGATTAGATCACCTCAGTAACTAAACTTCTCAAAGAGGACTGTTGGCTTAAAAATGATTCCTACACAAAAGCTGAAGGTCAAAGATAATATCAAAATGCACCACAAATAAGTAACAAAAAAATTTGCTTAGTTGAAACTTCTCTTATTCTTAATCTCACCTTTCTTCATCATTGCAAAGTAAAACAAACACAATAAAATCTAATCATATGTAAAAAAAAAATTAACTAAAATTTGTAATTGTCAATAAGACAAATTTAAATATGAATTTACTTCCACTTTTATTAAAGATGGACTTCACTCTAAGTGTACAGTGTGCCTTAAGATATTACCTGACCCAATGTTAGGACGCAATTGAAAAACTAAGCAACTACAACATAAAGATAACTTCTGCAATTATTTGAGGGGTGAGGGGTTATCTTTAAAGACATGCAATGCATTACTTTAAAAAAAATTCCATAAATGTAATAATGACTGTTTAATTAGCCTCAATTGGTGTTTCTTATTAATAAATGATCAAAATCCTCATACTATTGGAGAAATTCCTCTTTTTTCTGTCACTGTAAAGATGGTTGTAATACCCAAGAAAAACAAGATAGCAACAGACCAATATGCACTCTTCTATCAACAAATAATGTTGAAAAGATGTGTAGAAAGCCATGCTGAACATTTGAAGTAGCAATAATACATCCCAGCTTTGCAATGTTGGGATGAAAGTACAGATGTATCTAGCATGCCTCGGTCAGAAGTGGATATATTATGAAGCTAATGGAGTTTCAGGATGCCGCACTTACACAAAGAGCTATCTGGTTCTTCAGTCTTGCCTCTTACTGAAACTTTTTCCCCATAATAAAAGCAGGATTTGGTTCTAACTAATGGAATGAGCAGAGAAATTTGGGGAGCTTATGGCAGGAGCTTACTTCATTTCCTTTGCTCAGAATTCCAAAGAACGATTCCTACTGAATTAAAACTCTACCCTATGCTGCTTACCTCTCCTTACCCATCCCTGCTGTTATTATGATTCTCTCTGGCCAGCCAGGTGATTCTGTGTGTCGATCTCTGCATCTGAGACAGCACAGCATTCTCTTTCCTGGAATGACATGCCAAATTCTCAATACCAAATTACATCTCTTCCATTATTTAAAACAAAAGAAAGACTCAACACTATGTTCTCCATGAAACCTTTCCAGGTTTGCTTTGCCTAACTTTAAAGATTGACGTTATCCCGGTAACTTCTGGCGGTTTTACAGAGACTTACTTGAGTACTAAGGTATTTTTATGTTCTCGATTCAGATAGTTTCACTTATTTATGTTCCATGCCTCTCTAAGCTTCTTGGAGGCAGGGGCCAAACATTCCTTTCTCATAACCTGCACTCAGCAGGCCTTGGCAAATGCTACCGTCTGATCTATTTCTCTGTGGCTAATCCTGTAACCCACAGAGTTTGCACATAATAGATGAGTAAACACTGCTGGTAAGTCAGCTACCAAAGAGTTTAATCAAATACACAAAAGGAATAGACTTTAAGATAGAAGACACCACTTTCAAGAGTTGAAGATTACACACTAGCCTCTTCTAAAAGTACGTCAGAATTATGGAGTAGAAGGAAATATAAAGCTCATTATCTTGGCCTGAGTTCCTCAGAATGCAGAGGCTTGTGTACTGCTGCTTTCTTCTAGGACTGCAGTCCCAGGGAGCAGGAGTGAGGAAGAGAAGGAGGGAGTGACAATACAAGGCACAGAGTACCCGACAGAGCACCTTGTGAGGCAGGACTATCTTCAGAGAGCCTGTAGAAGTGACTGCTTCCCAGGTCAGTCTGCCTAGGGGAAGAAGAAGGAAGAACCTTTCTGTTTTAGTTTCCTAGTGGTCAAGTGCAGTAATTCCCCTGCACTTCCAGGTTGCTGACGAGTGACAAGCAGGTCTTCACAAGGTCTGCCCCTCAACATCAACTTGGAATCTCCAGCGTAGAAGGACAAAGGCACACAGGATGGGCATGAGGCACAGGGCCACCGGGCTGTGCCCACATAATGTTGGTTGTAGTCTATGCAGTTGGTCATGGCAGCCACTAGTGGAGCTAGAGTAAGTGACCAGAGACTTTAGAAATAGGTGAGACCAAGAGGATGTGAAGGGGAGTATAAGAGGTGTCTTACACACTCACCGATTATGATACCCTTACTTATATGAAGGAACGCAAGACCAAAGTGGGAGATGCCCAAGATCACGGAGCTTAGTTAGTGGAACTCAACAGCCAGGGGCTTCCGACTCCCTATTTGGTGCCTTTCACTCTTCTGTGCCACTTCTCTAGACATGCAACATACAATATACATGTGCATTTGTGACTCATCCTCTCACACTAGAGTTTCAAATGTCTCCTACACTCAGTACGTCACAGACTCAGTGAAATATTGTTGAAGAGGGCTCCCTTGTGGCTTACTTGGTTCTCTCTAAAAAACAAAAAAACTTGTACCAGAGAACAGATTAAATTCCATGAATACAGAATCTGAGGCAAAGAAACTCCAATTAATGTTAAACCTCTGGAGATGTGTATTTGCATAATAATCTTGTTACATGGAAGTCTAATTAGTACTTAAATATGATAAAACCTTTCAGCAAAGAGCTTCAAGAAGCCAACGTCCTAACTTCTGAAAACAAGAATCTTGTCAAAGAACGTAGTAGAACGCATGTTTCTCCCATGTTCAAGTGGTATTGTTTTTAGTCAAGGCAGTATACTTAAGTGTCCTTTAGGTATGCATATCTGAACTCGTATGCTGACTCAGATCTGACATGACTCGCCTGAGGATAGTTATCACAATGAAGATGTCTCTACAGAGAGGTTGATATGCTCTAATTCAAGACGATAACATAATTGTTCCACTCTTATGCCAAAGAATTACAAAGCAATGTGGTTACGTAACACTAGGTGAAATTTTTCATACCATTTTAAAAGAATGTATTCTTATAACTAAGGAAAGAAAACAAAATTCAATTTGTTTTATTTTAAATCATATTATTTTGAATATCTAATTTGCAACACAAGTTTATTCACAGGATTCCAAAGTCTATTTCTTTAATAGAACAAAGTGCTTGTGGTAATAGTTATGTCAGCCTTTATGAATACAAGCTCTTTTATAACAGGTATTCAGCTCCAGCAGCACTGTTTTTCCTGAGACTCATGCATTTTTCATTGTCTAGTCATTCTGAATTTAAAGTGGATAGGATATCCTTTTAAATGCATAAACAAAGAAGATGAAAATGTATATCACAGTCTCCTCTCCATTTCTGCTACTAAAATTATGGGAACTATGTATCCTACGTTAGAATGCATCTGGTGTGCTATTCTATATACTACTCGAATAACCAACAGCTCCCTGTGCAGAATTCCACCTGGCACCGTATATAGTATCATTTTTGCAAGATAGCACCTTCCCAGGCTTGTTCAGAAATGCACCAGAAAATAGCTTATTAATCTCAGTGTCTATCTGGCAGATGGAATACAGTAAAAGCGAAGTTGTTTTTGTTTTTCAGAGCTAGTAGTTTTTCAAGATATAATAAGTAACCATCTTTCAAATCTTCTAAGACTTCACCCATTTCATTTATAGATATTTGTTCACTTGTAAATTTGTTCATTCATTCATTCTGTATTTATTGAGCATCAATCTCCTTTCCATCCAGAAGTCCTCAAGGCAGCAGCAACATAGAAATGAATAGAATACATTCTCTTCTTTTCAGGAGCTCCTGAGTATACCGTGTGGCAAGTACAGGTGGAGATGAGAACATACAGATGAGAATACTTAACTTAGCCTTGGGGAGCAGGGAGTGGGCAAGGGGAGGCTTTCTGGAGAAGGTGGTGCCTTAATCACGAGGAGTGAGGTGAAGGGACCACAGAGCTACTGTGATGGTTACCTATGGAAAAAAAATAGTTCAGAGGGATAAGATGGGATAAGACTGAAAATAAATTGAAAAGATCCTAAAACAGAGAGAGTGGTAGGGAGAACATTTTGTGAAACAAATCACCAAAAGGATTCGTCCTATGCTAAAAGAGAATTGGAGGAAAGGAAGATGGCAGGGTAGGGCGTGGGGGCGGAGGGGTGGTATCACCATCTAGGTTTATTTATATTTTTATTTATTTACTTGTGTATTTTGCTTTGGTGACTCTAGTGACTTAGCTCAGATGTGCAGACTGCAACAGCTACAGTATCTAGCTCCCTACAGTTAAGAAAGGACTCCTGAACTAATCTGATAAAAGGTCCCTTCCATGCCTTCCTGTTTTACAAGTCATGTTTATCAGCATGACAGATAAAACCATAAATTGCATTTTCTATCAAATCATAGCAGCAACAGCTGAATGACATGGCCGCTAATTAAAAGCAGAAATTGAATACAGCAGATCTGCTGTTTTGTTTGGCTAATGAAACAAGAGTAGGCTTGTGGTCACTTCTTGAAAGACGTACGTTCCAGATGTCTTGGTGGAAGGGTTTTCATCAGTCTGTCTGGCTGGCTTTTTTTGTCTTCACCTTCCCCAGAATATTTCTGGAAACTAGCCACTTAGGTTTCCAACACTGTGCTCTGTGCCCTCTGAGGGCAAAGAGTATTTTTCTGGCAGCATAATGATATAACATAGTGATTAGGAAGTTGGGATTTGGAATCATATAACCTAGTTTCCATCTAAACTCTTCCCTTTGCTAGCCCTGTGACCTTGGGCTGGTTGCCTAACCTCTCTAAGCATCAGTTTACTTATCTATAAAATGGAACAATAATAATATCTGCCTTATAAAGTTATTGTGAGGATTAAATAAGACAGTACATATGAGTCTGAGTCCAGGACTTGGCACATAGTAACAACTTATTTTTCTTTTTTTCTTTTTTGTCAGGAGATCAGCCCTGTGCTAACATCTGCCAATCCTCCTCTTTTTTTGCCGAGGAAGACTGGCCCTGGGCTAACATCCGTGCCCATCTTCCTCCACTTTATATGGGATGCTGCCACAGCATGGCCTGACAAGCGGTGCGTTGGTGCGCGCCCGGGATCCGAACCGGTGAACCCTGGGCCGCCGCAGTGGAGCACGCGCACTTAACCGCTTGCGCCATCAGGCTGGTCCCAGTAACAACTTATTAAATATGAATTATTGTTGTTATTTCATCTTAACTGGCTCCATTTTGTAGTAACTTATTTAGAAACTAAGCTGCAAAATCTTGGTTTAGTAGCTCCTCGTGACAAGACCTGTGTCTTATTCATCTTTGCATATATAGGGCCTGGTATGTAGACGGCTGTTTTATAGTATATTGGCACATATACATCAGAAGGACTAAAATTTTGTTCTCTTATGTTAAGTAATCTGTCATTTCTTGTGGCTTGATTTTGTTCTGGATATTGCCATGGTTGTAATTTAAGCAGCTGTAGGAATTACCGTGTCGTAGCAGTTGTTTTCAACCTTCTTTTTCTAAGGAGACACACTCCATACACAGCATTCTCCTGTGGACATACTGAGCATCAGGAGAAACTCTGGTGTATTAGCTGTAACTCTCCCTAATTCTCTTCCACTTAAGGATGTAAGTTAGTACGCAAATAATCAAGAGTGACCCAATGACAGGATAATCATGAATCCACTGTAAATTAATTTTAAATCGTTTAAAACATTTTTAACTATCATTCTTATTATTATATGATGACGAGTTCAAACTTCTTCAAAGAATTCTTTGAATTCTTCCAAGTCAGCACTTTTATTTCTCACCACTTCCTGTCCGCTTAGTCACCACTGACTATCCCCTCTGCCGAAGCTCTCTGTTTCCTCAGTTTCCATGACACCAGTATTGCTCTGGTACTCTCTACTCAGCCAAAACTGATCTTTCAAAGGCTGATGGTCACTACAAATCATCTCCTGTTGGTCCTCATCCTCCCTCCCCTCTAAGCAACATTCAATATTACAACTATTCCCTCCATGAAAGTCTCTGTTCCCTTGGTTTCCTTGACACCAAGAACTATCCTGGTCCTCCCTTCAGCCTTCTAACCATTTCTGTCTTCAATCATGTGCCTCTTCTTTCTCCCCTAACCCCAATCTGGGGATGCCCCAACGACTTTTCCCAGGCCGTCTTATTCTCTCTCTTCTCCCTTCCTTGGTAGTATCCATTTTCAGTACTTTAGCCATGACTCTTCTGTGTATAACTTCCATGTTTATCTGCTGGTTGACCTCCCTATCCAGCTCTGATCCCATGATTCCAATTCTGCGGGAGCATTTGGAAGTTCATCTGGCAGCTCAAATTCAATTTACCCAAAATATTTATCTTTCCACTGAAACCAACTCCTTATCATGATTTTTGTTAGTGGATATCACACCTCTCTTAGACCGGCTTAAAAACCGTTGAGTTCGTTCTGGTACTTCTCTTTACCTCTGCCTTTTTTTTTCTATCATTCTTTCACTTCAACAAAACTGTTCAGTGTTGCCGAGGCCTACCTCTGCACTGTCTTTTAATCCTTCCATTTTCTACTTCCTCTGAATGGTATTGTCAGCTGTAGAGGCAATGAAGAACATGGCACAGCTTCACAGTCTGGCAGTAGGGGAAAGGTATAAAAGCAGTAATTATAATACAATGATACAGAAGTAAAAGAGAGGCATCTCAGGGAAGAGAGGGCAGGGGAGACTTCTCGAAGGGAGTGACATAAGATCCAAGTCTTGAAAGATGAATAGGAGTTAGACTGACAAAAGCAGGAAGGACATTCTGGAAATAATAACACGTGCAAAGGAATGCAGGCAAAGAAGAGCATGACTCATTGTTGAAGTGCAAGAAGCTCTGTAGGGCTGGAGCTCTGGCTTCGTGGCAGAATAACATGTGGGAAGCAGGGAGTAAACCTCCAGAAGTAGAAGGAATGGAGGAGGGGCGTGTAGGACGCTGTTTCAGTCACCTGTTGCTGCCTAACAAACCACCGCAAACTTCGTGCCCTAAAACAACCACCACCATTGATTATTTCTCACAGTTCTCCAACTGGGCAGTGATCTCTGGGAATGGTTCATCTCTGTTCCATGTGGCGCAGGCTGGCACAGCTCCACTGGGGCAGGAGGATCCAAGACCCTCACTCACATGTCTGGTGTTTCAGCTGAGGCGGTGGTAGCTGGCTGGGCCTCTTTCTCTTTTCAGGTGGTCTCACAATGTTCTTTAGTCTAACTCGGGGTTCTTGACGTGGAAGCTGTATCCTATGAGGGCAAAAAGAGGAAGCTTTGGAACTTCTTATAGCTTAGGCCCAGGAGTCACGTGACAGAATGTAGGCCCTATGTTCTGTTGGTCAAAGCAAGTCCCAAGACCAGCTCAGCTTCCAGAAAAGGAGAAAGAGACCCTGCCTCCCTTTGGGAGGAGCAGCATGAATGTAGCGGGGTGGGAGGAAAGATTGGCAGCCATCTTTGTATACGGTCTGCCACAGGCCTTATAAATCACTGTATTCTATAGGGTACCATTGTAGGGTTTTAAGCAGCAGACTGACATTTTAAACTTATATGTTTAAAAATATCTCTTTGATCCTTTATAAAGATTGAATACAGCGGTTGGGCGCCAGTACTTGGAAACAGGGCAACCAATGAGAAGCTTATACCAGTATGTTACAGGTTAACCTCAGAAAAGTCTTTTCCATGGATCCACATGCCTTGAATGTGGGTGCAAAAAATTGCAATCACAATTTTTTCTCCTCGTGGAAGCAAATAGAATGAACAAAGCGTGACAGATTCTTTTTTTTTTTTTTTTTTAAAGCAAGATACCACCAAGGTATCTGCCCAGGACTTTGTGCCACTTCCAGAAAGATGGATTCACATCTGTCATGGGGGACGAAATATGTAACACTGCAAATCCTCTGCCTAAAGCTTTTTTGTTTAGAAATACTACTTCTTGCTTATTTTATATTGCAGTTTCCATAAATAAACCAGGAAAGTCAGCCGAGACTTTTGGGGAGGGCAGACCTTGCTTAGTATTTCCAGGGGCTCTTCCTGCCTAGAGCATGCAGGTATATGTGACCATAAAACCCATGCAAAGTGAACCCCTTGACTCTTGCCTCTGGTCCCCACTACAGAGACTGACAGGGGAGGTGCCTATGAAAAAGCCACAAGAAATATTTACAGATTTTGAAATGTTTTATTATGCCACCTCATTCACTAAATTTCCTTCATGAATAACAGTTTTAATAACAATTTTAATTGTACATTAAGCAGAGGAAAGCAAATACTAGTGCTTACTAATGCTTCCTAGAGCAAACGGAAATCCAAAATCTGGGAATGGCAAGGAGACAGTCCTGGATTTTCAGGGCTTTGTACAGCCCCTTCACCTAAGTGTTCCTGGATCCAAGATTTCTATTTATAAGGAGAAGAGTCTTCCTTTATTGGTATAGAGCCTGAAGATAAAGTTGGAATATGGTCCCTCTTTGTTGGTGTTCAGATGCTGGCTCAGGTTTCTGAACACTTGGTTAATGCTGGGGTGGGCATCCGGATGATGTTAATTTCTCCTGCAGGCTCCAGAGTGCTGTGGCTAGAAGCCAGAATCACTTGGAGAGATTTGATCTCAAATCCCAGTTTTACCACTTCCTAATTATGTGACTGCGAGCAAATTGCTTAACCCCTCTAAACTTTGGTTTCTTCCTCTGTAAAACCTCAGTAATAATTCCACTTTCCTCATAGGATTGCTGTGATGGATTAAAAGAAATACTATTTATTGCACTAAGCCCAGTGAATGTCTCAAGTGCTCAATAAATTTTAACTTACTGTTTTAATGGACTTCCTGCTGATCTTTGCTTTGTTTCTCTTTATTTCCCAGGGAGATGTTAATCTCTGTGGCTCTGGGCCAGGTGTTATCTCTCCTTATATGTGGAATTGGCTTGACCAGCAAGTACCTGTCAGAAGATTTCCATGCCAATACACCAGTCTTCCAGAGTTTCCTCAATTACATCCTTCTCTTCTTGGTCTATACCACCACCCTAGCTGTCAGACAAGGTAAGCATGCAAAAACACCACGAATATAGCCTGGTTTCTCTTTTTCAAACATCTAGAAGAATGATGAGCCATGACCAGATTAACTTTTTTCACTTATGGCATCATCAGACAATTCAAAACCCCAAATCTCACTTTTCTATTTTGCAGTAATACAACAAACACAATGAACGAATAATTCACGAAGAAGCATGCATTGTGTGAATTCAGCAGGAAGTAGGAAGTGCACGTATAGGCAGAAATGTACAGTTGCTTGCTATTTGAATTGCTGTTAACATTCCTGGTACCCCTAGTGAATCTAAATTGCGTGCTTACCTTGGAAGCTTACCTGGAACCTGGAACAGGCCTGATGCAGCTGTCCTAAATAATGCCAGCCCTGGGAAATCCAAGGGAATTACAGACAAATATATGTTCTTTGGGAAAGTGACATGAGAAAGATAAAAATAGTAAACACAACTCTTGTAATAACAAAGGAGAAAAAAAAGAAAAAACTACCACAGAAGGTCAGGTGAGTTGTTCTGTCTAAATTTAAAATAACTGAAACAATAAAACAAGTCCTCTGAGTCATTGCCAGAAAAACTTTTTAAGGGACAATTGCAGTTGAAATCCTTGGGTGTATCTCTGAAGAGTAGATTCAGAGCCTTATGATTATATCACTGAATCTGATGGAAACGCTTTTATGTATGGCCTAGAAATAGCCAACAATTTTTTCTCAATAATAGATGTTGACTGTAAATATGCATTGAAAAATAATCATGAAAGGGTTGACGAAAATTATATATACCTTAATAATAAATAAAGATACATATATTGCTATATGTATCAGTCCTAATAGTCATACTTTTTTGAAACTTTTATGAAAACTGTTTATCAGTATTTAATTTTCACATTTCCTTATTTGGGTTGCTGTCTAGAATAATATTGCTTAATTATAGTGATTTGGCCAGTAGTCAGTTTCATCTTAGAGGGAGAATAAAAATGAACAAGTTGGGACTGAATTCCAATTTAACTTTGGATTTGTTTAAAGTATTGGAGAAGCTAATTCCATTTATTTCTCAAAAATTGATGTTATTGGTGTTTGTTTTTTAAAATTTAACATCAGTAGACATAATTAATTTAAGAATAAAATTTCAACTAAAACCTCAGGCTCCAAAAGTTATAAGTACTGGGTCTCAGCTATATTTCCTCAGTGTGATTTGAAAGCTAATGATTTTGAATGATAAAAATGTTGTATTTAACAGTTACACCCGCCATTTCACCATTAATGCCTCAATCCAGGAAAAGACTCTAGGAAGTGGGGATATGGGGGAGGCATACCATTAGAAATTCACTTATGAGACACTTAACATGAAGAATGTGTAGTTTGGTTGTACCAAGAACAGAGAGCTCTGTAGTTCGACTTAAAACTCACTTGATGAAAGCTTGAATCATAGCTTAGAATTCTTATAGAATAGAATTATTTAGCCCAGTACAAGAAGTATAATTAAGAATAGTAAGATTCAATTAAAAACAATTTTTTGACACTCTCATATTACCAAATAAAAAAAAATTCACGAGAAAGTAGTGAATTTATCTTCACTAGTGATTTTTAGAACCGAACAGTCTAGGCTACGAATGGTGAATTGCAGCTAGTGTTTGGGTTCTTGTCCATCTTACTTTCCAGGATTCCAGAGATTTAACAAAAACCTGCATCAGGAAAAAAATAAAATCAAGCCATCCTAAGAAACAGAGAGAAAAATTTCACCGTGACAAGTAGAGGCAGAAAAGCTTAGAAAACCAAACTTAGAAAAAGACCCAAAGTTAATAATAATACCTTCTACTAAGCCTTTATAATGTACTAACCACTCTGTATGTGAATTATCTCTTTTATTCCTTCATTCCAAGGAAATAGATATTATTATCCAAAAGTTTATAAGTGAGAAAACCAAGGCTTTGCCTACATAGGAACATGTTCCAGGCTATAGAACCAGGAAGTGTGGAGGCCCATCCTAGGCCAGAGCTGTGTTTTCCTGGCTCACTCTGCCTTCCCCTTGACCATGGGGAGGCAGGAGGAGGAAAGGGAGACAATTTTTAACAAAAGGAGGGTTTTTTTCTTGAGATTCAAAACCCTGAATAAGAAACTAACCCTGAATGCAAGGTCTAGTGAGGCACAGCAATGAAGTCAGGAGGCTGTGATCATAGATGGTGCCGGGGAGTGAGTGGGGAGGGTGGGCAAGGTAGAGGCACAGCTGGAAAGAGGCCAAGGACTGGAAGCAGCGAGGACTTTGGAGGCTCTTTGGAAAGAAGACTGAAGAGGGCCTGAGGAAATTCTGTCTATCCCAGTCAGTGAGGGAGAGATTCAATTTCTAAAATGCCCTATCTAGAGATGTTTGCCATTGCCTCAGATTATCACTGAATTTGCTGGCGTGTCTTTATTTGGGTGTTTATTCAGAATGTGTGTTTGTTTTACGCTTCGTCTTTAGATGTTTTAATAGGCTGGCATTAAGCTAACATCTGGAAATCAACATAGTAATTACATTAATTTTGTATAGGCTGATTCAGTACTATATTCTAGAGACATAATAATCTCTTTCCTCTCACACCTCAAGATTTGAGAGGGAATTATCAACAGAGCAAAGAGAAGAGGATGGAAAGTCTGGTGTGTGCGAGGGAGGTGCTCTCATAGCCACAATTTCTCCTCCTTTCCCTGTGCTCCCTGACCGCTCTCCCCAGAGGACTGCAGGTTAGGACCAAGCAAGATACCTGTCTTCTCAATTCTCCCAACTCGGACGTCACCATATTGTTTTGATACCACTTAACGCCATATAACAGCAAGAAGTTAGACTCAGGAATATATTTTTAAACAAATCTTTCTTCATAATTTTAACCATACAACTTCTAAAAATTTATGATTGTCACATGTAAACACAATGTGATAAATGCAAGAAGCCTTTCAAGAGTGTTAAAGGTAATGTTATTACAGAAGCCTCATCGAAATTTGACTTCAAAGTTAAACTGAATTCTCTTTATCAAATTTGCATTGGACCAATGATCAAAGACTCTGAAGCAATAGGTTCCAGTAGAAGTTCCGGTATAACTCCAGTTCAAACTGGAGTTTTGAACTTGTCCCTAATTATCAATTGGTTCCTACAAAAATTTGAGTACATTCTTCCTTAAAAATTTTGTATCTTGTTGAACAAGTTTTAAGTCTAGCCCTCTCTTGGATTGGTGCTAGGTTTTCTTCCAGATGGTTCTAAAATTCAAAAAATTCTTGCTGTTCATAACAACTTTGTAGGAAAAAAATGTACTTCAAAAAGGTAGTTCCATTGACATTGTATCAAGTTTGAGAATTTAGGTAAAATTTAGGAAGCTGTTACTTCAATAGGTTGGTTGTAACCACTTTTGAGAAGTTACTCAGGCAGTTAAAATGTACACATTGAGGTAATGCCTGAAATGAACTCATGCTCTAGGTACAAAGTAGGGTTTCAGGAATTGTAAAGAAAACTGCAGTCCTCCTCCTCTGTGTCTTCCCTTTACTCTCACACTACTACCACACTTAAAACACTTCTGACACCAGATGTGGGGTGGGCGGGGTGTTCCCACACCATGCAATTCTGCGACACCAGCTGGGTGTCCTACAATTTACAGTTCTGACACTATCTACCTGGAAATGGCATCAGATACCACAGATTAAGGGCTCAGTCCCACAAGACTGCCCCCCTCATTCAAATGCCAATCGCAAGTCCACGTTGTCACTTGTGCTTCTGACCCAGCAGCTATAGATCGGAGGTTCCCACGACCTCCTCCTGAGGTTTGATTAATTTGCTAGAGTGGTTCATGGGACTCAGCAAAACAGGTTACTTACTGTTTACCAGTTTATTATAAAAGAATATGATAAAGGATATAGATGAGCATCCAGATGGAAGAGATGCATAAGGCAATGTACGTGGGAAGCGGGGTGGAGCTTCTCCCCTCTCTCTGGGCACACCACTCTCCCAGTACCTCCACATGTTCACCAACCCTGAAGCTCTTCAAATCCTATACTTTTGGGGTTTTTATGGAGGCTTCATTATGTAGGCATGATGGATCATTAACTCCATTTCCAGCCCCTCTCCCCTCTCTGCAGAATGGGGAGGTGGGACTGAAAAGTCCAAGCTTCTAATCATGGCTGGGACTTTCTGGTGACCAGCCCCTATCCAGGAGCCCACCAAGAGTCACCTCATTGGAACAAAAGACATTCCTATCACCCGGGAAATTCCAAGGGATTTAAGAACTCTGTGCCAGGAAACAGGGTCAAATATTAAAACAAAAGATATATCTAGTGCTCTCATTGCTTAGGAAATTACAGGGGTTTTAGGATCTCTGTGCCAAGAACAGAGGCAGAAACCAATATATATATTTTCTATTAGCTCACAGGAATATAACTAAGAAAGTACAATGAAGCTTCCAAAACTTTATGGATTTGCCTAGGAAATTCTCAAGAGAAGGCTCTTGCTCATATCTACTTATTTCTTAAAATTCCATATAAAGCTAGCTGAAATCAGGAAGCAGAGAAACACAAAATGCAAAGACTATAAACAAGAGAAAAGAAGAACAGGCTGGGGTCCAACTGAAGACCACCTGGTTCTTTCATTCGTGATGTAGAAACAAGAACTGTGACAGGCTTTTAAAAACAATGGTGAAAATAGGATATATTTCCTATCAAGAAAAAATATGTCATCACACTTTTTGCCCATAAGCTTCTCTTATCAATTATTCCGAGAATGCTGCTGCTTCCCAAAACTGCTTTCAGCGGTTCTTAAATAATAGATATCCATGGTGCCTCTTTGGCAATTTTTAATGTCTGAGCCTATATAAACCACCAAATTTTTAAGTACTCAATAATTTCCTCCTCCTTTTCTTCTTCTGCCAATTTTTCTCAGTTCTTGTCTCTCTCCTAATTGCTTTTTATTTTCCCATCAACAATTTACTCAGTGATGGGGGAGGTTTGGCTTGTGGGGCAAAGCAGGATGCTGACAGTAGAAAGAAAACACTTTCATTCTTGTTTTCCTCCTCAAGTCATGGTGGTGGAAAATTGGGTATCAGTAATGAAAGCATGAATAGAATCAGAAGTGTTTTTTATATACAGACCCTAGAAAGGAAAGAAAATGTTGCCACCATTGAGCATCCTTAGATATATTCCTGGTGACTAATTTTACCAGTTTTGCTTTTCACTGAAAGATATTTTTATAAGCGCTTCCAATTTTGAATAAAAGACAAGCTTCTAGCTAAAAGCAATTTGATGAGTATTGCGTGTATTTGGCTTTCCAGCAAATTCTGGAAACATAGACTTTAAAGTATTTATTGAATCATTTATATGTTTCACAAAGAAACAGGCCTCTAATAGTACTAAGAGAGCACTCATAAAAATATCACCATATGTAATCCCTTTGAATTTTTCCCAAGAGAATACTGAAAAGTAAATTCATGCCTTACTTTTTATGAGAAATATTCTCATTTTGAACATTAAATTCCAGAAGACAGAAATCCTAGAGGTCTAGGTTCAAATTTCAGTTCTAAGCGGGAAGGCTGAAGAAATGAAGTCAGCTCAGGTATTTCAAGCGCTCACCCTCTCCCAGTCCCTTGTACTCACCATCTTCCTTTTCTCACCCACAGCAGTCAAGTAGGACAAGAGGAAATAGAGAAACATAGAAAAATGGCAGCCTTGTCTATACACAACATGGTCCAGTCCCCCATGAATGTTCTTCTCAGAATTTGTTCCAAAAAAGTATTCCTGCTTTTGGTAGTGGCTGAGGAAGCTTTAATTAGAAGATAACTGTTGCCTCTTCCAACACAAGGCAGACTTCATATTTGTTCTCTGCAGAAACACTACACTTCTTACGTACAATTCCATAGGCCAAATTCTCAATCACTAATGTTGCAAGATTAAAAATATTCATGTAATTAGAAGAAATGTAGGACTTCATATGAAATAATATAGACATCACTGAGAGCCAAAACAAGGTCTTAGAAGCTTAGGTATCTGACATTTCACAGTTTGGCGACCCTAGAGTCACCTGAAGCACCCACTCGCCCCAGTTCTGTTAGTACAGCTCTGCCTCTGTGAATCTTCACCCCTTGCCTTTGTTGGAATTTTCTTTGACGCTTACCATAGGAAGTCAAAAACACAGGCCAAAGCAGTGAAAAGAGCTCAAGCAGGATCCAGGATTTTCTCAGAGCAGAAGCCCAAGTGCTGCTCACACTCTGCTCAGTTGCCAATTCTTTGGATCACCTTGACTAAATCACTGAGGAGAAGGGACTGTTAGTGTGTTGGCAGAATAAGAAAGCATTTGGCAAATGTAAATACTGAATTATAACTCCCTTGGGAGTCGTGGGGCAGCTATTACTGTCACTTACCTAAGTCTGGTGAGGTAACATTCATTGGAGCCTCTTAAAAAGTCCCCCTTGTGGGAAATTACTTGGCAAACCTCCATTCCTATTCCTTGTTAGGTTGCATTTATTTTTACTTCTCATGTGTGATTGGAGAGTTTTAGCCTCCGTAGTATAGGAAGGTTGTACCTCAGGGATTTTGGAAGTGGATCCCCGGTAGACGCTCCATGGGAATTATACTTCTGTTGTCAGGGAAGGGAGAAGAAACGGTGGGGCTGGGGGTTGGGGGGTGGGGGGTGGTGGCGGGTGGCGGCTTCTACACAAACCATGCTGGGAAATTGGTAGAGAAAATCACAAGAGAAAATTAGATTCCAGTTCTAGCAAAACAGCCTGTCAGTATATGGAGCAACTGGAACTCGCATATACTGCTGGTGAGAATGCAAAATGATACCACCACTTTGGAAAACAGCTTGCCAGTTTCTTATAAAGTTAAACATACACTTACCATATGGCCCATCAATCACACTCTTCCAAGAAAAAATGAAAACATAATGTCCACACAAAAAACTATACGCAAATGTCCATTGCAGCTTTTTTCATAATCACCAAAAACTGTAAACAACCCAAATGCTCATCAGCTTGTGAAAGGATGAACCAATTGTGTTACGTTCCTACAATAGAGTACCACTGAGCCATAAAAAGGAATAAGCTACTGATACATGCAACAATGTGGATTAATCTCAAAAGCATTATGCTAAGTGTAAGAAGCCAGACATGAAAGCTTACACACTGTATAATTACATACTGCATAGTAATGTGATGTCCTGGAAAAGGCAAAACTGTAAGGTCAGGAAATAGATCAATGTTTACCAGAGCCTGGGAGATGACTGCAAAGGGACACGAGGGAACTTTTGGGGTGATGGAATTGCTCTATATATTTTGATCGTTGTAGAGGTTACATGACTATATGCATTTGTTAAAACTCTTCGAACTGCACACTTAAAAGGGGTGAATTTTATCACATGTAAATTCTACTTTAATACACCTGACCAAAAGGAAAAAAAAAGAGAATTAACTGTCTACTATCACTCTGTGGTTACCATGATGAAATGATGTATCACTGGGCTCAGAGTTTCCAATAGGTAACTATTCCCTCAGTCACTTATGGATATTAAGAAGTGCTATTAATATGTCCCACTTCATTGTGGCATGCTTTTAGACCACAAGAATGAGTACAGTGTCCTCCCAAAATGTACCTACTCCAAAGAACTTGCTAGTGTGACATGAGCTGTTATTTATCAAGCTCGTAACCCATTAAACAATGCAAAAGTACACACATTCTATACATATGCAGTGCTTATAGGCTGAATCTGCACCAAATCAAGTCTCCCACAGTCTTAATCAAATTTATAGTATCCAGTAGTGCACGTCCTGTTTGTGCTAACATGGATGAATCTCAAATGGAGTGATACCTTCTGCAGAACTTTCAATGTCACTTGGTGCAATAAATGACTTTTAGATTGCAGGAAAAGGACACGAATATGCGGCACATCTTCTCTTAATGAATCCTCATAAAAACTTACAGACATACACACTTTATACATCAGACCCTCCCTCATTCCCCATGCCAAATACTTCACTAATGGATGCCCTTCTGATTCTTTCACTCCAAACAGCATAGAGCTTGGAGGGAGGGATTGTCCCCCTGTTTTATCTGGAGTCCATGTTGACTGTTAATTTTGCAAATCTTTAAGCATTCATCTCTCCATGCTGAGAGCTGGCAGAGAGCAATACTCACTCCTGGCATGTAGTTCCAGCATTCACGTGGGAGATTGAAGGGTGGTTAAGGATGATAACTGCATTGCCTGAAGGAGATAAGTCCCCTTCTGCCAAAATAGTGCTTTGTATGTAATTAGTGTAAAAATCCGGAGAAATAGAGTTTATCCTTACTATCATCTTTCTCGTTAAAAAAGAATCATAATGGAGGAACAAAGCAGCCCCTGCAGTGAACTGAATTGCTTTCCCTAAGTTTTCATTAAATCAAAGACTCAGCAGTTAGCCATCTTGCAGGCATTATTGCAGTCTGCTGCATGAGATTTGCAGGGGAAAAAAAAAACAATGAAGCAAACAATTATTGTTTCCTTCACAGGAATAAAATTGCATTGTGATTATCTTTAGATCAGAATTCCCTGTCTATGCATTTTTAGAGCATCTGGTTTCATTGGTTTCCATTTCCGAGATTTTTGAGGACCAGGAAGAGGATCGTGTAATTCACCAAATTTAAATATGGTGCTTGCACATTGTGGGTTCTGGCTACAAGTTGGAGTGACTGGGTCCCTTCAGTGACCTATATGAGGAAAAACATAAAGGAAGTGACTTCCAAATAAAAGAAAATATGATCAGAATTTATATTTCCAACCATTTTTTGTTTCACTATTTGACACTTCTTTCTAAGAAATAACATGAATATTACTTCCTTTTACCTTTAACTGCCTAGTTAGTCATGTCTAAAAACATGTCTATCTTTAAGAATCATATTTAGAAATTATTACTTGTCTACTCAATTAAAATATAATTTTAAACAATTATGGTCTGGACTTTTTCTGTTTCTCAATTCAATCAAAATTCAAGAGCTGGGCCGGCCCCGTGGCTTAGCGGTTAAGTGCGTGCGCTCTGCTACTGGCAGCCCAGGTTCGGATCCCGGGCGCACACCGACGCACCGCTTCTCCGGCCATGCTGAGGCTGCGTCCCACATACAGCAACTAGAAGGATGTGCAACTATGACATACAACTATCTACTGGTGCTTTGGGGAAAAAAAGGAGGAGGATTGGCCATAGATGTTAGCTCAGACCCAGTCTTCCTCAGCAAAAAGAGGAGGATTAGCATGGATGTTAGCTCAGGCCTGATCTTCCTTACAAAAAAAAAAAAATTCAAGAGCTGTTGAGCCATCCCAGTAAGTTCCCATAACTTGTCTGAGTTGTATTTCTTTATTTCATAAGTCAGGATAGTAATAGTAACTGCCTTATGGGTTTCATGTGGACTCAATGAGTTGATATATGGAAAACTCCTACCACCATGTCAGGCATGTGGAAAGCATTCAATGAGTAAGATCTGCCATCATCAGCATTAAATTTGCTTACTAAGTATTGATTCTCCTCCTCAGAAAGTTGAATTTTACACATGTAATCCTTAATTTGAATAAATTCTACCAGAAGGACCCTGAAAATCATTAGCCATATTCCAGCATTTATGTTCTCCTTAACTGGTCACTGGGTGTTGCAGTGGCACTGATATGAGTCATAGAGGGAATAAAAAGAAGAGACATTTTAGATGCTCTTCACATAGTCCTACCACTATGGTGGCCAATGTGAGTGAGAGTCCTCATTGATGTAATTATTACTAGTGCAGGACTAAAGTGCACTATCCCAAGTCCCCCTCCCCCATAGTGTAGAGTGGGGGTTCTTCTGCCTGAGAAAGCCAAGCTGAGAATCTGTTCAGAGGGAGTCAGAGCCACCCTTCTAGTTTCAGACATAACGGTACCCAAACTACTAAGGATCGGGAAGGGGAAGGGAGGGTTGCCAAAGGAAAGAGTTGAAAGAACAATTCCCTAAGCCAGTGCTTGCTCCAGAAATGAGTGAGGACTTTGCTCTAGAGCTTTGATCATGAATGTGAAATCTCAAGTCAGAATAGTTCCCACCCTTTTTCTCCCTCTTGTTTTTGTGTGTGTGTTTCCTATCTCTTCTGTTTCCTCCCTTCACTCCAGCTTTTTCCTTCTCACACAGCCAAAACTGATATACAAATGGGAGAAAATGGGAAGAAAAACATTCCCATTCCTTTTACTGAGATAGAATTGTCATTACAAATTCAGACATTGCAGAGAAGATCCAGATTCTCTTTAAGCCATGCTTGCAAATAACCACTCCAAGTTACTATTCTTTGCTCAAGAAAAGGCTAGGAGCACAAGGACACCAATTAAGATCATAGATGTTGTAAACTAAGCTTGACTATCGTTTTTCCTGCATGTTTTTTCTTCCACAACACACACAAAATGCATCTGTGAACTGTGATCAACTGAATACGCGTACAGAAAGCAAAACAGGTCCAAAGCAGCTGGGAAAATCGCATTCCTATTTGGTCTGCTGACCAAGGCATATGCCAGCTGGAGGAGTTGAGGAAAAAGAAGTGTGTTTTGGTCAAAACCAGGAGGGGATAACATTTCTGTCCCAGATAATTTCCAGCAAGGAACCAGTCCTTCAGACAAAGGCCATAGATGGTTTAGAAGACCCTGTCATTGCAACAGTAGGGATTCTTCAGATGCATTCCCAGAGGGAGAGTTGGGTAATGATTTTATAATCAGAATACCAAATCTCCAGAATACCAAATCAATTATTTGGAATAATCAATGAGCGGCACATCCCTTTTAAGGCCATTTCAATGGAAACCATGGTAGGAAATCTATAAGCAGAGATCTAGTCTTACTAATGGACTGCTGCATGGACAAGAATTGTCCTTGGACGAGCTCATTGAGAGGAATCTTGCTCCCATTTTTTGACAGGGTAAGAACATTCTTTCTGTTTCAAAGTTGAAAACTAAAATCAGGGTGGGGAGAGGAAAATAATAAAAATAAGCCAAGATGAAAAAGTGCTGCAAAATGCTCTGAGAGAGCACAAAGCATTGGGGGCCACGTAGCCGGGGAAGTGGCTGCCAGTGTGTCATTCTCTAGCTCAGAAGAGGGGAAGGCCACACTGTCACAGATCGTGGAGCCTTTGCTCAGCCATCTTTCGGCAGGAAGAGCACACCACAGACAAACTCAATGGATTACTGGGGCCTCACCACATTCAAAGCAGCAGGTTCTCTGCCTACCAGCACATTTCAACTTTTGGCTTAGTGGATGTCGTTCATTGAGGTCGAAATTTCCAGCTGTGCTGTGTTAAACTCAGGACCATTATAGCACAGCTTTAAGCAAGCTATTGATTTTAAACTTTTGTCAGACTAAAAGAAACTAAGTTAGATCATTCAGAAGCAAGCAAAGAACTCAATTTCTAAAAATAAAGTCAAGGAACTTGGTAACTTCTTTTTAATAGAGAAATGTGTGGGCAGATCTTATGTAAGTGGCATAAATGTAGAAGTCTCTGCACTGTTAAAAACTGCAAGTTATTTACTATACAAAGACTTAATAGATCTCAATCCCTGATTTCTGTTGTTTTGGCATCAGATATGTTGAGTAATTTAGATACCTGACAGGAAAGTCGTTGGTGAATGTGTTCCTATACTCAGTGTCTCTTAGCTGAAGGAGTCAACCTGCTGTACACAAGCCATGGATGCAACCCCTCTCCTGACTACAGAGTTTTATAGTTTTAGTTCTGCCCCTGATTACTTCATACAGAACCTTCTAGAAGGCTCTGACCTGATTACATCTTATTCACATTCTCTTATCTAAATTTGAATTCTCTTACCTTCCTTGGTTACTCATTTCTTCCTTCATGTATTCATTCGTATATTATTTCATTCATTTATTCAGCAAATGCTTTTTGAGGGCCCTCTTCTGTTAGACACTGTACTACTATGTGTGAAAGATTCCTAACTGAGTAAGGATAATCTCCCTTCTCCCACTGCTTCTAAGCTCACAGACAAGAGGAGGAGAGTGACAAGTAAACAGTCCCTCTAATTGCAAGAGTACAGATCTGAGGGCCTCGCTTTCTTTTATCTCCATCAAATTTTCAACGCAAAAGAATTTATTTCTCCTCTGTCATCCATTTCACCACTCTTTTCTCCATCCATCCTCCGTTTCCCAATCATTCACAGCAGAAGAATTCCTTACAAGCAGTTGGAACAGGCAGTTCTCCTTAGCCTTTCTTTGATGGTGCACACACCCTTTGCTCTAGGACCCTGAATTTGCACTGAGAAGAGCGGCAGCTGCTCTTCCAATACCTGTACCACCCCCTACACTGCCTCCCTGGGAGAATCCAGCATAGACACCGTCTACCTCCTTTTCTTTAGACTTAGCCGTGGTGACTTCTTGGCTGCTAGGCTTCTATGAGCTGGGCCACTTGGCTATTTTCATGATTGTTAGTGACTCCCAAGACCCTCAAAGGTCTGTCCTCTTACAAGCAGTTATATATGGAGCACAGGTCTACATCACTTTGCCTGACTTGAGTGACCCCTCTATGTAGTGGCAAGTGTGCTTGTCTGGCTTCATCCGTTTAAGAAGCCTTTACCTTTCTGGTGATTTGGGGATATGCCCTTAGCACTTGCTGGTACATAAACTTAAGCTCTCCCCAAGCTTCTAGCAACCCCCATAAAATATTAGGAACCACAAAAATTTAATGTAATAAAGTAAAAAGTAGAAACACAGTGGAGAATATCAGAGTTCATGGGTTTTGTCCCCGTACCTGACAGAGGAGGAAGTCTGCCACTCACTGGGACCGTCAGCATCTGCAGAGAAGCGGGAAGGAAGAACAAAATGTGAGCCTCTTGGTTTTGACCAACTAGCTCATCTCATTTTCTTAGTATGCAGCATGCTCCCTTCAGCAAATATTCGTCACATCTCTTTCAGGGTATTAGATTACCATTTAGTAATATTCTAGAGGAGTAAATTAACAGTGTCTTTGATACCAGGGTCACAATGTGCACAATTTCCAGTATTCCCAATTCATTTTCAGTAAGCAGCACAGATAAATATCCAACTAAACACAGCAATGATTACAATTCCTTTGGAGAAACCATTACTGCTTCCTATTAATCTTGTACCAAAATCCCTGATCTAAATCTATTTATTCCTGGCTTCACTGGAAAACCAGAATATGGTATCTCCCCTCAGCAAAGGTATCTCCAACCATAGGTGTCTCCTGTGTATCTATGCAGTTCCCATGGTTAAAATTTAAACACACCCAACAAACTAACTTAGAAGATCCCCGTCATATCTGGGGTTGAAGTTTCATTTGGTTGTAAATATATTGACTGATGCAAAGTTGTGTTCAGTTAAATTTCACAAATATTTATTGAGCCCACTGTCTGCCAGACACAATGTGAGATCCTTTCAGATCCTTCTCTCCATCCTCATCAGCTCTAACACTGCCTAAACCAAGCCACCCATCACCTCTCGCCTGGACTACTGTTACCACCCCCACCCTGCTCCCATCTCTGACACCTGCCACACCTTCATCACTGTAATCCTTCTTTTAAAACTTTATTTACTCTAAACTAAAGTGCAGTAGTCAACCAGGCACAGATGATCATGTAAATGCTTCTTTATGTATGATTTAGATTGAAATCAGGATTTTAAAAAACAGTTGGGGAGGAATTGTTTAATAAAAGGTGATTATTTTCCATAATCATCAGAATCAACATGTGCTTCTCAGTTTCATTCTGTGAGCTGAAATAAGATCTTTTCATAAAGATTCAAAAAAGCTGAAAATCAAGATACTAGAATGTTGCTATTCCTGCTTTCTAATTAGCCTGCGTACTTAAGGAGAGGAGGCCAAAGATGTAATATTCTAATTTTTGTTCTCTGAGCAGAGTGCCTTCTAAAGTGCAAGTCAACTTGCCTTGGATTTCAGAGTAGAAGACATTGATCTTAACGTAAAAAATAAACATAATATTTTCAGTACTAATTTCATAAGAAACAACTTTGACTGATACTGTACTCTATCTACAGCATTATTCTAAACTCAAAGAATTTCATTCATCTCTTTTTTTTTTTTTTTTTTTTGTGAGGAAGGTCAGCCCAGAGCTAACATCCATGCTAATCCTCCTCTTTTTGCTGAGGAAGACCGGCTCTGAGCTAACATCTATTGCCAATCCTCCTCCTTTTTTTTCTCCCCAAAGCCCCAGTAGATAGTTGTATGTCATGGTTGCACATCCTTCTAGTTGCTGTATGTGAGACGCCGCCTCAGCATGACCGGAGAAGCGGTGCGTCGGTGCGCACCCGGGATCCGAACCCTGGGCCGCCAGTAGCGGAGCGCGAGCACTTAACCGCTAAGCCACAGGGCCAGCCCATCATTCATCTCTTAATGTAGAACTTCGGATTAAAATCAATTCAACTTGATTGAAAGTTAAAATAAATTGAAAGACCTCCTTAATAATAAATCTTCTGATCAAAGATCTTTGTTGGACTACTTTTAAGGCGAATGTCTACTTTATAAAAACTGCTAAATACTAGGAAGGAACCATGAAAAGCTGAGAGACTCTGAGATAGTATTTGAGGTGACAATGTTATAATCATGTTTAAAATTTATCTTTATTTTCTAAATTATCCAAGTAATACGAGAATATAAACATTACGTTTATCTAAATATAAACATTTCAAATACAGACATAAATATGGTTTAAAAAAGAGAGAAAAAGATAATGCTTCCCACCTACCACATAAATCCCACCTCCTTCTTCAAAGGAAATCTTTGTTAAAATTTTGTTATTCATCTTTTATGGTCTTTTTCTATGCCTTTGCATTCATATACATAATTACAATGCGTTTTTCATGTAAATTCTAGGAACTATGCATATTGTTCTGCAACTTGCTTTTTTCACTTAATAATACATCTCAATGCATGTACCTTTACCTTAGAGTTTTGAATTGCTAGAGTAGTACTGATAAACTCACAATTAGTGGTCATACGTATTATCTCCAATTTCAAATTATTCCATCCATTTTATAAGAAACATCCTTGTAGATATATCTTTAAATACAAGTGAGAGTATCTTGTAGTTTAGATTTCTAAAAATTGAAATGCTGAGTCAGAGGCATTTTAAATATTGATAAATATCATCAAATCTCCCCTCCCCCAGAAGCATTTCCCGTTAGAAAGCCTATGAACAGTGTTTGAGAATATCTGTTTTCCGCTTATTTATCAGCATTGTATATTATCAGTAATTTTTTGTCAACTTGAAAGGTGAAAAATATCTCATTGTTTTAAATGTCATTTGCTTAATTACCAGTGAAATGAGCATCTTCTCGTATGTTTATTGGCAAGAGGAAATAACTTTTAAATCATAAAATAGACACATGAAATGATGGTGATCCTCGCGCAGTCTGTTCTTGGTGTGAGATGTCCCAGGGTCTCCTTTCCTTTCTTCTTTCCCTCAGTCTCCTGTTTTCGCCCCCTCGTGAGTTAATGCAAAGAAAGAAAAACAAATGAGCCCTCTGATACCTTCCTCTGGAAGAATGCCACCGCCAGAGCACTGGAGTAATAATATAGAAATTTATGTCGTCCATAAACCTTTTATAGTAGTGTAATTAGTAGGGCTCTTAATACTACCCGTGCCTAGCTTGCTTTATTGCTGTAAACACAGCTTGTGACCACATAAATGACATCAGTAATAATCCTTTAGGGCATCATGGAAACCAAAGCACTTCAGTCAGTTTAGCTAGGATTTAATCAGAATCTCCATTCAAAAAAAAAGATTCTTTTTGCTTAGAAAGCAGAATATGCGGGATAACCCTTGGGCATTTACCAACATTTGGATTTTGGATCCCAGGGGACGTTAACTGGTATTGATGTGCCTGGGAAGAATAGATTGGAGAGAAATAGCCAGTATCACTGAAGGATTATGCCCATCAGCCAGATATATCCTGCCTATTTCTTTTTTGTGTGTGTGAGGAAGACTGGCTCTGAGCTAACATCGATTGCCAATCCTCCTCTTTTTTTTTGCTGAGGAAGTTTAGCCCTGAGCTAACATCTGTGCCCATCTTCCTCTATTTTATATATGGGATGCTGCCACGGCATGGCTTGATGAGCAGTGCATAGGTCCACACCTGGGATCTGAACCTGGGAACCCAGGGCTGCCGAAGTGGAGCACGCAAACTTAACCACTATGCCACCGGCCGGCCCCTCGCCTGTTTCTATAGGGCAATGTCATTTACATATGGTTTTCTTCACTCTTGTGGCATTTCTATTAACACTGAATCCAAAAAATGAAATGAGTTTAGTATACAGTCATGTGCCGCATAATGACTTTTTGGTCAGTGATGGACCACATATACAGCAGTGGTCCCATAAGATTAGTACCATATAGCCTAGGTGTGTAGTAGGCTATACCATCTAGGTTTGTGTAAGTACACCCTATCATGTTCACACAATGACATAATTGCCTAATGATACATTTCTCAGAATGTATCCCCGTCGTTAGGCAACATATGACTGTACATACTTCTTGTCTCTTCTTCAAAAAATAATGAATGTGACGTGGAAGTAGGTTCTAGGAATCCCAAATCAGTGTAAATTAACAGGTTTAGACAACTGCTGTGGGAATCAGGACAGTAAAATTACATTCAAGGATGGTCTCTACTATGGTTATGTTCCTTAAGCAGATCAACTGAATATCTCTGTGACTGAGATTTCCTGGCTGAATAAAATGGGGATGACTATCAAATAAAAATTGTTTATTAATGTATATTGATCAATAAAACCAGAGATGGTTTTATTAATATGTTAATCTATTTTATATTTGAGAGACAGTATTCAATTTTATGTGACTTTTTTAGGGTTGGCATTTAATTTACTTAAGCCATAGCTCTGAATAAAACTAGTATAGGCCAGGACCAGTAAAATTTTCTGAAGCAACAGGTGAAAAGTCAGTTTGTTCAACTTGTATGATCATTGACAAACAGAAGAGCACAATTAAATGAGGGAGAAAGAAATAGTGCACAGTGAGTTTGTTTGATTTTATAACCACGCTGTGTACCATTTCAAGTACCAACCAAAGGAGAAAGAGCAAAGCAATGAGAATATACAGCACAGCTATGTCATCTTTAAGCCTTACAACCATCATACAAGTCATCTTATAGGTGAAGAAACTGAGGCTCAGAGAGATTAACTAACTTATCAAAAATTATGTAGTGGCTTCTGTTTAGGGTATAGTAAGTCACAAAAGACCATCACTCTCACTCTAACAACAAAAACATAAAATCATAGTTTTTCTAAACCCACCAGAAAGCTGAGGAAGAAAAGAAATCTAAAAGTATGAAACTCCAGAAAATTCTCTTTGGAAGAGAGAAGAGATTCACAGCTTCTCTCATCCCTAGCAGGGTGACAAGAGAAGGAATCCATACAGAGAGAGGTAAGAAAAAATAGCCAAAACTTTAGGTTTTAACAGCCACCTGTGAGCTGGTGTAGCAAATTATAATTCTAAAAGGCACAGCCACAGTGCAGGTCTACACATGCTTGCAAATTATGTCCTATGGGTCTTTGCCGAGTGCTAGGCATGTGGTATACCATGAGGGATGAGGGGTGGAACAGAATAGCTAAAAGAGATTCCACCTGAGGTGTGTGGAGGCTCCCCAAGTGCATGGCAGCCATCCTTTGAAGGTGGAGGGGAGCGGTACAGGAGATGTGAAAAAAATGAACTCGAGGCACTATAGACTTTTAGCTGCAAAGTGTTGGCAGCATGGCAGCCATCCTTTGAAAGTGGAGGGGAATAGTACAGGAGATCTGAGAAAAATGAACTTGAGGCACTATAGACTTTTAGCTGCAAAGAGTTGGCGGCATGGCAAGAGAGCTGATGGAAATCCTTCTGAGATATTCCAGGCAGAGAGAGATTTTTATACATGCAAAAAGCCTACTACAGAACTAGAGAGCAAAGAGAATTCCCCCAGGAACCCAAACAGTAGTCAACTGAGCTATAAAGCAAAGATGTATATTTTAATGGTTTAGAAAGTTGGTAGCTTGATTGTAAAGTACAGAGAGAGCTCCAGAACCTCACTAGTACTCAGACCCCAAGTCTTGAAGAAGGGTAATTACTGACCCTGCTTTCAAAATATTTGAAATCAGTAGTGAATTAAGTCAAACTAAAGCTGCAAGAAAGCCCAGTTCCTCTGATGGGATTGACTCAACCCCCTAACCAAGCAGCCTGACACAGAAAAAGGACATTCTCTTTTTTGAAGTAAATATTATTTAGTTCAGTCTCTACTGTCATTTTATACAAAATGTTCAGATACAATAAAATATTACTAGACATCTGAAGAAGCAAGAGAATGTGACACATGATCAAAAGAGAAAATAATCAATAGAAGTAGACCCAGCGATGTCATAGATGTTGGAATTATCAAGCAAGGACTTAATAATAACTATGATAAAAATTGTAAGTTCTAGTAGAGGAGGTCTACAACACTCATGAAAAAATGGGGAATTTCATCAGAGACCAGGAAATTATTTAAGAAATAGTTAAATAGGAACGCTAGAAATAAAAAACACGGTATCAGAAATGAAGAATATAGGATTGAGCAGAGGAAAGAATCTGTGAAATGGAAGATAGGTCAGTACAAAGTATCCACTTGAAACAGAAAAAAAATGAGTGAAGGAAAAACAAGAAGAAAAACAGAATAGAATATCTGGGACAACATGAAATGATCTGACATGCATGTCATTGGACTTCCAGAAGAAGAGGAGAGAGACAATGGGGCAGAATAAATATTTGAAGAAATAATAGCTAAGAACTTTTCAAATTTGTTGGAAGATAGTAAATAGATCCAAGGAGTTCAGGAAGTCCCACACAGGATGAATGCAAAGAAAAATACACCTGGATATATCATAGTCAAACTGGTAAAAACCAAAGACAAAGAGAAAATCTTGAAAGCAGCAAAAGAAAGAAGATACATTACAAGGAGGGAAAAACACTTCTCACCAGAAACAATAGGGACAGAAGGCAGTATAACTTTTAAAGTTACCTTTTAAAGTTGCCTTTTAAAGTGCTGAAAGAAAAAAAACAAACACCTGTCATCTTATAAGTCTATAAACAATGAAAGTATCTTTACAAATGAAGGCAAATAAAAGGCATATAACTAATAAGAAGCAGAGCCAAGATCTGAACCAAAGCCATATAAATGGGAAGACTTGCTTCCCACCACAGTCACCCCTACCCATACCTTGTTGTATCTGTCATATATTGGCATATGTCTTCAGCAATGCCAGCCTTTAAATGTTTAATTTTTACAGTTTATTTTTGTTATAAAAATAATGAACATCTTGTAAAAAATTCAAAAAGAAGTATAGAAAGTAAAATCAAAGCCCTCATTCCCTACCTCCAACAGACTTAAATTGGCAAATTAGAAATTAGAGACAAGCTCCATTGAGTAGCTCAACATGACCCACTTTTCTTGATCTCATTTCTTAGACTTGAGATGTGTAAAGTCATAGGGAGAATCCTTGTCAACCCTTCTCTGTTATGGAAAATCCTCACTGGCAATAAAAATAAGACATTCAATACTTTATTATTTTTTTTAATGAGGAAGATCAGCCCTGAGCTAACATCCATGCCAATCCTCCTCTTTTTTCTGAGGAAGACTGGCCCTGAGCTAACATCTGAGCCCATCTTCCTCTACTTTATATGGGACACTGCCACAGCATGGCTCAACAAGCAGTGCGTCAGTGCGCGCCCGGGATCTGAACCAGCGAATCCCGGGCCCCCGCAGCGAAGCGCGCACCCTTAACCGCTTGCACTACCGGGCCAGCCCCAGAAATTCAATACTTTAAATATTGCAAATTCAGGATATGCGCTTTCTAACTCAAAGAAAACCATCAGAAAGAGCAAAATTTTCCAATCAATTTACCATAATGTCACTAAGATAATTATTTGGGTTATAAAAGAAAGCAAATAATTTTATCTCGTTTCCTGCTGCCGAGGACAGCTGATATTCTGTTAACTCCAGATGCTTTCAAGCTTAGTTACAGGAAGCAGTCTCACCTTCACAAACACCACCATTGTCATAGACATACACATGTAAATTACCTGCAAATATGGTCAGCAATTTAAAAATTACCATTTTGCAGTATGTATTCACAAAGGCATCTTGGGGCAGAAGATTAGAGGTCACACCTGAAGCTTAGGCGAGGTGGCTTGTCTTGATCAAGCACTTCAGCTCCACTTGAGAAAGTATCTGTAGTCACTACATGGTTCATAATTGGCTAATCTAATCTCAGGCAGAGGCAAAGAAGGAAAATAATTTTTCTTGTTTATAGTGAGACTTAGTAGAGAAAAAAGTAAAATGTTGGTGGAGACTTTAAGAGTCACCTACTCTGACTGCAGAATCTCCACTTCTACAATATCCAACACCAGGGACTCAGAATATACTTAAATATTTTCAATTCATTATATTCCAGGGATATGTATCCATCTTTGGGCAGCACTGACGATTAAATTCCTTCCTTATAATAAGTCAAAATCTATTTCCTTTTTTGCTGGTACCCCGTATCCTAAATCTATTTGGGGACCCTATAGAACATTCACTTCTTCTTTTACAAGGCAGTCATTGAAATATTTAGAAACAAACCTCATGCACACTATTTTCTAGGCTAAACATCTCTGGTCCCTCAAAAGTCATCCCTTCTCCATTCTGATTTCTCTCAACATCTTCCATTTAGTCCATTTCCCTTTGAGAGAGAAGTACCCACTTCTCTGCTGTTCAGAGTGGGAAGAGAATGATCACTTCCCTCTTTCTAAATATTACATTCAGATCCATAAAGTTTAAACTTGCACTTGATCTTCTTTTTTGTACTCACAGCTCATTGCACCTAAATAAACCCAAATGAAAAAGTAATTGATTGATTTTTCTTACCTATTCCTATACACTTATTGTAGGAAAGCATTTTCCCAAGCAGCTAATTCTATAACATTTAACTTGTTAAAAGTTATTTTTTCTGATCCCTGACCAGAATTTCTTCCACTGTATTATAAACTCACTTCTTTCTAATTATCTTTTGTATCCCTCAAATTCACCTTAAGTCATAGTAAATCACCAAAACCTTTCCTTCTGTGATTAAGGACTACTGCACACTTTTTAAAGCTTTCTTCACAGGTCCTATTTTTTTTTTTTTTTTTTTTTTCTGTGAGGAGATCAGCCCTGAGCTAACATCCGCCAATCCTCCTTTTTTTTTTGCTGAGGAAGACGGCCCTGGGCTAACATCGGTGCCCATCTTCCTCCACTTTATATGGGACGCCGCCACAGCATGGCTTACCAAGCAGTGCGTCGGTGCGCGCCCGGGATCCGAACCAGCGAACCCCGGGCCGCCGCAGCGGAGCGTGCGCACTTAACCGCTTGCGCCACCGGGCCGGCCCCCACAGGTCCTATTTTCAATGCCTATCATAGCTTTTCCTGCATATCTCCAGACTCTCTTTGATCTCTCCACACTCCCTAAAAATGTGAAACTCTAAATTAGATGCAGTTAAGTATAGTATAACTTGATGGAAGTTCATCTTTTCTGAGCAAGCCTCCCTATCCTTGTGCTATCTTAGACAAATTTTATTTTGTTGTATTTCTTCTATTAAATCAAAACTTACTGGAATGGTTACGAAAGTAAAGGAGATAAACCCTCCCCTGTTCCTTTCAATTGGAGCATGGAGTAGTTGTATGTTTCGTTGTGAAAACTCAGGATGAAAAAGATGCATTGAACTTCTTCAAGAATTTTCCTTTTGAATTTAAAAGGGAAAATGCCAGAACCTTGCACAGGGAGTGATCTCTGTTGTAGTCTGGTCCAGCCTCTTCTTTTTATAATCCTCTAAATTCTTCTTATTAATCTGTGACAAATTGGTTACAAATTGCAGAGAGTTCTTAGTCTTTTTTGTTGTTGTTGAGGAAGATTCTCCCTGAGCTAACATCCATTGCCAATCTTCCTCTTTTTTTTTTTTTGGTTGAGGAAGATTGGCCCTGAGCTAACATCTGTGCCAGTCTTCCTCTATTTTGTATGTGGGATGACTCCACAGCATAGCTGATGCGTGGGGTAGGTCCGCGCCTGGGATCCGAACCTGCAAACCTGGGTCGCCAAAGCAGAGCGCGTGGAACTTTAACCACTCAGCCATGGGGCCAGCCCCCAGTCTTTTTCTTAAATAATCAATATTCATGTCTTAAACAGGATCTTCCTCAATTATAGTTCCATTGTTATAGGGAATGATCTTTTTAATTTGCTACTGTAGGTTCCAAGTCCTTTTGGCATCTGCTGTGAACTCTGAAATATGATCTCTGCCTGCTTAAGGATGGTTTTTCATTGCCTCTGTGTGAAGGGGCAGTGGGTGTGTAGATCACACTGGCCTTCGGCGGGAAGAAAATGTCTGGGTTAAGTGCTGCCCATAAAGCCATTTTCCATTACTTTTTACTTCTTTGCTTTCTGTGTCACACTGTTAAGCATCCTTTTGTCGCAGTGCTAGGGGGAGGTAGATGTTGAATTATCTCATGCTTACTTTTATAAGGTGTGGTTGTTCTTTTCGTACGATAGTAACTTTCCCAACCTTGCAACCCAAGTATCCCCCGAAAACTGAAAACCACAGCTGTTCAGACCCTATCACTGCTCCCTGGCCCTTTCTGTTAAGATCTATGGGATATCTATACCGCTAAATATCAACACCTCCTAGAATGTGATGATTTGGATTTTTGACCCTTCTCTGAAAGATGCCAACTCTTCTGTCCCCTTACCTTCCTTCGTTCTCCACCTGGACTATTCCGCCTCACTACCTTCTCCACAGCTGTCTTGTCACAACGCTCTCTTGTTAGAGCTCAGCCATTTGCCCATGTGTGTGTTTTAGACCTTGTGTTTCTATAGCTACTTTTTACAAAAGTTTTCATGTCCTTCTATGTTTGTGTTCAATTCAGCTGACCATCTTATTTACAAGAATTTATTTTTAGTAAGTGTTATTTTTAAACATTAAAAGTGAATTTTAGCATATTTTATCTTTCTCATGATACCTCTTCCCTATCATTTGCTTTTAAATGGGGGATCACAATTCGTTTAAGGAGAATCATATGAAGAAAGCCCATACACCATTTTCATTCCACTGTGCTCTAAATATAGACAAAATTCCCTACACTGAGCCTCAGTGAAGACCCTATCCTAGCCATAGTCAGCTAGAAGAGACTGACAGTACCTATAAAGAAACCCAGACAAACACAAGACAGATATAAGATTTATCCCAAAGATAACTCTCTTATCTTGTTCCTAGAATTTTTCAGTACCTCTGTGAGTAGATTTATTCTCTAAAAACCTGGGTCTGTGACTGACACATAATCAGATTCACCCATGGTGGTTCTGCAACTCAGTCTCTTAAAACTAACCTTTAGATATTAGCGAAATAGTTTTGAACACTCTCCTTAAGAATATTTTTATGGGGACCCATAATAAAAAGGCTATGTCTACATCACTAAAAATTTTAACAAAGACTTTTTAGTGCAGAATATACACGACTGAATGGATTCATCTCTTTTTTAGTCAGTGATTAAACTGCTTTTTCCTCTTGGTTATATCTCTGTATATCCCTTCCATACCTGAGGCCTAAGGAGAAGCTGGCTAGACCCAGGCTTATCTCAGAGGTTTTTGGGACAGGGGAGTGGCTACGCTTCCCCTGTAAAGATAGATCTGGTGGTCGGGACCCTAACCAGAGCCTCTCCTTCTAGCCTTTTTGGATGTTGAAAGAGGTAGTTTTATTATTGAAATAGTTGGATGGATTGATTTCAAGAATTCCATATTTTATAAACAAATTAGTCCTCTACTTTTCATTCTTTATTTAGTATGTTTTGCCAAGGTGGGCCTCCAATATCATTTCACGTGACTGGAATCCAGACAATGAGTACTTTTTAGAATTGTCACGTTAAGATTTCTAATTTTTTCTGCTTACAAACATTATATAGGATATATGTTCTGAGAAACCTTTCCCAGTACAGCACCCCTAAGATTATGGGATAAAATATTTTTTAAAAGTCTTTTTTTTTAAAGCATTACTGACCTTATAGGAAACTTATGGGAATTTGTGGGGGACAGACACTAGCTGTAGGCCAGAAGCTCATCTGGATGGACATACACTGGTGCTGTTTTACCCTCAGGTGTATAACAGCTGATCCTGGTGGTTTAGAGCCTGGTTTTAGAATACTGATTTTAATAGGTCACCAGTATGACATTCAGAAGGAAAAGCCTAGAACACAAGTATGGACTCTAGGATCAGAGACCTAGAATAAATCCAGGACTGCCAAAGGGAAACCGCTATGCCAAAGTGGGAGATTTTTAAAGTGACTCAATAATTGATAGATCAAGAAATGTTGTAAAGTATGTTTGCTAATTTTGTTTTTTTAAAGAAACAACTTTTCACTTGAATGATACTTTCTATAGTCTTTGTTTTCTATTTCATTATTTTCTCCACTTTTCCTTTATTATCTCCTTTCTTATTCTTTCTTTGGGCTTAAGAAATTTAATAGAGTACAGGATAATTCCAAGGCCTTAACAAAAAGCAATTTGAAAACAATTAAGAGGTAAATGGATGTATGTATTCTATGTTATTCATTGTTATGAAATGACATTGTTGTTTTCCAGGCACTATACACAAAAACATTTGTAGCAAAATTATAGACTTATCAAAGCCCCATAATGTAAAATAACCATGATGTTACTTTTTCATGACTAAATTTAATCCTTAAAGACCAATACAGTAAAACATAGGTAATTCTTATGATTATTCTGTTCAAATGAGTGAACTAAAGTCTATTATTGTTTTTTGGAAATGCTCACCCTGGAAGGATTTCTCTTTGAACTAACTCTAAAACGTTAAACCTCTCTCAAAATCTATTTCAAAGTTAAAGAAACTGTATGGCTTAGAGTGCTGCAGTCCATCATGGTTACTCCAGATGTCTTGAAATACCACCAGCAGTGAAGATCTTTATTTTCTGAAACTTACTAGGTGGCTCTGAAACTCATGACAGATAGCAAATGATGGGATGGCACGTGTTCGTGCATTTTGTGGTCACAATTTAAGCTAAAATGGCACTCTCTGAAGTTAAGGTTAGAGGTGAATTCCACCTGGATAGGTGAGAGCCATTTATTGATGACAGAGGGTGAAGATGTCAAAGCACAATTTTTCTTTGTGCTAAGACATGCATGGAAGAAGAAGAAGAAATTGCTTTTTAGAGAAAAATTGGATAGATCCCATGAAATGACAACACTGAAAGTAGAGATCAGTACAACAGTGGACATCAAGAAACACCCATTTCAAAATATATCCTTGGAACCCAAAGCATGTACTTCCCAATAAGCTCTCGTTACGTAGTATCCCAAACTAGTTAATTCAAGAAGAGCCAACCTAGCTAGAGATGCCTTCCTGGAATAGGGCTCAAGTTGGCTTCAGGTCAACAACTGACTCTGCAATTAATTGAACATTAACAGAAGCACTTTGCAAATTAGTGTGAATTTATCTTTCTTCCAGCCAAAATCTTCTACTGTTTCTTTTCTTTTGTGCTTTTTTAAAATCATTTATTTGAATTCCTTCTTATAAGCAAGAGATAAAAATATCCTCTATTCTTTGAGCTTTCATTCCTTTCCCTAATCTTTTAGTATCAAGGAAGAGAAAGAAATTTATTTCTCCCTCCACCCATCTTGGAACAGTGAATCTTTCAGCAAAGACCTTTGTGGAATTGCTAGCAGATCAGCACACAGCTTTACCTTGGTTCAAATTCCCTGGGTGATTTAGAAAACAGCAATTCTAGCAATTTCTCAGGATGTGATGTCTTCCTGACAAGGCACAGAGAACAAGTCACAATGTAACATATACCATGAGAGGATCGCCCTATGGTGAGGGTAGGATGATCATACATCCCGGATTGCTTTGTTATGCTCGTGTCCTGGAATAATTATTAAGACCATGACTCTCAAAAGTGTTTCTAGATGATGGGGTACCTCGCCCTACGACACATGGATCAGGTTCTCTGGAAATCCAGTCCAAGGGGTTTCCAAGCTTCACCGCAGCATGGAATTGCTCCCAGCTACTCTGGTAAAGGGGAATAACAAACTACGTGAAGGCTTTCACCAGCACCCAGAGACCATGCTCTGAGTAGGCAACAAGTGCTCCAACTCCACTCTTCCTGCTTCTCCCTATTAGTCCTCCGAAGGACAGGAGTATCCTGCACCTGAATTTCTAGGGAGCGGTGCCCAGGAATTGTCTTTCAGGGTCAAGACATACAATTGGTGGCAAAAAAGAAAAATATGTGCCATACCACTATATGTAAAAAAAACGAAGGGTTCTGAAGGACTTTATATGAAAACATGGACACTTTCGTGTGTGATGTCTAAAACTAAAAACTGTACTGGGTTTGAATTTCAGGCCACATCCTCAAATTTGGAAGACATAACATATCTTTATATTTTCTGTGACTCAACCTATTTTAACTTTACCCACCACTGTTGAGGAGGAAGAAAACCTCACTTTGGTTGCACTTGGGGCTCTCGCCTCACCTTGGGGCTGTGTCATGGTTCCAAAGTCTTTTCCAATGTCAGAGATGGCACAGAGGTTCTATGGTCATGGTCATGGATAACCAGGAGATGTATTTCCACTGAATTACCTGTTGTCCTGTCTGCATGGTCCCTTCTTGTCCAGCAGCTCTTGAAATCTCCTAATGTCATGCTTGGAGCACAGCTATATTCTTTAAGCTGCCTACAGACCCCTCTGCCTAGATGTACCAATGATGGCATTAGCAAGAGGCAGAGCCAGGAGCCCCAATGCTCTGAAACCCATTATTGTTTCTTCTTTCCTTCTCCTACCTCTTCCCAGTCGGGGAGGACTTTCTTTCTTGCTTGGGGCAGGAAATAAGTGCTACTTTGTCCTTTGGTTATCTAGGACTCTGCATATACCAGAAAATCCTTCTTTCTTTTACCTCTTCTGCAAATTACTCCTAAGGTTTTAAGCTTTGGGAAAATAAAAGCCAGGAAGATCTGCAAGCTAATTCTGCATTGGCCCTGCCACATTTCCCCCGAGGTAATAAAATAGAAAGTCGGCTACCAGTTTGAACAAGTGGGAGGAATACGGAAAAATACAGGGAGGGAGAAGAGAATCTCAAAACAGTATCTAGTCACAAAAGTCAACAGGAAATGAAAATCAAATAATGGAAGCAGCTCTCTCCTCCGTTTAGTAACTTTGAGGTAGATGCTTCAAGGAAGCATTCCTCCACTAGTGTAGGGGCCCCCTTAATGGCTTCAGGGAGTACCCCGATAATTCTTCTTGTCATAATGATTTATTAAAATTGTTCAACACAGAAGTAACAAACTGGCAGACTGCACGCCAAATCTGGACGTTGTTGTGTTTGGCCCACACAATGTTTATAAAAATTTGAATTAGAAGCATTTAAAAAGTTAGAACATATCACATAAAAATATGGATTTCCAGGGGGCCGGCCCAGTGGCATAGTGGTTAAGTTTGTGCGCTCTGCTTCGGCAGCTCGGGGTTCATAGGTTCGGATCTCAGGTGCAGACCTACGCACCACTTGTCAAGCCATGCTCTGGCAGGCGTCCCACATATAAAGTAGAGGAAGATGGGCACAGATGTTGGCCTAGGGCCAATCTTCCTCAGCAAAAAGAGGAGGATCAGCAACAGATGTTAGCTCAGGACTAATCTTCCTCACCAGAAAAAAAAATATATATATATATATATGGATTTCCAGCTTCTATTGGAAATCAGACCTGGCAGCAGTGGTTCTGCATGGCTGATGGCAACAATCGTAGGAGGTGAGCTGTGACTCGCCCCCTTGACAAGACAGGCACCTTCCCATTGGCCACAATCTCCATCTGTTACTCATCCGGGAGGCACTTGAGTTTGTGAGCCCTGTTCTAAGTTTGTATGTTTTAAGTTCGTGATGTCAAAGATTGAATCTGTCTTGTTCATTACAATGAACACTGTGTCTGGCTTATATTAGGACTGAATACATATGTCTAGAATGAATAGATTCAATCCCCTCCTCCCCAAAAGAAACCTTAACATTTTATGTTTATTCAACTCTGCTTTGTTCCCTCCCCCAAAAAAGGATTTGATGTGTTTACATGACAACTTTATTTTTCCACTTATCTGCAGTGTACAAAATTGAGTGGTACAAGTTTTATCCTTAGTGGTCTCATGCCAGAGAATGTAACACAGAGGACCTAGTCACATGGCCTCCTTGGCTTCCCTGAGTCACCCTGTCCAGGGCCAAAGTTGCCTTCTCTACACATACACCACCACCACTACCAACACCTCTGCATCTGCCTTGGCTATATCTGGAGTTACCTGGGATGCATGTTTAATGTCAGTCTCTTCGTCTAGAATGTGAGCACCAGGAGAAAAGAAAGAAGAGTTCCTATTCCATTGTACCCCCAAGCCCACCACAGAAAAGGGCACTCAATATATGTGAGTAGGAATAAAATGTCAACAGCCCTTCTTATTTAAACCCCAAATGGTTCTCAGGAACACGATTCCAGAGCATCAAAATACACTTAGCTTCAGCCTCCTTTACCTGACTCAGTGCCCAACGCTGCTTTGCAAAAGCATTTATTCCCATTGTACCATCGAAGTCGCTCTCTCTTTTCCCCCTCTTCCCAGCCTCCAGTTTTCTCTTTCTTAACTATTCCTACAGCTACTGCATATTGACTAAAGTTCCTGTGAAAGAGCCTGCCCAGTTTTCAAATAATAGATGTGTGTTTTGTTTAATCGTTCATGGCATTAATTCAATATGCATTTACTGAGCTGCTTTTTTTTGCTGGTGCCCAGCTAGGTGCTAAGGACAGAAAGGGAATGCGACCTGCAGCCCACATTCTAGGAACAAGGCCACAAGTGATCCATCCTGGGGGAAATGGTGAACTCAGAGAACTTTCCCCACAACCCAAATAAAGGTGCTTCTCCCATCTGCTGGACTGTTAAGTGCTTATGACAAGTTTCCCAGACAACTTGAACCAATGCCAGCTCCACAGGGCTTTGGGCTCTCTTCTAAAGCTGGCATGGGCAGATATTTTCTATGGACTCCCAGTTCCCTTCAGACATTCCTTCTGTTTTCCCATATCAATCCCATTATTTGTGCCCAGCTGTCTCTCTCCTTCCACCTCAACCAGCCACCCATAGGAAAGATCTCGTTTTCTTCTGATGTGGACAAGTTGAGGTTTGTTCACTGCCCATGCTCTGTGTCACTGAGTCAAAATCTGTCAAATGAGATAATTTATGGACCAACACCCTGCACAAGGCAGGCACGTGACTGTTACCTCTCTGACCCCCTCTCTTTCCCTGGAATGCCGAGGCTGAAATTGCTTTTCCATCAAATGGAGCGTTCACATTCTGAGAGCGTGTTTTCATGTCCATTTCTTTCTCCCTCACCACCTTTGCTGAGACTGACAAGTGTTCCAATTACCGCCAACCACCTTTTCCCTAGATACGAGAAAAAAGAGGCCTGAAAACTGCAATTAACTCATGAAAGCCGTTCTCTGAGCATAGAAAGTGAAAAAGAAACAACAACAAAAAGAAGTTGAATTTCTTCTGCACTATTTCACCTTTTGGTCACGAACGCCTTTCTTCAATGATAACGGAGTTTACACTTTGCTCTGTTTTGGGCTTTTTCCTTGACAGCTCCTTAATCAGGTTTCCCCCAGTTATCTGGTGTGTGGGTGGCTGGAGGGACCTCTCCAGAGGCTGCGAGATGAAACGTCTCTCTGAAGAGAGATGTGCCCAGCACGCTTCCAGCCCACTCAAAGTACAGATCCTAATGAGTCATTTCAATTTTAGGAAGCATATTAATCTAAAAGGTGCCTGAACCAGAGAACAGCATTTTCTCAACTGAGCGAGTTAAAAATAGTCTTTGTTACAGGCAAGGGAGAAACTTCTTGCGTTTAAATCATTAGCGTATAAATCATTCGCTAACTCCACACTGGGAAGATGCTGCCTTTGAAGGCCACTGTTTCTGGCCTCTGCCAGAGACAGAGTTGTTTCAAGAATAACGGCATCAATTCCTATTGCCCGGTTCCTCTGGGACCACAATACCAAATACATAATGTATTTAATTCACATTCTGTCAAGTCATTGAGCAGTCAGCTCTTACCAAAGAATCAATACTGGATTTGTTAGTTTCATTATGTGTAACTCTCCTAACTTCAGCAATAATGCTACATTATCACTTAGAACTTGACTCAGACTCGCAGATTCAGGGGGAGACCAGCTGCTGCGGACACCAGCTGGGCTCTCAACAAAGTGATCAAATCTCTCCTGGGGATGGCACTTCTGATTCACAGAAAATTCTTTTTACACTTGTGTTTCTGCTGTCTTCATTTACTAAAGTTCAGCCAAAGAAAATCATAGTTCAAGAAAAACTATACTTCTGGTTGAAATCCCTTAATCTTATCGGAGCATTGATAACTCAGTGGCATGTAAAAAAATAGTTCTCGGCGTGCCTGCGTTATTATACCTAGTAATTAGAGCAGCCATTTGCTCCTTTCTTTTTCTCTCTTTTTTTTTCCTTTCTCTTTCTTTATTTTTCTTCCCTTCCTTTCTTCCTTGTTTTCTTTATTGGGTAACCTAAATGTATCTTTGACTGTTCAAGTGTCTGGAAACGAAATGATACCAGAAATTAATGACGTCAGAATTTTTCTCTTTAAAAAAAAATTCAGTGAGCCTTTGTGCTGCCTTTATGGCAAAATACCCGAATCAAGGAGGTTTTACGTTATTATGAAGTTATTTTCCCACATCTAGCTTAGAAAGTACAGAGGATCAGACCAACTCCACTATCTCTGGGATTAAGTAAAAGTTTCCCTATCTGATCCCTGTGTAATATTAACAGGGTAAAAGAAGATTCAGGAAAATATAGAGGTTATAAAAATCGATCTCCTGCCTCCTGAGGCTTCAGCCTGAATAAAGACCGTAGCCTGAGGCCCAAACTGTACTTAGCCCTTACAAATGCCCTTGTAACAATCCAGGGTTGAATTTTTAAGACTTTAAGTTGTCTGCTTTCAGAGGGGAGAAGGCAAGGAAAAAAAAAATCCTACTTTACATTTGAAAAGCTCACTTTCTGAAACGGCTGATACCCCACTGGGAGAGCTGGCAGTGAATTTGTAAGGCATCACTCTAATAAACTTGCGGACGAGGTAAGTGCCGCTTTAAATCGGAAGCCCCTTCTTGGTCCTAAAATCTGTAAGTTGTTTGCAGTTATATAAAATTTAGAGAGGAAAGAAAATTTTCTTTTATTAAGAGGTATTCTCATATCAGATACTTTCCTTCTGGAACATTTTCTGCTTTAAAATATTCAATTGATTTAAGGACTCCTAGCCCTATGGTAAATGTAAGTGGCAAGAAATGCTGTGATCATTTTCCCCATTCATTCGGACAATTAAATCAGCTTGGGATTCAATTGTGCAATCTGTGAAGGCAAGCATCCTTGTTTTTGCAAAAAATTTTTTCTGGATTAGATAAAATTCAGATTTTGAACCAGTGAATTATGACGTTGCTCACAGATATTCTAGTTTCTCTTTATTCTAGTTTCTTTTTATACTGCTTACTTTATGCCCTGACGCATGACATGTTTCATCTTGTGATCTTATATCACAGAGGTAAAATGGCCATAATTTTTTTTTTCAAAGTGGGACACTTTTGAGAATGAAAGAGGGCCCTATTATTCATGTGGGGCTAGCAGCCAGAAACCAGGACTATCCTGGAGCTAATCTACACGCGGGGAATTGAGTATTTTAAATCTCAAAATTAATTAGTGCAAGATAAAAATGTTCTTGCTTATCCCACCACGTGTTTTAAAAACGCATTTTCTTAGAGTGAGCATAAGTTATTTTAGAAAAATGAGAAAATACATTTAAGCATATAGAAGAATTAAATGCTTAGACTTCCATCCTCAGAGAGAATCCCTGTTATTACCTTCATTTATGTCATTCCAGAGCTGAAATAAATATATATGTCACATTTATGTTTACACACACGCGCGCATATATGTATATACACATATATATATGTGTGATGATCCCAGCATTTCTTGCCATTTACATACACACACATATATATAAATAGTCTTTGTTTATAGCACTCTGGAACCATATCTTTGACAACCTTCTGTTTTGAAAGTCCCTCGGACAGTAAGAACTACAGAGTGGCAACAAAGCCCTTAAGCTTGCTAAATATGATCCCTTCTATTTTCTTCATTGATTTTAATTTCACCCCAGGGTTTTCTGGGCACCTTCTCCGGTGTTGATTTAAAGCAGTCCTTGTCTGCTCTTTTTAATCTTTAGCTTGTGTTGGGAAGTCTCAAGCACAGGGACTCTTGATCACTCTGCACGGGGCTAGAATCTTGGTGCCAGTTTCCCTGGCAATGCTTGTCTTTCTCATGTTCTTCCTCCTCTCTCCTTGGCGCTCCAACCACTAGGACACAGGTCTAAACACCTGGTGGCCTGTGAAAAGGTAACAGAATTGCCCTTGTTTACTTAATTATAGCATCTCTTGTTTCTGTGAGGTGGAGGAATTGCGGCTTGGCAGTAAGTGCAGGAATTATGATGGGAAATGATTCTCCATTTTTCACACATGTGAATGGACACCAGGGCAACTGTTTTGTTTGTTTGTTTCCTTATTTTCTTGTTTTCTTAAACACTTGATAATCTTTTCATGGACTTTGGCCTTCCTAATGTGGGCTTACTTGAGCAAATGTCAAAATTTGTTTGCAATCCCTGAGTCAGAATCCATTCCAAAGAGTGTTCTTCACCATCTAGTATGATAAAATGAGTGAAATCAGGTTTAAATTACTATGGTTAGTCTTAAAGCTGTAAAGAATGAAAGCCAAAATGAGAATATAAACAAGGAAGGCAGAAGGAGGCAACACTTTTTGCTAGAGGGTCAAAGCCAGTGTTTTCTTATTAATTTAGATATGAACACCATGGTGTTTTGTTTGTTTGTATGTTTTAGTATCACCTACATGTACCACTGTGTTTAACCACAACTACCCTCTCTCCTGCCAGTACCCCTCCGGGTATCTGGCTGCTGAAGTAACAGGAGTCCTCAGGGAATAGAAGAAACCCAACCAGGGTTAAGTAATAAAGACAATGACACGTGTCTAATCAGAGCCTGATGAAATCATCACTTTGTATCTGAAGGAAAATAACACCAATAAGCCTAGATTTTTTTTTTTTTTTGTGAGGAAGATCAGCCCTGAGCTAACATCCATGCTAATCCTCCTCTTTTTGGTGAGGAAGACTGGCTCTGAGCTAACATCTATCGCCGATCCTCCTCCTTGTTTTTTTTTCCCCCAAAGCCCCAGTGGTTAGTTGTATGTCATAGTTGCACATCCTTCTAGTTGCTGGATGTGGGACGTGGCCTCAGCGTGGTCAGAGAAGCGGTGCGTCGGTGCGCTCCCGGGATCCGAACCGGGCTGCCAGTAGTGGAGCGCGTGCACTTAACCGCTAAGCCACGGGGCCGGCCCCAAGCCTAGATTTTTAAGGGAACAGAAGGGGCCTCACAGCCTACGCTATTGCTGTTTTTCTATTGTACCCCAATGTGTTAGTTAGGATAATACTAAGTTTTGCTTTCATATTGGAGGTTTATTTCTTCCTAGCATAACAGTGCAATTATGGGTCAGCTTGGGAGGTTTCCTGCATAGAGTCATTCAGGATCCCGAGTTGATGAAGACTCTGCTGTCTTCACCATGTGGCTTCCAAGATCAGCACGCTCGTTTTCACTCCACTGGCGGAAGGGAGGAAATGCGTGGAGGAGCAGGCGAAAGAAGGTTTTATGTGCCCGACTTGGAAGTGATACGTTACTCCCCCTCACAGACTGTTAGCTAAAGTTCGGTTACAAGGCCACCCAACTGCAGGGGAGGCTAGGAAATGTGATCTGGTTGTGTGCCTGAGAAGAATAAGGGAATGTGGGTTTTACTGAACAGATTCCACCATAGGTTCCACCACACGCCATTTCTGGTCATCAGATTTCTCCTACAGAACGTGAAAGAAGGTGAAGAGTTGGCATAGAGACTACACACATTTCAGTAGATTATTTGTTCCTGAAGGTAGGGCCCAGAGTTGTTGACTTGTGCATCCCCCTCCTTTAGCATTGAGCCTGTTGCAAAGCAGGTGATGAATATGTGTTGAATGATTAAATGAATGAGTAATTTCAGGTGTCGAGCATGGTTGAATGATTTTTTTTAATAATAGCTTTATTGAGATATAATTTACATATCATACAATTCATTCACTTAAAGTGTACAATTCAGTGGTTTTTAGTATGTTAACAGAGTTGTACAAGCATCACTGTAATCAATTTTAGAACCATTTTCATCACCCCGAAAAGAAATCCTATACCCATTAGCAGTCACTCCCCATTTCTGGCCAACCTCTCCAGCCCTAGGCAACCACTAATCCACTTTCTGTCTCTATAGACATGCTTATTCTGGACATTTCTTAGAAATGGAATCATATAATATGTGGTCTTTGTGAATGGCTTCTTCACTTAGCATAATATTTTAAAGTTTTATCCATTTTTTAGCATGTATAAGCATTTCCTTCCTTTTTATTGCCAAATGATATTTCATTGTATGGATATACTATATTTTATTTATCTATTCATGAGTTGATAGAAATTTGGGTTCTTTCTACTTTTTGTATATTATGAATAATTATGCTGTGAACATTCATGTACAAGTTTTTTGTGTGAGCATATGTTTTCATTTCTCTTTGGTATATACCTAAGAGTGGAACTTCTGGGTCATATAGTAATTCTACGTGTGATCTTTTGAGGAACTGCCAGACTGTTTTCCAAAGTGACTGCACCATTTTACATTATTGAATCTCCAGTACTCCAATAAGTTAATTTATTGAGTGCTCAGCATGTGCCAGGCATTGTTCTAAACACTGAAGTTATGATGGTGACAAAGTTCCTGCTCTCATGGAGCTTACAATCTGGTGAAGGGGAACAGACAGCCACATAAACAAATCAAATAGATGGATTTCATGTAGTAATAAGTATTATGAAGGTCATTAAATAGGCTAGTGTGGCAGCAGCTGGCCTGAGGCTGGGAACATGCCTTTAAGTTGGGTCATCAGGGAAGTCCTCTGCAAGGAGATGCCATTTGACCTGAGACTGAATGATAAGTTCTAGCCACGTCCAGATCTGGGTGACAAGTGTTCTAAGCAAAGAAAATGGTAGTACAGAGGCCCTAAGGATTTACATTTCTATTACACATTGTGCATAAGACCCCAATGAAGTAAAAACTCTGAACTAACTTGTTTGAAGAAAGAGAGACCATTGTGGCTAATTGATTTTTGGCAAACTGCATTCAACAAAAGGCAGCCCAGCTGCTCTCACACGGTGGCCAAGATCTCACGACAGGGTTGGGAATGTTCATGTTCATTCCTGCTGTTCACTCCTGTGCTAGACCATGTCTCCGTGCACGCTTCCACCCTATTTATGCAGGAGCCAACTGTTGTCTGAGATTCACAGGGCTCTGAAGACAGTAGTTATCTTGAGCAAAGCACAGCTCCTTTGAGCAGCAGCGTTCTCTTGTGTTAGCGCTCTGCTATCAAAGGTCATCTGTATGAATGAACACCAAATGCACAAGATGCCCTACATCAGGGCTGCCCCTCCAGAAGTCAAGGCAGCGTCTTACAAACTGAGGACCCATACAACCTCTGCTCTAAGTGGCTTGCCCTAGTTGCTTTCCTTTATCCCATTCTCTCACCTTTCAGGAGGGCCCCTCAAAATCCCACAGTGCTTTAATCTAACTGTCTCCCTCTGGGGTCTCTGTTTGCATTAGACAAGGATCTGAGGCAATTGGAGTGAAGTCTTGCTCTGTGAAGGGAAGGGAACCATGCCGTTGGGAGGGATATGTCTGTTTCCCGCCAAGACTTGTAGGCAAGCCTGTCCACAGAGAGATGTAGAGGAGAAATTACTGCAAACTCTTTGTTACTCTTAACTGAATACCCATGTAATCCCAATTGTGCTATGGAAACCATACTGTGGGAAGACAATGCTGTTTTCTGTGCTCCACTCTGACCCAGTTTCTTTCCAATTAGTTTAGAGCCATTCATGGCTTCATTCATTTATGTAGCAAATAAGCATTTGTGCAACACTATATGTATTGAACAGTGCAAGCATTCAGGCAATATAATAGCAAGCAGGACTGACAAGGTCCCTGCCTTCACAGAGGATTACATGCTCGTGGGGAAGACAAGTCAGCAAGATAATTGCTAAGAGTAATAAACACCACAAAGTATATAAACTAGGAGATGATATAGAAAGTAGTAATGTTGGAGGGCCTACTTAAAAAGGATGGTCAGAGAAGATGTTGTTGGGGAAGTGCCACTTAAAATGAGAGAAGAGAGAGATAAGAGAAATAAGAAAATGAAATAAGAGAGAGAGAGAGAGAGCAAGTCGTGGGGACAGGCAGGGAAGAACATCCCAGCAGAGGCAACAGCAGACACACAGGTGAGGAGGGGAGGGGGCTGGGTGGACTTGAGGAACAGCAAGTAGACCTGTGTTACTGTAGCGTTGTAAGCCAGGGAACCAGTGGTGCAAAATGAAGATGCAGAGGTAGGCAGAGGCCAGGTCATGCGAGGTCTCCTGGGCCAGCGTAAAGAGTGCAGGTTTTGTCATAACTGCAATGGGCAGTCATGAAAGCTTTTTACTTTAGAGAGAGAAGATAAGATTTGCCTTTTTAAAAAGTCGCTTTGCCTTGTGACAGTGGTTGGACAAATGAAGCATTGTCTTTTTGATTCTTGGCCACTAGAAAGTCCCTATTTCATTTTCTAAAATATTCAGGAGCTTTTAGGCATGAGTCTAGATGTGCCCTCAGAGGTGACTTACCTACTAAATAGACATACTGTGGAGCTATTGAACCTGTTGAGTGGGCAGAGTTTGTCCTTTTTTTCCTTCTGATCCTTTCTTGAAATGTAACATACATAGCGAATAGTGAGTAAATTATAAGAATTTTTCAAAGTGAACTGGCTCTATAACCAGCATCCAGATCAAGAATGAGAGTATTACCCACTCCCCAGAACAGAAGTCCTCTCCACATAACCTCTTTCAGTCTCTACCCTCTTCCCAAAGGTAACCACAATCCTAACTCCTAACAACATAAATTAGTTTTGCCTGTTTTTAAATTTGGGGTAAATGGAATCAATAACATTTGTACTGTTTTATGTCTGACTTCTTTCACTCAACATTATGTTTGTAAGATTCATCCATATTTGTTGTATATAGTTGTAATTCATTTATTCTTAATGCTACATGGTATCCCAATGTGTGGATTCACCACAGTTTATTCCACTGTTGATGGGCATTTGGATATTTTCCAGTCTGGAGCCATTATGAATAGTGCTGCTGGGAGCATTCTTGTATGTATCTTGTGACATATATGTAGATGCATGTATGCATTTCTATTGAGTATATACATTGGTGTGCTGGAGCTAGCTTGTACCAGCTCACGGAAGCCAGTTGTCCGCTTCGTGGTCAGTAATGTCAGGTTGTAACTTGAAATTGCATGTGGTGGGGTATTTATACTATGGAAATCAACAAATGCTACAAATCAGTTCTTTTGTTTTTTGGTTTTTTGTTCCCTGAAAAACAGTTGTTAAACATTTATCGGCACACCATTGGGTATATACTCAGGAGAAATTTCAGCGCCTTGGATGTGTATACATTCATCTTTACTAGATGCAGCCAAATAGTTTTCCCAAGTGACTGTACCAGTTTATACTCCCGCTAGTAGACCAACAATCTTGTCTACTCACCAACACTTAATAGTTTCTATCTTTTGAATTTTAGCCATTCTGGTGAAGATCTCATTATCATTTTAATTTACATTTTACTGATGCATAATGAATATGAGCACCTTTTCATATGGTGATTGATTGTTTGTATATCTTCTTTTGTGAAATGCCTGTGTAAGCCTTTTGTCCATTTTTCTATTGAGTTTTGTCCATTTCATATTGATTTGTAGTTCTTTATATATTGTGAATACAAGCCTGTATCATTTATCTATTCCTGAATAAGAAATTACCTCAAAACTTAGTGGCTTAAAACAATGATTGTGCTATTTGCTCATGATTCTGTGGTCTAGTGACTTGGGCTGGGATCACCTGTGCTTGATCATGTGGCTGAAGGTATATGAGGCTCCACAGGAGCTGGACAGTCTAAGATGGTCCCACTCACCTGTCTGATTGTTGGCTGGGGTACCTCCGTTCTCCTCCATGGTTTCTCCAGTGGGCTGTCTCAGGGCTTGTTCACATCGCCAATTCAAGGTTCCAACCTCAGCCAAAAAAGAGCAAATCCCAATGCACGCTGCTCAAGCCATTACTTGTGTCATGTTTGCTAATGACCTGTTGACCAAGGCAGATCCCCTGGCCAGTCCAGAGCTAATGTGGAAGGGACTATGTAAGGATATGCTCACAGGAAGGCATGATTCTTTGGGGGCCATTCTTGTAATAATCTACCACAATCTAACACAAAGTCCTTTTTCTACTTTCAAAATATAAAATTTGAAGAACCTTTTCATTACATCATCCATTGACCAGCTGATTAGATACTTTAAGAATTAAGCCTCCTTATAAGCCAAGAAAAAAGTCAAGAGGGTCCAAAGAGCAAGGGATCCTGTGAGTAGTATGAGGTGACCCAGGCTGACAGAAAGCCACGCTGGAGCTCCTCAGGGGAGCAAAAGAGGAACTCCACTGTACATTTGCTCTCACCTCTACTTCTTTTGCCAGAGTTTCTTTGGCTTCTGCATTATCTAGGAGGCCCCCAAAAGGTGTTCCCCTTCTTTCCTGATGCAGCTGCACCTGCACTCCCCATCCTCCATCAAGGCAGGACAATGCTGGGAAGGCAGGTCATGGGACATTGCAAACCTATGTGCAGTTCTAACATAGAATGTAAGCTAGTGGGCAGCTTCTGGTAGAGGAAGGTGCCTGTGCTATTGGTTGGAGGTAAAGCAACACTTTAAGAAGTGACCACTCACAACAAAAAAAAAAACAAATTCAAAAATGGGCAAAGGACTTGAATAGACATTTCTCTAAAGAAAATATGCAAATAGCCAATAAGCACAAGAAAAGATCAATATCATTAGTCATTAGGGAAATGCAAATCAAAACCACAATGAGTTACCACTTTACACCTACTAGGATGACTATAATAAAACAAACAAACAAAAAACAGAATATAACAAGTATTGACAAGGATATGGATAAATTGGAACCCTTGTACATTGCTGATGGGAATGTAAAATGGTGCAGCCACTCTGGGAGACAGTTTAGCAGCTCTTCGAGATGTTAAATATAGAACTACCATATGACTCAGCAATTCCACTCCTAGGTTTGTATCCAAGAGAATTGAAAGCAGGGATTCAAACAGACATTTGTGTGCCAATGTTCATAGAAACATTATTCACAATAACTGAAGGTGGAAACAACTCAAGTGCCCATCAACAGATGAATACATAAACAAAATGTGGTATACACATACAATAGAATATTATTCAGTCATAAAGAGAATGAAATTTTGATATATGCTAAAACATGGATGGACCTTGAAAACATTATGCTAAATGAAATAAAGCAGACACAAAAGGCCACGTATTGTATGATTTACCTCATACAAGGTATCTAGAATAGGCAAATCCATAGAGACAGAAAGTAGAATTGAAGTTGTCGAGGGCTGGGGGTAGGGGAGAATGGGGAGTTATTGTTTAATGGGTACAGACTTTACCTCGGGGTAAATGATAAAAGTTTTCGGTATAGAAAGTGGTGATGGTTGTACAACATTGTGAATGTATTTAATGCCAATGAAATATGCAATTACAAATGGTTAAAATGGTTAATATTATGTTATGTATATTTTACCGTAATAAAAAATAAGAAAAGAAGAAAAGCCAATACTCTTTGATTCCTTTCTCTACGTATCTGATGGCCTGGCTTTTACACTACCTCCTCTAATACAGTTTTTTTTGTCATCTTATTAGCCATCGTGTTAACATACTATCTTCAGAAAAAATTTTGACAAGGGGCCAATTTTGGAGAAAGTACTTAGGGGCCATTCCCTTCACTCTCTAACCTCACTTCTACCACCTTTGGCTTATCACAGTGGGAGGCCATCACCTCAGCGTGTGGGTTAGTGGAGAGCCTCCAGCAAACAAAACTTTTGACATAAAACCAAATTTTGAAGTTATGAGTTTTCATTATTCATATAATGAGAATAATGAATATATTATCCTAATCAAAATTATAGAAAACATTTCTGGATTCTTCTATCACATGGAAGAATAATGTGACTACTTTAACCTTATACATGTTTTTAAAACAGAAAAAAATTCCAACAAGGTTTAAGAATCCTGTGATCCACCATGCAGCTGGGCCACTTGGGAGGTGGGACATTCCACCTTTTGTGTCATAGAGGCTGTCTTGTGAACAAACCAAATATCCTCCATCCTTCACAGGCGACCAAGAGGCAAATTGGCCCAGCTCTACTGTGAACTGGCAGAATCCCACCATTTGCATGCAGACATTTAGTTTCCCTTTTGAAGCTCTTAGCATTTAGAAGATTCAGGATTTAATCACTTGTTGCAGCTGATACTGTGAATTACTTTGTTGTCTTATGCCCTTTAAAAAGTTAACAATAACTTTTAAGTGATTCGTATAACAAGTACTGACATGTGCAATTAGTCAAAGGCTCCTCTTCACTTAATAAATCAGAATCTCTTAATTGAGAAAATTGAAGAGAAAGAGAGAGGAGCAGGGGGAAGTATCCTTTAGGTCAAATAAATGGATAAAGTAAGAAAAATATCTACATCTCTGTTTGCATTAAAGATAAGTCTAGGCAAAAGCATGTTGTAAAAGGAAGGAGGACTATAAGACCGTGGAATATAAGGCCAGACTTCAAAGGGACCTTAGGAAGCATTTGCTTCCTTTTGTAGGAGAAGAATGATTGGATCAATTACTCAAAATTAAAATTCCGAAGTTATATGTTAGAATACAAAGCATATTTAAAATAAATTAGTCAGTCACTTAGGGTTAGTAAATGAGTCAAAGTTTTGTTGATTGGTTAGATGATCGATTTTAAGAAATAATTCTTCTTAAGGTATTCATATGTAATAAGTTACAAGGCTTAGGAGGCATGGTGTACAGAATATGACTTATAATCCTTTCCTGGAGTTCTGAGCAGCTAAGACACATAACAACAACCACAAAGGCTGTGTTTCTCTATACACATGAAATTTACTGCTGTACTCAAAGGCAACTTAGGACACAGTGGTGGGCAAGAAACTTGGGTTGGGGTGATGGCACAGGGATGGGGAAGGACTGTGAAGCTCAGAATAGGAGGGAGGAGAGTTGAAAGCCAATGTCAGCAGACCCTCCTAGGTACCTAATAAAAACTGAAGCTGTTCTCTGGTTTTGCAAATTGGAGAAATAGTCTGATTTCAAGGACAAATTGCTATTTCTCCCGACAACCTTCCCCATCCCCTGCATCTAAACTGCCTGCTTGCCATCAACTGGAATTCCCTTAATTGGAGATACAGACTTTTTCCCATTGTTAGACATAAATTTGTTGTTAGTGCCATCGAGTGGATTTTGACACCTAGTGACCCTGTGTACAGCAGAGCGGAACCCTGCCTGATCTTTTTGCTCAATCCTCTCACCTTCCAGTGCTATATCAGACAATGCTCCACTGCTATTCCTATGGTTTTCATGGCCAGTTTTTTCAGAAGTGGGTGGCCAGGTCCTTCATCCTAGTCTGTCTTAGTCTAGAAGCTCCGCTGAACGCTGTCCGCCACAAGTGACCCTGCTGGTATTTGAAATCCTGGTGGCAGAGCTTTCAGCATCACAGCCACCACACTATGACAACCAACAGATGTATGGTGTGGTTCCCAGACCAAGAAACGAACCCAGGTCACGGCAGTGAGAGAGCCAAATCTTAACATAAATACTGTTAACATTTAAATATTTAATACAGTTAGCCACCCAGCATGAGTGGAATCCATTAAGTTTAGAGGATAATAGCAAATCATTACCTTTTTGGATCAGGGTGACGATTTCTGCCCTAAGTAGAAGGCCCAGGGCCCCTAAAGACTGGCAGTGGATTCCTTAGAAGAAAATGGAAGCATCAAGAGAGGGACACACACACACACACACACACACAGAGTAAAGCACGTCCTGTATGACCTGCCTGTACCCTCCACTTAGCCAGGCTGTGATGAGATCTCCAGTTCTTTATGTTCCACTCATATGTGACCCTGGGAAGTAATTTTCTCTCTCTAATCCAGAAGCACTTGGTAATGAAATGAGAACCTACCACAGAGTGTGAGCAATGCTCATAAAAGAATGACAAATGACTTTGCAATTTCCTTTGACCAAGGCATTTATTGTTTGGTATTTTGGATTAAATCATTCTCTGATTTCTTTATAAATCTTGTTTAAATTATCGCAGTTCCAACTTGAGAAGAGAAATTTATTTTAAAATAACTCTTTTATTATTTGGAGTACACTGATTTTTTTATGTAATAATAAGTGCTTTTTAATTATGGAAGTGATTCATGCTTATTAAAAGAAAAATTGGAAAATACACGTAACTACAAAGAAAACATCCCCCTTGTGCCACCACCCAATCACAAACACCTCTGTTAATATTTGCATGTCATGTTTAGAGCCTTTCTATACTTAAGTATTTGTGCTTTTATTTTACATAATTGAAGTCATACTGTGTTTACAATTTTCACACTTGATTTTTGTACATTTAATATTCCATCATTTTATGTTGTTTTACAAAGACTTTCTAAAAGTACTTTTTAAAATAACTGTTAAGTATTCTAATAAGTAGATGTATTGAAATTTACCTCTATAATTGGGCAATTGACTCTTTAGATGCCCAGAATTTTGAAAACTACATCTATTAAATAATAATATTACTGTAGAAGCCAGAACCCATTTTTTCTCTTTTTTGGTAACCATGACATTGCAGAGGTCTTGATAATTAAAAAAAAAAAAATACTGACCCCTGGCCAGCAGAGTAATAAAATTACCTTAAATAAACTCTAAAGAGTTTATAAACTCTTAAACTCAAGAGTGTCCGTGGTTCTGAGAGTCCAGAAATGTCCTATCCAAGTCTTAACAAATATTTTATGATCTTAAATATTATGCTAACTTTCCCAGACTCCTCTCAATTCCACCCTCCAAGGCAATCCATACAACAAAAAGAGACAGAAGTGATTTCTGAGTCTACCTTTTCCATTTTATCTGCACTTTTGCTATTCTAAATAAACTAAGTAATGGCAATTACTCTGATAATTTCAGAGGCCTGCTTTAAAAAGTAAATTATCTCTATTCTGCGTATCAGTGGACACAATAACAGCGGTATTCTAGGACACTTAGTTGGAGCAAGTAAGAGAACAAAAGGAACCAATTATGCAAATGTGTGTTCCTCCACCTTGAGGAGGTTGGCTGACAATGGGAGAAAGTGGCAAGCATGTAGTTTTCTGGCTGAGTTATGAGCTCTCCTTATAATTAAAATCAGACCTAATTATGATGATTAATTAGGTCCAACAATTTTTAACAATTAAAAATTATCCACCTGATATATTAAAATGTTTCATGTCCCTCATTTTCTAATCCCTTCTAAAAACATTTTTCCCTGTTAAGATTTTACCACCCGATCTATGGAAAGTCTTGTTTGGAATACTTACCAATTGGGACTCTCGTGGTGATAAGTGACAAAAAAATCAAATTCTAATTTGCTTGAATAAAAACAAAAACAACAAAATTGAAGTGAAAACCAAAAGAAAAAAAAAGACTGGAGAAACTAAAGGATAGTGCTGGCTTCATCTAGGTTGACCTAGCTCAAATTATGCATTAGGACCCTCTTCCCATTTCTGCATCTCTTGGCTCTGGATTCCTCTGAGTAAGATCCCTTCTCAAATAAGTTTTTTTCTCTCCTTGTGATGATAAGAAATCTGCCTCAGTCTCAGCCTTCACACTTTCAGGTTCTGGCATTTAGGGAAGAGCAAAGCTTTTCCTGGTCACTCAAGTGGAAACCTATTATATCTCCTTGACTGTGTTTAGATCATAACGTCCAACCCTAGCTCAAGCATTTTGGCAAGCATCAAGTTACATGCTGATTTTTCCATACTTGACTCAGAGTGGGGCCCCAACCCACGTGCTGCCTTCCCTCATGAATCCATCCCTAACCACTTGTTATGGGCTAAGTTGGGTACCCTCAAATTTCTTATTTTGAAGTTCTAATCCCCGGTACCTCAGATGTGACTGTTTTTGAAGATAGTCTTTAAAGAGGTAATTAAGGTAAAATGAGGTCGTATAGGTGGGCTCTAATCCAATTTGGCTGATGTCCTTATAAGAAGAAGAGATTAGGACACAGAGGAAAAGACTATGTGAAAACATAGGGACAAGATGGATCTACAAGCCAAGGAGAGGGGCCTCAGAAGAAATCAACCCTGCCAACACCTTGATCTTGGACTTCTAGCCTCCAGAACTATGAGAAAATAAATTCCTGTTGTTTAAGCCACTCAGTCTGTGGTACTTTGTTATACTAGCCCTAGCAAACTAATCCACCACCAAAGTTAGAAGTAAACCCTTTTTTTTTTTTTAATTTCTTGCCTTTTTTGGCCTGTCTTACTTTCTACCTTGTATGACAACTATGTATGTATTGGTGTTTCATATCTCTCTTCCCAGACCATGAGATCTTTGTGCACAAGACCTAAGTCTGATTCATTTCACACTGCCCACATTGAACTCATTAATTCATCAAATAATTATTGTGTGCCTACTATAAACCATGAATATAGCAGTCTTACTAGGCACTCAATAAATATTTGCTAAATGAATAAATATGACCCCAAAGAGGCAGATGACTGACATAAATCATTATGAAATGTTAGTTCTTAAAGAATGCATGATCAGTTGAAGAACAACAACCAGGAACATATGGACCCTTAAGGAGGAGAAGCAGTGCCAAGATCATGTCATGCTGACTACAGCATTTTAATATTTTCATGTTGCTTATTCCTGTAGGGCTAGGAGCGTAAGTGGTGTTAACAGGTCATTAGTATAATAAATTCCGTGCCCGATCTTAGCCAGAATTGTGCACAGCTGAGTGGAAAGAAATTGGAGAACTTACTTGATGCATTCCCTAAATAATTGGATTTCTCAGATAAGGTATTAACTGTTGATTTTTTCACAAAAAATTTAACACAGAGGCATCCACAGATTATAAAAAGGACCCAGAACTATATATAGTAAAACCTTCTGGGGTGAACATTATCGTTTTTATGCAGCCAGCATCCATTCACCCTATTTCTAACAAAAGCCCAACTTTTGTCAGAGGATCTACCTCATCCCCTATCCAGGCCATGCGGCTCTCAGGGAGCCCCAGTTCTCACTCAAGGGGTGGATGCATGACCAAAATGAAGCCAGTGGGTCATTCTCTCCTGGACCCTTGAGCCTTGAGCTGTGTTGTAAGAGAACACAACACAAAAGAGAACAGCAAGAGTTGGAGGTGCCACATTCTATTTGTAGTGTCCTAACAAAAAAACCTAGTATTTCATGCTGCCCTGGTTGTTGGCAGCCTCATTCTCCAGCAATCCACCAATCCTAGGAAGTGGGTTACTTAAGAGGCACAGACCACAGGACAATCCTCTCCAGCGTGCCCATCCCACATGTTGCCACAGAGAAAAATGGACGAGGAACATTCTCCCCAAGAAAAGAACCAGGGACCGTGAAAGAGAAGGGACAAGAGACGCCCTCCCCAAGCAGAATTGGGGGAACTACATTGGCTGGACCAAAGTACTTCAGTACCAAGGGAGAAAGTCCTCCACTTCCTCAAATGAAAGTTTTAATGTAGTTTTCCTATTCTCTGTCTCTCTCGTTGCGTAACTCAGTGTGTTGGGGGTGGTTAAGCTTATCATTCAGAGGAAAGTTGCCAGACCTTTAAAAGCTACAAGTCTCAGTCTCGCTGAGAGGACTGCTCATTACTCAGGGATTTTTCACTTAGATCTAAATGTATATTCCAAGTTTAACACTGACAACAGTAATTTCAGCGTCGGACTTGAAAGAAGACTTTAACCTAGTAACTGGATGAGACATTTAGTTGTTTCTCTTTATGAGGGGAGAGTGAGTAAATCTTATTTAGATGAGGACATTTCTGTAAATGTAAAGAAGCGAAGAGGCTATGTAAGGATGTATGGATATTGAATAGCCAAAAAGGTAGATGACAATAGACACATGACATTTTCTGTCCCAACATCAAATTGCCCCCTCTTCCTGATTCAGCCTTCTCCTTTCTCAGACAACATGTTCAGCAAAAGTAATCTAGTGCTAATATACACAGTGGAGCCAAGTAGTTCATAATGAAAGATGGGGAGATCAGCTAGAAGACTAGCACAATAGTTTAGCTGAGAAGAGGTGAAAGACAACTAGAATCAACACAGGAGGGTTATAGAGGTGGTGATAGGAGAAGAGAAAATAGAGAGAGAGAAAAAGAGCAGGGATTCAAAACTGGCAAGCCAAGAAAAAGGGAAAAGTTAAAGATGGTTCTGAAGCTTGAGAGTTTGTTGGCACATTAGCAAGAGTTGGGAATATAATAGGAAGAGAGCATTTGAGGGGCAAAGCATAATTGAGTTAAATTGTGAAGAAATAGATTCAGTTGTTTACAGCACATCCTTTTGGATACTTAGGGGCGTAGGGGCAGTTGGCTATGTTGGGAGGTATTACAGTTTGGTGGAATCACACAGACCTACTCAAATTATAGTTTGCAGTCTCAATGGCTTTGTGCAAGCCCTTTGGAGCACATCAGCCATGTCTGTGTTGGCCATTCCTGGCATATGGGAGACATTATATATATATATTTGTTCAACCCACATGTAGGAGATAGTTGTTATTTCAGTTAACATCCAGTCCCCTCATTTTAGCTAGTTTGTCACTTATTTTCTTCAAAGAAATAAGCTCTTTTTTCCTATGTATGCATTCTCTGTGTAATCAAGTTGCCCTGTCTTCCTCTGACCAAGCGTTGGGCGTGTGATCTAGGCTAGCGCAATGTTTCCTTTTCCCCTAGGTCTTTAAATCTTGAGTGAAGTGGGGCAAACTGTTAAAACAGTTGGTCTTGATTCGCTCCAGCAGTCTTAAAAAGACTGTCTGTTTTTAATACATAGCAGTCCCAGAAGTCCTGGTTCCTTAAGGACTCTTTACAAACCCAGTTCGCTAGCCTTCCAACAATTTCCTTTTCTACTTGCAACCACCACAGCTGGTGTCTGTTGCTTTCAATAATAAAAATTTTGATACAGAAATAATCATATAGCAACAGTCAGCCACAGTCTCTCAGCAGCACTATTCTAAACCATTTAGAACAATAGTTAATCTAGTTCTCTTATAGAAGTAGTTATCATAACTGACTTTGGGAAGTCTCCTAGTGTTCAAACCCCGTTTATATTAAGAAGTATTTCATACCTAACCTGGATCTCACCTATAAAAAGTTAAAACCATAGGATTGAAGAAAGAATACTTAGAGATGGAATATGCTACCACATTATTATGAATATGCTAATAAAAGTTAAGGCAAGTCTGGATGCGTCTGGGCATCTTTTTTAAATTTAGCAATGCATAAGGATGCACTCCAGTTCTGTTCAAGTTATCACTTCTCCGCTCTGGGTCCTTTCTCTTACTTACCTCTTAATTAGTATCCACTGTATTAAAATCAGCAAGTCTACGGCATGTTATAATTATTGGCACTGTACTAGCAATCATTTAAGGATTGTTGAATTTCATTGGCTTGATCACAAAACATAAAGTTGATGAGCTGTTATCCTCTTCGTCTGTTGTGAGATAAGCTTGCATGATGTGTGCAGTTTGTATCAGCAAGGACGGGGAGAAAGGGAATTATCATACACTGCTGGTGGGGTGTAAATTGGAGTTATTTGGTAGTAGCTAGGAATGTAAAAAATGTGCATATTCTATGAACCAGTAAGTCTGGGGACTGGTATGTTTCACACAGGCACAGAAACATATTTGTTGCAGCATTGTTTACAATAGCAAAAATTGGAAATAACCTGTGAGTCCAGGGATAAGGGGAATGAATAAATAAAATATAGCATGCAATGCAGCATATTTTTTTCAGTTTTTTGCTGAGGAAGATTGGCCCTGGGCTAACATCTGTGTCCATCTTCCTCTACTTTATATGGGATGGGACGCCGCCACAGCGTGGCTTGACAAGTGGTGTGACTGTCCATGCCTGGGATCCAAACCTGCGAACCTTGGGCCACCGAAGTGGAGTGCGAACTTAACCACTACACCACCAGGCCGGCCCCCCAGCAGAATTTTTTTTAATGGCCAGATTTATTTGTATGTAAAATGGATAACTCACAAACAAAATGTTGTGTGAAAAAAAGCAAATTGTAAAATGATATATAGAGTAACTAGAGTATGATACCAGATACAAATTTTCTTAAACTCTTACAAAAACATGTTATTTATGGATATGCATACGTATGCATATACATGTGTATAAAAAAATGGATTGTGAGGCAATTCATAAATTCCCTAGCATTGCTTATGAGGAAGGGGGAAATAGTATTGGGTGTTAAGGAAAGTGAAGACTTTGACTTTATACAGAATGTTTTATTTTTTTATTTTACTTTGCTCTTAAAAATGGTTTTGAAGGTATTTCAGAAAAATGTTAAAAACTACCAGTTCTCTGTTGTAGACACATTGGTGTCGCCAACTATTTTTCTGTATTTTTCATTTTCTCCAAACTAAAAGTTTTCTCAAGTCTACTACTATCCATGACACAAAATGCTTGATTTGTTCATTTTCCAACAAATATATATTCTTGCCTGCTATGTGTAAGACACTGTGTTTGGTACAATAGGAAATAACAAAGGCATATAAGCCATAGTCCTACCCTCAAGGATCTTGTAGCTTTAGAATTTAAAAGTCTTTATTGGAAAAAGTATGTGTGGGCTCAGGCATGCCTCGGTGTGGAAATATTTTCAATAGGCTTGTGATATGAAATTATTCCAGTTGTCATGAAATTACATGTGGGTGGGCTTCAGTCTATGAAAACATAACAAGAAAATCACCACTTACAGAAGATTAAATTATGGTGTGATTGGCACTTTGAAAGAGAATTATTCCTTTTTTAAAAAATGATTCATTGTACGGCTCTTCCCTGAACATATAAAATGTGACGACATTTACAAAAAAGTCTCTTTACGTCAACCTTTTTGGGCAACACATCCATTATATAAAGTGAGGAATACCAGCACAGGGCAAAGACTTTTCCCCTGGCCTGGTACACAATCAGTAAGTCAAGCGTGCATAGAGACATGTGGCTGAGGACCTTCGGAGTAGCTCCATGTCCAGCTCTGGGGTCCAAGTGGATAAATTAGATCAAATGTGGGCTGGAAACCCAGTGGAAAGCATCCTCTGGGGTGTCTCTCCATTGCAGCTGCCACAGGAGCTGAATGCAGCCCCTCAGAAGTTGAGGGATCACACCACTGCCCTGACTAGAAAAGGGATGGTAGATCAATTTTGGAAGAAGGAGCAAATCCAAAACAGGCTGCATTTTTCACAGAGAGAATCAGAAACGGCAGAATCATCTGTGAAAGAAAAGGGGATTGATGTGGGCTCTAGGGAGGATTAGAGGAATTTGAAGATTATCGGATAAGGCAGACTGCCCAGCAAAGTCAGTATCTTCTGGAGAAACTCAGTAAATGCGTGTTGATTGACTGAGGTCCTGAATTGAATATTGAATGCGTTGTATGTGCATGGGTCCTCTAGGACATCAAAAGGAATTGGAAGCCACAGTATACATAGCTTACTAACTCTGAGGGTAAAGGAGGAGGCAGAGGGCTCACAAGGCACTGCCTTGAAAGGGTGGTTCAGCACCCATCGTACTGGATTCATTCTCTCAACAAGCACAGTGGCTTTCGACATGCTTTAGCACAGTCTCCTCTCTATGCTCCCTTTCCCTGAGCAACCAGGTTCAATGTGGGAAAACTCCTGGCAGTTGCAGAGACAAAAAATGGCAGGCTGTGTGTGTGTGTGTGAGAGAGAGAGAGAGAAATAGAAAGAGAGAGAGAGAGAGAAGGGGACAGAAGTATAAAGGAGGGTCAGAAACACTAAGAACCAATGACATACTTAGTCCTTCTTATGAATCTGTGACTTTTGCTCTTTAGTTTTGCTTCCTTCTCCGTCATCTCTCCTTAAAGAGATCAACTGATGGGGCCAACCCCAGTGGCCTAGTGCTTAAGCTCGGCACACTCCGCTTCAGTGGCTAGGGTTCAGTTCTTGGGCGTGGACATACAGCACTCATCAGTGGCCATGCTGTGGCAGCGACCCATATTACACAATAGAGAAAGACTGGCAACAGATGTTAGCTCAGGGTATATCTTCCTCAAATGAAAAGAGAAAGATTGTCAAGGGATGTTAGCTCAGGGCAAATCTTCCTCAGCAGGGAAAAAAAAAAAAGTGATCAACTGATAATTGACAGGCATTGCCTCGATATTTTGGAGAACAGTGTTCTGGAGCTCCCTTTCTCCAGGGAGCTATAGTATTCTCCCTGGTATCAGGAGGCAAAGGGGAACCCTAGCCCCCCTCCGGGGTCGGTTCACTGGTATTTTTGGCTCAGGCAAAGTGAACTTTGAGGCAGGAGTCACTGCAAAGCTGGGAAAGAAGCTGTCAACCACAGTACTACGGTGTGCCTTGGCATTCAGACATGTTCTATTCCTTTAGGATTTCTATATTTGGCCAGACTGCAAGGGATCGAGGTAGATGTAACAAGAGATCTGAAACCACACAGTGAATTTTCCTTTGCAGGCTTATATCTCAAAAAAAAAGAGGCAACTTAAAATGCATGTGAGAAAAGGATATTTTTGAAAGTTTTCAAAAATAAAAGAAAGGCCAAGAAGTGCTTTCAACTAGTATATATTAAGGTTATTTGCCTGCATAGGTAAGATGGTCTTGTTGCTAGGCAACAGACATGAAGACAATGGTGGGCCAGGAAGGTAGAGGAACTCATGATTATTGTAGTGTGAATTCTTGTTACAATGGGAACTAGGCTGACAAGCTTCTCCCATAATGAGAAATGGCAGAAATGAAGATGTGATGGACTGAGAGAGGTGAGGCTTCTTGATTTATTTGCCTAATATACCCAATTCTTGTGTGATGCAGTTAATATTTTTGATACAGAATGACCCATTTATCCTAGAAGAGATTTTTCCAACTTCCTAGCTTGTATTTGATGACTCTGTTAATTGAAGTTCCTGCAGGATTTCAGAGTATATTAGATAACTATCATGGGCACTCTTAAGATACAGATAAGGGTATCTTAGCAGTGTGAATATGGTGTATCGTGAATTAGAAATTAGGACTTGATTCATCACTCACCTATCAAAGGAATTTGGTTGTCACTTAAAAGTGAAATTTATTTGATAGATGATGGCAGATGTTAAAGTGTATTTCACATCACAGTTTTTTCATAGTAGTAAGAACACTGTTCATTTCAGGAATCCTAAAGATTTTGGATATTTGTCATGTGTGGTTTTTATTGTAGATCCCCATGGTCTTTAGAATTCTTATTTTATGATTCCTACTACTAAAAAGTTGTATGGGAGGCAAAGAATATAAATCTCCCTCCCCCCAAAAAAACTGTTTGAGAAAGTGAACAGAGGGCTTTTTGATTCTTTTAAGGTAGAGGAACAAAAGCAGTCAAGAAATGGTTAAAATTAATTGTGTCAGAGGCCTCTATAGCAATTTATTTACAAGGAGGTCCATATAAGAATTGATAAAGATTATTCATTAACTGTGAATAATATATTTATTGCATAGGAATTCTTTTCTTGTCTTTATTTGAAGAGCTCAAAATACTGAACACAGAGTAACACTTTATTATAGTCATGATTTTAGAGGTTCACAAGATTGTGAAAGTATCACGTTTTACAGAGTGAAATGGGCATATATATATTATATTATACTATATTATATTAGTATATATATTATAGTATATATTTGTTATATATGTAGTAGAACTTCAGTTCAATCCAAAAATAGCAGCTGCCCAGGTTTCCCATATAGTATGAACACAATAATGTATGTTACACTCGTATACTCACCCCCATTCACATAGAGTGGCCTTAAACTGAATTAGATTCCAAAGTGATTCAAACTGAGTGATCATCTAACTGGTCTGAGGATCCCAGTGATTTGGAAGAGCCAGTGTGGATGACTACAAAGAGGGGCCAAAACAACAGGAAAAAAATTTCTCTGTAGTAGTTTCATTCATTACATAATTTCAATTGTGAGTCCCAGAATTTATAAAAGGTCATCATCTCAATTGCACTTCTAGATATCTACACAAAATAATTGAAAGCAGGAACTCGAACAGATACTTGTACATCAGTGTTCATAGCAGCGTTATTTACAGTAGCCAAAATATGGAAACAACCCAAGTGTCCATCAATGGATGAACGGATAAACAAAATGTGGTATATACATACGATGGAATATTACTCAGCCTTAAAAAGGAATGAAATTCTGATAAATGCTAAGTGGATATAACATGGATGAACCCTGAAAACATTATGCTAAGTGAAATAAGCTAGGCACAAAAGGACAAAAAACAATGTATGATTCTACTTATATGAGGTACCTAGAATAGTCAAATTCATAGACAGGCAGTAGAACAATGGTTACCAGAGGCTGGGGAAGAGGGGAATGGGGAGTTACTGTTTAATGGGTGCAGAGTTTCAGAATGAGGTGAAAAAGTTCTGGAGGTGGATAGTGGTGATGGTTGTATAACAATGTGAATGTACTTAATGTCACTGAACTGTACACTTAAACGTTAAAATGGTAAGTTTTATGTTACGTATATTTTACCACATGCAGAAAAAATAATAATCATTAAAAAAAAGGATCATCACTTCATCCTAACTCAACACTTGAATTATTCCTTGCTGATGTTGTGCCCTTCTGCTTTTGCCTCTCCTGACCTCAGGTTCAAAAACACAATGGTGGCATCCCAATGCACCTTAATTTAAACTCTGGTAGGATACTGCAAGTTCAGTTTAGTAATTTCCTCTCTTGGAAATATTTCTCTCGGTTGCTTTCTTGAAGCATTATTTATTTATCTGTTTACTTGCTAAGGCCAGCCACGTGCCTGGGGCAGCACTGAGACATTGAGAGAGAAGCCCAGTTTTTCCTGTCCTGGTTGGAACCTGTAGGACAGATGGTGTGGTACAGACAGCAGGTCCACAGACTGGACAGATGGCCCAATCTTTGTTCTGAAGTAGAATGCAAGTCCTGGGATTTTGGTTCAATTATTTCAGACTGTTGATGAGTCTAAGTTTCTGTTATCAAGGAAGAAATGAGAGTGACAGAGGCCTTTTGGGATAACAGTTGAGCAAGGAGAATGGAGGAAGTGTGCTCACAGGCATGGTGCACGCAAAAGACCAGTAGGAAGAGTGTCCTTCAACACAACGCCTGTTCACGGTCAAGTTTCCTACTAAGGGGATAGCAGTGTTAGCAGCTTCATTTCTCAGCCACATGAATACCCACAACCTTCAGGCACCCTTTAGACCTCAGCCATAACCTTCACAAAAGATCACTGTTTCCGTTGTCAGATCTAAAAATAGACTGGGTTTAGTGGATGTAGGGGGTGGGTGCTGCAAGTTTGGTCTTTGAATTGGATTCAAGATGTAGGAAGTGAAGAAATCAAAAAGGTTAATGGGACTACTTTGGAGAATGGCTTGAATCATCTTCCAGGTTTACATTACGAATCCTAATTTTAGCCTATGCCTCCTTCTTACCTCCTATCTTGACTTCTAATTGGAAATCTGAAGAGTTTTCTTTTATTTACCTTTAAGCTCCTACTATTTCTCTATGTCTTAAGAAATCCACAGACAAATGAAACATCATACTAAAATCTGTTGTGTAGCCTGTGATTTCTGGGACATAATCTGATCAGTTTTGATTCCTAAGAGTTCCTCTCCCATCAGTAACTAACCCAAGTCCTAGAAATGTATTGGTGGACTGTTGCTCAACAGTACTTGAGGGTTGTTCTTTTACAGGTCGTCTGCTGTTGTCTCAGGAACAGACACCCTTCAGGGACACTCACCTTTTAATTCTCAGAGACTTATATTCTATCAATGGACACATATCCAAGAACAGAACCACTTTTTAAGAAAGACAGTTAGTATGGGTCATTAGGGTTTGTGTTTGTTGTGGATTTTAAAAAAATAGTTATATTGTAAAATTGGCCTTTTTTGGGGATATATATGTCCATGAATTTGTATATATATATCTAATTAAATATATATATTTATATATTTATCCAGATAAATTTATATAAACTTTTAAACTAAATTTTATAAATTTTAACTTGGATCATTAGGTTTTGTTGACATTGGCAATGCACGTGAGCTGAATCACTAGTGCCATAGTTGGCATATAATAGATAAATAAATAAAATATTTGGAGAGCTAAAATCTCCCTAATATGTAATATGTAAATATAGTAGAAGATGATAAAAATAGAGGCCTTAGTTTCTATGGAATAGATCTATGTTATACATGTTTCAGGATTTGTTTATAATAGAAAGTCAGTAGATACTTGTTAAGCAGACAATAACATATGTTCATAAGATTGTAACAGAAAAGGATTATAAAAGAGGCTTAGCTTTCCATAAGTTGCCTACTATTTCAGGACAGAAGAAATACACACATGCAACATTTTAAAAATATAAGAAAGGATATTATTAAGTTCTGAAATCAATAGAACAATGCATGAGGATTGTAAGAATTCAGAAGAAAAGTCAATGCAGGTCGAATTGGGGAAGCTTCTCTGAGAAGGCATGATTTGGGGCAAGGCTTCTAATAGTGCATTTGTTCATAAATAGCCCCACCATTCCCTTGGGCCCCGAGGGACTTAGAACAGATATCAGATTAATTCCTACACCGTGGGCAACGCTGTCAGTTGGTTCTAGTCACCAGCCAAATAGCAAGCCCTGGAGCATAAATGTCTCAGGGAGGAATAGGCCGATTTATTTATGAGTTTAAATCAAGGTTGCCAAAATGTAATGGAATCAGCGACAAGCAGCATTGCAGTCTCTGCGAGGCTTTTTTAAATACGGATTCTTGAGCCCCAGCCCAGACCTGCTGAGTGAGAATGTCTGAGGCAGAGCTCAGAAATCAGCAGTTTTAAAAGCTCCCCAAGTGATTCTAATGCTCACTCAAGTTTAAGAACCAGACTAAACGAAGCCGGAGAAAAATGGCAAAAGTGGATTTCATCACAAAATAAATATTCATATAATCTTATAAACAACAGAATCACTGGCTGTTTTGTTTCATTTTGTTTTCTTGCTTTCCAAATATTTTAGCATTGTTGACTGAATTCTAGGCCAGCGTAGGTGGATAAGGCTAGTAACATACTCTGGAACCTTCCCGCACTGTAGCCTGTAACATCTGTGCGATATCTGCGGCTCCAAATGTGTTTGCCATGCAACACAGGAGGCTTCACTTGGGACAGATGTTAGCTTATTATTTGTCATCTTTTCCTCCCGTGGTTCCTGGCAGTGACAAATCATGCCATCTCTTATAATTGTGTTAGCTATAACTGTGTTCAGCTGCTCTACCTTAATAGTATCTACCTAACTGAAGACAGCACTACTGATGCTTGAGCGGAGTGCCTTCTCCACCAGCAGCTTTACGAAGCTTCGGTGGTTGGTACAGATTGCTGCAGTGCACCAACAAAACATTCCCTCTAAGGGCTTTTGCAGTCCAAACATAGACAGGCTTTGTCTGTAAATGAAGCAAGAAGGTCAGGGAACATCTTGGCCATCAGCGCGAGGGCAAGACACCTCCACAAACACAGAATGCAGAGAAATGAACAAGAGAGGTTCTTAGCTCCTAAGAGCTTGTTAAAACCTCTGCTGGAAGAGTTGCCAAGTATTCCTCCTGACCTCCAAGACTGAAATGAGGACATGGAAGTAATAGAATTCAAACTTTGGCATTCTCTGGCTGCTAAAGAGAATAATACCACCTACAACTCAAGGACACTGTAAAGAGGAATATGACTGCACGGGTAAAATGCTTTTAGAGGTCTACAGACGCATAGACGCTATTGATATTCATATGTTCTGGCCACTGCTACTCCGTTAGCTAAACTCTCTCTTCACAATGAAAGCTCTTCTTTTTGTAGCTTTCTTATTATGAAAAATGTCAAACCTATAGAAAAGTAGACGGCATAGTATAATGAACACCTTTCTGCCAATATATCAGCTTCAACAATTTTCAGGCTTATTTTATCCTTACCTTTCCCCTTCCTGTATTATTTTAAATCAAATCTCGTACATTATATTAATTCATCTGTAACTTTCAGTATGTGTTTTTAAAAGATAAGAGCTTCAAAATAACTATGATGATGCCACGGTCACATTTAAAACCAGCAATAATTCCAAATATCCTGTCAATGTTTAAACTTCCAGTTGTCTCATAGATGCATTATTTTTTTCCACTTATTTGAATCAGGATGCAAATAAGGTCTGCACATTGCAAGTGGTTGATATTTTTCTAAAGTTCTTTTAACCTATTGATTTCTCTTCCTTCTTTTATTTTTACTGCAATTGATTTGTTGAAGAAACTGTCATGTGGCCTGTACAATCACTGCTTCTCAAACTGCAATGCATACACATCGCCTGGGCACATGATCAAATGCAGATTCTGAGCCAGTAGGGCTGGGTGGGCCTGAGAGTCTGCATTTCTGACAACCCTCAATTGCTGCTGTTGCTGCCATTCGACAGACCAAACTGAGTAGCCAGACTACAGCATATCCCACAATCTGGGTTTTGCTGATTGAATCTTTCTAGTGTGTTTTAACATGTTCCTCCGACCTCTGTATTTCCTAAATTGGTAGCTTAGTCCAGAGACTTGATCAGAATCAGATTCTCTTTGTGTGTGTGTGCGTGTAGGTAGTGTTTTATTTTTCCATCAGGAAGCACATAAAACATAATGCTTGATTGTCTCTTTCTTTTTCGTCTTGGTAGCTTGACGTTCAAGACCTATATCCATTAATTCATTAGGGGGTACAAATTGATGATATTCTAATTCTCTCATTTGTTCTTCATTTATTAGCTGGAATATTACCATAAAGACAAATCTCCCCTCATCTCCTATTAGTTACTTAGTGGTATAGTTCACATAAGAATTCCAGGGGAAAAAACTTGATTCTTTTTCTGTATTTACCTATTTTCAAAATAATGAGTTGGTTTACTAATATCTTCCAATGGTGATCAATTAGATTTTTTTTATTTGTTTGGTGGGGATTGTTGTTGTTGCTGTTGCTTCTAGATTCATTATGAACTCATGGATTTAAACATAACTGATGTATTTCAATCCATTTCTGTCATCTTCATATGAAAGACTCTTCAAGTTGGCCTCTGAGTCCTTATGACACAATACTAGCAGTTTTTGATTGCTTCTTTATTCTTTAGTATGACAAGATATTCCAGACTTGACTTATATTACATTTCCTGACCCAGATCTGCAATCAACCATTTCTCCAAAGACCACTATTTCTTTTAATGGAAAATGATATTTTAAGATAATAATCTGGGTGCTGTGGTGCTCATTGCCACTAGGTTAGTATAGTGAGAACTTTTTAGTCCCATAAATGTACTTTCCAATATTTTCAGTTGGAAACATACATTCATATTTCAGAATATATTCATATATATCTATATAGTCTAAAAGTATTTCATGCTATTACCACATTGCTCAGAAAATACTGCCATGTTTCTACTGAACTTAATTTCAGAAAGATCATATAAATAAAAATATTTCTAATTTGTTTTATTAAATGTACCATGTACACAAAAAGCATCACTCTTACGGTAGTGAATACTTTGCCATAAAAAGTCAGGGCAGATCTTGGACAAGTTTCTTAATCTCTTCCAAATCCAGTTTCATGATCTGAAAAATGCTTTCCTCGTAGAGCCGTTAATAACAAAGTTATCACTTACCAGGTATTTACTGAGAGCCAGACACTTTACATACATTTTCTCATTTAATCTGTACAGCAGCATTTTCAAGTAAGTCGTGTTTGCCCCATTTTATAAATGAGTAAACTTTCCCAAGGTGACACAACCGGTTAAGTGTCAGAGTCAGTACTTTAGCACAAGTCTCTCTGGCTCCACGCTTTTAACCTGGAGTAGAGGGTGGCAGTTAAATGAGAGAATGAATATACAGTGCCTCTGGCCCAGCGCTGACAAATGGTGTTCAATGAAAAATAAGTGTCAGGTAACAGAGGTGGCCTTGGTGGATCTGTGCTTGGCATTTGGGATGAGAGGGGAGAGGAGGCTGACCAGCTTTCTGCTTTACCAGGGCTTCTGGCCTGTTGACACTCCTCTTGCTAATTTCCCTTGTTGGGTCTAACCTATGCGTCCGCCATGACAGATGCTCTCATGTCAGAGCTCAAGGTCAGCCCTCAAGAGTTCAGGCTGGCACCTTCTGTCATGTTGTCTTTTGAATATGCTCAGCAAGTGGCAGGAGTCCGGAGGCAAGCCCGTGTCGGCCTCTTCCCCTGATATCACGTGTCATTAGCTGCTACACAGCTCTTTGTGCAAACCAAAATTCACAAAACTGACAGATTCATCTGCTAATGTCGGGAGGCATCAGAGCCAATTACAGGAAACCTCCAAAAGGCAAGTAGGGTCACTTTTCACAAAATGGGATAAAGAAAAGGAAAATAGTCTTGTCATTAAAAAGGACAAATACATTTTCTTCTCAGCAGGCTCAGCACAGGAAAATAGAGAAATTTATATTAGTATATAGTTTCATTATGATTGCTTTGAATAATTTCAAATCAAAGCATTCACCCCCACGCACAGCCAACCTATCATTAACCATTTTGAGCTAGTGAACGGTGCTGCCTATTGTAAGTGATATCGTTAAAATGACAGAAAATTTAGGTGTAAAGTGCAAAGTTTTTACACTCTCTTTTAAGATAGCAAATAATCACATACATTGTTGAAAATCACCTGGAAAGGAGACTAGTTGTTGTTTTAGTTTGAATTCAGACCCACAACGATTCTGAGGTCTGGTTATGCTGAGATACACCTAATATGGACTCAAGTTCTTGAGCAAGAGAGGGACAAATTTAATTGTGCTTGAGGAAAATCCACTGCAAAGATTTAGGGACATAGCCCCTACACTGCCCTTACCTCACACCAACTGTGAGAGTTTAGGCCAAATGAGAAAGTTTAGAATCCACACAAGACCACCCTCTCTTCTGACACCAATTGCAAGTTCAGGGGTGGGGGGACACCCCCCCAGAACAACACTCATGTTTAGTAATTTGCTAGGACTCACAGAACTCACTGAAAGATATTATACTCGTGGTTACAGTTATTACAGGGAAAAAATATAGATGGAAATCAACCAAGGGAAAAAAGCACATACGGCAGAGTCCAGAAGTACCAAGTCCAGACTTCCATTGTCCTCTCCCCATGAAGTCAGGGTGTGTTACTTTCCTAGCACCGATGTGTGACAATATGGATAAAATACTGCCAACCAGGGAAATTTGCTAGAACCTCTGTGTTTAGGGTTTATATTGGAGCCCATGATTGTCCACTTGGCTGATCTCAGTCCCCAGTCTCTGGGCGTGACCTGAAGCCCCCCCACCCTCAATCACATTGTTGGTGTTTCTGACATGGCCAGCCCCTACCTGAAATTATATTGTTAGCCTAGTACAAATCCAAGACCTCTTCTTGGACAAGGTTAAATTCTTTACTACACACCTACATTGTGTAGGCGATTTGGCATAAAGAAAGACCAGCTATGATAAAAATCAAGATAATAATAACATCAGCTACTTGCCAGGCACCATGTCTGGTTCATTTTACAAATATCTCATTTAATCCTCACAAACACTCAGGGAGGCAGATTCACCTGGTAGATCCAATGTGTAGGTGAGGACAGTTGAGGTTTAGAGAGGCTAAGCTGCACAACAACATCATACACCCGGTGCCTGGAAGAGCCTGGGTGAGAGCCCACAACTGAATGGCTCCAGTGAACACCTTCCCCGTGTTGCCCTGCCAAAGGAAAGGTGTGGCTGCCATATACAAAAATCCACAGGTACCATTCGTGTTGTCTTCTCTGAGAAGGCTGCCTCCTGGAGCTGGGCAACCTGGCAGCCCTGAAGGAAAGGCTCAGCCTGGCAGACTCACTACCTAAATCAAAGCAAGGACCTCTTGGTGAGACTTCTCAGAGCAAGAACTTGCACATATAAATAACAGCAAGAGATACAACAAAGTTAAAATAGCCCCCAAGGGGTGGTTGCTCAACAAACTCTGAAAACTGGACAGGAATTTGCGAAGAGGAAGATGTGCTCGATTTTAGTGGGTTAAATTTTAGTTGTTAGATGATATATATGAAGAAATGTGCCTGTTACAACTAGAAATATGGGACAGAAGTGTTGGTTTGTGTTTGATCATGCAACAACTTAACATTTTTAGATTTTCAGATTATTCTTTTAGTTATTGATAGTGACAGTGTTTAGCCATTCAGGCAGGTTTATTCTTTTATAGGACGTTCTTTCCAAGAATATGAAATGGGTGTTCTGAACTGTATACCTAGTTTTAAAATTCTGGGTGGGATTTGTTTAGGGGAGTTATTTAGATATCGTGCACTGTTTTCAGTAAGAGGTGGAATAACCCATAACGCATAGGTATTGGTCAACAGAGTTTAATAGTTGGTATATAAGTTTCATATATGGGTTTTTAGACATCCTGAAAGTTCCTTATTTTTTTATCTGCTTATTTGTTTTAACCGCCTGTATGATAAAACTTGGGCAAACTTTCTATCAATTTTTGCATTCACATGAAGAAGAAAATGTTAGCAATTATGTTTCCTCCCCTAAGACACATCAAGACTACAAGAAGTTTGGATATTTTAGAAAAGTGGACAGCATAAATGTGCCACATAAAATCATATATCTTAGTTTCACTAAAAGATGACAGCTTGAAAAATCAAGAAAGAAAAAGTTTCTAAGATTTAAGTGATTTCATTCATGTCAAAAATGGTAACATACACTGAAATATACATGTTGAGAAGTTGAGACTTTCATTTTCATATATAAATGCTTTTGTCTCAGAAGAGGTAATAGATTGAGTTCGTAATTAAAGCTAGAATATTGTATTTTAATTATCAATGCCAAAAATGTAACTTTGAAAGAAATAAACTTACTGTTTAGAAATCTATCCTGTATGCAATCATTTCTACACATATATGGGTGGACTTTTTTGTGTGTTCAGCTTAAAGTAACAGCTACCAGAACCTTATGTGACTATGGTTCATTTTTAGTTGCTTTTAGATATTTTTCCAAATTCTTATTAGGCATTTCTGGAAAACAGCCAGATGATTGAGCAGATTTTAAAGATATTATTCAACTATCTTACCTTAATAACAAGATTTTACATTGAGTAACTAATTTGTCTAAACCACTTTGCTAGGCATGGTTGAGGATATGTAAAAAACAGAAATTAAGTGCTGAGAGAGACTGGGAAGGGATGACAGAGAATGTGGGAAGGCTTCACATGGGAGGTAACATTTAGACTGGGTCTGGAAGGATACGTGGGAGCTTGAATGTGTGGGGCGTGAAGGGGACAAAATGGAAACTGAGGCAAGTCTCTTCTCCTCTTGGCTTTCTTTGAACCCTTCTGTGTGATTTATTCTTTGATGTCTTGCCTATCACGTGGAACTTGAGTTGTAAGAGGGACCTTGGAAACAGCTCCTCAGAAGCCCCCACCCTGGAAAGACCTAGGAGGAACAGAACCTCAGGGAACAAAGCCAGTTCTAGTTTGGGCCTGAGAGAGAAGGGGAGTGTTCATACGGCTTCAAGTGGTGAGATCCAGAGGATCAAGACAAGGGTCTGGCCCAGAGGAGAGGCCTGAAGGACGAGGCTCTCAGCCTGCCTCTAGTCTGCACAAATGTCCTGTGCTAGCCCTGATGTGATCCAGCACAATTCACCAGGGTAAGAGATAGAGAGGGATATGTGGCCAAAGCCCTAATGAGTAATTAAGAGAGTTCACTTTCCTGGGCTTCCTCTCTGCAGTATCTGTCTCACATAGTGAGTTAGTGTGTGGTGGGTGGCTGGTCAAGGATTCAAGGATTTCAGGACCCCACCAATAACTATCATATCTTGTGCACATACCTTGCATTAGATATTAGCTTAAATGCATTACTCATGCTACCTTCAATCTACAGTGCCATCTGAGAGACCTGTTATGATCCCTATTTTACAGCAGAGGGATCAAGGTTCAGAGCCATTAACCAAGTGACCCAGTACCACATAGTAGAAGGCAGGCTCTGGTCAAACCCAGGTCTGTTTGCTACCAAGCCAAAACATCAAAGGACTGCCTTTTATGCTCTTCCCAATCTCACTGTCTGTCTCTAATAGTAAAAATGAATGAAAGAACACAAAGCAAAATTTAATCTTCGTTATTTATCTTTTTTGTATTTCATCCTTATACTCAGGTTCACATTATGGAGTGCAGTTGGTTACAATCCTATTTGTGAACAATTTACGTTTTCATTTCCTTATTAGTGCATTTATTTTGTTCATTTTTCTGACTAAAGAGAATTGTTTTGAACTCTGTATTCCAATACTAAATTTCAGCTTTTAAAGGTGAGTAATTGAAACTTTCATTGTAAGTCATTCTTTTTTCAGATTCACTGAGTAATCCTTAAATACTTCCCTTTGGAGTCCTGGTAAAGGAAGATGGCATTATAGCTTCAAATTGTGAGCCGAGGAGGGGTCCATTCAAGTAAAGATCTCGCTCCCCGTGCAGGGGCCTCGCGTTTGCTGCAGACTCTCTGTGCAATGCGTGCTGTGCTCTGTTCTTGCATAAAAACGCCGTGAAGGATCACACCACTCATGAGAGCCCTTAAGGAAAATGTGGCCCCGAGAATAATGCAGCTTCCTGTTCCCTGGATGGATTCACTTCCACTGCTGTCTTGGAGTACTTTTATTCTCTACTCAGACAACCACTGGGTGAACAAGAATATTATGAATCAAGGCTCTTCTGTTTTCCAGTCACTGCCGTGAATGTGGACCATGTTCAGTCTTTGTATAAAAGTTTCCTCTTCGTTCATTTGACATTTATAAACCACCACCACCCTCACCTCACCCGGTGTGTGGCCATTGTTTTATGCCTGAGGCCTCAGCAAGTAGTACAGCATGTGACAGTAATTCTTGTAATTAGACTTTTTTAAGCCATAAAATTGATTTAAAGCCTTATTTTACATTTCACGAAGGAAACTCTGTCATGGACTTAGATCGGGCTGGGAGACATCAAATCCTTGATACTGAAGTGATGGTGGTGGGACACATCCTCATCTCTAAGCTGATTCAGGCGTGGACACACAGCTGCACAACTGGGCACTGTTGACTCCGGGGGGATGCCATGCACATCAGCTTCAGTGTGACAGGCACCCCCTGGAGTTGGCAGTGGGGCACCCTGCCAGATGAGTTTGGACAGGTAGATCATGAAAGATCCTTTAATGAGAAATGAGTGACTCTTTAGGACAATGCCACAGTTAAAAATCAGTGAGGCAAAATAGTACAACACTAATGAGTATGAAGCCTTGTGCCTGATTGTCATGAGTTCAAATCCTGGCCTGTCTGTGTGACATTTTGGGCAAGTTACATAACTCCTCCAGGCCTCAGTCTTGTCATCTGTAAATAGAGTTAATAGTAATATCTACTGTATAGGGTTACTATGAGGATTAAGTAAGTTAATATTTGTAAAGCATGTAGACACTGCCTGATACATAGTAAGTATCATACAAGTATTTGTTACAAAAATTCAAAAACACGTTTGATTGATCATCCTGTTGATGCTTAGTAAGTTTAGATATGGATCACATATCAAGATTGTCAATAATTTCCCCCTCCATTCTCAATTATTGAAGTAGTTATTGTTGCTAGAATGCTGTTATTTTAAATTAGAATAACTTCCTTTAATTAGGTTTTACACATTTGTGAATGCTTTTTGCATACTCCACAGTCCTTTAAAAACAGAATAAAAACAAAATAAAATTCTGTACCAATTATAGAGATACACAAGCGCAAAGATTTTCTTTGCTGCACTGTTCCCAATAGAGAAAAACCGGAAACAACTTAGATGCCTATCAATGGGAGACTGGATAAATGGTGGCATATTCATTAATGGTGACGATATACATTGTTTAAGATAAATGAATTAGCTCTACATGAAACAATAGAGATACATTTCTAAAACAATGTTAAGCATAAAGAACCCTAGAAGAATGGCATGTACGGTATATACAATAAACATTCATTTAAAGTCTAAAAACATGCCAATGAAACTTATATACTGTTTTGGATACATACGTATGTAGAAAATGTGTAAAAAAACATGAACATGGAGGATGCTGCATTTAAATGCCAAACCATAATTCTAAAGTTTCCACCCACGGATTTTATTACTTCTTCTAGTTAATTAAAAAAAAAAAGAATTTCAAAACATTAACATACCACCAATTGTGCCGGTGTTTCTTAAGAATGGCCCTATTTCATGAGGTTTAGGGAGTGCTTTGGCACAAGGGCTCTAAAGAATGTATTTTCATTATTCTAGAAAGAATTTTAATGGCCTATTGTACATCAGTGTTAATGAGAGTCAGGTAGATAAATCCCTAAGCAGTTCTTTTATGTGCATTTTTTCATCAGCCAAAAATAAAAAAGCACTATCTCACCTTCCTGGATAATTCCGCTAAGCAAGCATGTTGTATGTTTTCATGTGCTTCAAATGAAACAATATGGAAGCATTTATTTTGGGTGTTTTGCTTTGCAAACCTCTTCAGCAGAACAGCAAGGCAGCTAATCATTCCTTTGAATCTATGTAATGAATTACACTTTGAATATGTTATTGATTGGTATAACAAACAGCACCATGACCCAGATTTTCAGTGTTACATATTGAGATGTGGCTGGTGTGCTCCGAGTTTGGCAATTCTCTGTTCATTGTGGAAATTAACTGGGACAATGACCTGTGACTATAGAATTGCTGCTTCCTGGTTAAATATGCCATCAACATTTTTGTGTCCTATGCAGAGTGTATTAAGTGTAAAATGGTCACCAAATTAATTTTGTCAGATGTTCTCTGCATTCTAACTAGAAAACAATTATCATTGTCTGGAACATGAATGTTTACAGTAGATATATTTTAAATACCTAAATTTCAATGCTATTTAGCATTGCTGAGATTATTAAACATGAAATTTATTCATACATTCCATATTATTTATTGACTGCTCATCATGTACTGTTGGGTCCTAAAGATAAAGTGATGCCCAAGACAATGCCACTCTCTTTGAATTGTTAATAATCTAATGGGTAATAGACTCAAGGAAACAGATCATTATAATACAGGGAGATAAGTACTATATGTGGGATAAGCAATGAGTGTTAAAGGAGCACATTACAGGGAAACCCAACCCAGTCTAGGAAAATCAATGTGAGAGATCAAGGAAGGCTTCCTGGTAGCAGTGTCTATGCTGATCCTTCATTTGGAGACTGGAGGAAGAATAGTCCAAGGAGGGGAATCAACACATGGAAAAGCCCAGAAACAAGAGAAAGAAAGCACATTTTGGAACAAATGTTTGGGTTGTTTCTTTGGTATGAAGAGTCTTCACTACTCTGTGGTTATATCTCTCTGGAATTCCTAGCCCATGTCATCCTGTGGATGGCCATTGGACATCAAATATCTGAAAGTCCTAGATTTGGTCCTCAGCCTGATGCCCAGACCCCACCCCAAACCAATTAAATCAGAATTTCTGGGGGCTGGTCCCAGGCATTGGGATTTTAAAAAAATCTCCAGAAGATGTGAATGTTCAGTCAGGTTGAGATTCACTAATTTACAAAATAAATCCTAAGAGTTGTGTTGATTTATCAAATATGTAGGCAAGTAGAAAAGGCGGAAATGCTGTGCAAGGACATTGCCAAAATGAGCTGGCTGTGAAGAAATGACCTTGGGGATCATATTCACCAGCTATGAATCTAAGCGCAAAACAGTAAGAAGTGTGACTCATATTCTAGAATTGACCGTGACATATTTGGATAGATAGCACTTCACAATTTTTTCAGTTCAATTATTTCTTTATTCCAAAACACTTAGCTAACCCTTACCATATGTCGGTATGCTAGGTGCTGTCGGTACATATATGAGTAAGATATTTGATGTCTTACCACCCAAAAACTCCCTGTCCAGTGAAGAGACAGTTTCTAAGTAATCACAATCATGTGAAAGGACTATACAGAGCTGGGTACACATTGCCTGGTTGGGGAGTGATGTCAGACAAAATAGCAGAGAATAGCTCGATTTGAAGAATGAACAGGAGTTAGCGATTCACTGAGACAGAAAGATTTTTAATGTGCTTGGAGCAAAGGATATGAGAAGCATGGCATCCAAAATGAGGCTAGAAAACTGGGTTAGCTACTGAAGGTGAAGAGATCTCTCCCTCCTTGTACTAACTAGCCACAACCCACCCTCTGACATTCTCTGTGTAGCTGGAAAGCTTTGTTTTCACAAGTCTCCACAGGTTGAAAAGATCACCTTATGTGATAGTCATTGGAATAAGACAAAAGGCATGAATCAGGAACTCAAAGTTATGAGAGTAACCGAGAGACAGGAGAGGATGTAGAGTCTATTATGGTTCTTGAGGACCAGCTAAAGCACAGCTGTAGTATTGAAGATGTGTATCGCCGGGTAGCCAGCCTCTCAGATGGTGTCCAATGATCCCTGCCTCCTGGTATTCACACTCTTGTGAAATACTCTCCCTTGAGAGTGTGCGCTGGACTGACTGACTTTCTTCTAAAGAACAGAATAAGATAGAAGTGTCATTTCTGATATTCGGTTATTAAGAGAGACTGTGGTTTCCCTCTTGAGTTTTTTCTCTCTCTCTCTCTCTCCCTCCACCTTGCTCTCTCTCTCTCTCGAATTGCTCATCCTGGGAGGAAACCAACTACCGTGTTTTCAGGCAGCCTTGTGCTGGGGCCCTTGTGGCGAGGGGTCAACCCTGCCAGCAGCCACGTGAGTGAGCTTGGAAGCTCCCTCAAGTCAATCTGTCAAGTCAGAGATTGACTCCTCAGTCAGTCTTTCATCTGAGACTGCATCCATGGCTGACACCTTGGCTGCAACTCAACGAGAGACCTTGAACCAGAGGAACTCAGTTAAGCTGTGTCCAGTTTCTTGACCCACAAAAACTATTAGATAATAAATATTTGTTTTTTTCAGCAGCTATGTTTTGGGATAATTTGTTATGCAGCAAGAGATAATGAATAGTCACCATTCATTCAGGGTTTCTGCATATTTCACGTCCTCTATGAAGACCTCACAGGTTGGCTCCAGAGAGCTGTTACGATTAATAATCATTATTGCCTCTTGAGAAATAAGTTTTATTTCATGCCTGAAATCTGTAAAACTTAGGATGAAGAAGTAAGAGATTTAAAGTCTGTTCTGATGCTATCAGCTTAAGAGGCAAGATGGTGGAGATTACAGTTGTTGGCAGCATTGAGACCATGGTCCCATGGCGCTCTTTTCCACCTGAGAGTGATCCCCAGCTTCCTCTCTCTTCCCATCACCCCCACACCACCAGAGTGTAACGTTCAAGGCATGTAATCTCCAGCACTCAGGGTGGCATCTTAGAGCCTTACTGCAGATCTGCTGCCAAGCATAGGCCTTTGTCCATTGGGCTACCCTCTTTCATTTCTATCTATTTTACCACAATAGAAATTTAGGCTGATCTGGACTTTGTGTGTTTACGCAACCTTTCTGGCACACTTTTCCTTATATTTTTACATGGTGTGACTTTTTTCTTCAAATGTTCCTGAGAAAATGTCTCACATGGTGATCTAAAACCCTGCCCAGTCTTCGTCTGGCATAGAAACCAATTTGAAGGGCTGAAATCTACAATGAAGACTATTAGCTAAGTAAAAACATGTCAGTCTTTGACACATTGATTTATTTGTTTAATTAAACATCTGACAAAGTATGGTAAAGAACATAATACTATAATATTGTAGAATCCTTCTAAATAGACAGTTGAGCATGTGTTCAGAACCTAACCCATTTCTTCTTAATTTGGTAACACAGGAGAAGAAAACCTCCTGGCAATTTTACGACGAAGGTGGTGGAAGTACATGATCCTGGGACTCATAGACCTGGAAGCAAATTACCTGGTGGTCAAGGCTTACCAGTACACGACTCTGACTAGTATCCAGGTACTGATGGCTCTTCTTTCCTTCTCAACTTCCTCAATTTCCAGATGTAGTTTACTTTCAGTTTAGTCACTTGGGAATCTGAATACTACTCTAAAAGTTTTGCAACAAAAGGAAATAGGCTGTGTAAAAATTAACTTGAACTTTATTTCTATGTTTTTGTAATTTTTCTTAATTCAAGTGTAATTGGACATCTGTTTCCTCTTCGTTCTTAATACACCACAGTAACCATTGACAATGTAGGAAAATAATTTGTAGCTATGAATACTGGTAACTAATCATATGTCAGTAGGAGAATTATTAATAAGCATAAAAATAAATCTATTTTAATCGCAACTTATGACATTTTAGAATATGTTAATGGACTTTGATAAAGTAATCAAAGTGCTTAATAACCTTTTAGCTTCATTTAGTGTGGAGATTTAGCAACCTGAAGGGACAGAAGTTTTCCTAAAGGGACAAGATTTAAATTCCTGTAATGTGTTATGCATGAAGGTAGCCACTGTGTCCTCCCTCCCCCTCTCTCTTTTTCTTTCACGTACATGTGTATGTGCACACATATGTATACACACACACACACGCACAGAATTGGAAGTTTAACTTAGGTTTTCGCAATTTTCACCAGATACCACTTTTATTTCTCATTACACTATAAATAATAAACTTGACTATTTTCATTTCACCTTATGTCTCTTTTTACGGCAATATTATGAATTATAATCATTCCAAAGCTCCAAGATGAAAACAAAGCATTGTTCACATATTAGATTTTACTTAGACTTGATACTTCAACAATATTCCTATCACCCTAATAATTTTCTTAGAAACAACAATAACAAAAATGGAGAAACACACAAGCAAACAAACCACCTGAATAAATTTAGATTATATAGATTGAATGGGAAGCTATCTAAACCAGATTTAGAGAAGGCTCCATGCTTCTTCAAGCAAGCCCAGTGAGAGACAGAAAGGATGCTTGCCTACAACCTTGGAGGAAAAGTCCAGAGCTGTATTCCGATTGGACCACACTGATGGCAGGGAATGCTGTCAGCTAATTGGCTTAGACCTGAACTCTCTGAGCCGATACAGGATGAGATTTCTCTGATTGGTTTAGACAAATGTTTCTCAATAGTAGTACTACTGGCATTTGGGGTGGGACAATTTTTCATGATGTGGGTCCCTTTCCTACTTTATCCATCATTTAATATTCCTAACCCATGCCCACTAAATGCCAATAGCATCTTTTTCAGCCTTTGTAACAACCAGAAGTGTCCCCATGGATTTCCAAATGCCCTCTTGCAGAGAGGTACCATCTCTGGTTGAGAATCGCTGGCTCCCCAGTCAGCACTCACTCCTGGAGTCAGGGTGGGATCAATCCCACCTGATCATGTACCTGTCACCCACTGAGGGAGAGGTGACACGGTGGATGGATGCTGGGAAGACAAACGCAATCCTCTACACCCAGCTTAGCTCCCACCTCACTTCAATAAGCCCGACAATGACAACAGATACTCTCTTTCCTGTACTCCCATGACACTGTTTTTTAGCTCTGTCTCCACAAGCTGTCTTACCTAAGAATGATGTTTGAATCTTCCCATCTATTCCCCCAAACTGTGAACTCTTTCACAACAAGGCTGATTTCTTGTTCACCTTTGAATCTCTAGTACCTCATAGAAAACCCAGCACATACTAGGTACTCAATCACTGTTTAAAGAAGTTAATTAAATTGCATTGATTTCCAGTATTTTGGGGCACAGAAATTCCCGGCAGTTCTATACCTAAATGTAGAGCCCTCCAGAATGTCTATACAGATTTGGTAGGAGAAGGAAGAGAGGAATGTGGGCTTCATGGCAGAATTGGGCCCATTAGCCCAAAGTCAAAAATTATAAACAGGCCTAGGGGAGAATGAAGAGGAGACCTCTCCCTTTGGAATACGGTTGACTTTTGTTTTTTCTGTTAAACATAGAAAAGTCACAACCGGGCCGGCCCTGTGGCTTAGCGGTTAAGTGCGCGCGCTCCGCTACTGGCAGCCCGGGTTTGGATCCCGGGCGCGCACCGACGCACCCCTTGTCCGGTCATGCTGAGGCCGCGTCCCACATACAGCAACTAGAAGGATGTGCAACTATGACATACAACTATCTACTGGGGCTTTGGGGGAAAAAATAAATAAATAAAATTATATTAAAAAAAAAAAAAAGTCACAACCCATTGCTGGTTTCTTAAGTTCTATGGGTTTTTTTTTTTTTTTTTACTTTTTAAAGTTTTTTAATTTTCTTTTTTTTTTGTGGACAATTTATTCTTAACAACTGGTCCCCTGGCCCTCAGGTGTTTAGTTCAACTCGTGTTATACACCACCATCCTAATCCATCCTGCCACCTCTCTCAAATTAGTTGCTTGACACACTATTTCATGCTGCATTCTATGAAAAAGTTTAATTCTGTAGTAAGAAAAATAATAATTCCACTGAAATGTCAATTGGTCTTCATTGTTATTTACTGAGCAAGGAACAGGAGGAAGTAAAAAAGCAAGTTGAATCTAACAGTTCTGGAACCGTTTTGCCACCTGCAACAAATAAACCTGTTAAATAATAATAAATGGTCAGAACAGAAGGCATTTGCTCTGGGAACCATGTCTGTACTGTTCAGTAATTTAATTCTGTTTATTCATTGCAAATCAGCGGAATTAACAAAGACCAGTGATGATTTTCCCATGTTTCTATAAATATTAGTTGCGCACAAAACATGTGCTCAGCCTTGAGCTTTTGCTGATATTAATCTATAACGGAAAACACATTAATAAGGCATCTGAGAAATGCACTAGTTATTGCCGGTAATATAGAGAGAGATGAATAAGCCTTGCCCTCCAGGAGCTTATGAACTAAGGGGATAAGAGGCACAGTCTATTGATTGCAACACCTAGTATAGGAAGAGAGCAGACACCTAGATGCTACAGTTTTCAAAGAAGACAGAGATGATGTTTACTTCCAAAGGCAAAAAAGTATCCATTCAGATAAGATTAGATAAAACGTAGAGAGGATAAAATGTGGGTATAGCTTTGCACATGCAATGAAGTGCATGACAGAAGCATGGAGGCAGGAGATGCAAGGAATATGATTGGAGAACAATTATTCCAGTTTGATTTATCCAGTCACTTAAAAAATAATTACTGAATACTTCTATGTTCAAGACAGTGTATTAGGTGGTGAACACACTTGTGAGCAAAAATAGATACTGTCCGTATTTTCATGGAGCTTCCAGTCAAATGGGGAAGGCAGCCTTTTGTCAATTCGCCAAATGAATGGATGTATAATTATAATCAAGGATAAGTGTTCTAAAGGAAAGCAACACAGTTCTATGAGAACATTTGTCAAAACAACCTGACTTAAACTGGGGGGTTGAGGAAGATTTTCCTAGAGAACTGATGGTGGAGCTAAGATCTTAAAGAGGAGTGGGAGATTGGTTGAGAGGGAAAGAGGTCCAAGCAAAGACGGCAACATGCTCAAGGCCCGGTGGTAGCAAGGACCATGGCAAAGATGAGGCTGTGGACAAGGCCACGTGGCTGGGCATGGAGAGTGAGGAGAAGAGTGGTACAAGATGGCCTGGAGAAGGAGGCCGGGGCCAGACTCCAGGAGTCTTGACGACCAGGTCAAGGCTTTGAGTCTTTAGGCTAAGTGCCATGGGAAGCCAAATTTGAGTTTTAAAGACAACTCAGGCTCTGGTGTAGAGAACAGATTGAAACAATCTCATAAAGCAGCAGAGGAAGATGGAGCTGAAAAGTTAAGTTGGGGCCATATTGCAGGAGGCCTTCAACACCAGGATGAAGAGCATGACTTAATTTTGTAAGTAAAAGAGAGCCGTGAAGGTTTCTGAGGAAAGAAATGATAGCCCTTTTTCAAAGCACTTTCGTTTTAACAAGACAGTCTTCATTAAGTCTTGGCAGAGCACCAAATACGGTTGTTTCCTGATTCTCTTAAAAACAGAGATGTAAAGCAAAAAGACATGAAGAGCGCCTCCTTGGTTTATCTTCCTGCCCTTTCAGTTCATTCATCAAACTTATGGTTAAATGTCACAAACAACTGATACATGAAGCTTGAGAGGAAAAATATATTTTTGAAATAATTATAGACTCACAGGGAATTGCAAAAATATGTAGAGTTCCTTGAACTGTTCACACAGCTTTCCCCACTGGTGACATTTTATATGACTTGAGTATAATGTCAAAACCAGGATATTGACACTGGTACAATACTGTTAACTAGACTACAGTCATCCTCCCTTATCCGTGGGGAGACCCCCAGTGGATGCCTGAAACTACAGACAGTACCGAATGGTATATGTACTATATTTTTTCCTTTACATACATACCTGTGATAAAGTTTAACTTATAAATTAGGCACAGTAAGAGACTAATAACAATAACAAATAATAAAATAGAACAATTATAGCAATATACTGCAATGAAAGTTACCATAGATCTTAGCAACTTCAGCATACAATTTTTTTCCTTTCCTCATTAAGTCAAGAACTTTCACCTTTCCACTTAATACGGCTTCTCTTTGGCATATCCAAATTGCCAGCATCACTATTCTTGCACTTTGGGGCCATTATTAAGTAAAATAAGGGTTACTTGAACACAAGCACTGTGATACCTCCACGGTTGATCTGATAACCGAGACAGCTACTAAGTGGCTAATGGGCAGGTAGTGTATCCAGCGTGGATACGTTGGACAAAGGATGATTTGTGTCCTAGGCCCGATGGAGCAGGATGGCAAGAGATTGCATCATGTTACTCAGAATGGCACACAATTTAAAACTTATGAATCGTTTATTTCTGGAATTTTCCATTTAATATTTTTGAATCATGGTTGACCATGGGTAACTGAAACCACGGAAAGTGAAATCGTGGATAAGGGGGCACTACTGTCCAGACCTTATTCAGTTTTCATCCCTCTTTCCTTCACTCGTGTGTGTGTGTGTGTGTGTGTGTGTGTGTGTACTTCAATGCAATTTGACCCCATGTATAGGTTTGTATAACCACTATCACAATCAGAATACAGAGCTGTCTCATCATCACAAAGGAACTTCCTCATGCTACCCTTATGAAGTCACATCCATTCCACCATCCCTATCCCTGTCGTCTGGCAACCACCATTTATATAATTTTTTCAGCTGGAGAATGCTATATAAAATGGAATCATACAATATTTAACCTTCTGAGATTGGCTTTTTTCACTAAGCATAATGTCCTTAAGTCTATCCAAATTGTTGCATATATCAATAGTTTGTTGCTTTTTATTGCTGAGTAGTATTCCATGGTATAGATATACCAGAATTTGTTTATCCATTCACCTGTTGAAGGACGTTTGGGTTGTTTCCAGCTTTGGGCTTTTACAAATAGAGCTGCCATGAACATTCACGTGCAGGTTTTTGTGTTAACATAAGATTCCATTTCTCTGAGGGAAATGCTCAAAAGTGCAATTGCTGGATCACATGGAAAGTGCCTGGTTTTAGAAGCTGTCAAACAACTTTGCAGCGGCTGTACCATTTTATTCCCACCAGCAATGAATTAGAGATCCAGTTGCTCTCCATCCTCACCAGCATTTGTATTACTGCTTTTTTTATTTTAGCCATTCTGAAAGGTGCATAGTGATATTTCATTGTGGTTTTAACTTGCAATTCCCTAGTGGCTAATAATGTCGAATATCTTTTGGAAAAAAAACATTTTTTAATTTTGTCTTTATAATCGGAAGCCAAAGAAAGTTAACAATGGCAAAAGAGATAACATTTATTAAGGAAAAAAATGATGAAAGAGAGACATGGAATTGAAGAAAGCCAGCTGTTTCCTTTATTAAAAAGGAAAAGATTTATAAGGATTTGTAAAGATTGTATTCTAAAGACACATTTGTGAGTTTGTATCTCTTGTAGAGAATGAATAGATTGTGCCTATGACTTTGAGACAGATTAGCAATGACATTTGGATAAATTCTAAAAGCTATGCTATTTTTATAACTGTGCTATATGAACCGTTTCAGTAGAAATATCAGCTTTACGACTTCTCGCCTAAAGATTATTCATCTTTCTTCAACCATGTGGTACTAAAATGCAAACAGATGAAACTAGTGCTTCTGTGAAATAGGAAGAAAGCAGGCCTCTTCGAACATGATATCTGGTAATTAAAATTAACTCACATTGGAAACAATTTCCAGTACTTTTGCTGATAATCATGCTGAGGGGTCTGTACCTCTAATACATCCACTCCTGCACACAGTGCACATTTCAGAGCTCTTCCCATTCTTCAGGCAGTTTCCATCAGGAGCAAAGAAGAAGAAAGTAATCCCTCCAGCCCTGATTATTTTATTTCTGCCCCGCTCCTCTGACTTCGGCATGTTAGCAGAGGTTAATACAGAATGAAAGCCAGCCTCCCCAATGTGCAGTGTGATATTCAGCCCTGAGACTAATTCTACAAGACATACACATGCAACATACATGTGTAACATACACAACATACACATGCAACAGTTTGTCTCATTGCTTTAGATAACTCTCAGGCCTTTCTGGGTCCACTCTTGCTGAATTTTTGGTAGGCTATGAATTACGTTGTATCAGATACAGAGAAAGGCTAGGTAGTTTGTACCTTGTAATGCATCTCTGGAGTCTAAAGTTTAATCTATGTGAATAGACTTGCCATACAGATGCCTTTATCGCTTAAAAAATGTCAGTGTTGTGACTGGGTGCTGGGGACACAACTGCTGATCAGACCTGAGCGCTGCTGTGGGCGATAGACAGCTACATTAACAATTAGAATACAGTATAGTAGTGTGATGAAAAAAGTAAGCATTCAGTTTAGTGGAGACACGGGAGAGAGGTACTTCTCACCCTCAGGATTCATGAAACTGTGGTGCCAGTCAAGAGTTATGACACACGAGAGAAAGTTACTAGCAGACTTTTTGTTTGTAGCCTACCTGAATTTCCACCTCTGTGGATGAGCCCAGAGAGAGAGCTCGCCTATGCACATTAGAAGCAGATCCCATGGGCTTGAGTTTACGATTCTGAGTTCAGCTTTTAAGACCGTATTTCCTTCTTTATCCTTGCTGTTTTTACCTGTCCCTGGTGCAGGACTGTGGCAGTTTAATGACTATTCAAGAGGAAGTTTAAAATACATTTAAAGGCAAAGGCTTTCAAAAGCAAGCAAAGTTCTTACCCCTAAAGGGAACATGATATTCTGAATCTCTTTCAGATTTCTTAGATCTGAACTTCCTATTCTCATGATTATGAAAATAACTTAAATATGTAGCAGTTCAAATCTAAATATTTGATTGGGTGCTGCACAGTTTTCTGTTAGGATTTTGTCCTGATATCGAGTATAAACCCTTGCCCATCATCGGAGGAACACACTAAAACTATCTTTAGTCTCTCTTTATTCCATTACTCTGTCCATCCTGAAGCCTATCTTTAAATGTGTTCTGTAGAACTCCCTTCTACAGAAGGGAGCTTTCGTATTCTACCTCCAGTGACTCTAGTCTCCCAGATGCCATCAGGTAAAGCCATTGGAAAACAAGAGAAATGTCTCTCTGCCTTTCCTTCCACTACACTCTGTAACAGCCATGCTTTCAAGACAGGAAAACATGCCTTAGATCCTGTCTTGACTCTGTTTCTTCGTCATCACTTTCCTTATGGTAACTTTATATGATAGTTTTTTATTTATGTATTTCCTCTCCTTCAAGTCTGTAAGGTCCTTGACGGTTGAACCTGTGTACGTGATACACAATAAGCACTGAATAAATTCCTGATGTTTGAGTAAATGCATAAACAATTCATCTTTGTTTCCATCACAACATCATATACACATAGGTACCAAAAATGTATGAAATATTTGAATAAATAAGTTAATGAATGAAAGGACAAATTTCTGAAGGCCAGTTATTGGGCAAGGCAACATGAGACCATTAGTAGTTTTATCATCAGTAAGAGCATTTATTCATACAGGACCCAGTATGGAACTCTAAACATCTTTTAAGTATTTTACTATGCTCTGGGAATGTAAAGATGGTGGGAAAACTGTCCTCATTCTCAAGAAGCTCAAGTGTTGTAGGCATAGCCTAAATGCAGATTTTTTCATGTTCAAAGCAGCTATACCTTTTTTATACCCTATAATTGACCTGATCTTTATAGTGAACCTTCCCCAAATACCCTCAAGCCGGCTAAGTAGCAGCAGGTGGAGAGAAAAGGTTGATTAAATGTAAAATTTGCCAATTTCTTCCAGTTTAAAAACTTTCATGGGCTAGGTCAACTGCTTTTGGACAAATGCTCAGCCTCTCAGAATTCCTCTCTTCCGTACTCATTTCTGAGATGGCGTATGGGGCTCTAGTATGACCTTTGGCCTCATGTTGGTCCTGTGGCTGCTGTCCACCGTAGGACAGTCAGCCTGTTGTTGAGTATGCACTTGCTGAATTGCATATGGAGCCACTGCTTGGTTCTGTGCCTGGCATTTTGTAGGCCTCTGCTGATCTCTCTGCCTCAGCAATCGTCTCTCTCTCCTTGCTGATGGGCTCCCTGATTCTCATTGATGCTATGGATCTCCAGGTATCTGGCTGTGAATGCATTTGGTCTCCAGCCTTGGTGGTTCCTGCTACATGGAACCCCTGTGTCCCACCCCAGATAAGCCAGCCTGCACCTTTTTGCAGAGCGCTTGGGTTTCTGGCAGAACAGAAACTGAGGAGGATTCTGGGGAGTTAGGGGGTTCTGCTAATGACACTTCACGTCCAATTGTTCTCTAATGTGGCCTCTTCAGGTTGGTGTGGTGCTGCCCCAAAATGAAATTAATGCTTTGCTTTCAGTTTCCTCTCAAACTACCTAGCATTCTTTCTTCCCCTGGGACTTCAATCCAGAGAGGGCACCTCTGGGCACATACGACTCAACACTGGTTTCTCCTATATCAATTTTCTTTCCTCTTCCCACAGCCCACAGGTAGGAGAGACAAGCTCATCCTTCCTTCTTCCTCTCTAGTATGGACTTCCTTGTCTCACATCCTCCTTCCACGAGACTAAGCCTCCTGGCTCAGCCCTAAGAGGGCAACCTTCCCCATTCTAGTAGAAATTCTGATGTAGTTGGCAATCAATTCTCGACATGTTGGAGAGAGAATTACAGAATGTAGAATCCCTTCTCTCGCCATGAACCTGACTTTCTAGACCCTTCCATGCTAAAGAAGTCAGGAAAGTCAGCTTTGTGTTTGAAAGCTGATCAGTGACCTCTTTGTTCTATAAAGGACCTCTTCTCTTTTTCCTCATGGCTCAGTTTGACAAGTAGAAGCCTGTATGAGGCATGATTTAAGAGGGAAAACTAAATTTCCAAAAAATTTTATCCAATTTTGCTGGAAGACCTATCTGTAACCAAACTACAGTGCAGTGTGAAAAGTAGTAGAATGGAGCTATACACAAAATGCTGGAGGATTACAGAGGAGGAGTGACTGAATCCACCAGGGACAAGGAGGACTCTCAAGGAGAAATTTCAGTGGGGTCTATAAACCTAGGTTTTACTGAAAACATGAATCTGACAGTAAAACAGGGCTTCTTGGTTCCCTGGTGATTGTCAGCTCCAATGGCTCATGTAGACTGACAGGTTATAAATAAATGAGATGCCCTGAATATGTTTTTCTCTCTCTCTGAGCATCAGTTTTCCCACTTATACGTAAGAGTTTAAAAATCTGCCTCCTGCTGTAGTCATGAGCATGCAAATGTAACACTGCATTCAGGGGTCCATGTTTCCCCACCAGCCCTAGGCAAAAATAATGCAACAAACGATAACACATTATATTGTTCTGATCCTGCCATCACCTCCTATTGCAGACTCTAGCACCTTCCTCAGTGAAGTTCTTCTGTCCTTCCTACAAATAGACCTTTCACTGGTCTTCTGACATTCTCAGACTTGTCTGAGATTCATGTGACAATCAGTCTGAGATCCATGTGACAATTTGTTGGCTAAGCTGGGACATCCGCTACCTTAGCAATGCCTCCAACATGTAGTAGATGCTCAATAAATGTCAGCTCCATTTTTTTCCACTTGTTTTCCGCTTCATGTATTCTTTCCATTGATAAAATTTAGAGAAAAAAAATAAAGATACATGTTGCCTAAACCAGTCCATCCTCTCATATACTCTCACTCTTGGACAGCAAATTTAAGAAGAGTGATGAAAATTTTCACGGTTGCCTGCAAAGTGTTCTAGGAGAAAGAACTTGCTTGAGACACAAGGAGATTAGGAAACCCACATTTCAATTAGCTTTGCCACTGAATGATTACTGGGTTACCTCAGATAACACCATTTGCCAGTCAATAGAGGTGAAATCTCATGAAGATTAACAAGAGTGCCGCTGGCTATCAACAAAATTCTTCCAACCCTCTCTGTTCAGGAGTGAAAATATCAAAGGAAATTGTGCAAGGAAATATATTAATATTCTATTTGGAATCAAGTTTCCACAGTACCAGGGACTAAACAAACCTTAAAGCCCTGGAATGCTGTTGCTTGACATGTAAAATCAGGACAACTTTCTCCTGTGATACAGGTATACTGCCTTTTCTGCAATGAGAATGTTCCTGAAATAATATTTCTAAATAAATTTTTAATGAATGATTTATAGTTTTAACACACTAGGAAATGCACAGAGTATTTCTTGTAAATTGAAAAATCATTTAGTATATGAATAATAACTCATATTTGTTTCCTTAGGTATTCTTTCCATATGCTGAGTTTGTGAAAAAGTGAAACAGTCTTATAGTCCAATATTACACCACACACAAAAATTCATATTTTTCAGAGTTAGTGGCCAAATTGCCTAGCCTGGCATATAGGGGTGACTAGGGCAGATGGGAAGACTCAGGAGGCCCAGCCTTGGATACCCCCAAGGCTTCTTTACACTTGCACAGATTAATCTGTTAACCATTGACTGCATTAGACCTCCTGAACAGGAATGCTCTCTACAGAATACAATTGGGGAGAGTGTGGTCAGATGATTGTACAAATGAACGGTTTTAATCAGTATTTTCATTCATTTAAGTACGGAATTGCAAATAGATTTAATGAGCACCTCTAGGGGTGTGTGTCTGTGTGTAAGAGACAGAGAGACAGACACAGAGAGGCAGAGAGAAACTGAGACAGAGACAGAAAGAAAGAAAGCATAGCATTAAAAACAAAAGTTTTTTTAATGGCCAGGTAAATAAAATTTTAAAACTGAAATTTTTCTTTACTTTGGAAACTTATGACTTATAAGCCTTGATAGAAACTAATTTTAATTAAATTTTTCAAAGTCAGAGTTTTCCAATTAGCTATGCTTTAAGATCTTGCCAATTAAGGCGTGCTCATTGGCTGAATATGTTCATTTGGCCTTGAAGTGATTTTTATAGATATGAAATCTTTTGTTAGAAATTTAGAATCATGTTTTTATTTCAAGTCATCTCCCCTGACTTTCTCCAAGCAAAATTCTGTAAATAACATCGTTGATAATTTCTCATAGTTTTCTCCAGGTAATTACTCCCTGGTTCCTGAAACATTGAAGATTATTAATAAGATGATAGAAAAAGTCAAAGATTTTCTGTGTTGGATACAGGATTTGAGGATTTTTTTAAACCAATGATCTAGTTTTGGCTCATTTTAAAAGACAATGCTATATCCTATAAAGGATTTAATTAGAGGACACAATATGAATAGATAATGGACTTGAAAACAGCTAGTTTGTAACAAAGAGCTTCCATAATTAGGCAATGTAGCATGAGAATTAAGAGTAAGCAAATTCCAAATGGTTTAATTAGAATCATCTTTCTATATAAGAATTCTCTTTACTTTTTAAATATACATGTCCTTGAAGTAATAACAATATTTTACTATATAAGATGTAAACAAAGTGGCTTAGTAAATTGCAAAATTTATACAATCAAATCAAATTATCCTTCAGAGTTCTTATCTTTCATTATTATACACTTATTCTAATGTGGTTATCATTGTTCAAAATATTTTAGAATTCCTCTTTTGAATTCGTTAGAGCCAATTTTAAGTCATGCAACTTTCTTTATAATTTACACTTCCTTTGGATCCAGAAAGTATTATCTAGCTCCATCCAGCATTTTGGTTCTTTCCAAAAAATAAAACCTATTCTCAAAGAATGAGCAGTTGCATCCATTAAGTATATTCTAATGAGTGCTCTGAAGGCAATTTCAAAGAATTCAAAATGTTTTGAGCAACGAGAGCTTCATTAAAATACACCCATGACCTTCCAGAGTGACTACCTTGAATGACAACCATGTTCATATGAATGAATTCCAGTGTGTTAACGATTAGATATGTAAACACCTGCACGTCCTGCTCAATAAGTGGCAGTTTTCTTTCCCTTAAAAAAATCCTCATTATTTTCAAGGCACACCTTTGATTATGCATGAACATAGCTGGTGTAGTAGGCAGAATAATGGCCCTCCAAAGATGCAACATTCTAATCCCTGTAATGTGTAAATATGTTACTTTCCTAGGCAAAAGGGACTTGCAGGTGTGATTAAATTGATGAAGTTGAGATGATGAAATTATCCCAGATTATCTGAGTGACCCCAATGTAATCACAAAGGTCCTTTGAAGAGAGGGGCAAGGGTGAGAGGTAGGAGGAGATGTGACAATGGAAGCAGAGGTCAAAAAGTCAGAGAGATTTGAAGATACTATACTTCTGGCTTTGAAGATGGAAGAAGGAGCCACAAACCAAGGAATGCAGACAGCCCCTAGAAGCCGAAAAAGGCAAGGAAAAGGATTCTCCTGTAGAGCCCCAGCAGGAACACAGGCCTGTCAACATCTTGATTTTAGGACTTCTGACCTTCAAACCTGTAGGGTAATGAACCTGTATCGTTTTAAGCCACTAAGTTTGTGGTCATTTGTTACAGCAGTCATAGGAATCTAATATAAGTGGAGACAGTATTTAATTCCTCCCCACCCCGTAGGCAGATTTGAAAGCACTGACTTTTTGAGGGCTTTCCCCAAAAAGAACCAAAAACATGGGTGCAAGAACACGCTTCTCTTGCCCACCTGTGTTCATGTTTCCATTCTTTGAGAAAGGGATCCTGCCATGGACCTGTTCCCTTTTTGTGGTTACTAAGATGCCAATCCTCCCAGCACTGCCTAGATGGTCTCCTCGGAGGAGAACTTCGGTGCTGTCTGCCACAGACAGATGCACATGAAAACACTACCAAGCCATGACTGGTTGTGTTTACAGAAATGCTCATTTTCACTCAATCACTACACAAAATTGGCCTGTAATAAATAATTAAAGTAGGAGGGTGTCTTTGCAGTCAAAAAAAAAAAGAAAAAACACGCACAGCCTGCTTCCCTTGGCAATGCATCTGAAGGGATGTTTGTTCCTAAATCATAAATCAGTAGAGCCCTGTGAGCTGCTCAAGACTGAAGGGTACAGTCTTAAAACTGCGAGACTTTTTAATACTCAGACAATAAGAATTCATAAAAACAACAACATATGAGAAAATAGCAGGAGTTATTTCTGACCCTTTTCTTCCTGTCCTCTCTCTTGTTTACATCTTCAGGGTGAGGGACCATTTCTGACTCAAGAGCCTTTGAACAGGAAGACAGTGTGGCTGAGCATTCCTTGGGGCCATCAAGTAGGGGACTGTATCATCAGTTTAGGAGCTGTGACACCATCTGGACCAGAGAATGATGACAGGAACTAGCAATTACACAGGACACTCACCTTCAGCTCCTCATGGCCAAAATCATCTCAATAAGCAGTTTTAGGCGGTATCAGTTACCTCGATGACAACAAATTTCCCCAAATGGTCCAAAGAAACAGAAATTATTCATTCACAGTTTATTCGTCATTCAGCATTTACTATCTGCCAGGCAATGAGATAAGCACCTCTGGGCTTTACTCAGATGTCACCTTGTCAGTGAGTTCTTCCCTGACCTCCCTGTTTAAAATTACAAACTCCTGTCCCATTCAGCACTTCCTACCCTCTTCCCTGCTTTATTTTTCTCCATAGTCCTTATCATCATTGAGACAATAAATATTTTACTTGTCTGTCTCTTCCTATATAAGATTACAAATTCCCATAAGGGGGGAATTTTTTATTACCTAGATTTTTTATTTCCTAGGATAGTGCCTGGCACCTAGTAGATGCTCCATAAATATGTTTGAAGGAATTAATAAAATACTTAAGGGGCCCTACTATGTACCAAGTTCCATCCTAGTTGCAGAAGATAAAACTGTGTGCAAGAGAGAAAAATTCCTTTCCTTATGGAAGGTGATTATGTTTTAGCATGATAAGTACAATTCAATAATACAGAAGAGAATGAAGGGGTAGCTGGTGACAGATCATAAAGCGACTTATAAGCCACAACTTAGGGAATTTGGGCTTAATCTTGAGAGTTTCTAGTGTAAGAACAACATGATGAGATTTGCAGTTTAGGAAGATCATACACATGATCCAATGAGGAAGAAGCAGAGAGGATGGGACAAGTGAAAAGCTTCTAAAGAAATTTAGGCAGCTAAAAAAGTAGCACTTGGTGACTTATTTGATGTATGGGTGAAGAAGAAGGATCAATCCATGTTTTATTCACTCATGTATGTGCTCAGTAAATATTTATCAAGCATATATTATATACACTTTTCCTTGGCTGTTAGACATGTAGGATGAAGATAGTGCTCTTGTCTTCATGAAGCTTCCCTTTTAAGTCATACTTAGTTTTTATTCTCCGTCTCTCCCACTAGGACATGAGGGAGTGAGATATACAAAGATATGAGGAAGAGAGTTCTATGCAAGGGGACAGTATGAAGGTGAAGGCCCTGAGATGGCATGTTTATGAAACAGAAAGAGTGAATGAAGTTACTAGTAGTAAGAGATGACATTGAAGAAGTGGGTAGGGGCCAGGTTACATAAGGCTGTGTAAGTCGAAGAAAAGAGTTTGAATCTGTTCTGAGGAAAATCATTACAATGTTTAGAGCAGGGGATTGATGGGACCTCATTTGTATTTTCAGATCCCTGTGACTGTGGCTGCTCATGGAGAAGTGATTAGATAGGAGCGAGAGTGGACATGGTTAGACAGTTAGGAGGCCACTAACTGAAAGTTGACGGTGACTTGAAGCCAAGTGCTGACTGTGGAGGTGGCTAGAGGTGGTTGAGTGCATTTATAAGATAAAGCCAACAGGATTTTATGAGTGTTTGTATGGGGGAATGGGGGAACTTTGAGAGAAAAAGAAGAGTCAAGAATGATTCCTTACTTATTGGCCTGAGCCACTGGGTTGTGCCATGTGGTGAAGTGAGGAAAACTGGAGAAGAGCAGATGTGGAGCAGAAAATCAAGAGTCCTGCTTTGGCCATGTGGGTTTGAGCTTCCTGTTAGACATCCAGGCAGAGGTTGGCGTAGGTGGCTGGGTGTATGTATCTGGAGTTGAGGAGAGAGGTGGGAACTGCAATTATGAATTTGGAAGTCATTTTGGTAAAGATAGTGCTGGAAGTCATGATCTGATTAGATCACCAGTGGAGTGAGTATAAATGGAAAAGGGAAGAAAGCTGAAAGCTGAGCCCTGGGGCACACCACCATTCAGAGACTGGGGGAAGTAGGCTGAGGAGGAGAGCCCAGTGTGGTAAGAGGAGAACCAGAAGAATGTGGCATGTCCCGGAAGCAAGTCAAGAAAGTACTTCAAGAGGGAAGGAGTGACCCTTAGATGTCAGACACACAGGGTTCAGATCTGAGCAACTAGGCTGCTAATGGTCTCCTTTACCGAGGGAAGAATCACATGAGGAAGAACAATTAGGGGACAAAGATATGAGGAAGAACAATTAGGGGACAAAGATATGAGTTATGTTTGAGTCATGCTGAGCTGGAGGCATTTTTGGTACATCCACACCAGCTCAGCAGGTGGTTATATGACTCTAGAGTTTAGGAGATGGATCCAGATTTGAGATGTAGATTTGGAAGTCATCAGCACAGAGATGACTTTTAAAGTTGGAAAAGTAGGCGAAATCTTTCAGGGTAAATGTGGAGAGTTGAGAAGAGACGCTATATATGGCAAAGTTCTGAGAGCACAGCATTTGAGCATTGAGAGTAGATCCAGGAGCCCATAGACCAGGAACCCATAAAGGAGTCTGTGAAGGAGACACAAGAGATGAAATGAAGGGCAGAGGGGGAGGAGTCTTGGCAGGTAAGAGAGCCAAAAGAAGGAGGGATAGTCAGATGCTGTGCTGAGTAAAGGAAGGACTAAAATGTCTCTCTGCTGGGTTCAAAAACAAGGGACGTATTTTTGAGCAACTTTGGTGGTGTTTGGGGAACAGAAGCCAAATTGCACTGAGTTGAGGGGTTAAATGGATGTTGAAAGATGGAGACAGAGGCTGGATGCAACTCTTTTCAAGAAGTTTGGCAGGAAAGGAAGTAAGAGATGGGTGACAGCCAACAGGTGGCATATGTAGAATGTGAAAATGAGAGAGCTAAGGGCTGAACCCTCAGACACACCAACTTTGAGAGACAAAAAGAACAAAATAAGTCCACAAAAAGACAGAAGGAAGTGCCAGAAAGGCAGGAGGAAAAAAAGACAGAGAAATCAGGAGAGGAGAGAGTTCGAGGATAGAGTGGTTAATAATGCCAAATGCTGTAGACAGGTTTAGTCAAAAGTGGCCGTGCAATGTAGCTTTGGTGATCACGGCGAAGGGAGTCGTCAGTATTGATGTAGCTTTAGGAATGCATGGGGCCAAGATACCAGAGGCAGATTAATCTTTCAGGAAGCCTGGCAGTGAAGAGGGAAAGATAAATAACTGCAAGCACTTGGGCATCAAAGGTGAAATCCGGGTGTGCCTATATGGCGAAAGAAAGCAGCCAGCAGAGAGGGAAGGATGAAGATCCAGGAGGGATGCGGGATAGCCTCTGGAGCAAGGGTCCTTGGGGAGCAGGAGGAGTCCCAAAGAATAGAGGGCAGAATTGCCTTCAGTGCCGGGCAAGTCTTTAGGGAAAGAAACTGGCTGTGATTTGGAGGAAAGAAATTTGTGTTCGTTGACAACTGTCCACTGGACCTGGACGTAGAGTGTTTTGTTCGCTCTGGTATTCCCTGCACCTGTCGCAATGCTGAGCACGCAGTAGGCATTCAATAAATATCTGCTGACTGAATAAATAAATGACAAGTACAAGGTGATGAAAATCTGATTTTGCCTTTTTTTAATAAACCCTGGAATAGTTGAGTGAGACCTAGAAATAGACTCCCAAAAGTACAAGATGTTTTCCTCTAGCTTTCGAAATTGTCCCTCTCTGCTGTTTTAATGCTGGGAGGAATCAAAAGTAATACAAAATTAATGTAGAATTAATATTTTATGAGAAAACGTTCATTTCTTTCAATACGTACTTTGAAATGTGTACTTTCTTTAATGTTATTGTTAATGTTCTTATGTTCATGAATTCTATATGTAAGAAATACAAGTTAGAAGTGCTTGGCTGACTTAAGGCAATCACTTCTCCAAGAACACTCAAGATAGCCACACAGCATCAGAGACCATCACTAAAAACAAATGATTCTAATTCTTTCTTCTTCCACAAAAATGTTGGATATGCAAGACAACAACATTACAACTAGGTTTGTGATTGTCTTCCTGGGCAGAAGTATTATATCACAGAGTGGATCTTGATGAATGGATGTTCATTGAATGGATGAACATCCAATGAATGGATGCAAAATACAACTATACTTTATGCTGTAACGATTGGAAAAGCAGCAGTTTCCACCCTGGTGGTATGTTTCTAATCCCCATCCACTTTTCCTTATAACCTATACCTGCTTTAATATAAAAAATGCAGACAACCAGTGATTACTTTTTCAATACCCTCAGAGTCTGCTCTCTCTCAGAGTGCTCGCAATATAAGAGAGAGCGCACAGCCTGCTAGATTGAGTTGAGGCTGACCCAGCCTAGACCACTGTTATTATAACTGTTTATAATCACATAATTTTTACTCCACCTGGACCTTGAATGCCTAAACTCACTTGGTATAAGGAGAAGGGCAGACCTGAGATCACATCTAGCTCTGACACTGTGACTTCAAGTTAGTTACCTATTACCTTTAGTACTCTTGTTTTCTCATCTGTAAAATGGGAAAAATAAGAACCTAGCATTGCACCTGGTATATGGTAGACACTCAGTAAATGTTAATCCTTGCTGTCTACTTTTGGAATCCAGTTTGCTGATAATCAGAGCTTGTTCTTAAACCCGATAAGAGCTCCAATGATGCTCACCTAGAAGGAATTTGTCCTTTGGGACTGCTCTGCTCTCATCCGAGGCCAATTTCCCTGCAGTGGAGCTAGAGAGCGTGTGTCTTAATGATCCGTATCTTCCGGTGGTCACCTAGATTTCTAGGTACTTGTCCCAGATTTTCAGTGCATGAGAGTGTCTTCTTTCTTTCTTTCTTTCTTTTTGTCTTTGAGACCTGAAGCCAAAAAAATAAAGTGAATATACTTTAACATCTAGGAAGTTCTGATGAACTGGCACAAGGGAACATATGAAATTCACACATTTAAATCCTTATCAGTAGAAATGAGAAAAATAGTTTGGTGAAAATCTTTTTCTAAATCCTGAAAATAGGACATTTCCTGTAAAATGGCTGTCATATAGTCAGCACAATGACACATTTTATTAGTTTGAATCCTCTCTTGGGCAACATGGTAGAAACATGGCTTCATCCAATATGAATATTTTAAGACAATAAAACCTAAACATTAAGTCCTAAGGTATGGGGTTTGTGGGGCTGGATATGTTATGAATAAAATAGCCCTGGGAGGAAAAAAATCTGGAGGGGTGGAGGGGGTGGGGATGTACTAGAAAAGTCTGTTCCAATTGAAAGATACCACTCCCTGGAATTACACTCCTGGTTGGATTTTCAAGTGCCGCCGGGGTGGCTACATGTCCAGGCTGCTGAATTAAAATGGTGCGTGATTGCGTGTGCCTGTGCATTTCCCAAATTATATTCCACTCCCTTCAGCTGGACTGTCAGCTGGACTGTTGTGTCTGTGTTACTGAAGTTTGTCTTTTTTAAGACCCTTCCCTGTTAACACTTCAGTTTTACTCACCGGAGATGAATTCATAATGTATATCACTTTTAGAAATACGGAGAATTGCCAATTAGAAGCAGAGGAAAGGAGAGAAGAGAAATGTTCTCTCTCCTGGAATCACCAACCAGGAGCCTCAGGTTTAGCCTCTGACAGCTGGGCCGTGTGAGGGGAGCGTTCTCCCTGTGAATAGCTGGAGGGGAGCCTTAATGAGGAGCTGAAGGCTGGCGGAGGAGTCTCTTTTGGGCAGAGAGAAATAGAAAGAGGGATGAGGTCACCTCCTCATTATGCACTACTGCAATGGGAGCAGTTGGGTAGCGGTGTTTTGTTTTGTTTTAATTTTTTTTACAAACTATCCGCTTCCCTTGAGAAAGACTGGTCTGACTTGTAGATTTTTTACTCTCTCATAACATTTGTTGCTTTATATAGTTTGAAAGAAGTATATGCTCAAGAGAGGAAATTTGAAAACCACAGAAGATTTTGGGTGGTGGGGTTGTGAAGATTCAGTTGTCTCATTCAAAGATAACCTTTGTTAATATTTTATTCTTGTAGACTCTGATTTTCTCCTTCCAGAGATTTTAATGTCTAATATTATGATATGTAGATTCTTAATCAAGAAGCAAACTTTTACATGAATGTGTATGTCACTCAAACCAAGCATGGTATGGAAGGAATGTAGAGGGACTCCTGTTCTCCCTATGATACCACCCAGGCTGGGGGAGGGGGCTAGGGGAGGGGGCGGGAGGGGGGAGTGGGATACACAACACACTTCCATTCCCTTCCCAACGCTGGGAGAATGGAAGAAAACTCTTCCTCTCTCTCCATCCCTTCTTGCTCCACCCCAAAGGTGAAATAGCTAGTTCAACATCCAATAAGGAACTTTACCACTTGGTGGGGTTGTTATAAGAAAACAAAAAGGAGGAAAAACACTATCTTCAGAGTGTTTCATTTCTGCCCACCTTAGGGATTGGTAAGGATCGTCCCTTGCTGGAAGGACCTCTGAGACGGGGTCCAAGGATTGATGACCATTTCCCCCAGTATATCTGCCTAAGAAAGTTTAGGGTAAGTTAAAATTGCAGTGGGAGATAGGAGGCAACACTGCCTTCTGCAGCCCAGGTCTAACTAATACAGCTGGTGTCTGATCTCCATCTGGATCCTTGAGTCTCTTAGGTGAACCATGTGAAATTGTCAATATTCAATCAACGTGACCTACAAAACTGGCCATTCCACATGGATCAAGCTATTATTTTCCACCAGATAGGATCCAGAGGAGAGAAGTAAGTGATTAGAACCACAAACATCCAACATTAAAGAAGAAAACAGTACACGTAGCATTTTAGACACAAAAGACAGCCTCTAAATATAGACATTTTATCAGAGTGGAAACATAATGCTATTCTCAGCTTTTCTGAAGATATTTAAGGGCAATAAGTTGAAGATAAAGAACAAGCCATGGTAAGTTTTCAAGTCTTAAGTACAAAATGGGAATACTATGGAGATTTCCTGAAATACCTGTTATTAATTTGCAGAACAGTTCTCCCACCTTAGTTACCTAGATTCCCTGGTCACCTTCATCCATGTTACAAAGCATATGAGCACGTAAGTCAGAAAACATAAAATACCATGATATGCTAACTTTATGAGGCTCTGGTGTTTGATTTTTTTTCATGAATTAAAGAAACTTTTCAAAAGGGGTAAAATCTAAGTTACAAATCTGATCTTTTAGGAGATCCCGCTTTTGTGTAAAGAAGTAGCCTGCTGGTCTTTTCCTGCACCTCTAGGCAAAGCTACTCATTCTTTTTGAAATAAAATGAACTTTGTTTATACTTTGGATTAATTTGGTGAAACATTAAATAACCCAACTCAAAGAAAAAAGTTAACAGTAGCCTAAAATATAATATTTACTTTAAGTGCTATGTGACTGTATACATTTTCTGTTTTGATTAAAACAAACAAAAAACCTCTACCATGTTTATCTGACATCAGTATCACTGTGCTCTTTTTGGAAAGTATAATTTATCTCCAACTGTTATTTTCCAACAGCTATATCTAAATTCAAAATTTCACTAGAAGTTCTATGAGAGTTTGGAGAAAGATATAGATTTGCCCCAAAAGACTTCATTTAATATTTGACAATGAGATAATGAAGGTTGTAAAAGCTCTTTGCAATCCCTAGAGATTTTTTTAAGTGGAGGAAGTGTTGAAGACTGAAAAATATGACTGCAAATTTCCTGGGGAAGAAAAGGCAGATGAGAATAGCTAATTTTGAAAACAACGAATAGTGAAAACTGATTTGCCTTCAAAGACATTAATATGCATTTGTAAAGCTACAACAATTAAAGCAACATGATACTGTTGATCATATGGTACATAATATGGCCCTAAGACAGATCTTAATGTATATGAAATACGCTATAGAGAAAATATTACAGACCAACAAGAAAAGGGCAGATTATTCAACAAATGTGATGAGAAAATTGGCTATAATAAGAAATCAAATTCGATATTGACTTAATCTCATGCAACAAAATATTCCAGGTGAATTAAAATTTAAAAATTTTAAAAAGGAACCATAAATATTTAAAAGAACATATAGTTGACTACTTGGCCGATTTTGGAATAGAGAAGAAATTTCTAAAAATGAGCTTATAGATAAATAATTAAAACCTGTCTATCTCAAAAAACATAAACAAATTTTTTGATTGAAGTCATAATAGTTCATAACATTGTGAAATTTCAGTTGTACATTTTTATTTGTCGGTCACCATATATATGTGCCCTTTTACTCCTTATGCCCACCCCCAACCCCCTTCCTCTCTGGTAACCACTAATCTGTTCTCTTTGTCCATGTGTTTGTTTATCTTCCACATATGAGTGAAGTCATGTGGTGTTTGTCTTTCTCTTTCTGGCTTATTTCGCTTAATATAATATCCTCCAGGTCCATCCATGTTGTTGCAAATGAGGTAATTTTTACTTTTTTATAGCTGACTAGTATTCCATTGTATATATATGCCATATCTTCTTTATCCATTCGTCAGTCAATGGGCACTTGGGTTGCTTCCGTGTCTTGGCTATTGTGAATAATGCTGTAGTGAACATAGGGGTGCATAAATCTCTTTGAATTGTTGATTTCAGGTTCTTTGGATAAATACCCAGTAGTGGGATAGCTGGGTCGTATGGTATTTCTGTTTTCAATTTTTTAAGAAATCTCCATACTGTTTTCCATAGTGGCTACACTAGTTTGCATTCCCACCAGCAGTGTATGACAGTTCCCTTTTCGCCACATCCTCTCGAACATTTGTTATTTTTTGTCTTGGTAATTACAGCCATTTTAATGGGTGTAAGGTGATATCTCGTTGTAGTTTTGATTTGCATTTCCCTAATGATTAGTGATGTTGAACATCTTTTCATGTGCCTATTGGCCATCTGTATATCTTCTTTGGAAAAATGTCTGTTCATCTCCTCTGCCCATTTTTTGATCAGGTTGTTTGTTTTTTTGTTTTTGAGTTGTGTGAGTTCTTTATATATTTTGGAGATTAACCCCTTGTCAGATATATGATTTGCAAATATTTTCTCCCAGCTGGTGGGTTGTCTTTTCATTTTATTCCTGGTTTCCTTTGCCTTGCAGATGCTCTTTAGACTGGTGAAGTCCTATTTGTTTTGTTTTTTTTTCTTGGTGAGGAAGATGGGCCCTGAGCTAACATCTATTGCCAACCTTCCTCTTTTTGCTTGAGGAAGATTGTCCCTGAGCTAACATCTGTGCCAATATTCCTCTATTTTGTATGTGGGACGCTGCCACAGCATGGCTTGATGAGTGGTGCATAGATCTGCACCCAGGATCCGAACCCACGAACCCAGGGCCACCAACGTGAAGCATGCGAACTTAACCACTATGCCACTGGACCGGCCCCTGTTTATTTTTTCTTTTGTTTCTCTTGCCCAAGTAGACATGGTATTCAAAAAGATGTTTCTAAAGCCAAGGTCAAAGAGCGTACTGCCTATATTTTCTTCTAGGAGTTTTATGGTTTCAGGTCTTACCTTCAAGTATTTAATCCATTTTGAGTTAATTTTTGTGTATGGTGAAAGATAATGGTCTACTTTCATTATTTTGCTTGTGGCTGTCCAGTTTTTCAGCACCATTTATTGAAGAGACTTTCCTTTCTACATTATGTGTTCTTGGCTCCTTTGTCAAAGATTAGCTGTCTGTAGTTGTGTGGTTTTGTTTCTGGGCTTTCATATCTGTTCCATTGATCTGTGTGTCTGAGTTTGTAAGAGTACCACGCAGTTTTGATTACTATAGCTTTGTAGTATATTGTAAAGTCAGGGATTGTTATGCCTCTAGCTTTGTCCTTTTTCCCAGGATTGCTTTAGCTATTTTGGGTCTTTTGTTGCCCTATATGAATTTTAGGATTCTTTGTTCTATTTCTGTGAAGAAAGTCATAGGGATTCTGATTGGGACTGCATTGAATCTATAGATTCAATGCTTTAGGTAGTATGGACATTTTAATTATATTTATTTTTCCAATCCATGTGCATGGAATATCATTCCATTTCTTTATGTCATCACTGATTTCACTCAATAATGTCTTATAGTTTTCAATGTGTAGGTCTTTCATTTCCTTGGTTAAGTTTATTCCTAGATATTTTATTCTTTTTGTTGCGATTGTAAATGGGATTGTATTCTTGAGTTTTCTTTCTGTTAGTTCGTTATTAGAATATGGAAATGCAACTGATTTTTGTAAGTTGATTTTGTACCCTGCAACATTGCTGTAGCTGTTGATTATTTCTAATAGTTTTCTGATGGATTCTGTAGAGTTTTCTATATATAGAATCATGTTGTCAGCAAACAGCAAGAGTTTCACTTTTTCCTTGCCAATTTGGATACTTTTTATTTCTTTTTCTTGCCTAATTGCCCTGGCCAAAACCTCCAGTACTATGTTGAATGAGAGTGGCAAGAGTGGGCACCCTCGTCTTGTTCCTGTTCTCAGATGGATGGCTTTTAGTTTTTCCCCATTGAGTATGATGTTGGCTGTGGGTTTGTCATATATGACCTTAATTATGTGAAGGTACTTTCCTTCTGTGCCCATTTTATTGAGAGTTTTTATCATAAATGGATGTCAGATCTTGTCAAATGCTTTATCTGCATCTATTGAGATGATCCTGTGGGTTTTATTCCTCATTTTGTTAATTTGGTGTATCACATTGATTGATTTGTGGGTTTTGAGCCATCCCTGTGTCCCTGGTATAAATCCCACTTGATCACGGTGTACGATCCTTTGTGTGTGTGTGTGTGTGTGTGAGGAAGATCAGCCCTGAGCTAACATCCATGTCAATCCTCCTCTTTTTGCTGAGGAAGATTGGCCCTGGTCTAACATCTGTGCCTATCTTCCTCCACTTTATATGGGACACCGCCACAGCATGGCCTGACAAACAGTGCATCGGTGCACACCCGGGATCCGAACCCGGGCCGCCAGCAGTGGAGCACGCGCACTTAACTGCTATGCCACAGGGCCGGACCCCTATGATCCTTTTAACGTATTGCCATATTTGGTTTGCCAATATTTTATTGAGGATTTTTCATCTATGTTCATCAGCAATATTGGCCTATAATTTTCCGTCTTTGTGTTGTTCCTGTCTGGCTTTGGGATCAGGGTGATGTTGGCCGCATAGAATGAGTTAGAAAATGTTCCATCTCCTTCGATTTCTTGGAATAGTTTGAGAAGGATAGGTAGTAAATCTTCTTTGAATGTTTGGTAGAATTCTCCTGAGAAGCCATCTGGTCCTGGATTTTTATTTTTTGTTAGGTTTTTTTATTACTGTTTCAATCTCTTTACTTGTGATTGACCTATTCAGATTCTCTATTTCTTCTTGATTCAGTTTTGGGAGGTTGTATGAGTCTAAGAAGTTATCCATTTCTTCTAGATTGTCCAATTTGTTGGCATGTAGTTTTTGATAGTATTCTCTTATAATCCTTTGTATTTCTGTGGTGTCTGTCGTAGTTTCTCCTCTTTCATTTCTAATTTTATTTATTTGAGCCTTCTCTCTTTTTTTCCTAGTGAGTCTGGCTAAGGGTTTGGCAATTTTTTTAATCTTCTCACAGAACCAGCTCTTAGTTTCATTGATACTTTCTACTTTTTTTTGGTTTCAATTTCATTTATTTCTGCTCTAATTTTTAATATTTCCCTCCTTCTGCTGACTTTGGGCTTTATTTCTTCTTCTTTTGCGAATTCTGTTAGGTAGAGTTTAAGACTGCTTATTTGAGATTTTTCTTGTTTGTTAAGGTGGGCTGGTATTGCTATGAAATTCCCTCTTAGGACCACTTTTGCTGCATCCCATATGAGTTGGTATGGTGCATTTTCATTTTCATTTGTCTCCAGATATTTCTTATTTCTTCTTTAATTTCGTCATTGATCCATTGGTTATTCAGTTGCATGTTGTTTAGTCTTCACATATTTCTCACTTTCCCAGCTTTTTTCTTGTAGTTGATTTCTAGTTTCATAGCATTATATTTGGGAAGGATGCTTGATGTGCTTTCAGTCTTCTTAAATTTATGGACGTTTGCCTTGTTTCCCAACATATGGTCTATCTTTGAGAATGTTCCGTGTGCACTTGAGAAGAATGTGTATTCTGCTTTTTTTGGATGAAGTGTTCTGTATATATCTGTTAAGTCCATCTGGCCTAGTTTTTCATTTAAGTCCACTATTTCCTTGTTGACATTCCGTCTGGATGATCTGTGCATTGATGTAAGTGGGGTGTTGAGGTCCCCTACTATTATTGTGTTGCTGTTAATTTCTGCTTTTTGGTCTGTTAATAGTTGCTTTATGTACTTTGGTTCTCCTGTGTTAGGTTCATATATATTTATAAGTGTTATGTCCTCTTGATGGAATGTCCTTTTTATCATTATATACTGCCCCTCTTTGTCTCTCATTGCCTTTTTTATCTTGAAGTCTGCTTTGTCTGATATAAGTATGGCAATGCCTGCTTTCTTTTATCTGCCATTTGCTTGGAGTATCATCTTTCATCCCTTCTCTCTGACCTTATGTTTATATTTAGAGCTGAGATGTGTTTCCTGGAGGCAGTGTATTTTTGGGTCTTGTTTTTTAATCCATCTCTCCACTCTTTGTCTTTTGATTGGAGAATTCAATCCATTTACATTTAGAGTGATTATTGATAAATGAGGGCTTAATTCTGCCATTTTATCACTTGTTTTCCAGTAGTTCTTTATTTCCCTTGTTTGTCATCCTGTGTATTTCTGACTGCCAGTTCAGTTTGGTGTTTCTCTGTGATGGTTTTCTCAGTTTTCTCTTTATGCTCATTTGTGTCTCTGTTCTGAATTTTTGTTTGGTTGTTACCATGAGGTTTGTATAAAAGATCTCGTAGATGAGATAGTGCATTTTCTGATAGTCTCTTACTTCCTTAGCCTAAGCAGTTTCCATCCCTTTCCTCTTCCCTGTCTAAGTTATTGCTGTTACAATTTATTTCCTTTTGTGTTGTGAGTTCGTAATTAAAATGAAGTGATTATAGTGATTTTTGATATTTTCCTTCCCTTTATCTTTAATGTTTTAAATATTTGCTAACCTGTTCTGATAGAGAGCTGCAATTTTCTGATTTTGTCTATCTATTTATCTCCTTTCTCAAGGCTTTGTAAACCCTTTCCTTTTTTTTTTTTCAGATATGAGGGCCTTCTATATCATTTTTTGTGGGGGGATCTTGTGGTGATGAACTCCCTCAGCTTTTGTTTATCTGGGAAAGTTTTTATTTCTCCATGGTATCTAAAGGATAGTTTCACTGGATAGCATATTCTTGGCTGAAAGTTTTTGTCTTTCAGAATTTTGAATATATCATTCCACTCTCTTCTAGCCTGTAATGTTTCTGCTGAGAAATCCACTGAAAGCCTGATCATGGTTTCTTTATAGATTATTTTCTTCTGCCTTTCTGCCTTCAATATTTTTTCTTTGTCATTGACTTTTGCCAGTTTTACTAATATATACTTTGGAGAAGGTCTTTTTACATTGATGTAGTTAAGAGTTCTATTATCTTCATTTACATGTAATTCCAGCTCCTTCCCCAGGTTAGGGAAGTTCTCAGCTATTATTTCTTTGAACAAGCTCTCTGCTCCTTTGTCCCTCTCTTCTCTTTCTGGAATACCTATAATCCTTATGTTGCATTTCTTAATTGAGTCAGATATTTCTCAGAAAATTTCTTCATTTCTTTTTAGTCTTAGTTTTCTCTCCTCCTCCATCTGCGGTATTTCTATATTTCTGTCCTCTAAATTACTGATTCTGCCCTTCATAATATCAGCTCTATTTTTTAAGGACTCCAGATTTTCCTTTATCTCATTCATTGTGTTTTTCATCTCCAACATTTCTGATTGGTTTTTTAAATATAGTTTCAATCTCTTTTGTGAATAATTCCCTCTGTTCATTAATTTTATTCCTGAGGTCATTAAACTGTCTTTCTGAGTTTTCTTATAACTCGTTGAGTTTTTTTATGATAACTATTTTGAATTCTCTGTCATTTAGACTGCAAATTTCTGTGACTTCAGGATTTATTTCTGGGTGCTTTTCATTTTCCTTCTGGAGTGGAATGTTAATATACCTCTTCATGCTCTTCAATGGGGTGGACTTGTGCCATCACCTAGTGGTAGTATCAGGTCACAGATTCCACCTGCCACCACTAGGGGTGCAGGAGCTGTGTATTCTGAGCCCTCTGCAACCCCTGGCAGATGTACCTGTCTGTCGGAAGTTCTGCTGACAGGACCCATCTGTGCTCTGGTGGGGGTCCCCTTATTCTGGCCAACCGACCGAGCTGGTGGGCCAGGCAGGACGGGGGTAGGGGTGCTTTCTTTTGCACTCATGATCCCATGCATCCCCACTCTGCACTAACTGTCTGCCAGCTTGGGCTGCTCCACTTGGTGTGGGCGCCCCCATGATTGCTTAGCTGCTTCAGTGTGGAGCATTCCCGCAGGCTGGGAGGCAACTCTGAGAGTGCAAGCATTCTTGTGGAGGGCTGCCCTTTTTCCCTTCTCCTCTCAGTGTTGCACGCTGGCTGGGTCCCCTACCCTAGATCACTGCCACTCAGCAAGGGAGAGGAGATCTCCTTACTTCCTTCCACTGCCTCCCAGAGGTCCAGCCCTCCCACCTTCAGACATATGGCTGTGTGGATCTCTCAGACTTCTGTTGTATTGTGTGAATGTCCTCTGTTGGTTTATGAATGTCCTCTTCATTGTATCTTCGTAGGGAGAGACTAAGGGAAGAGCTCACTCTGCCATGATGCTGACGTCACTCTCCCATAAACAAAATTTTTAAAAAGCAAACTATAAAAATATTTTCAACAAATATGACATAAGTCTAATATCTTTCATATATAAAGAGATTTTATGTATCAGTTATAATATTAATACTTCAATAGAAGGAAATGACCTAGAGTGTGCATGAATAGATATTTCCCAAAAGAAATACAGATAATCAATAGAAAATGTAGACTTAAAAAATTTGCTTCATCATTATCACATAAATTTAAACAATAGTGAAATTTAATTTTGGATATAAATTGGAAATTTTTTAAAAGATAATGCACAAATTGGTAGGAGTACACTAAGATCGGAATAGTCATACTCTGAAATTGGAGAAGTAAATAGCCACTAACTTCCTGGAAAAAAAATTTGACGGTATGCATCAAGAGTTTTTAAAAATGTATTCTCTTTAACCCTGTAATTTCAGGCTAGGAATCTATCCTAAGGAAATATTCAGAGATATAGGCAGAGACTTATGTACAAGTATATTTTTTGAAGCATCATTTATGATTAAGAAGAAATGAGAACAAATAAAATGTTCAAAAATAGAAAAATGATTAAAAACAGTACTTTATAAAAAATGTTGACAAATTCTCAACTTAAAAATAGCAAAGGATTTGAATAGACATTTTTTCAAGGCAGACTTAGAAATGGCCAATAAAATTATTAAAAGATGCTCAATATCATTAGTCATTAGAGAAATGCAAACCAAAATCATAATGAGATACCACTTTATACCCACTAAGATGGCTAACATCAAAAAGACAGATAATAACAAATGTTGATAAGGATATGGAGAAATTAGAACCCTGGTACATTGCTAGTGGGATTGTAAAATGGTGCAGCCATTTTGGAAAATAGTTTGGCAGTTCCTCAAAATGTTAAACGTAGAGTTATTGTATGACCCAGCAATTCTACTTCTCGGTATCTACCCAAAAGAAATGAAACCATATGTTCCCCACAAAAGCTTGTTTGCAAATGTTCATTGCAGTATTATTCATAATAGCCAAAAAGTAGAAACAACCCAAAGGTACATTAACTGAGAAATAGAGAAGTAAAATGTGGTATATCCACACAATGAAATATCATTCAGGAATAAAAAGAAATGAGGTATTGTTTCATGCTACAACATGGGTGAACCATGAAAACATTATGCTAAGTGAAAGAAGCCAGTCACAAAAGGCCATATATTGTATGATTCCATTTATGTTAAATATCCAGAATAGGCAAATCCACAGAGACAGAAGGTAGATTAGTGATTACCACAAGCTGTGGGTAGGGAGGAATGCAGAGTGACTGCTACTGGGTATGGGGTTTCTTTTGGGGGGAGGGAAAGTGTTCTGAAATTAGATAGTGGTGATGACTGTGCAGTTCTATGAAACACGAAGAACCACTTCATTGTACATTGAAAGGGTGAATTTTATGGTATATGAATTATATCTCAAAAAAATTGAGCACGATAAAAGTATTTACATTACAGGTTTAGGATTTAAAACATATTTTTAAGGGCCTGGCCCTGTGGCCGAGTGGTTAAGTGGCCACAGGGCCAGGTGGTTCCCTGCGTTCCACTTCAGCAGCCTGAGTTTGCGGGTTCGTATCCCAGGCGCAGACCTACTCCACTTACCAGCCATGCTGTGGAGGTGTTCCACATGCAAAAAAATAGAGGAGGATTGGCACAGATGTTGGCTCAGGGCTAATCTTCCTCAAGCAAAAAAAGAGGAAGATTGGCAATGGATGTTAGCTTGGGGCAAATCTTCCTCAGCAAAAAAAAAAAAAAAAAAGACATTTTTTAAAAACTGGAGGTAACTATCCACTGTGTAAGCTTATTTTTAATGTGTGATCTCAATTTCCTTATCCCCAAATTGGAAGGAAATACATCAAAATCTTAGCAGTAGTTATTTCACATTGCTGTGATGATGGATGATTTTTATTTTCTTCCTTAAATGTTTCTGTACTTTTTAAATTTCCTACAAAGAAAATGTGTTGAATAATAAGCATGGATGTGTGCATACGAACATATGCATATATATCTAAAGAGTGTTGTTTTGAATAAAGGAGTTTCTGTATGCTGATGAATTGTCAAATCCAACAACAAATGTAGGAGATATTGGGTCATTTTGCAGTAAGCACATTTTTATGCACTAAGTCGAATAAAACTGAATTCCTTCATCACCCAGTACCAGGGGAGGCCTCTGGTCTAGATATTTTGCTGGCAATACCAATGCCATAAAGGTGAGAGAGCCAGCAAGAGAGAGGATGCAGTGACCCAATGGCCAGGATGATATTCCAGGATATGTGATTATGGTATCCCACCACAGGTGAGGTCTTTGGGCTTTGGGTGATTCTGAGATATGTTATTGGGACAGGATTTATATTATTTTCCTTATTTAATCAGTTTGCCTCACTTTTGAGAGTCATGTAGCACAACTGCACTTAACTATCACAGCCTTATAATTCCATGATGGTGATTGTGCAATGAAATTCTGTGTAAGTCAAAAATGTTGGATCATCCTAATCATCCAAGTGCCAGTTGGCCTCAACCAGCCAAGTTGACGTAGTGACTCTCAGAATTCTACCATTTAAGTTGTACTCACAAAGACATTACAGACACATAGACACACGTCAACTCAATATACTCCCAGATAAAGGCGTAGAATCACATCCACCAAAGTTGAAGGGATGAAATTCATATTTGGTTCAGGAAATAAAGTTAGTGGAACGGCAGGTGAGGAAGTCGTGGGAGCAGCGGAATTCCAGAAAGGGTAAGGCAGGGGAAAGTTCATCCTTTCCCTCAGCTAGCATTTATTGGGCATCTACTGCTGAATCCCGGGTTCTGAGAGGCAGTGGAGGAACGTACAGAGGAACGGGACACCTTCTCTTTCCACAAGAGACTCATAATCCTGTAAGGAGATACCACCTTCATTTACTTACTAAATTTTTGTTGCGAGGCCACTTTCTATGGGCAGCCAGGCTCTGTGATAGGGCAGGTAAAACCGGCCCTGCACTCGGCGGGCTTACAGTCTAAGGAAGAGACACAAATCGTGACAGCGGCCAAGAGTGCCTGGTGCGCCGCGGGCTGCTGGGGGCGCGCAGAGCCAGCGTGTTGACATCAAAGTGCACAGAAATCGTTTATAGTAGACGTTCCTCGCGAGTAAGCACTCAAATAAATGCTCTCCCCCAACCCTCGGTTGGGGGTTGGGGGGTGGGTAGAGCAGCCGGCCGTAGGTGGGCGGGCCTGGGGCCGCTGGGCGCGCAGGCGCTGTCGGCGCGGGTTCGGGGCGGGCTGGGCCCCGGGTGCCGGGCGGGCTGTGCTTCCCGCGCGGAGAGAGCGATTCGGGACAGAGCGGGAGGGGCATCGGCAGGAAAAAAGCCGGGCAAACAGAAGGCGGCAAACCCCCGCGGGCGGTGGGAACTTTCACCTGTAGCCTCCCCGGGGCCGTGGCAGCCGGCACACCCCCCCGGACAGGAGTGAGGCAGGAGCACCGCTGATCCACCCGACTTCCTCTCTCTACTTCCCCTGCCCTCCTATCCCACCCCCTGGGGCCGGGTGTTCAGCTCCAGCGTTTGGCCTTCCCCTTAGAAGGCTCTGGTAGGGTTTCTCAGGGGAGGCCCTCAGCATGCAGCTGCTCCAGGGCCTGTGCCTTTCCCTGCATCGCAGACTTAAGAGATGTGAACTCATGTGGACCAAAAGCTTGGAAAACATTCTGCAAAACCAGGCTGCAACAGGGGAAATCCACCAACTATAAGGAGGCTCGGCAGTCAGCGAAAGCAGATTTCACTGATACACAATGAATATTTCATCTCCATGAGACTGTCCACTACCAGGAGAGCGTAGTGACCATGTTAGGGTAGCGGAGGGACTTATGAGCGAGTAGACTTTCAGAAGCCAGAGGGAGCTGGTCTGGGTAGTGTTGGCAAATGGAGGCAGCATAGAAAGGGAGGGAAGGTTGCGAGCTCGCCTGTGTAGGAGAGTGCAGGGAAATCACACTAATCAAGTGTGATCAAAGAGTGCAGGGAAAGATCGGGTGGTAAGAGATTGGCTAAAGCTGAAAAGAGGGAGAAAGAGAGCAAAAAGTTAAATGATGCTGCGATCCTCCAATACATACCTAAAAAAGTTAATGTTATTTGATGTCGACTGTCGACCTAAAAGCAATGTCAACATAGACTTTTTTTTAATTATTTAAATAACTTCTGAAAGCTGCACTTGAACTCTGAGCTAGGAGTCCAGAGACTATTTTGCCCCCCCCCACACTAACTTGCTGTACTCTGGGACCCTCAGTTTCTTTATCTATAAAATGAGTATAGTCATAACTCCCATAAAGGGCTGTTATGAAGATTAAGTAAAAATAACATAAGTATCTTTGCAGACTATAAATGTAAACTTAATGCAACCTGCTGTAAATGTTATTTAAAACTACTAAGTTCCGGGCTGGCCCAGTGGCATAGTGGTTAAGTTTGAGTGCTCCACTTCCACAGCCAGAGGTTCACAGGTTCGCGTGTTCCAGGATCTCAGGCCGGGACCTACCCATGGCTCATCAAGCCATGCTGTGGTGGCGTCCCACATTTAAAGTAGAAGAAGATGGGCACAGATGTTAGCTCAGGGCCAGTCTTCCTCAACCAAAAAAACAATAACAACAACAAAAAAAACTACCAAGTTCATATAATAATCCTGGCGCTATTGCCATGACTTCAGAGAATTTGCCCCAGCCAAAACCTGGTGTGCCTCAGTGCCTCCATCCATAAAATCACATAACTTCGGATCCTAGGCCTCTCTGGCAGGTATCGCCTGAGGGTTAATGACATAGAAGAGTAAAATTAGTTTAAATCTTCAGGGGGAGGAGATGCTATGTAAATCTAAGGGGTAATGAACACTTTTCTTTCCAAAGTATTCTTAATGATCTTTGAGATTTTTCAGAGCGTAAGATGATTATTAAATAGTATTCATTTGTTTATCTTCTGGTATTGATATTTTATAATTTCCTTTTGGATCTAGAAATGTATGCAAAGAAAGGTAAATCTATACCAAACAGGTTAATGACAGAATCAGGTTTTTTGGTTTTTTGTTTTTTAACAGTCCCAGCGTAGGCATCTATTATAATTCCTCTTTCTTTTATTACTCTAACAACCACTTTGTTAGGGAGTTAAGCTACCAGAAAACTATTGGAAAATCGTTTTGTCAGTATGTTTTATGCTTTATGAAAGCAGGGGGAAGGCTGGAGCCAAAAATCACTAAGAAATAATAGCCTGTTTATTAATAGCAGCTCCCAAATGGTTTCTTTTCTGTAGTTACAGATACTGTGGTGAGACCTCCACCTGTAGCAATTCTGTCATTGATCGTCATTAAAATATTGTTGAAAAAAATCATGACAGAACTACCGCTGATCCTAACAATTTGAGCGACTTTGAGTGCATCACTTCACCTCTTGAAACTTCTGAGTCCTCAGCTTTTAAACAAAGCGGTCTCGGCAATTCTAAACTGGGGAAATGCTGCCCCTGAGGGGTACTTGTAAATGTGTAGGAGCAATTTTTTTAGTGATCAGGACCCAGCGATGCTAAATGTCCTGCAGAGAGCATGAGGCCATCCTCCAAAATGAAGAATTGTCCCACCCCAAATGCCAGGAGCAGCCTCGATTATCTCTAATGTCCCTTCTGACAGTCAGTGATGCCAAGTGGCTGTCCATACGTTGATTCATTCGGCCACCCATTACTGAATCCCTGCCATATGCTGGGCACCAAACTACCCAGCTGAAATGTCCCAGAAACCCTGGCTTGCATTGTATCCTTCTTTTCCCTTCTCTTTCTAAAAGTCTTCCCTACCCACTGGACCACCTGACACTCACGAATAAAGATTTTTTGACTCATAAAGTGCTTGGAGGTTTCTGATGACACTGAGAAACAACAAGGCTCACTTCAGCCCTCCCCAGAGATTGGATGATGGCCTGGTTTACTTTAAACTCCTCCCTCAGGAATGGAGACCTTCAGCTCCAGTGACCGAGGGCTTCCAGCCAGCTAATGAAATCCCAATTGTGGATCATGTGGCTACATATTTCAACTGTTGATTCAATCATTTCTCATTTTTAAAACAAAACACCAACTGTTTTATGCCCAGTCAACAGTTTTCACTGGCAAACTGAAATTTCCTATTATACTTAATTGACATTTGAGGCCAGTTGTAAAACCTGCCTCAGAGCCTTTTACCACATCAAGTAGGATCATTAACTTGCTAATTAACTGTGCAGGGGTTGACCGTGTGCTGTAGTACAGTCCTCCCAGCCACCACCCCTGTACATAGCCCGTCCAGGAGTGCTGTGACCTTTGGGCTCAGCCATCACCGTGTTTCTCAACGTTCAGATGGCCCTTCATTACTTTATCAGCTCACAGCAACCCCGGGCACAGCTTACTATGCTGGTTGCTTGTTTCATTTTGCAAAGGAGAAGACTGATGATGCACAGAGAAGCATGAGGGTCTGCCCAGGTACAAAAAGCTCTCAGGATAGAGGGGATTCTGAGTGCTGGTTACAGTGCTAAAAAGCCACTCTGACGGTCCGGCGTGCTTTGTGAATATACAAACACTTTTGAGCGTTTAATGAATCTTGGAGACTCCATTTTGACGTTAATAGTATTAAAAATCCTTATATGTATTTGTTAAATAACTATTATTGGATACTTCTCATGAGCCCAGCAGGGTTCTGGGTACTGGGAATATATTCCTGATCTCATGGACCTCCAGACAAGTGGAGAAGTCAGACATTGTGCCAATAATTCCATGTTAATTCAGTATTATTGCAATTGACACTACAAAGGAGAAGTACAGGATGCAAGGAAAGCGTTGAACAGGACCTGACCTAGCCTGGGGACCCTAGAGGCTTTCTTTCAGAGGCAGTATATAAGTGCAGGCCTGAAGAAAAAGGAGGAGGCAGGAAGTTCAAGAATGAAGGTGGAGGATTCTAGAAGGAGGGAGATGCGTGAGTGAAGACCCTGAGGCAGGCAAGAAGGGCTTGTTCCGAGTAGGAGAGGGTGCTAGCTCAATCTAGGTCGCAGAAGTGGGAGAGGGTGGCGTGAGTAGATTTGACAGATGTTCAGAAGATGGAATTGGCAGAACTTGGTGATCAAGAGGATGTAGACAGAAGAGTGAAGGAGTATTAGGGATCACTGCCCTGTATCTGGCTACTGGGTGGTAGGGCCCCTTGTTTAGGATTCTAGCAGAGGATCTGTACTGGACAATGGGACAAGATCACCAGCTTCTCATTTGGTATGTAGAGTTTGAAGTCCTGTGGGGCATCAGTTTGACTAGTGGAGACCCTGCCTCGCATGGGGTACCCGCATTGCATCTTACTGGGGTGTGGTGGAGACAACCAGTTCTATGGAGCCCAGAGTGTGTGTTTGGAAGCAGGGTTATATTATAGACTGGCATTGAGACCCTCATAATTTACAAAATGCTTTCATGTGTATTATCTCTAAGCTTTACAATGATCTTTGGGGAAAGTCAGTGGGAGTTATTATCTTCATTCTACTAACAGGAAATTGAGGCTTCCTGAGTTTGTGATTTGCCCAAGGCCACACTGCCGTGAGTGAGGATCTAGTACTCAAATTCAGATCTTCTGGCTCTTGGCACAGGGGTCTTCTCATTTACCACATTATCTCGCTACCTGACTGGGGCAAACTCTCCACCAACTCTTGGAGCTTCCGTATCAGCTGGAATCTCACTATTTGTACAAAATATATAAGAAATGAAACCAAAGGTATTTTTTTCTATACTCTGTTCATACTCCTGTCTGTCTCTCTCTTTCTTTTTTTTTTTTTTTTTCTCTTTTTTACAAGAGTATTTTAAAACTATTTGTAAAGTTTTGGGACTAAAATTTGTATTTATATTTAAAGCAGTTTTTTTCTTTTAAGAGTGAAATTTCAAGGACAAATTACAGTAACTTTTACTGGTTGTGGGGAGACAGTTGTCTGGGAGAAATTAAGTTCAACTTTTGTCTAAATTCTAATAAATTATAAAACATTGTTAGACCTCTGCCCCCTCACCTCCCGCTCTCAGATCTACTCCTAAAGCAGCAGGACCATCTAAAATGGCTCAATGTATTCTCCCCACGTGTGAGGTGTTCCCGTGGGTTTGGCCCTGGGTGCTGAGGAAGACAGGAGGCTGAGCTGCCCTGACACAGTAGGAGCAAGAAAATCTCCACCACCAGCCTGTCTTATCCGTTGGCCTTCTCCCCTTTTCCTCGGGGCTTGGGGATGCTTAAATAAGGTTAATTTGTGTTTGTTTCAGAGTCTGCTTTAATTGCATCAGTTCTGGGGCTACACAAAAACTTAGATTCAGGGGAAATACCCTTTCTACAGAGCTAAGTTATTTTTCTCCACTGCATGAAAGGCTTCCCTCTGAACCTCCCGGTATTGTTTACCTCCCTCCCTCCCAATAGCTCCTGGACTGTTTTGTGATCCCAGTCGTCATTTTGCTCTCCTGGTTCTTCCTGCTGATCCGGTACAAGGCTGTGCATTTCATCGGCATCGTTGTCTGCATCCTGGGAATGGGCTGCATGGCGGGAGCAGATGTGCTTGTGGGAAGGCATCAGGGAGCAGGTGAGTCTCTGGGTGTTCACCAGGTTACTTGCCTCTGTGGGTGAGGCCAAGGCAAGACATGGAACATTCATGGTTGGGTGGAAACAAGGAAGCTGGTCTTCCCAGGGTCTATGTCTTACTCATGTTTGTTCCCCCACACCTAGGACAGTGGCACGTAGGAGGGGCTTAATACATGTTTCTTGAGTGAATGAAGGAAGCAAAATACAGGTTTTATGCCCTTTTTACATGAATTCGGAAACATTCAGACAGTGTTTAAAGCTGAGAATGAGGACCCACTTGCAGTATGTTTTGGAGGCCAGAGCTGCCTGGCCAGGACCAGCTGGTTAGAGATGGTGTCAATGGGTCAATCCATTCCTGAGTCACAGGGGCCTTCCCCACCCCCAGCCCCCCAACTCTTTCTCTCCCAAGTCAGGGAAAGACTGAGCTTTCAAACTACTGGGTGAAGGCTGGTATATAGGCCTAAGAGTGGATATTTAAAATTTGAAGACTAGATTAGGAATACTCAATATTTTTATGAGGGAGAGCTAAGTGCAGTCTCCTCATACAGGGATTTTTGTTTGCTTACTCGTTTTGTGGGGAGAAGTGTCAATCACAGCTAGTAGAACCACAAAGTAAAGCTTCAAGATTTACTCATCAAATTGCTATGAATCTGCTAGGAGGCCTGATCCGGGATGGTTTCCAGAGGACCCTTTTTCAAGCATTGCAGTTCTTTAGAATGTGCCAAAATCCTGGTGCTACAGAAAGTTTTGGGGGGCAGAAAAAATGAACCCCTTTGGGGTCGGCCTGGTGGCACAAGCATTTGAGTGCACGAGCTCCCCTGCAGCGGCCTGGGGTTCGCCAGTTCGGATCCTGAGCACGCACCGACGCACCGCTTGTCAAGCCATGCTGTGGCGGCGTCCCATATAAAGTGGATGAAGATGGGCATGGATGTTAGCCCAGGGCCAATCTTCCTCAGCAAAAAGAGGAGGATTGGCAGATGTTAGCTCAGGGCCGATCTTCCTCACACACACACACACAAAAATGACCCCCTTTGTCAACATCAGGAATGGAATCGAAAGTACCTATTTTTCTATAATTCTTGGAATTGACCTTTCTTCTAGGGAATTAGATGAGTCAAAATTGGGGCATTTCTCTTTATGAGGCTAGGTCATAGGAAGTACCTGAAATGAATGTCATTTATGTTTTTAAGTTGCATCATAGCACATTATAGCTGAAAGGGACCTTGTTCAGCAGTTTTGTATTTGGCACACAAGAATGCTGAGATTTGGGAAGCCAAGTAAGTTGTCCGAGGTCCCAGAGCTGAGAGAGCAGGCACTAGAACACATGGCTTCCGACCTCTGGGGCAGGCTTCCTTCCCTCTCCCATGTTGCTGGGAGATGAAGATATAACACAAAGCAATAGAGAGACAGCCTCAGCCCTCACAAACCAGTGCCTACACAACATAAGCAGTCCCCACCTCAACAGATGGACTAAAAATACATACACCTGCTTTTCCCAAATTCTCGTCTATGAACCACTAATTCCATGGGATATCAATAGATGTCGTATGAAAGGGCCAGTTTTATGCTCTATATCCATGGTGATCCTGATATAGAAAATCTCTTTGGCCCAATAAGATGATATTTTTGCCTGATACAATGTGGCCAGTTGTTCTAAAGTCACAATTTAATTATACTTTCTTAGCTTTACTTGAACTGTATAAGCACAGACTAAGCAGAAGTGTGTACCCTTATTTATGAAAATTCTGCTTTGCTGAACCCTAGCCATTCACCCTGGCCATCATCTTGCATTCGTTAGTCAATGAAGACAATTGTCCTGATAAATCTGGATGTTTAAGCCTAGGATGTGCAGCTAACTTGAATTGATTTCACTAGATTGTATTCACTAATACTATAAAAAATGTTTTATTTATTTCAAGTGAAGTGTTAGGAAGGGAATAGAACTATTTAATAAAAAGAAGTTAAGTCCATTTGACAGTCTTTCAAAAGTGGTCATTTTTTGAAACAACGCAGAGTAACTAAAACATATGGAGTGGTATTTTCTGTTCATGTGAATCTGTTTAAGACCCACAGCACCATCCCTTTTGTGACATATGAAGTACCAGTGTCAAGAGAATTAAATTTTATCGTTGTTGAGTACCTTCCATGCTAAAGATAACAGTGCCCAAATACATGACATGATGTTTTAAGGGCAGCCCAGATTTAGGATCCAAGGATCATTTTACAAAATAGTGATTAGATATGCTTTACCTCTATAAAAACATTAAATTCGGCAGCAATTTAAGCTATCATATAAAATGTTTTGAAAAAAGATAAAAAACCACTCTGGTTTTGAGGACAAGATAATCCTAAAATTGGTGTGCATCATTATGAAAAATATTCCATTTGTTTTCACCTTTACAGTATAGTTGGTTCAATGCATTAACTAGCCAGGGACAGAACTTGTCTAAAATACTTCAGGCACTCACCAGACCTTTAACCAGTTATTCAACTCAATATAAATGATCATCACCATATCAAGAGCTTTTCACAGGAGAAGAGAATGACTGACTTGATCTTTTTTGTGTTGCTTAATCCATGGCTCTCCTTAGCTTGGGATTTTGAAAATTCTGTCCTCAAGCACATTGATATTGGCCTGTTCAAAGTTACTTGGACTTCATGATAATTACAGTAATTGCTCTAATTCTACTTGGTTAGAATGTTTCTTCACCAACTCTCCAGGAATTCCTCATTTTGATTTGAGCCTTGCTGAAGGAAACTTCTCAGGTGGCATCAGGCACTCCAGATACAAAATGTAAATATCAGGACACACAGTGATGTGCTAGGAATGATGCTTTTGATGAAAACTTTACCAGGAAGTTCACCCACTGTAGACAGAGGTGGAGAGAAGGCGTCTGCCATCTGTGGCATTGGAGACTCTGCCTAGGAGCCTATGGAGTGGTGTACAAAGTAAGAAGGATGCCAACAACACTTACGTTCCAATTCTGTGTTAGTCACAGGTGCAACTGATCATCCACTATAGGACGCTTCCATACCTTGGGCTTACCTATAAGGAGATGTCTTTTCCAAGTTTGTCAGAAAAAATCAATGGGCCTAATATGTATATTCTCTCTTTGCCACCTTACTCCAGCATTATAGGCCCTCTCTGAAAGACCATCTCTGCATTTACTGATACATGAGGGGAAAGACGTGCGGGGAGAAAGACACGCACGCAATAAAATTGGCTTCTGAAAATATGATCTATGTTGGAGTGTGTAAAATTAATTAGTGACGCCAAAGAGATACATCTCCATGACATTTCTACTTTCCTCAGAAAACGTATGGATATAAAAGGGAAGGTTAGAGAGTAATAGGAATAAGATAAAACTCAGTGAAAATAGTTCCTTATTATAAAATATATTTCTTGCTCTTCAAAATATCCTCTTTTTACTATAATACATTTATTGCATCTTATAGTTCCTTTATCAAAGATGCCAAATACCCGTAACAACGTTTTTTATTATTAGACATAATTTTATGTTTGTTTCAAGGAAGAGAAAATATTTTCAAGGAGCCAGATAGTTAAACACAATCAAGCAAAAGTGATAGTTTGATTGGTGCCAGGCCCTTTCCTGCACCTTATCTCATTTGATCCTCCTAATTATGCAAAGAAAGTATTTTTATTCTAATTTTTGTAGCTAACGACATCAAGGTTCAGGAAAGGTAAGAAACTTGTGGAAGGGCACACCAGTACTAAATGATGTGGCCCAGATGTGAAGTCTAGCCAGTATTCTTCTACACCACTTAATACTTATTTTCCCATAATTGTGACTCGTAATACATGTATAATGGTTCTGTTGTAGTAAATTAGGGTGAATGATTGTTCTAGATTTCCCAGAATGGAGGAGTTTCCCCAGATGTGGGACTTTTGGTGCTAAACCAAGAAAGTCCCAGGAAAACAAGGTGATTGGCCACATTTAAAACTCAAAAATATTCGATGGAATGGGTTCGTTCTCATAAATTGCATTAATAGTCTTTCAATACTCCAGAATAGTATAATTCACCATTTATTTCTTGATCCTGGTGGTAAGTAATGATTTTAAATAATCTTTCTTCTTCTCCTCCCACTGCCACACAGACACAAATATCATTCCAAACATGGTGTTTCTTGTATTTAAACAAAAATCTAATAAGGAAAACCAGTTCTTGCAAAGCAATTATAATTGGGTTGATCAGAACCAAGAAGCAATCCAAAGTGAGAAGTGGCCAACCCAAAGAGACAGGTGGTTATTCAAAGGGAATGATTGATTAAGTGAACACTTGATAAGGGCCAGATGATATACTAAGCATTTTACATTATTTTGCATTATTTTATTTTATTTACATTGTTTTACTGTATTCTCGCAATAACCTCATTTTAAATAAGGAAACTGAAGTGCAGAAAGACTCTGTAGCTTGGCCAGTATTCAACAGCTGTAAGTGGCAGAGATGTGATTAGAAGCCATGTCTACCTGAATTGAAAGCTGTTGCCACTCAAAATCTTTACCATAGGATGGATTAAAACCTCTCAGTCAGCTCAATTCATTTAAGCATTTACTGAGAACTTATAACGTGCCAGGATCCATGCTAGGGACCACACAGAATATAAAGCTAAGTGAGTCTCAGTCCAGGCCCCTCAACCCTATTGTGTAAGAAAACAGCTGGGAGAAGGGAAGACACAAGTTAACAAATAACAGACATGGAGCAGAATGCAGTGGGTGCCATACACAGGTACTGTGGTGTGAAATTCAGAGGAGAGAGAGAAGGCACTGGGTTGAGCGGACTTCTCATAATTTCAAATGTGTCCATTTGCCCAAAATTTGCAAAACATCACTTGTCGTGATTTCATACATACATAAATGACAGATTTGCTGGGTATAATTTTCCCTGTGAACATTGCACCAGAAACTAGCTTCACCATGTCAGGTATCTACTGCATTAATAGTGCATAAAACATGGAGTGATACGTTGTAGTTTTCAGTTAACAAGATGCAAATTTTAGATACAAAATATTAGTCCTGGGACTTCCTATACTTATATCGAACACTTCTTTATATACTACGGTTAGATAAAATCATGTCTTGGTTAATTATATTTAATCAACTAGATTTTTGTAGATGCAGTATGTATCTGTGTCCATTTTCAAATGGTTTAAAAGCTGATAAATACACTTACTAGTGAAATTATAATAAATAATATTTCATGTCTTTGTCACTGATAACTTAGAAAATACTTCTGAATTTGTAGTTACACAAAATTGTATTATATTATTAGCAATAACTATTACTGCATTGGTGAAAATTCAGAGTACTGGGGAGTAGATTTCATATAGTTAGAGGCCAGTTAACAGAATAAGGTATAACTGTACAGATGTGGAGTTTGAAAAAGATTGGTGAGACTATTCATTGAAACAGAGTGGCCTCTTTTTAGGACTTTTAAAAGATAGACTGATGTTCCCCTAATTTCTATTAAAGTATTTCCCTATAATTTAGCTTTCCTGAATCCATTCATATAAAATTAATTTCATTAACCAAGCATTCTGTTAAGCAGCACTTTCACACTTCACGAGTACAACAAAAATTGATTTCATTATAATGACTCCATGTCAGCACAAGATTCTGAAATGGCTCCTGAATGAAAAGTGGCTGACTCATGTTCATTATAATTTTATAATTTTAGTAATGGATACTTTTTATTTTACGGGTTAGTCCTCAAATGAGTGACTTAAAATTAAAAGTTCTGTCGTTATTTTCTAGTTGACACATAAAAAAGATCAATCGAGTTGCTGAAGATGACGCTCTCTGTCACAGCAACTTTAATTTCCCCAGAAGATGTACCAGGGACCTTGTGGTTTCTCATGAGGGCCCCATCTGCTCCTCGTAAACCCAGGGAGGGCTGCCAGCCCTCGCAGATCCAGATTCTCAGCTCCATTCCCTTGCAGGTTGACTCCAGCAAGCTCTCCTGCCTTCAGGGTCTCTTCTCCTCTCTCTCCAATTCTCACCAGGAGTGGGAAGTTGCCTTAGAAAAAGTGACACCATTTAGTAAATATGTAGTCTCCCAAGGTGACCACCTGCCATGAATGAAGAGGTCTTTCCCCAAGCCCAGCCCAGATTCTTTTATATGAAACCACTTCCTAGAGAATGCTCAGTGCTCCCAACTGAACAGTGAGAATCTGGTTCTACAGTTTTAGATTGTTCCAGCTGATCTGAGAATCCAAGGCCACCTAAGGTGAGTCCCTCCCTTAGAATCATGCTGGAGAGAGCGTACTTCCCATCCTGAACCTCTTCTGCCCTGGAGCTGACGGAGCCGGAGACTAGCTGGGTACCAGTGAGGCTGCACGTGCTGGTGACTTCCGCTCTCCTTCCCCGGCTTCACACTTCCTGGAGTGGAAAGAGTTTGCTTAATTATAGGAAGTAGCCAGGCACGGCATTTATAAAAAAATGGACATCAACTGAAACCAACCAAAATTGAGTTTAAAACAGATATTTTTTTGAAAAAGGAAAATATTAATGTGACCGTGAATTATATATATTTTCACTCTTAAGTTACTTACTTTAGGGGAGTTGAAAATTTCAAGCCATAATCCCTTTTACTCTCATTTTCTAAGCAAGTACACATTTTGCCCATAGTCAAAACAAAAAGTCTCGACTACTTCTGTTATAGCTGCTCTCCCTGTATAGCAGAAGGTGGAAATTCAGACTAGTTCTGTTTGTTCTACATCATGTTCACTAAACTGTTGGAAAGCGCCCTGCAGCAAATATAACATGTGCATATATTCATAGACACATACCTGGGCAGAAGACATGGGGCTTTGTGGAGACCATGCAATCTAGAAGACACTGGTCCCTTTCTTAGCTAGGGAAGACTTCTGGTTGGGTAGACGTAGGCAGTCTTTTTATATGAGAACATGTCTAGAGCACACATAAGTGAGCTTTACTAAATCTCAGCTGGCAAATTACAGAACTTCTATAAAAATGTCAGAATAGAATAGGCAAAAGAAGCTGATTTTTCTGGTGCCAAATTCTTGTTAGAAAATGTTAATGAAACTCCCTCTGTTCTTTCGGTTTTTAGGGGAAAATAAGCTGGTAGGGGACCTTCTGGTCTTAGGAGGAGCCACACTCTACGGTATCTCTAACGTCTGGGAAGAATACATCATCCGAACCCTGAGCCGAGTGGAATTCCTGGGAATGATTGGACTCTTTGGGGCATTTTTCAGTGGAATTCAATTGTAAGTAAAAATAGCAAGAAATTCAGACAGTAGACACTCATTAGGACTTGTCCTTACAATTTTTTCATTGGGGTATAGTTAGTCATTTTATTTTATAAAAATCAAGGTTAGAAACCTTTCACTCCCTTTCCACATGAATTCTGAAAACTCAATATCTTTATTGGTAAATTTCTTCCAAACTAAACAAGTTTATTATAAATTATTAGAAAAACATTTAACGGACTTTGAAGATAATTTACGAGAAAGCATTAGAAGTATGCTGATTCTCCCAAACCAGCCAGTGAAGTTTTACTTAGAGAAATAGAAAAACTAAGTGTAAATGCCGCGATTTCATGCACTTCTAAAAAGGAAGATTCTGTTTACCAGTGACAACCACCACTAAAAAATTTATAGTTTAAATTTGCCCTTTTACAAATTTGTTCTTTTCTTGCCCATGCATTTGCATGAATCAACCATATTTCAAATTCATCTCCTAGAAATTTAGTGTTTCCATTTTCCTTAAACAGGTGAAGATATAATACAGACACTCCCTGAGCATCAAAAAGTCAAAAACACCAATTTCGCGATAATTCTGGCGTTGGAGCATATGAGTCATCACTGACTAGTGCCTCAGAAATTGTTGTGAGAACAAGAGTCAAACAAAGCATAATTTTCCATCAATAATGACCAAATATTTTAGTTTCACGTAAGAGATAAAGAATGATAGAGTAAACTCCAGTGTAATTTCACCAAATCCCGTTCTACAAAGCAAGTAATTCTGATTTCACCAGATCACTTTCTACAAAGCAAGTACTTTGTAATTGTATTGGTTCAGTGTCTGAAATTATTTATGGAAGATATTTTGACATCACCTTAAACATGTTTTACAAATAGGCTGTTTCCAAGAATCTTCCAAATTTCGGTGTCCTGAGATAACAGATGAAAAGCTCCATAGCAAACGAGGCATGGAGATGGGAAGACTTTCAAGAAGGATTTATTTGGGGTCCTTTTTGAAAGCATGATGGCATTTTAAAGCCCCTAAATTTGGTGTTTCAGCTTTGTGAAAGGAAAAGAAATTGCCTAGTTCAACTATTCATAACCAACAGTTTGTAGATGGATGGCTCATTTTATGGATTATTATTCTTGAATCCGAAAAATATATACAGAGATCTAGTGCTCATTTGCTTCGGTTATAGTCCATTAGAGCTGACTGAGCTCTTCAGGGAGACTGCTGCCAAAATAATAGAAGTGACATATGGGTGTGTTTGGTAAATGGGATACACTGAGGGCACACTGAAACCAAGTAACACCGGTGGAGTGGTGCCAACCTCACCTCCCCGTCCTCTTTTAGAGCAGTGGTTCTCAAAGTGTGGTTCTCTGACCAGCAGCACTGGCACCACATGAGAACTTGTCAGAAATACACATCCGTGGGCCCCTCCCAGATCTGCTGAATCAGAATCTCAGGAATGGGGCCCAGGAGACTGTTTTAACAGGCTCTCCAGATGGCTCTTATGTCCATTTAAGTTTGAGAACCACTGCCCTCAAGAACGCTCAATCAGAAAATGATTAAACTTGCAAGGACAGAAATTTTCTGAATCTTGCTGTTTACGTTTTAGAAAGTACCTAAGGCACAAAGGCTACAAGCAGACTATGTGGGTGAGGACAGTGGGAGGTTTGAGCTCTACCATGCCCACTGGCACTCTCACCAATGCTGGCTACACCTCACAAGATCCTTCAGGGATAAACCTCAGGCTGCCTGGTTAGACTTACCTCTGCATGGCCCAAAGTTATTTTTGAAATTCAGTTGGTTGCTTCATGATTTGTACAAATCTGGTAAGTGAACACAGAAAAAGAGAAACTGGGATGCATTATAACCTTGCTCATCAGGTCCACTTTCTTTGAATTTGCAGAGCCATAATGGAGCACAAGGAGCTGTTAAAGGTGCCCTGGGATTGGCAAATAGGTAAGGGGTTTGCCCACCTAAGAAGTTGTTTTTAGTAAACCTGAGAAATATGTTTGAAGAGTGATGTGGGTGGAGGTGGGGCATGAGCAATGAAAGGATTTAAAACGCAGAGGACAAAAGAAAATGAAATCCCCTTGTCATTTTAGGAATTCTTGCACACTATAAGACACTGAACTGTATGATTCATAATGTTTCCTAATTGAGCTTCTGCCCATTATCGTTGTCAAGATGCTGTTAGTGTAGACACAGAAGTATGCTTTTAGATTAAAGACCAACCAGAGAGAAAAACTGCCCTGAGGCAGTGGTGGGACATAAATGACAGCAATTTGCTCTAGCCAAGAAACACAAAACTGATGTGGTCATTAGAAAGTGGCACTTCAGTAAGGGGAAAAAACTGAACTTAACAAAAAGGCATGAAAGAAAACAATATAATGGGCTTTCTGAGCCCATAAAAACCTTTTCAGAAAGGAGCAGTTTGCACGTAAGAAATGGTTAATTGACCCTCAGATGGACTTGGTAGAAAATACCGGACATGCTTTGAGCTAGTGAATAGTCGTCCAGGGCATCTCGGATTCCACCTGTTTCAAAAAATCACTTTTCTCTCAAAAAATTGAGGACAAGGATTTAAGATCCTAGGTGATGCTCTAGGATCGCATAGAAAGCCCTAGAAGGGACTGACGTCAGCCCAGAAGATATCCTTCAGTGTCTGTACCAAGACACGTGGGTTCCAGCAAAGAGCACAGAGCTTGGCTTATGGGGGTGCTTGGAAAATGTGTGCACAGTGGTGCAAATGGGGGGTGAAAATACAGATGATTCCCCATGCTGAAGCTGGCTACTTGAACCATCTCCAGCTTATGTGAGCTTTGATGGAATTGACAGCTTCAGTCAAATTCTGCTTCCACGAGCAATGACAACAATGACATAACTTCCCTGCACCCTTTACCTACCCCACACCCCAAAGTATCCAAAGCCGACTTGCTGCTGACATATTCCCTCTGAAGGCACACTGTGAGCTACAGAATCATGCATAACTCTCCCTGGGCGGTATCCCTAGTGGCTTCAAGCGCTACCCAGGGCTGCAACTGAGAAAGGAACCTAGCTGCAGGTTACAGATACATTTGCCCCTTTGATTCCCAGAGCTAGGAACTAAAATGTTACCCCTGCTTGGTAACACCTCACATGCAGTGGTCCGTGAGCATAAATTAATATTATATTAATGGTAATAGCAATAATAAAAAATAATTTGTCCTTTAATTATGTGGATGTCATGTGCATGTCCATCGAGATTCTGTTATAATTCCATGTTAGTTAAATGTGTCATCAAAAGGTAGTTTTGGGGCCAGCCCGGTGGCATAGTGGTTAAGTTTGCACGCTCTGCTTTGGTGGCCCAGGGTTCGCAGGTTCAGATCCCAGGCCCGGACCTACGCACCACTTGTCAAGCCATGCTGTGGCAGTGTCCCATATAAAGTAGAGGAAGATGGGCACAGATGTTAGCCCAGGGTCAATCTTCCTCAGCAAAAAGAGGAGGATTGGCAACAGATGTTAGCTCAGGGCTAATCTTCCTCACAAAAAAAAGAAAAAAAGGTAGTTTTATTCTGAGCCTTCATATTGCCATTAAAATGTCAATCCCCTGTACTCTGAGATGATGAAGGAAGGGTAGTGTAAAAGGAACACATTATAGAGCTATCCGTTTCATTCCTGATTGAAATTGAGGCCAAAATGGCCTAGAAAGGGAACCAAATGTTCATCATTTTCTTTCGGAAGCATTGATAGAGTTGCGTTTGAGATTTTTTTACACCAGGACCACCTTTGTCCTCATTACCTCATCCTGACCTCCTGCACGGTTCTATTATTTAGCTCAGTTCTAGGCACATACAATTCAAGGAAAAAATGTTTATTAAATGGAGAATGAATGACAAGCAAAGGAGGTGAGACCTGTCCTGCCCTCTCTCATCTCACAAAATGTAGACGAAAGGCAAGCAGTGGAGGCAATGGCAGGAGACTTTAGGCTTGACACTGCACTTTCTTTCTGGGGAACCAAGAGATGGCATACCAGCCACCGCAGCTCGTGGACCAGTGAGGCGGAGAGACATCAAGGAGGATCAGCATCCTCTCAAAGCATCCTCAGTCCTTGGGAAGTCTGCCAAGAGTGCTGAGCTCTGATCACTGTGTCTTGGTGGGGAGCTCACAGCATCTTAGTTAAGAGACCAGAATCCAAGACTTGTCTTCATCTCCCACCATCTGTCAGTGCATTTCTCTCCCTTCCCTCTCTCCACATCAGGAATCCCCCTCATACAGTCTCTTGAACGATTCATGTGGGTTGCCATTTTATCAAAGTAAAAAGGTCTTTTTTCCTATGGAGTAAGTGGGATAATAAATGTATTTTATATTTTCTGGACTAGGAAGCCTTTTTTTTTTTTTTTTTTTTTTAGCAGATAGTTATTTTCTTATAACACTGGCCACTTGCGAGATACAGAGTAATTAAAAGCAAGAAGATAACAGTTGTTTGATTTTATTTCTCTGTTTTACTTTACTGAACAGAAAGATCGGGTCTGGTTATGTGGTCATTAAACTCAAGTAAAACATACGACCTAACGGAGGTAAAATGTCCTCCTGGGGAGCAGGCTTGTTGGAGTCACAGTCAAAAATCTGATGCATGACTTAAACATTCCCTTCCTCTCATTTGTCATATTGTGTGAAAGGATGTGTGAGCAAGTGTCAGCTGATGTGCAAGTCGAGTGTGGGAGGAAGGACGAGGTGTGCTGCAGAGCAGTATCTCAGGTGTGTGGTGTGCGGAGCTGCTTCATTCTTCCTTTTGTAGGTGATGCTGGTTTGGGTTTTGGTTTTTTCCTGGAGCCAAAACAAGAGATTTGATCATTCCCTGAAGGTGGAATAATGGGACCACAGAGCAGGAAGGCCCTTAAAGATAATTAAGAATACACTCTTTCTTTTTACCGATGTACTAATCGAAGGCCTGGGGAGTTGAGGCGACTTGACTAGGCTCACAGCTGCCTGTGGTGGGACTAACATGCACCATCTGAGCAGGCCCCGCCAGCCCGGTGCCCTTTGCAGACCTACCATCATGCATATATTCTGAGAAACCATCTTACCTAATCTTTATTTTTAAGAATTAAAAATAAGGTTTAAGAAATCTAGTACAGTCATGTGTTGCTTAACAACAGGGATACTTTCTGAGAAATGCGTCATTAGGCAATTTCGTCATTGTACGAACATCATAGAGTGTACTTACACAAACCTAGGTGGTAATAGCCTACTACACACCTAGGCTATATGGTACTAATCTTATGGGACCACCATAATTGACCAAAACGTCGTTATGGAGCACATGACTATTTATTCAAAAGAAAATGAAAGACAGAACATCAGTGAGGTCCCAAAGAAAGTGATGAGATAAAATATATGCAGCATACACAGACACATACTATATATGTGTATATATTATATCTATCATGTGTAAACATAGATACCACATATCATATATCGTGGATTTGTTGTTAGCGCCGTGGAGTCGATTCCAACTCCTAGCGACCCTAGGAGTGTACAGCAGAGCGGAACCCTGCCTGGTGTTTTTGCACCATCCTCTCATCTTTGGCGCTATATCAGACAATGCTCAGCTGCTGTTCATAGGATTTTCACAGCCGATTTTTCCGGAAGTGGGTGGCCAGGTCCTTCTTCCTAGTCTGTCTTAGTCTTGAAGCTCTGCCGAAACCTGTCCAACATGGGTGACCCTGCTGGTATTTGAAAAGTGGTGGCATAGCTTTCAGCATCACAGCAACATGCAGCTGCCACAGTATGACAACTGACAGATGGGTGGTGTGGTTCCCTGACCGAGAAACAAATTCAGGCCACAGCAGTAAGAGCGCCCAATCTTAACCACTAGACCACCAGGGCTGGCTGTATCGTGTACATGTTCTATATGTATCATGTATAAAATGAGATGCTCATCAGAGTCAAATAGAATGCTCCTACTTCTCTTCATAATAATTAAACAATATAGATTAGTAGTATATGCTCAGAATTTAAAGTCAGACATCCTATGTGACCTGAGGGCAAGTTACTCAACCTCTGTGCGCTGGTCTTTTGCCTGTTTACACACAGATCTGTTTCTTCCCCTTACTCTGCTCTATATTGCAGAGGCTAACTCATGCAAATCACACTTCCCAGGCTGCCTTGTACGCTGGCTTCTGGCTAGGTTTGGCCAATGGGAGGCAGTAGAGAGAGATTGGAAGGTAGGAGGTAAAAAGAAACCAGGTCTCCCTGTTTCTCTCTGTTTGGAGTCAGGTCTCTCGAAATGGCTGAATTTCCTCCGTGCTTCTACCTCTGCTGAGCTTCCCTAACTTCTCACCCCTGGTAACACGGCCTCCTCCCTGGATCTCTCTAGCTCCAGGGCTGCAGTAACTTAGTGCTGCTGCTGATCTCTGGGTTGCCTCACCATCCCTGTTTCCGCATCACCCATTCAAGTACCTTTGTAACTTGTGCCCCATATTAAATTTCCTCTGTTGAACCTGGTATGGACTGTGTTTCTTGACTAATACACTCTATAAGCCTATTTCCTTCCCTGTATATAAAGAGAACAGCAATAGTAATGGTGTTATACTGTTGTGGAGATTAATTCATTAATGTATACACAGTACATGACACATGGCAAGCTCTCAGTCAGTATTAGCTGATAGTATTCTTTCCAATCTCTTTAGCTTAAATCTCTTTAGTGCACAAGGACAGGAGTGACTGAATCCTGTCTTCAGTGAGAGAGAAAATGTATCAAATAAGAGACAGTTATATACATAATCTGCCTATAAATGTAGTTATTGCATTATGTAGTTGTCAGTCAAAAAGTAATTGAGTCCATTTGTTTGATCACGTTGATCGATTGTTTGAAAACTCTCCATGTACAGCACGTTGGGCCTTCAGATGCGTTGCTAAAGTCTGTTAACTGGCTAATGTCCATCTAAGATCAGCACATTGCAGCAATACTGCATTCCCACTCTTAATTTAATCATGTGTTCGTTTGGCTGGCTATGCTTTGCTCACAAAACAGGATATTCACACACAAAAACATTGGTGGGCCTAGCAAAGTGATTAACTGTGGTGCTGTATATATTCCACCCCTGTCCCCCTAAATTTAATTTCTGCAGTTTTAAAAAATATGTTTAGAATGTTTAAGCTTGAAGCATCCTGAGGTAGCCTGATGAGTAGAGCGAAGCTCTGCTGTGTATCTATTTTTCTAGTCTCCTTGGCTCACCAATTGTGCCTGTAAAGTCACACCTCTTCTCGGAGCCAGCCAATTATATATCCAGCTCTCTACTGGATGTATCCTCTTGGATGGCACATAAGCCTCTAAAACTTAACACATTTAAAATGGAGCTTTTAATTTCCCCTGAAAACCTGGTCTGCCCTCAGTTCTCTGTCTCAGTGAATGGTGTCATAATTCACTCAGTTTCTAAATTAGCCAGAACCCATGGGTATCCTTGATGCCCTCCTTTCCCTCACTACCTGCATCCAGTATATCACCAGGGTTTGTTGAGTCTTCACGGACCTGGCCACGTCCGTTAGTCTCCACTGCCTTTCAGAGCAAAGCCACCAGCATCTCTTGCCTGGACTATGACACTACGCTTCTCATTGGTCTTCTCCCATGCTTTTCTCCTTCCAATCCCTTCTCCACAGAGTAGCCAAAGTTTTCTTTTAAAAATATAGATCTTGGGGCTGGTCCCATGGCCTAGTGGTTAAGTTTGGCATGCTCCACTTTGGTGGCCCAGGTTCGGTTCCCGGGTGTGGACCTACACCACTCGTCAGCGGCCATAGTGTGGTGGCGACTCACATACAAAATAGAGGAGGATTGGCACAGATGTTAGCTCAAGGCGAATCTTCCTCAACAACAAAAAAAGAATATATATATATAGATCAGATGTTAGCCATATGCTACAAGTTCCTCAGTGGCTTCCTATTATAACTGGAATAAGATATCAGCATAATTCATCTCCTGCCTAATTTTCCAACCTCATCTCTTGTTGCCACCTCATTCTGTTCATTCTGCTCAGATGTCCTGGCTTCTAGAAGCTCCTGGAATACATCAGGCCCTGCCCCTCCTCAGGGTCTTTTCATTTGCAGATCTCTCTGCCTAAAATATTCTTCCCCTGGCTCCTTCTGACAATCTCCTTTTAGTCCTTCAGCTGTCAGGGTAAGTGCCACCTCCACAGAGAAGCCTCACCCAGTCACCCTTCCTAAAGCAAGCCACCTGCCTTTCTCTGTAAGGAACCCTTTTATTCCTTCATTGCACTAAAACCAACTCTAAGCTTCTTGTCTGTCCTGTTTTTCCACCACATTGCTAGCCCATGGCAGACTGCCTAGGGCATCATTGGTATTCAGTGAATAAGTGGTTGAATAATTGAGTGAGTGTAAAACATCAGAGCCCACATGTGAGAGACCACGGTGTGCTAGGTAAAGTGATGGAAGGTAGGATTCTGGAACTTTGCAGCCTGGTGATGTATAATTTAAATCACTGATGCCCTCAAAAAAAGGCTCTGGTACCTGGACTGTGTTCTGATCAAATTTGGTTATTTTTAGTGGATTAATTTAAGGATATGTCTTGTCTCGCGTCTGTTAATCTCAGATTCCTTAAAGGAATACTGAATTAACTTCTTTGTCTTTTCATGTTTTAATTTTAGGTTATTTAGTATTGCATTTTTTATAACTTGGTTAAAAGGAAAATGAATTATAAGTAGCATGAAACCCAAGAACAGGAATATTGACCATTTTTAGGGAATTAAAACTTCTGATGGAGATTCAAAGCCATCTGACATTACTGTGACAGAGTATCCACAAGAGGGCTTGTACTTTACCAAACTAGGAAAGTGGTTATTCCATTTTCTTCTTAGGGCACTTCCACCACACTAGAGGGGGCTGTTGTACTGAGTTTGCTTACTTAATGTTCAAAATAATCTTTTATATAGACTTGATGTGGCTTTCCTTAAACTCAGGATCAGAAATTTATAGAATGATGATTTATGCCCTTGAATACTTTTCATATGGGAAAACCAAACTTCTCTTTGGAGGACTCACTGGTCTTCATAGTCAAAGGGACTGGATGTCCAGTACCCACCAAATCCTCCCAAATTCACAGAATTCAGAGGAAGCAGTCTGTCCACGGCCCACACCAGACAGCTTTAATCAAGAATTCCTTTGGAAAGATTGGTTACTTTTGTTATATTATAAAGCCCAAAGATCCATTGAGGTGTATTACTTGTGCTTACTCTATACCTTATTCTTTCAAGGTAGAGAAACAAACATTATTTTTCTACATTGTGTTGTATCAATATCTAGGAAAAGATGAACCAAACTCTAGATTCTGCCATAAACTCTTGCTTGGGACCCAACAAAATGGTGTATTTGTGGAATTAGTACTAACAATTGTGTGTTTAGTTATAATTAGAGAAAGAGCGAGAATTTTAGAGGATGAGAGATTGACCATATAGCATTTTAAGGGCACTTTTTTTTTTTATCTTTCTGTTTTGCAAAACTTAATTCTTTGATGGTCTACAAAGCATTTACCTAACTATTTATTTATAAAACAGCAGAGCCTACATGTAAGAGCCCACAGTATGCTGGGAAAGGCAATGGAGGAGTAGGACTCTGTTGAGGGTAGGGCTGAGCAGGATTCACAAATTTAGAAGAAATTGACAGATCATCTTGTGCTCAGAGCAATGCAGTGGTGTGCCCAAGGTCACACAGTTAGGATCCCAGTTCTGACCTAGTCCACATCTCTTCGACATGTAAGCCCTTCCATTTTAAGGACTATGTAGTTATTCATCATCATTGTGAACAATACATGGTACCAAGCAGTTTTGTTCCTATTTTGCAAATAAGAAAGATATGAAAAAAGTCTTAAAAGACATAGATAATAGAAGTTAATTACAGCACAACTGGAAATAGAATTCAGAAGCCTTGATCCTGTGTTCTGATTGTAGCCACTAAGAGGCACTCCTTCCCAAATGAAGCAAAATAGCAGATATGTAGTGAGAAACAGAAAGTTCATTTTCCACATGCAAATTTTTTATTATTATTTTATGTTTTAGCTATGTATTACCTGACAATAAACATCAGTTAAGAGAGTGAAAGAAAAACTCCCTCTGTGAGTGATACACGGTGTGCACCATTCCCCTTCTTTCACCTGCTGTGGGTACCAGAGGCCCTGGAGGAGGCTGTGACGTCGCCTCTCTCTCCTCTCCCCCCAGGGCTGCTGTATGTTGGTTTTAGTGCCTGCATGTTTGGTCTCTACAGCTTCATGCCAGTCGTCATCAAGAAAACCAGCGCCACTTCGGTCAACCTCTCCCTGCTCACAGCAGATTTGTACAGCCTGTTCTGTGGATTGTTTCTTTTCCACTACAAGGTAAGTTGAGTCAGTGCTCCTTTGTGAAGCTGTACTTGGTAGGGACAAATGCATACAGGTATGAATGCCCTGCTGTGGAATGCCCCAGTTTTGTGTAGGGAAGTAGGAATGCACCTCTGTGTGCTAACCTCCAGGCTCTGGGTATTCACATTTCAACTACAAGACATAGGCAACATTCTGTCCTAAGAGACCAGTAACTACAGACATTTGATGGTGAAAGATAAAATAGCCATCAAGGAAAGGGCTTTTGATAATGGGGGACAGATTTTCTGACATCATTCAGCCCAGAAGCTACTCATGGTCCGGCCTAAAGCTAGGAAGATTTGTACAATTCCCCAATATGACTGCAAAACAGATTCTGCCAAAGGCTCTGGCAGAGTCTGCTCTTGTTAGAGAAAAGACACAGTCCCCGCAGTTGCTGCTTTGCAGAATTTTCATAGCAAATATGAATGGGAAATGCTAATGTATTAGAAATAGTTTCTTTACTAAAGGATTGGGGTTTGAGTAAAGGAATGCAAAGAGATTGTGAAGCATTTGCAGTTAATGGGTTAGCCCTGAAGAGGAAACTCTCCAGTCCAAAGATGGCAGTCTCTTTGAATGCAAGGCTCCACCCACATCCTAACTCAAGGCAGGCGTGACTAATTGGTTCTGGCACACTGAGGTCAGATGCTGTTTTTTAAACACTACACTCACTGCAGCCATTAATAATTGATTAGAACTGGTATGTGAGGAGAGACTGCTTGCCATTCCTTAACTAGTCCAATGAGATAAGAGTCAGTGGGACTCTGACCGGTGTGAAAAAGGACAGTATATGGAATATCCACACAGATAAGACCGAACTGGGATGGACAAAAGAAGAGGAGGCAGAAGAAAAGAGAGGCTGCTCTAGCAGTGTCTAGCCAAGGGCTTCACCAGTGGTGTTACAGTTAACATCACCATCACTCGGGTGTGGCCAGCTGATGGGGCATCTTGGTGGGCAGAGCATCTCCAACCAGGTCAAACTTGGCTTGAAGATTCCCAGAGAAAAGCTGAGCTGGAAAGAGTATGTGCTTGAGAGGAACAGAGGCAAAGCAGCTGAAGTGAATAATCAGACATATTACTGAGAGAAGCCAAAGTCATAGCCAAGAAACAGACTGAGAAGGGCAGACAGAATGGAAAAGAGGTCACAGACAAGGTTAGCATCTGGGAGGACCAGAAGCAGGTCTGGAAGATGAGAGAAAGTGGCCATGCACATGTGTGTGGTGATGGGTTGTAATTAGTATTTGGGTGGTGAACATGATGTAATCTATGCAGAAAGAGAAGTATAATGATGTACACCAGAAATTTATACAATGTTATAAACCAATGTTACCTCAATTAAAAAAAAAGAAAAAAAGAAGAAAAAAAAAAGAGAAAAAAAGGAAAAAAAAAAAATAGAAAAGGTAAGTGGCCATGGCAGCAGACAGGGATAAAGTGCTGAGTTCCTATTTTATATGGAGCCTTGGGCCCAGTTTGGTGGCAAAATGACAGCTTAAAGAAATTGTCTAGGACTGGACAATGTTTATACACTGTAATTTTTTTTGTCTGGATGGTGCAATCTCTGTTTCCTGGGCACACCCCTGGTCCTCATAAGGGTAAAAAGTAAAGTCACAGCGTGTTCTTCTCATTGCTCACAGCCACAGTGTTGGGAGGACCAGCTTCCCTCAGAATCCCCCTCCAAACACATCCACTTATTTTCCAGAGCCTTGGGGACCACATAGCCATGGTCTCATCAGTACCTCACAGTGACCACCATTTTTCTTCTCTCTTCTGCAGCTAAGCATCCATATCTAGTTCCTTCCTCAGCGTGAGTTCAGTTCTCAGCAGTTATTCCTGTAATTGTCTTTATAAGCTCCCGAACCCCTTTAATCCCTTTAATCTTCCTTAAGGAAAGATGACTGAAACCTGTTGTTTTGATCCAAGACCACGGTCACTTCTTGAGCGGTCCAGATCTAGTCTAGCTCTCAGCATCCCTTATAGCAGTGTTCCTGATAGTCCGCTTTCACCAGGGTTACTCGATAAAAATGTGGATTCTTAGGCCACACCCCTGAGCCACAGAAGCAGTCTCAGAGGGTGTGACTGGGGGAGTCTGCATTATTAACGAGCTCCTCTGTCAGGCTGATGTTCTCTGAATTTGAGAACAAATACCTGAGAGGGGTACCTGATCAGTGCTCATTCCTATTTGAGTCTGCCACTCATACTTCCACTGACTCTTATTTAGACCTGGGGCTCTCCACATTAACAAGCATCAGGAACTAAGGCTGATGAACCAGATAAATTCGAATTCTCCACAATCCATCTACCCTCCCATCATTTGTATGTTACTACTTACTTAGGATAAGTAACTTTGCCAAAGAGGAAACCACGTAGTAACTTTTCATCGTGCCATCAGAAGTGAAGATGTGTTACCTGAAAATTAAATTCCTGTATTCACCAATTTGGAGGTGTAATGATTTTTATTTCTTAAAGCAATGTTTTTCACTATACAGATATATTTTGTTACTATTTAACGGATAAATTTCCTTAAGGCAATGATTGGCTCAACACAATAGGTGTTTTCTCTAGTTAAAATTGATTCTTTTTGTCTTTTTTTAAATTAAACTTTTGAGATAATTGTAGATTCACATGCAATTTTAAGAAATAATACAGAGAGATCCCACTTACCCTTTATCTAGTTTCTCCCATTGATAACATCTTGCAAAACTATAATACAATATCAGGATATTAACATGGATACACTCAACATACAGAGTATTTCCATCCCCACAAGGACTGCTTGTGTTGCCTTTTATAGTCACACCTACTTGTCTCTCACCTACCCGCTTAACCCCTAGAAACCACTAATTTGTTTTCCATTTCTCTAAATTTGTCACTTCAAGAATGGTGTGTAAACGGAATTACGCAGTAAGTAACCTTTTGGGATTGACTTTTTTCACTCAGCATAATTCTCTGAGGATTCATCCAGATCATTTTGTATATCAGTAGCTCATTCTTTTTTATTGCTGAGCACTATTCCGTGGTATGGATGTATCATAGTTCATTTAACTATTCGCTCAGTGAAGGACATCTGAGTTGTTTCTGTTTTTGTCTGTTATAAATAAAACTGCTATGAACATTCACGTAAAGGTTTTTGTGTGAACAGAGTTTTGGCATATTTGGTTTTATAAGAATGCCAAACTGTTTTCCAAGGTGGTCTGTTGCCTTTTATTACAAAGAAGTACATATTCATTGTGAGAAAGTCAGAAAATACAGATAAGTACTGTTATACATTGACACCATTTTATACTGCATATATATTTTTACATTTTACATACTGTTTTGTTACATGCTTTATTTAAATGCAAAATGTATATATTTCCATGTCATTTAATATCTATGTATAATATGAGTCTGAACGAGTGGTTCTCAACTCTGGCTATGCATTACGATCACCTGGAGAGAATATAAAATAGCCATGGCCAGGTCCCACCCCAGAGAATCTGATCCTGATTAGTTGGGAGTGGGGCCTCTTAAAAGCTCTTCAGCTGATTCATCCCGTATCCTAATACCCAGTCAGAGCTGAGAATCACTAATCTACAAAATAATTTTTAATGGCTATATAGTATTTCGTGAAATGGTTATACTTTAATTTATTTAATGCAGGGTTTCTCAACTATGGCACTGTTGACATTTTAGACCAGATGATTCTTTGTGGGGGAGAGGAGGCCTGTTCTGTGCATTATAGGATGTTTGGTAGCGTCTCTGACATCGACCCACTCAATGCCAATAGCATCCCCCCAGTAGTGACAATCAAAAATGTCTCCACACATTGCTCAATATTGAGAACCACTGATTTAATGATCCCTAATTATTGGATTCAAATAGTGTCTCTTTTTGGCTAATATAAAAAATTTGGGGAATTAGCTTGTACTAAATCTTTGATCACATTCAATGTTACAAAGTTTTTTAAAAAATAATTTTTAAATAAATCTCATAATTGGTTTATTTCATTTCTATTTTGAAACAAAAGTCTTTAAAAGAATTTGAGCGGCCTATTGACCAACCAGTATCCCTGCACACAGGCAGTATTTGCAAATCCGTTAATATTATGGCAGTCAATATTAGGACATAGACAAATGCTCTATTTCTCCTTTCTCCTCACTCTCATTGTATTTCCAGTTGATGCCACACCACTTTAGTTCTTGAATAAACACTGCCTTGTATTGTTCTCTAATTCTTTTATGAACCATAGTATTTAATATCTGTAAAGAAATAAGTTAAATACTCAATTTAAGTCTAAAAAAACTTTTATTTGCCTTAAATAATTTCTAAAAGAATCTTCCAAGCGATGCTTGAATTCGCAGTCAAATAGCCATTATTTGGAAAATCCAGGGTTTTTTTTCCCCCAGAGCCCAGCTTGCCTACTTCTGAAATTGGCCTTGGGCTTGCCAGATGGGAGGCTCCCCAGAGCCAGAGAGAATGACAGTCTGAGTGGCCTGCAGGTTTTCCACCACAGCCAGATGGGCCATCTCAGAAAATTTATTTTTAAAGAACACTTATTGGAGGTACTTTTATCAAGCAATTTATGGTTAATGCAAAAATCTTGGCAAATGCAGCAAAATTAAAAAATGGTGATGGGATGTCACATGGTGGGTGTGTGTATGTGTGTGTGTATTTGGGAGAGTGGGAGAAGAAGGTGATTATATGTTTATGTCTTTTCTCTGGAGAAATGTCTATTTAATTCCTTCTCTCATTTTTTAATTGGGTTGTCTTTTTATTATTGAGTTGTAATGGTTCTTTATATATTCTGGATACTAGACCCTTATCAGGTATGTGATTTACAAATATTTTCTCCCACTTTGTAGTTGTCTTTTCATTTTCTTTTCTTTTTTTTCTTTTTTGCTGAGGAAGATTCACCCTGAGCTATCATCTGCTGCCAATCTTCCTCTTTTTGCTTGAAGAAAATTCGCCCTGAGCTAACATCTGTGCCAATCATCCTCTATTTTGTGTGTGGGTTGCTGCCACAGCATGGCTGATGAGTGGCGTAGCTCCGCACCTGGGATCCAAACTCACAAACCCAGGCCATCAAAGCAGAGCATGCCAAACTTAACCACTATGCCATTGGGCTGGCCCCTTCATTTTCTTGCTAGTGTCTTTTTTTTTTTTTTCCCCAAAGCCACAGTAGATAGTTGTATGTCATAGCTGCATATCCTTCTAGTTGCTGTATGTGGGACACGGCCTCAGCATGGCCGGAGAAGTGGTGCGTGGGTGCGTACCCAGGATCCGAACCCGGGGCGCCAGCAGCGGAGCGCCCGCACTTAACCACTAAGCCACGGGGCCGGCCCCTTGCTAGTGTCTTTTGAAGCACAAAAGTTTTAATTTTAAAGAAGTCAAATTTATCAATTTGGTTGTACTTTTAAAAACATGAAAGAAAGCGAGTCAACCCCACCACGGCCTTTGGGCCACCTAGTCTTCCCTGGTGATTCCCAACACTGCTTCTCTCCAGGGCTGCTAGTAATGACTGCTAGTTGCTCTCATTGTCTGCTATAAGGGGTTGGTTAAAAATCACAGCCTAAGACAGAGAAGATTCCATTCAAGTGAGGGCATCTTTATATAAAGAGTATAGTGTGGAAGAGAGTTTAAGCCAATAACCTTCAACCTTGGCTGCACCTTGGAATCACCTGAAGAGTTTTAAAGACACTAATGGGGGGCCGGCCCAGTGGCTTAGCGGTTAAGTGCGCGCGCTCCGCTGCTGGCGGTCCAGGTTCGGATACTGGGCGCGCACCGATGCACCGCCTGTCAGGCCATGCTGTGGCGGCATCCCATATAAAGTGGAGGAAGATGGGCACAGATGTTAGCCCAGAGCCAGTCTTCCTCAGCAAAAAAAAAAAAAAAAGGAGGATTGGCACAGATGTTAGCTCAGGGCTAATCTTCCTCACACACACAAAAAAGAAAAAACACTGATAGTCCCACTCTTACTGATTCTTATTTAGGTGGTCTGCAGCGCAGCCTGAGTGTTAGATTTTTAACGGCTCCCCAGATGATCCCAGTATGCAGCCGGGTTGAGAGCCACTAGTTCAGACTGACTTAATCCTGCAAGCAGATGGAGCTAGGACCAAAGGGTGAAGGCTATAAGATCATAGCTTAATATAAAGAAACCTTGTCAACAATTAGTCATCTGAAAGTGAGTGGACTATCTTGTGATAGTCTTCCCCCATCACTGGAGGAAGCTAGACAAGAACGTGAGGGATAATGTGGAGGGGTCTCACACTTCAGTACCAAAGATTGACCAATGACCTCTGAGACCTCGTTCGGTTTTACTACAGTCTGCAGTTATAGTTTATTCTTTCACTTAATCAGATGTCTTTACTCCAAAAAACCTGCTGGTCTGGTTATAAATATCTGCACATTGAGAGGGGAGGGCTCTGTGCTCACAGATGTTGCTTACCCAGGCAGAACTAAATGATGAAATAAAGCTCTCCTGCCCAACATTGATTATTTGTTTTTTTATCACTTTCCATCCTTGGAAAAAAATCCATTCCCTTGCCCACCCGTCAGTCCACTGTCTGCAGCTGCTCTGCCTCTTGTGCTGACTGCTGTGCTGACAGGGCAATAAAGCCCCCCATCCCACGGAAGCAAATGACCTAATTCTGAATTAGACTATCTGCATGGTATAGTACTCTCGCAAATTCTAATTTTACAAGACTTTTGAGAAGTGGTTATATATCTCTATTCTTTATTACCTGACAACATTATTGAATCCAGAACAGTAAATCTATAGCAATCTATGGAAGGTACAGGAAATGAGCTTTCCTGGGCCTCAGAGACCCCCAAAACCAAACCCAGGAAGAGATTTATATGGAAGCTCTTCAATTTGATGGTGTGTTGGCTTTTCAAGGTCAGAGCTTGATCAGTCATGAGCTTCATCCCCTTATGTTTATTGTACAAACAACACTTCTGAAATTGAAAGAGTATTGGTTTCCTATGGCTGCTGTAACAAATCATCACATACTTAGTGGCTTAAAACAGCAAGATTTATTATCTTATAGTTGTGGAGGTCAGAAGTTTCACTGGGCTAAAATCAAGTGTTAGCAGAGCTGTGTGGCTTCTGGGAGCCCTAGAGGAGAATCCAGTTCCTTGCCCTTTCCAGCTTCTGGAGGCTGCCTGCATTTCTTGGCTCGTTGCCCCTTTCTCTATCTTCAAAGCCAGCGGTATAGCATCTTCAAATCTGGCTGTGCCATTCCTGCTTCCCTCATGTATGGACTCATGCGGTTATATTGGGCCTACCCAGATAATCCAGGATAATCTTCCCATCTCAAAATCCTTGACTTAATCACATCTGCAAAGTCCCTTTTACCATGTAAGATAACATATCCACCAATTCCAGGGATTAAGATGTGAATATTTTGGGGAGGCCATTATTCTACCTACCACAAGAGGACTATGAATAATTACACCAGGACAAATAAGAGTACCTTGGTTCCAAGCCAGGCCAGCTGGGACATGGGGATGTGCTCTTTAGAAGCTGCCTTGGGGCAATGAAGACACATTCTCCACCTAGAGACACTGTGCTCTGTTGAATTTCTCAACTGATTTTTAAAGTAGTTCTGGTTACCTGCTAATATGTGACTTTAACAAAGAAAACACTAAGTCATGTGGGGAGGAAATGAATGGGGCTGGGAGGACTCCTTCCGTACCTACAGTGTGAATTGTGAGTTCAGCAGGACGGTGTGGCAAAAGAGCATGGACTTTGAAGTCAAAGGAGCCTAGGCTTAAAGTGTGGCTTCTGTTTGCTCTTTAAATACTTTGGACCAGGTTGTTTATTCTCTCCAAACTTCACGGTGATGAGACTTGCCTTATGGAGTTTTCTAAGGGATTAGATAATTTATAAATGGTGACCAGTAGTGATGTATTTCTCTGACTAAATGTGTGGCTAAGGATTAGTAATCCCCATCTCATTCCATTTTTAGGATACTAATCTTATTTTAAGATTTGGTAACTAGATGTAGCTTTTAACAATTTTGTGGAAGTGCTCTCTTATTCCTTGTTTGAAAAGGCAAAACTAGGGTTTCATGCATAAAAATTTAGAAAATATTATATCAGTCATTTTCAACTGAATTCCTTGATTCCTTCATCACTTACAATAGAATTTTAGGTGATAGCCGTAAATTCAAAACATTCAAGTGTTGTTAAAATAAAATACTAATAAATTCCATCGCTGTATGCTATCACGTGCTGAACGTTCTTCAGGAAAATAGCAGCTGGTGTTGAATACAGAGAATATTCCCTTTTGCCCGACATTTAAAATAGAAAATGGCTTACTTCATACGTTAGGCTATTACCTTTTCAAGGCTTAATATTGCCACAAAATTGCAGTAATAGTTAAAATCGAGAGTAATTTTATAACAAGAGATTATTTTTGTAGCTTTATCAAAATAAACTAGAAATTGATAGAGAAAAAATGAACTCCGTAAGTTCTCTCCAAGTCCTCTTTACACTCCGCTGAGGCCATTGGCTTATATGGAACTCCACACTGAACAGCCGGAGACCACAGGCGATCCTATTTCAAATAGGATCCTATTTCAAACATGAAATAGAATATGAAATAGGAGTAATATTTTAGGAAAGTGAGGGCTCCATAAAGCTTATACTCTTACATCAGGAAAATGTTTTTGTCATCCAAATAGTCACTACTAAAAAAAGGGAGGGTGAGATTTCAGAATCATTTGTCCAGGAAGGCTGCTTCAACTATTCCGGGTAATGTGATTCCTGTGAATTTTTTAGAATCTCATCAGTATGTGTTCATTAGAAAACAGTTGACATGTTTTAGTCTCATCTTTGTGCCAGATAGATTTTTTATAACTGCTCTGAGTTATTTTTGACAAATGATCAGAAAAATTTCTTACATTGTCCCCTGTCTATGCTAGCAATCCAGGTTACATCCTATGAGGACAGGTGTAGAGCTCCATGAACCACCCTGACCCTCCCTGTCAGCCACTCGTGTCAGTTTCTCTTCCTGGTTTTGTTGTTGTTGTTGTTATAAGAGATTTGGCAAGAAAAGTTTAATAACTCTGGATGTGGGGCTAATTCAATAATATATTATTATGCACCAGATTTAAAGAAACTTCATTTGGTGAGTATTTATTTATTCCATGCCTGCTATGCACCAGGCACTGTTTGGGTCCTGAACTCTTTATTTATAAATAAAGATGACAAGAACACCAAAAATCATTGGGCGGATTAATACAAAGGATGAGATTCAAACCACTGAAACTTGAATAGACCAGCAATCTCAAGCATCCTTAACATCCGAGTGCCAACACCAGAGAGTTTGCAGAGATTGCGCTAAGAGTGGACTCTTTCATTAGCCATGGATCAGAATCTGGAACCAGGCAACCCTGTTGATCCTCTCTGACAGTGAACAATTTCAGTTACGGAATTGCACTTGAAAAGCCAGGGCGGCCAGCCTCAACCTGTGGCAGCCGATGAGCATAAAGGAAATACTGCACATCTTATTTATAAAAATACCCTCGCAAGTAACCTGTTATATTTCTTTTTGTAAGAATGGTGTCTTAAAAGGTTATGAATTTTAAGCTCGTAGTGCCCAAATATAATTATAAATGGGAGATTTTAAAATTAATACTTAGCTTTTATGACTCTTTTCATATTTTTTAAACTTTCACTGGTGAGTAGAGAATTGGGGATACTGGCATCACTGAAGCCCAAAAGCATTTCGCATGAAATACTGAGGTGATAGAGCAATGAGTATTTAAATTTGGTTTCCCCCTACATGGAAACTCCAGCCTCTTTTGAGGGTTCCATCGTGCTGAATTAGTTAGGGTAAGTGTTGCTAGCTTCTAGGTGTGGGAGGGAGTGCTTCAAATGCAGCCATTCAGGACCCCAGGCTCCTTCCATCTGGTAGCTCTGCTATCCTCTAGGGCAGGGGTCAACAAACTGTGACCTGTGAGCCAGCCCCTTGTTTTTGTAAATGTAGTTTTATTGCAGCACAGTCATGCTTCTTCCTTCCTTCCTTCCTTCCTTCCTTCCTTCCTTCCTTCCTTCCTTCCTTCCTTTCTTGTACTGACGTATTGTTGACATACAAGTAGTTTCAGGTATACAACATAGTGATTCAACATTTACATGCATTACAAAATGATCGCCACAGCAAGTCTAGTAACCATCTGTCACCTTACAAAGTTATTACAATATTATTGACTATATTCTCTATGCTGTACATTACCTCCTCGTGACTTATTTATTTTATAACTGGAAATCTGTAGCCATGTTTATTTCTTTACATGTTATCCATGACTGCTTTTGTGCTACAACCACAGGGTTGAGTAGTTGTGACAGAGACTGTGTGACCCACAAGCCTAAAATGCTTACTGTCTGGACCTCTAAGAAAAAGTTTGCCAGGCCCTGGGCCAGGACCCTGGAGTCCTCTGCAGGGCTCTCTGTGAGACAGCCTAGAGACCTTTACGACTATGTCTAGAGTGATCATAACCTCCTCCCCCTTCTACTGGCCAGAATTCAGTCACATGGTCACACCTAATTCCAAGGGAGGCTGGGAAATGTAGTCACACTGTTGGTACAGGAGGAAAAGAAAATAGGTTTAATGAACAAATAGCCAGTCTCTATCCACATTAGCAGTTTCCATTGACCAGAAATATTGGAAGGATTAGAGAAGTTGAGGATAAGTTGTGAGACAGGTCTGGAGTAATGGCCAGAAGTCAAAGTTCCTTCTACATGAATCTATTCATAAACTCCACGTCACAAACAGATATTTTGAACTCACATCATCAGAACAAGCCGTCAAGAAGAATGGAATGAGCTAGAGGTGTTGCAGAAGTTTCAAATGGAAAGGCTTGTGGTTGGACTGGAGGGTAGCCAGGAAAAACCAGCTATCTGTCTCCCAGGAGAATGCATGGGATGTGTTTGTCAACAGGATGCCCAGTCTGGCCCATCTTGCATACTCAGACACCTAATTTTGTCAGCAGACCTGTATGGAGACGTCTCCCATGGACCAGAATATTAATGACCCAAGCTCCCAGAAATCAGAGCATCAGTTTACTAAGATAGAGAACAAGGATGGGCTCAGACATTAAAGGCTAAAGCAGATCCATCACTCAACACAGCTCCAGGGACTACCATGGATGGAAGAATTTTTTTCAACTCTATATTTAAAGTTTTGAGAGTCTTTATTTACTCTCTTCTGTGAAAGATAATTAATACTGTCCCTTACATTTCCTGACTTCTATTATGCTGTTTTTGTATTGTCAATTATTTTAATAGTTAATTTCTATCAATATAATCCCTATAGTTTTTAAGCTATGTTTCCATACTTACTACATTTGCTATACCACCAGTATCTGCAATGCAGGCTCTTCTTTTCTGAATTCCTTATTTTGATTTATTTCTTAGTTAGCTATATTTCATCACTATTGGTATTGTCAAGAATGGGAGCTGCTATGTATGGCTGTACAGGCTGTCCACAGTGCAGTTTGTCCATCGATAAGCGATATTTTCCAGCCTTGAAGAAGGGGAGATGTTATAGTCACTGCAAAAGTACCATTGAGCTAGGGGTGGATCTGTTAGGAAGTGTTCATAGGAGCTGTACATCCCAAGTCTTGCTTCCTTGAAAACATTTCCTGTATTTGTATTCAAAAGGTAACTTTCCTAGGTTACATTTTCTTTTTCTCAGAACTTTATAGATATTGGGAGGGGGGCTTGTTTTTAAAAATTGAGCACTGCCCCCAGTCCTTTACAATTTTTTGAGTGACTGGATTTTATTATTAAGTAATTTAGGGTATTTTCCCCCAAAAAAGTCCACGAGTGTCATATCTCTGGGTTCTTTTTTTTGCGAATGTGTCTGGTGTCTTTACACTTGTAGGTCAACTTGGTCTATGGCCTGTGCTACTTGCAGGGGTGCAGTTCCTGGTGTCCCTCACCTGCTCGTCCAGTTCACCACAGAGCCTCAGATGTGGCAAGCCTCGAGGCCCCCCTGCCTTCTCGAGAGCCTGAGGAAGTGGGAAGCGTTTCTGTTTCTGAGAAGGTTTCCTTGGCTTTTCCCTGAGTTTGCCTAATCCCCACGTAATCAGTTCTCTCCAAATTGGAGAGAGATCTGAAAGTATACTCACCAAAATGTGAACCCAAGTCCAAGGGCAGGCAGAATGGCAGAGTTGCGGCGAGTCTGAGCCCTGCTCCAGAGTCAGACGACCTGGGTGTGAATTTCAGCTCACTCCCTACCAAGGGGTCCTTAACTTTTTTGCACTGTGGGTCCCTTTGGCAGTCTGGTGAAGCCTAGAGATCCCTTTCACAATGTTTTTAAATGTCTAAAATAAAAGACATAGTATTACAAAGCAGGCTGATTCTATTAAAATAAGATTATCAAAATATTTTTAAATGTGATGATATAGTAATATACAAATCACAAGATCTAATAACTACTGTCATTTCAAAGCAGTGATGAGTGTAAGCAGTATTTGGAGAGATCTGCAGCAATTGTAATGTGATATGAAAATACATGTGGTTTCTATTGACAAAAAGTGTAAGGTGCTGCTAATACTAATGTAGCTCCTTTCTTACATTTATAACGAAGAAATGCAAAATGTCGGTGAAAATCAAAGTCCAGGTTTACAGACCCTTGAATTCTATACAGGAACCCCTGATGCTACCAGTTACACAGCCTTGTGCACAAGTTACTTAACTTCTCTCAACGTTAGTTTCCCGTCAGCAAAAGAGGGAATATAACAGTGGATACTGTATAATGAGAAGCATCAGGGGTCCCCGTATAGGAATGAAAGAGTGCTTGTAAATCGTCTACCTCAGTGTGTGGTACAGTGAACACTCCGTAAATAATACCATTATTAAGGATGGTAGAATTGTGAGAGCTTAGATTTCATGTTCTTCACACTTTTAAGTATTGCATAAATTATGTATTGCTGAAACACTAGAATAACATTTGTTACTTTTATAATTATAAAACAATAAAATCATTGTCAGTTCAAAAATACATAAAGCCAGCAATCTCCTCAAATAAAAAGGAAATCTAAATACAAATCTGTGTCATTGAAAAATGGGACAAAATTACAACCAGACACTGATTAGAAGGTTCTAAATGGATAATTCTCAGTTTTAATTAACAAACATGAACAAAAAAATTAAAGTATTTCTTTGTGTCTGTTTTCCTCATTATTTTTACATAACTAAAACTCTTCACTCATTATATTGCTAAGCACTAACATAGTCATATGCCCAGTTTCTTTCTCATTTAAATATATTTGGGGATGTGGTTGTATTTTTAAAATAAATACATTGTAAACCGTTCTATGGGGCCTCAGATTTAGCAATGTAACTCAATTTAACTTGAATGTAAATTTGGGTTACCAGTTTCACATCCAGTTGCTTCTTGACGCTCCATGGAACCAGGTGTGTATGTGCAGGTGTGTAGTTGTTTCCCATTGCTCTGTGGAGGGCTCAGCAGTAATGGACAGTATTGGTGTTTCCTTTGTGTACTAACCAGTCCCACCTTTAAATGAAAGGACTGGCTTTATGTAAGAAGTGAGTACTAAGCTCTGGGTGACAAGGGTCATACATGTCTCCTTCTCTGCTGGATCCTTGGTGTCTAGTACGGTGCCTGGCAATTATTTGTTCAATGAAAGGCTTATTTCTACAAGAAACACTAAAGGTTAAACTTCCATTTTCTAGGCTGAACATTATTTAGGAATTTTCACATAAGTAAAAAAGCTTTTGATTGATGTGGACTCTTTACATCTCAAGTTGATGAAACCAGCTGAAAAGTAAAAAAACTTAGATCTCACAATAGCAAGTAGCTGTTTTGAGTCATTCTTTGATTGAATCGATGGATTGCTAAGGGAACATCTCAAGAGAACATGGAGATTAGAAAACCAGTTCAATGCCATAGTAACTATATGCAGTGTCATGGGAGAATGGAAGAATGGAACTCACATCAAAAGTTGAAAATTTGCTAAGAAATTTGTTCTATTTATAGAAAAAATCATATCTAATATTCAGATTTATTATTCATAAGTCATCCCACAGTAAAATTATGAAATGAATCATTATCACGTACTATAGTTCCATATCTATATCTATATCTGTTGATGTGTCTATATCCATAAGGGTCAGCAAACTGTTCTGTAAGAGACCAGATTATAAATATTTCAGGCTTTGCAGGCCAGTAGTTCCTGTCACAACTACTCAACTCTGCCATGGAGATGGCTGTCTTCCAATAAAACTTTATTGACAAAACCAGGCAGCCGCCAGATTTGTTCGTTTTCTGACCCCTGACGTAGACTATAACTGTCCTTGCAAACTTTCCCCTAGCCTTCAGCACCGGGAAAGAGCCATTTCCTCTGCAAAGTGTAGCACTAATAAAGCTGCTGAAAGCTATACTCGAAATGTTACAAATTTCTTTGCACTTCAAGTGTGCAGACTTTTTTTCAAAGCTATTTTTTTTATTGAGGTAACATTGGTTTATAACATTATATAAATTTCAGGTGTACATCATTACGTTTCAATATCTGTGTAGACTACCTCATGTTCACCACCCAAAATCTAATCACCATCTGTCACCGTATTCACGTGCCCTTTTACCCCTTTCACCCTCCCCTGCTTGTACCTTCCCCTCTGGTAACCACCAATTTATTCTCTGTATCTATGTGTTTGTTGTTGTTGTTGTTATTTTGGGGGGTTTTTTGTCTTTTTTTTAATATTCTACATATGAATGAAATAATATAGTATTTGGTTTTCTCCATCTGACTTATTTCTCTTAACATAATCCCCTCAAGGTCCATCCATATTGTCGCAAATTCCAAGATTTCATTTTTTTTTATGGCTGAGTAGTATTCCATTGTGTATATATACCACATCTTCTTTATCCATTCATCCACTAATGGGCACTTTCAAAGCTAATTGTAATAATTTCTACCCAGATTTAGAATAAGTGGAGTATCTGCCTCCTGTTTGAGTTCTTGATGGCACCAAACGCCCTATCTGTTAGTTTTTTTTAAGGGTATCTGTGGCATGCATGCAATACCATGAAATATCTTCAGTTTATTGATTTATTGTTTTCATTTTACATAAAGGAATGAGTGAGGTGCCAATGCAAGCCAGTAGCCCTGAGCTGAGATGTGAAAGGGAAGGGATATTAAAGACATAGCTTATGGAGAAAGATGAAGCAAAGGCATCTAGAAGAAGGGAGTGCAGTCTAAACTGATTTTGTACATATAGTGTGCTCCAGAAGAAACAACAGTATCAAATAATAACAATCACATTATCAAATTAACTTTCCCAGAATCACATGTCCAGAGAAAAGAGGTCATTATACCTACAGGCTAATTTTAAAGTAAAGAAGGTCATTTCCAAGTGACAAATCTCTTCATAGCTTGGTGATGTCTGACCATTCTCATCTCCCTCAAAACTATATAGAGAGAGACATATCGATGGTTATGGGTATATCAGTTCATGGATGTCAAATTTGGGGGACACTTCTAGATTTTAATTTTTTAAAATGTGTTTATGTAATAGTAACATAACCCAAAGTTCACATTGTTTTCAAGTCTTAAGACATTGGATAATTTCCTTTTATTTTTACAATAGGTACAAAGTTTAATTTAGAATGAGAAAAAGAAACTAACAGTGTTGTTGAATGTCTGTCACATTTTTATAGCACTCCGTAGATTTCAAGTTTTATACGATACTATGAAAATGTAGTAATAATGATGTTGTAAGATTTTTTTATGGAATAACCAAATATTCTGGGCCCAATGCCAATACTTCTCAGTGATATTCTGGGATTAAAAAGTGAATGTTGAGTGCTGTTTAAGAGAAAGTTGGAGCTATTTATCAGGTACCACACTTCTTATTTAGAAAAAAAATTGATTAACCATTAAAACCATAATATGATTTCTTCCTTGAGAGCTGCCACATCATGATATTCTTCAATAAATTGCTCATTCATTTATTTCATTTTTCTGTCTCTCCTGCCACCATGAGGTACATATGAGAGGAGGAAATAAGGAATTCCAATATGGTTGCAGGAGAGCTCATTTTTCATTTTGTCAAGGTGTTTCCACCTCCTGCAGGCATGATAATATTTCTTGATGATTGTTCATTTCTATGAATTGAGAAAGAACAGCTTCCAAGTTCATCAATAATCCATTAAGTTTGTTCCAAAATACGTTGGATTAAAGTTGAGTCCTTCCCCTATGCAGTAGAGATATGGACTGCCCTTAGAAGCTTGAATATAGGGGATGGAAGAAGCAAAAAGAATTATGTTCCAATGCAGTTAACCAAGCAATTAGGAGATGGGAAGAGAATTGGGTGGAGAGTCAAGGCCTCTGGGCACTGTTCAGCTGTCAGTATAAGAACATGCCCTAAGCACTCTACTAAACCTGCCCACACCTCCCACTTCCTCAGCTCCACGGTGTTCATCACAGGACTCTGTACTTCTCTGAGGGGTTGGTTTTTGAAAATGAGATGAGATGATATACATGAAAATACTTTGGAGGAAGTAGACAACAACATTATTTGCTAAGATTATCATCTTTAATTTAGAACTGTAATTAATTGTGCTTTCCTGAATATGGTTCTCTGCTTAGAACACTTCTAGCGTTGCAGGAAAGGAGATCAGTGGAGAAATGGAAGAACTTTATAAACTAAATATTGGCAGGAATTATACCTACAACAACATACCACTTATATTGGTACTGTAGAAGATGTTAAGTGTAAATCTGCTCTGTTTAAAGAGGTGATATATGAAAATAGTGGCATAAATGAACCATGCTTAGAAAAGAATCACATCCCCTCAGAACAGTCAGCTTCAGTAAGTGAGATTCAGTCTTAATTTCTCTCTTCTTCACTCCCCACATCTAATCCATCAGCAAATTCTGTTGATCCTCCTCTAATTCTTTTCCATTTCTACTGCTGTCATCTTAGTTCAAACCACCACCATCTCTCGTTTAGACCGTTAGTCTCTTGGTCTTCCTGCTTCCGCTTATTCCTCTCCACGGTTAATCGGTTAATAGCCCACCAGCAGCCAGAATGATTCTTTTAAAAAACTAATCAGATTATACTCTCTTCTGCTGAACACACTATTACTTCTCTCTCATTGCCTTTTGAGCAAAATTTAAATGCCCTGCTGACCCCCAAGGGCCTAACCGCTGTTCCTGAGTACCTGTGCTCCTATGGCTCCAACTCCACTCCTGACACTTGCCCACCATACTGTGCTTCGACGTCTTCCTATTAGAAAGGGAGGGATAATCCTGGCTTCCTCGTGAGTTATTAAGAAGGCGAATAGTGTAAATCCCATCAAACAGTGCCTGGTACAGAGTAAGCACTCAACTGTGGGTCACTATTAGTATTAGACATCAGCGACATTGGCTGTCCTTCCAGTCCTAGGACTAGCTGTGCCCTTTCCTCCTTAGGATCTTTGCTCCTAATGTCCCTCTGCCTGGACTGCTCTTCCCCCAGCTCCTCCCACAGCTGTTCCTTCTGATCCTTCAGGTCTCAACGTCAACAATGCCTCATCTTCAGAGAAGACTTCCCTAACTATCTAAGTAGCTGCCACCAAACTCTCACATCGTCCTGTCACCTGTTTGTTTCCTTCATAGTATTTCCCAAAATTATATTACAGATTAATTTTTTCAACTTGTTTTTAGTCTGTCTCCCGCAGTAGACTGGAAACTAAGAATTGAGTTATGTCCATTTTATTTATCACCATATCCCCAGCACATGACACATAGTAGAAACTCAATAAGTGTTTCTTGAATGGATGGATGGTGAGGTGATAATTAGGGTCTCAGCTCACAGTTAAGCTCAGTTATCAAATGAATAGTTAATTACCAAGTCTTTTAGTTTCATGTGGCTGCTCTAACAGATTACCACAAGTTTGGTGGTTTAAAACAACAGAAATTTATTCTCTCACAGTTCTAGGGGCCAAAAGTCTGAAATCATTTTCACTGGGGCAAAATTAAGGTTCAGCAGAGCCATGCTCCATCCAGAGGCTCTAGGGGAGAATCTGTTCCTTTCCTCTTCTAGCTTCTGTGGCTGCCAACATTCCTTGGCTTGTCGGTACATCACTCCAGTCTTGAAGGCCAGCATCTTCAAATCTGTCTCTGATCTGTCTTCACATCCCCTTCTCTGTGTGTCTAAAATATTCCTCTTCCTCTCTCTTATAAAACACTTGTGATTGCATTTAGGGCCCACCTGAATAACCCAAGTGTATTAGCCTGCTCAGACTGCCATAACAAAATACCACAGGCTGGGTGGCTTAAACAACAGAAGTTGATTTCTCACACTTCTAGAGGCTGCAAGTCCCAGATCAGGGTGCAGCAAGGTTCAGTTTCTGATGAGGGCTGTCTTCCTAGCTTGCAGACAACCGCCTTCTCACTCTGTTTTCACATGGCCTTTCCTCTGTGTGTATACAGGGGGTTGGGGTAAGGTGGGAGAGAGAGGTCTCTGGTCTTCTTATAAGGACACTAACCCTTTATGGCCTCATTTCACCCTAATTAATTCCATAGAGGACCATCTCTAAATATAGACACACTGGGGATCATAGCTTCAAAGTACAAATTTGGCGGAGGACACAATTCAGTCCATAGCACCCAGGATAATCTGTCATCTCAAAATCCTTAACTTTATCACGTCTACAAAGACCTTTTTCCAAATAGAGTAACTAACATTCACAGGTTCTAGAGATTAGGATGTTGATGTATTTTGGGGGAGTGCTTTTCAGCCTACCACACTGAGGAAGCAAAATGAATTGCTAAACTTACATATACTCACGGATGCTCAAACATAATTTGTGCCAATGGGGAGTAGTTGCTCAAAATTAATAAACAAGGTGATGCAGAATAGGAATTTATGAGCATCCTTTGACTTATATAATTATGCATCATGGTAAGAAAACAACATAAATAAGTCCAAACACTGAACCTATAAACTAGGGGCTTATTATGTGCATTGACAGAAAAGCCTTCCACTCCAGATAGATTGTTGCTCCCTTCTTTAAGGTTGCCAGTTCTATAAATGTATTTGCAGTTCAGCTTGATTCATGCTGAACTTTTCTGAAAGGGCTATTGAGGAAAATTTTTCTATCTATCTTTGCTTTAGCATTTACTCTTTGTGATGTAAAGATAACAGTAGCTGACATTTATTAAAATTTACTATGTGCCAAGCGCTGCACCAAGAGTTAGATATATACATATATAATTTAATGCTTACAACAGGCCCACATGGCAGGTACTATTATTATCCTTAGTTAACTGATGAGTGAGCAGAGGCATGGAGACGGAAGGAACCTGGCCAAGACCACAAAACAAGGAAGTGGCAGAGATACAAACCCCAGCATTCCGACTCTAGAGCTCATTCTGGGAGCCACCACTGCTATTCCCTGGGAAATATCATTCAACACTGCATTTCTAAAACTTGCCATGAAGAGAAATTTTTATGAAAGTTTACATCAGCGTTAAGACGTTTAGTATAACAGATTTTCATGTTGTCACTCATATCAGTAAGGGTTCTCTAGAGAGATAGAACCAACAGGATGTGTGTGTTTGTGTATCTATCTATCTTTATCTCTATCTCTATTTCTATATATAGTCCTATCTATCTATCTATCTATCTATCTATCTATCTATCTATCTGGCTATCGTCTAATCTAGAGATATAGACAGAGAGATTTGTTTTAAGAAAGTGGCTCACACAACTGTAGAGGCTGGCAAGTTTGAGATCTGCAAGGCAGTCTGGCAGGTTGGAGACCCAGGGAGGAGTTGGTGTTGCAGCTTGAGTCCAAAGACAGAATTCCTTCTTCCTTGGGGGACCTCAGTTTTTTCTCTTAAGACCTTCAACTGAGTGGATGAGGCCCATCCACATTATGGATGATAACCTGCTTTACACAAAATCTACTGATTTAAATGTTAATCTCACCTAAAAATTACCTTCACAGCAAATATCTAAGTACTACGACCTAACCAAGTTGGCACATAAAATTTACTATCACAAGTCTACGTCTTATCAACTTGGCACCTATATACATGTCTCCTTAAATCATTCTTAATCTCAAAATGGAGATAATAACAAGGTCATACTTTTGCCTAACATGATACAACTATCTTGCACACAACTGAAAATACACTCACCTTTTTCCTGGGAGAGAATGCAAACATCTTGGAGCATGTTCACTCTTCTCATTGAAATCCTGTAACTTAAATACTATGATGTAAAGTTAACAATACTTAAATACTCTGATGTAAAGTCAATATATCTTATATGGTAAGGGGATAAGAGAAGGGAGAAAACAAAGATGTTTTACATAGACACACACACACAAACATATTCATAACAAAATAACAAGTAAATAGTCACGACAATTACAGTCCTTGTTTCTGTAACTGGTCATGTTATTGTAGCTGGTATTTATAACTTAACTACCATCTTCCACTACCCATTCTGCATTCCACTTGTCCTCAGCTAGTACCTCAGCTGATCATGGTTCTTTACCTGGTGGGGTCACCCAACCTTCATTCCTGAAGAGTCTGGGCCATTAGTAGTCCTGCCTGGATTGGGTTGTTGAAGTTTTCCATTGGCTTTAATCACAGGGCATAGTAATACTAAGAGATGCCTAAGGGATCTTTGTATTCTAGACTGCTCCTTACCGCCATTGTGAAGTAGCAGCCAAATTTCCCCTTAGTAAGCAAGATTAATCACCCCAGCCAGCACAGTGACAAGAACTCCCTTCTTTGCCTGTTAATTGGGAAACATGAAGAGCCCAAAGTGGCCGGGTGGCAATCTTAACTTTCAGTTCAGTGGAATCATTGTTGTGTCTCCTGGGGGAAACCTTTCTCCCTTTGGAACTAAGACTTTTAGATTTGCAGAGCATAAAGTTGCAGTGACAAGAAGCAAAAATTTTACTGGTGGATCACTAGGGGAAATAGTAAGTGGCCACTCCCATTTCTACCTCTGGATTCCACTGGAATGGAACAGGTGTTCTTTGAGATGTGTTGAGCTGCAACGCCATCACTTCTATAAACTAAGCATCTTTCACTGGCTTTAAAATTCATTGTCCTCCAAAAATCACTCCAGCCCAGTGTGCACCTCTGTGTTGTGTGGAGGGAAAAGAGATGTCTTGTGATGCAGGTGTCCAAACATGGGAGTGACGGCCACTGCTCAGTGTACCTTGCACACAAACGTAATCCCTTTTTGACTAGTGATAATAAGAACGATGCACAGGAAGGTGACATAAATGAGCCATCGAACAGCTTTTGTTGTAACTGAGCCTATAGTTAAACACTCCCACAGAGTAGGCCTCTTTGAGTTCACCGCTAGCTTGGCTATTATGGTCTTCTTTTGCTGGACTGCAGAGAGCAGAAATCTTCGTGAACAAGGATTTCTATCAGTTCATCAAACCAAGTGAAAATGTCTGTTTGTCATTTAAAAGATAATGGCAGAAATCCATTTTTAGCTCTCTGTTGCTGTACTCATGTGTGAAATTGCCCACGGGGGAAGATATTTGCCTCTAAAAGAACCTTCATTGGCCTTAGATGTGATTGGCTGCACAAATTATACTGCCAAATGAATTGGTTTTCCAAACCAAACAGAAGGCCTCATAAACCCAACTGGGACTGCTGTCGAGGGCACAGCCTTGCCCTGAGTGACAGTGTCAGGCCACAGAGAGGCAAAGGCACTGGTTGCTGCTTCTCTCCTTAACAACATGACGTTTGGAGGATAAATTGTTTCCAAAGCATTTAAATATTAGCAGTGCCTCAGTTTTCTGATATGGTTGGAGAGACCATTTGGCATTTTGACTGAGACACTCATTGATTTTTTTTCTGTCTTGATTAGATTAGCATCACATTGGGATTATTTTGTCTCCTAATTGGAGGAAAGATGGGGAGGGAGGGTGGAGGTCAGTATTCTTGGTCTTTAAGACAACCAATTTTGGTCTTTGTTGATAGATTGTGTGCCATGCCCACATTTGGTGTTTTCCATGCTAGGACTTAGAATAAGAAATATTGCAATACTTAACCAGAGAGATTTAGTCTCTTTTTTTCCTTCAAAAAAAAAAAAAAAAGGAATGAGGGAAAAAGAGGAAGAGGAAAAATAAGAGGAGGCAAGAGTAGGAGAAAGAAAATAATAAGGCTGTTCCAAAGAATTTGAAAAAGCGCTGGCCTCTCCAGGCAATCTATCTCCAGTTCAGTAAACTCAGAAGTTGAACTTGCATTTTTAATACTCTTAATAATAATAAAAATGGTCTTGTTAGTTTAGTGCAGAGCCAAAATTAGGAGGTCAAGCATCGACTTGTTTATGTTGGCGTTTCTATGGAGCCAGGTCTGTCTGGTTTCCTTGCCCTGAATAGCAATTGGCTCAGACCTAGCAGCAACAAGTCAGGACCAAGCAGAGCCTTTTGTCACAGGATCCCACCCAGGCCGCAGCTTACAGCCTGCCCAGCAATGACCAGCTTCCTCTGGTTCTGCTCCCCACCATTACACTCCCAGGCTTAAGGGGTGGTCCCCAACCCTCTGAGACACACACGGCTGCGGAGAGATGTGTTGTCATTGGTAAACTGTCCTGTCCCTCCCACCTTAGGACACTCAGCAGATTGACCATTCCCCAAAGAGTCCATCCTTCATTCCACATATCAAATGGGGACTCAAGAGACCTTGGGCTCTCCTTTTTGTTATAAAATCCAATTTTATCAGCCTTGGATTAAAAAATTCCACTATAGCAGCATTGTGTTTAATTGTAATCACTCTTTTAATTGGCATTTTGCTTTACTTAATGAGTCTTTAAACTACCCTGGTACCTGGGATCTCTGAACTGTGTAATCTGGTTTTATTTGAAAAAGAATGGGGCTTATTTATTCCTTCTTGGTCTAGGAATCCTGGTTAGATGTCCCAGTTGACTTATCTTTATATGTGCGTTTTATATCACAGAGTATAGAAGTACAAAGGAAAGAACACTTGGTTTTACATTGAAGAGTATTTGGGACAGTTTTCACAAAGTTAATTAAAAGTCTCATTTTTCCCAGGCATAACTTGCCACTGAAATTGCCAGGCTAATGGAAATGGAAATTCTTCCCAGCAGCTCTTGGACCTCACATTTACCAGCCTGTGCTGTATAACCTTGGGAATGACCAATCATTGCACTTTATCGTTCTACTTACCTGGGGTTGCATTGAATCTGAAGCAACTACTAAGTTTGCGGATTCCCAGACTCTTCCCTTCTAGATGTTTTCTGCTAAAGAGTGAAGAATGTGGAAAGGTTTAATTACATCTGTATCTGTTTAAAAGAATAAACTTGAATAAGAACTAGAGAGGAAATCAATATTGTGGCCACATATCCTTTGTATATGTGAAATACCTCCGTGTCAAAAACCGTGTCTAAGAACACTTGGAAATACCCTTGAATTCATTTCCCAGCAGCTTCCATATGCAGTTCAGGAATCAGTTTCAACTCTTACTATTATCGCATTTCCACGTGGCATGCCCCTTTCAACGGCAGGCTCACATCCAGTACAGCCCCCTTGTTTGGACAAGACAACACGTCTTTTGAAGTTTCAGCAATAATGTCATCCTTGAGCTATGGTCTGACATATTGGGTATTTCCTTCCTTCCCTCATCATAGATGGCCTTGGGAACACAGTGCTTGAACGTGTTGTCCCCTATTCAACTGCCATACGCGAGAAGCCTTCAGGGGTAGTGTTCTCTCAGGCTACTCAGCTTCTCCCAAGAAAAGTCCAGAAGGCAGATCTTATCAGATCAACAGTAGAAGTGGCCCACAGGGCGTGTGTGTGTGTATGTGTGTGTACACAAAAAGACAGAGACAAAGAGAGAGAAAATACATGCTGGCTTAATTTAGAAAAGAGTTATTATTTTTTGGTTACCCAGTTCTGCAGTCTCCTTTCCTCCTAGTTATTTAGAAATTTTCTCTACTTGTGTCTTCTTTCTTTCTAATTTGACCTTATTTTCTCCCTCCTTCCAATCGTATTTTCTCTGAACTTCCTCGGCTCTCCAAGTTAGATCTAAATTGGATCTCAACCTAATCTCTCTGTTTTTCTCAACTAACTCCAGGAGCTTTACTCAAATCTCATTCCCCTATACCCCACTTTCCTGAGAAATCTCACCAACTGCTCTTTTCCAGGTCTTTCCTCTACCTCTAATGAGTGACATCATTTCTTTTTTCCATTGAATTCTTGTTTTTGGTGGAGATAGAACTGCCATACATCTCCCTTTAAGAGCTAAGAATCTTTTAACTTTTCATTATCTGTTAAATCAAAATTAGTTCTGATCATTAACAGGCCCAAGTGGAGTCACTGAGCAAAGATGACCAGAGCCCAACATCAGAAACTTTATAAAAGCTGTATTACACAAAGGCGTTCACCATAAAAGGCCTCTTCTAAGCTGCACTCTCCAGGAAAGAAGGAAAAACCAGGACCCCCATATAGAAGTGGTTGGTACGTGCGTTCACTAAAAACAGAGCTTTCACCCAGAGTCACTTCATACTCCACCTTACGCCTCTCTGTGGATCACCCATGTTCTTTTCTGTTCACCCCCGCCATCTTCATAGTCAAGCTGGAAAAAGAAAGCTGCCCTTGGAAATTGCCCTCTTCCTCACATATTCTAGTGGGTATATTTTTAAATGTACTTTGAAATGGCTTTCAAACCATGTAGTTTTCTACTTGTATAAGCTAGGCCCATTAAAGTCATTAGTTTATTAAAACTCAACTTGGATGAGTTTAATATGAAAGCTAAAATGAAAATTTGGTCTGTCCTCAATTGATGTGTTGAATGCCCCGTTAACTAAATAGGAATCATATTGAGATGCCCACTGGCTAAGAGCTGGATTTAATCCTTAGTTGGAGGTTAAAGAGCTTTGTACAGCCTTGTCATCAGTCTTCCAAGCCACCCCCTTCTGGACAATGGCTTGTGTCCCAGTCAGATTGCTCTAAGCAACACACGGGCATTCTCCTGTGTTGTGTACCATTAGTGCTTTCTGACGCTTGCTAGCAAAGAGACCCAGCAAGATGGAAAAAGGCAGCAGCAAAGTAAACAGTGTGTGCAGTGTGGTGGTGTTAAAACACGGTGCACCGCTTCTCAACTTCTACAACTCAGATAAAATGCAGGCAAAAGTGTGTCTGCAGCACAGAACATATAGCATCTTCTGAAGGGCTACAGTTGGCTGTGGGGAGGACCACACAGTACACTTTAGACAGCAGCCGTGTTCTTAAATGGAGACAGCAAGGTTGTCCCTGAAATTTGCCTTCCCTGTAACTCAGAGATGGCCTTCAGGCCTCCTCTAGTGATCCAGAGTGGTTCCTATTCTCTTTGCTCAGGGAACTAGAAATGAGTATTTCTTTGCAGTTAACGAGTTAAGCAGATCGGAATATAAAGAATTTTTGTTTGATTGATTGATTTTTTTAATGAATGCTCTATCAGGATAAATGCAGCATCCAGAACTGAGGGCTATCCTTTTAGGCACCCTGATTAGATTATCTTTTTTTCTCTATCAATCTACAGGGAGAAAAAAAATGAAACTTTTTCTTACTTTTTAAAGCATCAGACCTTTCTGTCATTGTTTCTAACATTCAATATTTATCCAGATTAATCATAATGCTTGTCTTAACTGCTCCCTTTTTGGGCTTGTGTGTTAAGTGAAAACTCTCTCTGCCATCTATTAATAAAACCTCTTGGGTGACTTCCAAGGTGATTCTGTCACATAAAATTCCATGCTATCTATATTTTGTACAATTTTAGAGTGAATTCTGTATGAATTAAGTTGAAATGCATTGGAAATAAAGTATGTGTTGTCATTCTAAAGCTGTGTCCCGGGAAAACACTTTGTAGTGGATTTCTCATTCAACTTGGTGGTTCCACATCCAAAAAGGGAGTGATTCAGGTATTATTTCTCATAATGGCAAAGGCATTAGCTTTACAAAAGGAATTTTTAAGATATTTGTCATATCAATCAAGTCAGAATACAGGAGCCAAAGTCAGAAATTGAGAGGAATTGAAATCTTTCTCGCTAGATACCCTGTATCAGATCCTTTCCTGTCCCTACCCTATGTTAGTATTTCAATTGCCACATCCTGTCCACTCCAAGTTTATGAAACCGCCTCTGCCAGTCCTCTGATCAGCAGCCCTCAGTCTTCTACCTTCTGCCTCAGACTCTTGCCTTCTGCATTGTCCCTCCCGGTTCATCGTCCCACCACTCTGCTCTGACTGACCCCAGGTTGGAAGATGACTTTTGGAGTCAGTGATTAAGGATCAGTGCTATCACTTCCCTTTCAATGAGTTTTTGTTTAGCATTTTATGTATGAGAAATGACATTGGATTATCGAGTTTAAAGCTAAAAAATCTGAAATACTTACTGGTACAGGCTGATTTTTTTATTGTCTCTTTAGTCTGAAACTTCTCCATAATTAAATTCATTCGTTCATTCAAAATAAAAACAAGGAGCAAATAACACTTAGTAGATCCCTACAGTATGCCAGGCTCTGCACTTGGCCCTGGTCGGAAAGACACAGTCTCATAGTCAAGGGACTATGGGAGAAAGGCAATTCAATCAATGATTGTATGAGAGTATTGTAACACTCATATATGGATAATCACTGATTATAAGAGAGTACTATAATAATAATAACAACAAAACAAGACAATAATAATAAATGAAGCTAATATGAGTTGAATGCTGGCTGCAAGGTAGGCACTAAGATAAGTGCTTTACACACCTTATCTAATTTAATCTTTATAGCCGCTCCATAGAGTAGGTACAATTATTATCCCCACTTTACTAATAAGGAAACTTGGATCTGGAAAGGTTAAGAAACTTGTCCAAAATGCAGCTAGAAAGTGGTGGAGCTAGGATTTGAATCCAGTTCGTGGTTAGAATGCAGTTCTACCCTCAAAGCCCATCCTTCATCTGTCTGCCTCCATCCACTGCAACAGAGGCAGGCGCACACCTAAGGCTGCAAGGCTCTAACTTCAAACTGGGGATGCACTAGTGGAGTTTTGAAAATGAAAATTATTAACAAAATATTTGCAATGATGGTAATATAAGGAACAAACCCATTTCATTCACCAAAGTTTCAGATAAAGGATGAAGCTCTTAAATGTAGAATTTCAGGAAGCAAGTTTAGGGGTAAATAGGATTTCTGAGATAGTATACAACAATATTGAGTTAGTGGTCTTCTTTTCCCACCATTTTATTTTACAAACAAATTCATGAACCAAAGAATAAAGCACATTTATTTTCAGTGGGAAAAACTGATTTCAAGTGAATTAAGTGAAGCTATTACAAGCTGAGTCTAGTGTATAAATCCATGTGAGAAAGTATTATCATAGGGGCCGGCCCCGTGGCTTAGTGGTTAAGTGCACGCGCTCCGCTACTGGCGGCCTGGGTTCGGATCCTGGGCGCGCACCGACCCACCGCTTCTCCAGCCATGCTGAGGCCACGTCCCACATACAGCAACTAGAAGGATGTGCAACTATGACATGCAACTATCCACTGGGGCTTTGGGGAAGAAAGAAAAAGGAGGAGGATTGGCAATAGATGTTAGCTCAGAGCCGGTCTTCCTCAGCAAAAAGAGGAGGATTAGCACGGATGTTAGCTCAGGGCTGATCTTCCTCACAAAAAAAAAAAAAAAGAAAGTATTATCATATGATTTGAATATGAAGAATAAAGGAATTGAAGGACACGGTGAGGAGTGCTCTAGAAAGAAAATCAGAGAACGATCTTACGTCGTAGCTACCTTGATGCAAGAGAGAGAGATGGAGGGAGAGAAGAAGGGAGAAAAGAAAATGGAGGAGGAGGAGGAGGGGGGAGAGAGGGAGGGGGAGGGAGAGGAGGAGGAAGAAGAAGAAGAAAAAGTGAAACACCACCATAGCAGGAACTTCTAGCCACAGGAGTATGTTTTTTCTGTGCCATTTTCAAAACTGGCTTTCCTATTATAGCCATCTTTTAACTCTTTATTATAGCCTTGCAATTTAATTTATAGATTCTCTGGATCCTTTTTCTGCTCTCATTTCTTCCAGCTTCCAATTAATTTTTGTCTTTTTATCAGTTTTTATTTCTTTTAGAGTATGAGCATTAAAAATAAAATAGGAAAATCAAATTGATCCTTTTCTTCCTGTGGATGCAGGATGTGGTCAAGCCTGGGACAAACTATTGACTAAAGTGAGATTTGGCATGCCATAAGTCATTGTGATGTTTTTGTCTCTCTGTACCTCTGTTTCTCCACTGAGACTAAGTCCTAGACGGTAAGGACCATATGTTTTCACTTCTCTTTCCCCAGGACAAAGTTGTGTTTGACATAGAGAAGGCATAGAAGAAACTGTTCATTGAATGAAGGAGTGAATGAATGAATGAAACAGCAGAAATGGCAACACTCATATGGTTAACTTCCCTCTCCCCCAGTAACTACTAAAGTGACTACTTCCTGTGCAACTACTCAAGAAGGTCAAGAAGTTGCAGTTTTTCAAAAACATACGTAAATTCTTGGGCACTTGTATAAAACAATATTTTCTTTTTTGCCCACAAAATTCTATGAATTGTCAAGCAAGTAGTTTAGGAAGCAAAATGCTATATATACGGCTGTGTTTGGCTTTGTCTTTAGATAAGTGGGGCGAGAATAGGATGTTATACTGTTCCTTTCCATCCAAGGGTAATCTAATCTCGCAAAGGTAGTTGCCAAAGTCGGTAACAATTCCTACAGGGAAGACAAATAGTGTCTGAATTGGATTAAGGTGAAATGAGAGTACTCCGATACAGCTGTGTCAGGGAGCTGTTTGGTGTTTTTGGCTTCATTGCAACCTTAAATGGAATATCTATATTTCTTCTGGGTTTAATGAAGCCAAAAAAAAACAACTCTTTCTTGAGTGGCATTGGAGGCGCTTTGCTTTTAATTCGATGTATTTTAATTTGTGCCGAACCAGCTCTCCCATATCAGGTACTCAGACCAACATTTTAGGGGCAATTAGCTAAGTGTTCCTCTGTGTTAGCCACAGAGTTGAGAAAAAAGATAAGGAGAATCAATAAGACCAGGCCAGTTTAGGAAGAGAAAATTCACTTTCCATCGAGAGCACTGGCCGGGTGGTCAAGCTGTCTGTTCCGAGAGGAAGTGACTCCACTCTTGTCTCTCTGGGCCTCGCTAACGTGTAAGTGGTTCTGCTCCAGCTGCTAATTGACTTCGCTGTCGTGTTTTTTAGTTTTCAGGACTCTATCTCCTGTCTTTCTTCACCATCCTCATCGGGCTGGTGCTCTACTCCTCCACCTCCACATACATAGCCCAGGACCCCCGTGTGTACAAGCAGTTCCGCAACCCTTCAGGACCTGTTGTGGACTTACCAACCACAGCTCAGGTGGAGCCGTCGGTCACCTACACCAGCCTGGGCCAGGAGACCGAAGAGGAGCCCCACGTTCGCGTGGCCTAGGATGAGGCCCTCCCTGCCCGCTGAGGACCACTCAGTGGCCCTGTGTTCGCCCATCATCTCTGTATTGTACATAGAGAAAGGTATTTATTAGGTGCGGTTTACACAGGTGGACTGCAAGGTAGCAAACCCGAAAGCCTGTAAAAGGTGCAAGGTAAACATCACTGGAGACGCAGGCTCTGATCCACCTGACTTGGAGCAATGCCTGGCTAGTGTGTATTCTGATCACAGCCCCCCTGCATTAATTACTGTGAACATTTTTGAATCAAAAGCAAGTATGATTATTCTTATTTGTATTATTCTTGTTACTGTTATTACACTGACTTTCAGGAGGATGTTTTGTACTCCTGATGGGAACTATTGCCAGACACACATGTAGTTAACATAAATCCCACTTTTCTATGGCAAGTCACTTTTTAAGAATCATACTTTATTTTTTTGCACAGTCTGTATGAGTGTTGCATGCCACAGGAGCTCCACCCCCGAGAAGCTTCCTTATCCTAGGGACCTGGTGGCTAATGGTTTCCTCTGTTACTTGTTGGATTGCCTGCTCAATAAATATTTTGTCCTGTGACCCTTGTGGGGAGGGGCAACTGACCATATAATTCTCTATTCTAGGAATAGATATAAAACAAACATTTTAGCCTTTTTATATTTCAATCTCTGAACACTCCAGGCCATTGCCTTTCTGTTTTGCCATGTGATTCTGCTAATCAAGTCCCTGTAATAACAGGATAAGGAATGTTCCATTTCTGTGGCTTATGAAAAACCCCAGAAATAATCACATTTGTGTTTAGGGTAATATATATTTTTTTAAATCTTTCTGCCCCTCCCTATATCCTCTCTTCAAAAAAATATATCTGCTTTTCCTTTTATCCCTAGATTTCTTTAGTGATAAGATGGAAATTAATCAAGGCATTGGAAAAAGCCATGGTCCTCTACCCTCTTAATTGTGTGACACCCTTTTTGAAATACACCAGCATGGAAATTACCTTTACTATAGAGCATCATTGGTTGTGTGGCCTCCCGAGAAAGTCAGGGTGCTGATGTAGAGCAGTCTGTGACAGTGGCTCAATTGATCTGGCCATTTTGTAGTGATAAAGAAGTCAGCGATGAAAAAGTCTGGCATTTTGGTCATATTTGGCATCCATTCAATAGTAGAATATATCAACACAACGTTCTTGTAGAATATATCAACACAACGTTCTTATGGATGCAGAGAATATTACAGGGTCCTGATAAGGCTTTGAGGGATATGCCACTAGTCTAATTTTATTGCCCTTAAAATAGCCCTTTTTATCAAACACAGGACATCAAGAAACACCATAGACCTCTATGATTTGGAATAGATTCTATGTATCAGTATATGAAATAGTCTTTAAGGTTGGCTGATTTCAATACCATTCAAAAAGATCCTCAGTGGAGTTACAGGGTTTGTAAAGGAAAAAATAAAGGTTTATGAAACTTTGGGCAATTCAAATCAATACATCTTAAGGCAGCAAAGTAAAATACCAATGGGGTCTCTGTAAAGTTAAAGGGTAGATTGAAGCTTAGTCAACATTTTTTTTTTTTTCTTTTCTGGTAAGGAAGATCAGCCCCGAGCTAACATCTATTGCCAATCTTCCTCTTTTTGCTTGAGGAAGATTGTCACTGAGCTAACATCTGTGCCAATCTTCCTCCATTTTGTATGTGGGACACTGCCACAGCATGGCTTGAGGAGCAGTGTGTAGGTCCACTCGCAGGACCTGAACCCACCAACCCTGGGCCGCTGAAGCTGAGCAGGTGAACTTAACCACTACGCCACTGGACTGGCCCCTTAGTCAGCATTTTTCGATAGCCTGAAGAAGGCCTAAATACAGCAGGCAAAAGCACCCCATGCTGTCAGTCAACACCCATGTGACCCCTCTGCCTGCCTTCTACCCAGGGCAGTATTCCTGCCCTTGGAGATGGAGAATAAAAATTACCTTTGCTGATATGCAGATTTTATGGTCATCTCTGTTCAGCCCCATTAGAAACATGTTTTATTTTCTGTGAAAAAGAGAATCAGCGTTAAAGCTTATCAAGTTAAGACAACTTTGCCAATGTCTGCTCTCTGCTACCTGTTAAACCAATTAAATACCTTTCTCTGAATATTTTGTCCATTCAGATCTGAAGACCTTTAAAGACTGTGGTTTTATTTCTGTGTTTACATTCCTTTTATTTGCATAATTTGCTTGATTTTATTGCATTTTTAGTATTTATTTTAAGCCAAATGTTTTAGTCTTTTTTATTCACTTTTATCACACTAATTTGTAGACGCTTAGTAAAGTCTTATGAGAAATAAGTGGATGAAAGTATTTCCAAGTTGACTCAGTGGACTAGGAATTTTTTTTAAATTTAAATTTCAAAAAGGTTTGCAATCAACAGATGGCTAAAAGTTGCCATCTGAATTATTTTATAGGATATTTTAATTGACTCCATTGTATGGACACCAAGTGTGAATGTTATGGTGAATTCACTCTATACCCTTTATCATCCAGCGTCCTTGTACACAGACTTTCATGTCACTGGGGTACCTCACTGTATTGGTTTGTCTCCATTTAGAAAGGCTGATAACATTGAATTGTCTGAGATCAGGAGTTTCAGTTTGACCCTTTGGAAAAACAGAGAAGAGCAAAGAACAAACTCTTTTTCCTGCGTAAAAGCATTGATCCTTTGGGAGGGGGGAGGGAAATGGGAGTAGGACAACATTAACTCTAGCTGTTTTCGTTTCTGCAATTTCATAACCTCAGTCGACACCAGCAAAAATGTCAGCTTTTCAATCCAACAACATTCTCTCCTCCACAAATGAGACTTTAGCAATTTGTATAGAATTTGTTTGGCTAAGCAAACCACAGCTCTTCTAAACCCCAGCTAGAGATAAGGGATGGTTCTCACTTCCTCAATGACAACTTGTACTGGGGACAGAGCTTGCCTTGGTCACACCTTCTCACAGCTCCAAACTCTGAAATACACAACCAGGTAGACCAAGCAATAGAAAAATTTGCACCACTGTGTCCCATAAAAATGTTTCAATGTTTAGTTTAGATATTGCTAACTTGTGCTATTAACCTTTTGACAAGCGTGTAGTATTGTTTGTTTTGGGTTTGTTTTTGATTTATAACCATTTAGTAGTCCCCAGCTAGCTACCAGTATGGATTTTACCCCATGGGTAGGATTCTATTGTCGAACCACATAACAAAGCACACTAATCCAGACACTGCAAATGGAAAATATGAACCAAAAAGGAAATTTACACCGATAAGTTGAACAAACTCTCCATTTTTGATATTTGCATGCTCCCCTATGGACTGGCTGTGGCAATGTAATGCCTGTATAATGTTTTCAAATAAAAATAAATGCTTTATGAAAGCACTGAGTTGTTGTTTTTCTTGAGTGTTTGTCTGCACTATGACAACCATGGAAGCAGCTCCCATGGGATGCTAGAAATAGCAACAAAAGTAGATAGCAGGGTACATGTCAAAATAAAAACCAGAAAGAAAATATTTCCAAATTAGGAAGGGCACAGTTGGTCTCAGAGCTGTAGCTTCAAACAGCCAAATTGAACACATTTGTAATTTGCAAAATTAATTATTTACCTGGGTACTTAAGAAGGCTCTGGGGCCAAAAACCCTTCAAGCCCACATTTAAAACACATACAGGACAATACAAATTTACCTCCAAGAAACAGTTTCTCATAAAGAAGAATTTTCTGTGTATGCTGCCCTTGGCACAATGCCAGACTTAAAGGATGAAAATTTTTCCAGAGCACAATACTTTATAAAGCAGGACTGTTGATGTCATTGTCCCTCTTCCACTAACTGCAGTCATCCGGCAACCCCTTAAGTACTTACAGATGATTCTGTATAAATTTACATGTTCTCGACATTTGTGTTCACAATCAGACCTCAAAAATTAAGTGAGCTGACAAGACTGTGTGTCTGAGTTACATACTTAAAATATTTTTAAAGGAAAAATTTTCATTTTTTAGAAAAAAAGGAACAGTGGCACACTGATCCTTTATAAAGTGTTCTTAAATTGAGATCCATCATGATCTGCTTTTATAAATAGTTAGAACAGTATGTACTTATAAATAATTTGCTTGAAAAATGTGACAGTTTAAGAAAAGATTTTTCCTGGAAAAATGTAAATCTTTCTTCAATGTGTTGTTTACTTTTTTTTAACTAAGCTCTCTGATCAAAGATGAAATACAGTTGAACTTCAACCCAAACTGTGTCCAGAGGTCCAGCAATTCTAAATTATTGGGATCCAAAGAGTATACACAAGACGTGTATACATCATGTTTAATCTTGTCTCCCCAATTAATTATAATTTTCCTAAGAGAAAGAACTGGGTTTCCTAAATGCTTGGAAGTTCTTGCAAAGATGAGATAAAGCAGCACTTCAATGATTTTTGTGACTATTAGCATGAAAGAAAAACAGAAACAAGTAAAATTCAGCAGGAGAGCTGTAACTTATTATATTGTCTTGACGGACCATAGCAAAACAAATTGTAATGGCTGAAATAACAGGATCTGAAATCAGATCCAGTGTATCTATTCTCAGGCCTAGCAAAACACCTCACACACGGAAGGCACTAGAACCATCTTTTTCTAATGGAATCCAACTTCTAAACTGGAAATAGAAAGTTCAAGAGTAAGATATTCTATTACAAAATGTTCTCTTTTTTCCTTCTACGATTCGAGTACTTTCTTCTTCTAAAATTCCTGTTCTTGGAAAGGAAGAAATCATCGGTCCTCTTAAATGCACCACCCTTCTGTGGAATTTTTTGCAAACCCTTAAAATGTTTGGCCCTTTGGGTTGGCCCTGGGATAAAAAAACAACAAAGAAAAGTTCTTTTTTTACTTTCAAATAGTGTTTTTGAATTTATAACATTGCGTCTTAGTTAGTCTTTGATTTCTTGTTTTTTTGTTTTTTTCTTTTTCTCTGCAAGCATAGACAGACAGCTCACTATGGGCCACCTAGGCAATGCCTCTGCCCTTTATTCTCTATGTGGTCTAAAATGTTTAATTCAAAAAAATTATAATACAGCTGGAAAGCCCTGCACCTACCAGACGGCCTTTCATCGGGGCCTGAAAGGATGGCCATTGTGCGTCACTTTTCAGACAGGCAGACACGTCGCCTCCAAACACCACTGCAGCTTGATTAACAAGGAAAATTAATGATCAGAGGGAGGAGGTCTCCGGGAATAGACTAAAATGAGGAGCTTCCATCTGGATAGACAAAGGCCTGGTGTAGATAAGACCAAATCTACAAATGCATGAAAATGAGCTCGTTCACCAGGACTCAGCGTTAGAGCTGGGAACAATCCTATAATGTTTGAGAGATCATTTCAGGATAGACAAAGATGAATATTACTTTACACAATGGGGAGTAACCTTCCTGAACTCATTACCCCACGGTGATAGTACTGGCTAAAAATGTGTTCAGTCACCAAATAGATGAGAGAGCTACCACAGGGTGTTAAGTAGGCTGTGTAATTCCTTATCCAATCTGTTAACACTTGCAAGAGCGAACACAGGCACTATTAATAATTATGCCTGGACAACAGATATAGACCCAGTCTGTCCCGGGTGAACCTGGATGTGTGATGACCCTGGCTTTACAAGATAAATCCGGTATATCCCTCACCATGGGAAGTTGGCAGCACAGTGGATAGCCATGTCTTCCTGCCACTAGATGTCACTGTCTGAGGTAAAACGTCAGAGTGAAGCCGACCATCTGCCCACAATGGTGAGGCCATTACTGGATTCTTGTTTTAAGAGGGCAGCCCCGGCCTAGTTTCCCATCTTACTGTCCAGTCCTCCTCTTTAGAAACACCTGTGGCCAGAGGCGGTAGAGAAGTGAAGGAGTTCCAACGGTAATATCTCAAACATCTTCACCACTGTTTCCTTGCTAAATGTGTAAAAAAGTAAAAGAGCAAGAGAGAAAAACGTGAGGCAAAGGAGGCAGTACTGCTGGAATTATTCCAAACTAAATTACATTACAAGGCAACACACCCAGGCATCTCAAGAAATGCTGAATGACAAATAAAAGCATTCATGAATGAATGCATATTCCTCTTGGGAGGAAGAAGTAGATTCCTAGGTGCTGAAGAGCAGAGCCCTGTAGCTGTGGATCCAAACCATTCTGCAATTCTGCACCCAATATTTTCCCTAACAATGTCCACAAATCCCATTTTTGGGACTCGGGGCTAAAAAGGTTAAAGCATAGGGTGATATCTTTGTGCAACGTTGAGTCTTGTTCATGCCTTTCTTGGCCTTGTCTTGGTAGGCAAGGAGAATTATTTCCACAGTACCTGCAGAGGTTTGATAAATTTTAAGTAATAGTAATAACTGCAGTTTCACAGATGGTTGGCCACTTGCCAATTTCACAGCAAACCAGAAAAGCAATAAAGAAAATCTACTTGTTCTTAAAATGACTACTTTTCTAAATGAAATTACTAAAGAGAGAGGAAATGGGTTAATCACTGGAATAATCAAAACAGTCTCATTATGGGACTCCCTGTGAGCTTTTGTTTGAATTCTCTAATGTAGTTTTTGGCATTAAATAGGATTTTAAAAGCTAAATAGGTCACACATGCATACAAATGGTTGAGTGAATCACATAAGTGCTTTATGTGCCCCAAGATTCTGCCTATCAGCCTGTGTTTTAATTAAAAGGAAAATTGTCAGGGATAGAGGACAACTTAACATGAGGAGACTGAGACTATAGTCTGAAGACTGAGACTTCACCTGGCATTCAGTTTTCAAGTCATAATCGTGACTTCCAAACAACAATGAAGTTCATTTTAGTCACAAGCTTAGATACAGAATTTGAGAGCTGGAGGAAACATTGGAGATTGTTTCGTTCAAAAATCTCAAGTCATTTTATGACATGTAAGTGTGGAGATGGTTTAGTTGAAAGCAAGATCTTTAGCCTAGAGAAGCAATAGCCTTGTTCATCACTGGCAAAATTCTCTGGATAACACCAGAGTATGTGATTCCTCAGTTAAAGAGGCTGCTCTGTGATCACTAGAAAGCAGAGTCAGAGAAGTAATCTAGATCCTTCCCATGAAGGAGCCAGGCAGCTTGTTAGCAGCGTGGATAAGTGGTCCTTAGGAGGATCTCTATTTCCAACCAACTGTGTCAGTGTGATCCCAAAGAGAAAAGCAAGGAAAAACATGTGGTACATGCTGAAGGTAGACTGCCTTTGCCTTTCTGGACTGAATCCACCCAGGCAATTTTACAGGTGGGAAATGGTCCCTCTGCTACCTCCACTCAACACACAAGTGTAAGAGGTGTCTTTAGGACTGGCTTTGCCCATGAGACTCCCAAAACCAGACAAGCTACTAAGAGCTGCAATGGTCCATCTGTAACTGCTGTGCCAGGGTTGAGAGCTCACTGTTTCTGTGGGGAGATTTCTTACCACCAGGCACCCACTAGCTGTCACTCCTATATTCTCCAATGACTATGTCGGGTCAGCGTCACTAGTGAGGCCACTGCCCTTGGGAAGCAATTCACCTGGCATTGAATAAAGGCCACACTTGACTCTAAGATGAAGGAGCTTCTATGTTCCTCTTGACTATTGGAGCAACATGAACCACTCAGTTCAGTGGCCCCTGTGATGCAAGGTGTGGGGAAATAAATCATCCAACAAGATATCATGATAACTGAAGCTTTGAAACGTTAAAAGCAATAGCTGTCACTGCCTTCTCTGAGGAGTACACGTTGCCATTCATGCTGGCACCAGAATCTCTTTAGAGCCCTGATGGCTATATGGAGCCACCACCCTCTACTCCTGGGTTAGTGAGGAATTTTTTTCTGTGAAAGCATCCTTCTACTATTTCTCAGGTGGTTGGTTGGATGAATTGCTTCTGTTTGAAATGCAATCTCCTTTTCTTGATTCTCGGTATTGTAAAGGAATAGACTTTTATGTACTCATGCAATTTTATTATTTACATTATCACAATAAAATAGAAAATCTTCTTCAGGGTACAGCATAACTCGCATCGGTTTCTAGTGAGAATGTTCTAGCATCTGCTTTTTGGCATCATGTTATTTCTGTCTGTTCCTCCTGAAATGCTTGACCAGCTTCATGGCAGCATTCTACATTTGCTGCCACGTTCTTGGCTTGGTCTTTCTACTTCATTAATTCATTCTTGATGACTGCTTCTTTAAACATTTCAGGAAAATGGTCTTCTTCACTTTAGAACTTAACTATATTTGATCTTTAGTCTTTAAAGCCATTTAAGAAAAGGAGAAAACTCTACTGAGCGTGAATGATCATATCTCAGATACTGTCTCTAGGCTGTATGCACATTTGTTTTAAAAAATAGAATAGAATTAGATTTTTTAATATCACACTGCATATTCATTAAAGGAAAACACCCTGGGTCGTAAATAACAATGATTTTAGAATCAAATCATAATTTTTAAAATTAAAAATTATTATTTTTTCCAACGTCCTTACCTGTCAACACTATGCCTCAAGATCCCCACATTAGTGAAACACTGTGAAATGTTTTGCCGCTGGTGGAGTTGGTTCATGCCATCCATCCCATAGAATGAAACTTATTTTCTTCAATGGGATTATCGGCTACTTTAATTTCTCTTTCTCTTGAGTTTTCACTTCCAAAGTTTCAGAAAAAAACTTTTTATGCTATTCTTTCATTCATTCAAGGAAACACTCTTGAGAGGAGTTATAACCAAGTAGAACAATGTGGAGATAATAATACATAGCAAATAATTTGTTGCTATCGTGATTACAATGAACTGGAAGCTTTTCTTTTTTCTTATATGTTTTATCCTTAGAAGAACAGAATAATAAGCAAAAATATTAATTTTAAAGATGAAAATCTGAAAAGTAAGGCAATAAAGTTAGGCCCCCAAATCAAACTAAAGAGAAGTTTTGGTTAAAGTCAGATGTTTCACACCAACCCAGGTTCTGCCCTTGACTGGCCTACTTGCAGCAAATGGACAAGTGTAGACAGGATTCCTGACAGACATAGTTCAGCTCACATGTTCAGCCAATGTGGTAAAACAGGTGCCAGCAAAGCTATGTGCCTACACAGAGGCAAAGTCTAGATGTGGGAAGAGAATCCAAGTTAATTGCAATTATCCAGGGCACCTTATATTAGCCCATAGTTACTCCTGATAATGCTCCTATTTGGACTCACCATAGGACACTCCAAAACCTACCTCTTTGTGGGAATTTGAGACCACCTTTCAGCCACTTGCTTACAGATTAAGTCCTATTCGTGTTACATACACTAGACAATGATTTTCTCCGGGGAAGCAAATTCAAAAATTCCTCCACCTCTACTCCTTTGCAACTTCATCTAGTAGCTATGTCAATTTTTACCTTAAAGGGATGTGTTCCTCTTCATGTTCATCACTCAAACATCTTATTCCAGCTGTCAGTCTCCAGCAAAGCTGTGAACTCAGGGCTCCGAGATTTCTCTGGGAAGCCCAAGGCCAACTAACAACAAGACCAAAGACATTGATTTTGCCCAGCATCCCATGGCACGTGTGGTTCAGAATGAGATGAATGCCTAAGAATAAAGCAGTTACACTATATTCCTCCTTCCTAAATGCAACTAGAGCTGTGCTTCAGATTCGATTCCATTGAATGCCCTCTTCAATGGAACAAATGAAAGCCTTGGAATATGCCAAACCTAACTTTTCCATTTGCATCTCTATGGGAAACATAGTTGCTCCCTTTACAAATGAGGCTCTGGTCCTCTGATACTACAATTGACAATGGATGGAGACTCTTCTATCACTTGGGGGATAATGTGGAGCTGCAGTAATTAGTGTGAGATTTTCAAGGGGAGGATGGAGCTCGATGATAATTGTCAGACCTCAAAGTCTCTCTTCTTTTAAATACTCTTCACTCACTGCCAATCTTGGAGCATCCTGGTTCAAATTTTTAAGAGAGACAAAGCATTTTCTATGACTCTATTATGGATTTCTGTGTATCTGTAGCTACAACCACTATCATTTATTCTACCGAGTGTCAGGCGCTGGGCATTGTAGCGATTATCTCATTTAATCCTCAAAACAACCCTATGGGATGGGTTGTACAGTGTATCTCAGTTTTTTTGATGAGCTAATGGAGCATAGATAGGTTATATAAAACGACCCTGTTCACACAACTAGCAAGTGTTGAGGCCAGGATTCAAACCCAGGTGAGCCTGTCTCCAAAGACACATCAGAATACACTATAGTACAAGATGTCTTGGAAAAGGGTTTAGGTTGACAAACTTTGAAAAGTTATCACAGGAATCCAGTGATAAGAAGCACATGGGAGAGGATGAAATGAATTGTATACAAGTAGAGAATCCGTTATATTGTAATGATTAAACCAGCTAGCATAAGAAACCAAGCCAACCATACTCCTGGCTCACCATTGATATGGCAAATGAGTGATAGACAGATTTCGTGCAGTACCAACAGCAGCAGATGGTCTGAAAAAAAGAAAAGAAAAGAAAAAAACCCAATTTCAAGAAGAAATATTGACTTGCTCTGGAAGTAGAAAGATGTTGTCAGGGGCAATGTCCCTGACTTCTTCAAAGGCTCCATTGGCACCTGCTAAGGCAGCAAGACTCCCCCAGTGCATCCTCCCCCACATAGACATCTTATCTGTGTCACATTTTATGATTATTTCTTTATCCTCATTCTGCTTAACCTCTCAGCAGCATTTGGCACAGCCTACCGTGCCCTCTTTCTTGAAACACTTCTTTGTCTAGAAGTTTGTGGAACCACATTCATCTGGTGTTCCTGCACCTAGCAGGCCCCTCCTTCTTGGTGTCCTCTACTAGATCCTCCTTCTCTTCCACAACCCTAAACATTGGAGCTCCCCATGGATATGCCTGTAGGTTGCTTTCTGCTTTTTATCTACCCTGACTCTCACTGCCTTAAACACCAGCATCGTGCTGATGACTCACACTTTTGCATCCCCAGCCCAGACCTCTCACTGCCTGCTCCATGTCTCCACTTGGACATCCATTAGGCCTCTCAAACCTAACTTGTCCAAAACAGAATCCATGATTCCCCCCAAATCTCTTTCTCCTCCATTCCTCGCCATCTCAATTAATAGCACCATCATCTACCTGGTTACTCAAGCCAAGCACTCCAGATTCATCCTCGATTTTGTCCACTCCATCAGCATCCACATCCAATCCGCCAACAAGTCTTGTCATCCTATGGCTTGTGTCCTGAATCTGACTCCTTGCCACAGCTACTACTACTTGCCACAGCCCCCCCCAGTGCAAGCCACCTTCCCCTCTATCCTGAACTATGGAAACTGCCGGCTAACCACTCTTCCGTTCCTACCTCCCTACGATCCAGCCTCTACACAGCAAGATCTTTTTAAAAATGTAAATAGCATCCTGTCATTTCCCTCCAGTCTCTTCCCATGGCTATTAGAATAAAATTCAAATGCCTTACCATAGTTCTCAAGACCCACAAGACCTGGATCCTGCAGAGCTTTACAATTGCATTTTTTCTGCTCTCCCCTCATTCACTCACCACATAGGCATCTGTCTCCTTCTCCAACAGACCAAGCTCATTCCTACCGTGAGGCCCTGGTGGCCGTCTGCCCGAAGCTCTTCCCCCCAATCACCACAGTTCTAGTGCGTCTCCTCTAGGTTCAGCTCATATGCCACCTCACCCAAGGGCCTGCCTTATCGCCCTCTCCCCAGTCGCCCTCTTTTCCATTACCCTCGTTTAGTTTCTTCATGACACCTCTTCCTATTTACTTTTAAATAGAAATATTTGAAGAAATAGAAATTTAAATTAAAAAGTCTATTTTTTATTTTTCTTGTTTATTGAAGAAATATTTATATTTGTTTGTTACATTCCCATATTCTCCACTAGAGTATAAACTCTGTAGGCTGGAAAGAATATTAGGTAGTTTTTGTTTGAAGCAACAGAAACTGACTCTGACCAGATTAAGGAGAAAGAGAAATTCAGTGGGAAGGTTCTGACTCTTTGAGGTAGAGTTTTAACAGCATTATGCTCCTGGTACCACCTTAGATATCTTTGAAAAACAAAACCTGGCATACAACCACTAGGAAGCATTTTTTTTTTTTTTACAAAACCAGAAATCAGGTTTGAAAAAATATTCAACCTGTTTACAAATATATAGGGAGGTGAATGAGTGACTTTGGGCCTATAGACCCATGGCCATTTATCCAAGTCTGGACAAAAAGAGAACAATCTTTAGGGAAGAGGTAAAAATTCCTGTGTGAATAATATGAATGAGGTAAAACAACAACGATGATGAACACTGTCTCTTAAATAAATTATTCCACTAGAACATTAGATTCTGAAAGAGGAAAATCGGAAAATTATTTGTCTTGGGCCTGGTGGCAATGGATTCTAAGCTTTTGTTTAATAAAATATAAGTAACCCTCGATATTGTAGGGGAAGAAAAAGTTTTCCTTGACTCTCTTAGAGTCCCTGGCTGGGTCTGAAAATTAAACTGACAAAGACAGATTAACAGGAGAAAAGTATACAAATTTAATATAAGTTTTATGTGACATGGGAGCCTTCATCAAGAAAGGAAGAATTGAATAAATGGGTAAACCTGAGTGTTTTTATGCTAGGTTAGGTGAAGAGTGGGGAGTCTTGGAGAAATGTGATAGGATGAAGTGGGTATGAGCTAAATGTAATAAACTGGGGAAACTTAGGAAGGACTGTGTGTTTGGATTCTTTTCCTTCCACCTCAGAGATAAAGATGCTCCTTTCCTCCCGGTATAGGGAGGGCACTTCTCACATGAGGGTCTTATGACCTGCTTCAGGGGAGAAGGGTGGGGGAAGGTCAGAGAGACCTTCTGCTTCTGACATTTTCTCAAACTCATTCAGCTTAAGATATTCAATATATCATGTTTTGGGGTGGCACGTTCTGCCTGTCAATATCTGTCTGGCAACTTATTTTCAAATAAAATAAATGCAAAAATTAACTGAAATAATACGGGTTTTTCCTGAACGTGATGTGAAATATCCTTATTTGATAGCTCTTTCCAGATTCTCTTGACATTCAGCACAGTGTATATTCTGGAAACAATAATGTCTGAAACATGGGTGTTCTTTCATGCTAGAGACCAATTATTACAGTCCAGTTGTAGGAGGTTTGAGATCCAATAGGCTGGGATTGAATCTTTTCCCTAAGTGACAAAGTCTGGGGAAAAAAACTCAAAGAAACAAGATTTTCTAGTTATATGAACTGAATTTGATTATTCTAGCAGTATTGATGAAAAAGTTGAGGGTTGTCTGCTTGACTTTCATTATGAAATAAATACACACATTATGAAATAAATAAATAAATACAGAAAAACAAGGTTCTGAAAAAGATGTAATAAAAATTCTAAAATATATATTTTAAATAGCATTATCATTACTCGTGTGATTCGTCAGTGTTACCCCTGGAGACTCTGACATTATGCCAGGAGATAATCATCTTCCAGAATAAAAAGAAAAGTAAAAAATCTCATGAAAACCAGGAATGCATGGAGAAAAATAGTGGCCAAACTTTTCATAATTTCTTATAATGTCCTTCATAATATCCCCACGTTCTGATTTTGGAGTCCTTAATCAGTTTTCAAAATTAGAATATCAAAGTGGTGCCTCATCTGAGATATTGGGTGTAAGTGGTTCAGAAAGAGTGAAATTCACAAACCACACTAAAAACTTCATATTACAGCCAGCTCCGGTGGCCTAATGGTTAGGTTTGGCATGCTGTGCTTCAGTGGCCCAGGTTTGGTTTCCAGGCGTGGACCTACACCACTCTTCTGTTAGTGGCCACGCTGTGGTGGCAGCTCACATACAAAAAGAGGAAGATTGGCAGCAGATGTTAGCTCAGGCCGAATCTTCCTCAACAACAACAACAACAAAAAAAAACTTCATATTAGTCAATAACTCTAGGCTTTCCCTCACAAAATATTTTTCTGTAGAGCCTAACAAGTGGCAAAGTTGGCTGATGTGAGTTTTGATTCCTTTCCTTTCTTCAACCTATCCCTGACAGTTCTAGAGAACAGGAAAATGTGGGCAGTCTACAGTCAAGAGCTGACTGTAATTTCCACATCCTCTTCTGCCTCTTGAGAGAATACTTTAATGAACACTTGATATTGCATATTAAGACATCAGATATTGCCATTTCCTCTGAAAAAAATGAACATGGGTGCATATTACAGTCAATCTCATTCTTCAAGAGTTAGTTCCAAGATAAAGAAAAAATATGACCTGGGAATGGAGGCGAAAGAGAGCCAGGTAACACTGTGCTTAAAAGTCAAAAAGGGATTGGGCTCATAAACAATGTGAAACAAAATAATAGTGGCAAGTTGGAATTAAATTCTAAAATGCCTGAGATACTGAAAGAATTTCTTCCCATGCATAAATATGAAGAACCTCTAAAATAAACAACCATACAAATAAGAGCTAATTAGAAATTTATTTTTAACGCTGTAAATAAAAAGCAGGGATGGGTCTTCAGAAAATAGGGTTATAAGGAGCTTTCCTTTCTATTTTGCCATGCAGGGAGTTGTGAATGAAAAGCCTCCACTGGAAATGAAGGCAGGATGAGCTACCATGTTCCTAGTGCTCTGCCTCAGCCTAGCCCTTCCCGGCAGTGGGCACCATGGCGAGAGGGAGAAGAGCAGCATCCAGCAGCTACCATTGAACCCAAATAGCAGATATCAGCTCTAGTCAGCTCTCAGGTCAACATAGATGCTAACAGACACCATCCTGTGTTCATGTGGAGGCCTAGGTCTGGGGGACCAAATGGTGCTGCAGTGGGTTGAATAGTGGCCCCTCTAAGAGATATAGCCACCCAGAACCTGTGAATGCAACCTTATTTGGAACAAGGGTCTTTAACTACATCTTTCAGATGTAATTAAAGTAAATATGTTGAGAGAAGATCATGCCAGATTACCTGGGTAGGCCCTAAATTCAATGACAAATGTCTCTGTAAGAGACAGAAGGGGAGAAGACACGAAGAAGGAGACTGTGAAAATGGAGGCACAGATTGGAGTTACACAGCCACAGCTATATTTGTAAATATGGTAGGTAAGTTTCTAGAAGTTCAGATGTAAGTTCATATTTGGGAAGATTGATCTTCTGGCTTTTCAAATTAAAGCAATTACTTAGATGTTATGGTTCATAGGGGAGGAAAAATGTCTTTTTTCTCCACCCTTCTAAGTTCTCCACTGGGACCCTTGTAACAAAAGACAGATTAACAAGAGAAAAACATACAAATTTATTTAAAGTAAGTTTTACATGACACGGGAGGCTTCACAAGGTAATGATTCAACCTGAGTGGTTTTATGCTAAGTTTGATGAAGAGTGGAGGGCATCCCTCACATGAGGATTTTATGACTTACTTCAGGGGAAGGTCAGAAAGTTCCTCCTGTACATGCCACTTCTCAAATTCCTTCAGCTAGAAATATTCAGTATGCCAAAGTGCCGTATTTTAGGGATAGAGTATCCTGAACACCATTAGATTCTCAGCATGCTTGTTCTCCAGTCCAGGATTTTCCACTTGATTAGTAAACTCAAGCTGACCATAATCTGGGGGATGAGTTTCTGCCCCCCAGAGGCGTTCAAGGACCACTGTCAGTGTGGACTCTGATTTCAATGATTTGCTTTGCCTTGATCAGCTCTACAGATGTGGGCCTCTCAAGTTAGATCCAGAGCAGAAGCTATCCAATTTTTTAAAGGCCCATAAATTAAAGACCTATTAGTGAACTAAATGTACTTTCTCAAGTGTTTCTTACCCTATTACAAGATTAGGTTTCTCTGGTCTGTGTGTTATGGGTAGGCATGGCAGGCATGGGTAATTTGGTACTAACTCCTCGCTCGTGGCTGACCTCTGTATCACTTTCTGGAGAAATTGGTCCAAACTAAAGTAACTTCCCCTTAGCTTTTGGTTCCATGAGAAGGAGTGCATTGTGGGCTTTATCATCAAGATTCTTTATTACAACCTGGGTACTTTAAGCAAAAAAGGAATTATTAGGAAAAATATTGGGTAACTAAGAAGCCCAATAAGAAGGCTGCAGAATTAGGCTCACATACAGACAAAACCCAAGGTAAGGACATAGTCAGATAGGAGCTACTGCTATCATTGCTGAATACTTCTCTGGCCACTCGACTCAGCTGCCACTGGACATTTTCACCAGTCATAGACAATACTGCTAAATACCAACACAGCTACCTGGAAACAAGTCTCCTAGTCCCTTCATCTGTGTATCACTTCTTTAAGATTTAAAGTTTGAATATACACTTAGCCAAGTCATGTGCAAGGAAAGGATGGAGCTCCCCCAACTTATGGCTTCTCCAGTGGCTCCTGTCACCCACCAAGACGCTTACCATGAGGGATTTCCCCACACTAGAAATGCTCAACAGCCAAAAATTATGACAAATGGGCTAACCTGCAAGGGTTCTATGGAGACTCCAGTAATTTCTGTCCATCCAGAACTTAAACTATGATAGCACTTGTATTGAGACTCACAATTGGAAGAAATAAATTGGATAAAGACTTCCATTGAGCCAAAAAGCCATGTTATCTGGTTCTCCTCCTTTTAGCTTATGCTTAATACCACTTTAGGAACAGCACATCACACCACTAGGCCTTCCCACTTACACATACAGAACTTGGCAGTCTCTTAGATGTTGATGATGGGGCTCCATCATCACAAATTCAAGTAGCCCTAAACAATACTTCCCTACTTTTCTCATGTCATAAGCACACACAGACAATGATAACATTCGTAAGGCACATTAAGGTAAATAAAAGTGGTTGCTGGGGTATAGGCATTCAACCTGGGGATATGCCCAGGTGTCCCAGCTGTCTGAGGCCACTTTAAGGACTGTGGATATCAACATCTTAGTTCACCCTAGACCCTCTAAAATCTATCCCTTGATTAGCCCAGGCTAGTAGAGACCCAAGCACTGGAACCACACTACTTTTACTGAACTGACCTTTCAGGCAATGCCATTAGTCTGTATTAAGTGTCGTTAATAAGAGACAGTCCATAATGATTCATTACTGTGTAGACTGTACGGGTGGATGTTGTTCATTATACCATACACATCCTCTCAATTACAACCCACGGGAGAACTTTCTCTCTGATCTCAGGATCAAGAAAAGCTGTGCACTCTTGAGCACCTGTTTTTGTCTTATGTCACAGACAGGACACTATGAGTCTTATAATGGATTGAATTTCTCTGCTAAACTGGCTCTGAGAGGGTTAGAATAAAATTAGAAGCCCGTCTCTAATGTGCTTACGGGACTCCAAGGCATGCATTTTCTGTACCAACCTCATGCATGGCTCCATCTCACTTTCCCACTCTTGTGTACCCTGACAGATTTCCATTTATTTCACCCTGTCATATTGTACATATTTTTGCAATCCACTTTAGATCATTTTAGGAACAGAATGAAAATAGAAGGAAGAGAGAGAGAAGAAAGGAAGGAAAGAAGGAAGGCAGACAGACTGCCTTAAAATTCTTGATTGATTATATCACGCTTATTTGTTCGACTAAGTCGCACCTAGGAGGTATGCTCTCCGAGGTGTGAACGATAACGCACTCATCTTTATACATTCAAACTTATGGCTCTCAATAAATAAATAAGTTATTGTGGATAAAAATATTATCACAACGATGTGACTGTACTTAATGCTACTGAATTGTGCACTTGAAAATGGTTAAAATGATAAATTTTATGTTACGTGTATTATACCAAAATAAAAAAATTTTCAAACTTTCCATTAAGATAAAAAATATTCTTGGGGCTGGTCCGGTGGCATAGTGGTTAAGTTCGCATGCTCCGCTTTGGCAGCCTGGGGTTCCTGGATTTGGATCCCTGGCATGGACCTACACACTGCTCATCAAGCCATGCTGTGGCAGCATCCCACATACAAAATAGAGGAAGATGGACACAGATGTTAGCTCAGGGCTAATCCTCTGCAGCAAAAAGAGGAAGATCGGCAACAGATGTTAGCTCAGAGCTGTCTTCCTCACAAAAAAAAACACAATAAAAAAAACATGATTTTTAAAAAGAAAAAACAAAAAGAGTTTAAAAAAAAAGATAAAAAATATTCTGTAGCTCCACTAAATCTTAAGCTTCTTAAAAGAAATAATTGTCTTATTTATCTTTGTGATATACCTTTCACACACACACCACCACCACCACCACCACCCCCCGACCCCAGGGCCTAACATGAACATATCTGATGCTTGATATATGTTTCTTGAATTGAATTCCCTGAAGACACAAGTAGACTTTACATGTCAGCAGTTGCTTAGGAGTGTGATTTGGGACTCCCAAAGGTTCTGGGTGTAAGTAAGTAACCTCCCATTATTTGTGGTAACTGAAATTCCTACCATTTTTTTGAGTTAAGCCCATATTAAAAGGCAGATATCTTATCCAAAAAGAACAGTTTTTTGAATGCACAATTTTTAAAGCTCTCTAGCTAGGAGTATGGCTCTGGGGAAGCTTGGATTGAAACAGGGAAGCTTGGATTGAAGCTGAAGTGAAGAGGAGAAATGGAGATAGAATTTCAAACAGGGTATATTCTAGAACATGACAAGCCTACAAGATCAGGTGAGAGGAAGAATCCACACACTGTAGTGGAAAGCCATGAGCTTCTGGAAGGCATGGTAAAGGCACTCACTGTGTGACCTTAGGGGAAAGGGGCACTCCAAAATATGGGAGAGGGAGTGCTGAAATTCTGGAAGATTTTTATCATGAATATGAAGACAGAGCTGCTTTCTGCCCCAAGTAGCCTAGAATCATACTGAACTAGATTTTAGGATTCAGAGCTGGAAGGAATCTTAAATATCATTGAATCCCACACTTTTCTCTTGTAACTTTAAAAGCAGAGATACACGGAGGGGCAGTTGGTGACATAAGCAAGAGAAAACCCAAACCAAGTCAGTGTCACTTCCACTGTACCCTCCTAACTTGTTTATATTGAGTAGAAGACTTTTATTTCCTGACTTGCGCCTGATTATTTGACTCTAGCAGCTGGAATGCCAATGATTTCTCAGAGTAAGAGAGTGCTTAATGCACACCAGGTTGTAAAAGCTCATGATGAAGGGGGAAAATTCAAATTGCAAACTGCAGCAGGTGAAAATTCCACACTGACTCAGGAATAACACGTGTTAATCTTTCCTTGATGAAGGTTGATGATTTGTTTACATCTTAGAAAATACTTGGCAGCCCTTATTGCCATTTTGCCAAGAAAAATCTCCTTCCAACATTATTTCCACTTGGGTATTCATCATTCCAACCGCGCAGGCTAAAAATATAAAGGCATCATGGGAAGGGAGAGAGGAGATAGGGGGCGAGCATATGCCTTGCTGTGTATGCTACCATCTCAGTGCAACTCTATCTTGCAATGTCCAAAATTGGTTTAAGCCATTTGCCAAATAGCTCCCTTGCCCAGATATGGTACCGTCTTCCCTCTCATTGATCCTTTTCCATTTTTTTCTCTTTTTCTGCCTCCTGAGGGTACTCTATGCTTTTAATAACAATCTGGTTCATTTTTGCTAGGCAGAGTTGCCTCTTCTTCCTTCCTTTTCTTTCCATTTCACTGTTTGGAAAACACATTAAACATCTACCAATGAATCATGTGCACTCAGTAGGCTTGATTCACCATATTTACAGAATCTGAAAAACAAACTCAAGGTAATTCAGAAATATTGCTGCCTTGGTGAATGTTTCCACCCTGAATTCCCCCGAAGATCTGAGGTTGCAGGTAGACAATAAACTCACACGGAAATGACAATTACTCTAAACTCTTCAAGCTATAGATGTTTATATAGCAATTACTATGTCCCAGGTAATGTTTTCAATGCTTTTTAATTACTAACTCATTTAATCCTCATAACAAATCTACAAGGTAGATACAATTATTATCCCCATTTTTCAGAAGAGGAAACCTTCACATAGAGATGTTACGTAACTCACCAACGCACTCTGCTAGTCACTGGAGGAGCTAGATATAAACCTAGGCACTTTGGTTCCAAAGTCAGTCCTGTTAACACCTACCTTATGCTATCTCCACACCTACACAGGCAGGGTGAAAATAATGCCTTTTCTTGACCAACTATCCACATTTTTGACATCAGACTCCATCACCTTGAGAGTTTAGAGATAGAAATTAGAGTCTGCAGATGAGCTGTGCTCTGTGCAGGTTAAATGACTGGTGCTACCCCATTCCAAGGTGGGATGGTGGTGCTTCCTCCTCCTCTCCAAGGTCCTAGTATTCGCTCTCTTTTCCTTTCTCATGTGACCATTTGTGGCCATCTTTAGCACCATTCCCTGAGGACTGAGTTTGAGAGAAGAGTGCTAATAAAAATACTTAACAACTATTGAAAGCTTACTATATGTTAGACACTGGTCTAAGATCTTTGTGTATTATCTCATTTAACTCTCAAACTAATCCTATGAGGCAGGCATTTTTTTATCCCCATTGTACAGATAGGAAAACAGAGACACGTAAAGACTATGTGACTGGCCCAAGACCTTACTGCTGGCAAATGGAGGAGCCGGAGTCTGGCTCCAGTGTCTGGGCTCATGTCCACCAGTCTTTGCAATTGGGCTGCTGCGGGGAGGCGTGTAGACCCCTCCCATGCTGGACCTGTCACACCGTAACTGCCACTGTGTCCAGGGCTGAAGAATAACGCATCAGCTCCTCCCCTAGAGTCATTTCATGAGTCCCTCTGATTGCCTGCTGCAAGTCCTCCACTGCATGGGATAATGCAATGCGAAGGGAGCCAGGACGACAGCTATGGATATGGTGTTGAAAAAACAGTTTATCCTTCCTTTGTGTCATTCATATCCCTCAGCATGTCTTGACTAGAGGTCTAAGATAAAAGGATCCAGGAAGCAGTGTCCTCAGACATCATCCAAAATTCAACCCTCACTTGAGAAGTTAAATGAGGGCCAGCCCCGTGGCTTAGCGGTTAAGTGCGCGCGCTCCACTGCTGGCGGCCCAGGTTTGGATCCCGGTTGCGCACCGATGCATCGCTTCCCCCGCCATGCTGAGGCCGGTCCCACATACGGCAACTAGAAGGATGTGCAGCTATGACATACAACTATCTACTGGGGCTTTGGGGGGGGGAAATAAATAAATAAATAAATAAAAAGTGTTTAGAAGTTAAATGACATTGCCTCTCTCTCTTTTTGTCTCTCTCTTTCTTCTTTTCTGTTTTGTAACTACATTTTCCTTTCCTTAATAATCCAAATGCCCTAAACATATTTTCTTCTTTAGGGAGATGTTAACTACAGTAGTCCAAAAGAAAGTGCTATCTCATTCTGTCACCATTTAGGGAATAAAATTTATAAATAAATAAATTTTATGGAGATAATCTCAGTTGAATATTACATGGCCAATCTAATTAACCTAACATTGAATTTATCAGAGGAAATGGGCCTTCTATGAGCTGGGGAGAGAGAGATTAGAAAGAGCTATGAGGAAGCTTAGCTAGATTCACAGCCTCTGACAGCTAGCTAACATATCTTGATGTGCCTCACCAAGAAAACGGAAGTATCAGGCTGGTTTCACATTTGTTGACATTATTTTACTCTTATGCAAAATATCTAAATTATACTCATTCTTTGATAGAGAAAGAGAGACAGAAATATTATTATTACCACTGAAACTTCCTTCACTGAAATAATACATTAAGAAGAGAATCGATAATGGGAAAACTCTTCTGGGCCTGAAACTATCTATTATCTCCCTATTATCTCTCATCATTTGAGGATGTTAGGACAAACTGTGATCCCAAATCCTTCAGGTTAAAATTAACTCTTACCAGGCAAACAAAGCACTGGGTATATTTCACTTACATGTTTCTTGTGCTTCCTGCTTCTTCATACAGCGGTAAGGAGTTTTTTGATCATAGAAACTTAGGATTTCAACAATGTGACAAAAAAAGAAACACCAAATGGATGGCCACCTTGAACCAAAAAGTGAGTTGATAAGAATGTCCATGCTAAAGTCCAGTTTGAGGCCAATGTAGAGAGAAACAATTGCAATAAACACACTGCCTGGTGGGAAGTCACTGAGCACAGGTTATCTCAAGAGATCCTAAAAACATTTTTCTCAAATGCAGAGAGAAAAACAGGCCTGCTGAGAATGCTGCGTATGGTAGATATCATCCAAATATGATACAGTACCCCCAGGATGGGCGTGCGTATCCCACCAATTATGATTGTCAAATGCATAAGCCAGGGCAGCACCACAACCAGACGTCACTTAGAAAAAGCTCAAAGCACACCTTCACATCTTTTCCTCACTGAACCAATATTTAGTCAAGGAGAGCCACTGAAGCATTTTTTTTGATGATTTTTTCCATTGTAATAAAATAAACATAATGTTTACTATTTTAACGATTTTTTAATAATATTTTTTTGTTCTGTGAGGAAGATCAGCCCTGAGCTAACATCTGATGCCAATGGTCTTTTTTTTTGCTGAGGAAGATTGGCCCTGGGCTAACATCTTTGCCCATCTTCCTCCACTTTATATGGGATGCTGCCACAGCATGGCTTGACAAGCGGTGTGTTGGCACACACTCGGGATCCGAACCTGCAAACCCCCAGCCGCTGCAGCGGAGTGCATGCACTTAACCACTACGCCAACAGGCTGGCCCCTATTTTAACCATTTTTAAGTGCACAATTCAGTGGCATTAAGTCCATTCACAATGTTGTGCAACCATCACCACTACCAATTTCTAGAATTTTTCCATCATCCCAAGCAGAAATTCTGTATCCATTAAACAATAACTTCTCATTCCCCCAGCCCCATAACCCCTGGTAACCTCTATTCTACTTTCTGTCCATGAATTTGCCTACTGTAAGTACCTCATATAAGTGGACTTATACAATAATTGTCCTTTCGTGTCTAGCTTATTTCACATAGCATAGTGTTTTCCAAGTTCATCTATGTTGCCCCATGTGTCAGAATTTCATTCCTCTTTAAGGATGAATAATATCCCATTATGGATATTATTTTGTTTATCTAATTCATCTGTTGATGGACATTTGGGTTGTTTCCACTTTTTGGCTATTGTGAGTAGTGTTGTTATGAACATTGGTGTAATCGTTAAAGCATTTTAAGCAAAGGAGAAAAATGATGAGGTTTCTGTTTTAGAAAAATCACCCTTATGTCAGTCAGAGTACAGACAGGAAAGAGAAATCCCATCAGTTATTTTAATAGAGAGAATTTACTGTAAAGAATTATGGACTAGATAAATGAAAAGGCAAAAAGAGAATAACATGTTATCACTGGGGCAGGAACTGCAGAAAACAGCTACTAGCCCTAGGGTAGGGGATACAGGGAGGTTGGGCTTGCTCAGATGTAGAAGCCTGGAGAAGGGCCCCATGGAGCTGAGACCCAGACCCTTGAGGAGAGAGTGCTGCTCAGCTGGTGCTGGTGTCTCCAAGCTCAGAGGGGAGGATCCAAGGGGCTGAAACCCCAAACTCTGAGAAGGGGGTGCTGTTTGACTAGTGCTGGTGTCTCCGAGCTTTAGGGAGCAGGACCTTGTGGTGTTGGACCCCCAAACACTGAGGAGGGGTGCGGCTCAGCTGGTGTTGGTGTCTCTGAGCTCAGAGGAGGGGACCCCTGTGGCTGGGACCCCACACTCTGAGGGGGGCATTGCTTGGCTGGTGCTGTGTCTCTGAGTGGGCGTGATGAGACTGGTTCTGTGAGTGTTAACAAGACTGCAAACCGTATTCAAGGGCTGCTGCTGGAATGAACTGGCACTGCCCAGTGAAGGAGCGAGGTGGGTGAGGCACACTAACAAAACAGGAAGCCACCAGGAAGGAGCAAATCCCTTCTCCCACCTCCAACCTTGCACGCTTCTTCTAGTGCCCCCATTGCCGGAGCCTGATAGGGGTCCGTCTGGTTTGCAGAGTCCCAGCCCCAGTGTCACAAAATAGAGTATGGAAAGAGGGGTTTGAAGCTGAGAGACAATAATTAATACTGGAACAGTCCTACAGCAATGGGGGAAAAAAATGAAAGGAGGCAAGTCAGGAGTGAAGTACATGTTGGGCATATTCTCAGTGACAGACAGTCGTTAGAGGTGGCTGGCTCAGTTTGATGTCCCTACGTTGGGAGAGGTCCCCAATGGCCGTGTCTGTATCATGTAACTACATCCACTCACCATAGCTGATGTATCCAGAGTGATCACTTAACCCAAGCTGAATTGAGATTCTCTTTCCAGTCTTGGACATTTGGAAAAGATACACCTCAAATCTGTGAATCTAAAATTACCTAAATATTACCTAAAAAACCTAAAATTACGAGGCCTGCATTTGCCTGATACCAGAGCAAAATCTGAGTCAAGTAATGGATCTGCAGACACTTGCTGCTGAGGTCGCTGGAGCTCACCTGCTCCTTCCCTTCCCGTGTTCTTGAGTGTTCCATTTCAGCTTTGATTCCAGGAGATAATCCAGAAACCTTCCCATAAATTCTCCCTTTTCCTTAAGCTAGCCAGAGCCACGTTCTGTTGCTTCATATTTTTTCTAAGCTCCCAGAGCTTACATTCCAGGAGAGTTTAAGAAACTTAAACAACATCAACACTTAGGGTTGCTAAGTGTCCTAAGAGAGGGAAGCAGAGGAAGCAGACTGTGTGAGCACAGAGCAGGGGCACCTAAGCTTGTGGGCTGGGGCCAAAAGTGGGGGAGAAGCAGGAATGGGGTGGGAGGGTGGGGGCAAATATTCCAGACACAGTGATCAGTTTGAGGGCCTGGAGGCAAAAGAAAGTGTGCTATGTTTGTGTAAACAAGAGCAACTCAGAATGGCTCCCATAAAGAAGTAGGTGGAATGGGGAGACGTGATAATAACAGCTCATTTATTGAGGGTTTATTATCTACCAGGCATGATTCTAACCCACTATAGGTGGTAACTGATTTAGCTCTCACAATAATCCCATGAGGAGGTAATATTGTTGGGAGACATCTCTCCCTGGAAAGATAGAGATTATGTCTCCTCCAGAGCAGAGGCAGATCTGTTTTCTATATTTGTCTGTTATAATAGAAGTAATGTTTCCTGGTGGGGCAAAGTTCAGGCAGATTTGCTCACAGCTCATTTAAAAAGAGTTGGAATTCCTAAGCTCAGGGTTTGTTAGCTGTGATGTGAACCCACTGTGTGGGCAGCATCTACCTGGCCTTGCATCCGCATCACCCTGGGGATCTTGGAGGACAAGAGGAACCAATACAAACACGAAGTTCATGCCGTCTGCTGTGCTGTGAGTGATAAAGTTGTTTTTCTCTGACCCAGGACTCTCATGTCTTCTGCCGGCATTCATGCAAGTGTGGCAAGCTGGCTTGCAGGTAGAGTAAAATCTCAGACTCTTCAGAGCTCTTGACAAATGTTATCTCCTTCTTCTAGAGGGGAAAGGGAGACACAGAGAGGTTAACAACTTTATCCAAGGCCACACAGCTAGTGAGAGAGCTAGGATGTGAACCCATGCAGATAAGCTCCAAAGCCTGTGGTCTTAACCACGGTGAGGCTGAAGAAACAAGGAGCTAAATCACACAGGACCTTGTAAGCCATGTTATGGAGTTTAAATTTTATCGTAGAAGTAATAAGTAGTCTATTTGTGTGGGTGGGCTAGCGGCTATAACAACTAGACCTCTATAAATATTGACTTAAACTCAACAGAAATTTATTTCTTGATCATATAATTGTTTGAAGCAGAAGATTCTGGTCAGTGGGCAGCTCTCTTGTACATGGCGTTTCAGGAACTCAGGCTCCTTCTCTCTTGTGGCTCCATCAACCCCTAGGGCCTTACCTGCTTCTCACCAAAAGAGGTAAGAGAGCATGGCAAACCACATTTACTTCTTAATATTCGTGTCCTGGAGGTGACCTACAGCATTTTTGCTATCATTCCATCGGCAAGAGCTAGTCATATGGCCACACCCAGAAACAAGGGAGCCTGTCAAACAGCCACTGTTTCATAATGATAACTCCATCCTATGGAAGGGAGCATACACTTTGGAGTACCGCTAGCCCTCTGTGCCACAGGAAGCCACTCGAAGATGGAAACTAGTGGAATAACAGGTCAGATTTAAACTGCAGATCACTGGCTGCAATAGGGCCATTTGTTTGGAGGGAATAAGACAGGAGACAGGAAATAAGCCAGAGATCTGTTGAAGTAATCTAGGTAAGACTGGTGGACTAAAGCAGGCAATAGAAAATAAGGAGGAAGGGAGAAGTAGATGATATCAGAAACTCTTCAGAAGGTAAAATCTACAGGATGCTCTCTGCTAAAGTACGCCCATCCTCCTGCCTAACCATATATTTGCTGGCCTATTTCAATCCTGTCCCTGATGCTATCCCTAGGTTTATACTCACAGCATAATAATGAATTTAAAGGGGACAGGAGGGAAGAGATATAGCTAATATAAAAAAGAAAATTCAAAATGAACACTTTTATGCAGATTCACATACTCACTCAGAGAGACACACACCAGGCCCAGGATTGCCCTCTCTCCAAGGCCCCACTGCAGATGGAGCAGTGGAGTAGGGTGCAGCAAATAGTTCACTTGTGAATAATCTATGCTTATTTAAGGAATACACTTGTGTGTGTGGCTGTGTGAAAGGATCTGCGTTCTAGTCTTTATCGTAAAGACTATATAGACTATGATGTTTGGGTTTCCCAGGAAGCCAGCTCTGAGATGGAGATTGGTGCACAGGGAAGTTTCTTTGAGGGAATTGCTCTAAAAGTCGCCACCTGTAGAGGCATGAAGTAAACGTAATTTGTCAGGAGGGGAAGTTGATCTGCAATGCAATAGCAACAAGAGCCTCAGCCAATCCTACACAGCTGGGCTTGGATCGTGTCTTAGCTAGGGTTCTCCAGAGAAACAGAACCAATAATACACATACATATAAAGGATCGGCTCATGCCATAATGGAGGCTGAGAAGTCCCACAATCTGCTGTCTGAAAGCTGGAGGTCCAGGAAAGCCTGTGGGACAGTTTGAAGGCCTGAGAACCGGAGAGCCCACAGTGTAAAGTCCGGTCTGAATCGAAAGGCCTGAGAACCAGGAGCATGGAGGGCAGAAGATTGATGTCTCAGCTCAGCAGCAAGGCAGACAGCAAATTCACCTTTTGTTCTATTCAGGCCCTCAACAGACTGGATGATACCCACCCACACTGGGGAGGGCCATCTGCTTTACTCAGTCCACCAATTCAAATGCTAATCTCTTCCAGAAACACCTACAGGCATACCATACACAAAAATAACATTTAACCAGCTATCTGGGCATCCCTTGGCCCAGTCAAGTTGACACAAAATTAACCATCACAAGTGGTCTTCAGAGTTGTCCTAAATTGGGGCAAGGAGACAGGGCATTTATATTCTTGCATCAACCATCATATTGGGTATGGGTTACCTCAGGAAGGGGCAAGACCTTGGGCAAGGCATCTCTCTTTAGCTGAGGAAAGTTCCAGGGAGGAACTGAGAGAAGAGCTGTCAGCTGCCAACATTCCCAGGAACTGGGGGAATGAATACCCGAGCTCTGGAAAGGGGGACTCAGGACATCACACCTCAGTGTCCCCCACATATGTATGCTTGAGTGCCTGATAAATACTCGCTGACTGATTCTGGCCTTGACCACACACACACACATACACACACACACAGACACGTACATTTTGATAATATGAGTGTGTTCCTAGAAATAAGACAACATATTGTTTCACAGGACTCATCTAACTAACATATTTTTGGAGTATGCACTTCCTATACTTCTCATACTGTAGTATCCTTGGGGCAGATTTTAACTCATCCCAAAATTAATCCCCTTTTAGGAGTCTCTCTAGTACAGTATATGCAATCAGGTGTTTGAGTGAGACAGAAGTGGGGTTAAATCCTAATTCTGCAACATAGAGCTGTGCAGTGATGCTTCAGTCACTTAACCTCTCTCAGCCTCAGTTTCCTCATCTGTAATAGAGGGAAAATTAAAGTACTTTAGTGTTGTTGTGAGGATAAAATGAGATAACATAAGTAAAACATTTAGCATGATTCCTGGCACACAGAAACTTTCCAACAAATGAGGCTATGATTAATAGAGGATGGATTTAAATGAGTTGAATAGGGCCCGCCCTGTGGCTTGGTGGTTAAGTGTGTGCGCTGCGATGCTGGTGGCCCGGGTTCGGATCCCGGCTGCGCATCGAGGCACCACTTCTCTGTTCATCCTGAGGCCGAGTCCCACATGCAGCAACTAGAAGGATGTGCAGCTACGACATACAACTATCCACTGGGGCTTTGGGGGGAATAAATAAAATCTTTAAAAATAAATAAATAAATAAAAATAAACGAGTTGAATCATGTCTGCTAGAAGACAGCAATCAAGCAAGGCTCTCCAAGATCGATGTAGTGAACGTATTCCTGAAAACTGCACGTAGATGATGTCCAGTGGAGGTCATTGTGTTTTGCCACCACAAATGAATCCTTGATAAACTACAAGTGCATGAAAAGAGGTAAGATTTTGAAATATGATTGTATTTCATCTTAGTCATGAAAACCCCTACTCTAAACCCTGGCTAAGGTTGTGGTAGTAAATGCAGGGACTGCTCCCCATGTGGTTAGTGATCACCAACAAAGGCTTATTCAGGCATCCCCTCTCAGTCTAGATTTTGAGGCCTTCTCCCCATCCCTCTGTGTCTATTTCTTCTTATAAACCAGTTTTTAGGCTCTTTAGGTCCAGTGTTTACAGCTATAAGAAACATTCACTAACTGTCTATGCAGAAAGCTTTCTATGAGGCTGCTTCCTGGGCACATAGGGGGACTACATTTCCAGCATCCTCTGCAGTCTAGTGTGACCATCTGATGAGCTCTAGCCAATGGGATATGAGTAGAGGTTCTGTGTCCCACGCCCATCAAGGGTGACCAGCTGTCCTAGTTTGCCTAGGATGGAGGAGTTTCCCTGGATATGGGACTTTCTGTTTTAAAACCAGTATAGTTCAGGTAAAATCAGGTGAAGTTGGTTACCTTGCTTCCCGGCCTAGACCATAAAACCTCCACGTCTTTTCTCCTTCCAGTTTCTTAGACAAAAAGATATCACAAACACCGCAAGCTTGGAAGCTGTGTTTTGAAGGTGGCAGAGCCAAATGTCAGCCTTAATAACCACAAGGAGAAGAAATCACCTTACTATCACCCCATTAATCTGGAACATCTACCATGGACCTTACATGAGTGAGAAAGATGCTTCTATTGTGTTTGACTCATTACTTGTTGGGTCTATTTGCACTTCAGCCTATCCTGACTAAAACAGAGGCACTCTACAAACTGACTTAAAATAGATAGAGACTTTGCAAACTAGTCTGACACTAAGGCAAGCACACGTAAAATGCACATGCTAACTTTCTGGGAAAGCATTTGCAAGGAGGATGGAATTTCAGGAGAAATGAGAGGAAAGGAAGGAGGACGAAGAGGCTGATCCTCATATAAATCCAGCTCAAGTCCACCATGAAAAATTCCCAGATCTTCATTCAGAGATTCATATTACTATTATTATTATGAAATGTATCACACACTCCAACATTGCAGGGTGCTCTAGGGGACAGAGCAGGGGACTGAAGTCAGAATATATGGGTTCACACCAGCTGCACCGGATAGCAGCTGTGTGATGGTGCTGAGTCAGACACCTCTCTGAACCTCAGACTCTTCGTCTGGGATAAGAAGATGTGTTTTATCCTCTGATGGAGCATCTTCTATGAGCCAGTCCTGTACCGGGCACTGGAGACACAAAGATAAGATATAGTAAAGTCTCTCAAATAGACAACAGGCCAGAAATGTCTGAAAAATGAAGTGTCAGCTGGGACTAAAGCAAGGGGAAAGGAAAAGGGGCAAGAGGAGGAGTTTCAAGTCTTCTCCTTGCATTCCTAAGTGAGACCAGGAGAGTGGATAACTTTGCTGGATCCTGGGATCTGTAGGCTGAATAGCAGGGGAGCAGAGGCCAAGATGCAAAGAGTCCTTTGAGCAGTAGGAAGTGAGAGTCCCTTAGTCAGCAAGCATTCAAAAGTATATTCAATGCCTACTGTATGCGAGGCCTTGTGCTATCCTCTGGAATTCAAGGGTGAGGAAGATGCTGTCCCCTAGTTCTTCATAGTCCAGAGGAGCAGCAGACAAGTGTGTGATACAAAAGGGGGTGACGGCGTCATGGCAGAGCAGGGCACAGAGGAGGGGCTCCTCGTGCAGAACAATGCTGCTTGGGGAAAGCTGCCCAAGTTGCTGATGCTGAGCTGAGCCACGAAGCATAAGTACGTGTTGGCCAGGTGGAGGGGAGAGAGGAGGTGCTGGAAACAAGAGGGAACCTGATGACATGGCCGGAGGAGTATAAGAGTAAGGAAGGTGTAAGGGATGGTGCCGTCCATGGGCATGCAGGAGCCAGGGCAAGAAAAGATGTTTTTGGGGGGTAGGTGTCATATTAGGGAGTTTGCACTTTCTCCTTAAAGTTATAAAAAGCCGTTAAAGGTGTCTCAGCAGCAGTCTGACATGAAGGAACACCCTGGCAGCAGTGAAGAGCAGGGGTTAGAGAGGGAGAAGAAGACCATTTCGAGGGCTCTGTGATCATCCAGGTGAGAAACGTCAAAGGCCTGAACCAAACCAGCGACAGAGAAGAAGAGGAGATTACAGACGTGAAGGCAGAATTCACAGGAGCCGGGGACTGTTTGCATCTGGGTGTTGTGCTAAATGGAACCTCCAAGGCAAGAGGCTCAGGTTATCCCGAGAGGCAGAAGGTAAATAGCAAAGCTCAGACATCAAAGGGCAGAGTTAGATTGAAAAGCGAGTGGAAATGGTCTCTATCCAAAGCTGTGAAGACATAAAATAAGATTTAGTAAATATCCTATAGTCAGGGCAATAGAGAGGCCCTGGATGACCTCCGAGAGGGCAGCTGCCTCTCCTGAAAACTACTGGGGGTGAAAATCCTCAGTGGAAGAAAAGGTAGCATAGCTCAACACTAACTCCAAAGCTTGGCAATGCTCAGCTTTTGGAAAATAGATAAAATGGCCCTGATTCACCCAGTCACACAGACCCCTTCTGGTTAACAGCCATGTTCTTGTTAAACTGTGATTTGATTAAGTAATTTAAAAGATAGTTTATTTAATTTGGAGCTTTAGCCTTCAGAGTCCAATGCATTTGCAACTGTGCTGTTTCTTGTCAAAATTTACAGCATCTCTGTCTGTTTATAATTGGGGATTAAAATAAAAAATTGGAAAGAAGGGAAAAGAATTCATTTAACTTAAAAGGAAAGAAAAGATTTGCCACATTTTCATTCTCCTAATGTTCAGAATTATGAGGGAGTAGCCTGCAGTAGAAATTTGAGAAAGAAATTGAATTAGAGAATTTAACTTGTCATTTGTGGTTATTCAAAACCCGGAGGATGTACTTCTCTAAGAAGCCTGGCCTGGGGATGACTCTATCCTACAGAAACGTGTTTCTTGGAAACCCAGAGAAAGTCTTAAAGATGTAAGAGTCAAATTCTTATTTAGCAGGACAGAGAGCTGACCACTCCTAGCCAGCATGTCAAGGTTAAATGAGCAGTGAATGGCCATGTGAAGGCAGTGCCTACACCCAGGCCAGCATGGCCCTTCCCAACACGGCAAGACCAAGCAGCAGAGACATGGGGGTGGAGGATAGTGTGGGGAGGGGGATGTGGGGTGTGAATTGAGTGGGAGGTTGAGTAGGGGCTACAGACCAGAGCACAGGCTCTGCCTTCGGGGAGACCTGGGTTTGAGACCAGTCTCTGCCTCTTGCTAACTTCTCATCTTGGCCATATTACCCAACCTCGCTAAGCTTCAATGGGACTACTCCTCATCTAGTTAAAAAGGAGCTAACACTTCCTTATTGGGAAAAGGTCTGACCCCACCCCCCAACAGTTTCACTCAAACTAAGTGACACATGTGCCACTCTTTTTCAGGTTAGAGGCAATTTGGTTTAGCTACATCTACTATTTTACAGATAGCATTTTATGTAACAAATTCTACCAAAGACAAAATTTTTGTCTTCCAACAGGAAGAAGGCCCTTGAGAATTCTAATCCTAGTTGATCTACTCTGCTCTCCTTTCAAAACATATTGAATAAATTGGAAAACCCACTGGTGTGTCCTGTTTAAAGTAAGGAGATAAATGAAGGATTCTAACCACAGAGAGATGCTGAGAGGGCTACACTTCAGAAACCATATGTTGTATCATAAATATGGTCACATGTTTCTCTCCAGCCACCATCCAAGATGAAGAAGCATAAAAGGCACATTCCAGACATGAAACTTCAGGAACCCACGGGCAGGCGTATTCACTTAGAAAATTATAAGTAGATGAGTTTTGTTTATCTGCATTTATAAAATTCATCCTGGTCCAGATTCAAAAACTTATTAGGAATCTACAGTGTGCTCCAAGTTGTAGGCTGTGTTTCCTGGGTGCCAAAACAAAGGGCAGATTTAATAACCATAAACAAGTCAACTAAACTTACTGTTTGACATTAGACAAAACTAAACAGTAGACCATGTTCCAACAAAAGTAGACTAGGCCGCCTTAGGTTTTCTTTTTTCACTTGTTCAGGAATAGTATAGACAGATATGCTCCTAGAGCTTCTACCTAATAGGCAAACAGTCAGGGTTTAAACTTGAGCTTCCCACTATGCTTTTGATGGACTATAATCTCAGCAGTCTTTTTCCTTCTGGACCAGCTACTGATTAGGGTTCTTGGTTGCAAATCACAGAGTCCACTGTAGTTAGCTTGAGCAGAAAAGCAATTTCTTAGAGGACATTAAGTAATGTTCCAGAATTCCTAGAGAGATGAGGGAGGGGGATTTGTGGACTGATTGCAGGCACCGTCTGGGTGCAGGACCTCACTGTTAGGATTACTGCCACTGATGCCCTTTAAAAACTGCCGCCTCTTCTCCCCACTCAGCCACCCTCGATGGAAAGAAATTCTACATCTCAGTTGCTTTAAAAGGAGGGTTTTGTGAGTGGGTTCATTGGCAGAGGCTGGGTCACACGCCACCATCCTAGTTCAAGAAAGGCTGGGAAACAGAATTCTAACTCCTACAGTATGAAGGCAGGACTCAAGTGAGAATGTCCCCAAATATAGAATGACTATTCAAAAGATAATGGCCAGCTAAAATGTGACGTGTGGATCCACAACACTATGAAGCATGTCTTCTGCTTTACCTTCTTGGAAAACATTTGATCCATTACCAGATCAAAGTTCACAAGGATAAATATAGCAAGGTATCCGCTGACTTTGAATTGATTTACAACTACAGCGTGACCTCCAAATGAAAATAAATGCGTATGTCATTAACAATTGTTTTCCTAATAGCCTGCCCAAAATGGATCAGATCACCAGAGTTGATGTGGTTGTACAATGTTGTTGAAAAGCAGCTTAAAAATGAAAACAGTTATTTAGCTTCTTACCCATTAGCCTGAATATTGTTCACCTGGCTACATCCCATGAGACTTTCTTTATCTCAGATAAAACAAAAAGCTTCTTCCTTTATCTAGTAGTTTATATTTCATGAATATCTGCTTTAATTATATGTCCTTTCTTTCCCCCTGAAAAAGCATGTTTTTCAAAACTGTACTCAGAAATCAGGCCAGTCTATAAATCAACAGAAGAGTCCTTGTATATATTTAAATCCACGAGGTGTCTGGATTAAACTGGCTGTGAATGAAATATAACTGAATCCCCACCCACCATCCCATTAAAGTGCCCATGAATTAAAATATAACTACCTCAACCCACAAGCCATCATTGGGCTAAATAGGAAAACACTAGAAGACTCTCATTATAGTCACAAATGAGAAAGGTACTTTTGCTATCACCAGCTATTTAACATTGTTCTGGAGGTTGAGGTCTAATGAAATTAGGTAAAAATATAGATGATAGATAGATAGATGGATGGATGAATGGATAGATAAATAAAGATAGATAGGTTAAAAAATTGGAAAGAGAGGCAGGCCCCGTGGCGCAGTGGTTAAGTGCGTGCAGTCCGCTGCTGGTGGCCTGGGTTCGTATCCTGGGCGCGCACCGAGGCACCGCTTGTCAGGCCATGCTGTGGCGGCGTCCCATATAAAGTGGAGGAAGATGGGCACAGATGTTAGCCCAGGGCCAGTCTTCCTCAGCAAAAAGAGGAGGATTGGCATGGATGTTAGCTCAGGGCTGATCTTCCTCACCAAAAAAAAAAAAAAAAAAAAATTGGAGAGAATTAGCATTTGCTGATGATGTGATTACATCTCAAAAAAGCCTAAGAGAAATATCAACTTGCAAATAATGAAAGAATTCACTAATATGATCAGGTGCAAGACTAGTAAACCAATGGGTTTAACATACACAAGAAAACTGATTAGGAGATATTATGGGAAAAAAAGCCTTCATTTGCAATAGTAACAAAAAAGATAATGGGAATAAAAAAAGATAAAAGGAATAAATTAAGAGGTCATGTATAAAATCTTTAAGAAGGAAATTTCAAAACACTCTGGAGGAACACAAAGGCAGATGTGGACAAGCGAAAATCATGCTGTGCTCATGGCATCCACATATTTAAAAGTGATCTCAATGAAAATACTACCAGGATTTTTTTTTGACTAGAAAAGATAACTCTAAAATAAATTCACAAGCCAGAATATCCTGGGAAATTTCTATAATGAAGAGTTAATTAGGGGGCAGGGGAGAGACTAACTCTGCTAGGACAGAAAGATAAAAATAATAGCACATATCAATAAAAATTGAAATCAGAAAAATAACATAGTTGATAAATAAATATGCCTTGGTTTTTTTAGTAACAAGATAGAGAAATATATAGCAATCCTTTTTCTTTTGCTTACAAAAGAGAAAACACAAACAAAAATAAAAAGGATAATCACAGCATAACAACGTGTGCGGGAATTTTGCAATTATAAGTGTGCACTGTGCACAAGCTAATGCTAAACATTTTAATATCTTGATGAAATGGAATGTTTCATGGAAAATACAGATCACCAATATTGATTCAGGAAATAAGAAACTTGAAAACTGGCCAATGACAAAGAAAGAGAAAAGCAGTCAACCAATTTCTCCTATAGTACTTGCTCAGAATCTCCTTCCAAACTTGCACAGAATCATTAATTCCCATGCCATATTTGATACAGGGCAAACAAAAGGATGAAAACTTACCCAGGGCATATTATGACACTAACACATCCTGAATTTTAAAACCTGGAATTGATCTAGAGTTTCCTTTGTAGTATGTGATCCTTCACATTTTTGAACATAGGTGTAAAAAAAAATCTTTAAAAAACTACTAGGAAAACAAGTTCAAAAATGTGTTCAAAGAATAACAATCTATAATCAAGTACTATTTATCCCAGAAAGTATAAGTGTTTAAGAAATGCATTAATACATCATAACAAGTGAAATAAGATAAAATGTAGTTGGTTTGATTAACTTATTTTGAGCATTCTAAATTAAAAATTTAGAAAGACAACAACACCCATTCCTGATTTTTGAAAGAACTCCTAATAAGTAGCAACAAAAATACTATCTTAACATCAGAAAAAATATATAAATAGCCAACCTTTTAAATGACAATGAAACACCAGAGGCATGGCATTAAAAAGCAGAAACTAGATAAGGACGCCCTCTCTCATCATGTTTATTCTAACCTGTTCCTGAAGCTCAGTCCCCACAAATAAAACAGGAAACAGAAAGAAGTGGTGCAATGATTAGATATAAGGACATGACATCACAATTGATTATAAATTATTTGAGTAGAGAATTATTATATATGAGAAGATCAACACAAACTATTTGAACTAATTAAAGAGTTTAATAAAATAGCTAAATTTTTAAAATATCTTTCCTTTATAACAGTAAAAATTAAATATTATGTACATATATATATGGAAAAAAGACTGCATTCACAATAACTGCTAGAGACGTAACTTAACTGCATATGTACAAGTCATATATGAAAAGAACTAGAAAATATTTCACTATAACACAAATCAATTCCCTATGTGAGAAAATTAAAAGATAAATATAAAATGTAAACAAGTAGGGGGAAAAAAGCTGAATATTTCCTTTTTAAACAAAAACGAAGTAACCATAGGGGAAAAGAGTAATACAGTTCACTATATAAAAATTTTTTTTTAATTTTAATATATCAAAAATTCCATAAACAATAGTTAAATATTATAGCAAAAAAGCAAAATATTAGTAACTCATGTGACAGCTCATTGGTATTTTCAGCATGCATAAAGAGCTCTTATAAAACAAGAGATAACCCAAGAGAAAATTGGCAAAGGATAAGAAAAAAATTTACATGTACAAAAGTATATGAAAAAAGATCAATCTTACCAAAACATAAAGAATTGAAAATTAATACCACAAACAAATGCCATTTTCTTCTATTAAATTGGCAAAATATTTGTAAATGATAACGCTGTTATGAAATAGAGACTCGTACACCTCTGATGAGCATGACAATTTGTAAAAATTTTGTTGAAATAAATTCAACAATTTGATTTGAATCTTGAAGTAAAATTCATGCCCTTTGACCAAATAATTTTAGTACCAATATTATTTACTCAGAAAATAATTTTTTTAAATAGACTCAACAATAATAAGCTAAACTATAGCATGAGAGAAGAAAAATGGAGGATAAGGTGAGGTAGCCACAAGAGCGACTTGCTGGAGCAAAGGTGAGACCCTCCCTGCGGGATTTACAGACTATCTATGTAGGAGGTACTCGAAGGGGGAGGTGAATGTGTGCTGAAGGCCCAGATGTGCCTGGTGATTCCCACCAGTGTCAAAAGAACTGATGATGGGTGCCCAGGGGCATTGTCTCCTGATGTTCCACATTCCATGTCTCCACAGGCATAGCAGGCAGTTTACAAAGTAACAGTTGTGAAAGTTTCAGCTTGGTGTGTATCTGTGTAGATTTGAACAATAGATGTAACAAAATCTGAACTGTGAATAGTTGCTTATTAACAGCTGGGAATTATCCAAACAAGAAAGAATGCCCAGTTGCCAAACCAGCATGGGATAGGGACAGCAGATTACCCAGATAAGGGCTGGGAAGCAGCCTTAAAAGGCTTGTTCACTCAGAGTCTATGGAAACTTTGAAAGCAATCTTTACTGGGCAATCGTATCATTTGTCTGCCCGTGGCCCTTTTTGGATATTCTTTTAGGAATATCCATAAGCATCTATCTGAATCATCAGACTCTTACTGCCGTTCCTGAGGACAAGTTGGGATTTTCTAAATAAGTAAAAATAGATTATAAGAAAAGAAACTAGCTGCGTGTGGAAACCCCAGCTTAAACAGTCTCACACTGAGCCAGACACAGAAACCTCAGGTGAAAGTCAACATAGTCTATCATCCATTGCAACTATTATTATTAATTTGAAATCCCTAAAACTTTTGTGACAATTTTTTAACGTACCTGAAACCGATAGTCCTGTGTGTACCAAACACCCAGTAAATGGCCTGTGGCTGCAGACCTGTCGTCTGACTTTTGCTCAGCTTTATGCCCTTCTCATTCTTACTCATTATACTGGATCCACACTGACCCCCTTTTAGTTCCTCAAATACATCAAGCTTATTCCTTCCTCAGGATTCATGTACATGCTGATCCCACCTCCAGGAATGCTGTTCCCTGGAGTCCTTAGATACTCACTAACCCTTCAGGTCTCAAACTAAATGAGACATTTTTGACCTCTAAGTTCTCTTCAAATAGCCTGAATAATCAGTTCTCAACCTTGACTATACATTGGAATCATCAGGGGATTTTTTTAAACTACTGATGCCTGGGTCCCATCCCCTGAGATTCTGATTTAATTTGCCTGGGAGTGTAGCCTTGGCATTTGAGAGGTTTAAAAAGCCCCCCAGGTGATTCTAATTTGCATGACAGATTGAGAACCAGCGGCCTAGAACTCCTCGCCATGTTTGTTTCCTTTATGGCACTTTGCAGCTATAATAGCAACTCAAGTGCTTGTTTATTTATTTATTGACTGTCTACTATAAAGGCAAGATCTATGTCCATTTTATTCATCACCAAAAGTGTTTGATGAATGAATGCATAATAGAAAGGAAAACCATTTCATAGAATATATTTAAAAAATCACAATACCCTAAACAGTGCTTCTCCAACTTTAATGTCGGTATGAATCACCTGGGATCTCATTAAAATGTGGATTCAGACTCAGTATGCCTTGGGAAAGCGTGAGATTCTACACCTCTAACAGGCTCCCACTTTGAGTAGCAAGGGCCTAATGCAGTATTTTCCTGAACTTTCCTGAAAATAAAAATCACCTGGAACCTCTCATGAACCAAGAATAGATTACTGGTTCCCAGTTCAGACCTACTAAATCAAAATTTCCATGGCAGGAGGGTGGTAATCTGCATATACAACGAACATCCCAGCTTATTGTTACCTTCAGGGAGATTTGGTAAACCAAGGAGTTACTCAGACACTGTAACTTATTGTGTCTGTATTCAAAAATAATGAGGGAGTCGCTTAGTAAGCTCTTATGAGGCTAACCCTCCACATATAACCATAACCCTGGACAAAATAGAATGAATAACTACCAGAAGATTCTGGAGAATAACAAAAGCATATAGATTCTAGAAGGAAGTTGACACTTGAAAGAAGGGACTGGTAGGGGATTACTTTTCCATTTTTATGGCATTTAGCCTCAGGTCAGTCACGCTGAAGCCCGCACTATGCAGGGCAGGTAAAACTCCAAAAAAAAAAAAAATCTACCCCAGAAGTTTTAGAGGACATTTTTCAGAGAAACCATAGCCATGAAAATGTGAGGGGAGGGAATAATAGAAAGTAGAGACCCAGAGGGGAAGAGCCACAAATTTTGTGTACAGACTTTTGTGCAAACCTCTGGGTAAGTCCTGAACCCTGCATAGGTAGGGCCGTCTACAGGCAAACCAGCTAAGGATAAAGGACTGAATGGAGATTGAAGTGGCTGCCAAGAGGCAGAGTTTGAAGTTTAAGTCCAATCAACTTAATTAGCAGTTAAAACAAAACTGTCAACATTCTTTAGATGACTATAATAGAATTCAGAGTCTCCACAACATAACATTCACAATATCCAGGATAGAATCCAAAGTTACTCAGCCACAAAAGGAAAAAATTGTATGATTCCACTTATATGAGATACCTAGAATAGACAAATTCATAGAGACAGAAAATAGAATAGAATTACCAGGGGCTGGGAGGAGAGGGGAAGGAGGTGTTATTATTTAATGGTACAGAGTTTCTGTTGGGATGATGGAAAAATTCTGGAAATTGATAGCGGTGATGGCTACACAACACTGTGAATATAATTATACCACTGTGATGCACACTTAAAAACAGTTAAAATGGTAAATTTTGTGTTACATATATTTTGCCACAGTAAAACAAAACAGAAAATAAACCCAATGGAACAGAAATGAAGAATGCCTTTGATGGGCTCTTAGGTAGAATGGACAAGGCTGAGAAAAGAATCAGTGAGCTTGAAGATATGTCAATAGAAACTTCCCAAACTAGAAAGCAAAGAGAAAAAAAGAATGATAAAAGGGAACAGAATATCCAAGAACTGTGGGACAGTTACAAATGCGTAACATACATGTAATGGAAACACCAGACGAAGAAAGAGAAAAAAACAGAAGAAATATTTGAAGTAAGAATGGCTAAGAATTTTGCAAAATTAGTGACAGACCCCAAAACAGATTTTAGGTAGCTCAGAGAACACCAAGCAGGAGAAATAAAAAAATATCTACACATAGGTTTAATAAATTTTCTAATAAAAGAAAATAGAATCATATGAAATGCTCATTTAAAACCAGAGAAGGCAGAAAAAGCATGCAAGACCAGAAAGAAAGAAAGAAAGAAAGAAAGAAAGAAAGAAAGAAAGAAAGAAAGAAAGAAAGAAAGAAAGAAAGAAAGAAAGAAAGAAAGAAAGAAAGGGAGAGTACAATGCAGCAAATAGAAAGCATATACAAATATGGTTGATATTAATCCAACTATATAAGAAAATCACTTTAAATGTGAATATAAAAAATGTGAATATAAAAATGCAATTAAAAGACAAAGGTTATCAGAGTGGATAAGAAAAAAAACAGACCAAAAAACAAACAAAAAAATAAGACTCAACTATACGTTGTCTAAAAGAAATCCACTATAAATATAAAGACACAGATAGATTTAAAAGTAAAGAGATGCAAAAAGACATGCCATGCTGACACTAATCAAAAGAAAGCTGGACTAGCTATACTAATTTCAACAGAGCAGATTTTAGAGCAAGGAAAAGTATTAGCGATAAAAAGAGGCATTATATAATGACAAAAAGGTCAATTCTCCGGGAAAACATAACAATCCTTAATATATATGTGCCTAATAACAGTGTGTCAATATACATGAGACAAAAATTGACAGAACTACAAGGAGAAATAGAAGAATCTACGATTACAGCTGAAGACTTCAACCCTCCCCATCAGTAATGGAGAAATCCAACAGGCAGAAAATCAGTGAAGATATGGTTGAACTGAACAGCACCATTAATTAACTGGATCTAAATGACATTTATAGACTGCTTCATCCAACAACAGCAGATTACGCATTCTTCTCAAGTACACATGGAACATTCACCAAGAGAGACTGCATTCTGGACCATAAAACACACCTTAACAAATCTAAAAGAACAGAAATCATACAAAGTATGCTCTCAGACCTCAATGGAATTAAACTAGAAATGAATAACAGAAAAGTATCAGAAAAATCCCCAAATATTTCAAGATTAAACAACATAATTCTAAATCACAAATGGGTCAAAGAAGTCTCAAGAGAAATTTTAATATATGTTGAAGTAAATGAAAATGAAAATATAATAAAGTTAGTGGAATGCTGTGAAAGCAATGCTTAGAAGAAAATTTATAGCATTTCTATATTAGAAAGAAGAAAGATCTAAAATCAATAACTTAAGCTTAGGAAACTAGAGAAGGAAGAGTAATAAAAACCTTAAGCAAGCGGAGAAGAGAAATAATAAAAATTAGAGCAGAAAGCAATGAAATGACAAAGAAGAAAACAATAGAGAAAATCAATGAAACCAAAAACTATTTCTTTGTAAAGATTAACAAAATTAACAAGCCTCTAGTCAAGCTAACCATCCGAGGCACAGAAAATTTAAGTGACTCACTCAAAGTGACACAACTAAGAAGTGATTGATTCAGGATGTGAGCCCTGGTAGTCAACTCCAGCATCCACAGCAGTAACAACTACACTTCATGGCAATTCCAAGAGTGGTGTTGGGTCTCCCTCCACAATGGCCTCCTCCTCTCGTGGCATTGCTTCCCACTCACTTTCTCAAAAAATGGAGATTGGTTATGGCCCTCTTTCTTCCTGAGTCTGGACACAATGTGAAAACTCTTTTTAACTCAGCATCAGCTGAAAGAAGCCAGCATTCGAGTTGAAACCAGTATGTTACTCCTGACCAGGTCTCCATTTGCCCCAAGAACACACTTTTACTCCGTAATCACTCGAGCGCCATTCACTGAGCTCCTGCTATTTGCCAGGCACTTTTTTCCCAGGGTTATTTTGATTAGTATCTGGGAAAGAGAGAAGGAGAGAGGGAGGGAGGGAAGGGGGGAGAGAGAGAGAGACAGAAGGGAAGAAAGGAAGGGAGGTAGGGAGAAAGGAAGGGAGGGAAGGAGGGAGGGAGGGAAGGAGGGAGGGTAGCGGGGAGAAAGGACATAGTCTTCAGTCTTTTGGAGGCAACTACTCTTTCCATTTGTCTTCTTCCCAGGGGAACTATCTCTTGTGTAGTTGTCTCCTGAAGATCTGCCTTCCAATGTCTCGAAGAAATATGAGAAAGAGGAGACTGGTCTCAGAAGCCTTGCTCTGTCTAGACAAGGAGCGTGATACAGTCACTCGTTTTTGCACTGATGTTGAATTCCGCAGACTCACATCTATATTCAGCTGCTAATAAACCTCTCTAGTATTCACTGAACCTGCTCTAAGTTGCTGGAAAAGAAAAACTAGTCACTGAAACATTCACAGCTGACTGAGCCCACAAGGTGAGTTACAGTTTGATTTACAAGTTAGATTCCATCTTATCATTAATCCATAATGACTCCATCACCAATAGTTATAAAGCTGTGTCTGTTTTTTTTCCTTATCCTAAGCATTACATACAAGAAGAGGGATAAGACTCTGCCTTAAGCACAAATAAAAGTGAAAGTGTATCAATAGATATTTATAAAAATTACTATTATAATGCTAAATATTAGTTAAACAAACAGAACAAAATATTTGGTTGGACACTGGCTTTCCTAGCACAAGATGTGCAGATAACGTAGTGATTTGTAAGAGAATGTGGAAGGTAAAGCGTCAAGTCAGCTCTCTGCAAAGACAGAGATTTGAGGACAGGTCGAGTGTGGCTTCTGGAGGGCGACTGTTGAGACTGACAGTTTGAGAGCGTTAAGAAAATAATGTCTAGGGAAGCTTCTGGTGGCTTTTCCATGAAATTGCTGAATATTTCTCAGTATTCTGGCTTCTCCTTTACGAAGATGGTACTGCAGATGGCGTACCCACTTAATTAGAAACTATTCCATCAATAGTTTCAAAATTCCCTGTTTTATTCTCTCACTGGCACACAAAAAAATCATTGATGAAAACTCAGCTTCCTTGCTCAAGCCTACAAGCTGTTTATTCACAATCTGGAACACATTCAACCAAAAAACATCAGAAAAGTGTTGTCCAGGAAAACCCTGGAGATTTTGGTCCAGGCTTTGAACACCCAATGTGGGGTATCATGTCCTGAGGCCAGCTGATGTTTCCAGAGGGACCCAAAGATGTGAGATCTGGCTGGCAATATTTTTAAGAGGCTTCCCTAAAGGAGTCAAAACAAATTTAGTCATTTAGTGATGAAATAAATAAATGGTGACCAAAGAGAAGCATTAACAATGGTCTCATTTGTAACACCCTTGCAGACCTAGAATTCTTCCTCAGATCAGAATGTGCCAAAAAATGACATCTTCAGAACACTGAGGACCATCTCGCCTATAGAAAGTCAACATTCAGGCAAGAATTTCTCCAAGCATTAATTATACATTTTGCAGTGGTAACTTGGTCAAGATATAAAAATCTATGCATACAAGTGTCTACACCTCCGAGCAATAAAATTTTTACTCTTTGAATATATATATATCACCACCATTTTTGAACAATTATTAGGTGTATGGCACTCTGCTAATAATTCTATAAGTAATACTCTCAATCCATACAACATCCTTATGTGAGGTACTGACTATTATTCCTGTTTTGCAGATGTGCAAACTGAGGCAGAGGGAATTTAAATTATTCTCCCAAACTAGTCTACAGTGGAGTAAATGGTAGAGATTGAATGTGGACCCAACTTAGTCTTATTGCAAAGCCTCTACTTTCTCTCTCTCTCTCTTTTCTTTGCACTCTTTTTAACCATTTTATTGAGATGTAATTTACATACAAAAAACTGCACATATTTAATGTATACAACTTAATGGGGTTGAACATAAGCATATACCCATGAAACCATTGCCACAATCAAGGTAATAAACATATCCTCAACTCCAAAGTTTCCTCCTTCTCCCCCTTTCTGTGTGTATGTGGTAAGAAGATTTAACTTGAGATCCACTTTCTTAAATTTTCCAGTGTACAATACAGTATTGTTAACCACAGTCACTATGTTGACAGCAGATCTCTACAACTTATTCATCTTGTATCACTGAAAATTTATACCTGGTCACCTCACACCTTTTAGGATGGCTGTTATCAAAACAAATAAACAACAAAAAACAAGTGTTGGTGAGGACTTGGAGAAATTGGAACCAATTGGGCCAATGGCTCATGGGACATTTGGAGGAGCTCTGCTATTCCCGTAGTCTCAGATGTTCTGCCCCACATCTCTGCATGACTGGCTCCTGATCCTTCAGAATATCACCTGCTTATGGGGGTATTCCTCACCACCAAAACTAAAGGTGCCCTTCTCTTATTCCAACCATCCATCACATCACTTACTTTATGTTCTTCATCACAACTCTTGCGATCTAAACCCAATTTTGCTCATTTCTGTTTACTTGTTTCTTTCCTGTCTCCTGTCACTACCATGTAAGCTCTATAAGAGCAGGAATCTTGTCTTTTTTGTTCTTCTGAGAGCAGCGCCTGGCACAGAGCAGGAGCTAATAACGTATCTGTAGAATGAAGGGATGAATGAATCCTGGAATCATAAGGCACCCTCCTGGGACCTAAAGCATGCCTCTTGATGTTTTCAAAGTAACTTTGACTCTTGCAGCAGCAATTTTGAGAAACTTCTAGGAGCAGCATCACTCCAATCTTTAAATTCACATTTTCTTTTTATTTATATAGATCTGAATGCTATAACATAGGATGTGAAAGGCTCAGATCTTGTGTACCATTGAAACACTTTTTACTACTCCATATGAAAACATAGAACATCTCTATCACCCCAGAGAATTCCTCTGTGCCCCTTCCCAGTCACTCTCTCACTCCTACCCCCAACAACCTCTGATCTGATTTTTATCATCATTAAGTTTGTTTTGCCTAGAATTTCATTTAAATGGAATCATACTGCATGCACTCTTTTGTGTCTGACTCTTTTACTCAACATAATGTTTTGGGGATTATCCGTGTTGTTGCATGTAACGCTAGTTCATCCCTTTTCACTGCTGAGTAGTATTCCATGGTATGGATGTACCACTATTTGCTTATCCATTCTCCTGTTGAAGGACATCTGGGCTATTTCTGGATTTTGGTTATTATGAATAAAGTTGCTAGGAACATTCTTGTACTAGACTTTTAGTGGACATATGTGTTCATTTTTCCTGGATGAATATCTAGGAGTAAAATAGTTGGGTCATGGGGTAGATGTGTATTTAACTTTTTAAGAAACTGTCAAATGGTTTTCCAAAGAGATGATACCTTTTAAAATCTAGTTTTAATTTCCTCAAATTGCACTGTGAAACTATTAGGCAGTCAAATACCCAGAAGTCATCCACAAAGTACAATAAGCCAGGAGACTCAGGTGGAAGCTCTCCATCCAGCCCTGCTCTTTTTCTCCCTGTGCACTTGCAGAAAGAGGGCCCGATGGTCCACATTGCCAGAGCACAGGGAAGTCACTGTGCCCTTTGGTGAACTAGTACATTAATCTTTTCCACCATGTGCTTCCCTGATGAGTAGAAAACGAGAAGCCAACATTCCAAACAGGATGGCCCAGGTTCTGTTTTGTGTTGAGCTTCCTGGCCCACTCTCTTAAGCAAATAAAGAACGGCACATGCCTGGGCTATTTCGGGCCCTCAGAGAGGTGCAAGAGGCTGTCCCTAGAGAAAATGGAGCAACGACTCATGTATCATGCATGTATTTGAGCTTCCGGGAGGAAAGTCTGATCTGGGGATGGATTTTCCGTCCAATAATAACCACTTGTTCAGACAGATAGCTGATGGCAGTGGCATTTGGGAAGCTCTTTGAGTACTCATTTCCCATCAAGATTGAATAGTTTCACCTGGTCAAGGCCTAAGAGGAAGTAAGCCTAATGCTCATAGACCTCTCCAGTTACCAGTGTTTAGTCAGGGAATACTCTAACACCTTTTAGGATCAACCTAGCAAGGGCTTTGGCTGGTTTCAAGCATTCTTGGGAGTATTCACCTCTCCATTGAGTGCTGGGAAGGGTCCAAGCACTGTGGCCCTCAATGACTAAGGCATGGGTCAGTCCACAGTGGACAGCCAAGGGAGTGAGCACCAGCACCATGAGCATCTCAGCCTCCTCAAACCCTTTGAGTCCCATTCCATTCTGGCCCCTCCGGGCCTCTATCAACTCCCAGCAGCCCTAAAACACCCCCCTGAAGTCATTCTGAGGAAGAGGCTGAATTTCCCAAGAGGTAGAGGAGCCCTCAGGACCAGAGAAGGTAGTGACCCCCTAGAACCTTCCTGATGCAGAAACAAGCAACCAAGATGACCAAAGGGCAGTCCAGTCTTCTCACAGCATCTCCAGCTTGGACCTGGCTTTCTCAACTTTCTCAGAGCTGGAGAAGACCCCAAGACTTTTGGAGTCTGGATCCACATTTCCAGGGCTGGTATATGTCCAAGACAATCCAAAAAAGTGGTCATGTTTGCTGGGAATGAGGTTTTCCTGAGCACTTGTGGTTCCCGTCAGTGAAGAATTTGTGGTTGAAGCCATCTGGAATCTTCTCACTGAGTAGGTTTCTGGCCCAAGGCATCTCAGGTATCGATTTTCTTAGCTCCAGCCAGGAGTCACCTTGGTCTTTGAGGTCAGACATAAGGATATGCAATGGTTGCATATCCTGTTGTTCAGACCTAGGCCCAAGTACTCAATCAGGTTATTAAACTGTTTTTACTCCCCCTGGACTTTTTGTAACAAGGTTCACCTTAAAAACAGGACAGACTCTGCTTTCTAAAGGCAGCTTTAGGAAGACTCCAAAAACAGGATAAATGTTATTTTTCTTGATAAGGCATTTACTCTATCCTCTGAGCACTAAACTTAATGGATCAGAAAAAAACCAAGGTGCTGTTCAGATTTGACAAAAGTAGTTACCACATGCTATTTAGAGAGTGTGTGGAAGGATTTCTTGGCTCCTATTGAATCCTGGAATTCTGTTTCCAACAGGCTTTCAGCAGCCGCGGCTCTGAGTCATCTGCCCGGTGACCAGAAGCTGGGATCCAACATCATGTGCTTTCCAGATAATGAGGTCAAATGTGCCAGACCCTCCGAGAGCCTGATAACTGGCTTATTAACATCACTAAATGATAGCACTTTTGATGAAACCTCACATCTCTGCTGTTCCCCCTCTCGTGCCTTCTAAAATTAGAGCTGGTATTTTGATAACCATGCCCTTGCTTGAACTTTAGGATGGTTCAAGGATAGTGGAAAATCATGATGTCCCTGGACTACCTCCTCCAAGGACAAGGGGTTTTCTGGGTCATAAATCTTTAGACTTTAATTCAAGCCTTGCTGGTCTTTTTTTCCCTTTGGAGTACACTTAGATATTTTTTTTTTTAAAGCCAACAGGTATAAAAGATAACGTAGGTGTAGATTCAGGAATCTTGTGCTCTAATAACAGCTTCTGCTCCTACACCAGATGTGTAAACAAACAGAAGTCACTTTATATCACTGTGCTTCTTTTTCATCTATAAAAAGGAAAGAGTGCTACTTCCTAGAACTAGTACAAGCATCATATATGATAACAGAAAGAAATCCCTTTGTGAATAATAAAAGCAGTATATAAACATGAGGTACTATTATCATAATTATTATTCACGTTCCTAGGTTTTCTATTTTGTGGCAACATTGCTTTGTTTGAAAACAGTAATCACCAAAGTCAATTTGTCCCATTTTAATTTTAGTGTTAAAGATATAAAATATTATAAGAGAACTTATAATAAAAGAAACTTAATGAGAAATATCCTCTCAAGTAACCCTGGAAGTAGGAAATGAAGATGTTCCAGGTTGATAGACAGCTCTGAATCTCCAAGAAGAAGGCCAAAGGTCACAATGATGAAAAACAAAGGTCACTGAAGTGGAACTGGGTAGGGGATGTCAATAACAATAGCGTGTCTTCAATGATGTGAGAGAGACGGAAAGAGCAAGTCCAGGTTTTCCTGCCATGCAGTGGAGTATTTAAGGCATCCTGGGGAAGCTGGTTAAGGTGAATGTCCAAAGCAAAAACTAGAAGTGGGAGGCCCTTCCAAAGCATACTAAAACAGTTCAGGTGGAAGATGGCTGGCTTTTGGACAGGATTTGAGCACAAGTTGAGGGAGAAGACAGGAAGAGTAGGATAGAAAGTAAAGAATGAATCTGAACAAAGACTCGTTAGACTAAGACATAAAATGAGAATGAGGCAGAGGCTCTGGGCTCACAGTGTCAATGTGAGGATTGTAATGAGGTTGCAAAGCAGGTATGGTGGGCACGAAAGAGTGAGAAAGCTGGGAGGAAAGTGAGATGTGGGAACTTAGATCTTAGAGGAGGAGAAATTCTTATTGATGGGAATGTGTACATGGGTGTGGATGATGGAAGCAGGGAGTGGAGGTGACAATCCCTGACGTGGAGGAAGTCAAGGGCTTATAGGACCAAGGTCTTCACTGAGTACCCACGTTTCGAGCAGAGTCTCCCAGGATGAAGGTGAGACTTAAGGTTATAATGCACACAGAAACCAAAGTTTTCCACAAATTTGGAGGAATAAGCAAGAGTTTAGAACATGAGAATGACAAAGAAGGGAAGGGTATGGTATAGCCCAGTGACAGGGGCCCACACGTAAGAGAATAAGAATATTATGTGGAATGTCAACTCTCCTCTCACTTCTGATCTCTTCTTCCTCATCCCATTTTCAGACCCAATCCCAGAGAAGGTGAAGATGAATAAGGATGAGCAGACTCCACATGACCCTTAAAGAGACCTACAGATTAATGATGCTTTCTTCAGATAGTCAGATGTCAGTATGGAAAGAGAAAGTAGAGAGAATTGCTTGTGAAGTGGTAGAGGGTGCGTAGGACTCTGATGTCAATTCTTTTGGATGCAAAAGGAGCCATGGAAAGGGCTGGGTGAGAGGACAGCCACGGAAGGATGAAATGAGAGGCAGAACATGAGGACTGGGAGAGCAGAGGAGTTTGCATGTGGGGCTGTGTCAGTGACAAGGATGAGAAGCCTAGGTGGAATGAACTGACCCCAAGGTTCCGAGTGGAACTCTAGGCAGACTGAGACCTCAGGCTTTGTTAGAACAGAACAGAACATTGGAGGATGTCCTGAGGTGCGGACTGGCCAAGGAGCCCTCCCACATGTGAGCTCAGAAGTAGGGTCTTTTATATGTTCTTCAGGAGATGTTGAGTTTGGAGTTGCCACGGCCTCTTTTGCCCACTTGAGTAGGACATAGCTTCTGAACACCCACGATGCAGTGACCTTCAGCCAACCAGTGGGCCTGCCAGCATTATACCTGAAGTGTAGTAGCCTGAGGTCAGCTCTCAGTTACCAAAGGCCTGCCTGTACACCATGCTGACTGTTTTGACATCTAGGTCTTAGATGATATGATGGCGTAGAGTGCTTCTCTTCTTGCTCTTTACCCCTGCTTGCTTCCTCCCTTCTACTCACATTTGCAACATTATTGGTGACCTTGAAAAACCAGTGACAATGTAAATGCCCAACAATAGGAGAATAGTTCAATAAATTATAGCACAACTGTGCTTTGAAATACCAAGAGACAATTTAAAAAATGGGGCAAACTTGTATGTGCTATCATGGAAGGATCTCTAAGATGATTGTTGGGTGAAAAAAAGGAATTGATGGCTTAATGACTAGAGTAAGATCATATTTTTGGAAAGAAAGAAGAAAGGAAAGAAAAAAAGAAAGAAGGAAGGAAGAGGAGTTCATATTTATGTATGATGTGTGTGTATGAGTATGTGTGTTTAGGTGTTTGTGAATAGAGAAAAATTTCAGAAAGATACTGAACTGATAACTGCAGTTCCTCAGGTGTGAGCCTAGAGATAGTGAGAAGGGGGAGAGGAAGAACTTTTCTACTTACACTATACATTTCTGTAATCCTTGAATTATTTACAACTATTATTACGTATTACATTAGTAATTAAAGGCATAAACAATTCTATCAACGATTCTATCCACATCTGGTCTTTACAAGCTCTATGCACACTCAAGTTTTATTAACCTTGGATTTGGCCATGATAGAAGCAAGTAGCAAATGTTTGTTTACTCATTGAGGGCACGTTTTTTGGAGGAACTTGGAGCAGGGATGATGGAAGCAATTTGCAAAACCACTCAGCAGAAACTGGAGAATGCTGTCAATGAGTTGGAAAATTGTTCTGAACAATTCGTGATGAAGGTTAGTGGCTGGGCTGAAGCTGAGCCATTTGAACTGCCTTGCTTGTGTATGCCATTTGCTATCTTCTGATTATGAGCAAGAGCTTCAATTATTAAAGTTAAAAATTACATAAGCAGGCAATTTTCCCATTCTTAAATGAAGAATTTAAAAGTCACACACAAATAATTGCAGGTTATAAGGAGCTGCATCTGAAACCTATGAGATAAATATTTTGAAAAGTGAGTTCAATTTCATTTAAAAATACTGAAAGGTGAAGTTTTCATAATTTTCATATTTGATTTGTTTTCATAATTTTCCACGCAAAGGCTGGGTGAGCAACCTTTCCACCCAATCACTTAAAAACCTGTTAGAGTTGACACCAATGACTCCATCTTATATTAGTTTTCTGTCTAAATATAGCTCTGAACAAATTACTGCAGACAACCTCAGTGTTAAAACAGCTTTTCGTACAATCTCTCCAACAAGTGTGAATGAGCTGCACTTGAAAATTCATTCCTTGTCATTACTTTCCAAAGTCAAGGACGCTTCTCTGAGCCCCCTGGCCCAGATCTCAAGAGAGAAAAAGGGCACGGATTGGCAGTAGACGAGTTTTGTCCTCACAGCCAATCTCTCCCACACTCTCCTCTGTCCCATTTGGCCCAGGAAGTTGGTTCTGTCTCCTCCGTTGGGGCTGCTCTCCCACCCCATCCACCAGGCCTGAATTCTCCCAGCTTCTCTGCAGGTTTCTTCTGTGAAATTAACTAGTACATTTTAAAAACCAGATCAAATGAAAGGCTATTCCGGAAGGGCAAGTCCATCCACGCTTTCAGAAAGAGAAAGAGCTGAAGTTCACAAAAAAGTCATAGACACTTCAAATTGCAAGAGATTATGAAAGTCTTTGACGTACACCTGAAATTTATACAATGTTATAAACCAATGTTAGCGCAATAAACAAGAAAAAAAAAGAAAGTCTTTGAATCCAATTCCCTCCTTTCAATGCAGAAGAAACTGACTTTCTGAGAGCTATGTGACTGGTCAGGTCAAATGGTTATTTTGTAGCCCATTTATTGCTAGATAGAAAGAAAATATCTTTGTTACTCAGATATTTCTGGAACATTTTGGTGATATTGAAAACACGATCATATCGAAAATGCAGTAAATTTGTATTGCATACCTTGTTAGGTGACTAAACAATAATAAGTTGCAATTTCTTGGCATCTGTTTTTTATACTAGGGCTTAAACATTAATTTCTTCATCTGGCAAATATTTATTACCTATTATATGCCAGGCACTGTTCAGGTGCTGGGGAAAAGCCAGGAACAAGATGGCCATTGGAGAGTTTTGAGCAGAGAAGGGATATGATCTGACTTACAACGTTAAAGGACCACTCAAGTTGCTGTGTTGAAAAATAGACCATGAGGCAGGGATGGGAGGTCGCCAAGGGTGGAAGCAGGAGAAGCAGTTGGAAGGCTGTTGCAATAAAGATAAACAGGCATGGTGGCCTGCACAAAGGTAGTAGTCGGAATGATTGACATTTTGAAGGAAGAGCCAACAGGATTTGCTAATACACTGGATGTGAACATAAGAGAAAGGAATGGGTCAGGGATAACTCCAAAATATTTGGCTTCTGAATCTATAGCAACTGAAAGAAAGCAATTGGCATTAACTAAAATGGGGAAAACCAGTAAGATAAGGACTGAGGGGTAAATTCAGCTTGGGGCACATTGTTTGAAAACTCTAGAAGATATTCAAGAGTGATATTAATAAGCACAATGTGAAGTTTAGAGGAACATGGAGTTTAGAGGAAATACTGAGTTGGCTATTTTCTAACTTCAATTTTAAAGTGAAGAGCTTAATTATAGCTAGTCACCCATAAAGGCTATAACAAAGCATTTCTTGCTAGAGTTAGCAACTATTATATTTTATTGATTCAACCAGTACTTATTTATTAGGCACCAAACAGTATTATAGGTTCTGGGGGTATAGAGATGATGTGGTCCTCATTTTGGGTGACTGTATCTAGAGGAGGAGACAGAAATAAACAACAAAAACCTATAGCACAGGTGCTGGCCCAGTGGCATAGTGGTTAAGTTGGCGCACTCCACTTGGGTGGCCCGGGGTTCGCAGGCCCAGATCCCAGGCACGGACCTACATGCTGCGAATCAAGTCATGCTGTGGCAGGTGTCCCACATATAAAGTAGAGGAAAATGGGCACGGATGTTAGCCCAGGGCCAATCTTCCTCAGCAAAAAAAAGAAAAAACCTACAGTACCATAAATGCTGTGAGAGTTTGCTCGGGTGCTAATGAAGACACAGAAGTAGATGTAATTTACTATACCTAGGAAGGCCAAAGGTAGTGTTTGAGTGGAGTCTTTAGGGTTCAGTATGAGTTTTACAGACAGACAAGGGCGAGATGGACATTCCAGGCGAAGAAAACACGCAGAAATGCCCCGAGGCAGGGAAGGGCGGAGCTCGTCTGGAGACCCATGGAGTGCCTTACGGCTGTGAAGTCCAGGCTGTGTAGGGGAAAGTGGCTGTTAATAGCTGGGATGAAGAGAAAATCGTGGGCGTGGTGGGCGGAAGGTATGATGTGCTGGGTTGCTATGCTACCTCATAAAGGAAGAGGAAACAAACAGAGGCAGGATGAGTAAAGACACACGCATCCGTGCCCTGCTGTGCTCTGCTGAGCTGCAGTTAATCTCCTGGTGGCAGAGGCGGTGGCCCTGCTGTCACGGAGGGAGGGACAGGTGCCAGGCGCTGACATTGGCTTGAAAGTGTGCCCTTCAGTGGGTTCTCTCTGGTTCCTGAAGAACTCAGCCAGCTGCTGCGGGTGCCAGGCAGTGAAAGACCAGGCCGCCCAGGAAAGGACTTTGCCTTCATCTGAGAGGATGAAGAGCCACTAGCGAGCTTTAATTCAGAGAGATGCGCCATGAGCTTCTCTAAGGGGTTACTCCTTCCCAGGAGACTGTGACAGGGAATGATGCTTCAACTCAGAGAAATTCACCTAATTTGGTAGAAATACATCAATGGATCACAAGCCTGTGCAGAGAACATTGGTGAAGATAACCCTCAGATCATATCACGTGAAAGGCCAACTGTTCCTTTTTCACTTAAGACTGGTCTGAAAATGTGTGCTTTCTGTCCAGGCTTAGCCTTTGAGAATCACAAAAGAAATGCTTTTACTTAGGCTATTTCAGAAACATGGAGTGTCTCCAAACGTTTATCAAATTTGAACAAAGTGTTGAGATTTAAACAAACACTATATAAGGGTCATCTATTAAAACTATGTTAATTGTGACCTGTGTGTGTGTTTGCGTGTGTGTGTGTTTTGGCACTGAGGGAAAAAGAAAAAATCTAGGGTTATGAAAGAGGATACTCTCCTCCAGCAGACTCCTCAAGAACCATTTCTCATTGACAGATTGAGGCATTTGTCCTTATCCATGATGTAAGTTGTGTGATGTGGCCTATCTACACACTGTATATGACAAGACACCTATGTGAATTGTGCCCTGGTGAGCATGGCAGGCCTTAAAAAGGCTACAGAGGATGGTGATAACATTGTGTTGATTTTCCAGAGGGAGAAAAGTCTCTTCCAGGGTGGCTTTCTGCTACTGGCTTTTAGGATATGGAAGGAGACTAATGTGGTTTGTCATCACTCCTTCCTGTCTGTTCATTCCCACTTCCTGTCCTGGAGAAAACAGCGAAACAACTTGTATCCTCTTGTACAAGTTTCCAGAAATAACCAGCTGGAATTTCAACTTAGTTGTTTCATTATTTTGGGGGAAGGGTGTAAAGAAACTAGTCTATGTACAAGGGTTTTATATATGTACACACATACACACATATATTCTGGGGATATGCACTTTTTTTTTTAATATTCCACATAGCAGGTAGGCTCTTCTTGTGCTTTTTGATCTAGACAATCCAACATGACAACTCCACAATTTATGGAAAGTCCAACACCCTTGCCAAGAGTGATCTGAATTTCTGAGGGAATTAGGTTAAAGAGATCGTTTATTTATCTGATCGCCTGCCTCGACTAGACCATTTTGTTTATGGGGTCACTGCCCTGCCTGTGAGGAACCTGGTCCACACCACGTGAAACTAGCCATCAATTTCTGCCACTTTCAAAGAGCTGCCAAACAAACCACTTCCCCAGGGGCTTTGGATGTGAAGGCGGCTTTACTGAAGGTTTAGGGGAGATGATGGAAAGTTTACATCACAGCAACTCATACAACTTTAAAGCTAAGTAATCTTAAGTTCTCTCCTTAAAAGTCCCTTGGCCTCTCTATTTTATTGATCATCCACCTTACCTCTTTTCTTTCTCTTCTGCATTCTCCTTCCCAGAAGCTTAAAAAAATTAAAATTAAAAAAAATTTTTTTAACGTAATGGAGAATTTTTAAATTCCCTGGCATATCGTAGCAGAACACATCGCTATCTCCATTTCCTGCCTTGAAACTGAGCTGCAAACTACATTGCTTAGAGGAAGCTCTGATGCCCAGATATGGCCGGGCCCTCCTTGGCTGACGGAGCCCTGAGACACAGGATCAAAGACTGGCAGTAGATATCCCCGCCTGCTAAGGTTACAGCTCATTGCTATGTTTTTTGTGCGTTTTTGTATTTTGCAAATTTTCGACCATACTTTTTATATAGGTAAAAATAAATAATCAAATGCTTTAAAAATGTTCTGCGAATATAAATCCAGGCTTTTGCGGAAATTAGTTTCTTGGCAGATGTACGTAACGGGAATTTGAAGACAGCTGAAGCTGATGCTAAGAGCGGAGGTCGGCAAGCTTTTTCTGTAAAGAGCCAGAGTAGGGCTGGCCCAGTGGCGCAAGTGGTTACGTGCTCACACTCCGCTGCGGTGGCCCGGGGTTCGCCGGTTCAGATCCTGGGTGCGCACCGACACACTGCTTGGCGAGCCATGCTGTGGCGGCGTCCCATGTAGAGTGGAGGAAGATGGGCATGGATACTAGCCCAGGGCCAGTCTTCCTCAGCAAAAAGAGGAGGATTGGCAGATGTTAGCTCAGGGCCAATCTTCCTCACAAAAACAAAACAAAGCAAAAAAAAAAAAAAAGAGCCAGAGAGTAAATATTTTAGGCTTGTGGGCCACGTGGTCTCTGTCATAACTACTGAACTCTCATTGTTATCAGAAAGCAGCCATAGACAATACACAAATGAATGAGCGTGGCTGTGTTCAATAAAACTTTATTTACAAAAATGGGAGGCAAGCCAGATTTGGCCCACAAGCTATAGTTTCACAACCTCTGCTAGGAGGATGTGTCCAGTGGTGATCAGGTTGTATATGTGCTTGATGGGAGCATGCATGAACACTCTCAAAAAGAGGAATGTTGAGATGATGTGGTTAAACTGTTGCGTAGCTCTCATCAAATTTGTTTCTCTTTTTAGTATCTTTCAGGAAGTTTAGAAAGAAAACAGGTTTGGCTCCTTTCAAAGTTTAAGAAAGTGTAAAAGGAATTGGGAGAGTAAAGTGCTAGATTCAAAGAAAAAGTAAGTTGGATTAGAGAAAAATAAATCTAGTAGAGAAAAACTTCCTGGTTAGGGTAGAGGCAGCGCGGGGTAGAGACTGCTGACCGTGGTCTTGGCAACCCTAGGCACACGGCCAGCCTCTGTGGGAACTATTTGGTGATCAAATCAGCTAACCTCTCAGGAGCTCAGTGTCCTTTCTTGTAAGTGATAATGCTCCACCAGATGAGAGCAACGTCCTTTCCTACTCCAGGACTCCATGAAAGTTTATCTCCGACTCTTACGGAGAACTAGAGATGGACGTATTTTCCTCTTTTATTCTCTTAAGATTTAGTAAACATATTGAGTGCTTCCCGTGGGCCAGGCCGTTGCCCCTACATTATCCTACTTCACATGCCCAATAACCATCACAGTTTCCTCCCTGGACACACCCAGTTGAGCCCAGAAATTGAGTGTCATTATCGAGATCTTTGAATAGAGAACCTGGGCCTCTCAGAAGTTAAATGACTTACTTGGTTATTCAAATAATAAGAGGTAAGACTGAGAGTCAAACTCTAGGTCCAACATTTCAGGCTATAGCATTTACTCCACTTAACCATGGCTGCATACCTTTTTTTTTTTCAGGAAAAGAAAACATGGACATTGAATGGCAGATGAGAACTTTCTTTTGAGAGCACAAATGGGATAAGTCAGTAGGAAATTTTCAAAGTATGTATTGGAGTTTTCAAAGTATATAAAGTATATATTGGAGGTATATACTATTGGGGGAAACCTTTGACAGCAAGAGTAGGTCTAACATGAATTAAAGGGAATTTTCTACGTAGGCCTAAAAATGGAAGCTAGTTAGAGCGGGTGAGGACTGGTTGTTGATGACAATGTGCAGGAGGATGCAGAAGTCAATTCCAGTCTGTTACCCGAGTGACTCTAAAAGGAGCAAAGTCCTCCAAAGAGAGCACTGCATCCACTGAAACATTTATTTCCCACATCTGAGAAGGCTACCTTGCGTCTGGAGCTGTGCTTTACAAGGAAAGGGATGGTACACCTGGGGACAGACTGTGATTTTTCTGAAAGAGGATCCAATTCTGCATCCTCTTCCTACTGTCCTCTGACCTCAGTTAGTACCCTCATGAAGACCATTCGATTATTTCAGATCCCACAGAGGCAGGGCAGAGGGAAGGAGGCGAGATACCTGGCCCATAGAAGAAAGTTTATACCAACTTTAAAGATGACTTCAGACAGCAAAGACCAGTGACAACATTTTGCTTTTGATTACTGACCTTTTGAGTAAAAGAACGTGTTGTAGCTTAGGCCGAGGTTTTTGTGGGAAAACACGTTCTAGCTCATCTTTCACATTTATATTTATGTGTGTGTGTGTGCGCGCGCACATGCGTGCGCTTTCCAGTCACAAAGGGCCCTTCTATTGTCACTAATGAAAGCAGGAAAGACCATTATAGGACATGGACAGCACTGTGCCTAGGAAATTGCATTCTTGTTTGGAGACAATTCCAGTGGACAGGCAAGCCTCAGCTGCTCTCACTGTCGATGTGTCTTCTGGAGCATCCAGACAAGAAGGAACTAGTCAGTGAGAAGGAAAATGAGTCAAGGCAGAACGAACAAAGTGGGTTCATGGGGATGGAAGATGGATGACATTAAGCAAGAGGACAGTCATCTGTCTCGGCCAGAGTCACAAGCCCTATCCAATATTTCCAACCTAAGACATTCTACTGACGGTTTCTGGTGAGGTCGGCAGGTGGGTCAGCCCAGCTCCCTCCCTTCACTGTCTCACCTGCTCGCTCCTCCCATCTTTTTCCCTGGAGAGTCTTACAAAGATGATTTGCCTTGACAGTTCAGGCTGTTTCACTGGCTGAAATCCCCACTGAGTCAACATTAAAAATGATGTCTGCTCTAAAGAGCTTTTATAAGACAAATGAAATCAGAATCAAGATGAACAAACAACCAACCAGCTGGGAGAGAATATTTGCAAAACATACATCTGACAAGGGGTTGATCTCCATAATATATAAAGAACTCACACAATTGAACAACAAAAAAACAAACAACCCGATCAAAAAATGGGCAGAGGAAATGAACAGACACTTCTCCAAGGAAGATATACAGATGGCCAATAGGCACATGAAAAGATGCTCAACATCACTAATCATCAGGGAAATGCAAATCAAAACAACACTAAGATACCACCTCACGCCCGTTAGAATGGCTATAATCACCAAGACAAAAAACAACAAATGTTGGAGAGGATGTGGAGAAACAGGAACCCTCATACACAGCTGGTGGGAATGCAAATTGGTGCAGCCTCTATGGAAAACGGTATGGAGATTCCTCAAAGAATTAAAAATAGAGATGCCCTATGATCCAGCCATCCCACTACTGGGAATCTATCCAACGCACCTGAAATCAACAATCCAAAGAGGCTTATGCACCCCTATGTTCATTGCAGCATTATTCACCATAGCCAAGAAGTGGAAGCAACCTAAGTGTCCCTCGACTGACGATTGGATTAAGAAAATGTGGTATATATATACAATGGAATACTACTCAGCCATAAAAAAAGACAAAATCGTCCCATTTGCAACAACATGGATGGGCCTGGAGCGTATTATGTTAAGTGAAATAAGCCAGAAAGAGAAAGACAAACACTGTATGATCTCACTCATATGTGGAATATAAACCAACACATGGACAGAGAAAACTGGACTGTGGTTACCAGGGCAGTGGGGGTGGGGGGTGGGCACAAGGGGTGAAGGGAGTCATATATGGGGTGAAGGACAAACAAAAATGTACAACCCAAAATCTCACAATGTTAGAAACCATTAAAATATCAATAAAAATGTAAAAAAAAAAAAAAAAAAAAAAAATGAAATAAATGAACAAAAAAAAAAAAAAAAAAAAAATGATGTCTGCTAAATCGTCCCATTTGCATCAACATGGATGGGCCTGGAGCGTATTATGTTAAGTGAAATAAGCCAGAAAGAGAAAGACAAACACTGTATGATCTCACTCATATGTGGAATATAAACCAACACATGGGCAGCAAAAACTGGACTGTCGTTACCAGGGGCAGTGGGGGTGGGGGGTGGGCACAAGGGGTGAAGGGAGTCATATATATGGTGATGGACAAACAAAAATGTACAACCCAAATTTTGACAATGTTAGAAACCATTAAAACATCAATAAAATAATAAAAAAAAAAAATGATGTCTGCTTTTAGGAACCAAGGCATTTCAGTGGAGCTTGCCTGCCTATCAAGTTAGGATGGGCTTTTGAGACTGAAGACTAGTCTCTATTTTAATATCTTGTGTTTGAAGAACCATCATTGTACCTTAAGAACCCTTTCAGAATAGGAATCAAGCAGGCAAGAACCTCTCTAAGCTGACTGGGCCAGTTAGGGGACACATTTGTATCAGATCACATTGAAGGTGCTTAACCAAAGGGTTTCAACTTGGGAGAGAAGGAATAATTAGCCGAATGTTGACCAGCCATGTTTAGGTGGGTATATCTCCACTGTGGAGACATGGGAGAGTCCTGGTTAGAAGCTGCATTGGGCAAGTTGAAAGAGGAAAAGTGATCTCGCTAGGAAAAAGGGTTCTGCTGAGAGTCATGGGCTCTCCATGCTGGTATTTAGGAAGACATGGAACAAGGAAAGGCATTTAATGACTACTTGGAAAGAGTGACTCTCTAGAGCTTTCCAACCGTTTGCTGCCTTTTCAATCCCACACCACCTTCTCTCCTCACAGATCTTCATAAAGCTTTCATTTTCTTCATTGACACCAGGGGTCATGCGCTCGCTCTCCCTTGCTTGCTTTCTTTCTCTCTCTCTCTTCAAGAATGCAGCTGTAATATAAAGTCAGCTTAGATCCTGTGACCCCTAAATACTTCCATGTCATCAGATTTCTCTGAGTCTGTTTGGACAGCTAGGTTAAATCAGGGAGAGAACTAAACCAAAATTCTCTAGGGAGAATTTCTTCCATGGCTTTGCTCTCCCTGGCCTTAAAAGAGGCAGCTGAAGAAAAAAGGAATACCAAACGCCAGGCAACAGAGAACATTTTAGGAGAGAAGTGGTTTCTAGTTTTAGTGATTATTTTGTGTTGACAAAACACAACCGCTTACACGCAAGCTCTGAAGAAAAGACGACTGGGTTGCCCTTAAACTATGGTCAAATATTTGCGGGCTTATTCTGAAGAAGTGTACCAAAGTTCTGATTACTCCAATGGGAAAAATTAGAAGAAATAGGAAAAAATATTCAGATTTCACATAAAAAGAGTTAACCTTTACTGCCTCGAAAAGTAGTAAACTTCCCAACACTGAAAATGTTCAAGCAAAATGGCAGTCTGGGTTGTATAAATTAGGGAAAGCTAAGCTGAGGTAACAAATACACCCAAAAGATTCAGTGATTTAAACAAGTTTTTTTGTTTCCTCATGTAACAGTCCAGAGCAGGTATTCAGGGACCCAGGCTGATGACTATTCTAGTATTCCAGAGTTGTCCTGGTGTCACCATCTTAGTGTCCTGGAAAGAGGAAAGAGCATGAAGAACCACACAGGGGAGTAGGCCACACCCCCACTGCCCCCACTGCATTGGTCATAATGAACTGCAAGGGAGGCTGGGAAATATGTCCTACCCGGCTTGTCTCAGGCTCCCTCAGCACTTCTGAAACAGTAGTCGATAACAGGAGTGGATTTTGAGGGGGCAGCTGGAAATCTCTGCTATAGTGAGTCAAAATCCTGTTCTTGGAGTCGGGCCAACAAAGTTTGAAATGTGGTGCAGCAATTCAATAGCCATGGTACTTAGGTGAATCATTTAACCTCTCAAAAGTTGTGTTTCCTCGTCTGGAAAATGGAAGAAGGAACCTTAGCAACATCTATCAAACCTATGTGAAAATAAAAGGGAAAAATCAATATATTCAAGAGCACCGGGGTTACTAGGCCATCTCTCTATTGTTGTTTTAATGGGACTATTAAGTGTAGGTGTACACAAATACTAAGCATCAACAATACACTTTATGTCTATGAACAAATGACAGCTGAAGTAGATTTACAATGCAGCATGAGTATTTTAGAACCACCAAACATGGACATTGGAAATTAGAGGTGAAGAGAGGTTCCAGGAATGAGTATTTGAAGAGGACAATAGTGCTTCTTCATCTAGATAACCTTAAAGAAGATGTGACACTTATTTCTTTGGGGATGGGTTTGAAGAAAAACTTGAGGACTAAAAATAGGACTGCACCAGATGATCATTTCTCCAAGATCGTTTCTAGATTTGTTTCTCTTTTTCTGGCTTTAGCCTAAGCAGGCATCACCAAATATAAGGCATAGCTGAGCATGTTTTTCATAGGAAAACTTAAAATTATTTCTCTTTCCTGATTTTACTACAGTATAGAGAGAAGGAAATAGATATTATAGGCTGGAAAGCTGGAGACGTTTGTAGACCACGCAAAACATTTGCCTGCAATAACAGACCTACTGAGTAGTGGCAGTGGGGAAAGTGCTTGAATAGAGTGGAAGGTCTGTGTGTGTTGCCTGCTCCTTGCTGTTTTTAGCATTGACTTACAAAAAGTGGAACTCAGTGATCCAGCCCTGATGGCCTAGTGGTTAAAGTTCAGCGAGCTCCACATTGGCAGCCCAGGTTCAGTTCCCAGGCACAGAACCACACCTCTCTTCTGTCAGTAGCCATGCTGTGGCGGTGGCTCACCTAGAATAATTAGATGAACTTACTACTAGTAAGTCTAACTATGTACTGGGGCTTTGGGGAGGGAAAAAATAACAGAACTCAGTAAATAATTGATTGGTTTGCAAGTAGAAATGGAGGGAAATAGAAAAAGTACAGAAATCTATAGTTTCACATTCATTCATTTGTTCATTGGTTAAAAAGTATGTCGCAGGCACCTGGAATATATCAATGAACTAAATATGCAAAGAGCTTATATTCCAGTTGGTGAGACATACAAAAAGCAGCAAATATAATCAATAAATTCTATATATTAGAAAATAGTAAGTGGTACAGAAAACAAAATAGTGGTGGGCAGTAGGGTGGGGGGGGGTGTGAGCAGTCTGTGATTTTGAATAGGATGGTGCAGGTAGCCGTTATCGAGAAGGCAATATTTGAGCAAAGACCTGGAGGTAAGGGAGTTGGATACATAAACGTCTAGAGAAAGCATGTGCCAGGTCGACAGATCCCTGAGATGAGGAAGTGCCTGCATCACATTCAGTGGGCTACTGGGGGAGGGTCACTGGACGTGATGCTCTCAGCAGTCTCGCGATGGTCACCCTCTTCCCTTGGAGGAGAATGAGAATCAGCTGGGAAAAGGAACAAGCAATTTTTCCCTGGAAACATAAAGAATGAGGAATAAGATTTTTTCCCCATAACAATCAGGATTACTAAACTGTACAAATAGGAATATCTTTAATTTTAGAATAGAATAGTTTTTCAGTACATGTGTTTAAACTCTCATTTTAGCGTGCATTATATAACAAGAATTAGGTCATCTTTACGTTCATAATATTCTTCCTCGCTTAGCCAATGTATTCCTCTGAGAGGCAGCATAATGTTGTGAAAACAGCCTAGATTTGGGGACTAGACTTAAATCAGTTCTAATCTTGACCCCTCCACCTACGAGCTGTGTAAATTACTTAACAGCATTAAGCTTCAATTTCCCAGCTGTGAGAGAGGAGCGATGATGTGGGATGAATGAGATAGCATATGCAAGATAAATATTATAGTGTCCCCTCCACAGAAGGCACCAGCAAAGCTTAGTTTCTCCCTAAAGCAGGAGACTCAGTAGCGATGTGGAATGTGTGCTTTCCACTGCACATGAAAAGGAGCTCTCCTCGCTGACACACTGGCTTCTATATATGAAACACAGTTTGCCAAAGTTGAAAGAGGAAACTTTGCTTTTCATTCAAACTCCCTTGGCTTTGCTTTGGGGCTTCTTCTGAAAGCTTGGTGACCTCAAGCGCCATGCTTCTGATGAAGAACTGTCTGTGAGAATTTGGTGCACTGAGGAGAAGAACCATCTTAGGACAGGAACTATTTTCGTGATGTCTTCAGCCCTAGCTCAAAGTCCTGTGCTTGCCAGTAGATCAAATAAAGCCTGGGGTAAAAATAAAACCTCTATGGGGGTTTGTTCATAGAAGCCAACTGGCTGGAAAGCTACGTTTCTCAATGCGTTTATGGTCTGGTATTTTTATTGATGACATTTCAGTTATATGCTGTCAATTATAAATTTTCTAACGCCATAGTACTGGCTCAGAGCTCTTACTAATTATGAGAGATGCTGCAAAGAATCATGATAAGGGGATTTCAAATGCTTTGGTTATCTATGCAGAAATAGCAGTATAATGATGTACGCCTGAAATTTATACAATGTTATAAACTAATGTTACTGCAATAAAAAAATTAATTAAAAAAAATGCTTTGGTTAAAATGACGTTCATACACTGACATTTAAATGACAATGAAACGACTTCCTCTTCCATACTATAAGTTCATCCGTGTTCTGTGCTGTATATGAAGGAGATTTGGAGAATTTCAGAAGCAAAACCATCACCATCAGCAGCAGTCTATTTATAAAATAAAATCTTTAGTGCTCAAAGAAAAAAATTCCTGTTGTTATATAAAGAGCTTTATTTTTAAATGATATGAACATATTATTGGATTGGAGTAAACTGCTTCATAACATTCTTTGACATTCTTCTGCATTTTCCTGCAGTAATATATACCTTTGTGTAATGTAGTATAGTGTAATTCTTCTCCGAAGAAGCAGACTTCAGAGTTTTAAAGTTCTTGGTTTTATTCCCAGGTCAAGTGGTTGTTTGATCTTGGGCAAAAGGGCCTCAGTTTTCTCAAATGTTATTACATTAGGGATAACTCATAGAATTGTTCTACAGATTTCACAAGAAAATTTTTTAGAGAACATCTGATATTGGGATTGGTAACTAGCAAGCAGTCAATAAATGGTAGCAATTATTCACACAGTCATCATAATTCTTTTGATCCTATTTTGAAAATCGTTTCTGATCTTTCGCAATGCTATGTGAAACCTGAGTCAAATAACATACAGTCTGGAGAGAAATATTTATAGCTAGGGGAAAAGGAAAACAAAAGAAAATAGAATAGCATTCTTTAAAGCTACCTACAATATTTGCACGATTATTATGTGTCAGGGAATATGCTGAGACATTTATGTTAGTTATCACTCACAATAACATTTTCTCTTTTTTTAAATTGAGATATAATTCACATACCATAAATTCAGCATTTTAAATTGTGCAATTCAGTGGTTTTTAGTATATTCACAAAGTTGTGCAACCATCACCACTATTTAATTTCAAAACACTATCATCATGAAAAGAAACTTCAAATCCATTAGTAGCCATTCCTCATTCCTCTCTCTCTCCAGTTCCTGGTAACCACTGATCTACTTTCTGTCTCTATGGATTTGCCCATTCTGGACATATCATATAAATTGAATCATACAATATGTGGCCTTTTGTGTCTGGATTCTCTCCCTTAGCACAAAGTTTTCAAGGTTCATCCATGTTATAGTGTGTGTCAATACTTCATCATTTTTATGGCTGAATAATATTCCATTGTATGGATATCTCACATTGTGTTTACCCACTCATCAGTTTATGGTATAATAACATTTTACAGTTGAGGATCTTGAGACTTAGAAAGTATAAGAAAACTTGCCAGAGATCACACGATAAGTGTCAAGGCAAGAATTTGAACCCAGGATTTTAAAAAAATCCAAAATTCATATTCTGAATCATTTCCCCTACTGTACCCAAATTTTAAAGTAGATGAAAAATGAAAGGAATACATGTCCACTCCTTTTGCCTATTTTTCTATTTTTTTTTTATGTCCTTCTTAATGGTTTAGAGGTGTTCTTAATATAAATATTATTTTGATACTAATCTTTTGTTGGTGGTGTGTATTGTAAATATTTTCTTTCAGTTTGTAACATGTTTTCACTGTCTTGAATGTATCCTTTGACAAACAAAACTTCTCAACTTTAATATGGTCAAATGTGTCAATATCTTATAGATATAATTTTTATGTCATGTTTAGGAAACAAACCCCACCCCAAGGTGTAAAACATATTCATTTATATATTCTAACATGAACATAAACTTTCCTTCTTTATATTAAATTCCTTAATCTACCTGAAGTTGATTTGTATATATGTGGAAAGGTTCTAATTTCATCTTTTGCCAAACATTATTCTTTTCATGCATTTTATAGAAGAGGAAATACACATGCCAAATAAATATTTGAAATGATATTCATTAATGATGGAGGAAATGCAAATCAAGAACACAATATGAGGGCCGGCTCCGTGGCTTGGTGGTTAAGTGTGCATGCTCCATTGCTGGTGGCCCGGGTTCAGATCCCAGGCGCACACCGATGTACCACTTCTCCGGCCATGCTGAGGCCACATCCCACATGCAGCAACTAGAAGGATGTGCAACTATGACATGCAACTATCTACTGGGGCTTTGGGGGAAAAAATAAATAAATAAATAAAATTATAAAAAAAAAAAGAACACAATATGATAGCATATTATATTCTTTCAAATAGCAAAAAAATTTAAAGTTTGACAATATCAAGTATTTAGGAGAATGTGGTTCCACAGGATCTCTTATATGTTGCTGAAGGGAATGAAAAGTATTAAGACTATTTGGAAAATAGTTTGGTATTATAAAGTTGAAGGTTCACACCCCTGTGAGAAGCAATTCCACAGGAGAGATATACTTAACACTATTGCTCATAATAACAAAACATAAATGACCTAAGGGCCCATGTCAGGAGATGGGTGAATAAACAGCGGTATGTTCACATAACAGAATATGATACAGCAGTCAAAATGAATGAATTACAGTGATGCATAGTATTATGAATGAATCTTAGCAATATAATATTAAGCAGAAGAAAAGTAAGTCCTAGAAGATAATATACAATTTGATACTCATTTTCATAAAGTTAAAGTAATTCTAGGGGCCAGCCCCATGGCCTAGTGGTTACGTTCAGCATGCTCCACTTCGGCAGCCTGGGTTTGGTTCCCAGGTGCAGATCTACACCACTCAATGGCAGCCATGCTGTGGCGGTGACCCACATACAAAATAAAGGAAGACTGGCACAAATGTTAGCTCAGGGCAAATCTTCCTCAAGCAAAAAGAGGAAGATTGGCAACAGATGTTAGCTCAGGGCAAATCTTTCCCTACAAATAAATAAATAAATAAAAGAAACTTAAAACAATTTTTTAAAATAATAATTCTAATAAAAAAGAAAACAAGGGAAAGACAAACATTGAGTCAGGATGATTACTGTGTGGGGGGAAGGCAAAGGAGAGTGGTGGAGGAGGACCAAAAAAGACATATGTAGGTTACTGTGTTGGTTCTAGTTTTTTTTTTTTTTAACTGAGTGGTACATTAATGAATGACATTATTTTTCTCCAGTGTTATTGAGGTATAATTGACGTATAACATTGTGTACTTTTAAGGTATACACCACAATGACTTGATATATGTATATATTGCAAAATGATTACCATGGTAAGTTAACATCCATCACATCACAGTTACACATTTCTTTTCTCATAATGAGAACTTTTAAAATTTACTCTCTTAGCAACTTTCAAATATACAATATAGTGTTATTAACTAGAGTCACCATGCTGTACATTACATCCCCAGAACCTATTTACCTTAAAACTGAAAGTTTGTACATTTTGACCACCTTCACCCATTTCCCCCACCCCCTACTCCCTGCCCCTGGCAACTATCAATCTCTTCTCTGTTTCTATGAATTTGTTTTTTTTTTTTTTAATTCCACATATAAATGAAATCATACAGTATTTGTCTTTTTCTGTCTGATTTATTTAACTCAGTATAATGCCCTCAAGATCCATCTATGTTGTCTCAAATAGCAGAATGTCCTTTTTCTGGCTGAATAATATTCCACTGTGTATATATGCCACATCTTTATCCATTCATCCATCTATGGACACTTAGGTTGTTTCTGTGTCTTGGCTATTGAAAACAATTCTGCAATGAATATGGGGTGCAGATATCTTTTCCAGTTAGTGTTTTCATTTCCTTCAGATAAATACCCAAAAGTGAAATTGTTGGATCATATGGTAATTCTCTTTTTAATTTTTTGAGGAACCTCCATACTGTTTTCCTTAGTAACTGTACCAATTTGCATTCCGCCCCCGACAACGTACAAGTGTTCCCTTTTCTCCACATCCTCACCAACACTTGTTATCGCTTGTCTTTTTGATAACAGCCATTGTAACAGGTGTGAGGTGATATCTCGTGGTTTTGATTTGCATTTCCCTGATAATTAGTGATATTGAGCACTTTTCGTGTGCCTGTTGGCCGTTTGAATATCTTCTTAGGAAAAATATCTATTTAGGGCTTTGTCCATTTTTAAATTAGATCATTCGGTTTTTTGCTCTTGAGTTGTATGAGTTCCTCATATATATTGGATATTAACCCCTTATCAGATGCGGTTTGCAGATATTTTCTCCCATTCAGTATGTTGCCTTTTCATTTTGTTGATCGTTTCTTTTGCTGTGCAGAAGCTTCTTAACATAGTTTTGCTTGGTAATGACGTTACAAAAGGAAATTAACCAATAAAAGAGGCCATTCGTGGAGCAATGTTAAGAGTGTCATGAACCAGAAAAGAGATTAATCCAATTCCAAGCAGCTGTGGTCCAACACAAAATAAAAATAAAGAAATATAGCTAATAAATCACCATTTTAAAGAAGAAGTCTAGTAGCAGATTGATGAATTTTCACAATAAGGAAAGGATGCAAATGACATAACCAAAGTGTCAGCTTTAGCTTGTTTGTTTGTGGGGACGTCATTCTAATTCCATCATCTAGTACTTGGCGATTTCAAGCAAGGATTCAGAGAACAGGTAGAAAAAGCCAAAGTGCCCGGGACATGGGCCCCCTGAGCATCCCCACAGGAGAATGGTTCACAGGAACAGGGTACTTGATCATGGGCACCCTGGTCGGAGGTTGGACCGCTGGACTATTTGAAGACAATAGTCTATTCCCAACTCTCACTCACACAAATTGTCTAACTAGGAGCATTTTTCCAATTACCAGAACCCAATCACAGTCCTTCTCTGGGTTGATAAGGTGCTAAGCACTGTATACAACAGAAATACTTCTGAGCCGGGCTAGACCACAAAGGGCTGATCTCAGCCTGAGAAAGCTTGAGAGTGACCTCCAGATGGTCACTTTCACTTCAGTTTACTGCCAATCCAGCAACTTTATGTCTAGCAGTCTCTTGCTCTTCTTTACAGTTTTACCACGGGTACATGTATTCCTGAACAAAAAGATTTTAATGGCTTGTCTTTAAACTAGACTTATTTATTTTGTTTATTGTCTCTCTCCCCTTGCCAGATATAAGCTCTCAGAGGGTAGAGATTTTTGCTTGTTTTATTTACTTCTATACTCCTGGTGCCTAGAAGAGTGCCTGATACACAACAGGTGCTTACAAATATTTGTTGAATCTGTGAATTAATGGTTTCAAGGAAATGGAAGTGGTTCCTGAGGTCTCCATCATTCCTCACAGAGGCCCACCTGAAGATCTGTGTGAACTTCAGCATCCGTGGAGAAAGAACTTCATTATGTCACAAGAGCCTAGCCCTTTATGCTGCCAATAGTCAAGGATTCACCCTATTAACTCATGAAAAATTCTTCTTCATATGTATGCACTTGTGTTTTCTATTTATTGCTGTGTCATCAAGCCTACAGAAGGCCTGGCCACAGTCAAACCACCAATCCCCTAGTGGTGTCACCCAGCACCCTGACTATGGCACTCTATAGCCTCCAAGTTCATCCACTCTATGACCTCTACACAGGGTCCCATTTTTCCTAAGACAGAGCCAGACCCTATTCTTACACAGATGGCCTCCTGACATGCACAGATTCATTGCCTGGTTCCTGTGACCCGGCTGTCCAGGGGCTTCTGATAAGACACCTCCCCAGACTGTCCTTCTTAAGCCAACCTGAGCAAGAAAGGAGAAGAAAGAAGGAAACGAACTCACATGATCACTGGTCTCTACAACCTGTGAGAACAGAAAACAAGATGCCAGAGCTGAAGTCAGGGATCCATCTTGGGTCCCCTCCTTGCACTGTCTCTTTCATAGCTTGATGTCTCCCTACTTCCTCCACTCTGCTTAGATCTTCTTCCCCGCCCTTGAATTCATGGAGTATGAAGCTCCTCTGTCAAATGACAGCCCTGCCCTCTTTCCTCACACGGCCCCACTTCTTCCTTTGCTTTGTCTAGGCTGCACCCTTTTGATGCCCAGAGACCATGAAGGCCAGTTCCGAGCTCATCAGAGAGTAAAGCCCCAAACTAAAGTTGGCAAGAGGTGTCCTTGCCTCAACCTCACAGCGTTTCCAGAACTGACATGTTGCAGACTTCAGTGGAATTTTGTTTAACAATATATCACCCAGAGCTGAGAAATAAAATATAACTTCCATCCAGACACATTCTTTTGCATAAGGATGCACTGGATGTAGAGGGATGAATTTCTGGTCTCAGAAACAGTCCTCTTTTACTTTTCATAGTACCCTAATTTCCCACTGATTTTTTACAGCCCAGGATAAAGATGTAAAAAACTATGGGGAATTTTTATACATATTGAGGGAGTTTACAGAGATAAGGAGTATTTATAACACATCGAAACAGACACATTCATTTTAACACACTAATTTATTTATTTATTTTTTTGCCTCCTTTTCAGTTTTTATTTATTTATTTACTTATTTATTTATTTTTAATTTTTTGTTTATTGCAGTAACATTGGTTTATGACATTGTAAAAATTTCAGGTGTACATCATTGTACTTCTATTTCTGCATAGATTATATCATGTTCACCACCAAAATACTAATTACAACCCATCACCACACACATGTACCGAATTATCCCTTTCACCCTCCTCCTTCCCCACTTCCCCTCTGGTAACCACCAATCCAATCTCTGTCCCTATGTGTTCGTTTATTGTTGTTATTATCTACTACTTAATGAAGGAAATCATACGGTATTTGACCTTCTCCCTCTGACTTATTTGACTTTGCATTATCCCCTCAATGTCCATCCATGTTGTCACAAATGGCTGGATTTCATCGTTTCTTATGGCTGAGTAGTATTCCTTGTGTATATATACCACATCTTCTTTATCCATTCGTCCCTTGATGGGCACTTAGGTTGCTTCCAAGTCTTGGCTATTGTGAATAATGCTGCAATGAACACAGGGGTGCATGTACCTTTACAAATTGGTGTTTTCAAGTTCTTTGGATAAATACCCAACAGTGGAATAGCTGGATCATATGGTAGTTCTATGCTTGATTTTTTGAGGAATCTCCATACTGTTTTCCATAGTGGCTGCACCAGTTTGCACTCCCACCAGCAGAGTATGAGAGTTCCCTTCTCTCCACATCCTCTCCAACACATGTTGCTTCCTGTCTTGTTAATTATAGCCATTCTGATGGGCGTGAGGTGATATCTCTTTGTAGTTTTGATTTGCATTTCCCTGATAGTTAGTGATTTTGAACATCTTTTCATGTGTCTGTTGGCCATCTGTATATCTTCTTTGGAGAAATGTCTGTTCAGGTCTTTTGCCCATTTTTTAATTGGGTTGGTAGTTTTTTTGTTGTTGAGATGCATGAGTTCTTTATATATTTTGGAGATTAAGCCCTTATCAGAAGTATGGTTTGCAAATATCTTCTCCCAATTGTTAGGTTGTCTTTTCGTTTTGTTGATGGTTTCCTTTGCTGTAACACGCTAATTTAATTGTCCCCGGTGATAAGGGGGGCAACTTGTTTCACAGAGTTGCCATTGCCATCCCATTTCTAAAAGTGCATCTGCATCTAAAAAGGATTTGCTAATTCATGAGCCACTCTTTGTTTCCTCCCATCTTAGGTGAAGTCACTAAGCTATCTTTGTAACTTCATCATCATTTCCAAAGAACACACTGAGCAGCTATAAACAGAACATTAGGGAAAGTCAAACCCACACAACTTGTAGGAAAATTGGATTAAACATCAGTCTATAACCAAAAGTGACCACAGTGAAAATTAGTTAAACAGAAATATTTCTGTTGCCTTTGGCATTATTCTGCTGCTTAGAGAACAAATGTTTCAGATAATAGCACTTGACTCCTAAAGTGAGATGTAATTGATACATTTTCTCCGTAAAGAAATGGCTGGTTATGGACAGGACGAAGACCCACACTTTCTAGTTTGCCTGTGAAAATGATTTGGTGTAACTTGCAACTCGAGATGAGAATTCTTCTAGAACAGAGTTCTCTCTCACTTCACATTTGTTTCCCTGCCCACCCTCATTCCAACACCTGTTAGTCGTAAACAACTCACTTGACAATACAGACTCTTCTTTCTCTGAGCACATTCAATTGTCCTCTGAGTACCTCCAGTCTGTCCATTTGGGCCACAATAATTTGCAGAACAAGGTACCTCAAAGGTAGATCAAACACAAAATGAAATCTTTCTGATCTCTTTCTGGCCTCCTCCCTGGAAAAAGAATAGAAGTTGCTTGTTAGTAAGACTTTGAACTTTTGCATGTTCTCACCTTGAGTTTTGAAGAGTTGCTCTGCAGCAAGTTGCTTTGATGTTTATTTTATCGACATACTTGTATTGAATTCTTGGCTTCAACTGGTAATGTGACTTTATTAGGTTTTTGTTCCTCTAAGGCTGTATTTTATTCATATAATGTGATGTTGTTTGTGTTTGATCTAATCTCTGTGGGAATAGGTTTTGTATGGAGTTTTTTAAGTTTATCTAAAAGAAGGTAACTAAATAATGAACTTATTTTCTCTCCTATTTCAGTGTAGCTAAACTTACTGGTAGCCAAAGAAAGTGAGGTCAGAACACAACTCTACTTTGTATTTAAAGATAGAAAAGAGGGAAAAAGCACTTAGTCATATCAAAAATAGAACTTGGATAATCAAGTCCTTTATGTGGGCCTTTTGAGTCCAGACAGGTAAATATGTAAATTATCCAAGGTAGGACATGACTGATGAGTGTGGATTTGAAATCAGAAGAGCTAAGCAATACGAGCTGGGTTATCAAAACCGTTATTAAAACCGATATGATATAAAAGTGCAATTAAATACATTATATCAAAACCAAATGTAATAAATATTCAAACCTCATCATTCCTACTTATTCTACTAAATTTTCCTATTATCTACACTCTTGGGGTAATTTACTTGTATCGTATCTGTGTGGTAGAAATAGTATACAATGGTGTCCTACTACACATCTCTTCCCAGCTCCATGGGCTGTAATGTGAGATTGGCAGCTTGAAATTGGTCTTGCTGGAGTATTTACACCATGGAATTTGGAAATGGTACAAATCAGGGCTTTTTTCCCCAGACCTCCAGTTGTTTCAAACATTTACCAGCACACTACTACCTAACAGCATAAGAATCTTGCTACTTCAAACTGTCAGGAGATCTGAAGTGCCTATTCTGTAGAGTTGATTGCTCTGGACACATTTTGTTTTTTGCCATTCAGTACCCTTTCCCTCTTCATCTTGTATCATTCCTTTCTCTGTGGAATTACCTCTATCTTATTCCAGACAGATGGGCCAAAGGGTGGGAGTCCAAAGACCTCAGCCCTCCCTGGCCTCAGGGGTGGGCTCATGACTTGAGTCTGACCAATCACAGTACTCCATACCACTGGCCACAGTGAGTGGTTCAAAGTGGGACAGAGTCCTCCTTAAAAATGTAATCAATGGTTGTTGGCTGGGATTAGGAGCAGGAAATGTAGGCTTGAGGCTACCATTGGGCATCTTTCCCACATGCAAGGATACATAGGTGGAAGCACAGCCCTGATGACATTATTTGAAATTTGCTTGAAGCCAGATGTCCCTTGAACTTCCCAGTTGCCCGAGCCAATATATTCCCTTTCTTCCATGATCAATAAGCATTTTTTTATCTTGAGTAACTCTGTTTGGTAAAATTCCATATAATATGACATTCATATGTAGAGCATTGTTGGTTCTTCTTGGGTTACAGCAACAGAGATGCATAGAGGGGTTTGCAAAATGATCCATAGTGTGACCAGATCTGTAGACCAACAAGATGTTTTTTAAAGAGGTCTTAGTGTATTTTTCAACCAGAATTTTGTGTATGTTTATGAGATTGTATTTAAAAAACTAAATATTGTATTTGCTTGACACTTTGAAATTCATGAAAGATAAGGGCAATGCAATGTCTATCATTACATTCCCAGGACTTATGCCAGGATCATGTGGAATACAGTAAAAAATTGCTCAGGAAATCTTTGTTGAGAGAAGGGTTGTCTCCTGAAGACTGTCCATTCAGCTGTACCATGACGATGATTCAGCAGTTTTATGCAATACCCCACAGCTTTCTTTGTGAGAAAGGCATATGGACAACACTGTTTGATGTGAGGCAGAGTAAGCAGATTCAATAAATAAAATTCTAGCTTATCAGCGTGCTGTTTGACCTTGAGAGTTGAAATTGTTCCCATATAAACCAGATTTCCCATTTCTAAGTCTCTGGGCTCAAGGGAACCAAGCAAGAGAAATACCCTACCCTGCTTTATAACAAGGAAAAAAAAAAAAGGTTAATCCATTGGCTATTTGCAAAGTAATTTAAAGCTAAAACTAAGCTTTTGAAGTTCTAAAAATATTTTTCTAATATATTGCATATCCACTCACAGCAACATCCAACAAAAATGCCTTAGTCAAAACAAGAGCAGTGTCCTCATCTCAGCTGGAATCTGTTGGGGGAACACTTATCTCCCCTTTCACATTTCCATAGAGATGAACGAGCAGTACTGGGGTGAATACTTGATCTTCTCTTTGCCTCTTTATTCATACTTCCTCATTGGAATAAAGACAGATCTGCCTGGCAAGACAGAGAATAATCTGACATACACTTACCAAGCTGACCAGGGTGGAGATGAGGCATGGCATAGAAAGGTGGACAACACACCGGTCTCTCTTTTAGCTGGCCCTCTCTGTTCTGCCAGACACTGGGTTATCAAACAGTCGTGATTCTCTGTATGGTTTGTTGAAATTGTGTTCTGCAGAAACAGCTCTCCCTATAGGTAAGGAAGAAGGCCCAGATTGGGAGGAAAGGAGGAAACTCTGGCTTTCATTTAAGCCTAAAATCCACCATCTAACATTGTTTATCAAGGCCTGCCAAGCCACAAGGCTGAAACACAAGGTGCATTCAACTTCCTTTTGCTTGCATTCAATTGGCTAAGAATCGAGAAATAGTGTCAGTGAGTGATTAGCACCCCAGGTACCAACATAGGGCATATTGGCAAGGGAAACTTACACCTAGACAGAGAAAGTAGCAGTTGGAGGGCAAAGAACCATATGCGGAGCCCAGCATCTTGGAGTGCCTCCTGAAGCTGGTGCCCTTGGGGTTTTGGCAGCTAATTGGTATGGCCCCACAAGCTTAATGTTTGGGTATTAATTACAGCTTTACCTGGTAACTTAAGGCACAGGGCCCAGTTTGTGTTTAGAAAGAAAAGGATTCATTTTGGGATCAAGATAGGCTTTCTAGAACATAAAACTGAGTGAGAAGAAATCTTCCTGTATGTAGAGAGATCCATTCCTGCATTTGAAAGAGAGTCTTTCTGGGAGCTTAGACCGGAGTGGTAGCTTCCCTTCTTTAGGGACCTCGGAGGACAAAGTCCCCAGTGGATCTTGGTAAGGCTTGTCTCAGGGCCGTCAGAATCTCTGAAGACAGGTGTGAATAGAAAGAGCAACTCTTGATAAAATTCTTTTTAAAATTCATTTGTCATCCAGCAGTACAGCTATAAAACAGCTGATATCTATATAGGCAAGAGATAATCAAAGTGGTGGTGTTGTAGTTGTTGGGACTGCTATGTGGGACTTCTGCATTTCACTGCGAGGACCAAATTCTGTCTCATTTCACTTTACTTTGAACTATAACCAGGGAGGAAGATGACATTTTGAGGGAGTAGGCTGAAATGGCTTGACCACAGGCATCTAGAATCATCTCTACCATGTTGCTTCAATTTGGCTCTGAATTAATTATGTAAGCCTTGAACACGATTGTAAAATTCCTGTGGTCAGGAAAAGTCCATTCTATTAATAAATAGATAAAGAAGAAATGACCCTTTATGGTAGAGGGTACACACCAACTGTTTGAGCTGAAGTAGTGAAAAATCCCAGGGGCGCCATTACCTCCCAAAGTCCCAAGAAGACCTTTTGAAAGCCTGTGCTGAACAACTCTATCTCTAGGAAGTGGTTTTGTTCAGACTCAAGGAGAAAGAAGATTAATATAAAAATTAGGCTGGATCTTAAACAGAATCAAAGAGAAAAATGAGAAGAAAATTAAAATTTCCTTAAGTGAAAAGTTGAAATCTCAGAGGCCAGGCTATCAAGATAGGATAGGAAAATAGAGGTAAACTCTTTGCTAGATGAGCCTAAAGATAAAACAAGGAAAGAGAAGGACCTTTTAGTTGATACTCAATTAAGGAGATTGCAAGTATCTTTACACCCTGTGCCCATTTATAGGTCTACCCACATACCTCTTCCACAGACCTCCTTGTTATCAGTCTTCCAATCCTGCTGCTTGAAATTCCCTGACAATCTAGACAAATCAGAAGCCACCAACATGAATATCAATGTAGAACTGAAATTCTGACCATCTCTCCTTCTGGCCAAAATGAAGCACCAGGTACACTGCTTGAAATTCTGCTCACCAAGATGATTTTCTAACCATCCCATCGTGGGTCTGTAGTGCTTCAGCCACCACTTTGGATATAGCCAGAATATCATGCAGAATCATGTGTACACCAGGCCTAGATTTTTTCTTCCTCAGTTTTTTGGTCATAGGGCACTCTATGAGGCCATGGGTGAAGGTTGAGATTGAGAAATCTATGTAGCAGGAGTAGAGACCATGGACACCCAGGTTAGTTGATCATGCAAATTAATTGTCAGGACCTCCTTGAGCCCAGTCTCCTATACAACACTTTCATTTAATGATGGAGTGTTGGTATCTGTGTCAAACTTTATGGCTTGGTGGGCCAGAAAAAGTCCAGTTAATGATAGGCAACTCAGGTCTCATAGTAATTTAGTGGTCCATGGTCAAGTATTCAGTCTCTACTAGTGCCCAGGGGTAAGCCAAGAACTGTTTTTCAAGAGAAAAATAGATATCTGCAGAAGATATCATAACTTTGCTACAAATCTTAAAGATCTGCACTGTTAATTCACCTATAAGGGCCTACCAAAACTCCTAAAACATCCCTGTCTGCTACAAACACTTTGAACACCATCAGATCTGCTGGGTCATGTAGAACTCTTGAATTTTTGTGGGATTTATTCCCTACTCTTTGTCATATATTTACCTTACCAAGTACGTTTAAAGCAATTGCTACAGCCTGTTCACCAAGTACTATCAGCTTAATATCATTATTGTAATGGATCTGCATGATGTCCTGTAGAAAAAAGCATTGATCAAGATCTCTATGGACCAGATTTTGACTTAGGGCTGGAGAGTCAATATGCCTAGAGGTAAGACAGTGAAAGCATACTGCTAGCCTTGCCAGTTGAAAGCAAACTGCTCTGATGGTCTTTACTAATAGGTATAGAGGGAGAAGCATTCACCAGATCAACAGCTGCATACCAGATGTCAGGGGATATTTTGATTTCCTCTAGCAATGAAGCCACATCTGGAACGGCAACTATAATTTGAGTCACCATCTGACTAAGTTTACGATATAATCACCCATCTTTCTCTATGATCCATCTGCCTTGTTCATCAGCCAAACTGCAAATGAAGATTTGGTAGAAATCACCACCTGAATCTTCCGAATCCTTGATGGTGGCACTAATCTCTGTAGTCTCTGTAAGAGTAGTATTACTGTTGGTTTACTAATTTGGTAGGTAGAGGTAGTTTTGGTGGCATCCATCTGCCCTCTCCTACCGTAACAGCTCCCACTTCACTGGTCACACAATCAATTTTGGGCTTCTGCCAGTTGCTGAGTGAGTCTATCCCAAGAAAGCGATCTAGAATTGGCGAATTAGTCACACGGGGTGTTCAGGAACTCACTGGATTGACATGAGCCAAAAGTTCATTTATCACTTGACATCATTTAACCCTACTCTGACTGGTGGACCACAGTAGCATTTTTTGTCTCCGGAAAATAGTGTCAGTTTCAGAGCCAGAGTCACAACGTCTGATCATTCTCCTCTCCCTATTGCAGTCACCCTGATAAATGGCCACAGATCCATTTTGGGAAGGTAGGAGTAATATTATAGTATAAACTTTGCCTGTGTCACGGAGGTTTCCCTCTAGGGAATTCAGCATTCAAGGATCCTTCCTTTAGGGGATCCGTCATTCAAAGGGCTCTGTATCTGTCAAGAGGATCAAGTCCGGGAGTTGGTTGAGAGACTGCGACTCTCCATTCTCTGTGATGATTCAAGTCAGACTTCTGTTTATCAGACCTAAAGCTTTTCTGCTTATGAAAATCAAATAAGACTTTAGTAGGATGCCCATCTACTTCCATCCTAGGGACTCCACCGTCGGTTGCCAACACTAAAGATTTCTGCAGGTCAGACCATCCTGATGACTACTTCAGCTCAGCTGTCCATTATAGTCACCATGCCCACCTTGTCTTTGGCAATTAAGGGCATTTGAAAAGCAGATTTTGAATGCTGTTATCCCAATCACTGCAAAAAGAAGGACCATTGCCATGGACCTTGGCCCCATCCGGGTGTGCTTACTGTAAGAGGACAGAAAGCAGAGGAGCACCCGGTGCTTGGATCCAGAAGTGAAGGAGAGAGGAGAAATTCCCCGCACCTGAACACAGGGAGTGAAAGAAGATGAATAGGTGGAGCCTGAATCTTGCTTCTGGGGCCCAGTTCCTCTCCCACCAGCAGACTAGGCTCAGACTCAATAGATGTCAAGTTCTAGCCAGATTGTCCCCTCCTTCTCCCTTGAGGAAGGAGAGAATAATATGGAAGGAGGCAAAATTTCCAATCCTAGAGCTTATCCTAGTGAGAAAAGGAGACAAATCTTTTCCTATGTAGAAACAAGACTCCTACTAAGAGTCTCGATGAAAGAATAGGATTGGGATTGGCTGAAAGACAGGGTCCAAGTGTTTGTCACAGGAGAAACAAGAGTCAAGAGCACAAAGGCAGGACAGGGTGGCAAATCCAGGCAGGCTCTTGTCGCACCAAGTGACCTGCACTTTACTAGAGCTCCCGTCCCTGGAGGCAACTAGGTGACAGTCAGGCCCCAAAGCCTGACTTGTGATACAAAGTGTGCAAATGTGGAGGTCTTCAGGCAAGGGAAGGTTCAAATGGTACATGGGGTCAGCATCAGAACTTACAGTATTTAGGGCAACAGAAGTAGTTCCAAAGCAATCCCCAGTCCATAAATTTCCCAAGGGCCTCCAATCCTTATTAGCTAAAAATTAAACAGCTATTCCCCAATCACCCCAACCCCCTAAAAATGTGGCCCTTTAGGCAAGTTTGTCCTGAAGTTGGTGTTGTGTAAAAATACGTCACTTAGGGAACAATGAGTCTCCGATAATTCTCTGCGAAGCTGCAGTGCTTCTGCAGGAGCTGTTCATGTGGTATTAAAAATCACCCAAGACTTTAATTTGCATTTCCTTTTCATACTTCCCAGAAATAAAAAAAACTGCAGGAAACACATTTCCTGGTACCAAACCACAAATTCCAGTCCAGTTCAAGAAGCTGATAGAATAGGACCCTTGCTTTCCGACTGATGCAAAACCAGCGGGGCCTCTGCTTTGAAAAGGTGGCTAAGAATAAAGCAGGCACGGCAAATAACAGTTCTGGGCAGGAAAGAAACCAGCCAAACTCTTGCCAAAAATTATTGTATTAAATGCTAAATCCTACTGTAAAGTGGCAACAATAATTTAGTCTTTTCGAATCCTTCCCTTTGTAAGTAGAGCCTCCCGCTATTTTCTGAGAGGCGGAAGCACTTCTGTTTGCAGGATGATTTTTTTGACAAGAGTCATAATTTAAAACTGGCATCAAAACCCAGCCAATCTGAAGCTAGGGAGAAAAAAGTAACACTGGTTATTTTGTCTAAAAATGAGCCAATCAAAATTTTTGGTAGATCAATGCCACATTTGCCTGAGAACAGATTTAGGAAATCTGATTGCATGAATACCTCCTATCTTTTGACTTTTCACCTGCCTCTGTAAGTGCGTGGTTGGATGGTGGTGGCAATTATTTAGAATGTCACCAGGGGCTGTTTCCACCAAGAGCAGCCCAGTTAAGTCAAGCAGTATTTCCACAGTGTTCTTTTTTGTAGTGACAAATGGACCCCAGGTCGATGAAATTCCCGGGAAGATGAGGCACTTAACGGGGAGCTCCACATGACTGGCCATGTCCAGGCGGAGATTTGCCGAGGAGGATGTGGAAAAGGTCCTTGTATGAGGAGAGAAAGTTGGGGGCGGAGATGGTGGGGGCGGGGGAGGTGAGATGTGTTTTTAAAACATTCTGGAGATCCAAATAGATTGGCTTGGAAGATCCTTCAGGAATACCCAAAATAATGTCATCTACTCCTCACTGTGGAATACTTTAAAATGACTGATAAAACGAAAATTAACTATCTTCCCTTTGACATATTTTCAAAGCCTTCAGTAATGAGAACAGTTGCTCCTTTATCAATTTCCCATGCTTACAGGAAAATTTATGCCATTAGCATAGGAATTGTGGAATCTAAGCCACCAAGCATTTTAATGTAAAGATGACATTTAGTTTTGAGAGTTAATTTTGAATGGGTGCTCAGTCTTCCTAAAACACACCCTAATGATCAGACATCTTCCTGTGCTGATCATATCTTTGTGAAGGTTATAGCCTTACGGGAACACACACCAGCTGTTTAAACTTAGGCATTTTAAGAGAAAAAATAATTGATTACTAAGGAAGAAAGAGTTAAGGTTTGGGATGGGAATCCAGAAAGAAATATCTACACCTGAAAGAAAAGGTGAGAAATAAAATACATCCTGGAAAAACTTATGGCCATAGCACCTAGGATTCTTCTATGAAGTCACTGTCTTTGTTTTCTCTTTCTCCTTTATTACATAGCTCCATATGCCCTAATTATATATCATACAGTTTATTTAACATTCTATTCTAATTTTTTTTTATTTTTTCTTTCAGCAAAGACCATTGGAAAAAAATATTTTTAAAAATAAAATATTTGCATATACACAAATGATACAATTTGTGTTTTCACATTCCTCATGAAGATCATAAAAATAGCTTCTGGGTGATGAACTTCCATAGTCTTTGTTCCCTGAATCCGGAGAGTCGAGAACAGTGCTGATTTTAATCTGCACTGCCCAGAAAGCAGACCCTGAGACAAAGGCTTTAAATTCAACTAATTTGCTGGTGAAGAAAATTCCAGAAAAGCAAAGGTGAGGGAGAGGATTTCTGAGTGCAAATGTTTGCTCCATCTCATGAGAGTATCCATCCTCTACTAAGCACAGAAACTGCATCTCAAAACAATCCTCTGGGGGCGCTGGCCTGGTGGCATAGCGGTTAAGTGTGCATGCTCCGCTTTGGTGGCCCGGGATTTGCACATTCAGATCCCAGATGCGCACTGATGCACCACTTGTCAAGCCATGCTGTGGTGGCATCCCATATAAAATAGAGGAAGTTGGGCACAGATGTTAGCCCAGGGCCAATCTTCCTCAGCTAAAAGAGGAGGATTGGGATCGGATGTTAGCTCAGGGCTAATCATCCTCACAAAAAAAAGAAAAACAAACAAAAAACAATCCTCTGGGGGAAGAAGAGAGGAGGATTCCTCTATGGCCCCCATCTCCCACTGGTCTCCCTTGAGTTTCTGAGCTCTGTACACATAGGTGCTGCACAAGGACCCCCAGAGTCCCACACCTTGTGGTCAACAGAAAAGCAGTGAGCAGCTCTGTGTGGGCTAGTTGCACCCAGAGGAAGTTGGTAAGAGCTCACGCAGAGACAGGTGAGGAAGGCAGGATCGGAAGTGGCACATAAGTGGAGTATGATACAGTTACTGTATAAATATTTGCCAAAGGATGTAGTTTTATTAAATAGTCTCAGTCATTGATTGAAGAGTAGAAAATCAGCAGTAACTCATCATCATAATCATCTGTAGTTTAGTGAAGAAAAGACACAAGTTCTGTTATAAAAGAGCTTGTTTCATGGAAGAATTTTAATATTTGCTGATTTTTGAAATATTCTTCCAATTATCAGCTTAGTGTAACTAGAACTTATTAACTGGTGGCCTGCAGAAATGTGACAAAAAGTCACAGAGGATGCACCTGCCCCTCCACTGGACTAAAGAAAATTGCTCGTAAAAGCATGGAACAAATCATACATTTCCATGAGCATCATCAGCACCGAGTACCCCCTAAGTTAGCTCATGTGCTTCTTCAAATTTGCCACTCTCTTACCTCCAAGGCTTGTCATGTACTGATCCTTCCATATCCCCTCACCCTTTTGTTACTACTACTCATCCTTCAAAGCTAAACTGAGAAATCACTACTATCAAAAAGCCTTCACATTCTCTCTCTCCCTCCCTTCCCACTTCCCTTCCATCTTCCCTTTCTCCTTCCCTCCTTCCCTTATCCCTCTAACCAATTTGTGCTAGGTGCTTTCACATTACTCACTTTGACTGCTATGGTTGTGTCTATCACATTCTATTGTAACTGTGACTGTCTATTTCCCCACTAGATTGTCAGCTCTTTCAGAGTGGAGACCGAGACATTTATCTTCCTAGGACTTGACACATAGCAGGCATCCAAAAAATTGCAGCTGAATGAAAGAATGAATAAGTTGCTAATGGAATGGTAGAGAAAATTGCAAAGGATTTTGGGAAGAGAGAGACAGCTGATGGTTATAGTGGGCTGAGTCAGGGAAATATGGGAGGCGCTGGAGGCAGAAGGAAAATGAGATTCATGGACCTAGAGAGAAGGAAATGATGTTCCAGTTGGGGTCATGGCCATAAGGCGGAAACACACTTAACTTACTGCAAAGCAGTGAATTCCCCAGTTTGGCTACAGCAGAAAGATCTAGAGCAGCACATAGGGTATAACGCTAGAGAGGAAAGTCAGAGTCAGATTGCAGAGAGCACAAAATGCCAGGCTAAGCTGCTTCAACTTTGTCACCAATTTTAGTGTCTCAAAATATTTTGAGCAGAAGGCAATGTAACCAAGTGGATTTCAAAAATGGCTGGTAGAAACAAATTACACATAGAAGAAAAAGAAAAGCAATTATTTTTGTCAATCTGTGAGCCAAAGATGTAAGATGAAGTTTGGCTTAGGAAAAAATATTTGAGAGGGATTTAAAGATTATTTACAAATGCACTGATTTCCTATCCCTAGCTTAGGGTTAACATTCCCCAGGATGTGACCTGAACTCCACATTCTAGTCTAATCTCTTCACCTCCTGCCAAACTGAACCATTAGCTGTCTTCACACATGACCTCTATTGCTCGTCTCTGAGAAAATTTGGCGCCTGGAATACTCCCTTCCACCCATTTCCTCCGGTCAAAATCTGACCTGCACTTCAACTCTCTCTTCAAATGCTACCTCATCCAATAGAAGGTGAAGGTAAGAAGGTCATTCCCAAGTGACACGTCACTTCCCCTCCAGCCTTCTGGAGACAAGCTCTCCCCATCTCGGGTGTCTGCTTATAGGTACAGGGGTCACATCTCATGACATCTGTCTTGGGTTTTATATACGGAGAAAGAATAAAGTGTAATGTAAACAAAAACGTGGATTTTAGTCTATTCTATGTGTTCTTCAGCTACACACAATCTTACTTTCCTCATCGGCCAAATAAGGGCTGGACTGTGTCTTCTCTAAGGTGTCTCACAACTTGAACACAATGAGTGACTCGTAGTGAGAACTTCGTGTATTAGCGCAGGGAGACATATGGGGGCTAAAGGCCTGGCTCCTAGAGTGACTGGCACTAGGAGACGTGCAATAAATATTTCTTGACTGATAGACTAACCTCGAGACCCCTCTGATCACTGAGGTGTCTACATTTGCCTGTTTGGAGTTGGCTGGGTGCAGTACCTGGGGATCAGAGCTGATTGTTGTTATCGCAATGACTGCAGTATGTCTCCCCCAGCTTTATTGAGATACAATTGACATAGGACATAGAACACTGTGTAAGTTTAAGATGTACATGATACTTTGATATATGCATATATTGCAAAATGATTGTCACAATAAGGCTACTTAACAAATGCATCACCTCACATAGTTACTTTTTTTGTGTGTGGTGAGAACATTTAAGATCTACTCTCTTAGCAACCTCCAAGTATACAATAGAGTATTGTTAACTATAGTCACTATAGTACTGACACAATACTTAAAGTAGAGCTTATCAAACTCAAATACGCATATGCATCACCTGGGGAATCTTGTTAAATGTAGACTGTGGTTTAGTAGGTCGGGAGTGGGGGCCTGAGATTCTGCATTTCTAACAAGCTGCCTGTGATGCGGATGCAGGTGGTTCCTGGCCCGGACTTTGAGTAGTGAGGACTTAAGCACAGTAGTAGGTTGTATAGTCAGGCCCCATGATTTTCAAAGTAGGGCTCACAGTCAGACATGGGAAGGGAGAGCCCTCATGGGCTAAGCGTTAACTTTATGGGGAAATAAAGTAGAATTCTATAGACTTGAATTTTTATACTCTAGTAAGTGATGCTTAGTGGTGGGGGTTCCTACTGGGAGATCTGGTTGTCTTGCTGTGATTGGTAATTATGTAAAGTGCATCACTCATTTACTCAACAACTACTAGTGAGCACTGTCTGTGCCAGGCACTGATAAAGGTGCTAGGAGTACATCTGAGCAAAACAAGTAAACAGAAAAAAACTCCCTGCTCTCAGGGAGCCTACAGTGTAATAAGGGGAAATACAATAAACACAACACACACATAGTTGGAATTCCTACACTTTTAGTAAAACACTTTTTATTGTATGTCAGTGTTTTCTTAAGCTGGTTATTGTTTTCAATGCTGCTATTCTTGCTTTTTAATTGTAAATTGATATTAGCTTTAGCTGTAATTATCAGTTTAATTGTGGCCTGTTGGTGAACCCAATGGTGGGTGGTTATACATGTTTGCACCAGTAGTATTTTAGGCCTCTACATTCCTATTAGCTATACTGTCAGACATACAGGCATTTTGAGATTCAATTATGAATCATCCACATCCCAATTCCACCTATCAGCTTAGTGCGACTAGAACTGATTAACTGGTGACCTGCAGCAATGTGACAAAAAGTCACAGATAATGGACCTGTCCCTCAATTGGACTAAAGAAAAGTTGCTCGTAAAAGCATGCAGCAGATCATACATTTCCATGAGTATCATCAGCAATAAGCCTAAAGCAGGTTTACCTATTCTCTTGTCAAATTCTGCTTGTTAGGTGACATTTAACTGCGATCACCAAGTCCTTTTTCCACAAAAGGAAGAAAACGGGTCATAATTCTGCATGTTCACTGAATCCTGATTGAGGAGAATCATTTGGAGTTTGAAATTTATGAGGATGCTGTCATAATCAAAGATTTCTACCACCTGGAGTTTTACAATTACTATTCTATGCAAACGTCATGACTTTTCTCTTTGGCTGATGATTGCACGAGCAGTGTGCCTCCTGAGTTTCTGCTTCTCTCCTCTCTCTCTTATCATCAGGAGAGCTTATGGGTTGAATTTTCTCCTTGCAGACTAGAGCAGGGTTTCTGTCCAAGTTTGGACTTTTCAAGATGTTGGATGTTTCCCCCACTTTGGGCTCAGTCCAAACAGAAAAGTGAGAGAGGTTGCTCTGAGAGTAGTTTGGAAGTCAGACTGACAAGTGTCACCTCTTTGTTCAAATATTCTACAATAAGCACATACTATTTTTGTAAATTTAAAAGTATTTTTAAAATAAAATAAATAATTTGTTGAGGACAATTGAATAAGTATGGTCACTCTTCGTTATGAAATGAAGTGAGGAGAGATTTTTTAAAAATGTTTGCTTCTTTTTTAGCTAAAGGAGGAGACAGTAAGTCATTTTTTTATATTTCAGAAATTAAGTATCCGTTACCCTGGGAAGAGGGAATAACTGGACCTTTTTACTCTCTGTGACTTAGAAAAGGTCCCCTCTCCCCTTGGAGCTCTGGGAAATGCTACGAGAATTTGCATGCTTCTGGAAGGGAAAGCCCAGTTCCAAACCCCTTTCCTAAAAGCCTAAGGTATTTTCTAACTGATAGAGTGGATCAGAATGGCTCACACCAAAGTCTGCTGGTCAGAGAGGACACCACAGACCCCAAAGGGGGATTCACCTGCAGCAGCAGGGACAGTGGCCTGTGGCTCGTCTCCACACAGGGCCCACAGGAGTGTGAGAGAGCAAGGGTCTGGCAGAGCACATGCCTGTGGCTGCAAACCCCCCACACCTGGCCAATCTGCCAGCACCCCGCTTGATACAAAGGCAGAACTCACTTCTCTGAACCGAACTGGCCTGCACATTTCTAGATTGACCCAATGGAGGAGGAGAGCTCAAAAGAAAGATGCTATACTCTGCTAAAATTTAGCCATTCATAGGAAAAATATAACCATATTTGTACCCTAAGCTGGTGCAATGAGTTTAGTTGCACTTTTCCTTGTGTTCCCTGCAGGCAAGGTGAGGAGGCAATATTCCCTCAACCACGTTCTATGCAAAGATTCGGAGCCTGGATGTTTGTGGATAATGCTCTGAATAAAGCTCTAGCAGCAAGCTCATCTCTTGTGTTGACTGCACTGCACATTACAGCTGTGAGTCTGTACGGCCTGTTACCTGGGAAAAATACTGAGGAGACCCACGGGCAGCAGAGTAAGTGATGACAAAAGAACGTGGCAAATGAGCAAAGTCCGGGTGCCTCTGAGTGTCATGGACCCTCTGACTGAGAGGAGGGCAAGCCCAGGCGAGCCCCATCCGGGAAGGCCGGTAGCGCGCAGTTTAGGCATCCACTCCCTGGGACTTGTCTGGAGGCAAGAGGGGGGATGTGGCTCCTGCTCATACAAAAGCCCTTACTCCGGAGAGAAAGGGAGTTCTTCTGAAGCTTCTGGGAAGATTCCACCTGCCCTTAAGAGCCTTCCCAGGTCAGGTTCTGCAGTGTCTGACAAGACACCATAGACCTTCATTCCTTTGCAACATGCCTCCCAAGGCTCCATTTAAAGGATTGGAATGAAAACTCCTTAAAGAACACATGAGCAAGAGTGAAAGGGGAGGTGTCAGGAACAAAGAAGTCAAATTATGCCTTGATCTCCATTTTGCTTAAGGTGGCTGTATTAGTTTCCTAGGGCTACCAGAACAAAGTACCCCACCTGGGTAGCTGAAAACAACAGAAATGTATTCTCTCGCAGTTCTAGAGGCTAGAAGTCCAAAACCAAGGTGTTAACGGGGCCACGCCCTCTCTGAAGTTTTAGGGAAGATCCTTCCCTGCCTCTGCCTAGCTTCTGGTGGTCATCAGCAATCCTTGGTGCTCCTTGGCTTGGAGCTGCACCACTTCAATCTCTGTCCCCGTTTTACATGGTGCTCTTCCCTCTGTGTCTGTGTCTGTGTCTCTGTTTTCTCTCTTAACAAGAGAGAATCCACCAGTCATTGGATTAGGGTCCACTCTAGTCTAGTACGATCTTATCTTAACTAATTACATCTGCAAAGACTCTACTTCCAAATAAGGTCTGAGATTCTGGGCGAACATGAATTTGTTGGAACACTATTCAACCTAGTACAGTGGCTATAACTCTTTTGGCTCTATTTGCTACACCTAATATTCTAGATATGAAAAATTATCAAGGTAAAAGGAGGATTTCTTGCAACTTGGATTGGTAGACAGCAGATAGGAGATTTCTGATTTATTTTAAAAATATGCCTTTTCACTAGATGGGGTCATTCAAGGTCAAAGATTATATCTTGTATGAGCTTCAAACCAGCTGTTGCCAACATTCCCAGTATAGGGAGGAAAATAGTTATAAACAGATCTGCCCCTGCAAATCTGCCTTTGGATGTTCCTTTCAGCAAGTTCTCTCTATAATATCATGATTTGAATCTGTCTCCCATCCCCAACCACAACCTCCTTGTGGACAATACCTTCTTGGGCTCTGGGAAATTAAAAGGAGCAAATTCATACAAAATTATTGCTGACCCCTTTCTGTGGGCTCCTGAAAGGAATACTCTTTCTAAACATTTAGATCTGTATGAAGAAAGAATCCAGAAAAAATAACAAATACTAATTAATATATTAATAATAGAAAGCATTATCTCATCAAAGTGTAGAGAACTCTCACACACTCGTTGTCTGTGTTGCAGATATACAACCTGAAAAAAATGCGTCATAAACTACAAAACTATTCAATCAATAATAAGGAGAGAGAAATAGAGGACGTGTGCTTCCAAAAAAGAGAAAATGAAAACCAAGTGAAGCAAAGATATATTTTCTAAACAAACATTTTTTTTTTTTTGGTGAGGAAGGTCAGCCCTGAGCTAACATCCATGCCAATCCTCCTCTTTTTGCTGAAGAAGACCAGCCCTGAGCTAACATCTATTGCCAATCCTCCTCCTTTTTTCCCCCCTTTTCTCCCCAAAGCCCCAGTACATAGTTGTACGTCATAGTTGCACATCCCTCTAATTGCTGTATGTGGGACACCGCCTCAGCATGGCCTGACACGCAGTGCGTCAGTGCGCACCCAGGATCTGAACCCGGGCCGCCAGTAGCGGAGCGCACGCACTCAACTGCTAAGCCATGGGGCCGGCCCCAAACATATTTTAATGTACTGTATTTATGGCTGTATTTTACAAATGCATCCCTGTCTCCTTCAGTCCTTTGTTGCTTTCTCTAAGGCATCCTAACAAGGAAATATTGCATTGTCTGAACTGGATTCAGGAAGAATTTATAAAAGTTGCCTATACCCATAAGCCTCAATAGTCTTCGAAGTGATACAAATGCCCTATAATCTAAGAAAAATAGAAGCACAGAAAAGTCTGTAAGGAAATTTGCAATAAGCAAAAATGATTATTATCATCAATAGAAAACTCTGCATCATTTAGAGCACACTCTTCCAGGTTATCTTATTTAAGCCTGTCGTTGCCTTGGAGCTACTTTACAACTCTTATAAGTTGCAGATAACTGATAATAAGGCAAAATAATTGTCTATTGACAATTCTTGTCTATCAATATGCAATAAATTCTGACTAGTGGAGATTCAATTGACTTCCCTTCCCCATGATGGAAATGCATTTTGCAACCACTTGCAAATTCATTTCAATATTCCTGAGTTATAAATGTGTTTGTTCTTTGGATTCTCTTTTGAATCAGTTGTAATAGCTTTTCTAGTTCCCTCATTTACTAATGAGTTAAATAAAATCTTTGACATGTGTTCATTTTATATTCTTATGAGTCATGTTACTTCTTTGGAAAATTATCCTTTAACAGATTTATGACACAAAATACCCTACCATTTTCAAATTGAAAAGAAGCCTTCAATTTTTACTGAAAATTGAATCTAGCCATTAGATTAAATTTAAGTGAATTTATATATTCCTATTATATATTCCTGGAATAGCACTCTCATATGAAAGCATTAATCCCTGCATAGATGGACTAACAGTTTAAGGTTATAAATTGCACTGTTTTTCCATAGTGTTCTCATTTCTGATGACTTCTGCCTGGAAAGTTTTCAGACCAGCTCTGCTCCAGAGCTAAGGAAAAACTATATGCCATAGAAAATGTGAATTCATTTGGCTTGCTTTGTGAATTACTACATCAAAGCTGAGATTGACAGCAATGTAATTCTAAAAATAATTAATTGCTTGATGACAATGCAATGCTATTATATCTGAATAATAACTTCACAATTTACATGTCACAGAGTAACTGAAGGAGCAGGAGAGGGAATGTACCCTCCAGTCTAATCCTTTACATGGAGGATGGGGACACACTGGATCAAAATTCTGGCTGTAGGTAACCCCTTTACCCCCACACATTCAGGCCCCAGGCAAAATTAAGAATACATTAGAGAATATGTCTTTGGTATATTTTAACTGTCAATTTCTTATTCAACTTATTATGACTACCTCAACAGCCAGTATTCTCTAACCTAGTCTCTGCTGTCAATAGAAGGTTTTGAATAATTCTTTCACACTAAAACCTTAACAACTTTCAACATTTTACCTTTCCCAGCAGGATCTTTATTTTAAAAGAGAATTGCAACTCACACATATATAGTCAACTGATCTTTCACAAAGAGCAAAGGAAGTTTATTTAATCGAGAAAGGATAGTCCCTTCCACAAATGGTGCTGGAACAATAGGACATCCACATGCAAGAAAATTAATTCAGAACTTCAAGCTTTCACAAAAATTAACTTAAAATGGATTATAGACCTAAATGTAAAATGCAAAACTATAAAGCTCCTAAAAGATAACATAGGAGAAAATCTACATGACCTTGGGTTTGGTGATGACTTTTTAGATACCCCATCAAAAGCATAACCCATGGAACTCTTCAGAGATGAACCCTAACATAAACTATAGACTTTAGTTAATAATAACGTATCAATATTAGTTCATCAATGATAACAAACATACTACACTAATGCAAGATGTTAGTAATAGAGGAAACTGCAAACCGAGGTGGAGGGAGAGAGGGTACGTTTTCTCTGCAATTTTTCTGTAAACCTAAAAGTGCTGTAAAACCAAAATTTATTAAAAGAGAATTGCAGGGTGAATAAAATGTTTAAACAAAATATTGGTAGATGTTTTGGAATAAGCAATTCCCCCAACATCTCTTTATTCACATCAAATAGAAATGAGCATTCCTCCTGTTAGTAACGTGGCCTTCCTGAGTACTGTAGAGAAATTTTGCTTCAATCTTTCTTCTCCAGATCCATTCTTTTTGTCCCCTCCCGCCCCAGACTCACTGATGGGCAAATATTAGCATTGAGTCTTAAATCCTTACACATTTTGCTGCATTCTTTGCTGTTTGCACATAAAAGTTATTATTGCTTTCATTCTGAACTCAAAAGCCAGATAAAGACAATTCCTATCCCAATAGGAACACTCACCAATCCTTGGTGTCCTCGTGTCCTCGTCATAATCAGCATTCCACTATACCACTCTTCATTCTCCACTACAGTGTTCTTTCTGGGCACTTTTTCTAGCTTTAGGTACCCAACATTTTAGGTATTGTTTTGTGTACTGCCCACCACTTGCCAACATGATTTAACTATTGAGGGCAACTATTTAAAGATACAAATAGAATTTAATTATTTTTTTATCACAGATTCAAATACTACACAAAGGTTATATTCATGTAAAGGATTGATAAGATAATTACCCCACTTTACACACATTAGGAAATTGGATATTTTAGTTTAGCTCAGAAAGTTTTAAAACCCCTATCCTTTCAAGTAGACATCTTCCTCTGGATTCTTAAATTACCTAACTTGTGTGTATTCTTGAAGATTCTCTCATAAAATTATGCAGAGAGTCGAGATTAGAATTAACAAGGGGTCTAAATGTTTAAAATATTAGGAATTTTAGATAGTTGTCACATGGTTTACCTTACTACTTGAATTAAAATAGAAATTAGAGGACTCAAATTATTCAACTGTTATCAATAGTTTATAACAGTTATAAGAAATCTATCAATACTATATCTGATGAAAGTCCTTATTTAATGACTATTATCTAGCCACTCCAATGCTAGAAATAACTTCATTAACTTTCAAAATTACTTTGTTAATGGTTCAAACACTTGTGGAAGAAATAATAAAAGACTGACAATACTCCAATAAAAAAAGTTTATCTTACCTTTGTTTCTCTAACAGAAGTGTGGAGAAAGAGAAATTACCAAAGCAAATATTTTAGCACTCAACTCTTATTTCCATTGAAAAACATATGTTTATTGAATGTGCACTAGGTGCAAGCCACTATGAGGAATACATGGATAAGGAGAACTCAATGGATAGGTTTCACAGATAATTTAATATAGTTAAAAAAAGAAATAGTGAATTGGAAGATACATCAGAAGAGAATATTCAGAGTGAAGAAAAGAGGAACAAAAGAGTAGTAAAGAAACACGGGGGATAAAAGAGAAGATACACATAATTGGAGTCACAGATGGAGGAAAAGAAAGCGGGCAGATACAACATGTAAAGGAATAATGGCTGAAAATTTTCCAAAAGTAATGAAAGACATCAACCCACAGACTCAAAGAGCCCTATAAAACCTAAGCAGGGAAATACAAGCAAATCCCATCTCAGTCAAATTTTGAAAAGTAGAAGTTCATTCTAAGGGAGAAAGAAGTATTAAGTTGTCTGGAAATAAATCGGTATTTTTTGAGCAGAGCTGAGTGTCCACTTTGACCAATGTATACGTACCAGACAAATGAGAGGGAAAAACTTGAAAAATAGGATAAGGAAAAACAAACAAAAAAAAAGGATACTGAATGTCAGGTTAAGGATTTCTTCAGTAGACAATGGGAAATCATTGAAGGTATTTGAGAGCCTGATTAGCCATTCTGAAGATTATTCAGAAGCAAATATACATGATAGATTAGAAGGGGAAGGAACTTAGTGAAGTAAATATATTATTGAAATAGTCTAGAAAGAAAGTCATTTTTGTGTGGTGATAGCGGTTTTTATAAGAACAAAAACCAGCTCTAGAATAACTGCACCTTACATCACTGTAGCAAACAACTAGAGAACAAAGGTAGCAGAGGACAATATTCCTGGCAAACAATATTTTAACCAACAAAAGGGAGTGGTGGAGTACCCACTGTCTGGCTGAATTTGTTTAAAAACTGGTTGTAAAAATGTCTTATAAGAAAGATCTTATAAGATTTCTGCTTCCAGTAATGGCAAACTAGGAAATTCAGATCAACCCTTCTACAGAGAATACCTAGGAAATTCTGGGAAAAAAATCTACTTGAAAACATCGGACAGCTAATGATGCAAAAAAAATTTTACAAGTCCAAGATCCTGTAGGAGAAAAAAACTAAAAGAAGTTTAGCCTGGGCTTTGGGGCTAGTTTTCCTTTAGGGCTACCTGCCATTTCCGGAAAAGATAGCTCAGAGACAGAGAAGCTGGACAGAGCTTTCTTCACACTTATGGACCTAGGACAAGGGTCAGTAAAATTTTCCAACAAAAGGGCAAATAATAAATAATTTTGGCTTTGAGGGTCATATAGTCTCTAGCAACTACTCGGTTCTGCCATTGTAGCACAAAAGTAGCCTTAGGAAATCAGCAAATAAATAAGTATGAGTGTGTTCCAATACAATTTTATTTATAAAACTAGGTAGTAGGCTAGATTTGGCCTGTGGGTCATAGCACTAATCCCTGGTCTAGGAGTTAAAAATTGGAGTCCATAGCACTCTTAGGAAGGAAGCCCCTAGCAAGAGCCCTTGGCTTTGGGTTGGGACTCTACTAGGTGAGCCAGATGTAGAATGGCTCTCCCAGGGGCTCAAACTCTTGTTATAAATCATATGAACCCCTGAGGTGATTAAGGTGATTAGTGTTCCTAGCCCTACCAGAAGCAAATTTAAATCCTGTATGGAGTAATATAACATTATCCAGAGCCTCAAATTATGTCTATAACATTTTCCTATGCAATATTCAGCTCAAAATAAAAAATGACCAGGCATATGAGGAAATAAGACTTTATAAAAAATGAAGATAAACAACAGACAGTAGAAACCAACTGGGGATATAGATAATGGGCTTTAAAATATTTATTTCTGGAGCCTCATATGCTCAAGAAATAAATGACAAAATTGAGACTGTTAGCAGAAAGCTGAAAATTCTAAGGAAGAACCAAATGAAAATTCTAGAATGGCTGAGGGGATTTCTGGGAAGATGGCAGCACAGGAGGACTCTGAACTCACCTCCTCTCACAGACACAACAAATTTACAACTACCCTTGTAACAATTACCCCTGAGAGAGAACTGGAAAATGGATAAAAGAAGCCCCACAGCAAGGGACAACACTGACTGAGGTTAAAGAGGCAGAAATATCTTTCTGAGAGGAAAAAGTCACACTCTAGCTGTGGCACTTCATGGCCAGGAGCAATCTTATGGTACAAAGATTTTCCTGGAGAAGTGGGGAATCTGAGTGGAAAAGTTTTGCCACAACAAGCAGCTTTTGAACTCAGCACAACTGAGATGAGTATCATAATATCTGGCTTTTGCTGGCTATTAACAACAATGGAGAATACCCACAGAAAAGCTATTGAACATAAGAAAAAGAAAAGCCTGCTCTTAAAAGGCCTATGCACCAATTCACCCATTCCAGAAAGCAACACAAAATCACAGACCTTTGGTGAAAGGAGACTCACATGATAGGCTCTGGGTGCATCTCAGGGAGGCAGGAGGCAGCTGGGACCACCTCTCCAGGGACTGAGACATTGGCAGCAGCCATTATTGTGACCTAGTACAGGTGTGCTGACACAGACACTGGCAGATGCCTTTGGAGTTCTTCCCCTGGCCTGTTAGCACAGGGCTTTGCCCTGCCCACTAAAGCATCGATTTAATCCAGCTCAGCCAGGGCAGGCAGCCCACCCTAGGGACTGGTCCCACCCCACCAGCAAGCCCTTGGTCAACTCGTGGGCCTGCATAGATGGGGTGTGTGGGACCTCTGCAGCAGGGCTAGTGGGTCTGCTGCAGTGAGGCAGGGTGGGCCCATGTGGCAGGTCTGTGATGATGGGGTGTGTTGGTCTGTGAGTGGGTGGAGCTTGTCAATTGTAGCAGACTTGTGCTCTTCAAACAGCCACATAGGGGATCTGCCCCACCTTCAAACACCTGAAACAATTGTGTGCTGCCACACCTAGGGCCAGCCCCACCCAGCTATACTACTGAGAGCAATTGTGAACCTCTGAGCCTAGAGACCAGCCATACTGGGGACCTACTCACTTAACAGAAAAACTGCAGCAAGAATGTGCTATTAGACCTTGCAGCCAACTGTGCTGGGGCTCCCCATGCCCAATAAGGTAACTGAAGGGGCTATAGCACCCACACACAACTGAGCATTACAACCAGCCAACCAGGGAGACAGTCTAGCCTCCCTGTGCCCCTGCAGCAAGAGCAACCCCACCACAACAGAAGGACACATGTAGCCCACACAGGGGACACTCCTGGAACATTTGGAACTAGTGACAAGAGGGAAGTACATTGCTGGGCCTGATAAGGCATCTCTTACATAAGGCCACTTCTCCAGGATTGGGAGATGTAGCTGATCTACTTAATACATAGATATAAGCACAGAGGCAAAATGAGAAGACAAAGGAATATGTTCCAAGTAAGGGAACAAGACAAATCCTCAGAGAAAGAACTAAACAAAATGGAGATAAACAATCTACCTGATAAAGAGTACAAACTAATAATCATAAGGATGCTCACTTATCTTGGAAGGAGAATAGATGAATATAGTCAGAACATCAACAAAGAATTGGAAACTATAATAAAAAACCAATCTGGGTCCAGCCCCATGGCCTAGTGGTTACGTTCAGCACACTCCACTTTGGTGGCCTGAGTTCATGGGTTCAGATCCTGGGCAGGACCTACACCATTTCTCAGCTATGCCGTGGCAGTGACCCACATACAAAAATAGAAGAAGATTGGCAGAGATGTTAGCTCAGGGCGAATCTCCCTCACCAAATAAATAAATAAATAAATAACCAAACAGAACTAAAGAATACAAGAATGGAAATGAAAAATTCATTAGAGGGAATCAATAGCAGAGTAGATGATACAGAAGAACAGATCAGCAAGCTGGATGAAAGACTAGAGAAAATCACCCAAGCTGAACAGAAAAAAGAAAAAACAATTAAAAAGAATGAGGACAGTCTAAGGGACCTCTGGGACAACATCAAGTGCACTAACATCCATATTATAGCTATCTCAGAAGGAGAAGAGAGAGACCAAGGGACAGAGAATCTATTTGAAGAAATTATAGCTGAAAACTTTCCTAACCTAAGGAAGGAAACAGACATCCAGGTGCAGGAAGCACAAAGAGAACCAAACAAGATGAATCCAAAGAGGCCCACACCAAGACACATTATAATTAAAATGTCAAGAATTAAAGATAGGCAATCCTGAAAGCTGCAAGAGAAAGGCAACAAGTTATATACAAAGGAAATCCCATGAGGCTATCAGATGACTTCTCAGAAGAAACCTTATAGGCTAGAAGGGAGTGGCATGGTATACTTAAAGTGCTGAAAGGAAAAAACCTACAGCCAAGAATACTCTACCTGGCAAGGTTATCATTCAGAATGGAAGGAGACATAAAGAGTTTTCCAGACAAGCAAAAACTAAAGGAGTTTATCACCAATAAACCAGGTTTACAGGAAACGCTAAAAGGACTTATGTAGGTGGAAAAGAAAAAACCACAAATAGGAATAAGAAAGTTATCAAAAAAATAAGAATATAATAACCGATAAAGGTAAACATACATTAAAAGTAGCAGATCAACCACCTATGAAGCTAATATGAAGGACAAAAGACAAAAGTACTAAAATTGTGTATTTCCATGATAAGAGGTTAATGGATACACACACAAAACGGATAACACATAAAAAATGAGGTTAAATGTGATAGCAAAAACATAAAATGTGGGAGGAGGGGAGTAAAAGAGTAGAGCTTTTAGCAAGAGGTCAAACTTTAGAGATCATCAACTTAATATAGATTGCTATTTACATGGGTTATTATATATGACCCTCATGGTAATCACAAACCAGAAACCTATAATAAATACATTAAAAAATTAAGAGAAAGAACCCAAACATCATACTAAAGAAAGCCATCAAACCACAACGGAAGAGACCAAGAGAAGAAGAAAAGAACAGAGAAGAACTACTAAAACACCCAGAAAAAAGTGACAAAATGGCAATAAGTACATACTTATCATTAGCTGCTGTAAATGTCAATGGACTAAATGCTCCAATCAAAAGCCATAGGGTGGCCGATTGGATAAAAAGAAAACAAAGACCCACATATTTGCTGCATACAAGAGACACACTTCAGACCTAAAGACACTCACAAACTGAAAGTGAAGGGATGGAAAAAGATACTCCATGTGAATGGCAATGAAAAGAAAGCTGGGGTAGCAATAATTATATCAGACAAAATAGACTTTAAAACAAAAACTAACAAGAGACAAAGAAGGGCACTACATAATGATAAAGGGAACAATCCAACAAGAGGATATAATACTTGTAAATATCTACGCACCCAACATAGGAGCACCTAAATATATAAAGCAATTATTAACAGACATAAAAGGAGAAATAGATAGTAACACAATAATAGTAGGGGACTTTAACCCTCCACTTACATAAATGGATAGATCATCCAAACAAAAAATCAGTAAGGAAACACTGACCTTAAATGACACATTAGACCAGATAGACTTCATAGATATATACAGGACATTACATCCAAAACCCGCAGAACACACATTCTTTTCAAAATGTACATGGAACATTCTCCAGGGTAGACCACATATTAGGCCACAAAACAAGTCTCAATAAATTTAAGAAGACTGGAATAATACCAAGCATCTTTTCTGACCACAACCATATGAAACAGGAACTCAACTACAGGAATAAAACTTGAAAAGCCACAAATATGTGGAGATTAAACAAAATGCTACAGAACAACTATTGGGTCAATGAAGAAATCAAAGGAGAAATAAAAAAATACGTAGAGACAAATGAAAATGAAAATATGACATGCCAAAATTTATGGGATATGGCATACGTGGTTCTAAGAGGGAAGTTTATAGCAATACAATCCTACTTCAACAAACAAAAAAAATCTCAAATAAACAATCTAACAGTGCACTTAAAGGAACTAGAAAAAGAAGAACAAAAAAAGCCCAAAATCTTTAGAAGGAAGGAAATAATAAAAATTAGGGTGGAAATAAATGAAATAGAGACTAAAAAAAAAAAAATAGAAAAAAATCAATGAAACCAAGACCTGGTTCTTTGAGAAGATAAATGAAACAGACAAACCTTTAGCTAGACATACCCAGAAAAAAGAGAGAAGGCTCAAATAAAATCAGAAATAAAAGAGGAGAAATTACAACAGACACCTCAGAAATACAAAAGATTATAAGAGAATGCTACAAAAAGCTATATGCCAACCAACTGCATAATCTAGAAGAAATGCATAAATTCTTAGAATCATACCACCTTCCAAAATTGAATCAAGAAGAAATAGAGAATTTGAATAGCCAATCACCAATAAGGAGATCAAAACAGTAATCAAAAACCTCCCAAAAAATAAAAGCCTAGGACCAGACAGCTTCCCTGGTGAATTCTCTCAAACATGCAAAGAAGACATAATATCTATCCTTCTCAAACTCTTCCAAAAAATTGAAGATGAGGGCAATCTTCCTAACTCATTCTACAAGGCCTACATTACCTTGATACCAAAACCAGACCAGGACAACACACAAAAAAGAAAATTACAGGCCAATATCACTGATGAACTTCGATGCAATAATCCTCACAAAATACTAGCAAATCGAATACAATACATCAAAAAGATCATACACCATGATCAAGTGAGATTTATTCCAGGGGTGCAAGGATGGTTCAACATCTGTAAATCAATCAATGTGATACACCACATTAACAAAATGAAGAAGAAAAATCACAAGATCCTCTCAATAGATGCAGAGAAAGCATTTGACAAGATACAGCATACATTTATGATAAAAACGCTGAAGAAAATGGGTACAGAGCAAAGTATCTCAACATAATAAAGGCCATATATGACAAACCCACAGCTAATATCATACTCAATGGAGAAAAACTGAAAGGTATCCCTTTAAGAACAGGAACCAGACAAGGATGCCCACTTCCATCACTCTTATTTAACATAGTATTGGAAGTCCTAGCCAGAGCAATCAGGCAAGTAAAAGAAATAAAGGGGATCCAAATTGGAAAGGAAGAAGTAAACTGTCACTACTTGCAGATGACATGATTTTACATATATAACACCCTAAAAATTCCACTGAAAATCTTTTAGAAATAATAAATGAATACAATAAAGTTTCAGGGTACAAAATCAACATACAAAAATCAGTTGCATTTCTATACACTAACAACGAAGTAGCAGAAAGAGAAATTAAGAATACAATCCCATTTACAATTGCAACAAACAGAATAAACTACATAGGAATAAATTTAACCAAAGAGGTGAAATACCAGTACACTTAAAATTATAAAACATTTTTGAAAGAAATTGAAGAAGACACAAAGAAATGGAAAGATATTCCGTGCTCTTGGATTGGGAGAATTAACATAGTTAAAATGTCCATACTTCCTAAAGCAATCTACATATTCAATGCAATCCCTATCAAAGTTCCAACACCATTTTTCACAGAAATAGAACAAAGAATCCTAAAAGTCATATGGAACAACAAAAGACCCTGAATAGCTAAAGGAATCTTGAGAAAAAAGAACAAAGCTGGAGGTATCACACCCCCTGATTTCAAAATATACTACAAAGATATAGTAATCAAAACAGCATGGTACTGGCACAAAAAGAGACACACAGAACAATGGAATAGAATTGAGAGCCCAGAAATAAACCTACAAATCTATGGACAGCTAATTTTGGCAAGGGAGCCAAGAATATACAAGAGAAAGAAAAGTCTCTTCAATGAATTGGGTTGGGAAAACTGGACAGCCACATGCAAATGAATGAAAGTAGACCATTATCTTACACTATACACAAAAATTAACTCAAAATGGATTAAAGACTTGGAGGAAAGACCTGAAACCATAAAACTTCGAGAAGAAAACATAGGCAGTACGTTCTTCAACATTGGTCTTAACAGCATATTTTCAAATACTATGCCTGACCAGGCAAGGGAAACAGAAGAAAAAATAAACAAATGGGAATACATCAAACTGGAAAGCTTCTGCACATCAAAGGAAACCATCAAGATGAAAAGACAACCTAACAATTGGGAGATAATATTTGTAAACCATATATATGATAAGGCGTTAATATCCAAAACATATAAGGAACTCATACAACTCAACAACAAAAAAACAAACAACCCAATTAAAAAATAGGCAAAAGATCTGAACAGACATTTTCCCAAAGAAGATATACAGATGGCCAACAGGCACACGAAAAGATGTTCAACATCATTAACTATCAGGGAAATGCAAATCAAAACTACAATGAGATATCACCTCGTGCCCATCAGAATGGCTATAATTAACAAGACAAGAAATAACAAGTGTTGGAGAGGATGTGGAGAGAGGGGAACTCTCCTACACTGCTGGTGGGAGTGCAAACTGGTGCAGCCACTATGGAAAACAGAAGGGAAATTCCTAAAGAAATTAGGAATAGAACTACCATACAATTCAGCTGTTCCATTGCTGGGTATTTATCCAGAGAACATGAAAACACGAATGCATAAAGATATTTGCACTGCTATGTTCATTGTGGCGTTACTCACAATAGCCAAGACTTGGAAACTACCTACATGTCCATCAATGGATGAATGAATAAAGAAGATGTAGTATATATGCACAATGGGATACTACTCAGTGATGAAAAAAAAAGATTAAATCTTGCCATTGTGACAACATGGATGGACCTTGATGGTATTACGCTAAGTGAAATAAGTCAGATCGAGAAAGTCAAATACCATATGATCTCATTCATAAATAGAAGATAAAAACAACAACAACAACAATAAACAAACACATAGATACAGAGATTAGATTGGTGGTTACCAGAGGGCAAGGGGAAAGGAGTGACTGGGCACATGTGTATGATGATGGATGGAATCAGCCTTTGAGTGGTGAACATGATGTAGTCTACACAGAAATCAAAACATAATGATGTATACCTGAAATTTATATAGTGTTGTAAACCAATATTACCATTATAAAAAAATAAAACAATAAAAATAAATGCTTATGAAATTGTATTCAACTAAAAAAAAAAAAAAGGAAACTGTGGACAAGGGCTAGCATCCTCCTGTATAAAGGTGTGGTTGTCATAATGTTGATATCAACAGAAAGACGTGCAACCTTAGCTCTGAGATGTCCCAGAAAACATGGCAGGTAAACACTCAGGCAGAGGGTCTCTGCTTGGGTTCCTAAGAAATCTGTATGCAACGTGGTTATTAACAATTTCTTGGCTACCCTACACTAGCATTTTTAGAATTACCACCTTTTAAAGAAAATGTACAAAATAATCTCTAGGATATGATGATCTTTTGACATCTTCATCAAAAAAAGAAAAAAAAAGACCATAAATCTAAAAAAAAAAAAAAAAAATCAGGGGCTGGCCCGGTGGTACAGGCGGTTAAGTGTGCACGCTCTGCTGCGGTGGCCCAGGGTTCGCCGGTTCAGATCCCGGGCACGCACCAACGCACTGCTTGTTAGGCCATGCTGTGGCGGCGTCCCATATAAAGTAGAGGAAGATGGGCACGGAGGTTAGCCCACGGCCAGTCTTCCTCAGCAAAAAAGAGGAGGACTGGCATTGGATGTTAGCTCAGGGCTGGTCCTCCTCACACACACACACAAAAAAATCAATACCTGATATTGAGAACACAATGGATGGATTTCAGACATAATTTAATATAGCTAAAAAGAAAAATAGTGAATTGGAAGATACATCAGAAGACAATATTCAGAACGAAGAAAAGAGGAACAAAAGAGTAATAAACAACATAAGAAACAAAAGATACACACAATTGGAGTCACAGATGGAGGGAAGAGAGAAAGCGGGCAGAAACAATATGTAAAGGAATAACGGTTGAGAATTTTCTAATAAGTAATGAAAGACATCAACCTACAGATTCAAAGAGCCCTATCAAACCCAAGCAGAGAGAATATTAAAAAAACCACTCCTAGGTGCATTATAGTAAAACTACTAAAAAACAAAGAAGGGACTTCAACAAAATACTAGTAAACCTAATTCAATAGCGTATTAAAAGGATTTTACACCATGACCAAGTCGGATTTGTTCCTGGAAGGGAAGGACGATTCAACATACAAAAATCAATCCATGTAATACACTATATTAACAGAACAAAGAGAAAATCCCAAAGAGAAAATCCCACATGATCATCCCAAGCAACGAAGAAAAAGCATTCAACAAAATTCAACACATTTTCATGATAAAAACATGCAACAAACTAAGAATAAAAGGAAATTATCTCAATATAATAAAGGCCAAAAAGTAAATATTTCTTTTATTGTTTCATACAGTCAGTGTTTGTATACCAACTTTTTTGTTCACTGTTCCTTCGTGCTTCTTGATCCTCCTCAGTTTCATGTTTCTTCCTGAAATTTACCCTTTGGGAATTCCTTTATGGAGATCCATTGATGTTAAACTCTTTTTAAGTTTCATTTCTATGGAAAATGTCTTACTTAGCTCTCACTTGTAAATATAATTTATATGATTCTATGTTCACAGTTACTTTGTTCCAGCCTTTGGAATATATCATTCTACTGTTTTCTGTCTTTTGTTATTACTTAGGAGAATTCTGCTGCTCTAATTGTTTGAAGAAACTCTATCTCTAATTCTCTATCTCCTTTAAAGACCTTCTTTTTATCTTTAAGATTCTGAGTTTTACTACAATGTGTTAGGTAGAATTTTTTTTTTTTCATTTTTCTGGCTTGAGTTTCATTGAATTTCATGACTTTCCAAATTTATGTTTTTCTTTTTCCTGAAAAATTTACTAATCCTGGAAAATAAATATGATCTCTCTAAATATTTCCTATTCTCCACTTCTCAATTCTCTCCTTTTGAAAATTCTAATTAAATTTTTTATTAGACCATCCCATTATATCCTTCAAGTTTCTAAATTTCCTCTTCTGGGTTATTTCTTCTTGACTATATTCCAGTTCACTAAGTCTCTCTTTGTATCTAATACGCTGTTCAATTGTTGTTTGTTTTTTTTTAATTATATTTTTCATTCCTAAAACTTCTATTTGATTTTTTCCCCAAAGTTCCTGGTTCACTTTTTAGTGTAAACTTTTTATTGAATTATACATACATATAGAAAACTGCACAAATTATAAGGATACAGCTTGATGAATTTTCACAAAGTGAACACATTTGTGTAAATGTCACTGTAATCAAGAAATGGAACATCCCCCAAAACGCAGAAGGTCCTTTCTGCCTCTTCTAGTCACTATCTCAGAGATGATTTTTGCATGGTTTTAAACTTTATATAAATTTAATCATACAGTGATTTCTATTTTAGTATATCTGATAATTACATTATCTGAAACATTTAGAGTCTAACTCTGTTGTTTGTTGGTTCTGCTGAGTTTCTTTATTTATTTTTTCCTCATGTTTTAAAATTTTTGATTTTGACCTCATGCTCAGAGGGACAAATCCATGGGAATTCTGTGAGGACTCAATTCAAAATCTTCCCTCCAGAGAAGATTTGTTTTCTTTCATTCAGGATTCCAGGGAGCTCCTAACCCAGAACTCTTTAAGTCAACTTCTGGACATAGGATTTCTTGGCCATATCATACATGTAGCATAAGTCCAAACCTTATTCTACAGGAAGGTAGGGTTATGGTTGCAAATTCTTTAAGGGGACAATTTTTTATCCCCCTGCCTGGAGATAAGTCCTTGAAAACCAATTTCCTTTCACTAGAGGGCAGATTTTCCTCCCATCTCTTCCTTTAATTTGTGATCTTTTGGGGATCCTGGCTTTACGTAAAGGCCTTAGTTCCAACTCTCTACCTTATGTGGACAAAGGCATTTTTACCTGTCCTCCATTTGACTGTTCGAATTGAAGGTGATCATTTAGCACAATCATATGATCTAATTTAGCATCACCAATAATGGTATAAACTATTATCATTAACTTCCAAATGTGATGACTGAGAAATACTCATCACCCTTGTAGTATTTTTGCCAAAAATGTTTAACCTGAATCTAATCATGAGAAAAGAATCAGACAACCCACATTGTGGCACATTCTATAAGACACTGACATATGTCGCTGCTATAAAAATTCAGAAATTCTCTGAAAAGACAATGCATTGTTTTAGAGAAGTTAAATCAGGAGTCTTACATGTCTTTTCTTGAGTGAAACAAATACCTGAATCATTAATGAGTTAGCTTAAAAGGTGACTTTGGAGGCTCCAATTTAATTTCTTGTAAGCTCAAGTATCTGACATCTGTTTTACAGTAGTTTGGGCCTAATTAGATGGAACAAGGGAAATGGAAATGAACTACCTAAGACAAATGTGAAAGAATCAGGGAAGGTAGAATCTTCAAGATTGGACAACTAATTTGTTTAGGAGCTGGTGTGAAAGGTACAATAACAGCCCCCCAAAGATGTCTACATTATAATCCCTGGAATCTATGACTATGTTAGATTACATAGCAAGGAGGAATTAAGGTTGCAGATAGAATTAAAATTGCTAATAAACTGACCTTAAAATACGGAGGTTATCCTAGATTATTTGGGTAGCCCTAACATAATCATAGGGGTTCCTAAAAGGGGAAGAGGGAGGCAGAAGAGAACCAAAGACAGTGTGAGAGGTACTCGACCTGGCATTGCTGGCTTTGAAGAGAGAAGAATGGGACCATGAAACAAGGAGTCTAATAACCTCTAGAAGCTGCAAAAAGCAAAGAAAGAGATTCTCCCATAGAGCCTCCAAAAAGGAACACAGCCCTGACAACACCTCAATTTTAGCCCAATGAGACCCATTTTGGATTTCTGACCTCCAGAATTAAGATAATTGTGTTGTTATAAACTAATGAGTTTGTGGTAATTTGTTACAGAAGCAATAGGAAACGAATACGAATGTGAATATGTGGAAGAAATCACTAGAAAGGATTCTTGGAATGAAGGTGCAGCTTTCAGAAATGGAGAAGCCCAATGAGGAAGCAGGTTTGGGAAGGAGGAGGAATTTTAATTTTGAGCACAGAACTGCGGCAGGAGGAAGTCTAGGGAGTGGTTCAGAGTCAGAATTTGGAGTCAAAGAGGCCTCATTACAGCTCTGCCTCTTACAAACTGTTTCAACGTGGGCAAGATATTAAACCTCTCTGTGCCTCAACCTCTTTGCCTGAAGTGGAGATAATAATAGCACCTACTTCGTAGAGTACTATATAGAGGAATAAATGGGATAATTTATGCAAGGTCCTTGTATGTGGTTGGCCTGTGCTCAAATGTTGGTTGATGATGAGGATGATGCAGAAGACACACCTGTGCATAGTTTCTTAGTCATCATGGGCCGGTAAACAACTGTAACCACTTGTTTTATAACTAAATGATGAGTAGAGGAATAAAAAATGTAAATTAAATTACCTTGCTTCCTTGTTTAGAAGGGATGCCAGCTGTACTATTTCTTTTTAAATTATTATTCTCCAGACTTGTGCATATATATGCATTCTCAAATTTGAAGTTAGATGTAACTGCATTCATTTTTTAAGTAGATATTTTTTTCCTCTTTTGAGCTAGACCTTAGATTTGCTCTTACAAAACCTACACAGCTGGCCTGAAGCCTGATGAGACTGCTATGCTCCAGGAGTGCTGGGGCTGGGAAACACCTGTGTCCAATCCTGTGGCCTGGACCCACAGAATGGCAGAAAGAGTACAGTCACAGGAGAGATTAACAGGAGATCCAAGAGAGGGAGGAAAATAGAACTTGTTTAAGCAGGATTTACTATCATCTTATCTGCCCCCGCTTCCATTAAAAGCTCCACACCCTCCTAGGGTGACCTATGCTTTGAAGACCACGTTTTCTCCCTGGAAATAGAATTCTTCCTTCCTGGGATTAAGGGCAGATATGTGCACATCCCTGGAGGGTAGTATATCCTAGTTGCTCATTACACACAAAGTTTAATAAAGAGCCTGCTCTAAAAGAGCTCCGAGTCTGTTGGGAGACCAGCACCCAAACACAAACAATGGCATAAAAAACGTCTGTTGCAGAAAGGGTGAGACCAAGGGCTTCACATGAATCGTGGAGATTCGTGGAACAGAGGTGGCAGCATGACAAAGGCCACTACTCCAGAGGGAAGTGTGGACACAAGTGCCTCTGGTCAACAGGAGGTCTGTTGTCCAACTCTGACTCTCCACTGCCTTGTTCTGTATTAAACTCGACTCCACTTTCCAACACGTGTACGGAATATTAAGTGACAATCAATTAGACCCCAAGATGGTAAAAGAATGCTGTTTTTCAACTCCGGGTAGAGAACTCTTACTGATAGACCCCCGGACCACTTCCAGTTTTGGAGTACTACGAATAAAACTGCTGTGAACATTCATCTACAAGATTCTTTTTAGGTGTAGGTTTATATTTATCTCAATTAAACATCTAGAGTGAAATTTCCAGGTTACAGAGTAGGTATATGTTTAAAATTTCTGTTATGAGGGAATCGAGACAGACTGTGAAGCGAGATTGTTTACGTAAACACAAGTTGGCTAAAATGGAAAGATTTTTCTTTTTGTGATCACACCAAATTTCTGTCAGGGACCGCAGCTTTATTCAAACATTTTAGAAACATTTTATCATAATCTCAGTCCTCAACTGGAATGTCCTCTAAATCAAGGAGCATGTCTTAACTGACGTGATGTGAGCGCTCTCATTCATCAAGTGTTTGCTCTCCTGGATCGACATGCTGCCACTGTGAGCCATGACTAACAACAGATCTCACACATCTTTTTTTAACTGAGTCATCTGCATTTCTACATGGAACAATTCTGCTTGGTTGGGGAAGTTGGCATAAAAAGCAGCTCAAATTTTGGCAAAATCACTGGGATGGACCCTATCAAAAGCTCTTTGTTGACTCCCCCATCAAAGCACTTTTTTTTTAACCAGATCAAAAATAATCATATCTTTCATTTTGAAGGAGAAACCTCTTCACTAATCACCTTAGAAATGTTCTAGGATTTTATCCATTCTGCTCTTATTTCTAAGACCTTTGCTTGCAACCTAAGTCATCTGTGATGCATTATTTCCAAAGCGGTCCTTCTCATTAAAGACTCTCTGACAGTTAGAGCAATGCCAAGTTACCTGGACTGGAAACAGGTACTGTTAATCCAAATATTAACCAACTTCCTAGAGACCTTGAGGCTATAGCGCATTTGTGTTAGAACAAGGACCCAGGGTGCCATTCCCAGGGCATCTCTGGGCCTAGGTTGGCAAACCATCAAAGCTGAGATGTCAAGGCCCCTGCACAGCAACCTTTTAACAACGTCGTATTTGTATATGTTTCAGTAAGGTTTCAATCTTTGATTAGAAGGAGGAAAATAAAAAAGATTTGACTTGCCAGCCCAACCTTTCAGCAATATGGAAAACTGACACCAGATTTTTTTTTTTTCTTTTTGGTGAGGAAGATCAGCCCTGAGCTAACATCCATGCCAATCCTCCTCTTTTTTTTGCTGAGGAAGACCGGCCCTGAGCTAACATCTATTGCCAATCCTCCTTTTTTCTTTTCCCTTTTTCTCCCCAAAGCCCCAGTAGACAGTTGTATGTCACAGTTGCACATCCTTCTAGTTGCTGTATGTGGGACACTGCCTCAGCATGGCTGGACAAGCGGTGCGTCGGTGCACGTCCAGGATCCGAACTCAGGCCGCCAGTAGCAGAGCACACAAACTTAACTGCTAAGCCATGGGGCCGGCCCCCTGACACCGGATTTTGTCTGTTGGAAAAGTAGAAAGACGACTCTTGATTTAAATAGGGATTTTAGAAATTCTAAAGGTGGACACAAACGCTACTAGCTGAAATGGACACAGGCATGCTTTGGATTTATGGCACCTGTCATCAGAAAATCTCAGTGCCCTTCATGGGAAGACCCTGAGATAAAGCTTTTCAGTAACTGAAAAGAAACTGTAAGTCAGACTTAAAGCAGAAGTCTCCATGGTCTAGTCCAAGATTCTCTTGTGTATTTACAGAAAGCTTTTACCTAAAAGTCAAGTCAGCATATTCTTATCATTGAGAATTTAGGAGAATCTGAAATTTCAAATATATTCTTATATTAACATTAGGCACTTGGAAGACATAAATCTTTTTATAAAAAATTTATTTCTCTGTAAATACAAATTCCAACATCAACAAACAATAGTCCAGTGGAAAAATACTTAGCCATTAACATTGAAAACTCTTTTTTTATTTAATAAATAGAACTTTGGCATTCAAAATTCTAGCTGTAAACCCTATTAAAAAACAAAAACAAAAAACCAACCCCTTTACAAAAAAAGAGGTAAGAATGATAGATAGATTAGAAGGCATAAGCCAACCAGTGGCTTCACATTCTTTTTACAATAACTGTATTTCAATTAAGTCATGACCGTTGTATTTACACATGAGGTATTCTGGGTGGTTCAAAAACTGAACCTAGTTTACAAAATTCACCAGTCATGGAGACTGATTATACACACTGCTGTGCTTTTAATGTAACCACCTAGCACCTTACTACTTCTTGTCATCACACCAATGTGATGCTGAATTTTATATTTATGTATTTAAATAACTGTTTATACATATATGTACACACGTATACACAAAAATGACGACATTCCAAAGGAGTTTCCTGCTCACTCTACATACGGGGAAGAGGCTGGGCTCCAAAGACATATGATACCTCCTCTCATGTTTACTAGGGTATCTATCTACCTAGTAATGAATAACTGCTCCTTGCTTAAAAAAAAAAAATTCTTCATCAGGTCTATATACAGAAGAACAAGGTGCAATAATCATCGACAATCTTATAGCTCAGGTAAAATAGAAATGAATGCTTACTGCAGGCAAAAAGGCACAAAAGGTTCTCTGTGTGCAGCTGCAATGGTGTTGTTAATGACTTATTGATTTGAAATTACATTCTTAATATACTCAATACTTCTTTTAAATAAGAAAAAATCCAAAAATCCAAAATCTTTCCCCCTTCATGATTAAACGTATAATATTATCATACAGCAATATACCACCATGGCATTTTGGGGTGAAGTTGGAAATTATACTCTTTATACCAAATAGGAAATAGTTTTTCTTGCTTTGTGAATAGTGAAAAGAATTGTCAAAAATGAAAACAAAATGAATTAACTTTGGCTCTAAAGGCTATAGCTACTGGCAGTTTCAAATGATATAGTCTGGGTGAGCATGGTTATGAGAATTGCTTATTACCATAATTACATATCTACAATAATAAAAATCTACATAAGAGAATGCCAATAATCCAAACTAAAGATGTGCCTGAGCTGAACTATGCTATATAAAAACACAGTCCAAGTTCTCAGCTGCTATGTTATTCAATGAACTATTACTGACATTGAAAGAACATTTTCCCAATAAAGTAGTTCCTTTAAAAATATCCTCTAAGAGATTCCTAATAATAAGTCTTAAACTATGACAAAATTTATAAGCTCATTAGTAAGTCAGAAATGTACAATATCCATTTTAGCAACATTTTCCAGCCCTTGAGATTGTCTCTAACAAGCTACTGAAAGAAGTCTAATTCAGTTTAATCAACTGTCATGACCAAAATAAATTTCACTCAAATGTATCAGAGTTAACATTAAATACTGAATCGTATTTCAAATATGAAAAGGGGCCACACTTATTTTTTAAAAATTCAGGCATGACTTACCTATCAATACTTAAGCTTTTAAAAGTAGAGGCCACTGAAAATTTACTAAGAGCTTAACAAAAGTCATCCTTTTCTTCTGACATCACATGAAAAGACCACTACTGTGCCTTTGATGCAGTTATTTTTTCTGCACAGGTCATTTGGGTCTTTCATTGAGATAACTGTCACTTTATCCCTGCATGAATGTGACTGAGGCCAAATAACTTCAAAACCCAGAAGACAAATGATCAACGTTAATGCTGCATGAGACATTTCCATAGAAGACAAGCATTTAATTCACCAAAGCATAATTAGAGTTTTCATCTCTAAAGAAATTTTCAAATAGAAAATAAAATAAAAATTCAATATTGATGAATTAGAATACTAATAGTTTCTTTTCCCCCAGAAATCCCTCCAAGGCTGTCTACTTATTATCTAAGTCCTTTTACCAACTCCAGACTTTAAGAGATTACATTTTGTAATTCCAGGTTATACTTACACTATCACATCTTAATTCTCTCTTTTATGAGGAGTATACATTTTGGAAAATGAAATACGTCAGCAGTAGTTTGTTAATTTCCTCCTAAGTTTAAAAATTTTTACCTCAAAATATGTGAATTAAGTCAAAATCTGTAAGTTTTAGAAAACTAACTTATTTAAAAAAACCAAATATTATTTTATCCCAACTAAGCCAGAAAACAAAATTGTATCTACAGTAGATTAAAACAAATGACCAAAAGTTTGTTTAAAACAACAACAATAGCCATAAAACCCCAAAACATATACTAAAAACCTAGGAGTCATTTAAGTAAGAAACTACTGATCCAAATCAGTGATTATTTACCCATTAGTACTATCACTTTGGGGTCCCTTTACTTCAAAAATTGCGGAGGTTGGCCTTGGGGGAGGGGATTCTATTCAAAGAGAATGTTAACAATGTGCGCTGCCCTCGTGGCTTATCTCATTTAGATGCTATTATCACTTTACTGGAAAGGGTCGTTTTTACAGATATTAATTTTTACAAGGCAGAATTCTTTGCGTCAGATTTTTGGTACAAATTTACTGCTCCCTGTCTTCAAACCACTAACTAAAAAACAAATGAACATAACAGAAAGCCAAATTCTTACCAGTGACTAAGTCCCTCCTTATGTGGGGCCTTGGGCTACAGAATCACTAAAATGTCCTGATTTCTTAGTGCCCAGATCCTCAGCAGTAAGAAGAGTAGGGAGGACGCAGGTACCGAGCAGAAGGAAAGTCTGATATCCTTACAATGCATTATAACTGACTGCTGACATATATCTATAAAATAACTTATTGAGTGCTGTCTATAAGCCAAATTCTGAACTGAATGTCTTCCTGGGTAGTTTCCTTGAAGGCTTTTCCCAAATGTTTTCACTGCTGAAAATATTTAAGAAAAATCTTTTCTAAGAGCAGCCTTTGCACCAGTATATAAGCCTAGCAAGAAAACAGACATGGGATCTTCTCTTGCAGAAAACAATATTATCCTGCTTGATTCACACCCCTTATTCCTTCTGCCTCTTATTTCGTCTTGACCTAAATGAAAATGAGACTTGGTTGCATCAAGAAAACAAACCAATCTGTAAAGGACAATGATTGCCAAAACTAAGTATATTCAAAAGAATGTAATAATTGCTCCTAAGGCAATATAATATAAAGTCCTCCAAAATACCAACTGAAACAAGGAAATACTCATTTGGAAGTTTAAATGACTGCATATCTACTTAAAAATCAGCTGTATTTCACAGTGATATCCTGTACTCCAGGAGAACTATCCTGGCCAAGTTTATATTCTATGAAAAACCCTGTTTTTAGTGTATTTTACCTAATAAAAGGAATTGAAATATCACTTGGCCTAGACTTTGTTTTATGCTAGTGATAATTTAGATATAAAGAAAACAGGCTGGCTTTTTCTTAAAGTAGTTTCAACTTTAAAACAGACACAAAACTGGTAGAATGTAAATATTTGAGATCTGGATAAACTATTGTTCCAGAGTCACTTTGTTAATCTTTCTTTTACAATAATGATTGGAGGCCTTAGCAGGTTTGCATTAATTACATATGGCTTTGTTTACATTGATATATATAACATAAGTAAAAAGTTGTAAATAGTAAGAGACATGTTAAAATTAGTTCAAATTACGTTAACCAGCCTTATGGTATATAAATTACAATGCTAATGAAAGAGATCATTACATCAGAATTTCACACCTCTAAAGTAATCCACAATCACTCTGGAAAAACAGCTGACCTATCGACAGTACTAAAATCAACCCAACCCCACAACCTCACCATCTCAGCACAGTGGCTGTTCAAAACACAAATGGTTTTGCCTGCTGCATTTTTATTACAACACTTGCCTGCTGTTGGAACTCTTCTTCAGCCAGCACTTGAAAACCCCAAGTACAACACAAGCTTCTACACGAAAGAAAAGAAATACAAAAATAAACAGTGTGTGCCTTTCTCAGAAGCTGTGCTTTGACTCCAGAAATCCTTATAATTTTGTGAATAAACACACATGCACACACACACACACACACACACACAAAACTACAGGATAAAAAGAAATCCTATCCCTTTATCTGAAAGGCATTCTTCACAGCTTGGTCCTACAATCAGTAGTTTGAGAATACAGATTTTTTTTTCTTATACACTCTACCACATTTTTCAAATGGTAATTCAATTTTCTGGCCTAATTAGACAAGCCCCTTTGAAATCTCCTCATATTCCTTTTCCCCCCTAACAAAACAAACCCACAGGAAAAAAAATCCTATGTGCAAGTCATATGCCACTGACAACTCGACATTATGGCTCCTAAAAAGAAATATGAAGAACCGTTACACAGCAGCATTAGCAAGGGGTCATTATTGCTGTGGGATCAACACTCGATCATTGGGTAACGCAGCTGTCTCCCATGTCCTGAGCATAGCGGTCGGATATGGTAGTCCTTAATTCATCAATGTCCCTCCGTAACTGGCATACATCCGATAGTTTTTTAGTGAGTGTTTCTGGGCTGTGGTCATTCTCAGTCTCTTCAGCTGAACAGTTCATTGCTGTGGAAATAAAATATGGAGAGAATATCTCACATTTTTTTGAACAAGGTATTTTATGATTTTCAACTTGACTAGCACTGGAAATACAATGCTGTACACTGAATACCAGTCAGGTTCAGCTTTAAATCATGCATCACTCAATATTAAAAAGATCTTATCTACTTAGTCCTTGTAAAATTTTGCTAAGGCTTCTGAGGGACACCAGTATTTAAGTAGCAGAGAATTCCACAGAAGATTGAGACTGAGCAGTCATAAAGGTAGAAGCAGAACCTAGAGAATGTCATCATGGAAAACATGGTAGCAGAGAGTTTAAAGAAGGGTAGGGTGAACCGTGTCAACGGATAATTGATGGAGTGATGAGATAAGGATTCAGAAGAATCCATTGGTTTTTGACAAATTAGCTGGCTGGTCAAATTTTCACAATGCCAAATTATAAAGTAAGGATTCTGGGGTTAAACTTTAAAGACTGGAAGGAGCATACATTGGGAGGTGAATGCGGCAAGGTTCTTGAATCTCCCTTTTATTCGTATTAGGATAGCTCTCTTATCCTATTACTGAAAAAGTTAACAAATACTAGAGAGGACAGTGCAAACAGAGAAGGTTACAAAATAACTGAAGGGGTGACTAGCTCTAAAATGGTGGTGAAAATGAGTCTTTTGTGCGTGAGCTTTTGCTTCTTCCTCCAAGAGATCACTGCTAACTAAACCACCCACTGCTCACCTGGCAAAATTCTCCTCCTCCAGGATTCAAGCCCAACACCAGCTCCTTCATGGAGCCTTCACAGCCCTTCCCAGGCAGATTTAGTGGGTTTTTCCCTTGTGTCCCTGCCATCCTCTGTCCACATCTCCATTATAGTACTTATGGCAATGCTTGAATAATTTGGTTAATGTGCACGCAAGGCTGTGTTCAATTTATCTGAATTATCAGCACCTCAGTGCCTGGACTGTCAAAGGCATTTAATAAATATTTCCTGAGTGAGTAAATATACTTAAAGTTTAAAATGTTTCTTACATATCCACACGCATATGTGTGTGCACACATCTATGAAGTGGAGGGGAAATCCTGCTGACATCTCTGAGCACAGTTACATGTTTCACTTAACAACTGATCTACTTTGATCAAGAGTATCATTTGGTTTGCTAAAATAACTATTATGACACAAGATGGTGGAATGTTTTTGATGAAACTGGAAACAAAACTAGTTCCCACTCTAGTCACATATTAACCATATTCCTAGGCAATTACTCAATACAACATGTTGATGCATAAACCTTATGGTCTTATTCCACTCATATCTCCTTACTAAAGTCTATTTCTTCTGTATTAAAAAGAGACCAACATGTCAATATTATAACAATTTAGAACCACGTGAAGAGATGAGTATTCCCACAAAAGTAGCTCAGAAGGGAAGGGACACTAGGATATTCCTGTGGCAGCTCTCACCACTGTGTGGAGGAAGGCAGAACTGAGGCAGAATGGGTGGATGTCACTCTGAGAGGGACAAAGCCAGCAGACACGCATGACAAAGGCAACAGATCTGTGGGCTACGAAGACTGGCTCATGTGACAGCATTGGCACGTACATTAAGCAATTGCCACAGAACATACATTGCACAGGAAAGCAAGTGAGTATTTCCTCTCAAATAGTTTACAGTGGACAGGTGGCTGGGTCATTAATTTATACAATTACCACAAGAAAGCAAATAGAATCATTACTTCTAGAAGAGTAATCAGGAAATCACACCTAACTACACTCCAGTCGCATAATTCACAGATTCAGTGCAGCTCATCCACACAGCCAGAGTTGGAGGTGTTCTATCAACCAATACCCAGTTCACTTCTATAAGTATAATGAGGTAAGGTCTAGCAATGAAGTAATAACAGGTATTCACAAACCCGCAGAATGAATCAGAGATTTATAAATCTAAGTATGAGAGGAGACTAAAAACAAATGGAGAAAAGGCAATCAGAAGTTCCTGATTCATGAAGACAGGTTCTTAATTGTTAAGCAACACAGTAAGGACAAGTCATCAGCCACTTACATCTGATTCCCAGTAATAATGACAGATTAGGCTCCTTGCCCTGAGCACGCTGATTAAGAATACTGCACAACGCCTTCAAGTCAAACAAACAATAGGACATCTCCTTGAACAGCTTATCAATCACACTCAAATCAAACAGTGGCCGTTTGGAAAGAACTGTCTGTTGCCTGGATTGGTCGGCTTCCTGGCCCTGATCCAATAAAGAGCATGTCTCTTCTGCTTGTCTTTGGTTCTGCAGTGGATAAAGAAAACAAAAATCAGGCAGTCAGAACAGAGGAAAGGTACTCTAAAGCATACAGGTTAACATTTTGCTCAAAGTCTATACATGAAACAGGGGAGCCAAATTTAACTGCATACACACAGTAGGAAAAAAAAGACAGAAATAATTTAAGTAATGGAAATTGTTCCTCTGTGCCCTGTGAAGCCCTCTGGTAAACCTGAGAGAAAACATAAATCCAAAAAGTCTCAGTTTCTAGGAGTCTCTCAAGCTCTCACATCATGAGCATCTTTGTTGTGTACGGATTTTTCAATAATGAAATTTATTCCCAAAACAAAAAGAACTACGAAGAAACTTTAAACCTCATCCTGTAGTTTTATTGTTAGTAGCAATAGTGATTGTTACTTTGAAAGTATTTTTTGTATATTGAGAAAAAAGAATATAAGTTATTATGTTAATGTTAGAACCAATATTTTCAGTGTTAAGAGAAAAAGAAATACAAGTATAAAAATCAAAGAAGAAAAAAAAACCGAAACAACTCTGAATTGTTAAATTTGAGTTGGAAGTATCAATGTGAACTCATTATTTATTACTCTCAGAAAAAGTTACCCTCACCTCATCGCCGAAACTGTCATCATCTACTCTTCATCCTGAAATTGCTAATTAAAGGTAAATTTAATTAGCTTTCCAGTTGGTACTGTATTTAAGAATAACCAAATAGTCTGCACGTTGCTGAAGAAAAGATTTTTTTAACAGAGGGATACCAGCTAATAAATGTAAGTGAAATGATGTGATTAGAAAAAAAATATATCATTCTTTTAATCATCTAATGATTCAGACAATGATCATCGGTAAATACTAAAACCATCACAGGAGAGGGTGCTGGCAAACTGCATATTCACACAGCTGCCTATATATCACCCCACAGATGACTTGCTGTTTGCAGAGGCTATAACGTTACAATGAAAGAATCAGTCTGTCAAAATCTTAAACCCAGTGAGATCAGTATTTGTCTCACTTACAGTGGGATAACCAGACACAGACAATTTGATGATGTGAACAACACCTACAAAGTATTCATGCCAAAAAATGTTTGACTTGAACCTAATGATATCTTTAGCTCTAACTTCTAGCTTACAAGAAATGGGGGGGGGGGACGGCCCCGTGGCTTAGTGGTTAAGTGCGCGCGCTCTGTTACTGGAGGCCCGGGTTCAGATCCCGGGCGTGCACTGACGCACCGCTTCTCCAGCCATGCTGAGGCGGCAGCCCACATACAGCAACTAGAAGGATGTGCAACTATGACATGCAACTATCCACTGGGGCTTTGAGGAAAAAAAGGAGGAGGACTGGCAATAGATGTTAGCTCAGAGCTGGTCTTCCTCAGCAAAAAGAGGAGGATTAGCATGGATGTTAGCTCAGGGCTGATCTTCCTCACACAAAAAAAAAAAAAGAAATAGAGGGTGTAGAGAACAAGATAAATGACACCATGAGGAAGCAATCAGACAAATCCAGAAGGTCTGACAATCTACAAGTCTGTAAGACAACAGGCCCAGTTTCGTCAACAAGTCACTAACATGGGAGAAGAAAGTGACCTTAGATTTATAAGACAAAATGAAATGCAACTTATGGTCCTTGACTGAATGCTGGTTTCAACAAACACTATAAAAAACATTTGGGGAAGAAGTGGGGAAATTTTACTGCAGACTTGGTATTATCAAGTATCAAGGAATATTATTTCTATTGGCTGTGACAATGGTGGTATGGTTATATAGGAAAATCTCCCTAACTTTTGGGGATGCATTCTTAAGTATTTAGAGGAAAAATGTCACGATGATGGTTAAAAAACTAAAATAAGTATTTTTTGAATAACATGTCCTTAAATGCAAGCCAAGTATTTCATCTTGTAATTAACTGAAGAAAGTGTGGTCTGTTCCAATGATGAAGAGTCAACAATGTACCTTCCTTAAGGATTTTCAAGGATAATTTTGTTTATATTCAATTTATGCCTTATTCGAAGACTTTGGGACCTAATCTCCATATAACATTTCTTTTGTTGTAGTTAAGTCTGTAAAATTGTATTCTAAGATATAAGAAAAATAAAAGTTTGTATTTTTGATTATAATTTTAGTAAGAAACCAAATGGATTTAATTAATTGGCACATCAAAATTAAGTCTTCAATTAAAAAGTGTTCTATGAATATGCACAAAATAAGATTTGCTTTAATTTAAATAGGTATTGAATCATCCTTTGAAAGCAATTTGAATTTCTTCTACTCACTTCAAGCAATGTTTTTGTTAATCTCTGTAGGTTTCTTTCTTTCTTTTCCAGTTCTTCCATCATCTTTTGAGAGGTCAATTTTTCTTTAGAAAGTTTCCCTTGCATAGACTAGAATAAAGAAAATTGTAAAGCAAAGCATGTTAATGGTTAAAGCAAAATGCAATCAGGTAGGTAACCGGGAACACTGGCTCTGAAGACTTTAGATCTTCTGTCCTCCCCAGTCCCTTGCAAGAGGAAGCCTTTACTTTTAAATAACCCACATTACTTGTAGAGTGGATGACGGTAAAGGAAAAAATAATAATACTAATACCATCTTTACCAATAAAGTTTTTAATCTGGGTAAAACATGTTAAATCTAAAGTTGCTGTTTAATGCTGTATTACAAACAGTTATTTTATCAATTGATCCTTGTTTATAAATTGGGAGCATATCAGCAAACCTATACCTTTTTTTTTACATTTTTCTTATGATTAACAAGATAAAAGATCCTAAGACTATCCCTATTTTCTATAATTTGAAACACAGCTAAACACCCTTCTCTCAGTGTTTAGTATTCCTAGCAGTGAATATGACGTTGAGTTCAGGCCAACGGTCTACTATGGGACTTGGATAAGCTAATCTCTTTCCTAACTCCATTACAAAAGCACAAACTATCCAGACATGATAGTATCATAAGAAAATCTTGAGTACACCAACACAGCACATAGGATATTTTCAGAGGACTTGGGTCATTTCAGCCTTTAAGTCTAATTTTCAGCTACGCACCAAAGAAAAACTTGCCATAAACCCTGTGGTTATCAGTGATTTCCAGGTGTTTCTATCAACATTTTTCCTTTTGTTAAACTATAAGATCAATAAACATATGACCAGAGAAGAGATTTCATTTTTTTCCTCAGGACTGTATTTAGTGTCAACTCTGAAAATACTTCAGAATGCTGACCACCTAACCAGCACCAATCCCACTATGAAGGTTTTTTCCTCACATTGTCTCTGGATGGAATAAGAACGGGTAGCTCTCATCATGGGTTGAGATAAGACTCTGTAAATATAAAGCAGTTTTCTCAGTAACAGATACTCAACGTTGGTGCTTTTTACTTTCATTTGTCTGCTAAACTCTGAAAAAATATTACATTTAATAACTCAAAAGCTGGATACAAATGAATTATGCTCTGTAACAAGCACATTTCCTTCCAGGGAAAACTTGTTTTATATTACACAAAAATGAATCTCACAACACAAAGTCACATGGGATCTCTGAGTATGTATATTTTTGGATACTGCAATTCCTCTGTAACTGCATTTAACTGAATCAAAACCTATTTGATTGAATGATATATGGGGATTTATTTACCTAGCTGAAGATCGATGCTTACTGGCATGACAAGATTATTTAGCTGGAATCCAGAATTCACTCTAAATTTTCTTAAGATTTGTGACTATTCATTTTATTAGAATTGTAGAAGAAAGCCACCATAGATAAACTACTCTAAATGTCACATTTTAACAGTGAAAACTGAACTCCAGAGAGGTATTTTCATAATGCTGTCATATAATTCTTTAGCAGATTATAGTGTTTTATATTTTTACCAATTCAGAGTCACGTTGAATGCAACTAATAATCAGCTAGCAAATCTGACTAATATGTTCCTATGTAAGAGTACATTTAAATCAGTGAAGAAACAGGCAATCTTCTCCATCAGAATAAACTGGAAATGTTTGGCAGTAGTGCTGTTTGTCATAAGAAGGAAAATTGGATTTGGGAAATATATCAAGCTTAATGTATTATGTTGGTCGGATTCAAGGGTACTTATGAAGCAGCCTTTTAATAAGGGAAAGAGTTCACAGATATGCTTATCCTAAAAGGACCAAATGCTGTACAATTTCTAGGCTAATAGTAGGTATAAGTGCTACAGCTGTCTGACAATAACATTTCACTTAAAAGATTAACTATTTCTCTATCTTAAATTACATTAAAAAAAGCATGTGTTTAAAGTTTAAGAAAAAAGGGGAGAAAGAAAAATTCCTACTAAGCTTAGAATGGGATTACTAAAATTAAAAACCTGAATTTTCCAATGTCTACAATTTCTCTTTAAATTTCCAGTTTAATAATAATGTTTAAAAAAATTCTATGTTAGTAACGTACAGGTATTTACAACAATCATTGCTGAAGCTGAAAATGGTTTTAAACACAGGTTGTTTTGATATTTCACAAGTTAACCCCCTTTTGCCACATATACAAAAAGCTCAAATGAAGGAAAGTCAGATGTGCCTTAGCCAACAGATTCTATATACCGCACAAACCCAATTTAAGAGGAAATACTTTGAAATAAAACTTATGTTAGCAGTTTTCCTATATAAACATACATATGTGTGTGCACATAACATGCCATGTAAGAGTTTCACAAATACATTCCTTCATGCAATCATTCATCAAAAATTATAGCCAAGCACTGTCCGTGCACTGGATGATACATCAGTGAACAAAACAGTCAAAACTCTTAGCCCTTGTAGGACTTTTACTAGAAAAAAAAGACCAAAGAAAATAAACATAACAAATACGTAAGTTACATAGTGCTGTATATTAGAATTTGACTAGTGCTTTCGAGAGCAAATAGAGCATGGTAAGTGAGAGGAGTTGAACTCTCAAATCGGGTAGAGGAGGGGCTCGTGGAAAAGGTGACATTTGAGCAAAGGCTTGAGAGAGGTGAAAGACTGTATCCCGTAGGCATCCACAGAGTGTGTTTCAGTCAGTGCAAAGGTTCTGAGGCAGATGGTGCCTTCTGTTTGAGAAAAAGCAAGAGAGCCAGGGTGACAGAAAATAGTATAAGATGAAGTCAGAGAAGGAAGGTGGAGTGGGGAAAAGACTGTGTAAGGCCTTGTAAGCCAGTGTAAGAACTTTGATGTTTACTCTGGAAAACATGAGGAACCACTGACGGGTTCAGAGAAGAGACATGACATATGATCTGATTTTTGTTTAATAGGTCACTCAGGCTAAGGAAAATAGACTGTAGGCAAACAAGGGTGGAAGCTGGAAGGAATAATCCAGATAAAAAATAAAGATGGCTTGGACCATGATGGCAACAGAAGAGGTCAGAAGAAGGGGCCAGATGCTAGATATATTTTGAAGGTAATAGGATTTGCCCACAAATGTGAGGTAGGAGAGAAGTCAAGGATAAGTCTAAGGTGTCTGGACTGAGCAAATGGAAGGGCAGATTTGCCATTAATAGAGATGGGAAATATGGAAGGTGTAGGTGGGTTATAATTTTTTGGTTGGGGGGGTAAGAAATTCAGTTTTGGACATGTTATGTCTGATATGTCAAGTGATGATATTGAGTAGGCAACTGGGTAAACAAGTTGTAAGGCCAGACGATAATTTTGAGCTGGAGATAAAAATTAGGGAGTCGTGAGCACACACATTATATTTAAAGCCATGAGACTGGGTAAGATCACAAATAAGTACAGATAGAGAATTCTAGGAAAGAAACAAACCCTTTTTTGAAATGAGACAATATTTGTGAAAATAATTTACATCTTCAAAATAAACCTTAACATAAATATCACAAAAGAAACTAAACTTATCCCTAGATAATAAAATGGAAAAATTTCTATCTAATAAGGTATTTTGCCCAATTTTTATATACTAGTCTACTAACATGCTTATATCTTTATTACAACAGGATTTATGCTACAGGTCTTAAACTTATTGCATCTAGTTAAATAAATCAAACAACAAAAACAATAACAACAAAACCTTTAAAAGCAATTTCCTCTGAGATTTTTTTGGTTGAAATTTTATTGCACATACTTCAATTATCTAGAAATAAGGCATAAGTCAATCACTTTAAATTTATTACTGAGAATAGCTGAAAGGTTTCATACTAACTGTTATGATTCTATTAATACAAGCACACTACTTTTGCAATAGCATGTATAACTATACATAAAAGGTAAGATAATAGTGCTACTATAATAAGAAATAGCAATTAATAAGGAGCATACATACTTAACAAGGTAAGATAATAATGGCATCTAGAAAGCATTAATAAGGGGAATGCATTCTTTGAATAAAATTTTATATTTTCTCTCAATATCTTTTTAAAAACTAGTTAAGAGAAAGTTTACCTCCAACATAAGCCCACTCCTTTAAGACTTGGAGAGGTGGCTGTTTTATCTAATGCATAGAAACTAACACAGAGAGTCATGGAAAATGAAGAAATAAAGTAATATGTTCCAAATGAAAGAACAGGACAAAACCTCAGAAAAAGAACTTAATGAAACACAGCTAAGTGATTTATGTAATAAACAGTTCAAAATAATGCTCATAAAGATGCTCACCCAGGTCAGGAGAACAATGCATGAACAAAGTGAGAATTTCAACCAAGAGATAAAATAGAAGAAAGTACCAAATAGAAGTCACAGAGCTGAAGAATACAATAACTGAACTGAAAAATACACTTGAGGGGTTCAGTATCAAACTAGATGAAGTGGAAGAAAGGATCAGTGAACTTGAAGACAGGGCAGTGGAATTCATCCAATCAGAGCAGCAAAATGAAAACAGAACGAAAAAGAGTGAAGATAGCTTAAGGGGCTTAAGGGACAACATCAAGTGGAAGGAGAAGAGAGAGAGAAAAGGACAGAGAACCTTCTTGAAGAAATAATGGCTGAAAAATTCCCTAACTTGGGGAACGAAACAGACATCCAGATCCAGGAAACCAAGAGAGTTCCAAATAAGATGAACCCAAAGAGACCCATATCAAGGCACATTATAATTAAACTGTCAAAAGTTAAAGACAAGGAGAATCTTAAAAGCATCAAGAGAAAAACAACTTATTACATACAAGGGAACTTCTGTGAGACTATCAGCAGATTTTGGAGCAGAGACTTCGCAGACCAGAAGGGTGTAGCATGATATATTCGAAGTGATGAAAGAAAAGAACTGCCAAGCAAGGTTGCTCTACCTGGCAAAGTTATCCTTCAGAACTGAAGGAGAAATAAAGAGTTTTCCAGACAAGCAAAAGCTGAAGGAGTTCATCACTACTAGATTGGCCTTACAAGAAATGTTAAAGGCACTTGTTTAAATTGAAAAGAAAGGGCACTAATTAGTAACAAGAAAACATATGACACTATAAATCTCACTGGTATAGGTAAATACATAGTAAAATTCAGAATAATCTAATGTTGTAAAGGTGATGGGTTAATCACTTATAAAGCTAGTATGAAGGTTAAAAGACAAAAGTAGTAGAAATAACTATAACTACAATAATTTGTTAGTGGAGACCCAAGATCAAAAAAAAAAAATAGATTACAGCATTAAAAATACCAAAAGTTGGGCAACTACATCAAACTAAAAAGCTTCTGCACAGCAAAGAAAACCATCAAAAAAAATGAAAAGGTGACCTACCAAATGGGAGAAAATATTTGCAAATCACTGATAAAGGGTTAATATCCAAAATAATAAACAATAATAAAGAATATACCTCTTAGCAAAAACAAACAAACAAACAATCCATCCCATTAAAAAATGGGCAGAGGAAGTGTGTGCGCTCGGCTGCGGCAGCCTGGGGTTCGCTGGTTCGGATGCCGGGCACGCACCGACGCACCACTTGTCAAGCCATGCTTTGGCGGCATCCCATATAAAGTAGAGGAAGATGGGCATGGATGTTAGCCCAGGGTCAGTCTTCCTCAGCAAAAAAAAGAGGAGGATTGGCAGATGTTAGCAAAGGGCTGATCACCAAAAAAAAAAAAAGGCAGAGGTTCTGAACACATGTTTTTCAAAGAAAACATACAGATGGCCAACAGGTACATGAAAAGGCACTCAACATCACTAATAATCATGGAAATGCAAATCAAAACCACAATGAGATATCACCTTACACCCATTAGGATGGCTATTATCAAAAAGACAAGAGATAGTAAGCGTTAGCAAAGATGTGGAGAAAAGGTAACCCTTGTGCACTGTTGGTGGGATTGTAAAGTGGTGCAGCCACTATGGAAAACAGTATGGCAGTTCCTCAAAAAATTAAAAATAGAACTACTCATATGATCCAGCAACTCCACTTCCAGGTATTTATCTGAAGAAGACAAAAACACTAACTCAAGTCTTGGCTATTGTGAATAACGCTGCAATGAACACATGGGTGCATGTACCTTTACAAATTGGTGTTTTCAAGTTCTTTGGATAAATACCCAGCAGTGGGATGGCTGGATCATATGGTGGTGAACATGATGTAATCTATGCAGAAATAGAAGTACAATGATGTACACCTGAAATTTTTACAATGTTATAAACCAATGTTACTGCAATAAACAAACAAAAAAATAATTTAAAAAATAAAAAAAATAAAAATAAAAAAATAAAAAAAAAACAAAAAAAACACTAACTCAAAAAGATATCTCCGCCCCCCATGTTCATTGTAGCATTATTCACAATAGCCAAGACATAGAAACAACCTATGTATCCACTGATGGATGAATGGATAAAGAAAATGTGATATACACAATGTGATTTAGACAACAGAGTATTAGCCATAAAAAAAGGAGATCTTGCCATTTGTGACAACATGGATGGACCTTGACGGTATTATGCTAAGTGAGATAAGTCAGACAGAGAAAAGATAATACCATATGATTTCACTTATATGTGAAATATAAACAAACAAAAAACAGAACTCATACATAACAAAGAACAGGCTGTTGGTTGCCAGAGGGAGGGGGTGGGAGTGGGGGTGCAAAATGGGTGAAGAAGGTCAAGGGGTATAAATTTCCAGTTATAAAATTGAGTTCTGGGGATATAATGTACAGCATGGTGAATACAGTTAATAATACCATTTTGTATATTTGAAAGTTACTAAGAGAGTAGATCTTAAAAGTTTTCATCACAAGAAAAAAAATTTATAGCTACGTGGTGTTGGATGTAAACTAGACTTATTTTGGTGATCATTTCGCAATATACAAAAATATCAAATCATCATATTGTACACCTGAAACTAATGTTATATGTCAATTATATCTAAATAAAAATAAATAAGTTAAAAAAAGAGAGGGAATGCACAGAGTTAGTGGTGACAGCACAAGATTCTAGAGTCAGACAAAATTAGGTTCTGGGTCCACAGCTTATGTGCTGTGCAACCATGGGTAAGTTATTCAATCTTTCTAGCTCCAAATTCATTAGCAAGAATTTCCAACCTTGTTAAGGTACTGTGAAAATTATGCATGTATGTAGTGTGTATGTAGACCATATCTTTGGGTGTCTGCCTATTCACAAATCCCCTGAGTCATAAATAGTCATACTCGTACTGGGCATCTATACTCTTGTGTCATAGCTCACGGGTAAAGGTTGAGTGACGACTTGACCAAACCTGAGGAAATGAGACCCAGAGTCTATGAGTTATTCTCTGCAGGTGGCTGGAAATGAACTATAGAACTTAGTGGCTGTGGGGCAGCCATATTCTGCCATGTGAACCAAAGAAGAAAAGGAAGTCAGTCTGCAGAGAGAGAAAAGAATGAAACACACTGCAATGAGAGAAGTAACAACGCCTCTTTCCTCCTGAAGCCTGGCTTCACTCCCACCTATGGGTTCCACAGATATCTCTGCATTCTTATAATACAGTATATGCTACTACTTTTTTGCTTAGGCTAAATTAAATTGCATTGGCGCTGTTGCTTACAAACCAAAAGCCTAAATGACCTTTACCTGGTACAAAATATTTATGCAACAAACACTAATTCCTTTCTTCTTATACTAAATATTAAAAAGAGCCCATTTCTTTTATCAAATCACCGTGACACAGACTTTAAATATCTTACAATTTTGTCAATTATACCTCAATAAAGCTGAAAAAAACCCAAAAAGAGCCCATTCTAAATTCAGCATTGTGGATGAATTTTCTTGCAGGCAAAGGTTTTTTTGTCTGTTTTGTTCACTAGCTATCCCCTAGAAGAGTGCCTGGCCCTTGGTAGAAACTCAGTTAGCAGTTATTGAAAGAGCTGAATTAATGAATAAAGGAAAAACTAACTACTAAATACCTAATTCAGTTTTTGTTTAAGTAAAAGGCTATGTTCACTCCTTCAAAAATAGTTACTGAGCATCTTTTATGCACAGAGCACTATGCTAAGTGTTGAATCAGATAAGGATTGTTCAAACACCCTAGAGCACCCATTATGAAGCTCTTGAAATCAATGTAGTGGAAAACAAAATCAGGCATTTTCTTTGATCTCAGGGAACTAATAATACCACCATGTTGTAGAGTGTAATATACTAAAAATTTCACCTCAAAGGTGAAATTTCCAAATTCTATTTCTAGGCAACTGAACATAAGGTGCTTTCCACAGAAGACTAGTGCTCCAGTTTAAGTATCTTTCATTCCAGGAAAAGACTCTTAAAACAAATCCTTCTCCTAGGGCTTACACGAGAAAGAAATCAGACTAACACTTTTCTTGTGCATTTTGGTCTGTCTTTTGGGATTTTTCACTTTGGGGCAGCTAGGAGCAATGGCAAAGTACAAACTCTGAGGTCAGACAGACGTGAACTGGAATCTCAGCTGAGACCTTGGGCACATCTTTTTAAATCTCAGCAACTTCTTGTACAAAAGGAAGACACTTTTTCTTACCTTCTAAGATTACTATTGAGGTTTAGAGATAATAAATATAAATCAGACAGCACACTTCCTGTAACATGTAATATCATCAGCAGCATCATCACATCACCAACACCTCTGCGTTTGGCAACAGAGGCCCCTTTTCTCACTTTGGCCTAAGTGTGGACAAATATTAAATCCCTTTTCCTCATTCTTCCCCCCACTGATAAAAGGGAGAATTTTCAAAATATTTATAAAAAAAGAAATAAATAAGGAATATGCAAACACCATAAAAAACTGCTATTTTTTAGGTGTCTGTTTATAAGAATCGAAGTCAATGTACAGCTCAAATTCCTTTCTTAAGTTAACTACCATCTTGCTACCTGATACAACTTTAAAAACAATCTGCCTGAGACTTCTGCTTCCAGCATGATGTCGTGAGGAGCTCCTCAGAGCCGCTCCCCCGTGAAAATTATAAAAGAACACATTTACAGTTTCTGGAAATGGTCCTGAGGGCATACAGCAAATGAAGAAACATATATTCAAGAAAATCTACTAAAACTTAGAGCAGCAAAAGCCAGTGGTATTTGAAACAAAATCCACTCCATCCCTACACAGTCAGAGCTCAGTGAGATGGAAATTCCACTCCAGACTGGGACAGCCAGTAACACAGGGCTCCCTCTCCCCTCAGTTCCCACTTGGAGAGCTATCTTCAGAGGAAGGGCAGGACACCGGCATTTCTCATCCTGCCCTCAGCTACCTGTAGCTGAGGCGAAGTTCCAGGCAAATATAGCCACAAGGTGGGAGCTCCTTTCTTCTGCCCAGGCTCCCTCATGAGACGGAGGCTTTACTTTGCGTGCAGCACCACTGAGAATACTGAGGCCCTGATTGCTTTGGTTTCTGGGGCAGGAGTTCTGCACTAGGAGAGGCAAGCAGAGATCTAGAGCTTCCGCTCACCCTCTCTCCACTGAGCACTCACCTCCTAGAGATCACTCAGAGAGAAGCCTGACATTGTTCCCACAGGCACTGACATGGCTCAGAGATTCTGCCTGGGGAGAAGCAGGCCATAGCACATAGAGCTCTGACTGTCTCCCTAAAGGAACTGAATTCACTTGCAACAGAGTGTGAAGTTCAAGCCTAAGGACACTCTCTGCAACAGTGGAGGTTGTGGTGAAAAACAGTGGAGGTTGTGGTGAAAGGCAGTTGGGAGGATACATTTCCATTCATTGGAGGTACAGGCTAAACTGCAGGCTAGCTACATTCCCACAGACAAAGAGAGAAAAAGACAACTGGGAAGAGCACTCCTGGGAACAGAACGAACCTCAAACACTAACCTAAGGAACTATTCCTTCAAAGGAGCCAGAATGGGTCAGTCTGTGAACAATTTATGCCACAGAACATTGCTGAAAATAACAGAGTGATCAGCTGGCAAACAATGGAGCTTAACAACTGGTGTGGGCAGGGAAAGAGAAACAAAAGACCACGTTACCTTTATATGAAATGTCTAGAATAGGCAAATCTATAAAGACAGGAAGTAGATTAGTGATTGCTTATGGCTGGGGAGGGGAAGGAGTTTAAGGGAGTGATAGCTAAAGGGTAAGGGGTTTCTTTTTGAGGTAATAAAAATGTTCTACAATTGACTGTGACCTTGGTTCCATATACCTGTGCACATACTAAAAATTACTGAATTGTACACTTTAAACAGGTGAATTGTAGGGTATGTGAATTATATCTCAATAAAGCTGTTATTAAAAAATCAGCACAATAGAAAGAAAGAACAACCTGCTTGGGTTCCTTTTCTTTCAGTTCCTGATCCGCTCTCAGGCTTATAAGTAAGAGCTACCAAAACAGTTCACACGTGTCAAGAAAACACCCAGGTGTCTCAGAACTAAATCTTTTTTTTTTTTTTGACTTAAATCTCAGTATTCCCAGTCAATTCTCACCTTTGGTCCAATGAGCATGCTGAGGATTGTTACATTTCCTAAAGGCTCTAGGATTAGGACTATTGCTAGGCTATAAGTAAGAACTGCCTGGGGAACTTGTTAATAACACATATTTCAAGCTTCACCCCAGAGATACTGATTCATTAGGTTCACAATGGGGCCCAGAAATCTGTATTTTAAAAAGCATCCCAAATAATTTGAATAGTCATATAGGTTTGGTGACCACTCATAGCACATATAGGCTCAAGAACATTCTTTCATGATTCAAGTGAGCTGACTCCCTTTCTGCAACCCCCCACCTCAAATCTCAAAGAACAGATTTTTCAAAAGTTAAATCCACCTTTCACATATTTTTTCCAACATTTTAATTAAGCAATAACTATAATGTGCATACAACAGGCCTACATGTACCTTAAAGACTGTTCTCAGTATAAGTACAAACACTGGAGAGAAAGCTTATTTTTTAAAAAGCGACTTTTCCTTTGATAGGAAACATTTTTTTTGGCTGCTAGGTTTTGCAAGAATTAGTATTAATTCCTGATAACAATATTTTTAGTTTTTCATGCATTATAAAGCAGTTTCACACAGGTAAATCTTTTTAAAAATTATAAATCTTCATGTTAGGACACACCACAAAACTAAGATAACATAAAAATAGGAGATAAACATCACAATAATAACGAGAAACATTAAATCACTATTTATTTAGGTTAAAGAAAAGTTATATTCTACCTATAAGACATTCCATTGGCTATGATCCATTTTCCCACAATTTCCACTGAAAAAACCTGCTAGATAAAGGCTTTAAGACAGATTTGCTAAAAATTGGAATAAAATCTTCTGAAGCTGTGGATATACATGTCTTCTCTTGAAATGTTATAAATAGGACTGACTGTCAGTTTTGAGATTGGTGGTTCCAACCATGCCTTTAAGAGTGAACAGGCTTAATGACCTTTAAAGCATCATTCTGTCTTTTGTGATACTATGATCATTCATTGATAGCTGTCAATTCAGAAAGGCCATTTAAATGCATAAGTTCTTTCCATGAGGAAACATTTTAATATGTTAGAGAAAACAAATAAACATAACAAATTTTTTTACTCTGTATCTCCTCTGCCAAAATATTACAATGATCACAGCTCACTGGAAACAGGCTTATGTAGGTGAAATGTGCTTTTGAGGAATAAGTAGGAAGGAAAGTAATGTCCGATAAAGAACTCACTTGCGTTCTGACTGCAGCCATGTTTATGGAAATGATGGGGAACATTCTACCGCAAAATGTCTTTCTATACTGTATATTGACAGAAGAAAAAACTGCAGAAGAAGCCAATTTAGCTATACCGGTCTCATGGTTGTAAAGAAAGGCAATATTTCTAAATGATCAATGAGTAAACAAGGTATTTACGCCAGTTAACAATATCATCTTGACAGATGAACAAAATAGTAGATAAATCTGTATTTCTATAGCACTGAACTCAATATGAAAATCAGCATATACTTTTACATGAAGTACTTTTCCTATTTTCAACAACAAATGCAATACAACTAGTAGAAGACTGATTTCTCCTCAACTTCCCAAGTTGTGAATCAATACACTTGCCACTGACCTAAACCAGATAAGTATTTGACTTCCAGTACAAGATGCTAAACTACAGCTGTATTTTAAATATAGTATTTTCACTCTGTAACACTGCTTTATTTTTATCTCCTATAAATTGGACACAAAATGAACATGGCAAGGGGTTTTATTTTTCTCGTTTGTCTTAAAATTTAAACTGTAAGAATAACCTGCTTGTACTCAAGGCAATGCAGTATTTCAAATCAGCCAAACGAACTTTTAACATATTTAGTCTTCTCAACAGTTTGCAGGGACATAAAAGAAGCAGTGAAACATGACATTCTTTTTTTATTGTTGTTGTTGCTGAGGAAGATTAGCTCTGAGCTAACATCTATGCCAGTCTTACTCTATTTTGTATGTGGGTCACCACCACAGCACGGCGTGGGTGTAGGTCCACGTCTGGGATCCGAACCCGCGAACCCGGGCCCCTGAATAACACTGCGTGGAACTTTAACCAGTAGGCTATGGGGCTGGCCCCTGAAATTCTAATAATTAAGTTTGCTTTGTCTACTAAACATTCTAAAATGGAACAACTTCTCAGCACTATGGAGGAACAAAACACGCAAACTATAACGGCAGTGAAATTTTACAATAAGTACTATACTATACTGATAACTTAAATGCATAATTCATGTTAAAAAATGGTTGGGAAGCTCTCTGCCATCTTAATTACATTTTGTGTTATTTTGGCTATGCAAAGGAACTCGAAGAAGTTAAAAAACAGGCTATAGCACATGGGGAGGACATCATACTCTACACAGGAGTAAGGTTGGCCATTCTTTACGTAAGCAATTGGGAGAAACTAGGCAGCTTTAAGGAATTAGTGACTGAAGGGAAGTGAACTGTTCTATTATGTGTACCAACTTGATAATATGCCCATTAACTGTAGTACAAAGTAACAAGAATACTTTTTCAATTCAAAGTGTTCTCTTTAGGATTCTCTCTGTGGTTTCCAATGCTAGGGAAATAATTAGTATTCATTTTTTCAGAATAGGCAATATTTTCAGGTTTTTACAAAGTATACATCTTTTATATTCATGACAAACCACCAAATAACAAACAAACACCTAGCTTTTTCAAAGTGAGGGGCAAAAAAGTAACAAGTTTAAACAAGTAATGTTAAGCAAAAAATTTTCTCATTATCTGAGGCATATTTGTCTCCATCTATAATTTTCTATTCAAATAATATCTTGATAAATATAGCTAAATTGGCCAGTTATCAACATTTGCTGTTTGTCTCTGTGAGCAAATTATATACTGAATCTACAGACCTAGATGGCCAGAATGGCTAAGACCATCCCCCTCAAAAAAAAAAGATTGCCATTGCTTTAAAAGATAAGACAACAGAATTAATGAGTATATTGTCTGGGCCCAAATATTTGGAAATAAATGTATCTCATTAATTGACTTCTCTAATTAATCTGAAGAAATAAAAGAATGTTAAGCAATTTAAGATCAAAGAATAGAATGTCATATAATTACATATTTTCCTACATATTCATTGATATATGGTCATGACATATCTGAACGTGACTAAAAGACTTAGTTAATGTGTAAGAGTGAATTGCATTAAGATGCCTCCATAAATGAGAAAAATCCACATTTCAATTAATACAAATATATTCCCAACATCTATAATGCGACAGACAATATGTGATAAATAAACAAAATGTTTATGTTACCATGTGCAAAATGTTACCAAGTCAAAGAGAAATTCCTTTTATTATGGTCTATAATCAGTCACATAACAATGGCTGAGGGAACCTAACCATCTCGTGATTCGAACGGCTTACAGAACTAAAATGAAGTTGTCTGTAGGAATACAAACTAAAGAGTATAAACTCTGTGAATCAATCCAGCAGGCCCGCACATTTGATGAACTGGACTAGTGTTTGATTAAATGGATAAATCATTTAATATGGACAAAAGACAATCAAAGCAGATTGTCTATAATTCTGACACTCAAGCCATTTACCTTTCTTTTTTACTTCCATTTTAAAAAAGTAATATTAGAATTTGGAGGTATAAAAATAAAAATTTATTCAGCAAAATTTGTAAAATAACTTTCCATCATACTTAGAATAAAATACGAAGACACATGGGGCCAGCCCGGTGGCGTAGTGGTTAAGTTCGTGCGCTCCACTTCGGCAGCCCAGGGTTCACAGTTTCAGATCCTGGATGTGAACCTACACACCGATCATCAAGCCATGCTGTGCCGGTGTACTATATACAAAGTAGAGGAAGATTGGCACAGATGTTGGCTCAGGGACCATCTTCCTCAAGCAAAAAGAGGAAGGTTGACAATAGATGTTGCTCAGGGCCAATCTTCCTCACCAAAAACAAAACAAAACAAAACAACAACAACAACAAAAAAAAACAAAGACACATACCCCTATGTGATCTGGCTCCGGGCTACTTTCTGCCATCACTTTGCACCATTCTACCTCACAATCCCTGCACACCAGACTAGCAGCCTTCTCGCGGGTCTAGGAGGACACCAAGAACATTCAGGGCAGCGGTTGCCGTTTTCGCCCTGGTTATTTTCATTTAGATCTCTGTTCAAATGTTACTTCCTCAGGAAAAACCTCATCACCATTGTATCTAATGCAGCACGGTCTGTCATTGCCCTCTACCCTACCTTTTTTAACAGCATGTATCACTATTTGACATTATATTTCCATTTTCTCCATCTCACCCCGCATAGAATGGCCAGGGACTTGCTTTGTTCACTGATGAATCCCCAGTGCCAAGAACGGTGCCTAGCACATATGAAGGTGCTCAGTAAGTATCTAGCAAATCAATAAAAGAATGAAAATCCATTTAACCCACAGATTTTAGATTGTGTATTACGGGTCAGACACTCTAAGCTCTAGACACACAGATGATTTATCATAGTCTCACTCAAAAAACTAAATGGGAGGAAAAGACACAAATATGTTAACAAAGTGTTATACCCTGATAATACAGGAAGAATAATACATAGAATCATTAGGAAGGAGAGGGCTCTTGCTCAGGCACAATGGACTAAAAACAGTCCAATGCCTTTAATTAGTAGATGGTTGATGAGCTTAACCAAATGTGATCTCAGTAGCAGAGACAAACTACACGCCATTAAAAACAGGAAAGATAAGGAATAGAGAATAACCTTCACAGTTTTTTGAAGAATTGATTTACCAAATAGCATTTTCCTTCTAAAAAACTGAAAGATTAATATTAAAAAATCTGCAACTTCATCTCAAGTGCTGTTAATCTTTTCATACAAATACACATATGCTTTACTATTTTTTAGGTTATGTAACCATTAAGCATATAGATCAGCATAGAGCTAAATTAAAACAAGCACAAAACATTCCTTACCTGAATTTCTAAAATCATTCTGTCAATCTCATCTTGTTGGCTGTCTATTATCTAAAACATAGAAAATATACCAGTTTGAATCAAACTGTTTCTTTCTATTGCTTTTTAAAAGTCTCAATATTTCAAGAAAAGAAAAAAAGCACAGGAAATTATTAATTTATCGTTAAAAAGTCAGTGATTTTTTTTTTAACAAAAGTATTCATACCAAGTATCCTTTAGCCATATGATTTGGATCACACACATGTAAAACTGCAAAAGTATTCTTCTAGTTCTTGATAAAATTTTTCTCTAATTTTTGCAATTTACAAGAATAACTTGGAGAGAGACTTTGAATAAGTTAGGAAGGAAAAAGATATCCTTTTGTTTCTGCTGAGAAGTAATATAATTTCCTTAGTTTGGATTTATTTAAATTTAAATTATTTAAATTTACTTAAATTGCTATTTTCTTTCCAAAGAAAAACATTCAAACTAAAAATTCTATAAGCTACTAAATATTAGCAAAAATATAAATCAAATCAAATAACTATAAATTATATATCTATACACACATATCCACATAGTATAGACTTATTATCAAAGACACAGACTGACCTTACTAGCATTCTCATTTTGTTCTCTCAGGTGATCATTTTCATTCTGAAGCTGTTTTGCATCTAACATGGGAAGGCGGATTCCATCTTCAAGGCATCTTTCCACTTTTTGCTGCAAACTATTCGTTTCAGAAACATAATTATATGAAGAAAATAAGCTCTACATGCCGATTTTGGTAGATGACTTCAAAATAAATGAAGTCCCTTTTTAGGGTCTATAGTATTTTTTTAATCAAGCAATAATCAGGACCTATGGAAAATAAGTCTGAGTACTTACATTTCATACAAGTAAGAAATACAATGGAGGCTGCTCATCTTCTCAGAAATGGCAAATCTGAGACCAGAGTCAAGAGCTGCTCAGTATGTGACATCCTTAGGCCCTCGTGAAGGCCCTCATGACCCTAATCTGAGCTCTGCCATCTAAGCCCTGTTCTTTCCCTCTCCCCAAAAGCAGAGTTCCTTGATGAGGACTGTTTGTGGTAGGGAACCTAAGAACACAGATACAGGTCTTTGACCTTCATTCTGAGCTCAGCAAAAGTTTATAAAAACAGCTGCTGCCTAAACCAGCAGAATTACATTTCTCCTTCATTAATGACAGCAACAATCTAATATATTTATTACTTGACCTAACAGTTTCTCAGGCTAGCCATGGCAGAGAGCTGCATTTTAGAAGAGGAAACTACAAAAGAAAGCCCCTCTGGTGCATTAAGAATAAAAGGATCAAAGAGAAAGAAGGTGTTAGCCTTGAGATAGGAACAAGAGTCATGTTCGGGTTAAAGGAACTACATATTAACAATCATGACTAAAACTAAAACCTAACAGCAAGACACTAGGAAGAATTCAACTTTAGCTTGTAACCATAATCAAGAGTTGCAGAGTACTAAAAGAAATAGACTTCTTATAATTAGGGTTTTGACATTTTCATTATTTTTCTTCTTTCAAGTATTATGGCTATCCTGTGCTTTTTCTCTCTTCCAAAAAAAAAAAAAAAAGAAGAAATGCCATATCTGGATTGTGGACAAAGAATTGACAGTCCTAAATGGTGCAATAAAGGCTCCAGATTGTTAATAAATAATGACACCAGAGAAGTTTTTACATGTTATGAAAGTAGCGTACTGCTTTGAAATATATTGTTACTTGTCATGAAAATATTTGTTTTTTCAGTCTACAAGTGGAAAATACATTATTCCTATTTCAGAATAAGTTTTTCCCCAATTCAGTGAAGATGCTACACTTCTATGTATTTATAACAGTCCAAGAGAAATAAGTTACATTAAAATTATTGAAGTCTTTCATATTAAAAAAAAAAAAAGAAAACAAGCCAGCTACGAGGAGGGGAAAATGTACTGTCATGGAAAAATACCAAATAAGTCATCCTTCATGTACACATTCTCATTTTGCTTACATAATGAAGCAAGCTCACTTAGAAAAGCAACAAATCTCTTGAATAGCAAAGGTACCAACTATGGCATTACTAGGGATCCCACCCACATATTTCACTTACATTTTCATTTCTAATGGAAAACTATTCTTATCACATTTTTAAATCCCTAAAGTTTTTATGTATTAATAAAGCAGGAAACTTAGAAATATTATATAAAAACAGATAAATGTTATGATATAATTCATAGTCACACATACATCTGACCTTCTTCTGGAACTTAAGGAAAACTATATTGTGTAGCTGAGGAAACTGAAATAACACCCCTACCCCCAAAGTCAAGTGACACCTTAGCCACACAAGAAGTGAAGAATTATGGAAGACCTTCTTTGGTCCTTTACGTCTATTTGAAATCAAGAGACATTTCTGGGATGAAATCTCAGACAGTATCAAGATAAAGTTAAACGGAAAATGGATTCTGAAATGCACTGTACTAAATCTTTCCAAATTAAGAATACTAGGCTCAATGCCCTCCAAAAACCTAATAAAAGAGAAAATCTAAATAAAAGAAAAAGTATAAAATCATATTAAATACGTAAAAGCACACAGTGGAACAAAACGTTCAAATTATTTTCAGGTGTTCCTAATTCTATTTATAAAATAACACAGCTTGAGCTTACGATCATAATGCCCTATAAAATAGAACAGATACATTACTTCTTTTCATTTTATCAATAAGATTGATAGAAAAAGATATAGGGTTGAATATGGAGGTCAGGAAGCTGTTTTGAGACTAGAGAATAGGATATAAAATGTGGTGTTATAAAAAAGGAAATTAAAGAGCAAAAAAGCAGAAACTAGGAGAAAAATAAAGGTAGAGTCAAAAGTGTATGAGTTTTTTGGAGTTGAGATCAGAAACACTGAAGACCGAATTGTCCCAGAAATCAGTTTTTCTGCACTGAAATCCAAGTTAAAAAGCAGCCCAGGCATATTTAAGACTTTGCAAGCAGTAGTACAGCAATACTAACATGGAATTATCAGATGGATTTTGATTAAAAAGCTGAGAATACACTGAGTTATATATAATTGATATGTATAAGCATGAAGAGCATATTTTTTAAATTTACATTTTTGTTGCTTTAGTGTCTTATTGTTCAGGATAGTTTTATCTATTTATATTTGATTATTAAGGTTTAAGTTTTATAAAACAGAGTACGTGTAGATGCATATATAACATAGTTCTCTAGGTTTTTCAGGAATCCAATATTAATTTCCTAGCTTAAATATATTAGATAAACTAACAAATGATATTCACTGTAATTCTAACTGTATTAATTTAAAAGAGAAGAGTCCTACGAGGCAAGATATGTGCGGAAACTTGGAAGGCACATGGCAAAATGGCCATGTGTGTTCCTCTGCGGGGAGGTGACACGGGAGCCAGTAATTTCACTTAGACATACCTCATTAAGGAGCGCAGTTTGAGTATTTGGCTGCCTCTCTTTTTGTTATTTAGAATTTTTACTTATTTTGTGATAAAGTCGTCAGATAAAGAGTTTGTGTTAATACTTTCAGTTTTCAATTGGTGCTTTTTTTTTTTTAACTATTCTCACCTAAAACCTTTGGCAAGACGTCAGAATGCTGCATAACCTGTTTCACTGACATAATACTTCTGGTTCTGAATAGTACATCTTTAAGATAAGAAGAGTAGAGTAGTAATTATAAATTAACATATTTTAAGTAAAATACTTTATAAAGCATATAAATAACTTAAAAATAACATAGACGAATTACTGAAGGTTTTCTTACCTCTGAACTGTAGTTACCAACTCCTTCTCTTTCTTTTTCTGGCATATTAACTGTGCATCTTTCTCTTGGCATTGTTTTTTCATCTCTTCAAGCTTTTTTTCCACATCTATCAAAGTCTCTTGCAAATTCTTATTTTTTTCTTCAAGAACCTGCAGCTAAGGAGAAATTTTTTAAAGTTTATAATGCATGGAATATTAAATGTGTTTCTACTAGAAATTGTTACTGTCTTCTCAAGGAGTAATAGACTTATGGTTAAAATCACAGTATCTTCATTTCATCTAGAGTACTTAACACTTTATCTCCTCCATTGTGTAAAGGAAACTGGGAGAATGGGATTATGGATAAGAGGAGAACAGGGTCAGAAATTTCTAGAAGACAGAGAAAGAAAGGTGAATAATCTCAATTTGGAGGTGTTTTTTAAATTTTATTTTTTAATTGTAAAATACATGTAACATAAAATTTACCATCTTAATCATTTTTAAGTATACAGTTTAGTAGTGTTAAGTACATTCACACTGTTGTACAACTAATCACCAGAACTCATTTCACCCTGCAAAACAAACTCTATACCCATTAGCAATTCCCATCCATCTCTCCCCTCAGCCCCTGGCAACCACTCTGACTTTCTGTCTCTATGAATTTGATTACTCTAGGTACCTCATATAGTATTTATACTTTTGTGAAAGGCTTATTTCACTTAACAAAATGAGCTTAGGTTCATCCGTGTTGTAGCACATATCAGAATTTCCTTCCTTTTTAAAGCTAAATTGTATGTATATGCCACATTTTGTTTATCCATTCATCCATTGATGGACACTTGGGTTGCCTCCACCTTTGGCTATTGCAAATAATGCTGTTATGAACATGCGTCGTGTACAAACATCTGTTTGAGACCCTGCTTTCAATTCTTTTGGGTATACACCCAGAAGTGGAACTGAAAAATCATATGGTAATTCTATTTTTTTTTTTTTTTGGTGAGGAAGATTGGCCCTGAGCTAACAATCTTCCTTTTTTTTTGCTTGAGGAAGATTGTTGCTGAGCTAACATTTGTGCCAATCTTCTTCTTTTTTTTTTTTTTAAAAGATTTTATTTATTTATTTTTTTCCCACCAAAGCCCCAGTAGATAGTTGTATGTCATAGCTGCACATCCTTCTAGTTGCTGTATGTGGGACACGGCCTCAGCATGGCCAGAGAAGCGGCATGTCAGTGCGCGCCTGGGATCCGAACCCAAGCTGCCAGCAGCGGAGTGCGCGCACTTAACTGCTAAGCCACGGGGCCAGCCCCTGTGCCAATCTTCTTTTTGTTTTTTTTTGTTTTTGTTTTTGTTTTGTATGTGGGACACTGCTACAGCATGGCTTGATGAGTGGTATGTAGGTCCATGTCCAGGATCTGAACTCGCAAACCCTGGGCTGCTGAAGCAAAGCATGTGACCTTAACGACTACGCCACTAGGCCGGTCCCTCTATTTTTAATTTTTTGAGGAACCATCACACAGTTTTCCACAGTGGCTTCATCATTTTAGGTCCCCACCAATGGTGCACGAGGATTCTAATTTCTCCACATTGTCACCAATGCTTGTTACTTTCTGGTTTTTTTGACATTAGCCATCCTAATGGGGGTAAGGTGGTACGAAAGCATGTTTTTAATCTATACGCCTTTCTGTTCCTGCTCATGCAAACTTCTGTGTTCCTTCCTGACATTACCCTTTCTTCGTTTTTATGACGTATAAATTAATATAAACAGAGAACATGTTATATAGGTCTAGAGTCTAAGAATAATGACACTCCACAGATTAGACCGATGGTTCTCAACCAGGAGCAATTTCCTCCCACCCAGGGGACATTTGGAAATGTCTGTAGACATTTTTGATTTGGGAGGAAAGGGAGAGAGCAGTGTTATTGGCCTCTAGCAGGCAGAGGCCATAAATGCTGTTAAGCATCTTGTAATGCACAGGAAAGAATCCCACAACAAAAAATTATCCACCCCCAAATGTCAATAGTGCTGAGGCTGAAAAATCCCATGATTAGAAACACTATGAGAAAAGACTGAAGAGTAGGTTTAATAGATTTATAAGTAAGGTCTCAAGACGACAGGACTCACCAGAGTTGGTAAAAAGACTTTGGATGAGGTATTGTTAAGAAAGGAAAAGATCAGAAAAGAAGTCAGAAGAGTAAATGGGAGTCATAGATTAAAGTATAAGAAAGAATTTATGAAAAGATTAAGAATAAAGAAAACAAATCAAATATCTGGAAAGACAGTCAAAAACTGCCTTGCTGAGCCTTGGTGGATCCCAGAAAATACTGGGAAAGGCAGAACTGCGGTGCATGCATGTGTGTGGATGGGGTGGGGTGTCAGACTCACTTAGATACTGCCTTTTAGAGAACACTCAATGAGAGAGTCAACACGCAAGTCCATCAGCAAGGCAACCACGCATTAGTTAACAACAAGAAGGATCTATTCATGTTCAGTTGAACAAAGCTTCTAATTAAAGTTAATGTTAAAAACAACAATTAAACACATAGATTTAACTTACAATTAGCCAAATATACAACTAAAATTTTAAATTACAAAATTTCTAAAATTTTATATTTTCTAAATTGATTCTAAGTTGATTCTAAAATCAACTTAAAAATACGTTTTCATGTTATTTAAAGACAGGCATTATATTTCATGTTACCTGTAGACTCTGACTCTGTACATCATCTAGAGTTGGAAGATCAGCCAGATACTTTTCCAAGGTCTCAATTCTTCTCTGCTTTTCTTTGTTTTGTTCGGATTCCTTCTGGCATCTTTTTTTCAGGCTACTGATGTATCTATCTCTGGTTTTAAGCTAAAGAAAAAGATTATGACTCTTCAGTGGTTTTGTGTCATTAAAAAAATAATAAAACCAACATTCTAATCTTAGGCAATTCACCAACGGTTCCAGGTTATAGTTAAGACTACCACCAACTCAGGTAAGATTTACCTGATTTCATCAATTCTAAGATTCATATTTTTTCAAATTTTCATATCACTGAAATCAAGAGTTTTTGAACTTTTGTTTGTTTGTTTTTACAACTGATGGTATTCTATAAACTGCAGTAAGCCAGGAAGCAGTAACGATGTAGTTTTTATTGCCTCCACATGTGCAAATATCATTAAGCCTATTCATATCTTTGGTATTTCAATAGTGTTATGGACATGTTGAAACTATGTGTTGAGTTTAAATGATGTTTAAAATACCTTTAAAAATGTTACATTATAATTTGGCATTGAAAAAAGTTATTGGGTACTCAGAAAGACACAGAAACAGAGCCACGGGGTATAATTCTGAAATCAGTGAAGCAAGCATTCATCTCTGGAGGAATGACTCCAATTTCTTATTGCTTGCAAAGCTATATCCAAATATTTTATGTCAATAAAGAAAAGAAGATAACCTATAAGTAAGTAAAGCTGTTTTGTTACTAACAGACTTGCAAAGGAATTGCTTATCATGTACTAAAGCAGTGCAATCAAAGCCAGGGGAATTTACCAAAATTACCAAATATTTAGGAAGTGAAGGGGACTAGCAAGACCAATCCATATCTCAAGCAAGACTATTGTTAAGGTATTATGTCATAATTGGACTTGAAGCGTATTTTCTCTCTAAAAATTACATAAAATAAAGGTGTGCCTTACTACTGATGTCATCTTAGAATTGATGAAATATGTTAATTGAGCACCTACTATGGAACACACACTGTACATGATCCTAGTAAATCCTAATTTGTGTAGGCTGAAGCTCAGATTTTTATGTACTAATTTTTTTCACCTTTCCACTTGAAATATACCATCTTTAAATTTCATATCTTACATTCAAAGCTCTTTCATACTTACGATGAATTAAAAACAATATCTGCATACAAATAGTTGCCTAAAAAGTAAACTCCAGACTCACATTTAGTTTAAATCACCAGTCTCCAAATATTTAACATTCTTTTAGAATTTCACAGGGTTCTAAAACACTTTTACAGCCTCGTCCCATATTCACCAGGGAAATAAGTGCCAGTAATTAAAAGTATAAGGGATTACTCTTTCAAATTTTATAAAAGCCAACACTTGCCCACAATCTAGTTTCTTTCATGCCTTATCTAATTTCTTTCAGGTCCAATGTATAACTTTTATTAAAACAACTTCAATTGGAAAAACAAATCACATCTCATTTCATCTATTCATTTCATCAATAACATTAGGATCCATTTATTACCTTGGGTAAGGAGCTACACAGGTAAAACAGACAAATCCTATTATTTATTGGGGCTTTCTCAGGATTAAAAGCAAGTGTGCTGGTGTGACACTTTAATGTGTGATCTATCAGAACTCACAGACTGTTGGCATTGGTGGTGGCCTGAAAGACCATATAATACAATTCCCTTTTTGAATACGGGGCCCAGAGATCTTTAGTGACTTAACTACAAGTCACAGAGACAGAGTTGGGATTTAAACATACACCGTCTGACTGAAAGTCAATGTTCTTTCAATTCTTCCACAATACTCATAATCAGATTCCCATCAATTTTCTAGCAAACAGATTCCCCATCAACCAAGTCTGCTCATGCCTTAGCAAACGACCCTTAAGTTACAGAAGTAAACATAACTAGCCTATTTTTACTAAACATTCCCTAATTTATACTTAATTGTTTAAGTGTCTTAAATGTGACTCAATGGTGTTCTCAAAAAGTAGTTACTGGAATAGGTCAGTCATGCTGTCTCCTACTATGCAAAGATGCCCTAGTTTTCTTCTTTTTCTTTGGTTGGTCAACTGTCTTCTTTGCTATCATTTCAAGCTTGCTGCCCTTATCACAAATCTCCGCCAGCACTCTCCTATTGGATACCATCTCTGTTATTCATTGACCACAAGTTGACCACACATAATCACTGGGTCTCAGGTTTTTTTTAGCCCTGCTCACTGATGAGAAGCGCTGAAAATGGGTCTCAGGTTTTTTCAGCCCTGCTCACTGATGAGAAGCTCTTGTGTTTTGTTTTGCTTTGTCTTTAACTTCCAAGTTCTGTGTTGTCTCAGATAACAGAGCTTACTGAGGTCTGAACGCCAGTCATTACCCCCAGGTAAATGAGGCATCACCAATAAATCTTCCCTATTCTATTTATAAAGGGTTAAGTTCTTCCTTTCAAGGAGATATTATGCAATACTGAGATCATTCCTAGAAGGCAATAGGAAGGCCCTGTTTTAGAAGAGGTTTACAAACAAATTTATTTTTCTTTATTTTAAATATAATTGGTTGAACAAAATAGATTAGTGAGGAAATTTTTTCCTCCAAATTTTTTACAAATCATTATTATTAGACCAAAGCATTAGGTATAGAGTTAAATTGTCTGGCATTCTACTCCTAGCTTTCCAACAATTCCTATCTACATGCAACTGGACAAATTACTCAACTTTTCTCAAAGCTTCAGTTACCTCATTTTTTAAAATGGGGGTATAGTATATACCTCATCAAGTTTTTGTGAAGATTAGGATTAAATGAGAAAATGCATTTAATGTACATTAACATGCTGCCTGGTGCAGACAAGAAAGAGCTCATCAAAGAGTAACTTTTATTATTATTATTATCACATTAAATGTTTTTTTGTCATGGAATTAGTCTTGATCAGCAGAAGGAAACAACGCAATCCAATCTCATGTGGACCCAGAGAGCAGTTCGGCTGAGGCTTTATCAATGAGTCTATTTTCTAGCTTCTACACTCCCTCCAAGAGTGTAGTCGAGTCATGTGACACAAACTCTACCCTCTACATTCAGCCCCCTGCTCAAGTTCCCCTGATAGAGACACTTCCATTCTTAACTACCTCACTCCACAGAGAGGCTATTCCTCTTCTTCTCCAAGAGTAACTCTTCCATTTTGGTGTCTGTTATCAACCTTCCCCTATTTCTCTTAGGAATTTGCTCCTTCATGCACCCACTCTGACATCTTTGATATCTCTCTCTAATTATTCTTTCCCTAGTCCTTTGGTGGGGTTATCTCACTCCCTTTTCTTCCTTCTTGGCAAAAATCACTTGAAAGCATTCAATCATTCATTCATTCATTATGCGAGGCACCATGGCTTGTGCTACATATGCTACAGTGACACATTAAGATACATCCCTGCCTTCAAGGAGCTTACAGAGAAATATTAAAAAAAGAATGATTATTCAAAATTATGTTAAGCATTGGGAAAAACAAAAAAGAACAAAATGCTCTAAGCATAAAAGGAGAGGTTGGAGGGGAAAGATATTCAAGCTGAGACTTGACAAAATATATAGGTGATTAGGGAGTGGGAAAAGAGAGCCAAGTATTTACCAGGCAAAGAGGACACTTTGTGTAAAGACCCTGATATTGGAAACAAAGCCTGACCTATCTGAGCAGCTGTAAGACACTGTACCCAGACACAGTACCCCAGAGGGAGACTGGTAGAGCCTGAGCTGTATCATAAGGCAGGGTCTTTCAGGTCAAGGGAAGAATTTGATTCTTATTTTAAAGACAATGAGATAGCATTAATGGGTTTTAACCACGTAAGTCAAACAAGTGGATCTTCATTTTAAAAAATTCAGTCTTCCACACTATCAAGAATGGATGTGAGAGGCTGTGGAGCGACTGGAACTCTCACACATTGGTAGGGGAAGTGTCAAATGGTACGAACACTTGGGAGAACTCAAGCAGTTTCTTGTAAGTTAAACATCTACCCTATGAACTGCATGGAAATTCCACTCTTAGAAATTTAGCCAAGAGAAATAAAAACATAGGCATACAAAAAGTCTGGTACAATAATGTTCACAGTAGCTTTATTCATTATTCCCCCAAACTGCCACCAATCCAAACGTCCATGAACAGGAGAGTAGATACACTGTGGTACATCTATATAATGGAATGCAGCCCAGCAACAGACAGGAACAAACTACCAATACATGAAACAATATGAATAAACCTCAAAGACAGTGAGTGCAAGAAAACAGACACAAAAGTATATATACTGCATGACTCCACTTATATGAATTGCAAGAAGACTCAAAACTATAGTGATAAAACAGTGCCTCAGGGAGGCGCAAGAGACTGACTAGAAAGAAGCACAAAGGAACTTCTCGGGTGACTGAAATATTTTGTGTCTCATTTAGATAATGCTTATACATGTATATACTATTAGCCATACTCATCAAACTGAATACTCAAGATCTGTACATCTGACTGTATATAAATTATGCTTCAATTTTAAAAAATATAAATAAAATACATAGAATTACAACAATAACAAAGAAGTAGAGAACAAGGGAGAGCAGATAAGCAGAGCAAGAGTGGATTCAGAGACACCAATGAAGAGGCTATTAAAAACCTTTGCCAAGAGATGATAACTTGGACCAGGCTGGTAGTGTTGGACAGATTCTATATATATTTAGGAGACAAGCTTGATTTGACTTAGTAAAGTTTCTAGCATAAGTAACTGAATAGACACTAATGAACATTGAAAAAAATTTATTTTATTTCATTTCAGAAGAATAGGACAGTCAAGGCAAATTAAGAATTGTGTTTTGGACATGAAAAGTTTGAAATTTTTTTGTGTGTGTGAGCTAATTAACAGATGTTAATCTGTTGCTAATCCTCCTCCTTTTGCCGAGGAAGATTGGCCCTGGGCTAACATCTGTGCCTATTTTCCTCTACTTTATATGTGGGACGCCTGCCACAGCATGGCTTGATGAGCAGCGCATAGGTCCACGCCCAGGATCCAAACCTGCGAACCACGGGCCGCTGAAGTGGAGCACGTGAACTTAACCCCTATGCCACCAGGCCAGCCTCAAGTTTGAAATATTTTTAAGACATCCAAGTAGGAGCCATCAAATAGGTAGTTAGTGTATAATTTGATTTTACTAAGCAATGGACACCAAAAGTAATAAAAGATGAGAAAATTTTAGATAAAATATAAAATATATTTTAAAAACTGTATCCATTGAATCATCATAATTTTCACACAATCTTTTAATTAACAAGTCTCAGACGAAAAAATATTTGAATCCCTCCCACATCTGTATGACCAATGAATATTTCCTTAGCTCTCTCCAGATTGTGGTATTGTATGAAGCTCAAAAAATATAGAAAAGAAACAAGAAACAGGTATTTAAGGTACTTTCAAGTTAGCCAAGACAAAATACATCATACAAAGACAAACCATGTGAAATTTCTGTCACTTTTTGGAAGATAAAAATTTTAACTCACATGTATATATACACACACACACACACACACACACACACACACAAATGTCAATTGAGTTCTCTATTAATAGCTCCAAACCTCCCTGAAGAAACCATGGTGACCTGCTTCAAGCTCACTTGAAAGGAAGGTTCAGTTAATAGAACAATAAGTTGAATATATCCAGAGAGAAATCTAAAATCAGTTCTGCCACTAAGTAGCAGCTTAAGGATCTGTGTCTCTTCAGTAAATTAGGGCTCGCATGTATCCTACTTGATCTTTAATGATACTACAAAGAAATGAGGTGAAGATACTTTAATAAAGGCAGAAAGGTCAAATAAATGTACAGATTTTTGTGTACATGTAAGCATCTGGCTTTTAGCTACCTATTCTAAATCAGCTTCAATAACTTGAAGTCATGTGCTTATGAAAGACAAACCACCCCTGTTTCATTTACCAATCTTTCATGCTCAACATGACAAAGAAAAAGGGCCCAAGAAGGAAAAGGAGAACAGTTAGTGGTGTCACATCTCAGTGTAGGCAACTAACTTAAAAAAGGTTTCACTATTAGTTGGAAAGATATAATATAATATACAGTGGTATTTTTATCCTTCAAGAAAATCCCTGGATTTTTGTAGACAGCACAGGGTTTCTCAAAAGTTACTACAAAACTAATCCCTTCAATATACAAGTATAACCTGTATGACACCTGGCACAGGGTCGATGACAAATAATTATATGTCGAAAGAATGTTGTTGACCTGATTCAATCTTATTAAAAATACCTACCTTTTCCTCCAGTTTCTTCTTCTCTTCATTAAATTGGCTTATTCTTTGTTTGAGAAACTGGTTGAGCTGTAAAACCTCTTTCTCAGTAGATGCAAGCTTTTGCTCAAGTTCTTCTTGCTGGGAAGGGGACACTGACTGATCTGAAAATGAAGTCTGTAGTGAAGTGTTCTCATATTGTGGCTATTGGGAAAGAAAAAAAAACAAGACTTTAAAAGTTTACTTGTCTTGAACAAATGGAAAGAAACTGGAAATGAGGTACAGTACAGAGAGTACACACAGGCGTTAGTAACAGACAGACCTTGGCATAAATCCCAGCTCTCCTGCTTCCCAGTTATGCACCATGATTAATCAAATTACTTACCATCGCCAAGTCTGTCTTCTCATCTATAAAACCGAAATAATAAAGTCTACCCTACAGTGTTTTTTTTGAAGAATAGAGATAAAGTGTGTAAAGTTCCTAGCACGTAGCAGAAGCATAATAAAAGGAAGTTATGGTTTGGTTAAAAAGTATAATTAGAGATATAAATAGTACCTTATATAGAAGTGAAAGTTCTAGGGAAATAAGTAAAAACTAGAGAAATATTTCCTCACAGGTGATCATTTCCAGCTAATATTAAATTCAATAAATATTAACAGATTGTTTCCACAACTGGAAAGTCAGGTCCATGAAATCAGGGATTTTTGTCTGTCTTTGTTGCTCCTATATCCCAATTTCCTAGAACAGTGACTAGCACAAAACAAATGCTTTTCAAAAAATAATTGCTGAATGAATAAATGTATTCTTGTTTCCATGAGCAAGGCTTTTGGAGGAAATTTAGACAAGATCTTCCCCCTCCCCTTCCCCTTACAGCATTACAACCTGGAAGGAGAGGACAGGAAATACAAATATTTCCTCAAACAAATTAGAATGTGATAAGTGCTAGAGTGTGATAAGTGCTACAAGAGATACCAACAAAGTAACGTGAAAGCAAAAAACCAGATTATTTTTCCATTTATTTCACAAATATTTACTAAGCACAGATGTTAGGCACCGTGTACTGGGGACTCAACAGTTAATGAGACAAAGCCCCATCAGTTTAACGAAGCATCACACAAAAAAAGACAAAAAAAACTGCCTAAGTGCAAAGCTGGCTGATGTGTAGTAGGGGAAGGGGATGTGTAGTATGGGAAGGCTTTTATAAAAGTGAACTTGAACTGGGCCTTGAAGAACTCACACTATCCCAAAAGGTGGAGATGCAATTCAAAAATTATATAAATAGCACTTATCAAGTGCAAGGTATTTCGAAGGTCACAGACTCAGGCACTGCTCCTGACAAACTCAAATTCTAATCAGAGGCATAAGAGAAACCCTTTGATAATTATCTATAGGACACAATATAATATGGTAGCCAAAGAAAAGCCATCTTAAGTACAAAGTGTTGGGAGGTGGGAGGATAAACGAAGACAGCGTCAGAAGAAGGAGGAAAAAAGCTTTACAGGGGAGGTGGCTTTTGAGATAGATTTTGAAAATAAGAAGAATTCTGGCAGGAACAGAGAAAGGAAGAAAAAGCATTCCAGAAAGAACATGTTAAAAAGGTAAAAGATGGAATATATGTAGAGAATATCTATGTCTGTTTAAAGTATAGGTTTCAAGAGGGAGGAATATAAGGGAAACCTTAAAAACCTAAGAGGGACCATACTGTAAAATCACAAGGTTCAGAATACAACCTTAATTCATAGGAAATGGGGAACCAGTGACAGTTTTACAACAAGAAAGTAACATGACTTAAGACCACTGTGAACTCTGTTTTGTAAATCTCCATACTCCCTGGCATTTAGCCCAGTGCGTAGACTCTCAATAACTTTTGATTAAAGGGAAAAGAAACGAGTAAAGAGGAAAAAGGACAAGAGAGTCTATAACACCTGGAGCGGTAGACGAGGGGAATTAAAGGATATTGAGAATGGACAGGAATATACCACTTCAACAAATTGTTCTAACCTATGTAGAGCACTGAGAACAGACTGAAGAAATCTGGAAACAGAATTGAGAGGATTCAGAGAAAAGAATTTTTTAAGATGTAAATGGACAAGAAATGTTAAAGATAATTTTGTGTCTAAGTAACAGGGAAGGGTATGTTGCAAGCAGAGGTAAGGAGGTCCTATAGAAGAACAGGTCTAAGCAGATGTAATTAATTACAATTAGAGCCTATTGATATCAAGATGCCAGTTGAACATACAAGTAGAGAGGAACATCAGGCAGTTAGAAAGGTGGGTCTAGAACTCAGGAAAACAGCTAGGCTAGACTAGCAAACTGTAAAAAGTTATTAGACTTATGGTTTCCAGTCTGGCATGTAATGAGCTCAGAAACTGCCACTCTGTCCACTTTACTAACAAGTAAAAAGCTGAACAAACAGAAAAATCAACAACTCTCCTAAGATCTGTCAGAAAAGTGGGGTCACAGGGCAAAATGCTGTCCCCAAAATTAGAGAAACAGGCAAATAGAGAGAATCACTCTGGAACAGAATCCTCCATGGAAACCAGTGCTGGAGCAAGAAAACTAGAACTGTAATTGATGAATTGCTGGGGACTCAGAGCGGATAAGTCTGAGAGTCAAAAACTCCAGGGGCACCCAGTCATAGGGGACCCCCAACTTTTCTGAGTTTTACCTCCAGGAGCTCTACCAGGTTCTCACAGTGAATATCAGAGAAAAAAATCCCCTCTTGCCTCCAGCAGGGGGAGGAGAAAAGAAACCATTTTGAAATATGCCAGAACATTCCGTTCTTCTTAATAAGACCTGCCCTCAGGAGAAACTATTTTACCAGACACTAACCTACCTAGAAGGGAACTAACCCACCTAGAAAGGAAATACCCAACTCTAGCTACCTCTAGCCTTCCACATGGGGAAGGGAAATACCCAATTCCAGTTGCCTTAGCCATCGTGTCCCACTAAAGGGTGGGAAAGAAAATACTGAGAAGCACTAGTGAAGTTCATAGGTCCAGGAGCACAGGCTCACTAAAAGACTAAGACCTAATCAAAGGAGTACAGAATGTTTCTCCTCCCCCCACACCTTGCCACTACATTACTAAAGGCCTATTTACCACATTTCCAGTACATCAGGTCCACCTTTCAAACAAAATTTACAAGGCATACTAAAAGGCAAAAACACAGTCTAGAGAGACTGAACAAGCATCAGAACCAGAGTCAGATATGTCAGGAATGCTGGAACTATCAGATCAGAAATTTTTAAAACCTAGGATTAACACACTAAGGGCTTAATGGTAAAGTAGACAACATGTAAGAACAGATAAAAAATGTAAGCAGACAGATGGAAATTCTAAGAAAGAAGCGAAATTCTAAGAAAGAAACTCTAGAGATCAAAAACACTGTAACAGAAATGAAGAATGTCTGGGGGTGCTCATCACTAGACTGGACATAGCTCAGAAAACAATCTCTGAGCTTGAGGATAGGACAATAGAAACCTCCAAAACTGAAGAGCAAAGAGAAAAAAGAAAATAGAACGAAATATCCAAGAAATGTGAGATAATTACAAAAAGCGTAACATACATGTAATGGGAACACCATAAGAAGAAAGAGAGAAAGGAACAGAAGCAATATTTGAAACAATAATGACTGAGAATTTCCCCAAATTGTCAGACACCACATGGATTCAGGAAGCTCAGAGAACACCAAGAAGAATAAATGCCAAAAAATTATACATAGTTATATCATATTTAAATTTTTGAAGATCAAAGGTGAAAAAAAAATCTTGAAAGAAATCAGAGGAAAAAAACACCTTACCTATAGACAGGCAAAGATAAAGGTGATATATGACTTCTCAGAAACCAGGCAAGCAAGAATAAAGTAGAGTGAAGTATTTAAAGAGTTAGGAGAAAAAAATCCACCAACCTAGAATTCTGTACCCTGTGAAATTATCCTTCAAAAGTGAAAAAGAAACAAAGACTTTCTCAGACAAATAAAAATTGAGTGAATTGGTTGGCAATAGACTTGCCTTGCAAGAAATGTTAAAAGAAGTTCTTCAGAGAGAAGGAAAATGATATAGGTCAGAAACTTGGATCTACGTATGGAAAGGAAGAGCATCAGAGAAGGTACAAGCGAAGGTAAAATAAAAGCTTTCATTTTTCATAATTGATGTAACAGATACAAGTTTGTTTAAAAAATAATGGCAACAATGTATTCAATCACGTTTGTGTGTTATGCTTATGCATAAGTGAAATGAATGACAGTGATGATACAAGGCAGAGGATGGAAGATTTAGGAATACTTAGTTATTATAAGGTACTTGCAATATTCATGAAAAGTATAGTGCTATCTGCAAGCAGACTTGGATTGGTTGTAAATGTATATTGTAAGTTTAGGGCAATCACCAAAAACAAGTAAAAAAAAGTGTAATCTATATGCTAAGAAAGGAGAGAAAATAGAATCATTAAATACTCAGTTAAAACTGCAAAAGGCAGAGAAAGTGTGGAAGACAAACAGAAACAAAGAACAAGGGCAACAAAACAGTAGCAAATATGGTAGATATTAATCCAACTATATCAATAATCACTTTAAATGTGAATGGTCTAAATACACAAAATGAAAGACACAGATTGTCAGAATGAATCTAAAAACAAGACCCAAATATATGTGGTCTACAAGACACTCACTTTAAATATAAAGACACATATACATTAAAAGTAAAGGGATGGAAAAAGATACATCATGTTAACACTAATCAAAAGAAAGCTAAAGCAGCTGTATTAATTTCAGACAAAGCAGACTTTAGAGCAAGGAAAATTATTGGAGCATTACATAAGGATAAAAGGGTCAATACTTCAAGAAGACATAACAATCCTTAATGTGTATGTGCCTAAAAACAGAGCATCAAAATACATGAGGCAAAAACGGATGGAACTGCAGGGAGAAACAGATGAATCCACTATAATAGGTGGAGACTTTAACAACCCTCTATCAGAAATGGACAGAACCATCAAGCAGAAAATCAGTCAAGACATAGTTGAACTCAAAAGCACCATCAATTAACTGGATATAATTGATATCTGTAAGATTATTTCATCCCACAACAGCAGATTACACACTCTTCTCAAGCTCACATGGAACATTCACCAAGACAGACCACATCTAGGCCACAAAACACACCTTAACAAATTTAAAAGAAGAGATATCATACAATGTATGCTCTCAGACCATAATGGAATTAAACTAGAAATCAAGAGAAATGCAGCTGGAAAATCCCAAAATGCTTAGAAATTAAACAATACATTTCTAAATAATATATGGGTCAGAGAAGAAATCTCAAGAGAAATTTAAAAATATTTTGAACTAAATGAAAATATAAGTTATCAAAATTTGTGGGATATAGCGAAAGCAGTGTTTAGGGGAAAATTTATACCGCTGAGTGCATATATTAGAAAAGAAGAAAGATTTAAAATCAATAATCTAAAACGCTAAAGAACCCACCAAAAAACTATTAGAAATAATAAACAAATACAGTAAAGTTGTAGGGTACAAAATCAATAGACAAAAATCAATTGTGATTCAATACACTAACAATAAAACAGTAGACAGAGAAATCAAGAATACAATCCCATTTACCATAACAAAAAGAATAAAATACCTAGGAATAAATTTAACCAAAGAGGTGAAAACTATAAAACATTGTTGAAAGAAATTGAAAGAGACACAAAGAAATGGAAAGATATTCTGTTCTTATGAATTGGAAGAACTGACATAGTTAAAATGTCCATACTTCCTAAAGCAATCTACAGATTCAATGCAATCCCTATCAAAGTTCCAACGACATTTTTCACAGAAATAGAACAAAGATTCCTAAAATTTATATGGGACAACAAAAGACCCCAAACATCCAAAGCAATCCTGAGAAAGAAGAACAAAGCTGGAGGTATCACACCTCCTGATTTCAAAATATACTACAAAGCTATAGTAATCAGAACAGCATGGTCCTGGCACAAACACAGACACACAGATCAATGTAACAGAATCAAGAGCCCAGAAATAAACCCACACATCCATGGACAGCTAATTTTCCACAAAGGAACCAAGAACAGTGGAGAAAGGAAAGACTCTTCAATAAATGGTGTTGGGAAAATTAGACAGCCACATGCAAAAGAATGAAAGTAGACAATTATCTTACACTATACACAAAAGTTAACTCAAAATGGATTAATGACTTGAATGTAAGACCTGAAACCATAAAACTCCTAGAAGAAAACATAGGCAGTATGCTCTTCAATACTGGCCTTAGCAGTATCTTTTTGAATATCTGTCTCCTCAGGCAAGGGAAATAAAAGAAAAAATAAAGTGGACTACATCAAACTAAAAAGCTTATTCACAGCAAAGGAAACCAGCAACAAAATGAAAAGACAACTCACCAACTGGGAGAAGACATTTGTAAATCATGTATCTGATAAGGGGTTAATATCCAAAATATATAAAGAACTCATACAACTCAACAACAAAAAAACAAACAACCCAATCAAAAAATGGGCAGAGGCTCTGAACAGACATTTTTCCAAAGAAGAGATACAGATGGCCAACAGGCACATGAAAAGATGTTCAACATCATTAACTATCAGGGAAATGCAAATCAAAACTACAATATCACCTCATGCCCATCAGAATGGCTATTATTAAAAAGACAAGAAATAAGAAAGTGTTAGAGAGGATGTGGAGAAAAAGGAACCCTCATACACTGCTGGTGGAAATGTAAATTGGTACAGCCACTACGGAAAACAGTATGGAGATTCCTAAAAAAATTAAGAATAGAACTACCATATGATCCAGCTATACCACTTCTGGATATTTATCCAAAGAACACGAAAAAACTAATTCAAAAAGATATATGCACCCCTATGTTCACCGCAGCATTATTCACAATAGCCAAGACTTGGACACAAACTAAGTGCCCATCAATGGATGAACGGATAAATAAGATGTGGTATATACATACATCAGAATACTATTCAGTCATAAAACAGATGAAATTTTGCTATTTGCGACAATATGGGATGGACCTTGAGGGCATTATGCTGAGCGAAATAAGTCAGACAGAAGAGGCTCTGGGTGTGTGGGGACACAGGATACATGGGAACTCTCTGTACTTCCTGCTCAGTTTTGCTGTGAACCTAAAACTGCTCTAATGTATAAAATTATTAATTTTACAAAAAATTGACACAGGTGTTTCTACTATAATGAAATATACACATTCCTGGAAAATCACGCACTAAAAATAATAATGTTTATAGGAAAAATTAAGAATAAGAATAGTCTACTTAAAACCTATGCAACTTCAAACCACAACACTAATGAAAATAGTAACTGGGGAGACAAGTTGAACATTCTCAAGCAGCCACAGTTGACACCTAAAAAAACACATGCATACACACAATCAAAATGCTGGAGTCACTTTAATTAGAGAGGTCTGATGGGTGTTGAGACGATGGAGGTAGAATTCTGCAATAGAGGGACTGTCATTCAGGTGAGAAGGAGGCAACACAACCTGCCACGAACTGAAAACCACTAAAGGAGGGAGTGCATCTTTCAAGGAAGTAGAAGGAGACTTGTAATTTTCTTAACATGAAGCTTAAACAGGGTCTGCTGCCAACATAGTAAGCAAGCCTAGGCCTTTTTTGCAGCCTGCCAAAGATTCTAATTTTACTCTCACTATTCTAACTCGCCTTGCCTGGGGAAACACACACACACACACACACACACACACACACACACACACACGAACCAATGAGACTTGCAAACTATACTGATATCATTCTCCTATTTACCATTCGTGTACAAGCACATTTGCACTACAGAAATGTCTTTTGTAGCAAGACAAAATGTAGCTTAACCTCTAGGTGGAATTAAGCAGACAGAGAAAAGTCTGAAGCCGGAATGCTTTAATTTCTACATTTAATAAGATCCTTTCAACCTTTATCTCTTTCTGAGTGTCATACAATCACTCACTCTGTGGAGAAAGCCGTTTCTTCCCTTCATTTCTCTCACAATAACCACCCCCCATGCTCCTTCACAAGTTGTGTTCTTCTGCTACCTTCTAAAATACTGCTGTTCCCTGCCTTTACCTCTGGATCCCATTTTCTTCACTCTCTGCAACATCTGATCATGCCCAAGGCTTCAACAACCACCCAGGTAAACTAACAATTCATAAATCTCAAATCTCTCCCTCAGATCTAGACCCATGAATATCAGCTTCATTCTTCATCTCAGTCCCAAATTTACAATATATAAGCTTAACTTATTATTTTTCTCCTCTAAACCTATTCCCGATGTAGTAGTCTCTACTCTGGTCACCACGAATATAAACCAATCAATTTTCCCCATCTGAAACTAGGCAATCATTCTCTCACCACATTAAAGTCACTAAATCTAGCCTATGCTTGGTTGCACAGATGTTTAATAAATACTCTTCCTCTTATCCTGACCAACATTGTTTCAAAATTCAGGTGATTGTTTCACTTTTAGACTACTGAGAATAGCCTCCCAACTGGTTTCCCTGCCTCCAACACCATCCATCTTAAATCCAGTCTCTATAATGTCACTGGCGTAACCAAACTAGGATACTTCAGAGAGTGAAAGAGGGTGTTATTAATTATTATGCTAGTATAACAGGCCTTAACTGGAACTGTCCCTAAACCTGTGACACAGGGACCCCATTCCTTCTCAAGCCTTTGATACAACTTGACCCCTGCTTACCTCTTCAACCACATCTCTCACCACTACCATTCTCTCATTCTATACTTTATTCACACAGAATAATCTGTAGTTTTCCAAATGCACTGTCTCCTCTCTTGACTTTGAGCCTCTTCACGTCAGTACACTATGCCTCAAATACTATTCCTCCACCTCCTTCATGAACTAAATTCTTTTAGTACATCAGGTTCTCCAATCAGATACCCCTTCCTACAGGAAGCCTGACCCGATCTTTGGAAAACTGGTTTATATGTTCTTAGCAGGGGTTCCCATAGCACTTCATACATATCCCTTTTGGGCACCTCCACATACTGCAATTGTTTGCTGTTTATCTGTGTTCCTCATTAGATTGTACACTCTTTGAGGGAAAAACCAACTTCATTCACATTTATATTACTAGAGCCTAAACAGTGCGTTACCCATAGTAAACATAAATAATTGTTGAAGAAATGGATAAACATATCTTTTTTTTGTGTGTGAGGAAGATCGGCCCTGAGCTAACATCTGCCAATCCTCCTCTTTTTGCTGAGGAAGACTGGCCTTGGGCTAACATCCGTGCCCATCTTCCTCTACTTTATCTGGGACGCCGCCACAGCATGGCTTGACAAGTCATGTGTCGGTGTGTGCCCGGGATCCAAACTGGCGAACCCTGGGCCGCTGCAGCGGAGCACACGCACTTAACCGCTTGCGCCACTGGGCCAGCCCCAAACATATCTTTTTTCATAGTTTCCCTCTGTGGGCTTTGAGATCCATGAAGATAGAAACTGTCTTTCACTTCTGTGGCCCCAGTATTTAATACATTAAATGTTTATGTTCTGTTGAACGAACTCATTTATAAAGGTGAGACTCATTTACAAAATACTCATTAGAATCAAAGAACTTGGCAGTAGAAAATATAGCTGAAGAAAAAAGAAATAGAAAAAAATGATATTAATAAAAAGACAAAGAATACAATGGAAACAACGAATGATGCATCAATGAAGTTTAATAAGAATAAGTATTATTCAGTTGGTCTTTCCAAGGTATACATGTATATGGAAAGAAGAGATGTCTTTCTTCTTCAGTTTGTTTTTAGGAAGATTGGCCCTGAGCTAACATCTGTTGCCAATCTCCCTCCTTTTTTCCTTTTTTCTCCCCAAAGCCCTGGTAGATAGTAGTATGTCATAGCTGTACATCCTTCTAGTGGCTCTATGTGGGATGCCGCCTCAGCATGGCTTGATGAGCAGTGAGTAGGTCCGTGCCCAGGATATGAACTGGCAAACCCCAGGCCGCCGAGGTGGAATGCTCAAACCCAACCACTACACCACCCAGCTGGCCCCTTTCTTCTTCAGTTTTTAACAAAAGGAAAAACAGTGATTCACACTTGTTTTTTCCATGAAGGCCTGTTAACCACAGGGTGAAATTTTAGTACAGTCATGCATGGCTTAATGATGGAGATATGTTCTGAGAAATGTGTCATTAGGCAATTCCATTGTTGTGAGAATATCAAAGAGTGTACTTACACAAACCTAGATGGTATAGCCTACCACATATCTAGGCTATATGGTACTAATCTTATGGAACCACTGTCATTTATGTGGTCTCTCGTTGACCGAAATGTCGGTATGCGGTGCATCACTGTATAAGGCATTGTAAGTACAAATCACTCTTTGCTTCTACCAATTCTACCAGTAAAACATTCCAGGAAGTTTGGATTTTAGGATAAAGAACTGGTTCTCATTTTCTACCCACAAGACTTGGTGATGTCTAGTTTCAGGTCTTCTTGTTTATAAGGTTATTCAAAGTTTTTAATCAGCAAACAAGTTACTACTCAAGAATATGTTTTTCATCTATAAATTCATAAAAGAATGTTATTTTTATATCAAAAGTTTACTTTAACCTAGAATATACAGAATATTAAAAGTATAATTTCCTTTGTTTAATGTACTATGGAATTAGGATGAACAAGCTATAGAGCCAAAAATGTGCATATAGAAAATGTTGTGCATAAAAAATAACGTTGTTCATAGATCCAAAGTAAAAATTCCTCTGCCAAAGAAATATTTTATTATCATATTTGTTGTTTTTTCTAACTCTTGCCATTTTATCAGCTCTCTATATCTATCCATTGAAAAAAGTTTATCATATATTTATCATATCCATTTAGTACTTAGGGTTTTCCTTGTATTCTCTTTTATTAATTGCCCTTAACTTTTAAAATTGAATTTCTCAACAATATTTTAATTCTCCACATAATTTGAAATCTTTCAATATTTTTAGTAGCCCCCTTTCCCATATCCTTCCAGATATTTCTATATGTTCTTGCAAACTGACTTGGAGAGCCCTCTACTGGCCTGATGCTATGTCAGAAAAACATTTTCTTCAGCTTTCAGATACACATTAAGTTTTAAATGCTTTTGGTAATATAATAATAGTTGTATAATTCAAGTAAAATCTTTATTCAGAATAATAAAGTTACAAGGAGAAACTGCATGGTTCTATCAAAATACTGTTAGCAAAGTAAATTATACTACTTATACAGCCTAGAAATACCATTTTCAAATAACTGTACACTATTAATCTCAGTACCATGGAGCCTTGCCATCATGTGACAGAACTCAAAGATGAGATCACATAATAACGAGGTATTTTGATATATTAGGAACTAAAGTATGAAAAGCAAGATGGAATCTCAATGTTAAATGCCTCTGCCTCAAGTAAGTCTGACTGTTATCTGGTCTTCAATATTCCCTGATTTTAATATACCAATGCCTTTAATATTTATAAACAACAAGTTTGAAAATATAATGGAGGAAAGAATTCCACTTAAAATAATTTTTTAAAATTCTAGGAATAAAGAATTTAATGTAGATGACAAAATAAATTTCCACAAATAAAAGTATATACCACCATAAAGTTATTAGTCCTCACTTTTGATTCTAATAAAAATGCCAATAGTGTTTTTTTTCTTTTGTAAATAAACAATCCAATTATAAAGTTTATATAGAAAAACATACAAAAACATTTTAAGGAAAATTCTTAAAAAGAAGAGTAATAATTGGGAAAAGTAGCCCTTCCAGCCATATAAATTTTATTATATGGCCTCAAAGACCCTATGTCTGTGCTCCCATTAGACTGTACCCTCAAGGGCAAAACCAACCTCATTCACATTTCTATTCCTAGTTCCTAGACATTGCCTTACTCATAGTAAACACAAATAAACTTTGAAGGAATGGGTAAACATGTTTACCTATATGGTCTTTCCCTCTATAGTTTGAGATCCATGAAGGCAGGAACTATTCTTCACTTCTGTGACCTCACAATTTAGCACAGTGGATGTTTAATAATTGTTTTGTTAAATGTGTTCATTTGCAAAGATGGGACTTATTTATAAAATACTCATTAAAATTAGTGAGTGTTTGTGGTAGAAAAAATAGATAAAGGAAAAAGAAACAGAATGATATAAATGGAAAGAAAATATTATGACAAATTCAGAAAATGTATTTCAAATCAAATTACAGACAAAAAGCTAATTTCCTCTATACATAAAGGGTTTTTGTAAAATCAATAAGCAAAAAGCCGGGGCTGGCCCCGTGGCTTAGTGGTTAAGTGCGTGCGCTACACTGCTGGTGGCCCGGGTTCAGATCCCGGGCGCGCACCGACGCACCACTTCTCTGGCCATGCTGAGGCCGCGTCCCACATACAGCAACTAGAAGGATGTGCGACTATAACATACAACTATCTACTGGGGCTTTGGGGAAAATAAATAAATAAATAAAATCTTTAAAAAAAAAAAAATAAGCAAAAAGCCAATATCTAACAGAGAAAAATAATCAAAGGATATGAAAAGACAATTCACAGAAAAAGAAATATGAATGGGTCTCAAATACATGAAAAGAAGTTCAACATCACTCTTAGGAGAAATACATATTAAAACCATATGGCAGGGCCGGCCCCGTGGCTTAGCGGTTAAGTGCGCACGCTCCGCTGCCGGCGGCCCGGGTTCGCATCCCAGACGCGCGCCGACGCACCGCTTCTCCGGCCATGCTGAGGCCGCGTCCCACATACAGCAACTAGAAGGATGTGCAACTATGACATACAACTATCTACTGGGGTTTTGGGGGGAGAAAAAAAAAAAAAAAAAGGAGGAGGATTGGCAATAGATGTTAGCTCAGAGCCGGTCTTCCTCAGCAAAAAAAGGAGGATTAGCATGGATGTTAGTTCAGGGCTGATCTTCCTCACACACACACACAAAAAAAACCATATGGCGAAAACAAGAAAGATCTCAAATCAACAAGCTAACTTTACAACTTAAAAAACTAGAAAAAGAAGAACAAACTAAATCCAAAACTAACTGGAAGGAAAGATATAATAAAGATTAGAGCAGAGATAAATGAAATAGAGAACAGAAAAACAATAGAGAAAAATGAATGAACCAAATATTGGTTCTTTGAAAAAAAATCAACGAAATTGACAAACCTTTAGCCAGATGGACTAAGAAAACAAAAAAGATTCAAATTACTAAAATCGGAAATGAAAATGGGGACGACATCAATTCTACAGAAATAAAAAAGATTATAAAAGAGTACTATGAACAATTAACTGTACACCAACAAACTGGATAAACTAGATGAAATGGACAAATTCCTAGAAACACAAAACCCACGAAGACTAAATCACAAAAAAATAGAAAATCTGAGTAGACCTATAACTAGTAAGGAGATTTAATCAGTAACCAAAAATCTCCCAAGAAAGAAAAGCCCTAGCCCTGGACCTCATGGCTTCACTGGTGAATTCTACTGAACATTTAAAGAAGAACGAATACCAATCCTTCTCAAACTCTTCCAAATACTGGAAGAGGAGGGAACACTTCCTAACTCATTCTATGAGGCCAGCATTATTCTGATACTAAAGCCAGACAAAGACACTATAAGAAAACTACAGACCAATATCTTCTATGAACATTGATGTAAAAATCCTAAACAAAATATTAGCAAACTGAATTCAGCAGTATATTAAAAAGATTATATACTCCATGACCAAGTGGGATTTATTCCTGGAATGCAAGGATGGTTTAACATAAAAATATCAATGTAATATACCACACTAAGGAATGAAGGGAGAAAAAAAAAACGATCATCTCAATTGATGCCAAAAAAGCATGACAAAATTTAACACCCTTTCATGATAAAAACACTTAAAAAACAACAAATAGAAGGAAACTACCCAATATAATAAAAGCGATATAGAAAAAACACACAGCAGACATCATACTCAATGGTGAAAGACTGAAACCTTTTCCTCTAAGATCAGGAATATGACAAGGATTCCTACTTTCACCACTTCTATTCAACAGAGTCCTGGAAGTTCTAGCCAGAGCAATTAGGCAAGAAAAAGAAAGAAAACGCATCCAGATTGGAAAGGAAGAAGTAAAATTATCTCTGTTCACAGACGATATGATCCTACACGTAGAAAACCCTAAAGATTCCACAAAACAACTGTTAGATATAATGAACGAATTCAGCAAAGTATCAGGATACAAAGTCAATGCACAAAAACTAGTTGTATTTCTATATACAATGAACAATCTAAAAAAGGAAATTATGAAAACAATTCCATTTATAACAGTATCAAAAAGAAAAAAATACTTAGGAATTAACTAAACCATGGAGGTGAAAGACTTGCCACAATGAAAACTACAAATCATTGCTGAAAGAAATTAAAGATGACAAGTAAATGAAAACTTGTTATGGATTGGAAAACCTAACATTGTTAAGATGTCAATACTACCCAAAGCGATCTACAGATTCAATGCAATCCCTATCAAAATCCCAATGACGTTTTTTGCAGAATTAGAAAAACTCATCCTAAAATTCACACGGAATCTCAAGGCACCATGAATAGCCAACACAGTCTTGAAGAAGAAGAACAAAGCTGGAGGACTCACACTTCCTGCTTTCAACACTTACTCCAAAGCTACAGTAATCAAAACAACGTGATATTGGCATAGAGAGAGAGATATATAGACCAATGGAATAGAACAGAAAAATAAACCCTTGCATATATGGTCAAATGATTTTTGACAAGGTACCAAGACCATTCAATGAAGAAAAAACAGTCTTTTCAACAAATAGTGCTGGGAAAACTGGATTATCCACGTGTAGAAGAATGAAGCTGGACCCTTACCTAACACCACATACAAAAATTAACTTAAAATGGATCAAAGACTTAAACATAAGAGCTAAAAGTATAAAACTCTTAGAAGAAAATGTAAACCTTCATGACACTGGATTTGGCAATGATATCTTGGATATGACACCAAAGGCAGAGGCAACAAAAGAAAAAATAGACAAATTGGAATAACTTACAAAAATGAAAAAGTTTTGTGCATGAAAAGATACCATCAACTGGGCATTCCCACAGAATGGGAAAAACTATATGCAAATAATATATCTCATAGAGGATTAATATCCAGAATATATACATAACTTCTACAACTCAACAACAAAAAAACAACTTGATTCAAAAATGGACGAAGGACTTGTATAGACATTTCTCCAAAGAAGATATACAAATGGCCAATAAGCATAAGAAAAGATGCTCAACATTACTAATCATTAGGGAAACGCAAATCAAAACTATGAGATACCCACACACACATTAGGATGGCTACTACCAAAACACAGAAAATAACAAGTGTTAGCAACAATGTGGAAAAAATGGAACCGTTGTACACTGTTGGTGGGAATGCAAAATGGTACAGCCACTGTGGAAAACAGTATGGCAGTTCCTCAAAAAACTAAAAATAGAATTACTGTATAATCCACAATTCTACTTCTGGGCATATACTCAAAAGAATTGAAAGCAGGCTCTTGAAGAGATATTTGTACACTCGTGTTGAAATAAATAATATAAAAAATGTTCACAGCAACATTATTCACTATAGCTAAAATATGGAAGCAACCCAAGTGTCCAACAACAGATGACTGGATAAGTAAACTGTGGCATAACAATGGAATATTATTCAGCCTTAAAAAGGAAGAAAATTCTGACACATGCTACAACATGGATGAACCTTGAGGACATTACGCTAAGTGAAATAAGCCAGTCACAAAAAGACAAATCCTGTATGATTCCACTTAACAGGAGATACTTAAAGCAATCAAAATCACAGAGATAGAAAGCAGAATGGTGGTTGCCAGGGAAGGGGAATGGGAGTGGAGTTATTCTTCAATGGGTTAGAGTTTCAGTTTTATAAGATGAAAAGAGTTATAAAGATGGATGGTGATGACAGTTGCACAACATTATGAATGTATTTAACACCACTGACCTATACACTTAAAAATGGTTAAGATCATAAATTTTGTTATATGTATTTTAATAACAAAAAAAATTGGGGGGGAAAAAATAGGGAGATAACTACCCCACCTCACCCTTTACACAAATCTATGAGAAGGGCAAAATTCTCAAAGTTTGATAACACTCTGTCAACATGGCTACGAGTTGGGAGGTGGGAGAGGGGGGAGTCACATACACTGCTGACAGGAGCTAAAGATTGCAACAAGCTCTCCTAGATAGCAATCCAACACTATCAATAAAAATTATCAACTCATAAAACACCTAGAAATTTCACTTCTGAGAACGTAACTTACAAATGAGCAAAACAATGTTTATAAAAGGTTATTCTTCACAATATAACTTATAACAGCCCCAAACTAGAAACAACCCAAATTTTAATGAGTATGGACAGGTTGAATAAATTATGCTATGTCCATAAAATGGAAACTCAAGCAGCTACAAAAACAAAGGAAAGGGATGCTGTCTATGTAATGATATGAGAATAATCACTGTATTTTATATAATTTTATATAATATAAAGGAAAAAGGCAAGGTGCAAGATAACGTATATATTTTGATACTTTTTGTGAAGGTGGGGGGATAAAATACATTTATATGCACTAGGGATATACACCAACTCTGGAATGATATACTAGAAACTGATAACAGCAGTTCCTGTATGTGTGTGGGGAGGAGGTGAGAACTGGACAGATGAAAGACAGTATCTGATATCTTTTACACATATAAATATGAACCATGTGAATGAACGATTAATTCAGAAAAAGTCCTAATCTTACAAGCTAAGTATAAAATTAATACATGCTTTACTAATAAAACAACAACTACAAAATCCTCTGTAATCTTACCTGCAAACTAGCCACATAGGAATCCTCACAATTCACATAATGTCCTAACATGGCATGTTGTGCCCGTAATTCATTATCCCTTATCCTCTCATGTAGGTGGGTAATTTGTTGTTTCTGCCTGCAAAACATAAATTAAGGTCACATTACAAAAAAATATACTTTTCTAAGAGATAGTTAAAAGCAGAACTTTCAGTATTCTAATAATTTGACATAAAAATTAAAAGTATTATCAATCTTAAAATTCACAATACAGAATTTTCTTAAACCATAGGACCATGAGATATGTGAAATACAAAAGAGATTTTTTATACTGTAGAGTACTTCTGGCATTTTTTAGAATACAATCTTTTGCTGAATACTCTTCTTAGATTCCAACAAAGTTATGCTTTGCTTGCTTTCTTCTTGTTACCTAATATAATAAATGTTACATCCTCAGTCTGCAATGTCTTTACCTTAAAATCATTAATTTCATTCATCCAAATTTTGTTCAACACTTACTACCAATTGAAGATTTTGAGAATCTCACTGTCTGGGGTGAAAGGTATTTTTATAACTATCATCTAGCCCAGCGGCTGCTCTATCATCTATGCCTGCAGCTTCTCTACATCATCCCAGGCTGCACAGTCTACACACAAACATCACCGATGATGCAGGACTCACTTGGTGACAGATCTGCATCTTTGGAGAGCTCTGACATTTCATTTTAATATAACCTCATGTTGGAACCAGACAGACTGAAGTTCAAGTCTTTCCTCAGCTGCTCATAGCTTACTTTAATCAACTTATTTAACTTTTGTGAATATGTATCCTTATTATATTTGAAAACCGTTATGTGTCAGGAATCATCCTAAGAACTTTATATGTGTTATTGCTAATCTTCAAAAATTTAATAACAGGTCTCATATTAAGGTTATGAGGGAGAGAGAGCTTTTAAGGAATGATGACAAAAACCAATCAACTAAAAGTGAGCCAGAACTGACACAGATGACAGAATTAATAGACAAAGACACTAAATCAGTTATAACTGTTTCATATGTTCAAAAAACTAGAAAAAAGGCAGAATATGTTAAATAGAGACACAGAAGACATAAATATTATCCTGAATAGGATTAAGGGCAGATTAGAATTTTCAGAAAAAAAGATTAGTGCATTTGAAGACACAGCAATAGAAACTATCCAAAAAGAAACAGAGAAAAAAATACTAATGAAAAAAACGACAGAGCATCAGTGTGCTGTGGAATTTCTTGCTGATTATATTTGTTGCTTTAAATTGAGATATAATCGATATATAACATATTAGTTTCAGGTGTACAACATAATTCTATATTTGTACATATTGGGAAGTAATCACTGCAATGAGTCTAGTTAGCATCTGTTTATATTTCTTTTTTCGTTTTTTTTTTTATTTTTGGGAGGAAGATCAGCCCTGAGCTAATATCTGCCAATCCTCCTCTTTTTGCTGAGGAAGACTGGCCCTGAGCTAACATCCGTGCCGATCTTCCTCCACTTTATATGGGACGCTGCCACAGCACGGCCTGTCAAGCAGTATGTGGGTGCACACCTGGGATCCGAACCCAGGCCACCAGCAGCGGAGCACGCGCACTAAACCACTACGTCATGGGGCCGGCCCCTATATTTCTTTAATGTTAATGGTTTATGCAAGTTTTCCATTTCTTTTTGAGTTAATTTTGATATTCCTTAAAAATTATTCATTTTCTACCATGTTTTCAGATTTATTGACATAATTTTATAACAATGATTTAAAATCTCCATCTATATCACTTTTTATTCCTAATACTTTAATTGGAGCCTTTCTTTTTTCCTAATTAGTAGAACTAGCGATTTACACATTTTTGCTCTTATTTTTATTATTTCCTTTCAAAATTCAATTGCAGTATGGTAGTTGGGCTTGAAAGAGAATATGAGATTTAGAAATTGGTTCTGTAATACTACACGCCTAGGTATAAATAACCAAAATAACTTAGATAAAATCGAACTATTAAAACTGTATTTAAATGCTCAAAACAGCTGATAAAAATAATCAAATCTCACTTCAACACTAGTAATGGAAAATAATCATGACTCTTGCATTATGGGGTCCATCTCAAAGTAAAAGATGTGCTAGAAATTGCTATGAACAAAATCTCACATGTTAGTTGATCAAATCTCTGGGGTTGAACTTATAATAGCCATGATACGTACAAATAGGACTGCTTTAAGAAACCTGATCATAAACCCTAGCTTATAAAGCATATGAATTAGAAGGACATGATGAATTCAATAAAAAAGTATCCACACTACACCAAAGAATTTACCACTGATTTTAAAATCTTACCTAGCACAAACATAATGTGATTTTACTTCCACATGCAATTCAATGAGAAACATAAATACTGCAAATTACAAGTAACGACAAAATGAGAATTCTCTACACTCCAAGTGTTCATTTACTAATAGCATTAACTCAGCTGTCACTGCAGAAGGCACAAAGGTTTCCTCTCTGGATCAGTCTCAAGTGCACTGAGACTTACCGCTTTATCTGATCTGATCAATTCAGTGGCAAAAAAGCTGAGCAATTTCAAAGTACAAACCATTATAAGAACGATTAGTATTAGCAACAACACAGGTTAACCAGCAACCTTAACCTCTTTTCTATTAAAATAAGGCTATCTCCTCTGCATGAATATTTGGTGAGTACCTATTATGAGTAACGAAATGTGCAAGAAACAGTCTCTTCTGTGAGGGAGCTCAGAGTCTACTGAGGAGACACAAGCACACAAATATAACTATTACATACAAAATATGTATATATATGATATATGTGGCTACTATTTGCTGATGGCTACTACGCATCAGGCAGTATTAGGACTTTTTACAGACATTCATTCATTTAATCCTTATGCTATAAAACCAGGTGGAAGAGGGAAGGGCGTTGCCTAGAACAGTGATCTTCAAAAAAACTTTCTTTTAAGTGGTGAAACTCCTGTGCCCAGGAAGGTGAGCAGATCAGCATGCAAAAGGTCAAGCACCTTATTCAGAACCACCTAATTGTTGGTGGCAAATATAAAAATTAAAACCAGGTTTCCTGCTTTTTTTCTGAGTTGTTCTTGAAACTCAGCCATACGCTTTTTCTAATGAGATGGGGCGCACTCGGGAACAGTTTCTACAGCAGTTCTTTCCCCCTAACATTTTATCTGCTTTGACCTAATGATCCAGAGTCTTCTCCTACAAAAGTTATATGTATTGTGAAAAAACACATTTTTCTAATGCAATTGTGGATAACTTGGTATTTTCAGAAATAATATCCAGGTATCATCAACCACACCTTATTCCCAAGTAGGAAGTTCAGCACCTTTACTCTCAGACCCATTCAGGTGGATACCAAATCCTGTCAATTCTATCTCTGAAATAGCCTCTGCATGTGTCATCACCATTTTAAAGGCCATTAGTCTAATCTACTTCCTGGAAAAACGATATGCTATATGTTTGGTCTTAACTTTTAGCACTATATCTTTTATAGAGATTTTTATATATGAAAATTTTTACTTTTAAATGATGATTATGTTGCTTGAGAAATAAGTTACTTTTTCTTCTGTTTTATACAATATCAAATGCATTGATTACCAAAATTTTATAATAAACTCATAAAAAAATCAAAGATTATTTATTTAAGACACTAGGTGTGGTGGACTGTTTACAAAACCACCCACAATTATTCCCCTCTGTATTATTTATGCTCCTTTACAACGTGATTTTGCTGTTCCTACTGTCCAGAGGTGAAGTCTATTGGCCTTGTGACCACAAAGACGTAGTGGAAGTGATGCTGTGCCAGTTCTGAGCGTAAGCCTCAAGAGACCTTGTATGTTTCATTTTCTCTTCAAAATCCACCCAGCCATCTTAAGAACAAACTCAGGCTAGGCTGCTGGGAGACGACAGACCACATGCAGCAAAGACAAGCCATCCAGCTGAGGCTATCCTCGGCTAGTCAACTCCTACCTGACAATGCAACTACCATAAACACACGAATGAGACTAGATGAAGAAGTGGCCAGCTAAGCAACTTGAATTATTTTGGATTATTTCCTCAGTATCCTTCTACAATACACAAAATTGAGAAATATATATTTTTAATACGTTATGTCAATAATTATCTGCATTTCCTACTGCCACAGACTGAATGTTTGTGTCCCCCCAAAATTCATATATTAAATCCTAATGCTGAATGTGACAGTATAAGGAGGTGGGGGTCTCTGGGGGGTGATTAGGTCATGAAGGGGACTAGTGCCCTTATAAAAGAGTCCCCAGAGAGCTCCCTTGCCCCTTAGACCACGTGAAGTTTCAGCAAGAAGATGGCCATCCAGGAACCAGGAAGTTGGCTCTCAGCAGACACTGAATCTGCCGGTGCCTTGATCTTGAACTTTCTGTTGTTTATAAGCCACTCAGTCTATGGCATTTTGTTATAGCAACCCAAACAGACTAAGACACCTATTAACTTATACCCAATGGTATGGTAATTATAGTGGTATTCAAGAAATAATAAAAGCCAATTGATTCTGATAGTTTGACAGAAAGCATATCCATATTAATTGAAGTCTGAATTTTGGTCTGTTTTTAAAAAGTATTAATTTCAAGTATGTACAATGAATTAAATTACAAGTTTTCAAATAAAACCACACATCTATGGACAGCTAATCTTTGACAAAGGAGCTAAGAACATACAATGGAGGAAGGAAAGTCTCTTCAATAAACAGTGTTGGGAAAACTGGACAGCCACATGCAAAAGAATGAAAGTAGACCATCATCTTTTACCAAAAACAAAAATTAACTCGAAATGGATTCAAGACTTGAATGTAAGACCTGAAACCATAAAACTCCTAGAAGAAAATATAGGCAGTACATTCTTTGACATGGGTCTTAGAAGGATCTTTTCGAATACCATGTCTACTCCGGCAAGGGAAACAAAAGAAAGAATAAACAAATGGGACTTCATCAGACTACAGAGCTTCTGCAAGGCAAAGGAAACCAGGAACAAAATGAAAAGACGACCCACCAACTGGGAGAAAATATTTGCAAATCATATATCCAACAAAGGGTTAATCTCAAAAATATATAAAGAACTCATACAACTCAACAATAAAAAAACAAACAACCTGATCAAAAAATGGGCAGAGGACATGAACAGACATTTTTCCAAAGAAGATGGCCAACAGGCACATGAAAAGATGTTCAACATCACTAATCATTAGGGAAATGCCAATCAAAACTACAATGAGATATTACCTTATACCTGTTAGAATGGCTATAATTACCAAGACAGAAAACAACAAATGTTGGAGAGGATGTGGAGAAAAGGGAACACTCATACACTGCTGGTGGGAATGTCAACTGGTGCAGCCACCACAGAAACCAGTATGGAGATTTCTCGAAAAATTAAAAATAGAAATACCATACAACCCAGCTATCCCACTACTGGGTATTTATCCAAAGAACTTGAAATCAACAATTCAAAGAGACTTATGCACCCCTATGTTCCTTGCAGCATTATTCACAATAGCCAAGATGTGGAAGCAATCCAAGTACCCATCATCTGATGAATGGATAAAGAAGATGTGGCATATATATATACAACGGAATACTACTCAGCCATAAAAATAGACAAAATCGTCCCATTTGCAACAACATGGATGGACCTCAAGGGTATTATATTAAGCGAAATAAGCCAGATAGAGAAAGACAAACACTGTATGACTTCACTCATATGTGGAAGATAAACAAATACGTGGACAAAGAGAACAGATTAGTGGTTACCAGAGGGGAAGGGGGTTGGGGGGTGGGCATAAGGGGTAAAGAGGCACATATATATGGTGACTGACAAATAATAATGTACAACTGAAATTTCACAATGTTATAAACTATTATGACCTCAATAAAAAAAAATTACAAGTGTTCAAAATACATATCCAGCTGGGTCTGTAATTATTCATATATAAAATTCACTTGTACTAGAAATATCCAATATTTTTAAAGAGCTTTTTCCCCAAATCAATTAAAACTATCTTCTACAATCTTCATTCATTTATCAAGCATGGAAGTATCAAGCATTAAGCATATATGATGTGCCAGGCTCTGTTCAAGATGTTGGGAACACAGTGGAGAAGAACAAAGTGCAAATATCTACGCTCCAGTTAATACTCCAGTAGATCTTGCTTAATCCTGGTAAATTTCTAAGCAAAATCTTTTGAAATTTCAAATACTAAATGCATTTAAAGGTTTGAATTAGAATTTAACTTTAAGGCTAAAATGTCTACCACTTTATCCAATTTAAGGACATGAAAACAAGCAGTAACCATCATTGACTAAGAAAAAACCCCTCCCCAAACTATTTCCCAGTTACCATGATACACATGTTTAATTATCCCAAAAGCATACATAATGTATAGAACCAATATACATCATAGATAATATAACTAAGTAATATTAAGGTTTATTTCTCAGAACAATCAGGAGACTTAAGTATAAAAGAATTTTTTTCAAAGCTTTGGTACTCAAACACGCAAAATTTTTGGAACGTCCTCAAAAATTTCCAAAATTCTTATCTGTAAGTCATTTCATTTTAAACATCCATGATTTTCATAGTTTCTGTGCCTTCAGATCTAATATATATTAGTTAAAGGAAGTTACTACTTCCTTTAAGTATCCAATATTTGGTTGTATTAATCTACATTTCTGTATGCCTGAAATATTTAGTAATAAAAAAAAAAGACTCACCGATCAATTACAATTTCTTTCTGCCTCAGTAGTCCTTCTTTTATTTTCAGCACTGATTCCCATTTACTGAAATCCTGATAGCTAGAAGGTGAGTAACTTTGACGAGATGATCCAGTTGAAACCTGCACAAACATGTTTACACTATTAGTATACTAACAGTGCCTAAAGGGAATATCTATATATCATCTAATATTTTCCAATGATTTTCATTAACAAATTGAGAACTCTCCCTTTGATTTTTTTAAAAGACTATCTGAAATCATACTTGTGAATACAATGAAACTTGAATAATTTTAAGAAGTTTCAGAGCAAATGTACAAGTCTAATGAAGAATTGGTGACAACAGAACATTAAATCTAGCTTATTATAAGACTACATATTATATCTTGTTCTGATTATCTTGTGGAAGCTCTCTGAAAATAAGAGATTAATCACTGCCTAAGGAAGGAGTACAATAAAAGAATGTACCATGGCTAGTCTAGACAAACATCCCAAAAGGGTTCCCACAAGGAAATAAAACCAGTAACTGTAGCATTGAGACTTCAAATTGTCATTCATTGCATCATCATTTAACTACACTAAAATTTCAAAAGCAAAAATATTTTCAAAGTAGTAAATATATCCATATAAAATATGACTATTAAGCAGATAATCTGGATGATTACTGGTCTCCAGTGTAGATTATATCATTTAGAAAAAATCTGCTTAGAATTTAAGACAAATTTTAGATATTTAAAACAAATCAACAACAATAAAAACCAATATGGCAGATATCCTCAAATTTCTATCACTGAAACAAAAACAAAAATTTAATACTGGTGTTAAGGGTTGAATTGTGTCCCCTCAAAAAGATACGTTGAAGTCCTAACCTCCAGTGCCTCAGAATGTAACCTTCTTCGGAAATAGGGTCTTTACAGATAGAGTCAGGTTCTGATAAAGTCATTAACATGGGCCCCAATCCAATATGACTGGCGTCCTATGTAAAGGGGAAATCTGAACACAGATATGCACAGAGGGGAAGACTATATAAAGAGATAGAGAGAGAACACCAACTGAACATGAAAGCAGCGATTGAAGTGATGTATCTACAAGCCAAGGAACACAAAAGACTGCCAGCAAACCTCTAGAAACTTGGCCTGGAACAGATTCTTCTTCACAGCCCTCAGAAGGAACTAACTCTGCCAACACCTTGATTTTGACTTCTAACTTCCAGAACTGTAAAACAATAAATTTCTGTTGTTTAAGCTACCTGCTTTGTGTCCTTTGTTACGGCAGCTCTAGGAAACTAATACAACTGGTAAATCAAATAGGAACATAAATTCCTTGGCAAGCCAAATGATGCTATATCAACACCACAAAGCAACTTTAGGAGAATTCAAATGTGCAGTGACATTTTTATCCTTTGTTTTCCAAAATTAACTGACAAGACGTACTTCAGAATAAACCACTAATTGTGTGACATCAACTAGTCCCAGATTAACCCTTTAAATTAAGTTGATTGTCAAGTAATAGTAGGATGAGATGTTTCAGGCAGGAGAAAGACCGGACAAGATGAACAGACTAAGAAGGATAAAAACTTCATCAGATAGGCAGATATTTTGAGTGTAAGGGACACATAGTGTTACAGGGGCAGGTGAGTCAGATCCTGTCTCTGAATTTTATTCCTTCCCTTGGCTAAAACGATGTTCAGCCAGTATGCACCAGTACAGATAGGTTAGTTGTTACATTACTGAAGTACTTTTACTGTCATTGGTAACTAGCTGCTGCCCAAACCCCTGAATGTTCTCTCTACTACTCAGGCCACTCCTCAGAACTTTCCATCATCCAACAGACTTACTTCCTAGCTCTAAAAGGGCCTTCAGGACCCTGTTCCATTCATAAAAGGCATCCTTTCTGATTGGTTGGTTCCTGCACTAGTCAGCTCCCCAAAATCCACCCATCTCAATACCGTCTACCAGCTTATCTTTAGTTGGCAGAGCTAGGATTCAAACCTAGGCAGCCCAACAAAAGAGCATGTGCTCTTAAGCACCACCTGATGATACCGTTTCTACTATGGCCTTATAATTAATAAGAAGGTATTCTAAATTTCATATCATCACAAGAGCTAGAAAAAAGTTTTGAAAGCAATTGCTCTTAGAAGCTAAGAGATGATTCAGCACCGTAAAGAATATTGTTGATACTGAGAGAAAGTCTCTACTTATTGCAACTCCATGTTACGTAATAACTATCAATTTAATGAGCAAGTCAACTATGAAATTTATTTTGTCAAACTGAGCTCAAACAGGAACTCATTAAAACTAATAAAAGCTGAGCAAAACAAAAGACCATATCAACAATTCCAAAACTAAACATAAGATTTGGAAATTATCAGAATGATTTGGTGAACCATTTGTGCTATGATTTATCATACTAAATATTTCATTTAATTAGAGACTAAAAGTAAATATATATTTTATTTATATACTGAGTTATATATTAATATCCTGATACTAGGCGACAGATATTTTAAATATTGGTTTTTGTATATTGTTATCATACCTAACAAAAAACATCTGAGGTAGCTTAAGGATCCTGGGTCTCCTCTTCCAAAAATCCAAAAAAGGCTCCTCCATTTCTGATTACCACATATCAGGAATAACCTATACCATAATATCTGAAGCTATGCTTAATACATCTTGTGCCTATTTCAATAAGACGGTGCCTAGCCAATAGATGATGATCTTTGCAAGAAGACATTAACTATTTTACTCTTTATAAGTCATCTACTAAAATATTTCCCATGGCTAAGAACCTCCTAAGGAAAAGTCTTTTCTTGTTTTGTAATACTTCTTGGCATCAGAAAAGAGAAGGAATAAACAGAGGAAAAAGTAGGTCTGCAAGAGAAAAGCAAATGACAATACCACTTGGTTTATAGCACCTGAACCATCGGCAGGATGGATGCTAAAGTCAGATACTTGTGTGAATATATGTAAAACAAAATATGAGATTTTATTCTTCTGACTTGTACCCCCCTTGATCTAAATACTTTAGAAAACAAAATAAATAAAAATTGAGCTATGAAATTGAGCAAACAGGAATAAAAGAAAAGGAAGCTTTCTCTGTAATTAAGACACAATATACCAAGAATTACCAAATCAGTAGCATGCTATCTTCCTTACTAAACTTCAATCCTGATTCATAAAAGTAGTTTAAAAAGGAGAACAAAACCTGACACACAACCAAATGCTGCAGGACTTAAAAGCAATTCTTAAAACCTGTTTATATCTTCCTATCACTAAAAATGACAATTACAGAGTCATTTTACCTTCTAAGGCTTTTATAATGAGGCCACAGCGTATGTTATATTAAATAAAGTTACAGAACGCAATTTGAAGTACCTAGCAAGATGTTTTTTTAAATCATATTGTAAAGTCTTAAAAAGCAAGACAGCTACTGAACCTTTATGATTTGCAAACAAGATAAGCAATGCGACACTACTAAAGATATATAGAAAAGGAACAATTAATGAAAATTTGTTTTTATTATAATTTATAGCAGTTCAGGCTCCAGTCTTGACAAGGCTAAGAGAGACTCTGACAGAAACAACATTGGACTGTTTTGTACTACATGTGGAAAAAAATCAGTTATCTACCCTGAACCTATTTATCTTTTGTAAGTTCTAACACAAGAGTTGAAGAGTGAGAAGAGAATTAGATTATGTCCAAACTGGTTCTTCCTCACATTTCCACATTACAATCTCAGAGGTTTTTTTTCTTCAAAAACCACCAATTTAACGTGTCAGCAAATTTTAAAGGTTTCCTCCCCTTTATTTATAAAACAAAAATTGTCTTCTCTTAATTACATACCTGGTAGGCTGAGGAGAACTTACAAAATCGTACTAGTATCAATCATCTATTAGGTTCCAGCATTGTACCCAAAAGCAGCTGGGGCGGGGTGAGAAAGCCTTTTCCCTCTGACAATAACATAATAGGAAACTTGAGTACTCATAAACGCACACTTTACAGTTCTAGACAGCACTATCTTAGCTTTAGAACATTAATATATGCGGACAAAGGAAGGTAGCCAAGTGCAATTGCCTTAAAACTTTCACACTAAAAGTTACTGAAAACCAAGCCCGACATAAAAGCTAATGTTTTCTTTTGTTTTATTGTGGATCAGGAGTTACTGTGCTTTGCAAACTATGTTCTTGCACAGTGCTGGCTAGTATGAACAAAATAGAAGCAAGAGTGACAGTATCATTCTTGAATACCACAAAATTTAGGCTAAAAGAAAAAGCATTAAATGAAAATGAGGAAGTTTTACATTGATAAAAGGTAAAATTCACCAAGAAGATAAAATAATCACAAATGTTTACACATTTAATCGTATACCTCATATGAAGAAAAACTATTAAAAATACATGGAGAGGGCCGGCCCCGTGGCTTAGCGGTTAAGTGCGTGCGCTCCGCTGCTGGCGGGCCGGGGTTCGGATCCTGGGTGCGCACCGACGCACCGCTTCTCTGGCCATGCTGAGGCCGTGTCCCACATACAGCAACTAGAAGGATGTGCAGCTATGACATACAACCATCTACTGGGGCTTTGGGGAAAATAAATAAATAAATAAAATTATTAAATAAATAAATAAATGGAGAAACAAATGAATCCACAATCACAGAGAAGGCTTTAGGACGGTTTTCTGAAATAGAAAAATCAGGTAGAACAGGAGTTGGCAAATCCACTTCACCATCTATTTTTGTAAGGCCTGCAAACTAAAAACGGATTTTATATTTTCAAATGGTTGAAAATAATCCAAAGAAAAATATTTTCTGATACATGAAAATTACACGAAATTAAAAAAATCAGGGTCCATAAATAAAGGTTTATTGCAACACAGCCATGTTCATTTTTTTTACATATTGTCTATGACTGCTTTCCCAGCATCAAAGTTGAGTAGTTGCAAAAGAGACATTCTCTCTCTATATATGTATATACACACACATATATGTATGTATGTAGAGGTGTGTGTATTATATGAGACTACATATATTTAAAACTAGTTATGCAAAAGAACACTTTAAACTGTATTGTGATATACAACATATCAATAAATCCAAAATTTTAGATGAAATGGACAACTTTCTAAGAAAATATCAATTACCAAAATTAACTCTTAAAATAGAATATCTGAATAATCATAGGAGAAATGGAAAAAAACAGGAAAAAAGAGTCTTCTCTTAAAATGAGATACAATACCACCACTTTTTGATATCATTGAAATTAAACAACACACTTCTACATAATTCATTGGTTGACTGAATGAAACTGAAAATATATCCAAATTTGTGGGATGCAGCTAAAGCAGTACTGAGAGGGGAATTTATAGCACTAAATAGTTACATTAGAAAAGAAAGGTCTCAAATCAATAATCTAAACTCCCATCTTTAGAAAGTAGCAAATACACCCTAAAGCAAGCAGATGGGACAAAATAAGGCTAAGAACAGAAATCAACTAAGTTTAAAACAGAAAAACAGAGAAAAACCAATGAGGAAAAAAACAGCTAGTTCTTTCAGAAGATCCATAAAACCCCTAACTAGATTGAGAAAGAAAAAAGGGAAAAGATGCAAATTACCAATATCAGGAATGAAACAGAGGATATCACTACAGATCCTGTACATATTAAAAGGACAACAAGGGGATTATTAGGAACAACTCTACACACATAAATTGAACTCTCTAGATGAAATGGACCAACGTCTCAAAGTGTACAAACTACCAAAATTCATCCAATATGAAACAGATCATTTGAATAGCCCTATCACTATTAGAATAATTGAATTTGTAGTTTAAAAAAAAACTCCTGAAAAAGAAATTTCTAGGCCCAAATAGTTTCTCTGTAGAACTACACCAAATACTTAAAGAATTAACACCAATCTTCCACAAACTCAGAAAAGGGAACATTTCCCAACTCATTTTATGAGGTCAGCATTACTGATACCAAAACCAGACAAAACAGTACAAGAAGAAAACTACAGACCATCATCCCTCATGATGATATAAAAATGAACACAGATATAAAAATCCTTAACAAAATCAAATAAAATCAAATTCAGACAGAAAGATATGGATAGGATAATATGGCCTGAGGTTTATCCCAGAAATGCAAATTCAGTTTAACATTTGAAAATCAATGCAACTCACCACACTAATAGACTAACTAAAAACAAAAAAACTAGTAGAATAATTGATTCTAGCAAGGTTGCACAATTCAAGGGCAACATAAAAATCATAATTCTATATGCCAGCATATAAAAAAATTGGAAATTTAAAAATTTTAATCATTTACATTCAAAAGCCATTAAATTCTTAGGGATAAAAATTTAACAAATTATATGCAAGATCTGTACACTGACAACTATAAAATTTCACCAAGAAATTACAGAAAGTCTTTTTTTAAAAAAGGAGAGAAGTACTTCAGTATTAAGATGTCAATTGTCTCTACATTGATTTATAGATTAAGCACAATCCCAATTAAAATATCAGCAGGTGCTTTTAGAAGTTGACAAGCTGACTCTAAAATTTCTATGGAAATGTAAAGAACTTACACTACTTGATTTCAAGACTTATTATAAAGCTACAGTATTTATGAGAGTGTGGTGTTGACATAAAGATAGACCTATGGAATGGAATAAAGATCCACAAATAGACCTACACATATATGGCCAATTGATCTTTTTTCTTTTTTTAAATTAAACATTTTATTTTGAGATCATTGTAGATTCACTTGCAGTTGTAGGAAATAATGCAGTGAGATCTTGTGTATATTTCACCCAGCTTCTCTAACAGTACTGTCTTGCAACACTGTAATAGGGCAACACCACCAGGATACTGACATGGATAGAGTCAAGATACAAAACATTTCCATCAACACAAGAATTCCCCTCACCGCCCTTTTTTTCCCTCCAGTTTTATAGAGATACAACTGATATATAACATTGTGTAAGTTTAAGATGTACAGTGAGATGACTTGATACACTTATATACTGCACAATGAATACCACAATAGAGTTGGCTAACACCTCCATCATGTCACATAATTACCTTTTGTGTGTGTGTGTGTCTGTGTGTGTGTGGTGAGAACATTTAAGACATACTCTCTCAGCAACTTTCAAGTATATAATACAGTATTATTAACTATAATCACCATGCTGTACATTAGATTCCCAGAACTTATTCATCTTATAACTGGAAGTTTGTACCCTTTGACCAACATATCTGCATTTCCTCACCCCCAGCCTCTGGTAACCACCATTCTAGTCTCTGTTTCTATGAGTTTGGCTATTTTAGATTCCACATGTAAGTGGCATCATACCGTTGGTCTTTCTCTGTCTGACTTATTTCACGTGGTCAAGCAATTTTCAAAAAGGGGGACAAAGCTAATTAAATGGGGAATCGAATTTAGTATTTAATCAAAAGAAGTGAAAATACATGTCTATAAAGACCTGTAGGCAAATGTTTATTCATAATCAGCCATAACTGGAAACAATCCATATGTCCATTAACTGATAAACAAATCATGCTACATCCATAAAATACAATACCACTCAGCAATAAAAACGAACAACTGATACATACAATAACATGGATGAATCTCAAAAGCATGCTAAGTGGAAAGAAGCCATACTCAAAAGGTTACATACTGTCTGATTCTATTTATATGACATCTGGAAAGAGTAAAACTACAGAGACAGGAATCAGATGAGTGGCTGCCAGAGCTGGGGTACGAGGTTGACTACAAAAAGGAAAAAGGTAAATTTTGGGGGTGATAAAAATCTTATACAACACAAATGTTGTGGTATACATACCTATATACATTTCTCAGAACTCAAATTGTACATTTTTAAAGGTTGAATTTCACTATATGTAAGTTGTACCTCAATAATCCTGACTATTAAAAAAAAGGTGTATTTTGTTTGTAAATAATATCTCAATAAAATTTATTTTTCTAAAAGTAATTACAGGTAAATATTTACATATATCCAATTCAACAACACGAGAAGCAAAAACAACTTATAAATTTAAAACAACCCAAATGTGAATCAACAAAAGAATAGATAATTAATTGTGGTATATGTATACGACAGAATACTATACAGCAATAAAATAGAGCTACTATTATACTCAACAACATGGATGAGATTAAGAGACATTATGTTAAGCAAAAGAATCCAGACACAGAACCATATATATTCAATGATGATAAAAGTCAGAACAGTGGAAATGGGTGGAGTATGGGGTGTATGAGGAGTATGGGGAGAAGAGGGACAAGTTAAATTTATTGGGCATTGGAACCTTTTTTTATATCTTGACTTGAGTGGTGGTTATAAGCGTATACATTATTAAATAGAATGGAGCTATTATTACACTCAAGACTAATACAATAATATACTTTACTGCACATATGTGAGACCTCAACAAAAACAAAATATATAATAACCACAGGGAACACCTACACTTTATTTCTCTCTCTACCTTAAAGTAGGACCAAGGGGAAATGAAGGCCTTGTCTGCTAGGAGAGAATACTTAAGTACTCAAAGGTGCACTCTAGATGACACAAAGCACTACCCTGGGTATAATTTCCTCTCTCTTTATCACTTCGGTGCTATTCTGCACCTGCAAATATTCAAGATATAAAAGACCAGATGAAGTAAATACCGTACACCAAGAATGCAAGAACCGAGTTGATGATGAAGGGTAGCAGCATATGCCTCCCCAAAATATGACTTTGAGTTCAGGACACGCCATCCCAAAATATGCCATTTTGACATATCAATTATTTTGAGCTGTAAGCACTTGAAAAACAGCACATGCAGGAAGAGGCTTTCTCAACTCCACTCATCTGCCTAGACAGATTCTCCAAAAGGAACTCAATCGTCATAAATCCCCTCACTGAGAGTTTCATCAACCAGAAAGGACTGACTCTTATCACAAGAGAGGGGACTAGAAGCAGACCCTGCACCCAAACAAACTTTCTCACAGACCATCATATCTCCCATCTACTCTTCTAAGGGCCCATTCACCTTTCCTAAAATCATTTACTCTCCCCTTAGAGGCCTCCATCCTCCCTCCCCTTGCCCTATTAAAATGGTATTTAATCCTGAATTCTAAAGCCCCCTCTATGAGTTCCTCATTTTTCCCCTGGGTATCTATCTTCCATGTATACATGAGGTACACATGTTAACAAACTTCTGTTTGTTTTTCTCGTGTTAATCTGTTTTTTATTACAGGAGTCTCAGCCAAGAACTCAGAAGGGTAGAGGAAAAATTATATTCCCTCCCCTACAACAATCCACAAGCTGGTTCTTAAGAGCTGCCAATACTTTAGAAGAACAAAGAAGCCTTCTATTAAGACAGAGGACAATCCTGCTTCATAATATAACCCATTAGTAATGTATTTTTATCCCAAGGAGTTAGAAAACAATTAAGAGTTTCTATTCAATAAAATCGTAACTGGCCATGAGAGGTATACCATTTTGTGGCAATTATATATTGGTAGCAAAATAAACATTTTGACCATATTCCAGAAAACATAGGTACTGTTTTGAAGAGGCTGAATAAGACAACTGAAGAGCTCTTTGAATAGTTCTAGAAAAAGTATCAAAATTCACATACGAATAAAGTAGAAAATTACTCTTGCTATGCTGTTCCACTTAGAATTTTAAGTAGTCAGTCATGTTTCTACTTGACTGTAGCCAGTATAAATAACCAAGGAGAACATGCTAACTTAAACTTATGAATATATAATTTATATATATAGTTCATGAATAATAATAAAACTTTAGACATGAACATGAAATCTGAAAGATAATTATAAAGGCATATAACTGTATGAGCCAATTTGAAGTATGGAACAGAAAGGATGTCATCAAAGTAACAAACGTTTCAAAATCTGTACAGGTGAAACAAGGACACTGTTTACAAGTAAATATTTTTCATACATTTTTGGTAGTTATCAAACTCAGGGATGGAAGGGAATTCCTCATTTAGATGTTTTACTTAAAAATGCATCAGATATATTGTTGCAATGGTGGTTTAGAGAAGAAAACAGTAGTTTACCAGCCAAAGAAGAATCATTAACTCTTCTGTGTCTAGACCCCAGCCATGCAGATTTACAGACCCAGAACACATACATAAGCACCTCTTATTGTAAAGAGGAAATTCCACTCTCATAATTGAATAGGGATCACAGGAATCCACAATCCCAAATATACGCTACTTAGATGAGACCCAGATGCTGTGAAAAGTTGCCAAAATATGTCAGTTAATGGTCAACATACTTCTAAAATAAGCTTATTCTACTGCAGCTGAAAATAGCTCAAAATTCTTGGCCTCAGCCTAGACAAATACTGTTAAATTTAGATAATCAGAGCTACCGCACTTAACTGGAACACAGCCTCTGCAGTTCTTCAAGTCGGTTATCTCTCCCTCATTTGCCTTTTGTTCCTTTGCTCATTCATCACTCACAACATGTCAAGTAACACAGCAAATCTTCCTTTGTTTCCTGGAATAGTCTATCTAAAGAGATACTCTACAAATGCTTTTTGGTAAAAGAACCACGATACCTCACTCAAAAGTAAATTCACACAGCTCAACAATGAAGATGAAAATTAATTACAAATTACATAGTATTTAAAGAGCTTTTATTCACCAAGAGAAGGAAAAACATGGATTATATGATTACTAAAAGAACTGTGCATTAAAATAAAATCTATACCTTAAAAAAAATCTATGTCTTAAGTAAGCCCATGTAATTAATTATGGAGTGTGTTACTACATATTTTCCCTAATAAAATGAAAATTAAAATAATCATATAAAAAAAATTCTATCCATAACTTCTTCCTCAGAGTGACCAATTATAAACGGAAGTCTGCATCTCGACTCTTGAAATTTAAGTTACAGAAAGAAATGTGATTTCAATGATCTCATTATTTCTTCAATTTGTCTTTATTAATAACTCTATAATGCTATCCTTGCCATCCCAATATGCTCTAATGAAATAACAATGCAAACATATCAAGTTACTTTAAGGTAAAAGATTCCGGAAAAAAACGATAAGAAACTAATGAGAGGAATATATACCTATATTTTATATCTTAAAAATACAGTTGCACGAAAATAAAGAGAATCCTAAAAGTATTACTGATTTCCGCCATGCTAAACAACTAAATTACTATTAATTTAACTCTTTTCTTTTGGAGGAAGGGACATTTTTCCTCTCAAAAATCAATCTGGGGGCCGGCGCAGTGGCACAAGTGGTTAAGTGCGTGCGCTCCGCTGTGGCGGCCCGGGGTTAGCCGGTTCAGATCCCGGGCGTGCACCGACGCACAGCTTGTCGAGCCATGCTGTGGCGGCAGCCCACATAAAGTAGAGGAAGATGGGCACGGATGTTAGCCCAGGGCCAGTCTCCCTCAGCAAAAAGAGCGGGATTGGCAGATGTTAGCTCAGGGTTGATCTTCCTCACCCAAAAAAAAAAAAAAACCAATCTGGTTTATGTCCAATATGTGTTAGCATTACCATGTTTTTTTAAAAATGCCAACGAGGGAATGATCCAAGCATGAAACATGATCTTACTACAGTCACAATGCAAAAGTGAAGGGCAGAAATGGTATACCCAAGATTGAGGAGCAAATCATTTATTTTCCTTAAGCAAATCAATTAGAAGACTATGTTAAAAATGAAACTCGAGTTTTCAAATTTAAAGTTAATCATGAATTTTACTTATAAAACAGAATGTAACCTTTTCCAAACCCTTTGTTGTTATAATTTACTTCTTTTAAACTTAAGATGAAATATATTAACAGTAGAATTTAATGAATTTAATTTGTTAATTGTAATTAACAAACATGATGGCTTCTCTTGGCAACCAAACTGGGAAAAAAAATGAGTATTGATTAACAATTCATGAAAGGTATAGCGTATGAAACGGAAATGGAGATTTTATCAAAATGAAATATTTAATATAATATGGGTCTATCCGGGATCCTGCCCCAGGTTATGAATAACAGATGCACCAGACTACAGAATCAGAATCTACTAAAACAGAACTGTAGCACAGGTGCTAACATATTTCATTTATTTTTAAAAGCAGATTACCAAAATATGTTTTATCAAGTTTTTTATCACATTTTATTATCAAGAAATAAAAGAAAAATATATAATAAATGTGTTTTGGGACCAAAGCACTGCCTACATTATTTAAAAATATATAAAAGGATTTTTCTAAAAGGATACAAAAGGTTATCTTGTGGGGGGAAGGAGCAGGCTCTTACTTTATATCAGCTGGGATTATCTGACTTTGTTTACCATCCATAGACTACTTTTTTATTTTCTGACAGTGTAATTATGTGCCATTAAATGTTTTCTTCTTCTATATGTTAAAAATACTATTTAAAAAAAATTGTTTCAAGACTCAACAATGGAAAATCTTCCCAGGGTAAAATTGTCGAGAGGAGTTAGAGAGCCCTCTATATGCTAGAACACAAAACAGGAGCAAGTTTATTGTGTTCAATTCAAACATCCCTTCGTATACTTTTCTTAAAAAGTGTAAGAACCAGTAATGTTAAGAGATATTTTCTTAATCCCAAATCTAGTTCATCACCTGGCCCACAGCACACAATCAGCAAAGAGCACAAATAACTACAATCTCTCAAGTATATTTCTCAGCCTTCAAAGAATTCCAAAAGTTTTTCCAACATCACAGACAGGTATTGCAATTAGAGTATTACGACTGAATTATGAGGGTGGCTCCTTTCCCAGTGGGCTCCTCACCCATATCTGCATCATGAAAAACTGGGCCTTATTCTTTTATAACCCCTGCTACTCAGCACAGAACCTGAGAATCTTTGCTAAATATTGAGCAATGTAAAAATTTACAATCTACAAAAGGCCACCATCTCCCAAACTATCATTATTTAAAACCTCTATTATCATTTTCATAGCAATGATATACGTAATACAAAGAAATATATATACCTTAAACATTATAGTTCAAAGATCAGTCCACAAACTTAAATTTGAATAAAAACCATGCTTTCTGGCCTTTGAGGTCTAGCCTCATCTCTTTTAGACCACAAGAAATCTCTGAGAAATCTATATAACTAAGTTAATTTTACTTTGCATTTTACAGATAAATATGATAGTCTTCAGGGGCCATACTGTATTCTATTTTGGAGGTGTGAAGTCTCAAGAGCACTTTTAGATTCTCTAACATTCGTTACACAGATTCATAATTATCTAAATAAATTTTAGATATTCTAAATATTTTCAAGTTAGATAAAAAAAATCAATATATTAATGCTGAAGTCAACAATCAACTCTTCAAATATCTACGGCCCCAACTAAGCAATAAACCTATAAAAATGAATAAACATTAACAGGGCAGCCTAATAAACAACTGGGCCAAAAGAATCCTCTTGATCTTAATGCTAGGGCTGGTCTGGCACCCACTCACCACCTTTGACCAGTTAACTCACGGGCAAATGAAAACAACAGATGTTCACTTCCTTTTGTTATGCTATATAAGCTTTTAATTTGGAGATGGGTTAAGGAGGAAGTCCAGATTTACTGAGATATATCAAAACGACTATGACTCTCAGTGCATTAAATTGCTTATAAAGTTACAATGTCTACGTATTAGGAAATTGGGCTTATTAATCCTTTCTACTGGGACATTTTACATCTCTTGCTTTATAAACATGAGTTCCACATATCAAAATCCATTTTACCTAACCTTTTCAAGAATGCATCTAGGCTGAAAAGAAATCAAGGGTCAATTGCCTTTGTATTCTATAAACTTAAAGAGGGCTAAGTCTATAACTGAGGGGCAGAAGCTGTTATGTTTCAGAGGTTCTCACCTGAGGCCATCACAGACTTATCTTAAATGTTGATATTATCAAAGTCTTTCCATAAAAGCTCAGACCTAAATTAAGGTAAGATTACTTCCTCCGCCCTTAGCGCAGGAGTGCCGTTTAAGGGGCCACCTGATGCAAATTAAAAGTGTGACCCCTTTAGTTGCTAGGTTGGCCCAGTCACATCACTCTGAATGTTTACGTTTCAGAGTGTAATTCTCACCAAAAAAATTATATTCTTAGATCATCTTTTCAAAGAAGTTTGTCTAATTAAAAGGAAATGCTGTCAACTAACCACCTAACCTTCTAAATTATTAAACTGGTTTCAAATACAAATCAAATTCATTTAAGAGCTTGATCCTCCTTGAATAAACTAACATTTAGTTACAAGTTTACAGAGCCAAGAGATTGAAAAAGACAAAAGGAGATATCAGATTTATGTATACAGATGTTCATCAGTGTTATTTTTATGGTTTATAATGGCAAAAATTATAAATTATCTAATATTCAATAAGGTTAATTCAATAAATTATGGCACATTTATATGCTAAAAATAATGAAGTCATTAAAGTTTATAATACATATTTTAATATATAATCACACAAAAATGTCCATATTAATAAGTAAAAATTATTCTCCAATGAACATGTATTGATTTCTTGTTTTTTTAAAAGAGTTTTTTTAAATGTTAAGATGCATAAAGACAGAGATGTTGTTTTTTACTGTATCCTTTATCTAGTACAGTGTGTGGTAACCAGTAAACCAGCAGTTTGACTAAAGGAATGAATTGAGAACTGACATGAAGTTTACATGTTTAATTATTTTAACAGAGCTAGCTAAGATCAATGGCTGCCTTTAAAAATAACCACATTTTTGACGCTACTTTAGTATAATCCTAGAACATTTGAGCTTCAAAGATACACTAGAAATTAATTCAATTGCCCAACTTTATCTGTGAGAAAACTAGAATACAGAAAGATTCATTTTCTAAAAATCATAAAGGAAAATAGTAAAACAAAAAGACTAGAATGAGAGTTCAAATTCTTCAATTCCTCATTAATAAGCCATGACCAACACACAACCACTCCACAAATCAGTATATTATACACATACGTCAAAGTGTGAACAAGTTAAAAAAATTAAGTGCAAGCAAAATCTCAAATTTTCAGAAGCAATTATTAGGGACAAAGAAGTCAGTTCATCTAAAACCTCTGAGGGTCTTTATTTTCACTTCTCCCTCCCTTCGACCTATCCTTTTAAAGAGCTCACTTGTAATGGCAAAATAATATTCTAAATATCCATTAACTTTAACTTTTAAGGGATAAGCAGTGTGAAGAGTATAGAAAAAATAAATCAACCTCTATTCATGAAGTTTATGGCAAAGAAAACAGATATACCTACAAAATATATAAAGTCCTCTTCCAATTTCTGATTTATCTGACTGACTTACCTGAATTGTAAGAGATATTTATTATTTATGCAGTTAAAAATTAAGAAACAAAACAGGCTCCTCCCTACCTATTTTTGAACAATGAAGGCATTCCGGAGGAACAAGAAAGAAATAGATTCCAGATAGAAGAAATAACACATACAATGGCAGAGTTGTGAAATCCATTATGATGGGAATAGAGGACAATGCCAGATCAGGAAAGACCTTTGTATGTAATGCTGTCAAGTTTGGGTTTTTAACCTTGAGGGAGATGATGATACAAAGAAAAGTTCTCAGCATGTGAGTGACAGTCAAATTTGCACTTGAGCAAGCATCATGGATACCAGGGTAAAGACTGAATAGGAGAGGGTCAAGACAGAAGATAGAAAGACCAGTTAATGGGCTTCTAAAAATGTTCAGAGGAGAGCTGATAAGGCTATGGGAACACAGATTTATATTTGGTAATCTGCACTTCATTTCTTAGTGACTGGAGAGTCTGGTAGAAGACAGAAACAAGGATGAGCCTCAAATTTCCATTTTGGATAACAAAATAAATGATGGTGCCGCCATAAAGATTGGGAATGCAAGGGGCTCAGGTGCCGAGGTGCCAAGCACAAAGATAATGAATTTAATGTGTGGGGGGAAACCACAGAATCACTGAACTGAATTAGAATCTTCTTAACAATGGAATAGCATCACGGTCCACAGGGTTCTGAAGCAAGTATCTGGAGACCTGAGGGTTGTGTTTTGTTGTTAAATTTGTTTTGTGGTATGTGTGCGTTTCCATTGCTTACTTTGGCTTCAGTTCTATCAAGCTTCCTTTGTATAAAATATGCAGTTCTCTTAGAAATCATATTGCTTCTTACTGTATGTGCTAATTTAACTCTCAACCCTGAATGTCCTTGTCCTCCTGGTGTTATCTTGCACGTGTGGGTTAAACTCCAAATGTTAAATGTTTCGTCTGCATATTATTTGTGTACTGATAGACAAGTTCCCTGATGCCACAGAGCATGCTATAACATTTCTATCACTCAGAGTGTGTTTCATAAATTTTCTAAATAGTGTGCAAACCTACATGAGCCCTTACCTTAAACTGACTGGCCTCTCTTGATGTCAAATTCTTCCCCACTGCTAATTGGATATTTAATAAGGAAAGAGAGTCTGTCCAAAGTTCAGACATTTATGAAAAAATGAAATGTTTGGACCTTCAAGTATCTGGCAAGTCAATTCTAAAAGTGAATCTACCTCCCTTCCCCAGAATGCCATAAGGCTTGTAGGTGACTTTAGTATTGGTCTTTTTTATCCCCCTGGATAAATAACTCTTATTCTCTCTTCTCCGTCGCCTTGGGTACTTCTCCATCCCCTCAGTCTCAGACCACTATTCTCATTCTCATTTTTGCTCTTAGAGTTTTTTCAATTAATCCTTCCATAGGTAGCTTTAAAATTTAAGACAGTAATTCTCAAACTTCTAACAGAAAAGTACCCTCAAGAGTTAGGTAAAGTCTTCCTCCTGGGAGTCGAGGGAGTCTACCTTGAAAAAGCTCCCTATCTTTGAAATATGGTGTAAATCACCAAAACTTATTCAAAGTTTGCATTTTACTGTATTATGTGTTTACTGTATTATGTGTTGTGTGTGAAATTAAAGTATTAAAATGCTTTAATTTCATCACCACTTAAACTAATTTTTTGTCAAAAGCTTCCAAAAACTGGTCTATCTTGAAACTTTTTGCCTCCAACACACCACTACAAATTAGAGTTACTCAGTGTGAAAGATTACACACATTACGAATTTCTTTCCATAAAGTTAAGTAAAATTAAAAATGCTCTTAAGGAATACATTAAAAATGCCACAAAACTATTTAAAAAAATGCAAAGAAACGAACCCAGGATTCAGAATAATCATTTGCTTGGGTGGGGAGAACAGGAGAACATGGCAAGACCATGTGGGTAGATATAAGTTATTACTAACATCCTGGCTTTTGTTTTAGGTGGTAATCTTAGAGGTGCTTATTACTAAAATTAAAAAAAAAAAAACTAGTATTAAAGTACAATAAAAACTAAATAACTACATAAATAAAAGCAGGCCATGCAATGTTAAGTGCACATAAAGCACCATGGATTATTATGACTCCAGTGAGGAAAGAAAACAAGATTTAAAAAAAAATTTTTTAAAGGTTCAATTTAGGAAGCACGGGCTTATACTATGACCTTCCTTGGCTCTTATTCTCCAAATATATTTATGACATTTTTAAAAGACAAGAAAGAAAATTATTTTCTCAGTTATTCTACTCTTATCCCAAATCTCCCAATCAGTCACATCCTTTTTCTCCTCCTCCACAATGAGCTTTAAAATTGAGAAGGATTTTTTAATTGTCCCTAAGACTTACTTCTGCAAGATAGTCATTCAGTACAACCTTGCCATCTTCCCCAGTTCCCCCTTTATTCACTCATCTAATCATTCATTCAATCAGTAGTTAAGAATTACTAAAAGCCAGGTTCTCTACTAGGTAAGAGTACTATAAAGAATAAACAGTGGTATGAATATGAGTTAAAGGCCCAGCTCTCAAGAAGCTGCAGTCTAGTCTAGGCAGGTACACTAAGGAACACAACACAAAGAGACAGATAACAATAGAGGCGCATGCAGAATTGTTTGGCATAAAGCAGGGAGGGCTGCACAGAAGAAAGAGTACTTTGCTGGGAATAAAGGCTGGTAAGGAGGACATTCCTACAAAAAGTAGCGGGCTTAAAATAGAACAATAGCCTGTTCACAGGACCACTGCAGCTGAACAGGCCAGAGCACAGGATACAAAGGAATGTGATAAGAGGTGAAGCTAGAAAGACAGGACCTAAAAAAGCAAACTAAGAGGTCTGGATTTTAGAGACTTCAGTTGGAGAACTCAGTCCTCCTCTTTCAAAAAAGAGCTGCCTCATACCACTACAGAAACATCTGCTAAACATCCACAGGAATTCTCAACTTTTTTTGTGCCGTGGACTTTTTTGGCAGACTGCCAAAGCCTGATGCTCTGTTCTCAGAATGTTTTTATATACATAAAATACACAGAATTCCAAATAATTTTTGTAGACACTCCACTCCTAAGGTAGTGAAGTGTAACCGTGGGCTGTGCATAGTGACTTTCTTCTGGAGAGGAAAGTAAGGAAGGGGGAAAAAAGAGTAACTCACAGTGGAGAAACCAGATGAACACCACTTCAGCCAGGTGATCAAGGTTACCAACGACAGTGATAAGTCATGTTGATACTATGTCCCCTTGATATGTGATGAAAAAGGCACTTTACCTCTCTGGTCTTCCTCTCAAAAACACATTAACCAGTTTAACCATGAGAAAAACATCAGACAAATCCCAAGTGGGGAACATTCTACAAAATATGTGACCAGTACTCTTCAAAATGGTCAGGGTAATCAAAAAAGGAAAGTCTGAGAAACTGTCACAACCAAGGGGACCAAAGGAGACATGACTACTAAATATAATCTGGAATCCTGGATGGGATCCTGGAACAGAAAAAGGACACTAGGGAAAACTGGGGAAATCTGAATAAAGTATGGGCTTTAGCTAAAAAATGTACCAATAGTGGTGCAACTGTTGTGACAAATGGGTATATCACACTAATGTAGGATGTTAACAACAGGGGAGACCAGGTGTAGAGTATACAGGAACTCTCTGTACTATATTTGCAATAATTCTGTAAATTTAGAACTGTTCTAAAATAAAACTTTTTAAAAAAATAAATAAGATGCATAGAATTAGAAAGGAAATGAATTCTACTGAAATAATTATTTTTAAAAAACAAATTTGTGATGTAATATTTGCGCTTCTTTATTAACGCATTAAATAACAATATTTACAGGCAGGTCTAATGATGGTAATTTCAAAGTAGTGATGAATGTAAACAGTATTTCAAGCTATGTGCAACAACGATAATATATGAAATGATCTGACATTGCTCTGGTGACAGTTAAACGCACCGCTGACACTTGCGCAGTTTGTGGTCTAAGGTCAAAACTGAAAAAATGCTAAATCTCATTTAGAGCCTAATGAAAATAAAGATGTAACTTTTTTCCTACCCAAGTTATCACTGAACTCTACCCATATGCTGCAAGTTAAGAATCATCATCTAACAGAAAAGAAAAAATAAATACTAACATTAAATGGACACTGTGTTGCAGGATCTCTAATAGTCACTGCACATCCTTCATCTCATTAAACCTTCAAAACAAACCCATTCCACAAAGAAGGCAGCTTCGGGAAGCTGTCTGTATAAGGTCATGTGACCAAAAATGGATTCAAACTATAGTCTGACTTCAAATGAAGATTCTGACAAAGCACCTCTAAAACATTTTCCAGACCCCAGCTGTGGAATTGTGAGGAACGTTCTACTGATTATACTGTAGTTCACCTGATGCTCCTATTCAACAACTTTCAGTTTGGACAATCAGGCTAAAACTAAAACCTAACACTTCCTACAGCTCCATTGGGACTACTAATAATAAAAAGCAGCAGCAGCAGCTAACCAAAAGGAACAATGTGAACAAAGAAGCTCCCCACTCTCCTATGCAGCTGAAAAGTCTAAATTTTGTGTCCATTTTCCAACTCTGACACACGGTTACTATCCTTCTAAGGGTGTGCACGTATGTGTGTGTGGCGCCTATGTATGCTTTTTCAGCAAATCTGCCAACATGTGAGATATCCAGGGCATATTTTACTCAGTCTAGGGCAGTTTCTTAGTTTATCCAACTAAGACTAATTCTATTTTCTTAGAACTAGAGGTGCTCACACTACAATGATCTAATCCCTAAACTTCATTTTCGAATCAATGTGTAACTGGCAGACAAACTTAAAAGCAAACTCTCTAAAAATAGTAAGTTTTCGATAATTAATCTATCTCCATCTTAAAATTTCTTAGTTGATGTATGCTACCCTATGAAATCTATATCCAAATTATTATTGTTTTTTTCTCCCACAACTTGCCAACTTATCTGGAAATTATAACTGAACAGATCCGGATTTGACTCCTCAGTCTGACCCTTAGCAGCTCTGTCATCTTTGACAAATTCCTATAAACCACTTTAGGCCTGTATTTCAAGCCTAGGTTTTGTATTGCAGTCATCATTGGCAACTGATGATAATAACAGATCCTTATTATATAAGGATTGGAAGAAAAAATGCTTGTAGAGTACTGAGCAAAATGTCAAACGTTATTCATGCAATTTCTTTAATTTGGGGTTTTACTTTTAAGTTGTAAATTTTCCCTTAGCAATGTTCACAGAAGGTCTTTGCTGAAATATTATTTTTCTGTTAGTTTTAGCTGATTCATTAAATAACGAGAGATTTTCTCTAGAGAAGGATTTTATCTTTCTTTGGAAGAAGCCAAAATCATCTCCATGTAAGGACACATGAGCAGCTGCTGCAGCGCATTTCAGTCACCCACAGGAAAGTGAAGCAGGCTGAGTTCACGTTGCAATAAGTATAAAAAAATTAAAAACTAACGAATAGCTACTCCAGATTTACAAAAGAGATTTAAGAATCAGAATTTGCAGGTGTGATGATTTAAGTAAATCTAATATACTAACAAAAAATTAGAAGAAACAGGAAAATGATGCATGGGTTTTCAAAAAAATTCTTTTCCCAGTTCTACTATAAGATAAACTGTTCTAGGAAGTTCAAAAATTTCATTCCATTTACTAAAATTTCATTTATATAATAATTTTCAGGAAAACAGCTACTGCATTAAGGCACATCCTTTTAGAAATACTATACAACTTAAATTTCCAACACATGCACACCTACTGTCAATAAAGTATCATTAACTAGGATGCCACTGATTAGGAATCTGATTATTTCTTTGTTGCTAGAAAGTCACTCTTCATACTGCTTCAGCTTATAAAAGTTTTATAAGACTTGATGGTAATTTAATGCAGCTGTTAAAAAAACCCTACATACTTAAATTTGTAAATTTTTAAAATTTTTTATTTTAATTCTGTAAACTTTTCTTAGCATGATATATATCAGTTTAAATAGGAGAATTACTATTCATAAATATATTGTTAAAGCCCTAATTAAAGAAAGCACAGGTGAATTAAATACATTTACTAGTTCTTCCTTTATAAGATAAAGCTAATTTTTTAAAATGAAAATCAGTTATTAGCCTGGTTTTCTCACACACTCTCCCTCCCCCATACACACGCAGGTATGAGGAGAGAAAACAAATAAGACAGAAAAGGTATAAAATTTGATTCTGTGAAAATGTTTAATTCTTGTCTTGCCAGAAGCTAACATTACGAAGCTGCAGTATTAAAGAAACAGTAGCAATAACAACTCAATGAAAGTTGCTTGGCTTAAGCCACTATTATTATCCTCACTCTATTAAAATTACCATTACTATAACTATTTTAGTTCTTCAGCATTATCACCACCAGTATACAAGTATTTCTAAACCTGAAGATGCATGAATCTTTCAAAACAGCTTTCTATCCCCCCAATTTACTCAAATTTTTTTCATTTATCTTCCATATACTTTTAAAAATTAAAAACAAAAAAACGAAGCACAAAGTGTTAATGACCTTTCCATACTTAAATTAAGATAAATGACGTTCAAAAAGTTTGGTTGTGATAAGACGATAGCTAACCAATCACTACTTCAGAATTCCTGTGTGACATCATAAGACCTCCCTAGAACACTTTTTCTCCTCCACCTACTTCAATTGTTCCCACAGATCTGGTAACAGAGTCAGAAAACCTTCCAGCTAAACGCAGATAACACTTCACACAACTCCGTACTCTAAATTGTGATCATCACAACGGCCAAGGTAAGAAACAGATGTCACTGATTTTGGTAATTCTTACTTTCTATAATTCAAACTTACTGTACTTTTTAAAAAGAGTTAATCATATTTTGTAAATTTCAGTTTAAAGTTAGACAATACAATAAAGTGTCTGATATGACAAAAAGCTTAATTTGTAAATAAATGCTAATTTTTTAATTTCTAAATAAAATTCAGTGGCAGTAAGAATAAGACAACTTTAAAATAAGGGTCGCATTCATTTTTGGTCCTGGTTATTGGTTTGTCATTTTCATTTAACTTTCACTTTTATTTTGCTTTTCAAAAGTGAATTTCTGCCAATTGAAATATCTTTCAATTATTTTACATATTTGGTGGTAGTGGTGATTTGATTTCTCCATGCAAAAACAATAGCTTCACTTTGTTATTTTTACTCTGCTGAGAAATGAGGATTGCGCTATTTATATCTAAAATACTATGAACAGTCGTGTGATTGTACAACATGCACATTATTGGCATGACTATTCTGATACTATCATCATGACTCTTTACAGTGAATATTAATAGAGTTTAAGAATATATAATACAAACTACTTTTAAAATGCTTTTGAAGACTTTTTTCTTATCTATAAAATCCAGTCAACTTTCACCAAACACTTGTAAAAAAAAAAATCCAAGCTTTTAATAAATTGAGTTACTTATATTAAATTCAACAGTATATCATAAATAACAAGTTCAGAAATTTTAAAATACTTGTCAAAAACACATGTAAAGTTCTAAAGTTACAAAATAGTATTTCAGAACTTTAAAAATAGACGTTACTTTGGCAGCATAAACATTCCTAAATATCTGATTTGAGTGAATCTGATAAAATGAATGTTTATTCTGCCTATTAATGAATATACTTTTATCAAGTTACTAATGAATATACTTTTATCAAGTTACTATCTTCCAGTGTTCCTCAGTTTCCTCTTCTGCATTTAAAAGGTGAGGGGGAGGAAAAAAGAAAAAAAAATGCCCAGGAATGGAGACACCACAATAAATTTTATAACTTCTGTTTGAATTCTGCTCTACTCTTGATGTTACTACAATCCTCAATTTAATATATGAAGTGTATCTTTATTCTTAAATCTCAGTCAGGGCATAAAGAACATCACATCGATTTTGTTTGACTATTTTTATTTTCCTAGCTATATGTCAAAATAAAATTTACCTCTAGAATTCTAAGTCCTTAGGACAAATGTTTACTGCTTTTTATGGATAAGAACTTTGTAACTATATAAGCAGCTTTCCTTATGGGATGCCAAAACATTTCTAATTTTTGTCTACCACTGAGGCACCCTAACTGCCTCTCAATATCTTTATATTCATAAAATGTTCTTCCTCTGCTATTACACAAAAGTCACTCAGTGTGGCTGTTTTATATGCATATTTATGCATTTTTACTAAAATACCTATCAAATTACGTTCTCACACTTCAAAAGGGATGCTCATGAGTTCTTTTATAGTATCAGAACTTCACCACATCACAAATTGCTCCAAAAAGTTGATAATTTCTAGAAAGAGCAGAAATTCTGCTATTAAAGTTATCCTTAGATAAACAATGTGTCTAGATTAATAGAAATTACATAGTTATAGTGACCGTTGTTCGAATTTCAAACATAATGCCCTAGTGTCGGACGTTATGTCCCAACTAGTTCATCTCTATCATAAGGTGAAATTTAAGTATTGTCTTTGTTTATAAAGACATGTGGTTTAAAACTAAGTGCTAAAAAAAGTGTCAGATGAAATAAAATGGAAGAAATGTGAAAGATGTTTTAATTATGAAAATTCATTATGTTTTAAACACACGAAAGAGCTAGAGTACTCTGCTTTACTAAGAAGAGTCACGTGACAATCATTTCCTAAAACTCAAGCATCAACATCATTTTAAAAGTATTTTAGTGGACATAAAGGAAAATAATATTCCAGAAAAAAATTACATTTGGCTACATATTTATACATATTGTTTCTTAATATCACTAAATTGGAGATAAGAGAATATCTGTATGAACAAAATAGTTAAAAAAAATTTTTAATGTATTAAAGTATTACATAATATATTAATTATGTAATGTACCAAATTATGTAATATATTAAAATTTTAAGTAAAAATTAAATGTACAGATTAGATTACCTCTCTAAATTAGCTAATATTTATTACCAATCCTAAAAACAAATTCCTTCCTTATTCTTGAACAATTTTCTAAATGCATTGGTGTATACAAATATTTCATTTGATGCTCTTAACTCCCTCTATGTTTGACACTATACCTCTATTTTACAATTTAGGAAACAGATGGGCAAAGGTGAATTGCCCAAGGTCACAGAGCTAGGAAATGGTGGAGGCTTGGCAGGAGCTGAGGTTTTATAACTCTTCATTTGCACATCCCATCCACTGATCAACACGGCTTAAAAATAAATCATGACATTGGCAAAGCAAAATAAATTGCAAGACCTCAAATACTGTTAAAATGGTATGTTAAAAGGCAAAGTTGGAGGATACGAACTTTAAAACCACTCCATTTCATTTAAAGTTACTTTACACACGAGGCATTACGTCCTTAGTAACCTACATAATATCCTCCTGATCATTTCAAAGCCAGGGATATAAGAAAGTTATAGATGACCACAGTTACTAAGCAATACACCCTGCAAGGCAAAACTCAAAATAACTGCACAGACTTTAAAACAATAACATGCCACAATCAATCAAGTTAATGTTTCCTTTTATTTGTTGCTTTGCTAAAATATTCATGCCTTTTATCTATTTAGCCTTGATATCTAAAATCTAGGTTAATTTCTCCTCAAAACTTTTCACAAAAACCACACTTTCATGTTTTATTCCAGTTCCATATTAAATCCTTAGCTTTCCTCAATTTCATTTCTGACGTCCTCATATTCTACCATTTAAAATATTTAACCCCATTTGTTGCGAGGTGCTTGAACAGAGGAATCTTGCTTTGTTATTTACGCTATGAAAATCACTAACTTTTATCTAAACTGTGAATTAACACAGCACTGATTATACCAGCAAAGGAGTAAACCTAAAGGTCAGAAATCAAGGAAATAATTATTCTAACTCACAGTGACCTAAATCAGATAATCTATAGTCTCTTTGACCATTTCCAGAAATAGTACATCATTGTTCTTACCCTACATAATTCTGAAGCATGCATTACCAAATAAACACATGACAATGAGGCTCGAGTGTGCAGCTCTACCCCAGTGCACTGGTAGTCCACTGAGGACCTCTAGTGCTGTTTAAAATGTACTCCACCTTCAGGTCTTTCCAAAAAAAAAAAAAAAAAACAATTCACTCACATTCATGCGAGGATATTGCATTGGCATTTATTTTTCCTTTAAACTTCCCCTACACTCCTTCTCCACAAAGAAGGATCTGAAGTCTCAACTACTACAGGTTAAAATGAATATTTTAATTGCAAATAAATTAATTTTAACATAAACAGATAACGCAAGGCTACAGACAAAATAGCAATAGCAACGTGCCCATTTCAAAGAGAAAATCTCTCTATGCTGTTGTTTAATAAATTTTCCTAAAGGCAGAGCTTTAAAACAAGTGAAACATTTCATTATAGGTCAATTTAGGGGTTGAGAATATTGATTTTTTTATGTTTAGACAACTCTTTTCATAACCAGGCAGAAGCAGCTTGAAGATTCTTTCAAATAGCCAGTGTAGACCAACAATGCGCTGGAATGTTGCTGCCACAAAGTGACTTCCAATAGAACTTCCAAGTTTAGCATTAGGGAATCTCAGAAGGAAAATGATTCCACCAAAGTGAACTTTTGGATGCCAAAACATTGACGATAAATCTAATGATGAACTGTCCTGATTTAATTCAACAAGTCAAAAAAAAAGCATACACAATCACTTCTGGATTATCTGTGAAAATGACAGCAAATACTAGGCAAAAATAAAACTTCAAAATAATCCTAATACAGACAAGTCCTGTAAACTCAAATCTATAGAAAATTCTAACCTTCTGAACCAATTAAATGGATAAAAAATTCTAAAAAGTATCTGTCAGACTGTAATCTTGGATGTGTATTATTTGAATTTACTAGGAAAATATGCCCACGTTTTACTAAAAGAATAAATAAGCAGACAAAAATAAAAGGAAAGCAAAATTCTGAAATCCACAGCTATAGATCAAGAATTTCAGGAATTGATGATTTCAGCAGAGGGAGTACCCCAAAAAACTGAAGTCTGGAAAGTTCTACAATGCACTGAACGTGTTTAAATTATAAGCGGGGATTACTGCTCAGCATATACAACATTGCAAAGGTATCAATTGACCAGCAAATCATAAAGCAGATCACCAAAAGTTTCCAAAAGTCTACGGAGGTTCCTTTTGCACAAGAACGCATCTGATATTACGTTAAGAAATAGGACTCACTACAGACAAAGTGAAAATTCCTGCAGAAGCTGAAAGAGTACCTTCCACCCAAATGCTGCCCAACATGGCACATAATATTTGTTGAAGGAATAGAGTTGCCTGTGTTGTCTCTCTCCTTCTTCCACTTCAAAAAACAGAATACTATCTTGAACTTGACTGTATTTACTTCCCAATTTCACCCTTTTGAGCAAAAGAGGAAAAGTGGACAACCAAAGACTTTATAAACCCTACAAAGAATAGGAAACAGTTGTTCTTCCCATCTCTCCAAAAATTAGAATAATCATAGATCCCACAGACATCCAAGATACTCTCTGGGTACATTTCTGCCTCTTACATGTAATTCAAGAGACAGGGATTGGGCATTTCTACAACCAAACTCCTATCAAGGCATCTTTCATATTTTCAATATTCTGATTCTAGGGCTGGATGATGAATTAATTTTTAAAGTCTCCTTACTCCTCCTGTCCCAAACACCTAACTTATACATATTATCATCCTTTAAAAAAGGGGAGTAGAGCTGTTTTCCATCTTCATGGCTGTTTAAGCCAGATTCAAGCTTAGAACATCCCAACACAATCTATTTCTGATTATACTAAAAGAATGCTCTAAAAAGAATGAAAATAAAGTGAAATTTTTCTAGGCTCTCCACCAAATATTACTTTATTTACAGCTTGGCTCTAAGAAAAGGGGGAAAAAAGACTGCAGGCGTTCTAAACTCACAGGATGGTTGTGAGTGCAGAGAAAAGAATGATAAACACCTGACACCCATGCCATAAATTCTGATGCAGTGAAGGTCACAGACAACTCCAAAAATAGACCTGTGCTGTTCCCACACGCAGCTTTCCAATTCTCAACATAGGACAGGAAGCCCCATCTTGCACGGATGATTTTTGGCTTAATTATCATATAGATTTTGCAGGTTCACCAGAATTAGGACTCAACATATTTCAGATTGAACTACTGTAAAATAAACTGGGCCCAATAAATGGAAAGCATACAGCTAATATTTCAGCATGTACAGCAGATTTGTTTTGGGTTTTAGCATAAGACTATAAAGAGACTCAAATCACTTTATTATTATAACATATTTCTGAGTTTGACAAGAAACAAGACACTTTTTGGTTGTCTCCGTCATACTCAATTTGTTTCCAGGAATAAACTATATTTTTTCAATAATAGTTGGCTGTTGAAGTATTATGAGATCATCTTTAAAGTATATTCATTATACTTTTATCAGTAGAGGTTCATCTCTTTTGGGCACACCTATTCCTATTTCACAAACACCAAATATTCATTTGTACAAAGCCTAGTTCGGGTTAATGCTGTTAATCATTAACAACAATTTATCTAAGTTGTAATCCTCTAAGGTAAATCCTCTAAACCTCATTTTCCTCATCTGTAATAGGAAGAGACTTGAGAAGAAGTTTGGAGTTTACATGTTCAACTATCAAATTCTGTTATTCTAACTGGTTAATCTGTTAATCAAAGCACTATCTTTAATCATTAACAATTTTATAAAAAATATTAAAGTAAATCATAGAAATCCCTTATTCAACTTCATTGATTTAGTCAAATGGTACCAATTATGCACTAAGTACTAGAATACAAAATAATAACACATGGTTCCTTATACTCATGAACTAGAAGTCTAGTCAGGGGCAAAGACTTGTAAATCAAAATTATAGCAGGGCCAGCCCCATGGCATAGTGGTTGAGTTCAGCGCACTCTACTTCAGCGGCCCAGGTTCATGGGTTCGGATCCTAGGTGCGGACCTACTCCACTCATCAGCCATCCTGTGGCGGCAACCCACATACAAAACGGGGGAAGACTGGCACAGATGTTAGCTCAGGGCTAATATTCCTCAAGCAAAAAAAGAGGAAGACAGGCTGGCCTGGTGGCGTAATGGTTAAGAGTGCGCGCACTCTACTTCAGCAGCCGGGGGTTCATAGGTTCGGATCCCGGGCATGGACCTACACACCGCTTATCAAGTCATGCTGTGGCAGGCGTCCCACATATAAAGTAGAGGAAGATGGCCATGGATGTTAGCTCAGGGCCAATCTTTCTCAGCAAAAAGAGGAGGATTGGCAATAGATGTTAGCTCAGGGCGAATCTTCCTCAGGAAAAAAAAAAATTATAGCACAGCTATCCTGATATAGGTAATATTAAAGCCCTACTGAAAACCTGCAGAGGTGATAATCAATTCTGCCTTAATGTTACTCACTGTGTTACTCACAGAAGGTTTCATTAGGAAGTATTATTTAAACTGGGCCTTAACAATCAACTGAAGTTTGCCTGGCAAAGAATCAGAGGTAGAGGGAGGTGAAAGGGAGACATTCCAGGCAGAGCCAGAACAACATGTGCAAAAGGCAGAAGCACAAAAGGGAATTAAGTATTTATGGAAAGGTGACATGCTTCATGTGACTGAAGCACCACTCATCAGTGTCAGGGTAGGGAATGACTCTCGTATATGCTTCATGAGGAACAACTGGCCAGGTTCCTCCTCCTCCATGTTTTATCTCAAAATAATTTTTAAATTTAGACCTTTTAGATCCTGAGTTCTAAAATTTCACAAAGAGGAATTACCAATACTAATTCTTATTCCTTTCTTAACTGTTATATATCCTCATATAAAGCAACTAGTTAAATGAAATCTTCCCCATAACTACCCAATAGTATAAATTCACCATATCTACGATAAGCAAATAGAAGCAGAAACAACTTAATGCATTTTCCCAACAAAAGATAAAATACTATAGAAATAAAGTGGTTATCAGAGGAATTCAAACAAAAGTAATTAAATTAAATATATATCAAGTTTAAACCGCCGTTTTCTAAGTAGGAAGTGTTATAAACTAAGTAACAGCCACTTGTGTTGGACAATGAAGAATATATGCTAGAGATATATATGTGCTAAAGAATATACACCAGAGAAACACAGGTTGTTACCAACTCTTTTAAGAGAGTAAAGTTTGATGTAAGTTGGCTGTTTGGATCTCCTCACTACTCTGAAGGAGTCCAGAGTCTCCAGCCAAATGAAAGCCCAGTCTAGTATTTAATTCAAAACATAATAGAGACAAGTTGAAGTACTGAAACTACAGAATCTAACCACCATATATCACATAGTTTCTTTGTAACAATAAATGAAAAGTTCTAACTGCTCATGCCTGATACATAGTATCTTACTCTTTCCCATTCTTTCAGTTCTCCCCTCTGCTCTCTTCAGCACTAGTCCCTCTCGGAAATGGAGCTGTCGGTTTGACATGGGTTTTCAGGGGATGTACAGACACTAGGGAGAAAATGAAATCTGGCTACTGGAGTAAGGTAGTAATATCCTGATTAACAATGATATATCAACAAACATTAACAGCCATTATCTCTGGGCAATTGTGGTTATTTTTTAAATTCCATTTCTAATTTTTCTTATTTCAAAATTTATATAGATGCATCCCGATTGACAACAAAATATTCCCAAATGTTAACAGCTATTACCTCTCGACAGCTAATTTACAGTTACTCTTTAATCTATATCTAATTTTTCTACAATGCTCTGTTAAGTATTATTTTGTTTTATTAATTAGCAAAGATAATTAATTAGGCAGCAACTAATTAATTATTAGGCAGAATAGCCTGTGGGAGCTCAGAAAGAAAGCAAATGGAAACCTCTGCACTTAAGTACAGGTCATTTGTAAATAGGAACTGTCTGTGGTAAATAGTGACATAATGATCATTTTATTACTATGCCTTCTGAACCTGACAGTCTTCAGTACTTAATATTGTCTTGTTCAAATGTTTCTTAAAACAGCATATTCATCAAAAGGAATGAAAAACATTTGAATCTATAGTCTGGTAAAACATTTCCCATTTAACTATTTTATTTTGGAATAAAATCAACATCCAGAGAAAAATTTATTGCATGCATTTCTTTTTATGAGATTTGCTCTGGAGCTATTAAAACACCAATGTTCACCACAATTACGCTCACAGAGAAATAGTCTTAATAAAACTATACGTAAGAAGTTCTGCCCAAGGAAACAGCCCAAAACAAGCTGCACCCAAATAACCAAACTATACTTCTAGTCATTTTGAGAGGAGGAGGCAAAGACTGAAGTTACTATACTCCAAACACAAGACAAATGAGACATTATCGTGACCATCGCCAAAAACGACAGACACTTAGAGAGAGGCAGAGAAACATGTGTGTGTATGTGCCCATACACACACAGACTACAGAGATTTTTTTGTGTGTGTGTGAGGAAGATCAGCCCTGAGCTAACATCTGCCAATCCTCCTCTTTTTTGCTGAGGAAGACTGGCCCTGGGCTAACATCAATGCCCATCTTCCTCTACTTTATGTGGGACACCACCACAGCATGGCTTGACAAGCAGTGCGTCGGTGCGCGCCCGGGATCCGAACTTGCGAACCCCGGGCCACCGCAGTGGAGCGCGCACACTTAACCGCTTGCGCCACCGGGCCGGCCCAGACTATAGAGATTGATGTCATAAATACAAATAATGTTGAGGAAGATGAATTAATACAAAATCGTGTTTTACCTGTTCAGAGAATAGGTTACACATATGATCCTAATCCATTTACTATTTTTACATTCCAGGCTACCTAAAAGAAGACCGTGATCTCACATTTGGCTGCCCACTTTTTATCTTTCCTTTGACGTTTAAGACTCAGACTTCCTGGCATCATGGAGAAAGTCCAATACCTCACTCGCTCTGCTATAAGAAGAGCTTCAACCATTGAAATGCCTCAACAAGCACGTCAAAATCTCCAGAACCTATTTATCAATTTCTGTCTCATCTTAATCTGTCTCTTGCTGATCTGCATAATCGTGATGCTTCTCTGAAGTTTGGCTGCAATGTCCAGGGCTGCAACTTATCGCCATCAGCTTCAAATCTGTCATCCCATGAAGAGGGGAAAACAATACTATATAATAGACCACTTCCTAAGTAGAACAATTTCTTTGTGAAAAGGTCAAGATTCAGAACAAAACAAATTGTTAGCAAATGTATTCATCTGCTGGATCTTGTAAACATGAAAAGGGCCTTATTTTCAAAAATTAACTTTAAAATGACTATAATGTAAGTGTGCATAATGTAACTGTTGATTTCCTCAACAGAGCTTGTAAGTTTCTATCCCAAATCTTTTCTGAGGATGAACTAGGGGTTTAGTTTTGAAACTGCACTGCTAATAAGTTCACTTCATATATAAAGCATTAACTTCACTCTTTGCGGTAAATATAATTTATATTGTACTGTAAAAGCCTCTTTGATGTTTATTAAGTATTTTAAGGTCTTCACCAAGTACCAAAATAACCATTCAAATGAAGTGTCATAATTTGAAATAGCCCACTGACTCCTCACATCTGTTATCTTTGTTACTATCATACAGAAGTCTTTGTAGTAACTCTATCAGAACCTACATTCTAAAATAGAAATTGTATTTTTTTCTATACATACAACACTAACATTTTTTAAAGTTTATGACAATTAAGTAGGAAAAAGTAAGGCCATACTCTTACACAAATAAATTTCTCTGAACTAATTTTTTCAAAGAATTACAGAATTCTAGTATGTAGGTAAACCATAAATCTATTCTTGCTAGTACATTATAATCTGTAGATAAGAACTGTTGGTTAATTTAACATCTGACAGTGTGATTAGCCATAATTACTAATATGCCAATAGAATAGAGTCTAACCTTAATTTAAAGTACAGTAGTTGATTATCTGAGTTAGAGTATGTAACTCGCCATACTATGTCTTTGGAATCATGAAATCTTAAGACTTTAGAATGATTTTATAGGTTGTCTTCTATACTAACCTCATATTCAAAGTAGGCAAGGAAAAGAATAAAGAATAAAAATATATTATTTCAAGTGTTAAAAAAATAAAATTTTGAATTCTCTCTCCAAAATTAACTAACTCTTTGATTATACTTTGAAACGAACTTTTTGTCCCACTATTGTTCATGATACAATACAACTATTTTTCCTTAATTTATCAACCAGATGGCAAACCCCTATGTGGTAGGCCACTCTACTACACTAAATTACAGACCCAGCAATGCTCATATACAATTATTTTCTTCCTGAATACATTTTTAATTTCATTTAAAAATATCCTCCAACAACTCATAAAACAACAGAAGTAAAAATTGGCGTTGGAAAATATATTCACCAAAATTTGGTAATTTAAGTTGACTCAGTTTAAAATTAAGTCTAAAACAGTTTACACCTATACTGCGTAATCCAATAATTTTAACTTCAGTTCATGACATATTAATAATATAGCAATTATTAGAGGAGTAGAGAATGTGTAATTTACTATATGATTTTCTAAAATATGACTACTAAAAGAATTTGAGAAGTCAATATGGACCTTGGTTTGTAACACAAATGCTGCTAACGGAACACTGAAGGAGACATTTGTTTTAAATTTTTCTGAATCCCTGAGAGGTACTAGAGATGGGGAGTGGGACAGTTTTGGTTCACTGATAGCTGAAGAACAGAGGAAAAAGCGGTCTCATACTGATAGGGGGATTTCTTGAGGAAACTCTCATATATAGGTTGGAAATCCCTAATATCAACTTGAAAGCTTATAAATAACAAGCGATACATTCACCTCACTGGTGTCAGTATTATCCATGCAAAAAGTAACCAAGTTCTATAATTAGCTGCACTGATCTTAAAAATAAGTGGAAAATTTGAAATGACAAGTTCTATTCCTTTTATTACATTGTTCATTACAACATCAACTTAAACTATAAACTGTGAAGTGATGGGGTTTTTCCCAAGCAAAAGAGAAATAAAGAATTTTTTTGTTTTTCATTCTGCCTTTAATAAAAATTAAAACCTTATACTCGAGGATTACAGAATACTGTAACTCAGATTATAATGTAGAACAAAAACCCATTCTTTAAATGGAACTTATTTATTCTGTTTATCATGATGTGTAAAGAGCAAGATATAATAAAACAATGTATTTTAAAAAATTTAAGTACCACATGTTCAAATATTTTCTACTGCAGAATAAATTCTCATCTTAATTTATAGGGTACTAAAAATGAACTAATTTTTAAATGTTTAATGTCTTTTATATTTTAGTTGGTTCAAAATGTTTATTTAATGCAAATCACCTATATTAAAATAAACCTTCTTGAACTCAGAGAAATCACTCTATAATACACTCAGGGTTGATATGATCATACAACAATCTAATTACAAGTAGTTTTGATTTTGTAGGTTGTTTTTGGTGACTTACCCCAAATAAAATAAGATCAAGATTTCCTAACCAGACACAAGAGGGCAGACCTTCATAAAATAATGAACTTCCTACTACCTAAAAATTACTTTTCTTTGATTATTTTTGAGTCTTCTGGCAACCTGGGGAAATTATAAAATCTCAAAAAAGATCTCTTCTGCTAAATAACAGCACACTTTAAATGTCTAAAAATTATATGCCAATACTATATAGAAAAGTTGACACATGACAAAAAGTCAAACATATTACTAATTTTATTTATTAAAACGTAAAAAATCAATTATAAGCTTTTTAGCTACCTAGGGAATGTATCATAATGTCATAGCCTATCTACAAAGAGCGTTATACTGTCCATATCTTTCAATGTACAGTTATATCATCTTAAGAAAATTAAAGACAAAACAGGGTGCAAAAACAAGAATAAAAATAAGAAAATTTTCGGGGCCGGCCCGGTGGCGCAAGCGGTTAGGTGCGCGCGCTCCGCTGCTGCGGCCCGGGATTCGCTGGTTCGGATCCCGGGCGCGCACCGACGCACTGCTTGGTAAGCCATGCTGTGGCGGCGTCCCATATAAAGTGGAGGAAGATGGGCACCGATGTTAGCCCCAGGCCGTCTTCCTCAGCAAAAAAAAAAAAAAAAAAAAAAAGAGGAGGATTGGCAGATGTTAGCTCAGGGCTGATCTCCTCACAAAAAAAAAAAAAAAAAAAAAAAAAAAAAATAAGAAAATTTTCTTTTTGGAGGATGTAAAAAGACACATAAAATGCTCTTACGTTAAAACTTTTTCATTCTTATGTTAGAGAAAAACCAAGTCAATTTAACTTTAAGTCATTTTATCAAACTTTTTATTTATATTTTTGATTTATATAAGAGAACTTTTCCAGTAAAATATGTTGAAATCATTTGGTGCCAGTATCTTGACTGATCAAGACCCTCCATGATTTAAAAAGGCACAAAATTTTATCTTCCTCTTTTTAATGATTGCAACCCAGAACTTAGAAACATCCTAGAGAGTATAAGATGAGAAAGGAGGATCAACAACTCTGTCAATAAAAAGACCGCTTCCTCATTACTGTCTGGGAGATCCACTGTGAGCTTTAGGAATCCAATGCACACTGCGTGTGTAGAAGCACACACCCTCGGTTCCCTTCCCACCTCTTCCTCTGCCCTCAAAAAAGGAAATGCAAGAGGGACCTGGAAAGGGATCCATTCTTTCCAAAGAGAAGACAAGACTGTGCTGTTTGTTTTTCTCCTCTGTCATGGTCCTTGTGGGGTCAGACAGTTTTGGGGGAGGGTAGGAGGAGAGGGGTGATAGAGAACAGAGGAAAGAACCAAGGACAGTGGTGCACATTGCACGCGGAGGCCTGTATCCCAGCCAGTGAGGGCACAGATGGCTTCTCTCCACTCACAAAGGAAAAGGCTTCAGAGTACCATCTGCACTCGGCTGACTTAGGAGGAAACCATGGGAATTAGGAATACCATGCACATAAGACTATGAGGCTGGCTCAATAAGCACTCTGGACTGAGTCCTAAGCAGAGCAAAACTTCCACGTTACAATATTAACCTTTTCAGGGAGAAAAGGTAGAGAAGGAGGCTGTGAGGATCAGATGAGATTAAAGACTGAGAGCTACTAAGTTCTATATAAATCTAGGGTGGTGTCAGATTGTCACTCTCAGCCCATTCCTTTTCTTAGTTGTAAGAGTTGTTTTTTTCATGGTGAGAGTTTAGCAGTTGTGCTTGAAAATCATACACATTCTCACAATTTATCAGATGGGCTGATCCTTACTAAGGCTCTTCCCTTTATGCAAAAATTAGACTAAAAGGAAGCCAATGTTTTAAAGAGTCTTAAAAAGCAAGTAAGATGAGAGCTTTAAAAGTAAAGATAGTGCTTGGAGGTCCCAAGGAGAAAGCATTTAAGAATTTTTTCCTGTAGTGGTTCAAGAAGAGAATTAGAAGGGAAGCAGTCAATTAAATATTGCAATTGAAGTATCTAAGTTTTCTTTACCTGGTTTCATCTTTCTACTCCAAAACATAAAAGCACTATAAAGAGACCATCTCAAATAAGGTTAATCAAAAAGTAGACCTTTCCAGGGTGCATGCACTGGAATTTTGTCCCTTATAGCCTTCTTCCTTTACTATGCACTGGGAAGATGATTTAAAATTTAAGTTTTGCTCCACAATGGATCTCCAAGCTCCCTACCCTCTCTACATTGCTTCAAGGTTGGGGAAAACTTTGTTTACAGCAGAGGTTCCTCCAAGCGCAATGAAAGGAGGAGAGAAGTGGTGCTTGCTCCTTTAAATTCACCCAATTTTCTCACTTACCTACCTTTCTATCGCTCCTACTTCAGGTTGGGGTAGAATACTCAGCCCCTCTAGACAACTCCAACTCTGGGTAAAGACACCAGCTGGAGAAACAACTGCCCAATCCCTGTTCTCTTATAATCATAAGCATTTGAGAACTAAAATATGATAGTATTTGAAAAATTAGGTTTCCTATGTTTTAATCACTTGAATCCATAAATCACAAATAAATCTGGTTAATTTGCTCTTTTCTGATTTGCAATTCAGACATCATAATGAAGCTTCTGTTTGGTTATGTGGTTTAAATATACATAATCAAGATTATAAGAACTGTTTCAACAACAAGTGTAAAGAAGGCACATGGGTGTGTGGAGGGTTCTCCTGTGAATGTAGCATATTAGGTTGTGTCTGTGTTTTGGGGCTTTCTAAGACTTGTGAGGTTCCTAGATAAGCGATCTCCTCATCCTTTCATAGAATATATTCCTTTAATCTTTATTATTTTTCATTAGTAGTAGTAACGAATAGTAATTTAAAACTTTTACTCATAAAATGCTTTCCTTAAACTGATAAGTAAATCTTGACACCCGATTTAATTTTTTAAAAAATAAGCACATCTGCTCAACATCACTAATCATCAGGGAAATGCAAATCAAAACAACACTAAGATACCACCTCACGCCCGTTAGAATGGCTATAATCACCAAGACAAAAAAACAACAAATGTTGGAGAGGATGTGGAGAAACAGGAACCCTCATACACAGCTGGTGGGAATGCAAATTGGTGCAGCCTCTATGGAAAACGGTATGGAGATTCCTCAAAGAATTAAAAATAGAGATGCCCTATGATCCAGCCATCCCACTACTGGGAATCTATCCAACGCACCTGAAATCAACAATCCAAAGAGGCTTATGCACCCCTGTGTTCATTGCAGCATTATTCACCATAGCCAAGAAGTGGAAGCAACCTAAGTGTCCCTCGACTGACGACTGGATTAAGAAAATGTGGTATATATATACAATGGAATACTACTCAGACATAAAAAAAGACAAAATCGTCCCATTTGCAACAACATGGATGGGCCTGGAGCGTATTATGTTAAGTGAAATAAGCCAGAAAGAGAAAGACAAACACTGTATGATCTCACTCATATGTGGAATATAAACCAACACATGGACAGAGAAAACTGGACTGTGGTTACCAGGGCAGTGGGGGTGGGGGGTGGGCACAAGGGGTGAAGGGAGTCATATACGTGGTGATGGACAAACAAAAATGTACAACCCAAAATTTCACAATGTTAGAAGCCATTAAAACATCAATTAAAAAAAAATAAAAAAAAATGAGCACCAATATGCTGGTTTCATTTAGTTCCTTGCCTCCTAGGTGCTTTCCTTAAAAAAATAAAAAAAAATAAGCACATCTGTTTTATAAACCTAAATACATATCGACCATTACCAAAACTTCATAAATGACTTTAGTTCCACCTTCTCGTTTTATAGATGAAGAAACTGAGGCCGGAGACATTAAACACTAAGTGAGAGGTAGAGAAGCATCCAGATTCTGAATCTGGTGGAACCAGAAACAAAATCCAAGACCCCACACTCCCAAGTCAATGTTCTTTCCATTATACCACGCCAGCTCCTTTGTTTCTGTCTCAAGTTTCCTTAGACCCAACATGTTTTGCTTTGTTTATTTTTACACCCATTTAACAAATGAGAAGGAAAGTAAAGACTGAGTTAGGTACAAGGTTTTAAGTTTTTCACATTAATGAGTTTCAAATTGTCTTTAAGTTTTGTTTATTGATGCAACACTTTTCGAGTTTATAACATTTATGCTTACTAACTTGCAGGGGAAAGGAAAAGCAAAACAATCTGTGGCTACGAACACGTTGTCATACACTACAGCAAGTGTGCTGTTATACTCATAACATCCACTGGGGGGAAGCAAACACTAGATTTTGAGCCTTACCTGCATTGGTGATATACTTTCTTGTCGAAACTCTTCAATTTGGTGCTGTTGCCAAGGAGCTAAACTGTAAGCGTCCTCTGTAGTTCTACCTTCCAAAGGATTTGTCTTCAACTGCTCTGTAAGCCACATCTGTGTCCTCACAGAAGGCTGAATGGGAACTCCACCTACTGCCTGCTGAGCAAGCATTAAGTATTTCGGAGGTTCAAAAGTCTCTGAGCTCGTCATAATAGGTTTGCTCTCAGGTAAGGCACTATATGTCATGTCTAAGGTCTGTCTCCGAAGAGTGGAGGAAGAAGCTCTAAAGTCTTCTTTGCTACAGCTCTCAAATTTATATTTGCAGTCCAGAGTTGATGATCGTTTTTTATTTATTTCCTTGTCCTCTAGCTTAAGCATCTCCATACTATCATGTAAACAGCTGGGCCCAACTGTCCTTAGTTGTGATGCTAAAGCCTTGCCTCTCCCTGCCTTTTCCAAACCACTCCTTGACTCTCCAGTGTTGACAACGCCACTCTGGCTGCAGCCATCTGGGGCAGGGAGTTTGGATAAAGATGACCATTTCCGGAGGGGCTGGAAGTCTTTCATGTCTAGTGAAGAGTCCTGCTCTCCTCTATGGTGGTTTCCCAACGTTTGCATGAGGCTTGTGCTCCATTTTGAGCCATCTGATGTCAACGGTTCCCTGTGTTTGGAAACTGAAGCACTGGAGTTGGACGGCATGACATGGGCAGTAGGAAGAGTAACCAATGATCGACTAGGCTTAAAAGATAACGTGCCACTTGAAGTTGAATGATCTGGAAAGAGAAAAGAACGCCAAATGAGCTGCAATTAACAGGGGGAAAAAATGAAGCAAATGCCAAAACAAAAATCTGAATATGGGTTCCCAGCACAAGTTTTTCAAAATAAGAGACTTGTTATTATTATTCCTTTAAGTCTATCTGAAACAAATCAAACATACTTTCAAACATTATTTTCTAAAAATGGATACATAACAAAGTGTATATCCATTTACCATCTACTTACAAATGAAAAATGACTGGACAATAGATTTATAGTTACCCTATTTAATGTAAGTATTGTGCCTTTAAAAGAAACATCCATCTCCCTACTGAAAGGTCTTACTCATAATTTAGCACTGAAGCCTCAGACACAACTCTATCAGAAAATGGTATTTTTCAGTCTTTCCTAAACTGTGGAAATGTATGGCAAATCTGAACATTTTAGCACCTCCCCAAACTCTAACTCAAATCAGAAATATGGGTAAAGGAGCTCCTGCAATAATGGAAAATAATCAGAAAGGGTTCTAGCAATATATTTGTGGATATGGAATAATTCCTACATTCCCGGTCTCCTTTAACGGCATCATCAATGATGTATTTCCCAAGCTAGAACTCCTGGAGTCTACTGTGATTCCTATCTTTCTCTGTACATTCAATAAATCCTCAAGTTGTAAATTTTTACTTCCAAGATGATTAAACAGCTATTGCCTTCAGTCAGGATTTCACATAATATTATTCTACACACAGGAACAGTTTTAGAGGCTCTGTGGAAGCCCAATAGATAAATAAGGGCCTCTATACTCAAAGAATTTACCATCAAGTGCTCAACTATCATCAAATGTGCCAAATTAAAATCTAGGATTATAATTTTAATCAGAGGATATCCAGAAAGAGGACAGCAATTTGAAGTGCGGGGGGAGAGGAGGTGAGTGATGAAAAGCAACTTCCATAGTTTATTCTATATATTTTCATACTCTTTAACTCATATTATATTTAAATATTACTTGTGAGCTTTGATATTGTTTTAAAGAAATAGAGTAATGGGAAAAGAAATGTTGAGACAGTCATAATAAAATTCAGATGAGAAAGAGCCAGGCAAATTAATTCAAAAAATGGAATTCTAGTAGGGTTTTGCACAAAATTTATTTACCTGGAGATGAAAAAGGAAAAACATTACAGATGGAGGAATATGAGCAAAAGCATTATAGTGGATATTTATCATATTCAAGCTCTCCATCAGCTTCTGCAGAACCTTTCTGTACGCAGGGAAATTCCCACATTATAAGATTAACCTCCCAAAATAAATGTTACATCTCAAATTCCCAACATACTCTGCAACTATGATGCAGACATTCGGAAGCACCTGCACAAGATTTCAGTTTGGAAGTGAGTCACGTGAGAAAATGGGCTCTGTGTGGAGCAACCATTTTTGGCTGGAATGGGTAACAGCAGAGGCATCGGCCTTTCACAATGGCGGCAGCAGAGGTAGCCAAAGCGAGTCCAGCCCAGAAGGGCAGCAGCTGGGCAGCACTGGCGGTTTCCTCCAGTGCTTGGTGGGGCAATGGAGTGACAGTTCTCAGTGGTGATTTCAGGGTGAAGCCTGGTTCTCCAGCCCTCCCCCAAGATTCTGTGAGGTACCAAACACCCTTAAATTCCTCATCTGCTCAACCAGCCAGTCAGCTTCTTCTGCTGATTGGGAACACTAACTGATCCAAGCGTGAAGCCAGGAGAATGTGGCTCCAAAAGAAGAAAAACCAATTCTCTCGTTTATCTGCAGTACGGAGTAAGGGTCAAGAAAAGTTGCTGAAGATCACTCGTGACAGGTAAAGGTGATGCAGAGTCCGACGAGTCTTCAAACGCCCTGCTGAGGCAAGAGCCTGGCCTCCATTCTGCAGGAAATATGGTATCACTGAAAGCTTCCAAACAAAGGCGGAGTGACATGATCAAAACAGTACTCAAGATGATGACTCGGGCAGCTGTGCTGAGGATGGACCAAAGCAAAACGCTCGGCAGCAGAAAGACTGACTAGCATGGTAATCAGTAGAAGGAAACAGAGGGGAATATGCTACTGGAGGTCAGTTCTAAATAAAAATAGGACAAATGTCCCCCAAAAGACTATGGAATATTTGTATTAATATAGTATTATATCTATTTTTACATATGTATACATGTTTGTGTTATTATTCCTAAAGGAATATTTGTATTCAAATCATCACAGCCTCTTAAAAATCTTTATTTTTTTAAAAAACAAACCAAAAAATGAATTTTACATCAAATTTGAAATTTTCAGTTTTTTACATTTAAAAAAATTTGTAAGTAAAGATATAAAGTAAAGGCTATCTATAACAGTTTTGAAATCAGACTTTGTAGATTTAACTCCCGGCTCTACCACTTGTCATGTGTGCGCAAACAAGTTATTTAACCTCTTTGCATCACAGCTACCTCATTCATAAAGTGGAGATGACAACAATGAGGATTAAATGAAATAATACACATAAAGCACTCAGAAGAATTCCTGGCACAAAGCAAAATGTTAGTTATAATTACACGATTGAAAAAGCTAAAAGAAAATGTTATTTTCAATATAGCAGACAAAAGGTTAAATACTCATACTATACAAAGAACTCCAACAAATAAAAAAACTAACAATCCAATTTTAAAATAGGCAAAGGAGGGCCGGCCCAGTGGCATAGTGGTTAAGTTTGCGCACTCCGCTTTGGTGGCCCGGGGTTCACGGGTTCAGATCCCAGGTGTGGACCTACGCACCACTTATCAAGCCATGCCGAGCAGGCATCCCACATATAAGGTGGAGGAAGATGGGCATGGATGTTAGCCCAGGGCCAATCTTCTTCAGCAAAAAGAGGATTAGTAACAGATGTTAGCTCAGGGCTAATCTTTCTCAAAAAAAAAAAAAAAAGGCAAAGGAAATCACCAAATAGAAATACAAAATAAAGAATATACGTTAAAAAAAAAAGATGCTCAAACTCATTAATAGTAAAAGTGCATTCCTTATTATATTCACAAAATTATTAAAAGTTGCTAATACCCTACAATGATGGGCACACAAATTTTTACAGCCTTCAGAAGAAGAGGGGCAATCTGTCTGTATATATCAATATTTAAAACATGCGAATATATATAAACACGTGCATATGTGCATATAAACACTTATATATTCATGACCAGAATAATACACTCAAAACTTAATAAACAAAGGTAACCACTGCATAGTGGAAAGAGGAGAAAAGGAGAAAGATGTTTTCACATTTTAGTTTATACAATGTCTTATTTTAATTTCTTTTCAAGGAGCATAACTTCACTATTTTGTCAAGCTTCTGCAAAGATGTTTTGTTTTGTGACCTCAAAGAGTTTGAAATATCTCAAAGAACAGTTACTAAAGTATTAATAATATATCAGGTGACTGTCTCACTTTCCATGTCACAGCTGGAACCTCTGAAACCAGAGATCACCAGTCCTGCTGCTACTTACATCTGATAATGTACCGCTTTCCTGGCTACCTTTGCTAGCTCACTACGTCCCAACTGCACGGAAAATCAACAACTGGTGATAAAAGACAATTCCACATCAGACTAGTATTTACTCCTACAAATCTGAAAGCAATTGATATATGCTGGTCACAGAACATTACACCAAGGAGAGAATTTACTCCTAGAAGTCACTTATCTGAAGTTCTCAAACTTCAGCGTACAAAAAAAGCTACCTGGGATCTGGAGCCCTACTCCAAGAGATTCTGATTCAGTTAGAGTAGAAAGGGGTCCAGGAAATATCACTTTTTAATCAGTAATTCTGCTATTCTATTCACTACAACGTCATTCCACCTGGGTCTGATTCCAGTTCTGAAGCCTTCAAGCTTAAATATCCCAAGTTCAACCATCACCAGCATCTAAGTTCTAGTGTAAAAATTGATTTACTGTGACATTCAGAATTCATTACTGTCAAAACTAAGGAGTAAAGCTTAGTCTAATCGCACACGTATGCACATACATACATATGGACAAACATGAATAAATAAGCAATTAAATATTTGATGGTATGACTATCTGAAAAAAAGGACCATATCTCTTAGACAGAGATGTGTACAGAAAATACTAATTTTAATGATTTTAACACTTTAAAAATATTTTGCCCTAATGAAACACAATTAGAGGTAGATGCAATGCAATTCCTAATGTGCTTTATCACACTACCTAATTGTAGCCACAAATCCAAAATGCAAGTTATTACAATGGCATCTGGCCCATAGTTAAGTTACAACAGTGAAATCTGAAACCAGCAGAAGGTAGTCTCTTTAAAGACCAGAAGATACGGTTTATAGCATTCACAGAGAGCACAGAAGAGCGAACGGTTTCAGAGAGATTTCAGCTTGTAAGGGAAAAATACAAGAGGAGGACATTGTTGTAACCTGATAAAGCAAGTGAATTATATTTAAGATAACACATCTGAATTCTGAACATAATCCCAACCTTCTGTTTCACTGTCATGTTATTCTTATCTGGCAATAGATGAATACATTGATTCTATCTTCTCTTATATATAGGGATAGTCTCTCTCTCTGCTCTATCCTTCTTAGAGTAAAAAGGAATTAAATTCAAAAAAGATCACACCTTCCAGATCTGTAACAATAAATCTTGAGTCTTTACAGTAAGAAAAAAAAGTAATCAGAAAATTATATAACACTGTATCAAATTTTCTCATTTAAAATGGAACAGCTTAATATATGTATCAGTCAAGATGAAATATTATAACAAATACTTTACACTTTTAAATAAAAATGTTAACACTAGCTCAAAGGCAATAATTAAGTTTTATACAACACTGATACTTTTTTCCCTTCCTGCTAATGCCATGATCATATCATATGAGGGGAAAAAAACATTTTTTTTTTTTTTTTTGTGAGGAAGATCAGCCCTGAGCTAACATCCATGCTAATCCTCCTCTTTTTGCTGAGGAAGACCGGCTCTGAGCTAACATCTATTGCCAATCCTTCTGCTTTTTTTTCCCCCAAAGCCCTAGTAGATAGTTGTATGTCATAGTTGCACATCCTTCTAGTTGCTGTATGTGGGACGCGGCCTCAGCATGGCCGGAGAAGCGGTGCCTCGGTGCGCACCTGAGATCCGAACCCGGGCTGCCAGTAGCGGAACGTGCTCACTTAACCGCTAAGCCACGGGGCTGGCCCCAAAAAAACATCTTTATACCACATGTAACCCCATCAATTTTTTGTTATTATTTATTTTTTTTTTTTACAAATGAACATTTCTAAGTATTCCCTATATTTTTAGGTAAATTCTTTTAAATATTGTAATTAAATATCATAAACTACACTCTGGTAGGAAAGGCGCTATATAAAGAAATTCAACAATAATTCAACCAAAGAATCTCCTAGGAATGTACTATGTACAAGGCACTGCACTAGGGAGAAAAGACAGTGCAAATATATTGTTTGCAATAAAAATATAAATACAACCCTTCCTCATAGGGTTTATAACTTCACCATTACACACATAGCTGCAGAGCAGGACTAAAGTTTATCATAAGGAAACTACAAAACACCAGACAACGAGAAGTAAGCCAGAAAAAAAAGGCAGACTATTCACAAGAGAACTCTCAGAATGATAGCCAACTTCTCAACAGCCGTAATGGAATCCAGAACACAGAGAAATAATATCTCCAAAGGGTTAAGGCTGGCACTCAAGAATTGTTTGGAATGGTAAGCTATCTTTCAAAATTGAGAGCAAAATACATTTTCAGCTAAGCAAAAACAGGGCTTATCACCAAAACACTCACTAAAATTCCTTTAATTTCTTTCAGGAAGAAGAAAAGTGAGTCCTGAGTTGTAAAAACGAATGAGTTGTTTTTTTTTTTTTTAAGTACATTTCTATTAAATCAAAATAATGAACAACTATGATAGTATAAAACAATAAAAACACTCAACTATGATAGTATAAAACAATAAAAACAATATCTAACTTATGGGTTAAAAAAAGAAAACCAAAATATTTGGCAACTACAATATACAATTTGAAACAGGGGTGCATCAGCATTCCAATGGTCCTTACATGTTTGAGAAGTGGAAAAAGATTCTAATTACTATTATAGGTAGTCAAGTTAGGAATGCATATTACAATTTCTACATTAACAGCTAAAAGAATAGGTAGAGCTGCTACAACTGTACAGCCTCAGGCAAAAGAATAAAGTAGGACCCTTACCTTATACCATCTACAAGTATCAACCCCAAATGAATCATAGGACTAAATCTAACAGCTAAAACTATAAAACTCTTAGAAGAAATCAGAGGGGTAAATCTTCATGATCTTAACTCAGGAAGTGGTTTCTTAGATATAACATCAAAAGCCCAAGCAACAACAACAAAAAAATAAAGATAAGTTGGACTTCGTTAAACTTTTAAACATTTTTGATGAAAATGATACCATCAAGAAAGTAAAAAGATGCCAGTCGGATCAAGATGGTGGAGTAAGAAGATCCTTAGCTCACCTCTCCCATGGACACACCAAAACTACTAGACAGGTAACCACCACCACTGAGAACGACCTGAAGACTAGCAGAACAGATTTTCCACAACTAAGGGTATAAAGAAAAGAGCCATATTGAGATAGGTAGGAGGGGCAGAGACCTGGTCTAGTCAGGACCCACACCCCCAGTGCGGCAACCCACAAGTGGAAGGGATATCACAACCGTGGAGGTCCTCGAAGATGAGCAAGGAGCCTGAGCCCCAGATCAGGTTCCCCAGTCTAGGGAACCTGCACCAGGAGGAGGAACGTCCATAAAGACTGGCTTTGAAAACCAGCGGGGCTTACACACAGGAGAGCCGGAGGGCTACAGAAACTGGGACTCTGTTCTTAAAGGGTGCGTGCACACAAACTCACTCACTCTGAGTCCCAGCGCAGAGGCAGCAGTTTGAAACGCGCCTGGATTATATGTGGAGGAGACTCACTGACTAATTTTAGGGTATGTGCTGGAGGGGCAGAGATCTGTTGGAACTTTCTCTAGGGACAGAAGTGCTCATGGGCCCCATTTTTTTTTTAACTCTCCTTTTACCTAGCTGGCCTGGCCTTGACAGATGCCATTTCTAACACTCTCCATCTCACTTCCAAGTACCACTTGCCCCACCCTGGTGTTTCCCTGCAGACCTGCCCTGTCCAACGCCCCTCCAAAGTGGCTCCCACATTGCCCCACCAGCAGGCAGCCCTAGCAGGCTATGGTGCCCCTCCAAAACAGCTCCCACTCTGTGGGGCCAGCCCCCCACACCAGTGCATCTGCAGCAATCATGGCCCAGGTGCAACAGGAGGGCGCACACAGCCTACAGAGAGGACACACTTGAAGCACCTGGCTCTGGTGACTGGGGGAACTGCACTACTAGGCCCCATAGGACACCTTCTACATAAGGCCACCCCTTGAAGACCAGGAGATACAGCTGATCTACCTAACACATAGAAACAAACACACAGAGTTAGGTAAAGTGAGGAGACAAAGGAATATGTTCTAAAGAAAAGAACAAGATAAAACCTCAGAAAAAGAACTAAACAAAAGAGAGATAAGCAATCTACCAGACAATCTATAAGACAAAGAGCTCAAAGCAATGATCATAAAGATTTGAGAGAGGAATGGATGAACACAATGAGAACTTTAACCAAGACACAGAAAATATAAAAAAGAATCAAGAGCTGAAGAATACAATAACTGAAGTGAAAACCACACTAAAGGATATTAACAGCAAATTAGATAATGCAGAAGAACAGATCCATGATCTGAAAGACAGGGTAGTGGAAATCACCAAATCAGAACAGCAAAAAGAAAAAAGAACAAAAGAAAATTAACGAGGATAGCTTAAGGGACCGCTGGAACAACACTGAGCATACTAACATTCACATTATGGGGTTCCAGAAGGAGGAGAGAGAGAGAGAAAGCAGCAGAAAACCTACTCGAAGAAATAATGACTGAAAACTTCCCCAACCTGGTGAAGGAAACAAGACATCCAAGTCCAGGAAGCACAGAGAGTCCCAAATAAGATGAACCCTAAGAGACCCATACCAAGACATGTTATAATTAAAACGTCAAAAGTCAAAGACAGAACCTTAAAAACAGCAAAAGAACAACTAGTTACATACAAAAGAACCCCCATAAGACTATTAGCTGATTTTTCAGCAGAAATTTTACAGGCCAGAAGGGAGTGGCACGATATATTCAAAGTGCTGAAAGTATTCTTACAACTAAGAATACTCTACCTAACAAGGTTATCATTCAGAATTGAAGGAGAGAAAAAGGGTTTCCCAGACAAGCAAAAGCTAAAGTAGCTTATACAAGAAACGCTCAAGAGACTTCTTTAAACAGAAAAGGCCGTAACTAAAAATAAGAAAATTATGAAAGAAAAAAAATCTCACTGGTAATCGAGAACATACAGTAAAGGTAGCGGGTCAACCATCTATATAGTTAGTTTGAAGGTTAAAAAACAAAAGTAGTAAAATCATTTATATACACAACAATTATTTAAAGGACACACAAAATAAAAAGATGTAAAATATGATGTCAAAAACATAAAATGTGGAAAGGACGAGTAAAAATGTAATGCTTTTAGAACACATTTGAACTTAAGAGACCACCAACTTAAAACAGATTGCTATATACACAGGTTGTTATATATGAACCTCATGGTAACCACAAATCAAAAACCTATAATGGATACACAAAAAAGTAAAGAGAAAGGAATACAAACACAATACTAAAGAAAGTCATCAAATCACAAGGGCAGACAGCAAGAGAAGAAGAAAAGAGAGGAAAAGAAAAGAACTACAAAACAACCAGAAAACAATTAACAAAATGGCAATAAGCACATACCTATTAATAATTGCTTTAAATGTAAATGAACTAAATGCTCCAAGCAAAAGATAGGGTGGCTAAATGGATTAAAAAAACAAGACTCATATATATGATGCCTACAAGAGACTCACTTCAGATCTACAGATACACAGACTGAAAGTGAAAGGATTGGCAAAAAATTCCATGCAAACGGAAACAAAAAGAAATCTGGGGTAGCAATACTTAGACAAAACAAAGGCTTTAAAACAAAAACTGTAACAAGAGACAAAGAAGGGCATTACATAATAATAAAAGGATCAATCCAACAAGAGAATGTAACATTTGTAAATATCTATGTGCCCAACCCTGCAGCACCTAAATACATAAAACAAATATTAACTGACATAAAGGGAGAAATTGACAGTAATAAAGTAATAGTAGGGGACTTTAACACTCCCCTTACATCAACAGATGTAGCATCCAGACAAAAAATCAACAAGGAAACATTGGTCTTAAAGGATACATTAGACCAGATGGGCTTAACAGATATATACAGAACATTCCATCCAAAAACAGCAGAAAACACATTCTTTTCAAGTGCACACAGACTATTCTCCAGGAGAGATCACATTTGCCACAAAACAAGTACCAATAAATTTAAGCAAGACTGAAATCATATTAAGAATCTTTTCCAACCACAATGGTATGAAACTAGAAATCAATTACAAAAAGAAAACTAGGGGAAAAAAAAAAACGTAGAGGCTAAACAACATGCTACCAAACAACCAATGCGTCAATGAAGAAATCAAAAAATGCCTTGAGACAAATGAAAATGGAAACACAATGTTCAAAAATCTATGGGACGCAGAAAAAGCAGTTCTAAGAGGAAAGTTTATAGAAATACAGGCCTACCTCCAGGAACAAGAAAAATCTCAAATAAACAATCTAACCTTACACCTAAAGGAACTAGAAAAAGAACAAATGGAGCCCAACGTCATTAGAAGGAAAGAAATAATAAAGATCAGAGTGAAAATAAATGAAATAGAGACTAAGAAACAATAAAAAAAGATCAATGAAACTAAGAGCTGGTAATTTGAAAAGATAAAATTGATAAACCTTTAGCTAGACTCATCAAGAAAAAAAGAGAAAGGGCCCAAAAAAGTAAAATCAGAAATGAAAGAGATGTTACAACCAACATCACAGAAATACATAGAATCATAAAAGATTACTACAAACAATTATATGCCAACAAACTGGATAACCTAGAAGAAATGGATAAATTCCTAGAAGCATACAATCTTTCAAGACTGAATCAGGAAAAAATAAAAAACCTGAACAGACCAATTACTAGTAATGAAATTGAATCAGTAATGAAAAAACTCCCAACAAACAAAAGTCCAGGACCAGGGAGCTTCACAGGTGAATTCTACCAAACGTTTAAAGAAGAGTGAACACCTATCCATCTCAAACTATTCCAAAAAACTGAAGAAGGAAGGAATGCGTCCAAACTCATTCCACGAGGCCAACATTACCCTGATACCAAAACCAGATAAAGACATTACAAAAAAAAAGAAAATTACAGGCCAATATCCCTGATGAACACAGATGCAAAATCCTCAACCATGTATTAGCAAACTGAATTCAACAATACATTAAAAGGATCATACACCATGATCAAGCGGGATTTACCCCAGGGATGCAAGAATGGTTCAATATATGCAAATCAAACAATAAGATACACCACATTAACAAAATGAAGGATAAAAATCATATGATCATCTCAATAGATGCAGAAAAAGTATTTGACAAAATTCAACATCCATTTGTAAAAACTCTCAACAAAGTGGATACAGAGGAAACATACCTTAACGTAACAAAGCCCACATGTGACAAATCCACAGCTAACATCATACTCAATGACGAAAAGCTGAAAGCATTTCCTCTAAGATCAGGAACAAGATAAGGATGCCCATCTTGCCACTTTTATTCAACATAGTATTGGAAGTAGTAGCCACAGCAATCAGACAAGAAAAATAAATAAAAGACATCCAAATTGGAAAGGAAGAAGTAAAACTGTCATTATTTGCAGGTGACATGATACTATATACAGATAACCTAAAGACTTTACCAAAAAATCATGAGAACTAATCAGCAAATTCAGTAAAGTTGCAGGATACAAAATCAATATACAGAAATCGGATGTGTTTCTATACACTAATAATGAACAATCAGAAAGAGAAATTAAGAAAACAATCCCATTTATAATTGCATCAAAAAGAAAAAAATATCTAGGAATACACTGAATCAAGGAGGTGAAAGACCTATACTCTGAAAACTATAAGACACTGATGAAGAAACTGAAGACAACAGAAATAAATGGAAAGATATACCATACTCACGGATTGGAAGAATTAATATTGTTAAAATGTCCATGCTACCCAAAGCAATCGACAGATTCGGTGCAATCCCTATCAAAATACCAACGGAATTTTTCACAGAAATAGAAAAAAACAATTCTAAACTTTGTATAGAAACACAAAAGATCCTCAATAGAAATCTGAGATAGAGGAACAAAGCTGGAGGCATCAAACTTCCTGATTTCAAACTACGGTACAAAGCTACAGTAATCAAAACTGTATTGTAGTGGCACAAAAATAGCCACACAGATCAATGGAACAGAATAGAGAGCCCAGAAATAAACTCACACTTGTATGGTCAATTAATCTATGACAAAAGCAGCAAGAATATACAATGGGGAAAAGACAGTCTCTTCAACAAATGTTACTGGGAACACTGGTCAGCTATATGTAAAAGAATGAAACTAGACCACTTTCTCACACCATATATAAAAATCAACTCAAAATGGATCAAAGATTTGAACATAAGACCTGAAGCCGTAAAACTCCTAGAAGAAAACATAGGCAGTTAGCTCTCTGACATCAGTCTCACCAATATTTCTTTGGATCTGTCTCCTCAGGCAAAGCAACAAAAGCAAAATAAACAAATCAAACTAAAAAGCTTTTGCACAGCAAAGGAAACCATCAACAAATGAAAAGACAACCTAATGAATGGGAGAAGATATTTGCAAATGATATATCTGATAAGGGGTTAATATCCAAAACATATAAAGAACTCATACAAGTCAATATCAAAAAACAAACAACCTAGTTAAAAAATGGGCAGAGGATCTGAATAGACATTTTTCGAAAGAAGATATACTGCTGGCCAACAGATACACGCAAAGATGCTCAACATCACTAATCATCAGAGAAACACAAATAAAAGTGAGATACCACCTCACACATGTTAGAATGGCTATTATCAAAAAAGACAAGAAGTAACAAGTTTTAGTGAGGATATGGAGAAAAGGGAACCCTCATGCACTGTTGGTGGGAATGTAAACTGCTGCAGCCACTATGAAAAACAGTATGGAGGTTCCTCAAAAAATCAAAAATAGAACGACCATACAATCCAGCAATTCCACTTCTGGATATTTACACAAAGAAAACACTAATTTGAAAAGATATATACACCCCTATGTTCACTGCACCATGGTTTCCAATAGTCAAGATATGGAAGCAATGTTAAGTGTCCATCGATAGACGACTGGATAAAGAAGATGTGGTGTGTATATACACACACCCACACAATGGAATACTACTCAGCCATAAAAAAGAACGAAATTTTACCATTCGTGACAACATGGATAGACCTAGAGGGTATTATGGTAAGTGAAGTAAGTCAGAGAAAGACAAATACCATATGATTTCACTTATATGTAGTATCTAGAAAACAAAACAAATGAACAAAACAAAACAAAACAGAAACAAACTCACAGACAGAAAGAACAAACTGGTGGTCACCAGAGGGAAGGAGGGTAGGGAGGCGGGGAGATGGGAGAAATAGGTGAAGGGAATTAAGAGGTACAGACTTCTAGTCATAAAATAAATAAGTCACATGGAGGTAATGTACAGCATTGAGAATAGAGTCAATAACATTGTAATAACTTTGTATGGTGACACATGGTTACTAGACTTGCCATGGTGATCATTTCATAACATGTATCAATGTCGAATCACTATGTCATACACCTGAAACTAATATAACTGCACATCAACTATACTTCAATTAAAAAAAAAAAAGTAAAAAGATAACCCACAGAATGGGAGAAAATTTTTGCAAACCATGTATCTGATAGTGACTTGTATCTAGACTATATAAAGAACGCTTACAACTCAACAGTAAAAACACAAATGATCCAATTTAAAAATGGATGCAGAATCTGAACATACATTTCTCCAAAGAAGATATACAAATGGCCTTATTAAAGTATATGAAAAGATGCTAGACATTATTTAGTCATCAGGGAAATGCAAATCAAAACCACAATGAGCTACCACTTCAAACCCACTAGGATGGCTATCATCAAAATGACAGATGGTTAAGTGCTGGCAAGGATGTGAAGAAACTGGAACTTTTTACAATGTTGGTGGGCATGTAAAATGGTGCCCCTACTTAGGAAACAATTTGGCAGTTCCTTAAAAGGTCAAACAAAAAGTTACCTTATGACCCAGCAATTCCACTTCCAGGTATGTACCCAAGAAAAATGAAAACATATTCACAGAATCATTATCCTTAATAGCCAAAAGGTCAAAACAACCCAAATGTCCACCAACTGATGAACAGATAAATAAAATGTGGTATTATCCATACAGTAGAATACTATATGGCAATAAAAAGAAATGAGGTACTGATACATGCTACAACATGAATAAATGTTGAAAACATTATGCTAAGTGGAAGTCAGTCAGTCACCAAGGACCACATATTAGATGATTCCATTTATATGAAATGTCCAGAATAAAGAGGCAGAAAGATTAGTGGTTGCTTCAGGCTGGGAAGGAAGATGGGGTGTGACAGCTAATGTACTTCATTTAGGGAGGCTAAAAATGTTCTACAATTAGATTGTGGTAACAGTTGCACAATTCTGAGAATATTTAAAAGCCATTAAATTGTATACTTTAAGTGGGTGAATTATATGGAATGTAAATTATATCCCAAACAAAGCTATTTTTAAAAAAGACAGGTAGTGTGTAATTTCTAATTCACTAGAAGGAAAATGGCATGAAGCAAAAAGTCATCAAAGGAAGGCAAGAAAGACAGAAAAAACTTCAGAAAAGCAAAATAGAAAGTATACAACATGATTCAAAAAAACGCATCAACATATAACAATCACAGAAGTGAAAATCCCCTCAAACGACAAGAATTGTCCAAATAATATTTTTAATCCAGCTAAATGTTTACAAAAAGATACACTTAAAAAATTAAGCCCTATTTTGGCATTATAGTATCTGCATAGAGTCCGAGAATGATTACAAAAAGAAACATACAAACATAACCGCCAAGAACATCAGGAGAAGTGCACGTCATGACAACAACATCAGGATGAGCGTGCTTTCCTGAAGCGCCTGCTTCCACTCTTTGCTCTTAAGGACGGGGAGAGACGTGCGCCCTACAGCCAGGCGCACGGCCTGCTCTTCCAGCAGCGGCGCACGGCAGCAACAGCACGCAACTCTGCGCAAACCCTAGTCTCATTCTGCCACTCCTAACCTTCATCACCAATCGCCTCGTTGTTTTGACTATTTTATATGTTTTTTCTAAATTGTATTTTGTGAAGCCACTGCAAATCCTATTAAGACAGAAAATGACTGAAAAGTTGTAAAATTACTTGTTTAAAATAAATACAGAAGTCTATTATTCACAAATTAGTTCTCAAGCCCTTTTTGTACATTGTCTCTTAGGAAACACAACAAAATAAGAAACTTCTTTCTATAAGCTTATATAAAACAAAATGAAAAGCTGGTTTTAAAAAAAAAGGGCATTGCTGATCTCAAACCAGATTATTAGCAACTTAATTAAAGGGTAACCTGAGGTCCACCTTGAAGAGATCAACTATTCAAAGCAAAACTTATTCTAAAAGCTGGTCAGTAAAAACAGCTCCTTTTCTTATTTACACAAAAATAGTTTTTTCTGGAATGTCTTTTAAAATTTCATTCAACTGTACCATTTCTGGATATCTCCGACTAGTTTCAATTTACAATTAAGTCTCATCAGGCAGTTCACTTGCAAAGAGACATAAGTGTTATTTCTCTCTTATAAAAATCTTTACAAATCAAATTATAACTTGATCTCTTAAATTATGGGATGTGATCTTTGTAAATGCAAATTTTCTCAGAAACAAAACTATTACTTTATGATAGTACAGACAAGAAATTATTATTTGGTCCTCTACCCATCTGGAAGTCTGGAAAGATGTGGAGTCATTAATCTCTTCCCTAAACCCATGGCTGTGACTGAAGAGCCTTCCCAGGTCAGAAGTACATGGGTTCATCACAGGTCTTTAAAATGGACTAAACTCAGCTCACCTTGGTCAGGTTCGAGCATTCATATTCTACCAGGCCAAGAAGCAAAACGATTGAAAAAAATGAGCGAGTGAACAAATGAATGAATGGATAGATGAATGGATGAATGAATAAGTAACATTGAAAGTAAATATGAGGTCCATAAAGATACAAAATATACCTCCCACAAACAATTTTAATTTCTACAAACTTACTAGAACTGTAACGCTATTATATACCATGTTTAAGATTTTAAAATTCAGCATGGCCGGCCCCATGGCTCAGCGGTTGAGCGCACAAGCTCCGCTACTGGTGGCCTGGGTTCGGATCCCGGGCGCGCACCAACGCACCGCTTCTCTGGCCATGCTGAGGCCACGTCCCACATACGGCAACTAGAAGGATGTGCAACTATGACATACAACTATCTACTGGGGCTTTGGGGGGGAAAAAAAAGGAGGAGGATCGGCAATAGATGTTAGCTCTGAGCCGGTCTTCCTCAGCAAAAAGAGGAGGATTAGCATGGCTGTTAGCTCAGGGCTGATCTTCCTCACAAAAATAAAATAAAATAAAATAGAGAGCCCTTTGAGAAAAAAAAAACGATTTTAAAATTCAAATGCTTCATTTAAAGCAATAATGTAGATTAACAATAAGTAGAGATGGGGGACAAAGAATAGAATTATTTGGTTTGCAAAAGAATGTAAATCATAATTGTTTTGAATACTGCCTGGAAATTATTTGATTTCACAAGCAAAAAGTATTCTGTGCATAACCTTTGACCTACTGCCATAAGCAAATGAAGAACTAAAATCCATAAAGGTTAAAGTACTTGACCAAGTACAGATCTCAAAATAGAATCCGGGTCTCCTGTTTCTCAGTCTAGTGTTACCTACCCTATCCTACACTACACCTCTCTGGCCTCTCCCTCAAGTTTCTCCCTTCCAAGCACAGATACCTAACATAGTGGAGTGAAGAGCAGGGCTCTGGAGTTAGACTTGAAGAATCTCAGCTCCACCACTCGAATAACCTTGGATATGTTATTATTAACGTCCTCCAAGTCTTATTTTTTCATCAGTAAAAGGAAGATAATTATATTTTACCTCAGAAGGATTCTATAATGAAAATTTTTTAAAAATCATATATAAAGTATAAAAACCTCACATTTCAAAAATTTATGATAGATATTTTATTAATGTTAAAACCAATTGACCAAGTAATCCACTATAATATCTGGAAGTCATGTATTGGAGTATCCGTTATCAGAGTCCTGAAAGTTCCAAAGTTATGAAGTTGCAAAAAACATATTATTATTCACCAATGAACTGACTGCTAGTAAAATGAAAAAGGATAACAGGTTAGAGAATGGTCTAAATATCATTTACTTCATCTATAAAATAAATACATGGTTCCTAACACGTAATTTTTAAATTAACTGAAACAATCATGTAAACCTCTCATCATGATGCCTTGTACACAGTAAATGCTCAATGAATATTACTATTATTATAACTAAAGGTTAAGAGAGAGCTCTTGATTTGCCTAAAATATCACCAAGCGTGTAGAGGTGAGCAGAGAATTAACAGCTGACATAAGATTGCCATCTGTTATAATAGTATAGATTTGTGTTGTATACCTGTGAGTTCACCATTTTGCCTTCTTTCTACTTTTGGTATATGTTTGAAATTTTCTGTTAAAAAAGGGGGAAAAAAAGAAAAAGCTAAAAGAACAAGAGAATATTTTACAGTAAGATGAGGTGTTTGTTTTAAAGAAACCATTTGGCAAAGTAAACTAATAAAACCTAATAACTGTAATAAAATACACAAGCAAAGAAAAGAGAGCCCCGGGAAATTTTTATGATGTCCTCCAAGAGAGTGGTTGCCTAGGACTGGGCAACCAGGGGTGTTGGAGGATGACAGCTAAGGGGAGTGTGGTTTCTTTTTGGGGTAATGAAAATGTCCTAAAATTGATACTGGTGATAGATATACAACTCTGAATATGTACACTTAAATCAACTGCTTTGTATACTTTAAATGGGTAAACTGTATGGTATATGAATTACATCTCAATAAAGCTGTTTAAAAAGAAAGAATATATGGTTTTCATTTGTTAGCTATCTCCTGAATCATCTTATTTTCTCCTTTCCCACTGTCTCTCTTCATGAACAAGGCACCACTGGCTCCTCCCAGCAACGCTAGTGGTCCACTGGCATCCAGTTTTGCTCTCCTCTGATCCATCCTCAGAGCGTTCTTTCACCTCCCAGTCTTTGACCATGCTGCTCTCTCAGACTAGACTACTCTCCTCCCCACTTCTGCCCTGCTGGTTCGTACTTACCTTTTTTGGGCCTCAGCTTATACATCACTTCTTAGGGGGTCCTTCCCCTAACCCTGGGGAAGGGTATGTCCTCTACCCTGTGTACTTCACCTATCATACTGTTCACCACATTTTATGATAATTATTTCCTGTATGTCTTCACCACTAGACTTTATGTATTTGATGAACAGGGAAAATGTCTATTTAATTCTAACCTCTGGCTCAGTACCTGACACTTGGTAGACACTCAATAAATACTGGCTACATGAATAAATAAATGACTGAACAAGTCCCCACCTTACAAGGCCTTAGGTTCTTCACGAGATAAAGACAATGCACCTTTTGCTGCATTTGGTAACTTTTCTGATTTTTCTTCCTTTCTGATATACATTCACAGGATAACCTCAAAATCTGTATTCTTCAACAGCCCTATTATTTCTTAGTAAAAACAACTAACTAATGAAGATATGATTAAATTGAAGTCCATTTTTATCAGTCCCTCCTATTTGAAATAAATGAGGTTAATTAGATAAGAAAATAATCTCCAATACAAATTAGCCGTTGGAAATTACCAAAGAAAAAAATTATTTAACTCTATCTGTACTTTTCTTCAGTAAACTATACAAATATGCTTGAAAATTAGCCCCGAACAGACTGTTAGGAGCTACATTTAAGAACACAGATTTAGATAAATACCCAGCAGTGGAATAGCTGGATCATATGGTAGTTCTATCCTTGATTTTTTGAGGAATCTCCATACTGTTTTCCATAGTGGCCGCACCAGTTTGCACTCCCACCAGCAGTGTATGAGAGTTCCCTTTTCTCCACATCCTCTCCAACGCATATTGTTTCCTGTCTTGTTAATTATAGCCATTCTGACGGGCGTGAGGTGATATCTCATTGTAGTTTTGATTTGCATTTCCCTGATAGTTAGTGATTTTGAACATCTTTTCATGTGTCTGTTGGCCATCTGTATATCTTCTTTGGAGAAATGTCTGTTCAGGTCTTTTGCCCATTTTTTAATTGGGTTGGTAGTTTTTTTGTTGTTGAGATGCATGAGTTCTTTATATATTTTGGAGATTAAGCCCTTATCAGATGTATGGTTTGCAAATATCTTCTCCCAATTGTTAGGTTGTCTTTTCGTTTTGTTGATGGTTTCCTTTGCTGTGCAGAACTTGAAAACACCAATTTGCAAAGGTACATGCACCCCTGTGTTCATTGCAGCGTTATTCACAATAGCCAAGACTTGGAAGCAACCTAAGTGCCCATCAAGGGACGAATGGATAAAGAAGATGTGGTATATATACACAATGGAATACTACTCAGCCATAAGAAACGATGAAATCCAGGCATTTGTGACAACATGGATGGACATTGAGGGTATAATGCAAAGTGAAATAAGTCAGAGGGAGAAGGTCAAATACCGTATGATTTCCTTCATTAAGTAGTAGATAATAACAACAATAAACAAACACATAGGGACAGAGATTGGATTGGTGGTTACCAGAGGGGAAGGGGGGAGGGAGGAGGGTGAAAGGGATAATTTGGTACATGTGTGTGGTGATGGGTTGTAATTAGTATTTTGGTGGTGAACATGATGTAGTCCATGCAGAAATAGAAGTACAATGATGTACACCTGAAATTTTTACAATGTTATAAACCAATAAAAAAAAAATAAAAACAAAATAAAAAATAAAAAAAAAAAGAACACAGATTTAGAAAGATAGAACTGCCTGCAAGCTGCCTCTCAGGTGCCATGTGATCGGGAGAGGAAGGCCGGCCTATGGAAGGTCCAGAGCCAAGCCTAAACAAAAATTAAGTTCTTTTTTTTTGCCCCAGGGTCCTATACTCCCAGTCTCCTCTTGCTTCTCCCTTAATCCCTCAACTCTGGTACCACAACCAGGTCATGCCCTACATCACAGAGCTGCATGCTTCAGAAACAACTCCCTCTCAAACTCATACCTGGGGCAATGGCAGCTATTTACATGACCTCCAGGTCTTAGCAAAGAAAACCTAGGAAGAAACTGGTGATCCGCTGGTGTGGCTTACATTACAATTTGGTAGTCTTGCTGACGCATCTATCCTCATATCACAGATCTACTTCCTACCCACCTGGAATTTGACATCCCATGAACAAGTTACCACAGCTAAAAAGTGGGGCCGCTAATGTTAAATTAGTGTCTTAACTTCCTGTTAAATATAAAAATCTAACACCGTTATTTAGCATTATTTGAAACCTCAAAATACCATGGCTCAAAGCAAATCACTCAACGGTAATTTTAGAATATTTTTCTATATTAGAGTCTCTTCCCTGCTGAGATTTTGATGTAATCCTCTCCATTTTGACCTTTGTAATTCTGCAGCTCTTGAAACACAGTAAACATTCAATAAATATTTATTAAGCGAATAAATGAATGAACCTCTAAAAGCTGCAGGTTAGAGAGTAAAGAAAGGTACTTCTATTTACATAATAATCATTTATAAAACTGGATATTTGTAATTCATAAGGCATTTATATTCTGTATTCAGTAACTCTATACTCGTGTGTGGATTTTAAGTTTTTAAAGAATTAAAACACAACATTAAAATAAAAAAGAACGCAAGTTCTTTTTCAGAGGATTCAGGGGATACTTTGAGGATTTAGCAGTGGCCAAAGAGCATCACTTGGAACATCAGTTATAACCAAACAATACTAAGGGGCAAAAGCATGGGCAGGAGGGGCGTCTGACTAGATGGTACCATCCAGTTTGTTTAAGTCTGACGACTTACTTCACAGATGTACTGTTTACTTAAAGTAATGTACCACAGAATTTAAATAAAAATTATTCCATGTACTTTGATCTATACCCCCAAAATTAAATTTACATTTAGTGTATAGAAGTACACCTATTCAACCATAATTGTCTCGTAAACAAAGAGAAATAACTACCAAGGTAAATAAGAACTCAAAATTTACTATTACGGGTTAAATATTTGAATTATATAACATAAGCAATGTTATCATTTGCAAAGACCGCTCAAACTTCAAAAGCTTGTAGGAAGATAGGCTCTTTCCTCTTAAACGCTCAATTTCCAACCAAACTTTATACATGAAAGACTGGTGCAATCATACCCTTGTACCCTTTCACCTTCATGTGGGTACCTACTGACCCAGCAGCAAACTATGCTCTGAGACTCCAGGGGATGTTCCCTCTTCCCTCCTAATTACGTCTGAGGGCCATTTCCCAAGTGAGCAACAGAACTCTTTGGAATTGCAGGAATTCTCCCGTCTAAAATCTCCCCTAACCCAAACCTTTATGTCCCACTATAACCACCTTAACTAACTTTCTCTTTGCCAAAGGAACCAGGGCGATCCCACTGCAGTGAAGCTCTTATCATTGTCAAAATGATAAAAAGGGTATGCTCTTGATACCCCCAGACTGACAGCAGAATATAATATACCATAGACATAATGCTATTGATATAAATTTCTATTATATTAAATATTAAGTGGGCTGACAGGAGCTATTCTGAGAAGCCAATATTGTTTCCACTGGGAAATACATAAACACACACACACACACACACACACACAGACACACACTCATAAAATCTCTGAAAGTAAACTACAAATTATACAATATCAATACCAATATGTCCAATACAAATATAATGCCAGCTACATTTGTAATTTTAAGTTTTGTAGTAACCACATCAAAAGTAAAAATGAAAAAATAAAATTCATTTAACAATGATTTTTATTTAACCTACTATACCCAAAATATTATCATCATCATGTAATGAATATTAAAAAGTACTGATAAGATACTTTACATTCCTTTTTTATACAAAGTATTTGAAATCCAATATGCATTTTGCACCTCCATTTGGCCTAGGCACAGTTCAAGCACTGAGTAGCCACATGTTGCTGGTGGCTACCATACTGCACCACACAGCTCTATACTACTGTTTTCCATAAACTTCCTCAAATATCTCCAGAAAGGAATTGACAGTAATTTACAGTAGAGGTAAGCATGTATATTGTACCAAGTATAGTAAATTTGTAATAAGAGTTAAATCAGGAGTTTTTGTTAATAGTCAACCCCATGTAGTATGTGAATCATGTAGTTATTTAATATGTATATTGAGGTTTTTACAATAATCAATCTTTTAAGAATTCAAATGCATTCACACCTTCATTCACACATGGATTCATCTCAAAAATGTCACAACAAACCAAAATAATGCAGCACTTCATGCCGCAGCCTTGGAAATCAGGAAGAAATACCTACCATCCTGCGAGACAAATAGTAATAAAGGCAGCTAAGTAAATTATTCTGTAGATATATCCTAAAACAAACTCAAACTACATTTGGTAACACTGGTCCAAATTTCATGTATATTATTTAGAAATTAATATTATATGCCATGGTAATTCTCAGCTAGAGGTTGTACGAAGGAGATAAACTTTTTTTAAGTTATTCTATAACATTCAGAATTTAATAAGGATAGATTTGTTTAATTTTATAAATGAGAAAAAACAAACACATTATAGACCTATGATTATTGGATGACAGAAACATTTATATAATCAAAGACCAAAGTATGTAAAGCATAGCCACTTGACACTGATATGAAATACTCTAATACACAGCATGTTTTAAAGCTGACATCATGCTATAAATATCAAATGGTTATGTCCTAATGCAACGCTATTTTCAATATTCAGTAGCCCTCCATAATGGTTATTTCCCTGAGCCTTTTACATTAAACAAATATGCCATGAAGCAAATCCAACAACAAAAAACAAAGATCATAAATTAGAAGACTCAGGACACTTACCAAAGAACAGAGAAGGTAGGACACTTACCAAAGAACAGAGAAGGTAAAGAACAAATGAACAGCTCCCACAAAGTGGAAATCACGAGAACTTCAGGAAGGAAAACATACACTAATTGGAATCATGTGTTACATCAGCCAACACATCAAGCTTTCCTTCTAAATAAATAGTCTTTAATACGCCTGCTAAAACTATTGCCTATATTCAGATAACATTTTTAAATAACTACTTTTTTTTAACAGGAGTACCCTTCACCTCTCTAGTCAATGATAAATGCAATCAAGATCATTCATTACCAGCACCAGTCACTCAAGCCGTCATTCTGACTCATTTCCACATAAGTTCCAAGTTTCTGTTACTGGCTGTCAGTCTTCCAGAGTCCTACTCCTCCATCCACCACTCCTTATACTCCTTACCCTTTCCTAGAACACTTGCCCTACACGCCTATTGTCTTCAAACATGTTTTATCTACATAGAATAGCCTCTAAATAACAAGACCCACTATGATCATGCCTTAAACTCAATGGATTCTTTGTCCATTAAATATTCCGTATAGTGTAAAATCATTCACAGTTTTATGTATTAATAAAAAATGGTCAGAGTTCAACTTGGTGGTAATGGCAAGAACTAATGGAAGGCCAAAAAATATAATATCTTTGCATCAGCCCAATTCAAGTGGAAATCATGATCTTCATCCCTAAAAGATTATAGAAACTTGTATTTAATATCTGATGAATTACTCAGCAAGAAAAGTAGTGATATTTGCAACTGTTAACACAAATAAATTAGTTTTAAACTAATTCAAAGAATAAAGAAAAAGGCCAGTTTTCTAAGCAGCAATAGAAAAGATGAGTAATTATATAATAATACACAGCTGGATCAAAGAGTTTCTGGAGATTATGAAAAAAAGACACTGTTACAGCCATATTCTCAATAAGGTATTTTCAGTTCTTCAGCCAGTCATTATGAAAAGGCAGTATCCAGCCCTGACATTGTAGGGCCTAGTTTGGGGGGAGGGAGTTTTTTTAAAGCTCTCTCTGGCCAACCGAGGAAGGAAAATTCCCAGCTGGATCCAGATTAATACCATAAGTATCTCAAGTAAATTTTTGAGCAGTCATAACACAGGAACAAAGTTTAGAAAGAGTATAATTTGCTTACAGCAAACAGCTTTACAATAACACGAAGAAAATCCCAGAGCAAATACTCTGCAACTTTTACATCCTAAGGTCTGTTATCTTTCCCACATCATTCTCTCCTCAAAAAAAGTTAATTTTTAAAGTTCACTGGTGAGACCCAATAGCTAATAACACATAAAAAAAAAAAAAAACCCTCAAAGCAGTTCTCCTGCTTTATTTCCAACTCAACTTAGTTCAAATTACTTTCCAGCAATTATTTCATGCCTTTCTGTTTAACCACACAGTCTGTAATAGTGTTGTGGCTTGAATTCTGTCCCCCATAAAGATATATGAAAATCTTAACTCCTGGTACCTGTGAATGTGACCTTATTTGGAAACAGGTTCTTTGCAGACGTAATCAAGTTAAGATGAGGTCATACAGGATTAGGGTGGGCCCTAAATCCAACGACCAGTGACATTATAAGGTGAGAGAGAGATCTGAAGACACAGAGGAGACCCAGAGAAGAAGGCCATGTGAAGGAGGCAGAGATGAGAGCTACAATGTCATAAACCAAGGAATGCCAAGGATTTCTGGTAACCACCAAAAGCTAGAAGAGGCAAGGAAGGAAAATTCTTCCCTAGAGCCTTTGAAGGGAGCATGGCCCTGTTGACACCTTGATTTTAGACTTATAGTCTCAAGAACTGTTAGAAAATATATTTCTATTGTTTTAAGCCACCCAGTTTGTGGTAATTTGTTATGGCATCCCTAAGAAACTAATACAGGGGAGTACGAGTTAACAGTTCTGAACCTGCTTTACTTGTATACTGGGGGCTGAACAAATAAGTAAATGGATGGTAGATGGTGGGAGGTATCTCACTTTGGGAGAAAGAAGGGAAGATAAGCAAGAGAAAAAGGCTAAAAGGAACTCTGCTGTACTGGAATAGAGTTGGAGATATCAGTATGAACTCATGTTTAGCTTAACATAGATACTGATGAATAGACCTAGAAACAACTATGGGTAAGTATGTATACACAGGTTAATATACATACCTACATAACCTAGCTCTGTCCTCTGAGAGGGCCTAGAAGCAATGACACTCCAGCAGTGACAAGCACTCCTAGTAGCCAGACCTTGGTTTCTAAATACCCTTCTTCAATAAAAGGAACCAGGGTTCTTCAGAGAAATGGCTGATCCTAGGGGTAGGGAAAATATAAGATGAGCATGGAGTATCTTATAACATCCGAAAGTAAGGAAGTGCTCAAAAAATAAAAGGATGGGGTGAGGGGCACAAAGTATCACAGGCAACCTGAAAGAGATCCCAATAGTCAAAACTGGAATAATTTGAGCAAAAAAATAAATATTATTGGATCATAACATAAAGATAAAATAAACATACAAAGTCCATAATTATATAAATAAATGATTGAATAAACAAATGAGGGAGAAGAGATGAGTCTTTCTTATAAAAGAATTACAAATAATACATGTAGATATTTTCCCCTCCAGGATGCAGAACTCAGTACCCCTACCTCCATTTTCAGTTTGGACTGGACTTAGTGACTTAAGGAAAAATAACAGTTTTATAGTGGAGAAACCTGGCAAACACATCTCAACCAAGTGATCAAGGTTAACATCACCAGTGACATCCTTTGAATATCAGGTACCCCCTGAAACAATGAGAAGATTATCTTTGTAGTATTCTAGTATAGCCTCAGTCTAATCATGAGAAAACATCAGACAAATCCAGTTTGAAAGACATTCTGTAAAATGCCTAACCAGTCCTCCTCAAAACTGTTAAGGTCACAAAAAACAAGCGAAGAGTGAGAAACTGTGATAGATCAGAGAAGATTAAGACGACATTACAACTAAATGTAGTGTGGTATCCTGGTTAGGAACTAGGAACAGAAGGTGAACATCATGGAAAAACTGGTGAAATTCTAACAAAGTCTGAAGTTTAATTTTAAAAATAAGTATGTATATAAATGAGCCCATATTGACATAAATAAATGATTGAATAAATAAATGGGAGAGAAGGGACAAATATATCTTAAAGAATAATGCCAAATATTAAATTCAGATACTTCCTCTTCCAGGAGTTTAATCCTCCCCCTGTGACTTGCATCCAAAGAACAGAACATAGATAAGGCGAAAAATAGTTACTATACAGAGGAGACACCCGGCAAGCCTGGTACTACCGGTTCCAGAGCCTTTTTGAGAATGTTTAATAATATAAATTGACAGCTTGTTCCTGAATTTCTCTGTTGCTGGTTTAGGATTCAGCTCTTGGGGATCTGCTAAGAAAATTTCTTACTGTTCTGACTTACAGCTCTCAAAATTTTACTCTTCTTTTCTTTTGTTGTTCTTGTCATCATAGGGGGGTTTTTTTTGTTTTGTTTTTTAATTTTTTTTCCTGAGTGTTAGTGGGATCTCAGAGAGGAACAAAATTAGAAGAAAGTGTTCAATTTGTTGTCTTAACTTGGAAATTTATTTGAATTTCTTTCTAGGTTGGTAAATATATAGCTACCTAACTATTTTAACTGGATACACAGTGAAATATTTAACCATTTCCCTATTGACAGACACTTAAAGCTGTTTCTAATTTTTCACTTAACAGTATTACAGTGAATATTCTTACACATTTTATCTTTCTTCACTTGTGTGTGTGCCGAATCAAAGATATATACACTTTACATAAGTTATTTATAGGTAAGTAATTTGACCTCTTGGTGTCTCACTTTCCCCATCAGAGGATGCCTGAGAGGATTAAATGAGTTGACGTGTAACGTGCCTACAACACAGTAACAGCTATATAGTTGTTAGCTATCATTGCCAAACTGCTCTCTATCAAGGCTGAATATATGTACTGGTGATCAGGGCACAACTTTTCCCATCTTTGCTCAGATCCTAGATATTACAGTCTATTTTTGGGGAAAAGGGGGCAATCTCATTGGTTAAAAGCAGCATCTGTCATCTAATTTTTATTACACTATGACTGAGTTTGATTATCTTTTAGATGCTTATTGGTCATTTGTACTTTTTCCATTAACTGTTTATTTATATTTTACCTATAAAATTTTGTAACTTATGAAATATTTTAAATTTTATAGATGAATACCTATTTTGGGATATTGCCTTTACTTGTAGGAGCTCTGTAAATAATACAAATATTTCCTTGTTAGTTTTACTACAAATATTTATTCCTAATATGTCTCTTTTTTAATTTAATATCTTTTATCAGCGTTCAAAAATTTTTACTTTTTATTAAATCAAATCTGTATTTTGTGGCTTAAGAAGAATATTTCTAACGTAAGAATGTAAAATTAATCTCATATCTCCAAGTACTTTTAGGATTTTTTAAAGAAACCATTAGCTCTTTATTCTACTTCAAATTTCGTTTTCTTACAGTTTGAGATCAGGATCTACCACCACTTTTTTCAGGCCTAATTTTTCATTACTGCTTTGAAATGCTGTCTTTATATCATGTATCAAATTTCCAAATATGCATGTGTTTTAAAAAAGTACTTAGGTTGATGTTTGCTAGAGAAATGCTATATATATATATTATGTGTGTCTGTATACATATATACACATAATATATATATGAATTTTTTTTTGCCCATTGGTGGAATAGAAATTGTAGGCTTTAGTTTTGTTCTCTGATTTGTCGTTTGGCTCATCTGCTGCAAACTGTTAGGAGGAGTTTTATTCATTCTCTGTGTTCCTTCCAATATAGCAAAAAACAGGTCCCCATGGAAAATGCTTCACTCTTAAATGCCCACAGATGTCAAACCCAGTCCTAGGCTTATCTCAGTGGTTCAATCTCCTTGGAGACAGAATAATTCTAGGAGCCTTGGGTGATGTGGATTAGGTTATGTAAATCATCTCAAAATGAAAATTATTTTTTAAAGAAATCTAATGTAGAGAAGTAGAAAGAAAAAAAGGAAGACAAATCACAAAATACATATGGGGATGACCTAGTTTTTTAAAAACCTAGGTATATGTGAATAAATGCACAGCAAAACGTCTCAAAGAAAATGCAACATACTAATAACATTTTGTCCTCTAAAAATAAAGACTGGAGGAGAGGAAATAAAAGGAGATTTCACGTGTTTGCTCTACTTAATTCTATACAGGTTCAAACTTTTCAAAGACTACAAACTTAATAATGCTTGAAACAGGAATTTGCTCTTAAAATTATCTCATCATCATACCTTTTAAAATGCGCATTTATTGAGCCAGCCCTGATAGCCTAGTGGTTAAAGCTCAGCGTGCTCTGCTTTGGCGGCCTGGGTTCAGTTCCCAGGCACAGAACCACACCACTTGTCTGTCAGTAGCCATGCTGTGGCAGTGGCTCACATAGAACTAGAAGGACTTACAACTAGAATATACAACTACGTAGTGGGGATTTGAGGAGGGAAAAAAAAAGAGAGGAACACGGGTAACAGATATTAGCTCAGGGTGAATCTTTCCCAGCAAAAAGAAAAAAAAAAAAAAAAGAAGTTATTTAATGAATAAAGAAATAGATAAAATGTGCATTTATTACCATTTTAAAATCAGAAAAAAGAGTAAAGAAATACATACTAGTATTAGTATTTCTTTACTTAGTATTTAGTATTAGCATTAGTATTTCTTTACTAATGTCGACTTTACTAAAGTCAACATTAAGGAAAAGTTTTACAGTCATGTTTTTCTTCTTCTCTTCATTTTTTTTTCATTTATATCTATATTACAGAATTTCTGGTTCAAGACCATTGCCTGAGTACACAAAGTTATATTCTCTCCCTCCCAAGACCCAGTAAAATGACAGAAAAGTAACAAGGTAGAAACTGACAGCAATGAACAATACAGGACAATCAGCAAAAGAGATTACAACAAAATTCCAGAAGCTGGAAAAACAGGAGTGTTAATTACTGAATCAGGAAAGAAGAATATACAGCATAAAATACCAGTCTTGAGAATGCAGCACAGGGAGTTCATCTGTTTGGGGAACATCAAGGAGGCTCTAATCTCTGAAATATCAGGTACAAAAGCAAGCTAAAAACAGGAACCTTAACTGAAAGTATGTACAGCCATTGTTTCATTTAACCAAATTGAGCATCCACTACATACCAGTCCCTACTCTATGATACAAACTATAAACAAACCCCAAATAAAGCAGAAGGTACAAAAAAAAAACACTGCATGATTTCCCTCATATGTGGAAGATAAACTAACACAGGGACAGAAAGAACAGTTCGGTGGTTACCAGGGGGAGGGGGTTGGGCAGTGGGCACAAGGGGTGAAGCAACGCATTTATATGGTGACTGACAAACAATAATGTACAACTGAAAGTTCACAAGGTTGTAAACTATCATGACACCAATAAAAAAATAGAATAAATTTAAAAGCAATTAAAAAAAACGAGGGTGGCAGTAGAAGTTATCATTGTTTTAGGTAAGTCAGCTGGGGAACCTTCCTAGGGAGGGGAAACTTGAGAAAAGAAACACATGAAAAAAGTAAGAGAACAAGGAAGGAGAACAGGAATCTTAGCCCTGAGCTAACATCTGTTGCCAATTCTCCTCTTTTTGCTGAGGAAGACTGGCCCCAGGCTAACATCATGCCCATCTTCCTCTACTTTGTATGTGGGACACCTGCCACAGCACAGCTTGATAAGCAGTGCATAGGTCCACGCCAGGGATCCAAACCTGCAAATCCTGGGTTGCTGAAGTGGAGTGCACGAACTTAACTGCTACACCATCAGGCCGGCCCCTGGAATCATTTTTTAAACAATGATGGTGATGCAAAGAACTGCACTAAGCAATTTAAAAATCATATTATTAAATCTTCATACTATATAAAAAAGAGTTACCTCCAATTTAGAGATGAAAACCTAAGTCTCAAAGAAGTGAGAAACTGAATATTCAAGATTGCACAGATAGTTAAATGATAACAAGTTTAAACAAAGCTTTAAGCTCTCAACCACCATATTAATAAAAGTAGTAACTTCATCTTTTGAGAACTACTTTACTCATTTATATAATGGTCTGATTAATTATATTATCTCTAAAGTCCCATCCAATTCTAACACTATGACTAATTGTTACCAAAAGAACATAATGCTATTTATTATCCATAGCTTAAGAAAATATACCATTAGAAGGCCTGCAAGTTTGAAAAAAAATGTCTATAATGGGACATTTTATTTAATATTTCCAGAATATCGCCAGCCTCCCACAAAAGTAATGCCCTTAAAAGCAGCTTTTTTAAAAAGATAATAAATTTTGGGGCTGGTCCGGTGGTATAGCGGTTAAGTTCACGCGCTCCACTTCAGCTGCCCAGGGTTTGCAGGTTCAGATCCCGGGCACAGACCAACTCATCGCTTGTCAAGCCATGCTGTGGCAGGGTCCCATATACAGTAGAGGAAGATGGCCACAGATGTTAGCCCAGGGCCAATATTCCTTGGCAAAAAGAGGAGGATTGGCATTGGACGTTAGTTCAGGGTTAATCTTCCTCACCAAAAAAAAAAAACGATAACAAATTTTTACATCTAGAGAAAATTTAATTTGTTTGATTTTTATTTCCTTCCTGAAATCAACTTCTTTCTTTAGTGAATCAACTTTTTCTTAAGGGATTCTGAAATCAATTTCAATAGTAATGTACATAGAATAATATACTAAAATGCTATTTCAGATCATTCAAGTAGAAAACTCCACTATACAACTGCCAATATACCCTGTCAACTTTATTCCAAGGGCTCAAATATGAATGAAAATATTTAAACATATTTACAATAAAATCAGTAGTTCTGAGAATATTCATTCACAAACTAAATAAGGCTTGAAAACAGGATATAAATTTTAAAATTTAGAGAAAATAAAGAAGAAACAGAAGTACTATATAAGTTATTTTCATCTTTTAACAAAAAAGAATACTTAACTTATAATTAATAGATTTCTTTTTGTAATTCACATTCCTACTTGTCTTCCCCTTTACCACCTTGTATATATTTCTTTCCTTTCCTTGAGTTATGTTTTAGAGAGTCAACTGATATCAGATACAAGACCATAATGAAATCAATATTCTATGCAACTGAATAGTCTATGTTTTCTTTTTGCCTCATATCTCCCAGACTTAGAGATGAAAAAGCCAGCAACCCAAAAGAACCAATAGGCATAGCCCCAAAAAGTCCCCCCAAAAGCCTGTTTTTCCAGGAAAAAGGAAACCTAACAAGACAGAAAGTTTTTAGATAGTAACCACTCTTCTCCAGCCAAACACCACAAAAAAAACTGTGGCCCAGCCACCAACAAAAGCCAAGCGGGGAACCTAGACTTCCAACCTTGCCAAGCTGTAACAAAGCACTCCAATAGCCCCATCAGGGTAGGATCAAAGAAGGCCAAGCAGGGAGACAGGATTTTCATCCCTGTCTGGCAAGATGGAGCCCCGCTACCCCCGCCCCCAACACACACACTTAGGTTATACTAGAGGAGCCTAATAGTGAGTTAGGACATTCACCATCACCCAACAATAACGAGGCCACGGTGGCGTCAGTGGTGATCAAATGGAAAACATGGATTTCCATCCCCATCCACCAGTAATAAGGCGCTCCCCTCTAAACTCCTCTGGTATCAACAGAGGCCAAATGGGGAACCTGGACTTGTGGCTCCACCTGGCAGTAAGAAGACAGTGTCCCTTCCCCCTCACATGCCAGAGCCGTATCTAATAAAGCCAGCTAACAGAAAAGGTTTAAATACATAAATATTTATAATAATTTTATATTATGTTTACTTATATGTAAATAAATGTTATAGTTTATATTTATAAAATATGTAATAAATATATAAACATAAGTAAACAATATTTATTACTTAATAAATTAAATCCAGAATCTCATAATACAAAATTATCCAAGTTTCAATTGAAAATTATTTGTCATACAAGGAACCAGTAAGTTCTCAAACTAAATGAAAAAAAGACAATCAACAGATGCCAACACCAAGATAAAAGAAATGTTAGAATTCTCTGACAAAGATTTTAAAGGAATCATCATAAAATTGCTTTGGTGAACAATCAGAGATATGCCTAAAACAAATGACAAAACAGAAAGCAGTAGCAAAAAACAAAACAAAAAGTCTCAACAAAGAAACAGAAAATATAAAGAAAAACCAAAATAAAAATTTGGAACTGAAAAATACAATAACAGAAATACAAAGCTCAGTGGATGGGCTCAACACTAGAATAGAGTGGACCAAAGAAAATTATCAGTGAACTGGAAGACAGAACAATAAAAATTACTCAATCTGAACAACAGGAGGAAAAAAAACGAAGAGAGCATGAGACACCTGTAGTACAAGATTTACTATTCATGCCATCAGAGTCCTGGAAGGAAAGAGAGAGAGGGTGAAAAAGTACTCAAAGAAAATAATGGCTGAGGGCCAGCCCCATGGCTTAGTGGTTAAGTGCGTGCGCTGCATTACTGGCGGCCCGGGTTCAGATCCTGGGCACGCACCAACGCACCGCTTCTCCGGCCATGCTGAGGCCGTGTCCCACATACAGCAACTAGAAGGATGTGCAACCATAACATACAACTATCTACTGGGACTTTGGGGGAAAAAAAGGAGGCGGATTGGCAATAGATGTTAGCTCAGAGCTGGTCTTCCTCAGCAAAAAGAGGAGGATTAGCATGGATGTTAGCTCAGCGCTGATCTTCCTCAAAAACAATAAAATAAAATAATGGCTGAAAACTTAACAAATTTTGCAAGAGACATAAACTTACAGATGCAAGAGGCTGTACAAACCCAAAGACACCCAGCCAAAGACTTATGATATTCAATTTCTGAAAACTGAAGACAAAGAAAAAAATTTTGAAAGTAACCAGAGAGAAATGACAGCAGATTTGTCATCAGAAACCATGGAAGCCAGAAAGAAGTAGCACAGTACTTTTCAAGTACTGAAAGAAAAGAACAGTCCAACTAGAATTGTATACCCAGTGAAATTATCCTTCAGGAATCAAGTGGAAATCTAAGTTGAAAGAAAACTAATTTGTCACCAGCAGATGTAGCCTAAAAGTATGGCTAAAGTGCTCTAAACCAAAAGGAAACAATAAAAGAAGGAACCATGTAAGATCATGAAGGAAGAAAGAACAGAAGCAAAAACATGAATAAATACAATAGGTTTTCTGTCTCCTCTTGAGTTTCCTAAATTATGTTTGACAGCTGAAGTAAAAATTATAACACTATCTGATATAGTTATAAATGTATGTAGAGGAAATATGTGAAACAATTTTATTATAAATAGGCAAGGGTAAAGAGAGGTAAGGTTTCTATATGCCCTTCAATCTGTTAAAAATAAGTTATATATAAGTTATGTATGTTACATATACACATCATCTATATATACATATAACGTAATACCTATAGCAACCACTGGAAGAGCTATACAAAGAGATACACTTAAAAATTCAAATGGAATTCTCAAAAGGTTTAAGTATCCCACAGGAAGGCAGGAATATGAAAACAGAAACAAAGAGAACAAATAGGAAAATTAAGTATTAATACATCAATAATTACATTAAATGTAAATGGCCTAAATATACCAATTAAAAGAGTGGATTAAAAACCATGACCCAATTGTATACTATTACAAGTAGCTTACTTCAAATATAATGATACAGTTGGGTTGAAAGAAAAACAATAGAAAACATATACCATTTAAACATTAATCAAAGGAAAACAGGAATGGCTGTGTTAATGTCAGATAAAGTAGATTTTAGAACAAAGAAAATTACCAGGAACAGAGAGGGACATTATATAACGATAAAAGGGGCAATCCACCAAGAATACATAGCAATCCTAAATGTGTATGCACCAAACAACAGAGCTGCAATATATGAAGCAAAAATTTATAGAAAAAAAGAAATACACAAATACACAATTCTAGTGGAGACTTTTAAAAACTCTTTTCTCAACAACTGAATGGCTAGACAGAAAATCATCGAAGATATAGAAAAACTCAACAACACCATCAACCAACAGGATCTAATCAACATTTATAGAACACTTGACCCAACAACAGCAAAATATACAATCTTTTTAAATACTCAGAGACTCAAACAGACCACATGTCAAGACCTAAAACAAATCTCAAAACAATTTAAAAGAACTGAAATCACAGAGTGTGTTTCTGACCACAATGAAATCAAACTAGAAATTAACAAAAAGACAGCAAGAAAATATCCAAACACTTTGAAACTAAACAGCACACTTCTAAATAACCCTGGGGTCCAAGAGGAAGTCTCAAGGTAAGTTAATAAAATACACTGAACTGAATGAAAATGAAAATACAAAATACTAAAATCTGTGGGACACAGCTAAAGCAGTGCTGAGAGGGAAATTTATAGCACTAAATGCATACATCTTAAAAGAGGGAAAAGTTGCAAATCAATAATCTAATCTCCCACCTTGAGAACTTACAAAAAGAGCAAAATAAACCCAAAGCAGAAAGAAGGAAACAACAAGGAGCAGAAATCACTGAAACCGAGGGCTGGCCCCGTGGCTTAGCGGTTAAGTGCGCGTGCTCCGCTGCTGGCGGCCCGGGTTCGGATCCCGGGCACACACCGATGCACTGCTTCTCCGGCCACGCTGAGGCTGAGTCCCATATACAGCAACTAGAAGGATGTGGAACTATGACATACAACTATCTACTGGGGCTTTGGGGGGAAAAATAAATAAATAAAGTTTAAAAAAAAAAAAAGAAAAAGAAAGAAATCACTGAAACAGAAAACAAAAGAGAAAATTAATGAAAACTAAGCTGATTCTCTGAAAAGATCAACAAAATTGACAAACTACTACCAAGACTAAAAAATGAAAAAAGAAAGACAATATCAATTACCAATACCAGAAATGGAACAGGGGCTATCACTCCAGAGACTGCAGATAGCAAAGGGATAACAAGGGAATGCTATGAACAACTCTATACACATAAATTAGACAACATGGACCACTTCCCCAAAGACACAAACTACCACAACTCATCCAAATTGAAAGAGATCATTTAAATAGCCCTATAACTATTAAGAAGCATCTAGAAAAACCTACAGCTAATAGCTGTTATATAGCTACTTCACCGTGAAAGACTGAATGCTTTATTTGTAAGATCAGGAAACAGGCAAGGATGTCCACTCTTACAACTCATATTCAACAGTGTGTTGGATGTTCTAGCCACAGCAATAAATAAAGGAAATAAAAGTCATACAGGTCAGAAAGGAGAACCATCCCTGTTTACAGATGACATGATTGTCTACATAGAAAATCCCATGATATCTACCAAAAAAAAAAAAATCTTAGAACTAAAGAGTAAGTTCAGCAATGTCATAAGATACAAGATAAACATAAAAAAATCAATTTCTACATAATAACAATTAACACAATGACAATAAAATTGGAAACACAAAGTCATTTACAGTCATGCCAAAAAAAATGAAATAGTTATAAATCTAATAAAAATGTACAAGGCATTTATGTTGAAAACCACACAACACTGGTGAATGAAATTAAAATCTAAATAAATGGAGAAACATACCATGTTAATGAACTGGAAGACTCAAGAGAAGATGTCAATTCTCCCCAAAGTGAGATACAGACAACACAATTCCTATTAAATTCCCATCAAGATTTTTTGTAGATATAGACAAAATTATTCTAAAACATACAGAAAAGCAAAGGAACTAGAATAACTAAAACAATTTTGAAAAAAAAAGAATAAAGTGAGAATACTGTACCTGATTTCAAGATTTATTAGGCAAAAAAATGAACCTCAGTCTAAGTCTCACACTGTGCAGAAAGGATTAACTTAGCATGTCTGGGTTTCCCACATCCTACACTTCTTAAGACAGGTTTTCCCCTTGTCGGCATCTAGGAGGTAACCTCTAAACCCTTGGAAAATCCTGCCTAATAAGAGTCTTTGTTTACCTGGGGACCTTAGGTCACTGTATGAAGTCTATGTTAACAATGTGACTTATGGTGGAGGCCTTGAACCATGTGATATCAGCTTGACCGCTCAAAGGCTGGTGACTAAGGTCATCCATGGAGGCAGTCAACCATGACAACATAACCAAGCCACAATAAAAATCCTGGACACCAAGGCTTGGGTGACCTTGTCTGGCTAGCAAAACTTCAAACGTGCTGTCACACATCACTGAGGGGAGAATTAAGCACTGTTCACACCAGTCCACTGGGAAAGGACAACAGGAAGTTTGGGCCGAGCGTCTCCTGGACCCTGCCCTGTGCTCTTTTTCTATTGCTGATTTAAACCTGTAACCTTTCACTGTAACAAACCATAACCATTAGTATAACAGCTTTTCTGAGTTCTATGATTCCTTCTAGCAAATCACTGAGCCTAAGAGTGGTCTTGAGGACACCCAAACACACACATTTTATAAAAAATTAACTCTAAATGGATCATGGACTTAAATGTAAACATAAAATTATAAAAATTTCAGAAAAAAATTAAGCAAAAATCTTCAAGATCTGGGACTAGACAAAGAGTTCTTAGACTTGACCTCAAAAGCATGATCCATATAGAGAAAAACAGATATACTAGACCTCATCAAATTTTAAAACTTGCTCTGCAAAAGACACTGTTAGAGGATGAAACGACAAGCTACAGAGTGGAAGAAAATATTTGCAAACCATGTAGCCAACAAAGGACTAGTATCTAAAATATATAAAGAACTCTCAAAACTCAACAGCTAATAGGAAATAATCTGATTAGAACATGGGCAAGAGACATGGAAACATTTCACTGAAGAGAATAGACAGAGGGCAAATAAGCATGTGAAAAAATGTTTAACATTATTAGTTTTTAAGGAAATGAAAATTAAAACCACAATGAGCTATCATTACATTCCTATCAAAAAAGCTAAAATTCAAAAACCACCAAAATGCTGGCAGGGATGAAGAGAAAACTGGTTCACTCATACAGATCCATTTCCACTGCTAATGGAAATGGAACAGCCACTCTGGAAAATAGTGTGACAGTTTCTTTAAAAACTAAACAAGCAACTACCCCATGACAGCAATTGTGCTTCTGAGCATTTACCGCAGAGAAATGAAGACATATGTTCACACCAAAATCTGTACACAAATGTTTATAACAGCTTTATTCCTAATAGCCAAAAACCAGAAACAACCCAGATGTCTTTCAATGGGTGAATGGTTAAGCCAAATGGGGTCTCTCCAATACTAAATTGCTGAATACCACTCAGCTGTAAAAAGGAATGAACTATTGATACACACAACAACCTGGATCAACCTCCAGAGAAAAAGAGCCAACTCTTGGGCCAGCCCCGTGGCTTAGCGGTTAAGTGTGTGCGTTCCGCTGCTGGCGGCCTGGGTTCGGATCCCGGGCGCGCACCAACGCACCGCTTCTCTGGCCATGCTGAGGTCATGTCCCACATACAGCAACTAGAAGGATGTGCAACCATGACACACAACTATCTACTGGGGCTTTGGGGGAAAAATTAATTAATTAATTAAAAAAAGAAAAAAGCAGACTCTAAAGGGTTATGTACTATACTAATTCATTTATATATAGCATTCTTGAAATGACAAAATTATAGAAATGGCGAGGAGATAAGTGGTTTCCAAGAGTTTGGAGGGAAAATGGTGTAGGCAACATGAGGTATATTATAATGACAGAAATGTTCTGTATTTTGACTGTATCAGCCAATATCCTGGCCGTGATACTGTACTATAGTTTTGCAACATGTCACTATGGGGGCGGGAGGTACTGAATAAAGAATGCCCAGAATCTCTGGACTATTTCTTAAAATTGCAAAACAATATACAACTATCTCAAAATAAAAGGTTTGGTTAAAAAAGTGAATGAAGGGGGCCAGCCCGGTGGTACAGTGGTTGGGTTCATGCACTCCGCTTTGGCAGCCTGGGGTTGGCAGGTTCAGATCCTGGGCACAGACCTATTCACTGCTCATCAAGCCATGCTGTGGTGGCATCCCACATACAAAATGGAGGAAGATGTTAGCTCAGGGCTGGTCTTCCTCACCAAAAACAAAAAAGTGAAAGAAGGAAAAACTAATATGACCCAAGGAACAATTTCCTTTGATATACAACAACACTGAACATTATTAAATATTTAAATGTTACTTTATAATTTCTTAGTTTGGAACAATAAAACATATCCCTTGAATGTTCACAATCACAACCATTGTCCAAAGAGTCACGTCTAAACACTAAGAATTTTAGCTCACCTTCCACACTGTCAGAACAGGAAGTTCCAATGCCGGTGTCACCACTGTCAGAAGCTATACTATGTCTCCTGATATGGTTATTTCGATGGTTAGGTGGAACAGCTGTGGTCTGCCACAATGATTCATTACCAGGTGACCATGCTGATGAAGAATAATCTGGGCCTACAAAGGAAAATATGCAAACGTTAACACATTATAATGTCTATGAGTAGGCAGAAGATATCCTTTTCTGCCCTTGTGAAAAATAAACATAAGGTATAAAAGGTTATTTTTCTACACAAAATAATTAAAATAGATCAATGGCATCTAAGATTCACCAAATAAACTTATATGTTACATGCATATCAATTCAACGCTGAATCAGTCCCCTGGCTGCAGGACTCCATTTTCTACTTTGAGTAATGAACTTTAAACATGTACTGCTGTCATATTTAAAATGTCAAATCTATCATCTACCTATCTGGAAACGTCAGCACTCTGCTCTGGAATATTTGATGGGTAGGCATCTGAGATTCCACACACAGGCATTAGTTAAGTAGGGCTCAGGGAAAGTCTAACTGTATCATATTGCATGGCAATGCAAGTAGAATGTGCTTATGGAAGGTCAAAAAAATTGTATTTTTTTCTACTTTATTTTAATCAGTAAAAATTTAAAATTATTTTGTATTATTTTAATTGATTTTATTTCTTTAGTTATCTTTTGCTAAAAGTTTAACACCACAGCATCTTCCTGGCTCTTTGCTCAACTTTCCCTTTTGAGTTACATTAAATCTTTATTTTTTAGCTAGTTTAACACTTTCAATGTTCTCTTGATCTTTATTTTCACTTATCTTGTCCATTTTTACTTAATTTTTACTTGTCTTTTTCTGATTTGTCCATCATTTTACTTTTTTTTGCTCACTTCATTCTTTTATTATCTATTACAATACCAGTCAAAGTGGACCAGTGTCAGTCTGTGAACTATTTATTACTAGTTCATGAAAGCTAGGTGCAGAAATAAAGAAGAAGCATTTAGAAATTTTTACAGTAATTTGAGAGAGCAATTTTAAATCTATAAAATTTTATATAAAACCTAGCTTCTAACAGTCATTCTCAAATTGGAGCCTGCAGACTTATTTGTGGGAGTTAACAAGTTCTGTACAAGAATTTTGGGCTTTCATTTCAATGATATCCTTAAAAAACCAATAAGCACATTAGAGATGATCTGAATAGCTACCTTAAAACAGATTATTTCCATCTAATTTCAATGCCACTGTATCTGTCTGTACAGCTACCTCAAAACAGACCTATTATCACACAACTTCAATGCCCCCATTTGTGTTTTATGTTTGCAGCTGCAGTTGTTTCTAAGTAAAGGGCAGATGACATATTGGGCACTTGACGTCATGATATGAAACAAGACATTTTTACAGAATTACCATGTGACACACTACTGAAACTGGCATGCAAGAAGTACCTTCTAGCAGTTTAAACATAAGGATCACAAAATGACAAACATGTCCTTAAAATTAATTACATCATTTTTACCACACTTTTTGGGAAGTCATTCTCTATATTAATATTAAAACAAAATACATAAACAGATTAATAAAACCAGACCTCAAGCTATTTTCTACCATATCAATCCCAACATTAAAGATTTAGTTTTAATAAAACATTATGCCACATTAATATTTTAATTTTTATTTATATATACTTTATAAATTAAATTTCTTTGGGTTTTATAAATGTATGAAGTATATAAGTAGCCTTAAAAGTCAACTACATTTAGAGGCCGGCCCTGTGGCGTAGTGGTTAAGTTCGCGTGCTCTGCCTTGGCGGCCTGGGGTTCACTGGTTTGGATTCCGGGCATGGACCTATGCACCGTTTATCAAGCCATGCTGAGGTGGTGTCCCATATACAAAATAGAAGAAGATTGGCACAGATGTTAGCTCAGGGACAATCTTCCTCAAGCAAAAAAAAAAAAAAAAAAAAATGGGAGGAGGAAGATTGGCAACAGATGTTAGCTCACGGCCAATCCTCCTCACACACACACAAAAAAGCCATACATTTAAATTAACGCAAGATTTAAAAATATTGGTCAAAAAGACACTTTACCAGCTTTGAGGTACAGAACAACCAGTTAAAACTTTGTAGATTCTAGATCTCTCTCAGAATGAGACTTAATTTATCTGATTAAACACCCAGACATTAAAGTAGCCTGTTAGGTATTCTGTCATCAGGCCTGCTCTAACTCTGATCTGTCTATAATCTATACCAAAATGTTTTCTTCAATCAGTTTAAGATCCCATCTAAATGAACTCAAAGTCCTGTCTAAATCACTATCAAAAAGGGCAACCAGCCCACTACCTTCTCTCCCAAGTGCAAACCTATTAGTTAGAGAAATATTTTTTTAGGAATACCCAGCAAATAGCATAAATAGGCTGGGAGTACATGTAAATGACAAAGATATGAAAAGACATCCAATCTTAGTAATAATGAGAGAAATGAAAAAACAAAGTTTTTAGATTTCTTAAATTATCTATAGTATTAAATATTATTGGCAAATATTTGAAAAATAGATGTCAAAGTGAAGGGAATGTTCATATAGCTTTGTGGGCAAATTAACTGACACAACCTTTCTAAATTAAAGCATCTGGGAAGAGGTATCTAAATTCAACACAGGCAAGATCTTCTACTAGAAATTTATCCTAAAAAAAGAATCAGAGAAATAAATATAAAAACATATAAGCACAATGACATTTCTGACAGCACTGCTTAAAATAATAAAATAAATAAACACCTAGAAACAAAATATATATCTGTAAATTAGTTGACAATATTTAAGTACTAAAAATAATTTTACTAACCTATTTTTTAACATGTAATGACACCCGAAAAATTAAGTATGTGTGGGGGAGAAGCATTTTACATAGCTGCATATATAGTATGATTCCACAGTTGGAGAAGAGGTTGTACATTTATATATACAGAAAAAGGACCTTACAGGGAGCTCTACACCTAACTGTTAACACTGACTATAATGTTTTACTAAAGGAACAAATACATTACAGGACCATTTACTCTATCACTAGTGATGATGATATTATTATTATTATACCCTATCATCTTACAGGGGAAAATGCTGGAAATTATTTATACTGATTTGCAGATTACACTTACATTGGAGTCTGAGATTAGGAACCAGCTATAGATCAAGATATGTAAATTCAATTCATGCCACAATGGTATGAAACTAGAAATCAATTACAAGAAGAAAACTGGAAAATTCACAAACATATGGAGATTAAACAACATGCTCTGGAACAACCACTGGATCAAAGAAGAATCAAAAGGGAAATCAAAACATATCTTCTGGGGCCGGCCCAGTGGCGCAAGCGGTTAAGTGCACGCACTCCGCTGTGGTGGCCCGGGGTTCGCCAGTTTGGATCCTGGGTGCACACCGACGCACCGCTTGTCAAGCCATGCTGTGGCGGCGTCCATATAAAGTGGAGGAAGATGGGCATGGATGTTAGCCCAGGGCCAGTCTTCCTCAGCAAAAGGAGGAGGATTGGCAGATGTTAGCTCAGGGCCGGTCTTCCTCACCAAAAAAAAAAAAAAAAAAAAAAACATATCTTCAAATGATGAAAACACAAAACACCAAAACTTAGAGGATGCAAAAGCAGTTCTAAGAGGGAAGTTTATAGTGGTAAATGCCAACATTTAAGAAAAACAAAAAGAAAGAGCTCAAATAAACAATCTAACTTTATATCTTAAGTAACTACAAAAAGAACAAACTAAGCCCAAAGTTAGAAGAACGGAAATAACAAAGATCAGAGTAGAAATAAATGAAATAAAGACTGAAATGCAATAGAAAAGATCAATGAAACTAAGAGCTGATGTTTTCAAAAGATAAACAAAAGTGACAAGCCTGAGCCAACAGAAAAATAAAGAGAGAAGTCTCAAATAAATAAAATCATAAATGAAAAAGGAGACATTACAACTGATCACACAGAAGTACAAATAATCATAAAAAACTTCTACAAACAATTATACGCCAACAAATTGGACAACCTAGAAGAAATAGATAAGTTCCTAGAAACATACAACCTACCAACACTGAATCATGAAGATACAGAAAATCTCAGCAAACCAATTACTAGCAAGAACATTGAATCAATAATCAAAAATTTCCAAGCAAAGAAATGTCCAGGACCAGATGGCTTCACTGAGGAATTCTACCAAACATTTAAAAAAGAATTAATATCAACACTCCTCAAACTACTTCAAACATAGTAGGGGAGAGAACACTTCCAAACTCCTTTTAAGAGGCCATCATTACCTTAATATCAAAGCCAGATAAGGACACTACAAGAAAAGAAAATTACAGGTCAATATCCCTGATAAACATAGATGCAGAAATTGTCAACAAAATACTAGCAACCCAAATTCAATAGCACATTAAAAGGATCATACACCATGATCAAGTGGGATTTATTCCAGGGATGCAAGAATGGTTCAACATACACAAATCAAAAATGTGATATGCCACATTAACAGAATAAAGGATAAAAATCATATGATCAGCTAATAAATGCAGAAAAAGTACCTGACAAAATTCAACATCTTTTCAAGACAAGAACTCTCAACAAACTGTGTAAAGAGGGAACATACCTCAACACAATAAAGGCCATATATGACAAGCTCACAGTTAATATAATACTCAACAGTGAAAAGCTGAAAGCTTTTCCTCTAAGATCAGAAACAAGATAAGATTGCCTACTCTTGTCACTTTTACTTAACATAGTACTTGAAATCATAGCCAGAGCAATTAGGCAAGAAAAAGAAATAAAAGGCATCCAAATTGGAAAGGAAGAAGTAAAACTGTTTCTATTTGAAGAAGACATGACATTTTATATAGAAAACCCTACAGACTCCACCAAAAAACTATTAGAACTAATCAACAAATTCAGTAAAGTTGCAGGATACAAAATCAACATACAAAAACCAGCTGTGTTTCCATACGCAAACAACAAACAATCCGAAAGAGAAGTTAAGAAAATAATCCCACTTACAACTGCATCAAAAAGAATAAAATACTCAGGAGTAAATTACAACAAGGAGGTGAAAGATCTGTACATCAAAAACTATAATAAACTGATGAAAGAAATGGAAGAAGACACAAATAACTGGAAAGATATTCCATGCTCATGGATTGGAAGAATTAATATTGTTAAAACATTCATATTACCCAAAACAATCTACAGATTCAATGTAATTCTTGTCAAAACTTGAATGACATTTTTCACAGAAATAGAAAAAAAGGCTAAACTTTATATAGAACCACAAAAGATCCCAAATAGCCACAGCAAACCTGAGAAAGAAGAACAAAGCTAGAGGCATCACACTTCCTGATTTCACACTATACTATAAAGCTATAGTAATCAACAGTATAGGATTGGCATAAAAACAGACATATAAGATCAATGGAACAGAATAAAGGACCCAGATATAAACCCATACATATATGATCAATTAATTTACTACAAAACATCAAAGAATATACTATGGAGAAAGGACAGTCTAAACGATGTTGGGAAAACTGCACAGCCACACGCAAAGGAATGAAACTGGACCCCTATCTTACACTATACACAAAAATCAACTCAAAATGGATTAAAGATTTGAACACAAGACCTGCAACCATAAAATTCCTAGAGGAAAATGTAGGGGATAAGCTCTTTGACGTCGGTCTTGGCAATGACGTTTTGGATCTGACACCAAAAACAAAGGCCCCAAAAGCAAAAATAAACTACATCAAACTAAAAAGCTTCTGCATGGCAAAAGAAACCATCAAAGAAATGAAAAGGCAAATATGAAATGGCAAACCATATATCTGATAAGGCGTTAATATACAAAATATAAGAAACTCATACAACTCAATATCAAAAAAAATTTTTTTTAAATGAGCAAAGGATCTGAATATACATTTTTCCAAGTTAGACATACAAATGGCCATGAGGTACATGAAAAGGTGATCAACATCACACACCATCAGGAAACGTCAAATGAAAACCACAAGGAGATATCACCTCACACCTATTAGGTTATCCATTATCAAAAAGACAAGCAATAACAAATGCTGGTGAAGAGAAAGGGAATCCTTGTGCACTGTTGGTGGGAATGTGAACTAGTATAGTCACCGTGGAAAACAGTATGAAGGTTCCTCAAGAAACTAAAAATAGAACTACCGTATGATCCAGCAATTTCCCACTTCTGGGTATATATCCAAAGGAAACAAAAACACTATCTCGAAGAGATCATCCATACTCCTACGTTCACTGAAGCATTATTTACAATAGCCGAAGTACAGAAACAACCTAAGCATTCATTAACAGATGAATGGATAAAGATATTGTACATATATACATTAGAATATTATTCAGCCATCAAAAAGAAGGAAATCCTGCCATTTGTGACAACATAGATGAACCTGAAGGTCATTATGCTAAGTGAAATAAGCCAGACAGAGAAAGATAAATACTGCACAGTATATACAATATATGTAGAATTAAAAAAAGTTGAACTCATAGAGAGAAGAATGGTGGTTGCCAGGGGCTAAGGAGTGGGAGAAATAGGGAAAGGCTGGTAGGGCACAAACTTTCAGTTATAAGATCACTAAGCCTGAGAATCTAATGTAGAATATGATGACTACAGTTAACACTGTTTTGTATACTTGAAATTTGCTAAGAGAGTGGAACTTAAGTATTCTCACCAAAAAAAAAAAAAAAAAGGTAAATATGTGAGGTGATAGATGTGTCAACTAAATCTGGGGAGAATCTTTACATGTATATAAAATCAACATGTTTATAATTTAATCTATTACAATTTTATTTGTCAATCACACCTCAATAAAGCTAAGGAAAAAAAAGAAATAATCCAACATTTGAGGGAGTGGAGTTATAGACATAAGAATGTTCCTTAAGGGGCCAGCCCAGTGGCGCAAGTGGTTAAGTGCGCGCGCTCCGCTGCGGTGGCCCAGGGTTCGCCAGTTCGGATCCCGGGCGAGCACCGATGCACTGCTTGGCAAGCCATGCTGTGGCGGCATACCATATAAAGTGGAGGTAGATGGGCACGGATGTTAGCCCAGGGCCAGTCTTCCTCAGCAAAAAAAAAAAGAGGAGGATTGGCAGATGTTAGCTCAGGGCCAATCTTCCTCACAAAAAAAAAAGAATGCTCCTTAAGCATTATTTCTAACGAGGAATAATTACAAATAAACCCAAGAAGGAGAAGGGATCACAATTTTGGCCGTTAAAATAAAGAAGATCTAAAAGTATAAAATGCTTATATTGTCAATCTAAATAACAAGACATAAAATTTAATAAATGAGAATTTACAAATAACCTCAGATTTCAAATTGTCTAGGAATTCTCTGACCTCTTTTTTGCCTGTCTCTAGCTTAGCACCCACCACATGAAACTCAAGTTATCTGTCCATGTATCTGTCCTCCTCCTAGACTGTAGAAATACTCACTGGGGGCAAAGATCATGTGTTCCAGATCTTACTCAGCGCTGCAGCCAGCATACAGTAAAGATTCAAACAAACAAAGAACACGCAGAGCAACTGCAAAGAAACACAACAAAACACTGCTAGTAGTTTCCTCTAGATGGTAGCATTATTGGTCATGTCTCTTTGACCTTTATGCTTTTATTTTTCTTGTAATTATTATAGTTTAATAATCAGGGGGAAAGAAACATTTATTTTTTTAAATGCTTAGCCTCTACCACTAATAAACCCAATAACTTACTTATCATTTAAGCACCTCTTAATTATCCTATACCTGTGTTAAATAACTATTAATGAAAGTCTTCAGAGATATTTTTTCCTGGAATGAGAACACAAGCTTATTTGGCCTAGCTTGGAACAAAATGGATACATTCTAACATATAAATCAAACTACCATAACTCTTTTAAATGTTCAAAAATACAAAACTGCATATTAATGTACACAAAATGAATAGATCTATAAACTTAAAAGGAAAAAGATTTCTTTAAACTCAAAAAAAAGAACTTAAAACAGATTGGTTCTTTGTTTTGGTTGATAGCTACAAGTTCATTTCAATAATATCACAACTAACTTAGTCCATTAGAAGAAAAAAAATATGAAGCTCTTTAAAGCTGTAGGAGATTCTATCAGGGAAATATACAACTCATATACGTTGACAGAAGACCAGTATGGTCCTTTTTCTAGGAAAGCATCCTCATCAAAAGAGCTCTAAAGGAAAGAAGCAGATATCAAGTCCAATCACATCAGACAAATCACTGGACCAATCAATGGAGAAAGATGTTCTATTCGGAACAACATCTTATTCTTTTAAATCAGTAAGATATTTTAATTTGCTTATAAGGGTATCACAATGATCTCATTTTTGGTAAATTCTTCCTTTTAAAGAAAGCAAAGCAATTCACAGAATCATCTACATGAGTTGATCTTCTCCAGCCTGAACTCACATTTGTCTTAACCTTTAAACATAAATACTTCTTTTTTAAGAAAGATCCAATATATTTTACGTGCCTAGAACACTGAAGATAATTAACAAATGTCATTAATAAATAACATTCTAATCTTTAATTTAGAATGAATAAATTCAGTCTGAGAAGAATGACATGTCTTGTTACTATTCAAGTCAATCCAGAATCACAAAGCAGTAAGAACTAGATGTGAAATATACTTACCAGGTGATATAATAAGGAAAATCCTCTCACACAATAGTTATAAGACTGTACTACTGAAATGAGAAACACGCAATTTCTAGATAAGTGCTATGTACTTAAAAAAAAAACTTAAAATAAGGCTCACTGATCTCTGATAATAAAGTCTTACCTAAGTCTTTTCATATTAAAGCAACTGAATGACTGTGTAAAATCAGTTCTCTCTAGAACAAAGACAGAAGCATTTCTGTAAGAATAGCAAAGATCCCAAGGCACTACACATTGGAATTTTTCTCTGAAAGACAGTATGTTACATTTTTTAATACCAATTTCAATTCTTTTAAATAGAATACTGAATACCCAGGGATAACTTATTAAAAAATTACTAACATTTCTTACACTGGAAATATAGAAAGCTTAGCATCAAATAAAGAAGTAACCTATCATATTTTATCTTCTTTCTGAAGCTTTTTTTCCAATTGGAAACAAAAATGCATACAACATCAAGTCTTCCATAATATGTTAATATATCTGTAACTGCAAGTATAAGAATAACAACTAATCTTATTGAATATTTTTAATGACAACTCTAAGCCAGAAGAAAATAAAAATAACACCATTGACAAAGTAGATTTACACTTTGACATAAAAAGCTGAATATATAACAAAAAACATGAGTAAAAATTGCAGTGTTTTTCAAAATGCAGGTTATCTCCCATTCAGTGGAGTAGACCAACCTTTTTAAATAAAATAGAAAAGAACAGAAAATATCAAAGCTCATTTACCCTTATATGACATAAGATGCACATATCACACATTTTAACATCTCTGCAATGTTAACAGGTACAAAGTACTTTTGCACAAAGTTCAGAACAGTGGCCTTCAACTGCCCCAATTCTACTGTCTGTAGAAATCAATGTACAACTAAGTTAAAAAGGAATAAATCCAGGGAATACAACCAAAAATCTCTTTTCCTTAACCCATACATCTAGTCAGTTTCTGAAACCCTTCAGTCCACTTCAGAAGTATTAACTGAATTAGATGTCTCCTCTCCATCCCCACTGTCACAGATCATATCTTTTGGCTGGATGGCTGCAAGGACCTCCTGCTGGAGTGACTTCACCCAAGCCAGCCTCTACCGTACTATCAGAATCACCATCTTAAAATCAAATATGTTTGTCATTCTCCTGCTTACATAGGTCTGTGGGTTCCTTACTGCATATTAAATAAAACTCAAACTCCCTAAGTTTGGCAAAGTTCTTCACCAACTGGCAACCTCATTTTCTAACACTTTGCCATCCCGGCCTCCCCATTCCGGCTCCCGTACAGCCACCCCAGCCACACATACCTATCACCGCCTCCAAACAGGTCAGGTTCTTGCACGACTCCAAGCAATTCCCTTCTCTACCTTCTTTAAGAGCTCAGGTCAGAAGTAACTTGTTCTACGTGTTTTTTCTGATTCCACCAGGTGGTATTAAGTAACTACTACTTTGTGCTCTCCCAATATATCACTCAAAATTCCGTTAACAATATTTACTAAATTATATTAAGCCATATGTGTCTGACTTTCTTCTCCCTCACCAAACCGGGAACAGTGAAAGACAACTTTATTTTTTTTTTAGTCTCTAGCATAGAACTGCACAGTCAGGTAGCCTCTCAATAATGTAGTCATTATTACCACTAGGCATCCAATAAATGTTCATGGTATAAAATTAAAATTCTGGAAGTCTTATAATTAGATCTAAAGAATATTATTCCCTTTAGAAAAAGGATTAAAACAGAGTTTTTTTGGTGGTTGTTCCCTGTTTATTTTAAAATCCAGGAGATTTTAAACCATCCCTTGAGCCACTTTGCATTTAAGTATCTATTTAAAGATCAGTAAATATTTTCCAAAGCAGCTAAAAATAATATTAATAGTTATAAACGGTTTGAAGGGCTGATGGCCAAAATTCCTAATAAACACGGGAAAACAATCTCCAATAGGGTAAAAGATGCAAAAACGTCACAAAAAATTGCATAAAACATTAAAACACATAGAAAAATATTCATATTAATAGTAACCTGAAAAAAAAAAAACAGAAAATTTTATACTACACTGGAAAATAACTAGCTAAGAAGGAAGAAACTTAATATAGCAATATTTATGTTCTTCATCCCACTTATATTATGTCCTCCACTCCATTTCAGTACTGTTTATCTCCAGGGTAAATGACTAATAGTTTTAATATTTTTCTTTTATTACAGAATTAACAGTATAGCTTAGCAGAGAAGAATGTGGACTGTGAAACCAGGCTGCCTGAGTTTAAGGTGTGTACCACCTCTTATTAGAGTCAGACCTTGAGTAAGTCACTTAGCCAATCTGTGCCTCAGTCTCTTCATATGCAAAGGAGAAAAAAAAATTAGAGTACCTATCTTACAGGGTTGTTGTGATAATTAAATGATTATATAAAGATATTTAAAAAATGGTAGGCATAAAAACAGACACATAGATCAACGAAACAGAATAAGGGCCCAGAAACAAACCCACACATATATATGGTCAATTAATTTACTACAAAGGAGCCAAATATATGCAATGGGCAAAGGATAGTTTCTTCAACAAATGATGTTGGAAAAACTAGACAGCCACATGCAAAAGAATGAAACTGGACCCCTACCTTATACCATACAGAAAAATCAACTCAAAATGGGTTAAAAACTTGAACACAGGACCTGAAATCATAAAATTCTAGAAGAAAATATAGGGAGTAAGCTTCCTGACATTGGTCTTGGCAATGACTTTTCGTATCTGACACCAAAGCAAAGGCAAAAAAAGCAAAAATAAACACGAGGACTACATCAAACTAAAAAGCTTCTGCACAGCAAAGGAAATCATCAACAAAATGAAAAGGCAACCTAACAATGGGAGAAAATCTTTGCAAACCATATATCAGATAAAGGGTTAACATCCAAAATATATAAAGAATTCATACAACTCAATGGCAAAAAAACAATCTGATTAAAAAATGGGCAGAGAAACTGAATAGATATTTTTCCAAAGACGACATACAAATGGCCAAACGGTACCTGAAAAGGTGCTCAACATCACTAACCATCAGGGAAATGCAAATCAAAACCACAACTAGATATCACCTCACACCTGTCAGAATGGCTGTCATCAAAAAGACAAGAAATAACAAATGTTGGCAAGGATGTGGAGAAAAGAGAACCCTTGTGCACTGTTGGTGGGAATGTAAATTGGTGCAGCCACTACAGCAAACAGTATGGAGGTTCCTCAAGAAACTAAAAACAGAATTGCCATATGATTCAGCAATCCCACTTCTGGGTGTATATCCAAAGGAATGAAATCAGCATCTCAAAGAGATATCTGCACCCTCATGTTCATTGCTGCATTATTTACAACAGCCAAGACATGGAAACAACCTAAGTTTCCATCAACAGATGAATGGATAAAGAAAACGTGGTGTTTAAATACAATGGAATATTATTTGGCCATAAAAAAGAAGGAAATTCTGCCATTTGTGACAACATGGATGGACCTTGAGAGTATTATCTTAAGTGAAATACGCCAGACAGGAAAAGACAAATACTGTACAATCTCACTTATACATGGAATCTAAAAACACCGAACTTGTAGAAACAGAGAACAGATTAGTGGTTGCCAGGGGTGGGGGGTAGGGTGGGGGAAATGGGTGAATGTGGTCAAAAAGTACAAACTTCCAGTTACTAGATAAATAAGTTCTGGGGATGTAATGTATAGCATGGTGACTACAGTTAACAACACTATATTGTATATTTGAAAGTTGCTAAGAAAGTAAATCTTAAAAGTTCTCATCACAAGAAAAAAAATTTATAACTGTGTGGTGATGGATGTTAACTAAACTTACTGTGGTAATCATTTCCCAATATATACATATATCAAATCATTATACTGTATACTTTAAACTAATACAATGTTATATATCAATTATATCTCAATCAACCTGGAAAAAAAATCCAGCTCAATCTAAGTTAATTGGCTTTCTTGCATTTATGAGTTTAAACTGAATTTTAAGTAATCAACAGCTAGTATTCTTTGTTTTCTAAATATAAAAAAAAGAAATCTGGAAGTTCATTCATTAGCTACTGTAAATAACTTTAAAAACATTACCACACAAGGTGTAAGACTTCTAATCACATTCTTCAGATGTGATTCTGAATTTCCTTATTTTCAACTCTAGTATAACAAGTAAGAGCTTTAAATGAGCTTGCTTCAGGTGGAGCTTACAATTACCTCGATTAAGAACACTCATCAGATGGATAAAGTGGTTCGCCTTTCACAGGAAAAGTATGAATTCAAACCAATAAATATTCACCAAATACTCATTATATAAAACAAGGAACTCAAGAGGGTTAGGGCAGCAACCACCATAGATGGTTCTCCTTCTATGAAAACATTACATGCTTGTTGATTTCAGTGTGTGGACAGGCCAGAGTCCTATCTTATTTTCTGGCTACCTGAAATGCTGTATTTGAAAAAGTATTTTGGAATGACGGCCACATATTTAATTTAGTCTCTCATAAGCCTTTGTTTCTGTTTATAAACTGGAAAAAATGAAGTATGGTAAAAACTAATGAGAGGTTTTTAATAAGATCACTACAGACATGAGGGAGTATACCAAGTGTTATTCCAGAGGAGTTTACATTTGTCTTTGAATAAAACTATTTCATAATATCAGCTAACAGAGAAAATATTCTACATGGTAGCAAATTATGCCAAAACTAAGATGGATCATCAGCACCCAGAGAAAATAAAAACTTCAATCAAAATAAATTTTCCTAAATAAAGAAGTTGTTAGACATAATAAATGAACTTTTATTTATGTAGCTACTGACCTCCAAATGAAGCAGAGTAGCCTAATTATTTCTCAATTAGCCTTTTATTTTCTGACACTTAGGAACCTAAGTGCCATACACAATACATCTAAAAGCCAAAACTAAAGCAAAATTTTAGTTATAAAACATTCTAAAATAAAGTTTTGATAAAATTTATAAATATCTCCTCCAAATTAAAGAACTTGATTTCTAATCAAACTTTTTCAGTACATTATTTCTAAAATGAATTTATCCTGAGATGAAATGCCTCACTATTAACCAAAATGCTTCAAAAAAGCTACAGTAACATCATGGCAAGGCAATATATATTTCTGATGGTCGATCTCTGCCTCCACAAGAGCAATGTAACCACCTTGTAGAAAACTTTAAACTTTACATGAAATGTAGTCCAAATCTTTCATCCCATTCTCTCCCAGAAGGATAACTAAAACCTACAGTTTATTTCAGAACTCTGAACTTTAGTACTGAAAAGTAGCATCAATAAAGTTTCAAGTTTATTTATTGATACTTACTATGTAAAGAGGGCATAAAACCAAGTTTCTGATCTTAAACTTACTCTCTTTAAAAGTAATTTTAAATCTTATCAATGACTTGAATTAATCTAGCACTACCTAATGAAGTTTTAGAACAATTTATCACAGGAGAAAAGAAGCAAAAATAGAGGTAGAGTTACTATTTTGAGGTAGACTCTCAGGCAATAGCATGAAATAAAACTAAATACCAACATTAGGTCCCCTGATTCAGAAAATCTTCTATTCTGACGGGAAGGAACACTTATACCCGTTCAGATGTCCTGATCTGGGCAGAGTCCTCTAGTCAAAGCTCACCACTGTTCAACTTAAGGCATCCCAGGAGATGCTTCCCCTAATTTTAAAACTGAATGTCCCAGGCAAACCCAGACAGTTGGGCACCCTAGCTTGAGAACTGGTAAGGGGAAAACACTTCATTTATTGAGCACTTATGTATCAATCTCTATGCATAAAGTGAGCCAACTGGATTAGAGAATCTCTAATCTCTGCCAGTTTTAACTTTTTAAATCTCTCACTGAAACCAGCCAGTGGCATTGATCCATTCTCTTCTGACTCATCTTACGTGGCCTCTTGGAAGCACAGACTTGGATGATCACTCCTTCCTTCAGTCTCCTCTCTTCTGGAACACCACACTCTCCTGGTTTCACTCCTACCTCACTGGTTCCTCCTTCTCAGTGTCTTTTGACGGCTCCTCTTTCTCTACCTGACCAGAAGACATTAAATGTCCCAGAGCTTGGTCCTCTGCTATCTTATCAATAGTCTCTGCTGGCTTCTCTATATTCTCTCCATGTGATCACCCTTAAACACCATTTATACACAGGTAACTCTCAATTTCCTATCTCCATCTCCCCCATCTCCCTACTAAGCTCCAGATTTCTGAACTTCTAAAAAGCATCTCAAACTTCACATGGCCAACATAGAACTTTTTTTAAAAAAATTATTTTATTGAGGTCATATTGGCTTACAACATTGTGTAAATTTCAGGCATACAACACTATTTTCAGTTTCTGTATAGACTGCATCATGTTCACCACTAACAGCCAGTTTTTATCTGTCACCATATGTGCCCCTTTACCCCTACCCCTACCCCCTTCCCCTCTGGTAACCACTAATCTGTTCTCCTTATCCATGTGTTTATCTTCTGAAATCATGCAGTGTTTGTCTTTCTCTGTCCGACTTATTTCGCTTAGCATAACACCCTCAAGGTCCATCCATTTTGTCACAAATGGCACAATTTTGTTTTTTTATGGCTGAGTAGTATTCCATTGTATATATATATATACCACATCTTCTTTATCCATTCATCCATTGATGGGCATTTGGGTTGCTTCCACTTCTTGGCTATCGTGAATAATGCTGGGATGAACACAGGAGTGCATGTATCTTTTTGAATTACTGATTTCATGTTCTTTGGATATGATCCAGCTACTCCAAAATAGAACTTTTGATTCCATTTATCTTCCTCACACTCTTCCCTATCTGGGGAAATGGCACCACCATCCAATATAATTACTGAAGCCAAAACTAAGACATCATCTTTGACTCCTCTTTCCTCATTTGCTACCTTCAAACCATCAGTAAATCCTGTCAGATTTCTCAAGTATATTCCAAATCCATTCTCTTTTTTCCTCCAAATCCAATCTTACCACTGTAATCCAAGCCAGCATCTCTCACCTAATTACTGCAATGACCTATTAACACTTCCCTACTGCTATTCTTTCTCCCACCCCTCCACAATTTCTTCCCCCACAAAACAGCCAGGAGCGATCCGTAAACACCAAAGATATGAATGTCTGCTTCGTTACCCCAGTACATAGAACAATGTCTGCCTCATGGTAGGCACTCAATGTGCTCAAAGAATCAACAATCATCTTCCCTACCCTTTCATAGCTACCTTTTCCTCATGTAGAACAGAATCCAAACTTCTTACGATATCTTACATTACCAGGCCTCCCTCTCCTCACATCCCCGCTCACCATGCTCCAGACTCACTGGCTTTTGATATTCCCAAACTCACTTCCGCCTTGGAGCTGTTTCTGTACCCTCCGCCTGAACACGCCTCCCCTCATGTCTGGCTCCTTCCTTCTCATCATTCAGGTCTCAGCACAATGTGATCTCCTCAGAGAGGCCTTCCGTGACCAGCCTACCCCAAGTAGCTCTGCCCATCCTCTGCCATCTCACCCAGTTTCCTTTTCTTCGTGGCACTTAACACTAGCTGAAGTATCTTGTTGTTAGTTTACTTACAGACTGTTCCTCTCCACTAGAATGAAAGCTCCCTTAGAGCTGGCACCTTATCTTTCTTGTTCAGTGATGTATCCCCAGGGCCCACTACAATGCCTACCACACAATATTTACTGAAAGAATGACTCACAAACATTTACCAAGTACTTATTATGTGCCAAGCACTATGCTAGGTAACAGCAATGGATTTTTTTAATTAAAGAAAAATAGAAAGTGGAAGTAAAACATTAGTATAAAGAGCAATTTGATGTTCTTTCTATGTTGATCATTCCTCCTCTTAAAATGAATGACTTTATACAACAAATTCCACTTTTTAGAATATTATTTTGCCAGTGCAAAATATGAATATCCTTAAAGTAGTAATAATAATTAGTATCTCATTGTAGCTTTAGAAGTTATCTAGATGATTACATTCTTCATTTTTTAACGCACAATTTGAGGGACCTAATTAAGCTATCACTCAGTAAAATACTATCTAGGAGTCTCCATGAATTCATCATTTTCTCAGAGAACACACACACACATTTCATCCAGTCAGAAAAATCATGACTCTGTAAAACCTTTCTATTCTCAACATACAGGAATACTCACAACACAACAATAGAGGCTGTCAACTCACCATTTATTGCCTGGCCTCAAATTAATTTACCAGCTTCATTCAAGCCAAGAAATGATCAAATTCCAATTACTAATCAAGTTCATTTCACAAAAGTCATCACTAAAGTTGCGATTCACCTCTCACCCCCCCAATACCTATTATAAAAGAACATATCCAACTGAGTTTAGGCAAAAGAGTTATGTTTCATTGTTACTACAGTACTTTTAGGTCCATCTAATTCAGAACCACAGCAGAAAACCTGAGTATTTGATGTAATCATACCAGTTACTACCACTATCATTATGATATCACTAAATACCTTATGGCAATGCTTCAGCTAGGAAAAGGCAGATTTAAAGCTCGAGGCACTAACAAAGGGCATTCCTTCAGATCACGTAAGTGTTCTCTATAACTTTATTTTTAGCACACTTTAAAACTGTCATATCCTACCTCTAAATGTTTTAAGGGTTGACTATATTAATATTTTTAAAGTATGATTTATAAAAAGGAACAAATTCAGTCTAACTAGGTATAAGTACTCAAAATATCACTATATCATATTTGATGTTTAAAGCCTAAGGGAAACACATCCATCCTTCATCCAACTTTGAAACTATTATACATTTTGAATAACAGGGTACTGTCAAATGCACTCAATCAAATGCATAAAAGACATACCTCATGTCCTATTTAAACTTACCTTTCCAAACATACTTGCCAAGAGAAAAAAAAGGGGGGCTTCTGTTTGATCCTTGTATGTATATGTAAGAAAATATTCATTCTATTTTCATTTACAACACAGTTACTCTATAAAGCTGAAAAACTGTGGGTAAAACAAAATTAAATCCTAAAGCAAAGGTCAAAAGTTGAGTATTTTCCAAACCACACTTATTATTATTCCTATTTGTTTTTACTGCCATTACCTTAGAAAGAAAGTTTCCCCCAATTTTTCTGAACATTGGTTCTGGTTCTATATTACCTCTGGTTTTCCCTTTAGTCTTTGGTTTTCCCTTTAGGCCCTAAAACCAGTTTTAGGACACCTAGAATTAACCCACATATTCAGATAAACTCATTTAAATAGCAGAAATTATTTACTTGTCCCTCAGGACCAAAATGATGGCTGATAAGTTCAATCAGAAGACTGGTTCCCTTCGATTTCAGGAAAGCTCTAAAATTGTTCAAGTTAGTCAAAAGACATAGTGCCCAATATTTCAAAAATATAAATTTCTTCAAATTCTCAAAAAGGAAAAAAAATCCCTACATGAATCAACTCAGAGGTCATTATCTTGACTTTCACCATCAGTTCATTTGCTAAGGAAACCACACAAGTTTTGCATCTAAGTTATAACTTTTTTAAACTAAAAAATAATTTTAAGTATTTGTGTGCTCAAGAAGAAAATAAACATAAATAATTACATCACTATTACTGTAAAAGTAATCTATTCTCAGCATACAGCTGAAAAAAATTTTTATTGGAAAGGCATGTCCTGACTTACCAACAGTTTATCACTGTCAAAGCTGAGATAAAATATATGCTTTGTAAAGACATACTGTCCAAACTCTTTAAACTTGGGTAGTATTATAAAGTATCTTTTTCCACTATATTCTTTGCCACAGCAAAGGTCTAGAGACGGCAATAAAACCTCCAAGTCCTTCCTTCAGTTACTTAACAACTTCTAAGTATTATGATGTTTTCTTCCTGGTAGAAAATAATGGAAAAATGGATACAACGCTTGGGTGATATTACACCTCCAAACATGTTATTATTACAAATAAATTTTAAGAGGTTCAGTTACAAAGCCATTAGAGATGGCTTTTGACATGCAGAGATAATTGAAACCACTCTCTCCAGCCACTAGGGATAATGAAGTGTCTTCTCACTCAGTGAAGTTACTGTGATTGCAGTATTTGTAAATACTCAGTAAGCATCAGAAACCTCTCAACTGCAGTCTTCTCTTAGGACAAATAGTATACATTTTAGAGAAAATAATTCCCTACTTAGGCTGGTTTTTAATAAATTAATGACTACATTAAATTCTATGAATTTTAAAAGTATTGCAGGACCAAATTTAAGAGAATGATTTCAAATCTAACGCAAGGTTTTAAAATGTATATGTCTAGATCTAATGTACAGTATAGTGACTACAGTTAACAATATTGTATTGTATGCTTGAAATCTGCTAAAAGGACAGATCTTAAGTGTTCTCATCATACCCACACGAAAAAATGGTAACTGTGAAGTAAAGGATACGTTGACTAGTTCGTAGAGATCATTTCACAACGTATACATATAGCAAAACATTAAGTTGTACACCTTTAACATATATACAATTTCTATTTGTCAATTATACCCCCCAATAAAACTGAGAAAACTGTCCAAAAAAAGCCACATTACAAATTTCTAAACTATTTCAGAATTGCATTATTTAAAATTTTAATAGCAATCTGAGTCTGTGGCTGATATTTTTTAAATAGCAGAAAATACCACCAGCGCAAAGCCACGTCCAAATGCTGCTTCTGCTTTTTTGTTTTGCAAATAGCTTTGAAAATGTATACAAAAATGTCAGTTACACAAGCCGAGCTCAAACATTTTGTGGAACAGGGTTACTCAATAGGAGTTCCAGAACCACTTCAAATTGTAGGAAAAATTTTGTGTATGTACATATGGCATTTGTTTTGCATAAAGGGTCCACATAACTTTCAGCTTCTCAAAGGGGTTCAAAATGCAATTTAGATTCAAGCGCCTGGAAGAATCGTCAATGTCAGATAACTTGTCACAGGCAACCCAAGCCTTATTCTTTAACCCAAATGAGGGGAGGATTTATCCTAATTTGGTGGCTCCTACACAACTTCTGAGCGATGCAGGCACGAAATGGCTGTCCAATGCAAACAGCTCCCTTCACACACCCAACGCGGTAAACCCCAAAATTTCCTTAAAGGGGCCAGGGAGGGGCACATGGATGAACAACCCGATTGCTCAAAGGTCGACTGGCTCTTGCAGAACGTGTCATCCCCTGGCGCCCGAGAGGGCTGCGGGGCGCTAACGAGGTTTCAGCGAGGGGCTGAAGTTCCCCGGGGGTCACGGCATCACCAGCAGCCTCCTCCCGCCCCAAACTCGCCCTAAAGTAGCGGCTGCGGGCGTGGGCGCAGCGGAGCCGGCCCTCCGAGGCGCGCCCCGAGCCGCCGCAGCACGGCCGCAGCGACCTTCCCGCCCGGGTCCCCGCGAGCCCGGTTATCCACATCAGCCACACACCCCACGAGGGAAGAGGAGGAGGACAGACAACAAAGCCCAACTCGGGGAGGCCCAGGCGAGCTTTAAGTCGGGGCGCGGGCCGGCGCGCCGCGCTGCGGGCGGCCAGGGCCGGGGACGCGGCCCGCCAGATGTCAGCCCGCGGGCCCGGGTGTCGGCAGCGGGAGGAAGCGGGGCGGGCGGGCGCGCGGCGTCGCGGAGGCGGCAGGGGGACGCCGGGCCTAGGGAGGGAGGGGGCCCGAGGCGCCGCGGGCGGCCGCGACCCCCACCCCCGCCGGGACTGTCCCGTTACTTACCCGCCGGGAAGCTTCGGGCTCCGCCGGGGCTGTCCCGGCCGCCGGCCTCCGGGGCCAGGAAGCGCCCCCACATCGCGGGCAGGAGGGCCCGGTGGGCCGGGGCGCCCGACACCCCACGTCCGTCCGCCCCGCCTTCGCCTCCCGCTTCTCCGGGGCGGAAACTTGTGCGGCGCCTGGGCCGCGGCGGCCCCGGCGGGAGGGCGGGCGGGCTGGTTAACGGCTGCTCAGCGACGGGCGGGGAGCGCAGGGGCGAGATTCGCCGCGGCGGTGGCGGCGGCGGCTGCCATGGCCGAGCCGGCTGGGCTGAGGCCCGGGCCGGGGAGGCGGCGGCGGCTCCGCGGTGACGGCGGCTCCGTCCCTGGCTGAGCCCAGGCTCGGAGGCTCCGGGCGAAGTTGCAGCTGCGGCTTCTCTCCGCCCCCTCCGCCCGCTGAGCCGCAGCCGGAGCCGGAGCCGGAGCGGGGCGGGGCCTGGCGGGAACGGGGCGGGGCCTGGCGGGGGCGGGGCCTCGGGCGCCTACATAAGGCGTGCGCGGCGCGGGGCGGGGACTGTGGGCTGCTTTCGGTGGGCTCGTTACGTCTCTTTGCTCAGCAGGCAGCGAATGGGGTCGCCCGGCCGGCTAGCTGCGCCTTTCTTTCCCCAGTCCCGCGCCCTGCGAGGTGAGAGAAGGGCGGTAATGTAGCCCGGGGCCGTGTCTTTCGTACCCCCTCCCTTGGGTAATAGCTCAGCCCTCCGGGGCGCCTCTTTGAAGGACACGTGAAAGACCTGCCTTCGCAGCACAACTGCTTGAGATAAGAGGATAATCCAGGAGGGGTAGAAGGACTCCTAGTCTCATTTGGGATTGAGATTAAAGTCGTCATCATGCATGCCACAAACATCGTTTATAGATCCCTGTGAGGGATAGAAAAGAGGTTGTTCCAATTCAATGAGGGAGGAGACAGGAAAAAGCAAAGACGACGAAGACCCAAGGGTAATTAGTACCAGAAGCCTCGGGGAGGGGCCGCAAATTTTAATCTAGTAGCCCAGTGTTTCAGAGAAGCAACCAGAAAGGAGTGAAATTGGCACCAAAGTGTGTAATGGAAGTGTAACTGCCTTTCCCAACTACACCTTCACGTTTCTCCTCTGCCTGATCAGTTTCCACTCTTCACCTGAACCCCGAGTGCAGGAGCAGGTATCTAAGGAAGGACCAAAGACTGCAGCATCCTCTTTAAATCTTACTTCTCATTGGCAATAGTACAATCCTTCCAACATTTAGATACAAAAGTTTATTTAATAAATACTGGTCGAGCACTATAGAAGGAGGCGGGCTCTGCTCTAGGCAGAGGCAAACCAGAAAGCAAGTCTCTACCCTCAAGAGGCTTTGAGTCCAGTGATGCTTTTTCCTGTTTTGGAAGTTTGCTAACAAAGGCCTCATATTTGTATTTAGACATCCCGTAGTTGGGAAATACTGCCTAAAACTTTTAGAGGTTAAATTACATTTAAGTGTATGGTCTATCACTTACCACATCTATGTTGTAATATATCTGGTTGCAGTGTACTGTTCCCTCTCCCTATGGTACAGTTCCACTTATTTCTCCAAGTCATGAGCAGCTGGCCAAAGGTCACCTGTTTCTGAATAGAAAGTAAACAGAAACATGGAAGAATGTGATTGGTTCCTTTCTCTGATGTACACTTCAATAGTATAGGTTCAAAAAGAAACTTAAAAAAATCAATTCCAAAAAGAATTATCAGAAGCTATAGAACTATAACAAAGTATCCTTTTTGTTCATGATTTCTAGTTACCATGGTTTCATATTAGGTACAGCATTTATTAAGTAACAAACTTTTTTATACAGTTCTAAGAAATGTATGAACTATTACAGATATAGCTTGGTCCTTTGTGAGTTTAAAATACACTTTTTCGATATTCCAAAACCCTGCCAATTTCCACTCAATTCTAAACAGTTTTTAAAAAAATCATTTACTCAGGTTTTCTACATGTTTTTATCGATGTGAAGGGCATACCATTATATACACAAAACAAGTACATGTGAAACTGAGACTACACAATATTTCAATAACGTGTTACAGAATAAAAGCAAACAAAAACATATCGCTATTTTGGCTGTTGGCACCAAAGATAAAAATTTTTGTGTTTCTACTAATTAAACTTGGGAGGATAGAGATCTAATGCAATTAAATAAGTGGGAATATTATGTATATGAACTAAACTGTAACCATCCATTTTTAAAAATCTTATGGATTCTAAGTATATACTGAACTGAGATCCCTCCCACCCATGATACACCCAGTATCCATGGTTCTCAGAATGATTAAATTTATCATAGCACATGATCAAGAGCCTAAGGACTACCTAACTATTACTAAGCTTGATGTAAACTGGCAAATTTTTGTTTTGTTGTAACAGTACGTAAAGACTGTAAGGCGAATCCTAGAAGCAAAGACATTTATTGTTGAACTCCATAATTTTGGAGTTACTCTTATAAGCAGAGATAACACAAGTTGCATAATGAAAATAGCGACTGTGTATGTTTGTATGTGTGTGGATAAATATGGTTCCTTAGGTGAAATTTAGATAATTCATGTTTTGGGAGGGGACTTATAAAAATATAAACTAGATCACAGAAGAGGAAAATAGTACTAAAAATGCCGTATTTAATATCAAACTATAGGGGCTGGCCCCATGGCGTAGCAGTTAGGTGCGTATGCTCCACTGCTGGCGGCTGTGGTTCGGGTCTCCGGTGCACACCGATCCGGTGCACACCGATCCACCGCTTGTCAGGCCACGCAGTGGCGGCATCCCACATAAAGTGGAGGAAGATAGGCACAGATGTTATCCCAGGGCCGGTCTTCCTCAGCAAAAAGAGGAAGATTGGCATGGATGTTAGCTCAGGGCTGATCTGCCTCACAAAAAAATATATATATATATCAAACTATATTAAACTCTTCATTTAAAATGTTGCTTTCCTGAAAACAACAATATGTTAAAAAGATCATACACCATGATCAATTGGGATTTATTCTAGGGATGCAGGGATGGTTCAACGTCAGCAAATTAATCAACGTTACACACCACATTAACAAAATGAAGAATAAAAATCACATGATCATCTCAATAGATGCAAGAGAAAGCATTCAACAAGATATAGCATCCATTTATGATAAAAACTCTGAATAAAATGGGTATAGAAGGAAAGTAGCTCAAAATAATAAAGGCCATATATGACAAACCCACAGCTAACGTCATACTTAATGGTGAAAAACTGAAAGCTATCCATCTAGGAACAGGAACAAGACAAGGATGCCCACTTTTGCCACTCTTATTTAACATAGTATTGGAAGTCCTAGCCAGAGAAATTAGGCAAGAAAAATAAATAGAAGGTATTCAAATAGGAAAGGAAGAAGTAAAACTGTCACTATTTGGAGATGACATGATTTTATATATAGAAAACCCTAAAGAATCTACCAAAAAACTATTAGAAATAATAAATGAAGACAGTAAAGTTGCAGGGTACAAATTCAACACACAAAAATCAGTTGCATTTCTATACACCAACAATGAACTAGCAGAAAGAGAAATCAAGAATACACTCCCATTTACAATGGCAACAAAAAGAATAAAATACCTGGGAATAAATTTAACCAAAGAGGTGAAAGACTGGTACACTGAAAACTATAAAACATTGTTGAAAGAAATCAAAGAAGTCACAAGGAAATGGAGAGATTTTCCATGCTTATGGATTGCAAGAATTAATATAGTTAAACTGTCCATACTTCCTAAAACAATCTACAGATTCCTTGCAATCCCTATCAAAATCCCAATGACATTTTTCATGAAAATAGAACAAAGAATCCTAAAATTTATATGGAACAACAAAAGACCCCGAATAGCCAAACCAATCCTGAGAAAAAAAGAACCAAGCTGGAGGTATCACACTCCATGATTTCAAAATATACTGCAAAGCTATAGTAATCAAAACAGGATGGTACTGGAACAAAAACAGACCCACATATCAATGAAACAGAATCAAGAGCCCAGAAATAAACCCACACATCTATGGAGAGCTAATTTTTGACAAAGGAGCCAAGAACATACAACAGAGAAAGGAAAGTCTCTTCAATAAATGGTGTTGGGAAAACTGGACAGCCACATGGAAAAAAATGAAAGTAGACAATTATCTTACACCATACACAAAAATTAACTCAAAATAGATTAAAGACTTGAATGTAAGACCTGAAACCATAAAACTCCTAGAAGAAAACATAGGTAGTACGCTCTTCGACATCAGTCTGCTCTTCGACATCAGTCTTAGCAGTATCTTTTTGCATATCACATCTCAGGCAAGGGAAACAAAACAATAAACAAATGGGACTACATCAAACTAAAGAGCTTCTGCACATCAAGGGAAACCATCAACAAAATGAAAAGACAACCTAACAATTGGGAGACGATATTTGCAAATTATATATCCAATAAGGGGTTAATATTCAAAATATATAAAGAACTCATACAATTCAACAACAAAAACACAAACAACCCAATTAAAAAATGGACAGAGAATCTGAACAGACATTTTTCCAAAGAAGATATACAGGTGACTGACAGGCATATGAAAAGATGTTCAACATCACTAATCATTAGGGAAATGCAAATCAAAACTACGGTGAGATATCACCTCACACCCATCAGAATGGCTATTATTAAAAAGACAAGAAATGAAAAACGTTGGAGAGGATGTGGAGAAAAGGAAACCCTCATACGCTACTGGTGGGAATGCAAACTGGTGCAGCCACTATGGAAAACAGTATGGAGATTTCTCAAAAGATTAAGAATAGAACTACCATATGATCCAGCCATTCCACTTCTGGATATTTATCCAAAGAACATGAAAACACTAATTCAAAACAATATGTGCACCCTTGTGTTCATTGCATCATTATTCACAGTAGCCAAGACTTGGAAACAACCTAAGTGCCCATCAACAGATGAATGGATAAAAAGAAGTGGTATAAATATACAATGGAATACTACTCAGCCACAAAAAAGATGAATTTTTGCCATTTGTGATGAGAGCAAGGTCCAACATAGATGGACCTTGAGGGTATTATGTTATGCAAAATAAGTCAGACGAAGAAAGCCAAATACCATATGATTTCACTCATATGTGGAAGATTAAACAAACACATAGATAAGGAGAATAGATTGGTGGTTTCCAGAGGGGAAGCGGGGAGAAGGGGAGAGCGAAAGGGGTAAAAGGTCACATGTGTACAGTGACAGATGGCAATTAGACTTTGGGTGGTGAACACTATGTAGTCTACATAGAAATTGAAATATAATGATGTACACCTGAAATTTATGTAATGCTATAAACCAATGTTATCTCTAATAAAAAGTTAATTAAAAATAAATAAAATAAAATGTTGCATTCAAAAAAGTCATTATTTAAAAATTTAAAATAAATGTTGCATCCATAAATCTTAAATTCTTTGGATATGAATCTGAACTGATTAAGTTGAACTATCTTATGTGTATTGTTCTTATATAAATTTATCAGATTAGGCAAACAACAACCAGAGAACTGAAGAGTGATATAACCATGGATAACAGTGATATTTTAAAATTAGAAGCAAATCGTGAGCATATGAAGAAACCTCAAGAGAGGTTAATCTTTACAAAAATATAAAATATCAAAACTAACAAAATGTAGAAAAATTAAACCAACCAATAACAACTGAAGTAGTTCCTAAAGAACAATTGCCACTTGATTGAAACAGATTTGTGGATGAAGTCTACAAATTCCAAGGAACAGATAATTCTGGTGTTTCAAGCATGTAACAAGCACTATGACATATAACATCTTCCAGATCGCAAAAATGACAAGTTACCCAATTTATTATGGCTTGTTGTAATCTCAAATAATCATTTATAGTAATGAAAAAAAAAAGAAAACTAAGAAACTCTTTCTTTTGCGGAGAGATTTGAAAATCTTAATTGGATTCCTAGCAGATACATTCAACTATACAAAGGGTATATAGACAACATGTAGGTTACTTAACCTGTCTGTCCCTCAATTTCCTCATTTGTCATTTGGGGATTATATTAGTAACTACCTCATCGGATTATTGTGGGGATTAAATGAGTAAATAATTGTAAAGTGCTTAGAACAATGCATGTATGCATCATATTGGTGATACAAACACACAATCTAGACATGGAGCTCTGTTATACCTCACCAAGAAAAAATAACATTCATTGGTATGTCCAGTTCAGTTATAGATGATGCTTTGTATACATGTGTCAGAATAGAATAACGTACTGATTGATATTTTTCCTGACCCTTTGAGATTATTAGTTAGTCCAAGGATTATGGTGAAATAGTACACTCTTGAGAAATATTTACCAAATTCTTTGGGGCCATATATATAGAAGCCTTCATTCTAGGCAATGATTTCCTGAACTCAACATGTGGATGTCTGCTTAACAACTGGGTTTCCTGTCCTGTCTGGTGCTACCAAAACAGAGGAAGGAAGATTAGGGAGAGGTGGCTGGATGGTGTGGCCATGCCAAGAGGACAAGGACACCTTATCTCAAGTCCTTGATTCCTGAGAGATACAGAAGATGAATCCCACCTGTACCTTTGGCTCCAGAGTTGAGCTGCAATGGCCAATGAGAAAATAGGTAAGATATGAACCATTGAATCATGGAGCAGTCCTTTGCGTGGGAGGTGAAAGTGGGAGGAATTGAATTCAGCCAAAAGATAAAGTTGTCTTCCAAGGGACCATCAATAACTACTGGAACTGCTTAGGACTCACGTCTTTGTCAGTGGAACTTATTGTGGTCACCACCAGATCATACTGATTCCATAGAAAAGATGCAAGGTCATTTACAAAGAAAAGGGACAGCAACCTTTATGTGTAAAGAGACAAATTCTTCCCTGCCTTTCTTCCTTTACAGACACCAGTGGGGTGGTGTGGAAGGAGGGAAGTGTGGAGTTCAAGAAAGCAGATCACTACACACACACACACACGGCCTCCTATCTAACCTGCCCTAGTTATTAAGTTTTAATAACTTAAAATGTCCAAAATATTATGGAATTGGATTGAGATGTACTCAGTGGAAAGGGAGTTTTCAATAGAGTACAGTTGGTAGCAGTTAGTGGGTAAAAAACCTTAGCATATATACTTTCTTTTTTTTAAATTTTATTTATTTATTTTTCCTCCAAAGCCCCAGTAGATAGTTGTATGTCACAGTTGCACATCCTTCTAGTTGCTGTACGTGGGACGCAGCCTCAGCATGGCCAGAGAAGCGGTGCGTTGATGCGCGCCCGGGATCCGAACCCGGGCCGCCAGCAGCGGAGCGCACGCACTTAACCGCTAAGCCACGGGGCCGGCCCAACATATGTACTTTCAATGACTTGATATTTCTCACTAAGCCAATTACATATTTTGTGTAATCCTCAAGACAATCTGTCATCAACAGTTAGTATTAGCTCCATTTTAAAGACTGGAAAAAAGACCCAGTGAAGTTAAGTAAAGCCATACAGGCAACAAAGAGCTAGAATTCAAATCTGATTCATATGACCCCAAGCCCCTGCTTTTCCCACCATACTCCTTAATATGTTGCAAAACAAAAATTATAAGATTTTTCTTCAGATGCCATGTGAGAAAGAAGTACCTAATTATAGGATTTCTGTACAGTATTTAGGGCTCAGCTAAGATTGGAAACCATGTGAAATTAATCTGTGACATTGGATGATTTTCTTTAGCTGCAGCCAGCAGTTTGAGTATAGGAATAAAGAAGGCAGATAGATAAACAGCCTTTTGGAGTGTGGACACTTGGGGAAAAGTGGCAAGGAATTTAAGAATATTGGCTGGAGTATGGATGACGTGATGGGAAACTGGTTCTAGCCCATCTAGAGGAAACAGTGAAATCAAGAGAGGGCTGAAATGTTGGGAGAAGGTTGAAGGGATAAGGGAGTGGAAGTTTCACATGGAATCAAGACCCCCTATAATAAGAGTAAAGGAGTAAACGCTGGACGCGTGGGGCGTTAGAGTGAGTGGGGCAGATGTTGGAGTTTAAGATTTCAGAGATGGGGCAGTGGAGGAATTAATCTATGAGATGACATTGGAGCTGCATGTCTCTGATCTCCCTTCAAGAAAGACCTTGATGTTCACTCACAAGAAGTACAGTTGGCTGACAGCCTTCAGCCCTTAGGACCTATGGGCTCTGCCTCAGCTTTGGAGCGGCAGTCACATTTTTCCTGGATAGCCCCAGCCAATGACTGAGCATGGCAGAGATACTAGGTCCTGCCTTTCTTCCCAATGTAGAACCCTTCTAATCATCAGCCTTTCTTCTCTAGCTCTCCATTGGGTTGACTGAGACCTCGTCAGATCTGCACTGTAGTCTGAGCCTTTCGTTTTCCAATCCTATTTCCTGCCCCTTTTATCTTTCACAGATGTTACCTTCCAATAAACCCCTTGCACTCCTAACTCCATTTTAGCATCTGCTTCCTAGAGAACCCAACTGAGACAATCTGTGAAGATAGAGATATAAAGAAGTTGAGTTTTCATCTATTTGTTTGTTTGTTTTAAATAGTAAAGTAGGGGTTCTATAGAGCAGGACAAACATGTTTCTGAGGACGGTAAACCAAGGATGGGTTACCAGAAAGGCAGCACATAGCAACACGGCCTGAAACCATACACCAGTGTAGATAAATAAGTGCCTTAATGTTTTGAGCAGCAGAGGAAGGCAAGATTGAGCGGAACAATAGGTTTAAGTGGACTCGGAATACCACTTGGGCACACATGAAATTCATGGGCGAAAGTCCTCAGTCCTAACTGGGCTGGGCCTGGCAGCTGCTGCCCCAATTAGAAAAGTTCCACTATCCAAAGTATTTCCAGGAGCAAACTACAAACGTGTGAAACTTATTGAGTTTCTTGAGGTCAACAGGATTTTAATTAGTTAGTTAAGAGTAATTAATTGGTTATGACTTCACTACTCAAATAACTTTAAAACATTAGACTGCTTTCATAGTAGCTTCCTTACTTCTAGGTAGAAGAAGAGAATTCAATTCGATAACTCTGTTAACTTTGGTCAGTTTTCATTCCAAAGAATTTTCCCCATATTGTTTACACAATGGAAGAACGTAGGGATCTCTGGAACTGTAAATAGAGTTAGTGTCACTAAAACAATCTCTAGAGTGATCTGGGCTAATTTAAGGAGTGGACCTTTTTGCTAAAATTTCAATGGAATTTTAACAAGTATTATAATATATGCAGAAAACAAAACACAAGTCTAGCTACAATTTTCAGGTTTATGGGGAAACTAATTTCTTACCTTTGTTGTTCTGATTGTAGAAATAATACATATGAAAAAACAGATAGAAGATAGTATAGAAATATGTATTGCTTATTCATTTAGTAAATGTTGAGCATCTAAGTAGGACAGGAAAAACTAGGGACAGGTGTGAAAGATTGGCTTACTTCACTGTACCCCTTTATAGCTATTGAATTTTCTATCGGGCAAACATACTTATTTATCCTTAAGGTGAGGGTTGTTTGGATTTTAACCCAAATTATTTCTCAGAAAAGATGGAGTTACTTTGTTCTCCAGTCCTTACAAGTCTGTCATATTATGGGTCACTCTCTTAATTACTTTATTTTGATCAACAACATACTGATTGGAGGAGTCACTTAGCCTGAATTCAATGTGTAAAATCTGGAATTTGCATTTTAAAAAAAGACAAATTTAAGACATCACTTGAAAAGGTAGTACAATAATTATTATGTTGTAGTGATTGTAAATATATGTTAAATATGCAATGGAGAAAAACATATCTAAATTAGTATATTTAATAAATATAAGTAAATGAACAAATATTGTGTTGACATTTAACCATTTAACTTATATCTCAAAATTTTAACATATCAAGTTGTCCCAAACACATTTTGAAAATGTCTGAAAAAAAATGAGATCATCTTATATTTGGACATATCTAGACTAAATTGATTAGAATCAATTAATTAAAATTGGTCTACTTTTTTCTCTACTTTTTGAGCCATAGACAAGGTAATTCTTAAACATTTCTAATATTTTATAATGTTATGTTTGGAGAATCTATTTTTATTTATTTATTTATTTATTTATTTATTTTGGTGAGGAAGATCAGTCCTGAGCTAACATCTATTGCCAATACTCCTCTCTTTGCTGAGGAAGATTGGCCCTGGGCTAACATCTGTGCCCATCTTCCTCTACTTTATATGAGACTCTGCCACAGCATGGTTTGATAAGCAGTGCATAGGTCCACACTCAGGATTCGAAACTGCCAACCCCAGGCTGCCAAAGCGGAGCTTGGGAGCTTAACTACTCATGCCACCAGGCCAGCCCCTGGGGAATCTATTTTTAACTTACTACTTAAAACTGAATTCAGAAGGAATAACATCCTATAGACTTTTCTTACAACCCAGTAAGACTTAAAAGTTTTTGAAAACCTAGAATAACCAATTTGTAATTGAAAGCTTTTTTTTTTTGCTCTTCTATGCACCTTGAATCACCAATTACTGAACTACAAAATGAAAGCACAGAAAAGCCACTTGAATATCAAATACATTCATTATCATAAGTGCTCACAGAGAATATGAGAATGAATTAACAATGAACAAAGCATCTAAAATTAAATTCACATTCTCATACATATACTATGACTGATGACAAAATAAATTACAGAAGATATATATATATATGATAAACATGACTTTATATGACATTTTCCTAATTCTGATATTATATAAATCTTTATATTAATTAACTAGGTACTTTTTTTTCCATTACAGATAATTTCCTAATGAAGTTATGGAGCAAACTTTAGCCTTAGTAAAATTGGACAATTATTTATACTGTGAAAGATCGCTGAAGGGTAACCGTTTTCAACTGAGACCAAAAGACAGAGATAGCAGTTAGCATTTGTTTTCATAATCTTAAAAAGGTATATGATTTCAGCAGGAGGGACCTATAGTGACACTAAGTTGGGGGGGGTGGGCGGAGTGGGGGCATTTGATCAGCGCTGGGGGAGAACAGAGCAAAGAGGCATTAGCCAGAGAATTCCGAGCAGCAGTTGCCTGAACGCTGCTGCCTTCCTCTCTTACCCTTGAACATCAGCCTGGTTCTGGCCCAGGCCCAAGAGCTAAGTTTCAGAGCCTGGCAGCCTCAGCAGAACAGAGCAGCCTGGAACATCTAATCCCACCCCGGCTTGCTCTAAAATGGCCCCTGAATTCATCCAGCTCCTGAGCCTGCTGCCTGAAGCTGCTTCTAGAAACTCGAAGCAGAGACGAGCAATGCCACTTTTGCTCCAGTTTTGAGTTGGGGTTTTACTACATGATTTTTTCCAAGAATTTTCATCTTCCCACATGCCACCTTTTAGAACAGATTGCTTGAAGTTTCTTAGAGGAAATGAGGCATAGTTAGCAGATAAGAGGGTGTATCTCCATGTTCCCAGGGCGCAGGTTGCTACCGCCCTGTAAGTACCTACCTGCTACTCGGGAAGCCAGGGCCAGGCAGTGTAGTTTTTCTGTTGCCTTTTCATCCAGGGACTTGGGATGAGTTTCTTTAAAGTGTTTTGGTACGTGTGGGCATTCTCCTGCTGATACAGCTCTGTTAGGAGGTAAATTTTGTAGGTGGAGAGGTGGCTTTCTGCTGAGGCGACTGCCAGCCTCCTGGAGAAGCTGTCTGCTGAGGGAGACCTCAACTGAGAGCCACAGGGAAGCTCAGATGCCTCGATCCCTTTTCAGGTCCTGGCAAAAGGCCAGCCCCGAGTGTTGCTACAGTGAGTAGCTGGGTGACATGGCAGGTGGCCAGGTGAGGGGCAGACTGTCATTTATAAAGTGATGGTTTTTATAGACTCCCAGTAATTCGTACTGCCACTTACCTGAACCCTGTGGTTTCTGGGAGGAAAAAGAACCAGATTATTCTCCTATTGGAATAAAACCAAAACAAACACTAGATTTAGGTTTGCAGGGTCTATATTGGTCTTTTCAAAATATTTCAGTATTTATTTTAGCAAATAGCCTTTGCATCATCATGGGTCCGTAACTCACACTTTTCCTGAGTCTTGTGATGCTCTCTGCTCCTCTGGTTGCCACTAAGGGTCCCTTGGTCCACCATGCCCCAGGGGCTTTATAATGTTGTCTGTAACGGCCTCATTAACTCCCACCCCTCTTGGGTTCTCTGAATCTGGTTTTCTTAAATATGATAAGGAAAATGTCAGCTATTGTGAGATGTCAGAATATTCAAAGGAAAGAATGAGTTTTGATAAACTGAGAAAAATATGATTACTGTAAAATGTCATCTTAAAATTTTCTTGTAGTTTAAGATTTGTATAAACAAAACAGATATTTATTAATGTGCCCTATTAATGCATTATGATCTATATCCAGAGTACTTTTTTCTTATGCCTTGGGAAAAAACAACAAAAAATAAGGTTTATGAAATATGGCTTATAAATACATTTTAATAAGGCTTATTATTATTCTTTTGCTTTCAAAATTAAATTTTTATAAATCATAAGATTTTAATCCTTCTCCAGCCAACTATTAATAAATACTCAGGATAATTATGGGGTTATTTTAGTTGAAATGTTTAGGATTGATACATTAATGGACTAAAATTTGGATGCAGAAATTGCTCAAGATCTTTACTGTGTCTTATTAAAAACTCAGAAAAAAGTAATATCAAGCCCAGAGATTTTAAATCTCTAACAATATAAATATAATATAATTATATTATTAGGTTAACATTATTTGTTGAACTTAAGTATATCTAGTTTTATAAAAGCAATAAATATTAAATACAGAATATTCAGAAAAAATAAAGAAGGAAAATAATTACAAATAAGAGAGAAACTGGAACCTATAATGATTGTGTTAAAGAACAGTACTAGGGGCCAGCCCAGTGGCCTAGAGGTTAAGTTTGGCACACTCCACTTTGGCAGCCCAGGTTTGTGTGTTCAGATCCTGGGCGTGGACCTACACCACCCATCAGCCTTGCTGTGGCAGCAACCCACGTATAAAGTGGAGGAAGACTGGCACAGATGTTAGCTCAGAGTTAATCTTCCTCAGTAAAAAAAAAAACAAAGAACAGTACTAAAACTACCTCCTAGACCAACAATATTGCATCATGAAATGACTTGTTAAGTTTCAAAGGTGATGGCAAATAAGTGCAAAATGTGAGATGCCAGTGATGGGGGTTGGGGGACACCAGAGACCTGGATTCAGACACAGCTTTACTCCCTGCTGGCTGTGGACCTTTTGGGCTCAGTTCCTCATTTATCAAATGGGATCGTTGCAGTACTCTCTCATAAAGCTATTGTGAGATGTAAACATGATCATGTCTGATAAAGAGTTTCACAAGTTTTAGGTAATCTAATCTTTTAAAGGACAAAGGGCAAATAATTCAAAAGAAACTAGAGTAATAATAAAAGGTATTATTGAGTGCCCAGCACTGTGCCAAGAATTTTACCTGCACTGTCCCATTTAATCTTCACAATGACAAAATAAAGAATAGTAGGGATTATTATTATTTCCATTTTATAGATAAGGAAACTGAGGCACAGAGAAGTCCAAGGAGACATGGTTAGCAAGTGACAGAGCAGGAATTCAAAGCCAGTTCTGCCTGACTCTAGAACCTGAGAACTACTTTAACATTAGCTGTGCTACGAGCACTTTAATATTAGCTATTACTTCATTAGTAATCAAAGATTTAACAATTAAAAGATATGGAAATGAAATGCAAAAGAGCAATAAACACCAACTTCAATTACCTCTGTAGAGGGAATGAGGGAGGGGAGTGGAATTGGAAAGAGGGTACACAAAGGCTTCAATTGTATATATAATATTTGATTTTTATAAAACTAGTGAAATTATGGAAATGTGTTAAGATTTGATAAACCAGGGCCACAAGTTAATATTTTTCTCCATACTTTTGTGTATGCTTGAAGTAATTCATGGTAAAAAATTAAACAGTGAAGTAATGTCATCCTAGTTTGTTGATATGAAGACTAAATAATTAAGGAAATAATTCTGGTGAAAGTCTGGAGAAACTAATATCCTCATACATTTCTGGTGATATAAATTTGTCCAACTCTTTTGGAAACCAATTTGGCAATATGTGTCTAAAACCATAAAAATAATCGTATTCTTTGTTTCAGTCATTTTCCTTTTGGGACACTATCCTAAGAAAAAAATATCAAAATATGCATGCACATACACATATAAATACACACACGGAGAAAATGATATGCTTAAAAACATCAACTGCAGTATTATTTATAATGGTGGAATATAAAAAACAATCTAACATTTTAAAAATAGGTAGTCAACATTATACTGCCTCTAAAGTAATATTTATAAAGGCTATATAACAATTTGCATAATAGTTGTGATGTATCCTTAGTTAAAACAAGTCAGAATATGAAATTTCATATCCACTAGAATTAAATCAATGAAAAAATAAGCATAGAAAAAAAGTTTAGGAAGAAACACTGTAAAATGATGAGTACAGAATTAGTGTTAGGATGATGAGATTATGAATATTTTTGTTCTTGTCTCCTCCAAATTTTTGACAATATGATCTCTGACATATTGTTTTGTAATGTAAAATTATTACACGGTACACATCTAGCCTTGAAAATAATAAGATGCATTAAAAAATAAACTAGAATTCAAGGGAGAGGATGAGGAGTTACGAGGAAGGTTGTAGACAGTCCACAATCAATGCAGGAGTTCAGAGGAAGGAGAGATCAACAGGCTAGGGTCTTTAGGAATGCTTCCTGAAGGAAGGGCTGTCAGTGGGTTTCAATAATAGGTAGAAGGGCTGGCCCCATGGTATAGTGGTTAAGTTTGGTGTGCTTACCTTGGTGGCCCAGGTTCACGGGTTCAGATCCCGGGCACGGACCTACACCACTCGTCAGCCATGCTGTGGTGGTGACCCACATACAAAATAGAGGAAGATTGGCACAGATGTTAGCTCAGGGCTAAACTTCCTCAGGGGAAAAAAAAGGAAATCAGTAGAGCAGGGTAAGAGCTGGGACTAGAAGAGAGCTGAAGGGAATGGGGCATGCAAGCTTTGAAAGGAGAAAGATGTGAGATAATCGCAGGAAACAGCACTTCATGTCATGAACTATTTTGTTTTCAGTTTTTATCTGCTTATTTTTTCAGAAAATGTGGTGACTTTAAAGTTGTCATGGTTGAATTAATTCCACCAAACAACTGGTTGTAGAAGCATAGCAACATAATTATGAGTTGGGCTTCTGGCTCCAAATCTTTCATCTAAAAATAATCGCAATGACTACATCTTGGGAAAACAAAGCCATTACCTATTCTTGGGCTCCAGCTATCTTGGTAGTCACTTACTGGAAAATGGATCATGGGTAAAATAACTGCATGTTTTTAGAACACTGCTTGTCACTCTTACCTTAACTGAGTTGATTAATGAAATAATTTTAAAGCTTTCAGTCTACAGGCATTCTTTTAAGCATGCACACGACTTAGGAAAAATCTTTTATAATCACGCAAGCCTGCCTGTGCTCTCCAAAGGGCACAGCCCTGACTCTCCTAAAAGCCCCTGTCATTCCTTCAGGGAGTGTGTTTTCCTGTGCAGAAAGGAGACGGAGGCCACTAGTGGAGATGTGGCAAGTGGGAGGAGGGATGGTCGGTAAGTCTCCAACATGGGTTAGATGAATGAACCTGTATGCTCCACTGCCCCCCTCATACACCACCTGCTTTTTGCATAGCTTCCTTGGCTTAGATAAATATTCATTGAATAATATATGAATCAACAGGATGAATGATGATAGTTATCGTTTATAGAATGATTACTTTGTGCTAGGAGTTTACATCCATTAACTCTAACTGTCCTAAGAATCCTGCTGAGTGTATAACTAGAATACCAGGATACTTAGGTTCTTCAAATGACTCTAGTTTTTTTAAAGATCAGTGTAAAATAAAATCGCTTGATTGCCATCTCACACACTGGTGAGAAATCTGCTGGTCCTCCCCACATCTCCAGGTTTCTCTTCCTCACCTCACATTCTGTTTTCCCACCTGGGCCAAATTCTCCATCTCTCCTCTACATCCCTCTCGTGTTTGCTTTCCCTTCTGCTGGACTGCCTTACCCAATACCATGAACACATCACCCCAATTTCATCACTCTCTGAAGTATCACCCACATCCTGCTTGTGAAACAAACATCTGTTTATGTTTTGGCGAAAAGGTAAGGATTGGCCCACTGTGGTGCCAAGTAACAAACAACTCAATATTGAATATTAAGGTTATTGCCGCAAATAGAGCCCCAGAGTCTTGGCTATTTCGCTGGACTTCTCTCTCTCCTGGGGTTGGTGCTTTCATCTCAAGCTCTGGGATGCTCAAAATTCTGACTGCATCGTGCAAAGTGATTTATTTCTCTGCCTGGAGCTTCCTCCTTCACATATAAAGCAGGCCCATCAGGATATTTTCCTAAACTTAGAGTCCTAGGAATCAGAAGGCCTGTAGTCTGCTGTAGTTTTAAATAGCATTTCTCCCCCACCACTCTGTTATTATCCACATTTTACACTAGATGAAACAAGTTTATTGAAATTAAATGATTACCCAAGAAAAAGGGCCAGAGCATGAAGTAAAAGCCTGGCTTACCCAACTCAGAGCTTATGCTCCTCCCACTAAACCAGGATGAATGCATGAGAGTCAATACTTATTGAATATTGATGATATGTCTGGCTCTATGCTAAGAGCTTTAGGGGCATTAACTCATTATATCCTCACTTAGCTAATATACATTTTATAGATACAGAGATAGTAAGTAACTTGCCCCAAGTCACATAGCTAACAGATGGAAAGGCCAGGATTAGCACCCGGGTAGTTCAGTCTCTATGGTTCTCATCAGTAGCTGCCATGCTCTCTCAGCCTCATGCTCCAGGCCCGTCAGACCATTCAGTGGCTGGAAATGGGGGCAGATACTGGGCGACAGTTCAGTCTGCACCCTGAAAATGACCCCAGTGTGGTTTGGAAACTTCAGTTTTCTGAAGCCGTGAGAATGCAGGGGTATTGTGGGAGTCTGAAGGTATAATTTGCTCAGTGATAAACTGAGTTATAAGCTTTATAACTAACTGCTGCTTTCGAAAATAATAATGTAATTCTGTCTTTTCTTGCTTAATGAGTTGCTACATTAACTCAATTCATTTGGTCAGTCATTCAAGATTTGTCCAGTGTCCTCTGTCCCTCAAGGACTGTTAGGCACTGAGTAAACAAAGACTAATCCTTCAGATCCAGGCTCAGTCCTGGAGTAGCGCAGAATCTTATGAGGACCTTGCAGTCTAGGGCGTGTTGTAACATGACTCATTCATCAGATAGTTACACATTTGACAATACTTGAAGCTATAGAGAGTCAAATTTTTTTGTGTGTGTGAGGAAGATTAGCCCTGAGCTAACATCTGATGCCCATCTTCCTCTACTTTATATGGGACACTGCCACATCACTGCTTGACAAGTGGTGCGCTGGTGCACACCTGGGATCTGAACCTGCAAATCCCGGGCTGCCACAGTGGAGCGCGTGCACTTAACCGCCACGCCACCGGGCTGGCGCCAAGAGTCAAATTTTAGATCAATGTGTCACAGAAATGTCTAAGAATTACTCTTTGGAGGAAAGAGAAATGGTTCTGTCTCCAGCGGTAGGAAGAACATAGGAAGTGGACAAGCAGAGCCTGGATGACCACCTGGCCGGGATTTCACAAACAGCATTCAAACATATGATGACAAGTCCGTGACCCATATTCTGAATGTTAGGAGGACGGTTATGTCAGTAGGAGTATGGAGATCTACATGAAGGCATAAAAAGACAAGTTAAAGGGTAAGACTATGGTGAGGGTTTCTTTCAATACTGGTCTATGGCGGATGATGCTGAGATTCTTGATTACCTTGCCTGATTTTTTAGAGAAAAAAGTTATTAGCATGAGGAAGGGCATGAAATTGGGTCATTATTGTTTGATGGAACTATTCCTCAAGAATATAGAACTTGCTTTGATTTATTTTATGCTCAGAGTTCTTTTTTTTTTTTTCCCCCCAAAGCCCCAGTAGATAGTTATATGTCATAGCTGCACATCCTTCTAGTTGCTGTATGTGGGACGCGGCCTCAGCATGGCCGGAGAAGCGGTGCATCGGTGTGCGCCCGGGATCCGAACCCGGGCCGCCAGCAGCGGAGCGCGCGCACTTAACCGCTAAGCCACGGGGCCGGCCCATATGCTCAGAGTTCTGATCTAAGATTTGTTTTCCTGAGTGGACATGACCATCAGGGCAAGACGTCCCGTGAAGATGACCACTAGCAATTCTTTGGGCAGGAAAATCTCTCACTTTAAATTAATAAATGGACACCTTTGCTTAGAGCTGGATCTTAAGTATGAACTAAATCAGTAGCTGTACTCCTAGGGCCTCATCGCCAAACAACGAAAATTTTAAACTGCATGTGAAAGCTGTGCATTGTTTTGTATCTGGTTTATACATTGGAGTTTCACAATAAGATTTCATTTAGAGGAAAAAGAGCCCGGTTGCAAATTTGAATACCTCTGAGATTTTGGTCGGTTTCTGTATTCATAAGGAACTGAGGCCCAGAGAAGTTAAATGATTCACTGAAATGGCAGAGGTAAATCTTAAAACTAGGCCACCATTCCCAGCTCAGTCCACTGCACAGACCTTCCACTTCCTGTCCCACAAGCCATTGTGAGTCTGGAGAGCACGCCAGTCACGCGGGCCAATGTAACTCTGGGTGAACTATACATTTCTGGTACTGCAACAGCTGAGAATTAGGCTCTAAATGGGAGGATTCTGCTAAAATACTGACTGGCCAGCTACCATTTATTGTTTATATAGCTAAGTGGTACATAATCTAATTTGATCCTTAAAATAATCTGTTGAGTTGGGCAGAGCAAGTATCTCCCCAGCCCCCATCCTTAATTTTGCAAAAGGTAAAACAGTCTCAAAGATATTGATTTCCTCAAGGAAACACTAGTAGATTAAAAAAAACAACAAACCCAGATTCCAGTCTTCTGACTTTTAGAATGACAAGGCTCAGTTCATTATATTATGTCTTATATTCAATCCAACTAGTAAGAATATGCAGTGCCTGTGTCGAGAGGAGACCAACGGTGCCACTAAATAAGACAGCGCCCAAAACTGACAGGCACAAAAGATGGAGGACGAAGTTTAGATGCCAACCTCTGAGCCATGGACATCTGCTGAGCTGTAAAACTATTACAAGGGGACCCACCGTTCCGTAAAGTATGCTTATCTGTATCCTGAATTAGGTGGCTTGTACTGCAAGTCATTTATGCCTATTCTGCAAATGAATGTAAATGCTCTTTTGTTCGATAAAGTATGACTTTAATTAAAAGCATTACTGAATTCATAACAATGTGTTTTGTCATTCTGTATTTTCTCAATTAAATTTTACTAAAATAATAATTACAATCATGTGAGGCTCTGTGAAGTTTTTTATGTTAAAAATGGGATCATACTTGAAAATTTGGGGACCATCTGTTCAAGGCTAAAATAAAGTGAACAGAACAATATGAAGATAGGAAATCATTGTTTTAAAACATATTTTGTATCTTTTCCTGTGTTTCTATTTTAAAGTTGTAAAGCTAAATCATTACTCTCTGTTTTTCATGTTGAATGGCTGCTTCTTATCTGACTTTGTTTATTATGTGTGGTCAGATCACTGATTCTCAGAAAAACTACCCTCTAGCTTAGCCCTACATTCCTTCAAGATAATATCATCTACAGGGGTCAAGTGTCTTGCCAGGAGAGCCGATTTGCAGAAGTAAACAAACTGGAAGTAAAACCATGAAATGTTAAAGAAACTGTCAAATTTAGACAGGACATTAATAACAAACACTATCTTAGCTATTAAGTGTCTCTAAAAAAAATAATATCTGGTCACACTGACCTACAGAATTGAAACAGTAAACAGAACACAAAAAGGGCTGTAAGCAATACCATCTAGGAACACTGAGGTAATGGATAGGATCATGTCTGCTGGGGACTTGGGGAGGAACAGCTGTTCCTTTCTCTCAAAACAAACCCTCTCCCAGTGCATTTCAGTTTGCTTACTAGCTCAGCTCTGCTTTTGAGGAGTAAGCCAAACACACAGCCTCTGGTGATTTACCTTAGGGAGGACATTAGAGAAACTTAAAAAACAAAAGTCAAAGGCCTTTCCTGAAAAGGCCCTGTTTTGTATCTTTCCTCCATCTCTGGCAATCTTCCATCCTCCATCTACCTACCCACTTCCTTGCCTTCCTCACATTTGATTCTTTGTCAGACGAAACATGGAGACAATGGAAAGCAACTGGGAAACAAACTAAACATTTCCTTCTGGAAACATTATCTATTTTTATGTAACAACTCAGAGTCTAAATACTTTCCATAGAAAAACTCAGTGAAAAACTAATTTCTCCAAGTCATAACCTAGAATTTAAGGTCTCCCTTCAGTGTACTATCAAAACTCTTTATATCTGCTGCCAGCCTAGGCTTTTGCCTCTGAAGAGTGAAGTTTAGGTCCTTAATCATATGTTTGTCTCGTCAACTAAACTCATATAATTCCACGTAGAGCTGGGATTTGGAGGTGGAATATGGAGAGGAAAGTTCAAGTTACAACATTTAGTTCCATTTGAACTGACTTATAGGCAAATCCCATAATCTCTCTGGGCCCCAGATAATGCATCTGTAAAATGAAAGGGTCATACTAGACAACCTTTAAGTTTCCTTTCAGATCCAAAGTTGTATGATTCTTAGATGTAGGAAAGAGGAAGCGAAATGTGAAGGGCTATAGCAAATAGAATTCTGGTTGTGGTAATTGGATTATTCCCAGTTCTTCACTCCCTCCCTGATATAGAATTACACAGCATTTGTCAAGTGGCTTTGGAAGACCTCCCACCAGCGTAGGCAGAGTATATCTCCCACCTACCTTATATTGGGCTTGGCCACATGACTTGCTTTGGCCAATTGAAGTTAGTAAATGTGATGCAAGCAGAGGCTTTTTTTTTTTTAGGAATGATTTATTTATTTATTAATTTTGGTGAGGAAGATTGGCCCTGAGCTAACACCTGTGCCAATCCTCCTCACCTCCAGTCTTCCTCTATTTTGTACATGGGATGCCACCACAGCGTTGCTTGATGAGTGGTGTGTAGGTCCACACCCGGCATCTGAACCCATGAACCCCGGGCTGCGGAAGCAGAGCGCGTGATCTTAAGCACTATGCCACCATGCTAGCCCGAAGCAGAGGCTTTAAATGTGCTTGTCTTTGGCTTTACTTCCTTTGCTTTGGCAATCGACTGGCTAGCCACGGATTCAAGAACAAGGAGATGTGGAGCTGACCAAACCATGAGGAAGAAAAACATTCATTGTTTTAAGCCTCTAAAATTTGTGGTTGGTGGTTATGCAGCACTATTATAGCAGAAATCTGACTGATACCAAAGACCTCTTGCTCTTTTTACTTTTTTGGTGCACTTTATCCAATAATATGCCCACTGGTCTGAACATTTCTTCAATGCTATTGAGCTGCATTCGAGTCATCTAGGCATGTTAAGTTGACCATGGAAGTGTTCTCATTAGGATCACTAGCAGGGTAATTGTCAGTGCTAAGAACACTGCACAACTTAAAATTAGTTTACTGAAATTTGCATGTGAAGAACTGTGTGGTCTTAGCCTACGTTGAGAAATGGCTTCAATGAAATTTTGCTGTATTGGCTGTAAGGGTGGTGATCATTATAACTTACAGTGTTGTCTTTGTGACAACCTTTTGGAGAAATTTCTCTCTGATTTCAGTAACTGGAGAAATTGTGTTCGTCCCAAGCAATTGTTTTGCTTGGTTTGTTTGAATCTATGGACACTGGCTCCATAACTGGTTGTGAGCCCTCTCGAAATTGCTCGGAAAAGTCAGACCCAAATATGTGGCCTTCACAAGCAAGTGCATGTAGGTGAGCTTGCAGCTGACATTTTGTTTACCAAACTCTCTCCTGATTTCATCTTTTTTCCTACACTCATTTTCTCTTTTTTTGTTTTCCTGTAGCTTACTATTGTTATTACATTAAGTATTGTTATATTGTGTTGTATATGTCAGCCTTAAATCCTTTTTGGAACAGAATTGAAAATATATAAAACACTACTGCTAATAAGAAAAAGGTAATTTCAATTAGTACAATGAAGACAAAAATACAGTTTCATCACTCTTTTGTTGTTAAAACTTACTGAGAATATGGTATTTCTCGGGGCCAGCCCGGTGGCACAAGCGGTTAAGTGCGCACGCTCTGCTGCGGCGGCCTGGGGTTCGCCCGTTCAGATCCCGGGCGTGCACCGACGCACCACTTGTCAAGCCATGCTGTGGTGGCATCCCATATAAAGTATAGGAAGATGGGCATGGATGTCAGCCCAGGGCCAGTCTTCCTCAGCAAAAACAAGAGGATTGGCAGATGTTAGCTCAGGGCTGATCTTCCTCACACAAAAAAAAACTTACTGAGAATATGGTATTTCTCTACTTTAAATTATCTCTAGGAAGGGGTTGTGCGTAAAGCACTGATATCCATTTGTACTATTTCAAATCCATCATCAAAATAAATATATGGGTGAAAAACTATCTATCTTCAAGCTGTTAGAGATAGGAAGTTTTTTACTTACTGAGAATTTGATATATTATTCTTTTAATTATTCGAGTGAATGAATTCTTTCCTTTAATATTTTTTGAGCATCTACCGTATGCATACACGTTGCTAAGTGCTATGAATAATATAAAGATGAGGAAGGTACTTCAATAACTTTAAGAAGCTCCTGTGTGTGTATGTGTGTGCGCACGTGTGTGTGTGATAGACACTTCTACATTACAAAGACCTGGTTAGCTTTGGTGTAACTGGGGTTCACTATAAGAATGAGGAAAGGTGAGGCAATGTGGAAGTACTAGAGACCTCCAGCAGAAGCACAATCTGGTCTCTGACTCTAGTCTAGTGCTCTAAAGCGTCAAGAAATAAATCAGTCACCAAAGTCGGGTAGGGTGGGGTAGTGGTGGTGACTGGGGCACGACAAGTGTAGGAAACATCAGCAAAAACAAAATAATCATTCAAGGTGAGAAGAATAGGGAGCTGAACTAATCTGGGTCAGTAGATGCCAAGAATAATCAGTGATGAACAGAGCCAAGTCGGAAGCTGAAAGAAGGCTTCTGATTTAAGACATTGATCTGAGTTTGCATGTTTGAACTAAACTATTGAATATCCAAAGGGTTATAAAAATAGAGGAATTATGACTTGGCACCTGCTATAAACTTTAGGGGATTTCTATTAAAATTTTCTGTGCCTAGAGGCAAATGTGAGACATAGGGCAGTCAGGGAGGGACAAATACCAGTCCTACCTACATCTATAGGAAGTCCATTAAATGCTAGAGTTCAGATGGAGCAATATCCCAGGACATCCCAGCTTACACTTCATGTACTAAGCAGAGTCACAAAAAAAACAAGTAGAAATTTTGTGGCACAGTGGTAAAATCTCGCCCTACCATCTCTGGCTGTAACTCTTTCCCTACTCCAACAGACACCTGGAATCAAATTTATTAAACTAGAACTGTGGTAAATCTTAACTTTTCCCTTCTCCCATTGCCTGCATCTAGTATTTGAACAGGACTCTCAAGCAGTTCTGAAAACTGTGAACTCCATCCATGGATATGAACATAATCATAAAAATGAACAAGCAGAAGAACCATCTTCTAGATTAAAAGAGTCAATTTTAATCTATAAAAAGAGATTAACCACAGGAATAAACTTAAGTGATCCCACTCATGAAACAGGCAATAACACAAATAAACCAAAACAAAAAAACTTGATAAAAATCTCTAAATGCCAGGTACTGGAAAGATGCCGGGTTATCAACAAGATTCAAAAGAACGTTACACCATATGCACACCATAGGCAAAAATTAACACAAAGTGGATTGTAGACCTAATTGTAAGAGCTAAAAGCATAATACTCTTTTTTTTAAATAATTTTATTTATTTATTTTTTTTCCCCCCAAAGCCCCAGTAGATAGTTGTACATCACAGTTTCACATCCCTCTAGCCACTGTATGTGGGACGCAGCGTCAGCATGGCTGGAGAAGCCGTGCGTCGGTGCGCGCCCGGGATCCGAACCCGGGCTGCCAGCAGCAGAGCACGCACACCTAACCGCTAAGCCATGGGGCCAGCCCCAAAAGCATAATACTCTTAAAACATAGGCATAAATATTTGTGACCTGGGATTAGGCAATGGTTTCTTAGATACCCCAAAAGCACAAACAAAAAAAGACAAAAACAGATTAATTGGACTTTAGCAAAACTAAAAACTTTTGTATTTCAAAGGAAACCTGGAGAAAGTGAAGAGACAGCCCATAGAATGGAGAAAATATTTGCAAATCATATAACTGATAAGGGACTTGTATCCAGAACTTTTACAACTCAACAATAAAAAGACAATCCAATTTTAAAGGGATCTGAATAGATATTTCTCCAAATAAGGTAGACAAATGGCCAACAAGCACATGAAAAGATGTTCAACATTATTAGTCATTAGGGAAATGCAAATCAAAACCACAATGAGATACCACTTCACACCCAGTAGGATGTCTATAATAAAAAAGACAGACAATAAAAAGTATCGATGAGGATATGGAGAAACTAGGATGCTCATTTTTGGGTGGAAATGTAAAACGGTGCAGCCACTTTGGAAAACAGTTGACCAGTTCATCAAAAAGTTAAACATAGAGTTACCATGTGACTCAGCAATTCCACTCTTAGGTATATACCCAAAAGAAATGAAATATACCCAAGAGAAATGGAAATATATGTTTACACAATACCCTATACACATATATGCCAGCATTATTCATAATAGCCATAAAATAGAAATAACACAAATGTTCATCAACCAATGAATGGATAAGTAAAATAATACACACACATTGGAATATTATTCAGCAATAAAAAGGAATGGGGTACTTACACATGCTACAACGTTGACGAACCTTGAAAACAAGCTAAATGAAAGAAGCCAGACACAAAAGACCACATACTTTATGATTCTATTTATATGAAATGTCCAGTATAGGCAAATCCATAGGAACAGTAGATTAGTGGTTGCCAGGGGCTAGGAGGCAAGGGAAATAGGGAGTGATTGTTAAGTAAATCATGTTTTGGAGAGGATGATGGCAATGTTCTGAAATTAGATAGTGGTGATGATTGCACAACTCTATACTAAAAACTACTGAATTGTGCACTTTAAAAGAGTGAATTTTATGGTATGTAAATTTTATCTCAATAAAGCTTTCATTTTAAAAACTAACATCACATATTTAAAATGGGAACAATTTGAGATTAGGAAAGATTGCTTTAGGAGTTAAGAATAGTATTTCTAGAAGTTTGGGAAAAAAATGCAATGGAAGCAGCAAAGAGCAAAATTGGAAAATGCTGAAAATCAAATCAGTGAATTTTAAGATGAACTCAGAAAACCTTCCAGGGGAATGAATAAGATGGGAGAAAAGATGATATATTGAGAACAGATCTAGGATATCCAATAATACATTTTAAAAAGAGAGGATAAAATAATTATCAAACCAATTTTTTAAAATTTCCCTGAGCAGAAGACTAAGCCAAGTTAAGATCCAGAGAATCAGGTAAAAAGAGTTATTTTTTATTTATTTTATTTTATTGCTATTATTATCGTTGTTTTTTACTACTATTAGTCAGCTTGAAACTTGTTGCATGGAAAATTGTGCAAACTCTACTCCATGTTGTATTGTAGTAGAACACTAAGCCATGATCCTGGAGATCTGGGTCCCAGCTCTGTCACTAACCAGTAACGTGGCTTTGAGCAAATCCTTTAGCCTCTTTGGGCCTCAGATTGTCATTTGATAAAAATAAGGAAAAACTTGAACTAGATGATTTAACACAGTTGCCTCAAGCATATGATATGGGCGAGGAGAGTAGAAGGAGGTAAAGCAAGAAAGCTAGACAGGGGAAGATAATGAAGTCCCCATCTAACAGAAGTAAAATATTGGAGGTGAGATGAAAAGGGGGCAGGGATGTGCAAGCAAATCTGCCACTGTCCTTAGTGCTGAACCATCCTTGTTTTGTCCGAATGCCAGTTGAAGGCACTAGGATTTGCTTTGGTAAGCAATATGGAGATCTGACTATTCTAAGGCAGAATAGTGATACTCTGAACTCATGTACATCAATGTATTTAACCACCACATATATGCTAATGGTCCCCAACCTATATGGCTAGCCTGACCTCTCTCTCATCTCTCAATGCATGTTTTGACTATCTGCCAACCAGCACCTGGATTTTACTGCATTGAATTGACTTTAAACTCAACAGGTCCAAAAGTGAACTTGTCGTGTTTACTAATGATCCTGCTTCTTCCACTGTAATTTCCATCTTGATTAGTGGCACCAAAATTTATTCTTCCTCCTAAGACAAAGATCTAGGAGAACTCCTAGATGATTTTACCTTGTTTGCCACCTATAATTTATCACCAAATCCTGCCAATATTACCCATAAATATCTCTTACATCCACCGCTCTTTCTCCACTCTACTGTCATTGTCGTTATTTAGATTCTAAACATTTCTTGCTTGGACTATTTTAACATCTTTCTAATAAAATCCCTCTAGCTTCAATCTTGCTCTCTTTCAACTTACACCTATGGTCAAGTTATTTCCCTGCTAAAAGCCCTCTCTGGCTCCAACTGATTACAGCACAAAATTCAAGTTACTTAGAATGGCACTCAAGGACACTTCATAATGTGTTCAGGAACGAAAACTCTGAAACAGAGACGAGTGTTCAGGACATTTATTAGAGAGTTTCCTGTAAGTCAACACCCGTGGAAGGGTGGGGAAGAAGGCAGGATTGCACACAGAGGGAGAAGTTGAGCTGTGGTGCAGCCCCAACAAAAGCCTCTCAGCCCACCCACGGGAAGTTCTGTAACTTCAGAATTGTTCCGAGTTGGGGTGAGGGGGCCAGAGTTTTATATAACACGCTGATCAAGCATTGAATGCAAGGTGTCCCTGGAAGGAAATATGACTTATTTGAAGGTTGCTGTCTGACAGCACTCCCAGAAGCTGAGAGGAACAGTCCTTCACTCCTGAAGGGGGACCTGGGCAGCACATCAGAGAATTCACCATACTCATGTCTGTCTCCACACGTCCTTCTGTGTTTCCTTGACCCCCACTATTGACTTTATCAGAGCACTTACGACACTCTGGGTTTTATTGCCTCTTTACTTCTCTGTATTTCTCATTAGACTGTGATCTCTGTTCAACAAATGCTGTGACTATAAAAATCATTGTTGTATCCTCAGTGTTCGGCACACAGCAAGTCATTAAACAATTTATCAAATGAATCATTATGAAATGATCAAATGAATGAAGAATGCAAATTTTCTTTCTTCCCATTCCTTATTCCCTGGTGCTTCAGTCACACCAAACTAATTGCAGTTCCTTGAGTCTCCCCAGCCTTCCTTTGAACCCATGCTTTGGGTTTGCTCTTCCTTTGGCTTGTAATGACTTTATCTGACTTGACCGTCAGCTGTATGTCTACTTCTCTTTCAGGGGTGAGCTCAATTGTTACCTTTGAAAAAGTTTCCCAGGCACAGTCACAATCTTCATTCTCTGTCTTTCCACAGAACTCAGTTCCCACCAACTATCACAATCCTGTTGCTTTTAATTTACACATCTGATCTCTTTCTCGGGATATGAGACTGTGAGCTTCATATCTATTTTTGTTTCCTTAGCACCTAAAGGGGCCTGGCACACAGTAAAGAAAGAACGAATGAATGAATAAACAATATGTGAGTAAAATTTGGCTCTAGGAACATTAACTAGGAAGTGTGCACAGAATGGACTGAAAAAGGAGGAAGAGATAGGGAATAAATTACAAGGTTATAGAAGAGGAATGTGGTTGTGGACACTGAATTAGCTGTAATTCCTTATTTCCAAAATTAGTTTTTCCCACGTCCAAAATGAAGAGCAGATGATGACATTAGTGCAATTGTTGCTTTGCCTAACATGTCTCAGTCACATCACCTCTCAGTCCATTTTTTACTAAATGCTGGCCCAAGAATGTCAAATTCAAATGCCTTCAGGTAACTGGCAGGATACCTAAATGTGTGGTGGGCCTGTGGGAACTGAATGTTCACACAAGGGGCATTCCATTTCAATTTTTAAATCATGTGATCACCAAACACAACAGGTATTTGGGCCTGATGTGGTCTGTAAGCTGCTGGTTTACTTCCCCCTCCACGCATTTTCAAATCAAACATTTTCTGAACTGCAATGGAACTGAGTGAGGAGAGATGTGGACAACCTTTTCAACCTTGTAGAAAAAGAGGATGTTTCTATATTTCTAGAAAGAAGTCAAATTCTTTCTGAAGAGGTGTCACAGCCTGCCAGAACATTAGATCAGAAGTTTCACTGGCAGCCAAAAAATAGAATCTTTTCCTTCTATACAAAATATCTTGATATCTACCCTTGGAACTGCTCTTATTTTTTTGCTAAGCAAAGTTTATTTTGTATTTTTGTATGTTGTATCTTCTTATTACAAAAATAAAACAAACTCTTTGGAAAATATAGGGAAAAAGAAAATAATTTCTCAAAATTACACCACCAGTAAGCAACCTGTCCTGGCGTTTAAGTTTGTGCATCAGATACTAAGTGGAATTGTGAAATTGACCTGCATGCTCAGAACTAGGTAGCAGGTGAGCAGGAAATTAAGTTCTGAACAGTTGGGTTTCTGTAAGGACTAAGGACCCAAGTGAGCCAATAAAGACATTCTGAGGCAACTCTCAAGTGCCTTACTAAAGCCAGATGTCTGTGGAACAGGGCCTGACAAGGAAGAGTTTACTGCCACCCTACTGTTGTTGAAATGGAACTTGGTTCTGAATCCACAACAGGACCATTGTGCATGTGACATTTGCTTTGAGAAATGAATCTGGATTGATAGCATACAAGAGCTTTTGAGTCCAGTCCGTAAAGGACTTTCACTTGGCTGCCAAGAAATTCAACATAGAAAACTTACCAGTAATTCAACATAGAGAAGTACAGTTTTTGACCTTAAAATGTTGAATGCCGTCCTGACAATTTAAAGATGTGGATTTATACAAGTCAAATAACAGAAGACAATCACAACAAACAGAGCCACATTTTCTTTTACAAGGAACTATGCTATGTTTTAATTTAGAGTTTATCGTGTCCAGGAATTCTTGAGAATCATAAGAGGGAGAAGGGTTAGGAAGCAAGGAAGTGGATAAGTTTGAATGCTAATTGTCAGGGATCTGGGGTGAAAAAAACCCAATATGTCCATTAATAATAATAAATAGACCCAATGGTAATATTTTCAAGAAAACTTAAAATATCTGAAGTTGTACTATTTTTTCCCACTGATTTTTAAAATTTTTGCAATTTTCCTTTTAACGGTATTTGTACCCCCATGAAATTTTCCTGCAATGCCACTAGTATATTAGGGGATAAAGCTCTAAAAATATTTCAGATGAGGGATTAGGAAAATTGAAGCTGTTATAGGTACCTTTAAAGTCCAAATCTATTTTACTTTATTATTTTACTATAATTAAACCTGTGATGCACTTAAATATCATTATACAGTATTAACAGTGCTTTCACCTACATTAATATTCATTTCAAAATTATCAATCTCAGAAAAACCAAAACAATCAAGGAAAAATAAAGGGTGGTGGCTTTCAAAAACCAAGCAGGTATTCATTCAACCTAAATATCATAAACTGATTTTATTAAATAAAGCCTTACATTTCATAGTCACAGCAGCTTGTAAATACATGGTTACTAATTCATTGATTCCTTTTATTCATCAATCATGTTTTTAGCATTTTATGTACTTGGGTTATACTAGATGCTGAGATTCAGAAACACAGGCTCTCTGGGTGTAAACATGGGCTTTACCTCCAGGAGTCCACAGTTTAATTCCATAAAGAAACTTTGAAGAAGTAGTGCCTTCACCATGTATTAAGGAAAAAGAAGTGATTTGGAACTCTAATGGCACAAGGATCATGTGTCCTCCCCACTGCTAAGTTGTTCACATTTCCTTGGTTTGTGCTTCAGGTAGAGGTAAGTGAAGCTTCAAATAATATCACGCCCTAAAGTTAAGTCCTCCTACTTCCAAAATACACACACACACACACACACACACACACACACACACACACACACACACTTTCAGCTTGCTCTAAAGTTTTGCTCTTGAATATCAAGTACTTAAAACATTATTTTTAAAGTTCACAGCTCCAATATGGAAATATTTCTAGAGCTTGGATCTAGAAGTTTATGTTCTTCTTGAATTCCCACAGTGGGTAATAAAAACCACAGTGAGGACAAGGAAACCAGAACAATGCCAAATGGGAGATATGGCCCGAATTTGAAAAAGTACAAGTTTTTACAGGCATGAAGATTAAGGCTGTTAAAATCCTGTGGTTGCTATTAAGAGAAGTTGTGGAGTTCCCTGGAGGCCTCCAAGGAGTGATCCATCCAAAATCACAAAGGTATGTATTTTTCTGAAGATTCCAGACAAGATGATCTTGAGGGTTCTTATACTATGATTAGGAAATCTCGTGGCTACCTTTAAATAGAGTGCATTGTGTTTTTACTACTTAAGATTGTAGCAATTTGATGAGACAGCTTTCTTTTGGGAAAACTTCCAAGCTAAGGTTTGGGGGAGAATTTAATCTTTTTCATGCCAAACTGGAGGGTTTTTTCCCCCTTTAAATGTTTATATGGAAGGATATGAACTATAAACATTTTTATACGCAACATTTTTGTATTAACTTTTTAACCTTTTATTGGCTGCATTGCAAGGAATCATTTGGCCCAGGTGGGCAGGGAGAGTAAAATTCCCCATGGTAGACTGCAACCAATCTTCCATCTCCTTTCTCAACTACAGCAGCAATGTTGGAAAGTCAATGCAGCATCCTGGTGCATTTGCAGTGTGGTTTGACAAAGATCATAACATTCCCATTAACATATAGTGACAGACCAATGTCCATTCGTAAATTCCAGTGTTTTTCCTTGTGGAAATAAGTGATTAACACCTGGGTGTAACTGTGTCTGCTACTGCTACGTAGTTTTGTAAAGCGTCTAGTGAATTAAAGGGCAAGATTCAAAAACATGTCCCACTCTGTAAAAGCCCTAAACTTAATCATCTGTTTCTTGCAGACTTCAACCCGTGGGGTAAAGAGGCATTTGTAGGATCATGGCCTACTCATCTTTGGGGAGGATCTTTCCAAAGACTGGGCCCTTTTTTCAGGGAGCATAGATAGAGGACTCAGGGCCACCTATTGTGCTAAAGTCCTTTTTCGCCTTGCCAAATTGACTTGCCTTTCCAAAAACTATGTGGAAAATTGTTTAATTTTTCATAATAATATTTTCTTTTTGCTTGTTTTTTCCTAATGATCTCATATCTATACTTAACATCCATCCCAAAACACTTACACAGGAAATGGAGACCAAAGCTGAAACAAACTCACACCCTTTTCTATAGCAGCCTATTTTAAAATTGGCAGTTAAAAATCAAAACATAAAACAAAATTCTTTTGCTGAGATGTTCTCCCTCTAGGTTACATTAGAAAATTCCACCCTACATTTAAATGGAATTTTTGCTGTTTATGGTCTTAGTTTTCATTATTGTGTCTTAATAAGCATATGTAAGGCTTAAAGATATTTGAAGCTGCAAAGAAATTTCATAAATTATGAGCAACCTACAGGAAATGAAAGCTCAGCATTGTTTCTTCCTACTCTTCTCCCAATAGGGCTGAACAGTTTTTTTTACGCCCCTGAATGCAGTCTGCCATGGCATGTCTGTATAGATCTATCTCCCTCAAGGCAAGACAAAATAGTAACCCTTGATTTCATCATCTCACATAGCAGAGCATTATGATCTGCAGTCCTGATTCCTTCCGTTAGGCTGAATTTTAAAGGAATTTGGAATCTCATTCTTTTACATACTCGTAACCAAGAAATGAACTCTGACAACAGAGACTGTTAGTATGATAATTATTCTCAGTATTACATATTTCAAGTGAAAGGAAGATCCAAAAATGAAGAATCTGTCTTCTGTCCTACTGACGGAAATTTTGGTTTTGCTTAGTTATATCTATAGCTGTCCTTTTGCTGTTAAGATTGTAACAGGAGGGGCCAGCCTGGTAGCGTAGCGGTTAAGTTCATGCACTCCGCTTTGGCGGCCCAGGGTTCACAGGTTGGGATCCCAGGCGTGGACCTATGCACCGTTCATCAAGCCATGCTGTGCCAGCATCCCATACAAGGGAGAGGAAGATGGGCACAGAGGTTAGCCCAGGGACAATCTTCCTGAGCGAAAAAGAGGATTGGCAACAGATGTTAGCTCAAGGCTAATCTTCTTCACAAAAAAAAAAAAAAAAAGAAGAATGTAACAGGAAAAAAATTGCAATAAAACAAAGCAGGAGGTCGGCCAATGGAACAATTACTAGATAGCATTAAAAAGACATAAAGGTACTTAAAACCACTTAAATAATAGCCGTCTCCAATTAATAAACCAAAAATAAATTCTAAGTCATTGCTTGGACTTCAGACATCATTTTTTTTCTATAGAAATAATATGATAAGTAGTATTCCTTTTACTGGGATAGCCCACAAAAGTATTTATACTGATGTCAATAAAAAATTTTTTTCAAATATTCTTGTTCATAACGAAAAATAATTTTAAAATACAGTTATATACAAATAAGCAAAACTTTAAAAATACAATTTAATAACATTCTTATTTTCCATGATTGTAGTAGAGAGAGAGCAGGTTTGATTGTACAAGTGAGGTAGAAGGAAATTTTGAGGATATTCTTGACAAGGACTCTTTGGTACTCTCAAGTTTAGAGATTGATTTGCTTAGTCTTTCCTTTCTCTTGATTCTAATGTGTCCTCAATACTGTTCTCCCATGTATGGGCCGTGATTTTTATAGTCGTTTTGAAGGGTCACAAAGGGAACAAATAGAGAATGAGTGATGGGTGACAGTGAAGAAAATAGAAGTAGAAAAGAGAGGAAGGGAAGAGAAAAGAGGTAAAAGAAAACAGCAAAGAAGTTTTCTTAAGACAGCCAGCAAAAGTTAGAGAAGGTAGGGAAAAAAGTGAGTGGGTTAAATATGATAAAGAGATTTCTTACAGAGGAACCAACCAACCTGAGAGTTCTGAAAATAGGAGAAATGGGGAAAGCTTGGAGTGTGTGTGATCTCTTGAGAGGGAAGAAAGTTGGGAAAGGAAGAAACATTGACTCACCTGGTTCCCATAGCGGGCCACTGGTGACCATGGGAAGCCAGGCAGCTTGGTGCCGTCTAGAGCAGGGGGAAGGGGGGCGGACCTCAGGGCAGGCCAAGGTCTGTGGAGACCGAGGATCCATATGCTCTGAAGATATGTGTTCTAAATTTAGAAATACCTATATATTTTTGGAAACAACTTCATTGAGGTATAATTTACATGCCTTAAAATTTACCTGTTTTAAGTGTACAATCAATGATTTTCAGTAGATTTACCATGTTGTGCAAGCATCACCACCATACAGTTTTAGAACATTTCCATCACTCCAGTAAGATCCCTCCTGCTCCTTTACAGTTAATCTCTGTTCCCACTCCCAGCCCTAAGCAACTGCTAATCTGCTTTCTCTATATATAGATGTGCTTTTTCTGGATATTTCATGTAAATAGAATCATTCAATATGTGGTCTTCTGTGTCTGGATTCTTTCACTTACCATGGTGTTCATGTTGTAGCATGGATCAATATTTCTTTTTATTGTTAACTAGTTTTCCATCGTGTGGATATATGCCTGAGGATAAACACATTTTGTTTTCCACTCACCAGTTAATGGATATTAGAGTTATTTCCACTTTTTCACTATCGTGAATAACGCTGCTAAGAATGCTTGCGTGTGCAAGTCTTTGTGTGGACACCCATCTGTGTTTTAAGGAAAACGTGACTGAGAGATTCACTTGTTCATGGAGAATACAAATACTCAGGTTTGTTGTATTCCACAGCTCCATAACTGCATATACGCACTCTCTACACAGCAATTAGAATGGACATTTTAAGAGCGAAAATCAGACACATCCTCCTCTGATTAAAATTTTCCAGTGGTTGCCCATCTCACTGAGAATGAAGCCTAACCTCCTACCATAGCCTGCAGGGCCCTGCCTGACCTGACCTCTGCTGACGTATGTCACTTCATCTCTTACCGCTTCTCCTCGCACATGCGACTTCGCCTGTGTTGATCTTGTTGTTCCTCAAACATGAGAGTTTATTCTGCCCTCATGGCTCTTATATAAGCTATTCCATTTGCCTATGATGCTCTTCCCTGGTCTTCATTTGGCTCACTCCTCCCTCAGGTCTCTGCTCACATGTCATTCATGTAGAAAAGCCTTCCATGGCCACCCTATCTGAAATAGCAGCCATGTTTCTCTCACTACTAGACTTACCATGTTTCATTTTCCACTAGCACCTGCAACTGAATAATCTGAAATTACCTTACTTATTGTTTGTTGACTGTCTCCCAACCAGAATGCAAGCTCCGTGAGGCCGGTACTTTGTTTATCGTATTCGTTGATGTATCTCCAGCACCTAACGTGGGGTAAATGTTCATTAAATTTGTTGAAATTCATTCATAAGTAAAAAGCAAAATTTGACACTCTTTTCACAAGTCTATACCTTATCCTTAGAATCTCTGAGAAGTCATTTAGACCATGCTATGAATTCAATTTGTGAATTTCTAAGCCAATGGACCAAAGGTCAAACACTGGCAAACCATAGGCCATATTTGCCCTCACATGTGTTTGTTTGATGTAGCAGGTACTTTGGAGCCCCACTCCCATTCCTTTTTCCCATCTCTGTTTCAGCTGCAGCCATAGTGGAGAGTACCCTGAGAGCTCAGGTTCACCTCCTGCTGACAAGATCCCATCTCAAGCAGGTGCAGAACTATTCTGCTTTCTGCCTTGGGCCTCTCCCATACCCTGAAGCCACTGGGAGTATGTATAAACATGGCCCTTAAGTGAACTACGTTAATGCTCCCCAGGGCAAACATCAGCCATCAACCAAGGTAGGAGCCATGCTTCATCCGCATTTCCCTCAGATGGAAAATTTTGGAAGAAAGTCACACTTCCCAGAAGTCCCAGACAAACTGAGTCCTTGTGCCTTCAGCAGATACTTGGATATTGACTTTCCTCTTCTCTTGTCTCTCTCTCTCTGCTCCCTTACTCCTGTTTTCTGGAATCACCTCCCTAACACATGACCTGCAGACAAGTCTCTGTCTCAGCCTCTGCTTTCAGGGGACAAATTAGGTCTATGACTTACATAGTTTAAAAATATATATATAAATTAACTGTCCAAATTTAAAGCTCAAAATATTTCATGTTAAATTCTGGGTTTTCAACTTCATGCAATAGTATCCTGTACGTAGCTTCATATACAATACTTTTTAGGGTTCTGTTTAGTAAGAAAAATTACAGTTCACACTGTTAAAAGATAAACTGAGGTAAATTAAAAATTTTAAGAGTTTATTTGAGCAAAAATTGATTCAAATTGGGCAGCATCAAATCAGAAGTGGAAGTGGTTAGGAGAGCTCCACCGATAGGAGCTGGGGAAAGACTTTATAGAGGAAACGAGGGAGCACAGCAAGGAAATTATGTGATTGGCTATAGCTGAAGTGTTTGCCTCATTTGGGAAAGCCTAACTGGCTATTTGTGATTGGTTGTCCTTAGGTTTTGATTTCTTAACCTTGAGGCATTTCCAGGCTTGGATTTTGGTTCACTTAGGAGGCTGTTAATGTATTAGAACCACCTCAGTCTAATGGGCTCTTTGCGTAGTTAATTTAACGGTACGGGCATTAGCTTGTTTTCAAACCTTCAACCTTTCAGTTGTTAATAGGTCATTTCAGCTGTTCTTTGAGGAAAATGGTCTCAAAATTGTGATTCCATTAGGAATGAGAGGCGATAAGGAGCTCTTTCTATTACAGAATGGGGCAGAAAACAATTTTAAGGCATTCTTGGTTGCACTAGATTTCCTGTGGAATGGGAAACCAAGAAATTAATAACTATAATACTAAAATGGACAGTGGTCAGTGTTTGTGAATATGATCTCTACATTACCAAACCAACTCAGCCTTACAGCTTCTAGATTAGGACAATTGTAACATGTGACTACCAAAAGAATCTTTTTTTGTTTGTTTTGGTTTTGAAGTCCCATGGATACAACTCATTCATTCAAGCATTTAGTAATAAACAGAGATTAATTGCAATAGTGGCATATTCTTCTTGTGCATGCACACCATGTTTTGCTTGTAAGGATACACCGTTTATCTTCCCACCTTTAGTGGAGTCAATCACTTGTGGTTCTTGTCCCAGGTATAGTTTTACATCCTGGTCCCTCCCTTCTGATTTGTACAGTTCACTTAAAAGCAACTTGCCTGCTTGAATCCATCCTGATCTTTGATCTTACATGGGATTTAGGCATATCTGATACTTTGGAGATCATTTGCTACACCTTTGGTGATAACAATGACTCAGATTGCTTATGATCGAAGCAGTCTTATAACAGAGTTTCTAATTCTGTGTCTGACTTGTAGACCATATCAAATTTATCATGTCTAAATGTAACTCTAATAATCTCCTGCTCTTACATACCTCTATCTCGAGAATGAATATTGGGAATACCATTTTGTATCCAGATCTGTTGCTTTTTGAACGCCCTGAAGCTTTTACTTTCAGGAAATACCTCTCTGCTCCTTTGTAGGACTGTCAATCACAAGGCATCATCTCCTCTTCCACAGGAATGGGTATGTTATCCAGGCAGGCCAATCAGAGCACTCCATCTGTCAGTTACAGGATTGGTTCAGGGAGCCACACTAGGCCAATCACAGTCAGCTCTTGAAATTTTGCAGGAACCATTAGGAAAAAGGTTACATCTTTTTCTTTTCACTGGGATTGCTGTATTTTAATGTAAATTCAAAGCTGCTAGTGGCCATTTTTGACAAAATGTGGGGAATTTTCCTTAAAGATGGACTCAATAGAAAAGAAAACAGGGCCGGCCCTGTGGCGTAGCGGTTAGGTGCGTGCGCTCCGCTGCTGGCGACCGATTCCATCTGGGCGCACACCGACGCACTGCTTGTCAGGCCATGCTGTGGCAGCGTCCCACATAAAGTGGAGGAAGATGGGCACAGATGTTAGCCCAGGGCCAGTCTTCCTTAGCAAAAAGAGGAGGGTTGGCTTGGATGTTAGCTCGGGGCTGATCTCCTCACAAAAAAAAAAAAAAAGAAAAAGAAGAACAATGGAAAGAGGGAGGGACAGTTTAAAAGAGAGAAAGCCCAAGATAGAGAAAAAGAGACAGAAAGGAGCAAAAGGCTTTGTCAAATGGTAAAAGACAGATGACATCATTTGAACCTCCATGTCCAGCCATGCTTGAAGCAAGCAAGATCTGTCTTTTCGTAATCTTAGTCAAAGAATTATACATTTTTTTAGGCAAGTTTAAGACAAATTTTTGTCACCTGCCCTTGGAAGAGGCCTGATTAATGCTTGTTATGCCTACTCAGCATAGGAGTGGTGGGGTTAGGCTGTGCCACTATAGATGTCTTCTCTTCCTCCATAAAATTTGTGGTTATTAGCAGGATCAATTATCTGGAGAGCAAAGAGGCCCTCAGGTAGAAACCCAGAGCTGAGAGGATGGGACTGAGGTGGATGGAAACTCCCATCCCTTTCTGGGTCTTAACAGCGACAAGACCAGATATTTGAGGACATGTACTTGCAGAAACAGAACTCAAGAGAGAAAAGAAAGACTTCTGTAGTGGGTTAAAAGCTGGAGATGAGTAAGTTATGCAATGTATGTTACATTATTTACTTTTATGGTCCCATTCTTAGTGCCTATTGCCATTTTGTTATATTCTAGCCTTTAGTAAAGCTTAATTTGGGCATTAAGTCTGTCTCAGCTGAGCCAAATGGTGTACAAGGAAAAGCCAAGTGCCCATGTATGATACAGAGCATTGAAAGAAGGGCATCGGTCTTTGCCCCACGAGGCCAGCAAGTGATACTCACAATCTTTAAAATAATCCTCGAGGAGAGTGTTCAGAGCTGAGCATTGGGAGGATAAAGTACAACCTCCCCTACCACGAAGAAAATCACTGTCACTGACTACTTTGAAACACCTGGGTTTTATTTCATTAAGGAAGGCAAAAATGTATTACACCAATTATACGAAAACAGAAAATTATACACCTGAAGTGAATAAAAATATTAATCTCTCAAATAGAAAAAGCAACAATGCCCAACTTCTTTTAATCTAACAGATCTATTGAGACTCCCCACTACACTTCCAGACTCAGGGCACAGATGGCAGTGAGCTAGGCCAGTGCAGAGGAAATGAGTCAAGGTGGAGATACATCGATAGAAGGGGGCATCAGGGATTTTTACTGGCAGGCAGGGAAAGAAACCATTAGACAGGAAGTTCCACTACAGCTTGAAATCTGTCTCTTTGGGATGCTTGGGCATCCTCAGTGCCAAGAAGCATGCCCAGCACATAGTAGGCCAAAATGCGAAGCTGGGGCTATTTAAATTCTTCTTACCTCCGATTAGGATTGGTCCTAACAGATAGTCATACACAGATTGTGAAGGTGGGAATCAAGTGGCCTCAACTGTTGAGATGAGATGGAAGGAAAGCAGAGAACTCTCATCAGGCTAATCGGAAAAAAAAGGTGAAATTACTACATTCATTTCATGAACAAGGATGGTCCCATGATAAATTTTAAAAGTCTCTGTGAAAGTAAAAATTGGGCCTATTTGCTCTTCTGGAGCAGTAACAAGTGAGGGCGAGCACCACACCCTATACAGAAGGCATTGTTTTTACTTTCCAGTTCTGAATCTCATAGTTTTCGTTGAGTCCATTATTAATACATTTTTTAAAATTTCTGTGCTCTCAAAGAGAGATGTTTTCCTCCTTAATTATTTGTACCAGCTGGAGATTGACCCAGACAATACTATTGGTAGGTGGATGAACATTTGTATGTCCTAACATTTAATAACATCAAAAAGGAAAACTTACAAGGAAACGCTCAATTCTGAAAACAATGTTAGTGCTGCAAAAGTACATTTTTTTCTTTTGGACCAATATCTCACAGATAATTTGAATCAGAAGATCTATATCAGCCAGGGAGCCTCACTGCAAAAAAATAGAAATGGACTCTGCCTGGTTTTGGCAGAAAAGGGATTTATTGAAAGGATATTGGTTAGCTCCAAGACTGCCCAGGAGCCATGGCTTGAAGCCATGCACGAGGGATACAACAAAAATCATATCACAAAACTAGTCCTGTGAGGACCCGGCTGCTGCCACCACTTAGTGTCAGATATCACAGCTTGCACAGTTGACACTGTTGGCACCACACATTGGATCCACTATGGATGCAGCTGGCAAGGCTATCCTTGGAAACCAGATGTTGTTGCTACAACCACCACAAGGAAAGGAAGTTCTACCCTCCTTATTTGTAAAACTAGCTCCCAATTCAAAAGGAGGCAGAAGAAGCGACTACCTCTTATTTTCTTTTTAATAGATAAACTTTCACAGAACTAGCCCCACAGCAGACTTCCTTCAATGTCTCGTTGGCCAAAATTGGCTTGTATGGCCCTTTTAAGCCAACCACTCAAAAGGAGAATAGAATAACCATGATTGGCTAGGTTAATTGAGCCACCTGTGGGGGTATAGTCACATGGAGGAGCGTGGGTACCTGTACAAAACTGAAGTTTTGTTCACAAGAAAGGAGAATGGCTATTGGGTTGACAACCAATGTGGCGGACATTTGTATGGAACCCAAATATCTTCACTATGGGCCAGTTTATGAGACCCAGCCACACACTTCTTCCCAAACCTCCTTGTCACCAATCCTCTGGTCTTATTCTTGTCATGTCCATGACAATCTGACCAAACCATTTGTTACTATCCATAAACTTATCTCTCTTTCCAGGAAAAAGCAAAGATGATATACCTCTCAAAGTTCTACCTACTGGGAGAATTTTCCTTCTCCACTTTCACTTCAGTGGGACTGCGTGGAACTCAAGAATATGAGGCTGGTGCCAACTTATTATGCAAAGGCATCTGTAAACTATGCTTTGCTTATCTTTTTCTCTAGTTAACTGATGATAGAGAACTGTTCATAAAGTCATCAGTGTTGGTTGGTGGAGAGGTGGCAGTGTGGCATGAGTAAGCATAGTAGGGAGACATCAGCATGTAAAACTTGAGCTTTCAGGACCTGCTCAGATGCACTCCCTTAAATGCTATTTCCACTTGGATATGTTTGGCCTTAGAGCCGGGTAGATCAGATAACATTCAGGTCATAATAGGTAGCTTATATTTCATAGTCACCCGGTTTCTATCAGCGCCCAGTAGCAAGCCAAGTACTACTCCTCTAAAGAAGAATGTTACTCACTGAAAAAGGTATAGCTTTGTTTTAAAACCTTGATGTTTCTGCTGTGAATCTTGTGTTCAGTCTTTCCACACCACAGACTTTATTTGATTTTTGAGCCCCACTGATCTCACTGGGTCCTAAAAGGCCATGTGGAAAAGCTGTAGCCTGGACCAGGCTGAAGAGTCTTCCTCTGAGCCCTACTCCAAGCTGTTAGCCTTTCAGGTCTCTCAGGAAAGAGCTGAAGGGCACGCAAAATGTGATATATGTTGCTTCTAAAATCCAAAGAGCACCATCAATCGTAATACTTTTTTCTAGAGGTGGAAAACAAATTGTCCCTGACATTGAAGAAGATAAACTCACATGCTATACAACACAGATCCCAAGAAACTTCACTGTATTACCCTCAGATTTATTTCCCACCTTCTGGCACACATACTCTTCATCTAAAATACAGGCCGCTTCGTGCTCTCCAGAGCTCATCAGCATGTTATCTCCTGTGTAGCCATGGGGATGATGAGACAACCCAGTTCTTGTAGATGAACTTATGGCACAGAGACTAGAGAGTTAACATAACCCTGAAAATATATTTCTGCCATTTTCAGTGAAATCAAACTACTTCTCATGTTCTCTGTCTATTGGAAGAGCTTCCAGATGAAATCTGCAACCCATATGCCGTCAACAGTGTGTGTTGATTTGCTGTGATAAGGTGACTACATTTGGAAGGTCATCTGTACTTGGAGTTACCAGTTGACTTAGCCTACATTAATCCCCTATTGTTCTCAAGACTCATTCATCTTTTGTACCGGCCACTGGATAGTTAAGTGGGGATGTGATAGGAAACCCAGTAGCCTCATCTCTGTGATTTCCTCAGGGATGCAGTAAAAAAAATTACAGTAATTTTTTTTTATTGAAGTATAACAGAATATTTTTTGATTTACTATTTTGGCTGGGAAATAGAGCTCCTGAGTTTCACCAGCCCTTCCAACCATGATAACTTTGTTAGCCTCCACTCAACAGGTCAGGAGTCAGTGTCAGAATTCTGCCATTTACTGAGGTCATCTGTCCCAATAATACACCCAGAAACTGGGGAAATAATCATGGCAAGGGTTCAGGGTCCTGTTGGAACGGGTCAGTTAGTGTTCAGTGCACTGGACCACTATTGGTACTTCAAGTAGAAAGAGTTTTAAGACAGGGAATTAGGTGCTTACAAGATCACTGGAGGGGCCATCCTGGTGGCGTAGTGGTTAAGTTTGCGTGTTCCGCTTTGGCGGCCTGGGGTTCGCAGGTTCGGATCCCGGATGCGCACCAACACACCGCATATCACGCCATGCTGTGGCAGCGTCCCATGTAAAGTAGAGGAAGATGGGCATGGATGCTATCCCAGGGCCAATCTTCCTCAGCAAAAAGAGGAGGATTGGCAACAAATGTTAGGTCAGGGCTGATCTTCCTCAAAAAAAAAAAAAAATCACTGGAAAGGCTGGAGAGGCAGGTGTCGAAGCCACCACCAGAACTACTGAGCTCAAGAACACAACACTGGAGCTACAATTACTAATTCTGGAGTATTTTCCATTATACAATGAATTAAAACCCTAGTAGGCTGCCATCTCCATCTGTTTTGATCTCTGTAACTCCACTATATATAAAAGACTTCTGGCGATTTTTGAGTTGTATCATTTTGAATGCCATGCCAACTCTACTGCTATTATTACGGTCAGCATGCTCATCTTGACTTTGGCAGTTAAGTGCCACTACTTGCCATCTTCCATCTTAGTATCCTTATTGAAATCAGGAGCCCTTTTCAACCACAGATTATTCTCTTTTTACTTCAGCATATGGAGAAAAACCACCAAAGTGCTTTTTAAGAAGCTGAGTCTTGCCCACACCTAAGCAATTCTCAGGCCCCTGGTATAGGAAATATTTTCTGGACATTTCTTCCTCCTTCTAGAGGAAGGAGACAGTTAGGGAATAGGTGAGCAGTTCACACGTGATAATCTACCCCAATATTCATCTCTATAAACTTTTGGATTTCTTCTCCTATAATATATAACAAGAAATTTCTAGCATCTCAGGTTCATTTGGAATGGACTACTGTTGAACACAGCTCAAGAGATAATTTAGACAACTTCCAACTGTTTGAGCTAGCACGTTGAATCCAGAATCTCCACTAACTGCCTCTCTACTGATAAATTCTAATTCTATCCGATCTATAATTGTGTTCTTTCTTCCTTCATCTAGCACCCTCAGAATCCATTTCCACACTTATTTTCCAACATAAATTAGCAGTCTTTCATTTGTTTTGGTAAACACATCTTCTGTTCCTGGATTCGGTTTTATAATGGATCTCCTGAGGCATAGGATCTGAATCTGCTTATATGTCTGGTGGTCTGGTGATATATATAATGATATATGGAAATATATCTGGTGATATATGGAGGGATGGTGGGAATGGAGTGGAGTGTGAGGAAAATTAACTTGCCTTGTAAAGCCATGACTCTCGTATATGAGATCATCAAGGACCCCTCAGTCTAGGCAGGAGATAGAGAGAGCAAGAGGGGGAGAGAGCGAGAGAGAGAGAGAGAGTGAGAGAGCCAGAAAGACGAAGGAAGGAAGGAAGGAAGGAAGCGGAAGGGAGGGAGGGACGGAGGGAGGAAGAAAGAAAGAAAGAGAAAGAAAAGAATAGAAAAGAGGAGGAAACTGGCCTCAGAATCAGAATGTTTATCACATTATCACATAACATAGTAAGAATTCTAGAGGAAGGGTGCGCTTCAGAAGTGGTATGTGCAGGCTCTGGCCCTACTTCTCTCCAGTTCTCTTGTTCTCTTGTTCTGTCCTCTGTGTGTTAGCTTTGTCCTCAGGTGAGCATCCCTCATGGTTATTAAGGTGGCCACCAGACCATAATACTTTGTTATTTATGTTTGGTAGGAGAGAAACAATCCATCCCATAGTCATGGAATACAAGTCTTCCCATTCAGAGTGGTTAGCAATCTCTGCAACAATAACAGTTACCATGGAAATGGCACGTACAGAATAGCTTTCAAGATAGAGTTCCTGAACCAATCACTAGGATGGGGGAAAGAATTGACATAGTGGCTTAACTTAATCAGTTACCCAAGTACATGAGGATAAGTTGAATACCTGAATAAAATGGAGGTTTCCATTAGGAAGGACGAAGGGGAAAGGTCTGTATGGTGTAGCGTCTACTGATAGGATACAACATCTACTGAGAATGAGGAATGTTTTCCCTCATCCAGTAGTCAGAGAAGAATAAATGTAGTACCGTATTTAGGGCTGATGCTCAATCTTGGAAATAAATGCATTAATTTTTTTTCTTTATATTTACTCTCCATGCATAGCTCTGCTTTGGCATAATAGAACTTTCACTCTCTGGTGGAAATTATATGCCTTTGATATTTCTAGTTATACTTAATTAAGTATATGTCTACTAAATGACTACCTCTTATTTACCTAAATAAAAAATTTTAATGCAATTTCAGTTACAAAGTAGTTTAAATGAAATAAGTGGTGGGAAAAGTAGTGTGTGCATTCCTTTAAGTATACCTCTTGATATGTCTGTGCTTTCTAAAACAAGCTGATATTTTTCAAGGGTAATGGATTAAAAATCATCAAAAAATTGTTTACAGCTCCTTTCATCAAGAGGTTGAGTCTATTTTCTACCCCTTAAATCTGGGCTGGACTTGTGTATTAGTCTGCTAAGCGTGCCTTAATAAAATACCATAGACTGGGTGGCTTAACCAGCAGAAATTTATTTTCTCCCAGTTCTGGAGGCTGGAAAGCCAACATCAAGGTTTAGCAGGGTTGAAGCCTCTCTCCTTGACTTGCAGGCCACCTTCTCACTGTGGCCTTTTCTCTGTCATGTACATCCCTGGTGTCTCTTCCTCTTCTTATAAGGGCACTAGTCATATTGGATGAGGGCCCCACTCTTATGACTTCACTTAACCTTAATTACTTCCTTAAAGGCCCTGTCTCCAATACAGTCACATTGGAGGTTAGAGTTTCAATGTATGAATCTGGGGGGAACAGAATTCAGTCCATAACACCTTGCACCTTGCTTTGACCAATAGAATGCTGAGAAGTGATGATCTGTGACTTCTAACAAGGCCTCAAGAAGCCTTGGCAGCTTCAGCTCTTGCCTTCTTTGGGATCAATATGTGCAGAAGCCTGAGCTAGCCTGCTGGAGAGGCTGTAGAGAACTGAGCACCCTGGTCATTAACCCCAGCTAACTGCCCACTGACTGCAACTGGGAGTAGGCCCAGTCGACACCATGTGGAGCAGAGATGAGCTGTCCCAACTGAGCCCTGCGCAAATTGCTGACCCCAGAATTGTGAACCAATAAGTGGTGTTATTTTAAGCCACTAAGTTTTGAAGTAGTTTTTTTTGCAGTAATGGATAACTGGTACAACAAGCCTTTCATGATTTTCATTATTTCTTCATGTTCTATCCTTTTACTGTCATTTTAGTGAGATTTGGGAAAGAAACAGGCCAAAAAGTGTATTGTCACTCAACCATTAGAAATCAAGAAAATGATTAGAAATCAAGACATTATATGTTAAAGGTAAGTGTTTTTTAAAGAGTAATAACTTAAAAACTCAGCCCTATTTTAGATGTAGAAAAACAAAAATAACATAAAGAGCTGTATGGGAGTTGATAATATAAGTAATCCCACGCATCCCTGTAAATATGATGTGACAGCCCTGAGCCAGGACTCGGAAAGTGCCGTTCCACTTCTGTTTACTGCAAATACCCAATGAGCCCCTACCACATAGTATTGCCCTTGAGGGAGGTAGGTAGGCTGTGGGTTGGGTGGAGAGGCAAAGGTGAAGATGAGGAGGTGAAGCTTCCAATAATAAACAAAATAAAATTCTTGAACAATTAAATAAAATTTAAAATATGTATTTAAATTTATCTTTATACCATCTATCTTGATATGTATATCATATTCTCATGATCCACATATCATTAGATAATATACGTATATAGTTTATGAATAAAAATGTACTTATTGTGGGAGGAAATGCTCAAAAAATTTTTACTTACACATGGAAATGATCAAAAAATGTAGATGGGCTAGGAAGCATGGTTGCCCTTTTAAGAGACAAACATAGAAGAGAAGCGTTTGTTGGTAATGCCGTGGAGTCGATTCTGACTCCTAGCGACCCTGCGTACAGTAGAGCAGAACCCTGCCCCATCTTTTTGCGCCATCCTCTCATCTTCCAGCGCTATATCAGACAATGTTCTGCTGCTATTCATAGGGTTTTCATGGCCCGTTTTTTCAGAAATGGGTAGCTAGGTCCTTCTTCCTGGTCTGTCTTAGTCTGGAAGCTCAACTGAAACCTGTCCACCATGGGTGACCCTGCTGGTATTTGAAATACCAGTGGCATAGCTTTCAGCATCACAGCAACACGCAGCCACTACAGTATGACAACTGACAGACAGGTGGTGTGGTTCCCTGATCAAGAATGAACCCGGGCCGCGGCGTTGAGAGCACCCAATCTAAACCACTAGACCACCAAGAAGAGAGGTGTGTCTGTCATGTAATATAAACAGTCACACTCATACCTACAAGATGTCATGTAACTGCCATGACAAAGGCCCTGGGAAAAAGTCAAGGCGTATCTATACATAGTAAATATTTATTGACCTGCTCTGGGCTATGCACTGTAATAAGCTGTTTGGAGGAGTCAAAGAAGGAATCAGAAGTTTCCTCGCCTGATCTAAAGTACATCCAATTCTCTTGGGGTTTCCATTTGGGATCAGGCCTGATGCAGTAATAGGGTCATCCTAAGGGTTCATACCTATTATGAAATGTTATGAAAACATCCCTGGAGTGACCCCCCTCCTGGCTCACCTTCTCAGTGGTCTGATCAGACTTGGGTGGTCTGGACTCTGTGCCGGGCACCTTGCCTCAAGTCCACCCTAGTGTGACTCCAAACACTGGGAAAGCGCCTCATTTGAAGCTGAGCGGCTCTCCACACTGAGGCATTTAATCCACCATTTGCCAGGGGCAGCTTCCACTGCAGATGTTTTCTTATCCTTCTGGCTCTTCTCACCTCTCAGTTACTTTTCTTTCAAATGATTTTTATTCATAGTCTTCTGGTTTTTAAGTACCAGCCACATTCATTTTCATGCTTTTCCTTTGCTGTTTGATTTTTCATTCTCCTCATAGCCCTTCCTCACCACCACATCTGCTTTCTCTCTTTCATTTTTTTCCCCATTCATTTATTCCACGCTGTTCTAGCCATTTTCCTTTGTTCAATTCAGAACATCAGCCGGAAGCTTCCCTGTTGCTAAGTAACAACATCACCCACACACACCCTTTTCCACTCTTGGCTCATTTTTTCTGCTGCTTTTGTAAGCACATGGGATCAAATTGTCTCTAAAAGGAAATGAAGGGTGCTCCTTCATACTGAGAGGATGTGCACCCTCCAGTACCCTTCCTCCTCTTAGATTTTGGCTTCTTGTTTTACTGATAATTTGCCCCAGGCTGTGAGATAACCCTAAAAAAAAGCACAGGACATTCCTTTGAGTTTACACAATTTATAGACGGGAGGAAGGGATATAATTTCTGCTAAAGGAACAATGAAAGAGAAAATGTTTAAACTTCAGTTACCAGGCATGGCATAGACTCGCCAAGGGCCTTTGCCCAGACCGCTGAATCAAATCCAGATTTTACGATGTTTCTATTAGGAATCCAGATAACTCCACATAAGGTCCCTCTTACAGACCTTCATCTTGTTGAGTTGTGAGGCAGCGACTAATGGCGTGTTGAGCATGGTTTGCACAAAATAAAAGATAAAAACAATACAAGAACTCATTACGCAGTTTTCCGAATCTTGGTCCTTTTCCAGACATCAATCTGAATGACAGTTGTACCAAAGGCAGGATTGGAGTTGTATCAGCCCTTCCCACAACATGTTCTTCCAAGACTTCCAGCCCCTTTTAGTAGTTTAATGGCAGTGGTGACTCCATATGTCCAAACACGAGGACAGAGTAAGAGAGCCACTTGGACCTTGGAGAAATCTCCTTTCAGCCTTGCAATGTCATAAATAATTTCCCTCCCTGGTGTGAATTCTTTCTCTCTCCTTGTGCATTTATGCAATGCCTGGGAGGCCTTTCCTGATAACCCTGCCCCACACTGTTGCTCTCAGCTCTTAGCACAGTCAGCACTGAGCTAATTGGGGGTGTCGGGGGCGGCTTTGTTTATGGTATCACAGACATTAGGTGTGTGTCCCTGCTCCTCAGGTACAGCTCTCAGTGGGGGAAGGGCGCAGATCCTGCATGTAATGCATACTTGATAAGTCACCTTAAATTTAATCAGAGGACACAGATACTCTGGCAAGGGAGTTGTTTTTAGTTTCATTTTCTAGAGAGGAGAAGGAACAGTAGTTTTCTTTGTGTTGAAGTCCGAGTTCATAGCAATCAAAGTGCCAGAAATGAAGCTTATGTATTTCCATCACTATCCTGATTTGCAGACTGAGCATTTCAGTAGAGAAATATCTCCAGAGCTTATTTGTCAGGATCTGTTTATAGTCTGAAAGTGGAATCCCTCGGAGACTAAAACCCACTCCAAGGTCTTCTAAGAATGCCTGACCAGAACTGGAATTGGCAAGCTCCTACAATTTTCCTTCTAGAATCAAGCCCGTTTGAGATGTTAGGTCTTCTGAGAGGTTCAGGAAATTTAATATGATCTCATTTTTTATCTTAGGGTAATCTCGACTAATGAAACATGTACTTAAACTTCCTGGAATTTTTGTTTTACGTATTGCTTACTTTAAACAACTGAGAATTACACAAATTTCTCATTACCTTTCAGTATTCATTTCTCTTTTTAGCTCTCTTCTTCTCAATTTAAGGTATCAGTCAACACCACCTATGTCATGTTAACATCTTTTCTTCACATCTCTATACATATAATTCCTTTATCCCCTTCTATCCTGCCTCATCAATGTGGTCTACAGTCTCACAGTCCTCCGGTCATTGAAAACTGTGGCCTTCTTCCCAGAAAACAGACTTACCATCCACCCAGAATATCTACATGGTGACATATCCAGTGCCCCGGAGGCCTCGCGTTTTTCTTGACCTCTCAAAGCTAATGACCCATCTATTCATTTAGCCACCTACAACCTCGACCACACCCTCCACCTCATCACCTGGAACTGCTTCACCTCTAAGACATTTAGGGGAATTTCTCTTTCCAGCCTTAATCTCCTCCTCTTCCGGCTCCTAGTTAGCTACTCTGCACACACCCCACCAGGACTTTCACTTCACAACCCCAGTCCTTCTATTCTTTCCCTAATAGCCTCCTTTCCTCACTCCTTCCCACCCAGCAGAGATCCCCTGGTCCATCCCTTTAACCACTCTCTCTAGTGTCTCAATACCCTCGCCTCTCATTAGCCTGGCAAATCCCCAACCTTGCATGAGGTCTTCTTCATGTTTTCCCTGTCTGCACCCACGCTACTGAGGTCTCCTGGAGAAATAACACAACTCTGTCAACCCTGTTGGCCGCTATTCCAACTCCATGTCATCAAGCACTGGTCCCTCAAGGCTGCTCAGCAGCTCTTGTCACATCCTTCCTCATCTACTTGTTATAAAGCATCATTCATTCACTCATACATGCATTCACTCATTCCCTGAATATTTATTGAATGCCCCCTCCAGCAGCCTGCTGGGTCCTGAGAGAGAACTGTGAGCAAGACAGACAAGGTCTGTCTTGAAAGTCTAGCCTGGAGGACAGAAGCTAAAACAATTCCAGAGAAGTAAATTATTTGGAGGCTAATGTTTGAGAAGAATGGTGAATAGATGAAATATTTACTATGGTGAATGGAAGAGGAGATGGCCGGGGAGACACAGGAGGGTTGCTGTGCAGCCTTGAGGGACCGGTGCCTGATGACACGGAGTTGGAATAGCATCCATGGCAGAGTGGTATTATTTCTCCAGGAGACCTCAATAGCCTGGGTGCAGACAGGGAAAACACGAGCATGAACTCATGCAAGGTTGGAGTTTTACCAGGCTCATGAGGGCAAGAGAGTTGAGATACTAGAAAGAAACCCTACGGACAAGATAATATTTCAGATTTAAAGTATTAATGGATTTGTAATGCCTTTTGATAATTATTTCCTTTCGAAACAGATACTAAAAGTACAACTGCTTATCATACAACAGTCAACAATTCAAGGGCAACCTCACCCTCCAAAAAGTTGTAATTTCCTTGTATATTATTCTAAAGATACATAAAATATTATTTTTTGCTAATTACTAGTTATTTTCTCTTTTCATTCTTTTAAAATTACAAAGGTACAAAAAATGAAAGTATTCTGATTTTTTAAAAATTCAAACATTATAGAAGCACTTAGAATAAAAGTGAACTCTCCCAATATCCCTTCCCCTTTCCCATTCTCTGTCCCTGCACATAAGTCTTGCTAAGAGCTTGATCTGTGTCCATAGAGTTCTCCCTTCTAGGGCTTTACATACAAAAAGATGTTTGTGGTCATGTGCATACACACCTAAGCTGTGGAAACTGCATAGTTAAATTCTGTTTGGTTTTTTTTTTTGGAGGGGGAGATTAGCCCTGAGTTAACATCTGTTGCCAATCCTCCTCTTTTTGCTGAAGAAAATTGGCCCTGCGCTAACATCCATGCTCGTCTTTCTCTACTTTATATGGGATGCCACCACAGCATGGCTTGATAAGCAGTGCATAGGTCCACACCTGGGATCCAAACCTGTAAACCCCCGGCCGCCAAAGCGGAGCGTGTGAACTTAACCACTATGCCACTGGGCCGGGCCCTCAAATTGTGTTTTTGAGAGGGGAAAACATAAACATTAGAAAGGTGTGTTTTCCTTTAAATAGAAATGAACTTTATTCCCAATGAATAATCACTTGGACCTAAACTTAAGATACTTTCTATAAGCTGATAAGAAATATAAATGATAAAGAATATTAATGATCCAGGGAACAAAACAAAGAACTTACTAGCTGACTCATCAGGTTGAGATGATGATCTCAAGTAAAATTAAATTTTGCTATACGCTTTTGTCACAGATTATGTCATAAATTAGAAAACACGAGAGGATCTGTAAAGATAGATAAGGACTCTACTAAATGCTTTCACTATAAACATAACATTTACCCATCTGAAGCGTAAACTATCTTTAGCTATCCATATCAGGGTTTGTGAAACATGTTTTAAATAACATAGAAAGTCATAACACATGGCTAATATGAGATCGATAGATAATAAATGGGGCCTCTTCTTAGTCACTTCAGAACAAATTGAACCCCCAAGGAACAGATTTACTGGATTTTCTCTCTTTCCCACCTTGAACTAGTCATATATTTCCTACATTATAAAAACTCAGTGCAATGGTAACTAGACATTTGGTGGTGAATACAATGTAGTCTATATAGAAGTCGAAGTATAGTGATGTACACCTGAAATTTACATAATGTTATAAACCAATGTTACCTCAATAAAACAAAGCGAAAACTCAGTGCGTCTTTTGGAATCTCACCTAGCTTTTACAATTGCTGTTTGCTTGTTGCAGCGTGAGTCAAAAAGTAGTTTTCTATAGTTCCTAAGGTTAAGGAGAAACAGAAAGTCAGTTTCTTTCACAATATACATATATACATATATGATTTTGGATAGAACTATGCAATAGTCTACAGCTTGCTGTTTTCATTGAACAATATGCTGAAATCCTTTTACATGGTACATGTAAATTTACCTCATTCTTTTAAACTCTTCATTCTCTTCCATAATAAGGAAGCACCATAATTTATTAAACTACTTTCTGTTCATTAAACTTCATGTTTTGTTACCACAAAGAATGCTCTTGGGATGCTTATACATATAGTTTCGTTTACATATCTAAGTGTTTGTGTGTAGGATACATACCTGGAATTGGAATTTTTAGGTAAAAAGGACTTTATATTTTTTGTTTTATATATACTGAAATAAATGCAAACTTTTATGTGTCAAAATGGACAAAGTATATAAAAAGTTAATTCACAGGACAGCAAATCTAAATAACCAACAATCACAAATAAAGATACTCAAACTGATTAATAACCAGGAAAATAAAAATTAAGTAATGGGATATCACTTGGTAGCTATTAAACTGGCAAAAATTTAAAAGACCGATGAAACCTGTTATTGGCAGAAATATGGGAGAAAGAGTTGCTTTAGGGCCAGCCCCGGGACCCTAGTGATTAGGTTCAGCACATTCTGCTTCGGTGGCCCAGGTTCAGTTCCTGGGCACAGAACCATACCACTCGTCTGTCAGTGGCCAAGCTGTGGTGGTGACTCACATACAAAAATAATGAGGAAGATTGGCAGCAGATGTTAGCTCAGGGTGAATCTTCCTCAGCAAAAAAAAAAAGAGTGAAAGAGTTGCTTTAGCTTTTTTTGTAAAGCAATCCAGCAACATCTATTAAAATTAAAAATATACAGAGACTTTGACCAACAAACTCACTCTTAGAATCCAATCCCATAAAAATAAAAGGCCAGAAGGTCAGAATACATAAACAAAGATGTTTTGGGCAACATCCATTTCTTTCTACAAATATTTGTTAAGTGCTGTGTTGCCATCACTTCAGAAATGAACAAGATGCAGACCCAGCCCTCAAGTCATTCACAGCTTTTGGGGGAGACAGATAAGTGTACAGGCAATTGGAGTTCATGCAGGAGGTGCTACAAAACAATCCTGGCCTGAAATGGACGGTTGCAAAGACTTCACTGAAAAGCAAATGTGCAGTACTTGGTAAGATACAGTGTGTTTCTAAGGCCTTGGATTAAGTTGTGTGGTCCAGGACAGCTAAACAGAGTAAAGACACTTGAACATGGGGAAACATAACCCATAAACTTGTCATGAAACAAAATCATGTTATTGAAAGTCACAGGTACTCTAACTTTTCTAATGGCAGTGGAGACAGAATAGAGGTGCACAATGAACAAACGATTTACTTTTGGGGAACAGAATCAGGAGTCTATTATTAAATGGTAGCCAAAAATACTGTTTTGTTCACATGCCTTGTGCAGAGTACACTTTTGAAAGATGTTTGTTGAATCAATAAAGTAAGGTATGGGAAGAGCATATTAAAAAGTTTAGCTCGTATAAACTTGGATTTAGTCAATAATCTCACCTCTTCAAGACTTTTCTTTGAATAGACTTTTCCTCCCTCTCTCCCTCCTTCCTTCCCACCTTCCTTCCTTTCCTTCTTCCATTCTTTTCTCCTACCCTTTTTCAGAAGAAAAGACTCCAGTCAAATTGGGATTCTCAATGCTGTTAACCTCACTTTGACCCTATTATTTCACCATTTAACGATGAGGCAAAGCCATCAGCTCTTCAATCATGAATTTTAAATGCCAAAACAGTGCTGAGTAATTTTAAAAGTATGAATATTACATAGGAAAAGAATGTCTATCATCAAAAACAAACAAACACAAAGTTCATCAGAAACTGGTAATCTATGACAACCAAGATTCTGTAGGTAACAGATCTCAGTAGGGATTGCCAGACTGTGGAGAAACAAAAGCAGCACATCTAGAAAGAAGGTACATTTTCTCCCTAACTCTTGTCATTAGAGGAAAAGCCGTTAGCGTGTGTTCTCGTATGGAAAGGCTGGGACCTCCATGGAATAATGAAAACGTTCCCAGTCCAAGTGCTGCCTGGCGTGGGTCCCACATCAACAGCAAAACAACTGCATAGCAACCTACATTTGCCCATTTCCTCACCCATTACAGTGTGTCCAGAGAGAACACCCCCACGACTCCCCGTCCGCTTCGTGAAGTATGTCACACAGAAGTTGAGTCTATATGCCAAGTTGAGAAGCGACACATGCTAGCATTTCCCAGCACATGCTGTTCACCACGTGGGTTCCTGGAGTGCTGATTCTTGGCTTCAGAGGAGCTCCAGCTCCCCACCCCTCCCCCATTTCCTCTCACAAAGACAACATGTGATGAGCAGAGCAACCATGCGTGTGTGAGCTCCCCACTGGCCCGGTACCCTTTAGATCCAGTGACCTGTTTTATGAATATCAAGAAAGAGTCTCCAGCTTGTTTTTTTGCATTCTCGGGAGTGCATAGAGTTCACAGTAAGAGCAGAATAACAGTCACTTCTAAAACAAAGAGAACCCACTCTAACTGCTGCTTTGCAAGGACCATTTGCCATCTGTTTATTTCCTCATGGCAGCGCTGCTGATCAGGGCCTCCAGCAATGGCACCAATGTACAAATCCTGACCAGAGTACTTTTCCCCTTTCCAGAGGGTGTTTCCTTGAACTTTCCCATCTGCCCCTGAGTAAGACGTAGAAAATATTATTTATAAAATAAGACTAGCAAATGACTCACAGTGAATAAAAATAAACCCAGCGTGCCGTTTGTCATCTTTAAGAGAAAAAAAGGAAAATGCTCCACAATTGGAGAAACAACTCACTTTTTCAAACCTCCTCAAGGAACGTCTTCAAATGATAGGCAGGAAACGGGTTTGTGAGGGTTAAGTTAAGCTCAAGAAAGCCCAAGTGGTAAGAGCACATCCAGCCTCGTCATGCATATTCATTAGAGGCAACCTGAGCTCCCTTGTAAAACCACAGTGTGACCATGTTTCCTGCACACACTTTGCTTCCCACACTGCCAGGAAACACTGTAACTCTGAAGAGGCCTGACGCCTTGCCTTACAATTTGGTTCGGAAGAATGATGGTTGTTCACTACCGACTTAACCCACACATTGGCTGGATTTTCTCCGTAGGCCTTATGACAGCTCAAGAAGTATCCATCTGTGAGGATGCATTTCAGAGCCATCATTGTGCAAGTGTAAATTTCAAGGCTTTGGCTAATAAGAAGCAAAAAGGAATATGGTTATTTGTTTTCAGTAGAGCTTTGGGCATTTATTATTAATACTCTAATGGAGAAATAGGTCAGTATAAGCTACACGGGAAGATAATTATACTCTACACACTGCTTCTCTGAGAAACAGACTTTCTACAACGAAATATCCAGAGTCAGTTTCACCTGCCAGAAAACATAAATTAAAGGCCTTGTTGTTCCAATGGGATTAAGGGAGGCATATACTGAGTTTTTCATTCATTCACTCAATGAATAGTTATTGAGAGCCGCTATATGCCCAGTACTGTTCTAGGCACTTGAAAAACACAATGAACAAAACAGATAAAAGTCCCTCCATCATGAAGTCTATGACAGCCTATTGTCATGCTCTTCTAAGGAGAAAGGATACTTTGTTGTGTACCCATCACAGAAGGTCCTGGACCTTTTTGTTGAATTTCTTTCAAATGCCCTTGATGACCCTGTGACTGCAGAAGTTGGTATGTTTGCCCATGTGTGCTTTGTGAAAGCAAGAAAACAAGAGAGAGAGCAAGGAAAAGAAAGCAACATTGAAACACAGAGAATGAACTGAGTGGGAGATAATTTAAAAAGTGATAGAAAGATTTACATTTATGATCTAGTAAAAGCACAAAAGACACCAGTACTACCAGGAAACACAAAAGAGACACAAAAGAACACTAGTCCAAATGGAAAAACCTGCTATGTTTTGTGTTAGGAAGACACAAAACATTATCAAGATGTCAACTCTCCCTGATATAATCTATAAATTTGACATAAGACCAAAAGACTTCATAATTATTTTTCAAACTAGATAAGCTGATTCTAAAGCAAGAAGAAAAATCTGGGTGGAATATGTAGTGGGGGAAGGCCTAGTCCTATCAGACACTGAAATACAAAGCTTCAATAACTGTGAGTGTGGTGCTAACCCATAAATAAACAGACAAAAATTGGAATTGAATTAAAGCCCACAAATATTTCTGAATGCATACAGGAATGTAATATCTGACCAAGATGGCCCATTTCCCGTGAGTCTGCCTCACCACCATTGTCAACTGTGCTGCGTGGTCCTTTGCCTCGTTCTCCTTAAGAAGATCAGTGTTAACGAGAGGCCCTTGGCACATCACAGATTGGGATTGGGAAAGAGTGCAAGGTTTAGATGGTAAGAAATCAAAGGGCCAATCCCTCTCAACTACTTGTAGCTTGGTGACCTTGAAAGCATAGCTTAACTGCACTGAGCTTTGATGTCATTGTCTATAATATGAGAATAATAAAAGCTATCCCAAAGAATTGTAGTGAGGGTAAAATAAGTTGATATGTATGAATCTACCTACAAATTCAGGTACTTAAAAAATAAACATATCCTGGCATAGCGGTTAAGTGCACGCACTCCACTGCTGGCGGCCCGGGGTCGGATCCCGGGCATGCACCGACGCACCACTTCTCCGGCCATGCTGAGGCGGCGTCCCACATACAGCAACTAGAAGGATGTGCAACTATGACATACAACTATCTACTGGGGCTTTGGGGGGGAAAAAAAAGGAGGAGGATTGGCAATAGATGTTAGCTCAGAGCCAGTCTTCCTCAGCAAAAAGAGGAGGATTGGCATGGATGTTAGCTCAGGGCTGATCTTCCTCACAAAAAATAAAAAATAAAAAATAAAAAAATAAACATATCCTTGTTAAAAAGCTTAGTATGCATCTTAATTCCAGTTTGATTGTTTAACAACTTGTCTGTCTGCAGACAGAAATTGCTTTCTAAAAATCTCAAATCTTTCTTTGCCACACAACATTTAAATAAGAAAAAATTATTTTTAAACTCAGCTTTTAGAATCAATGATTTCCTCATAGAGAAAACTGTCTTTACAAAGAAGATCAAGTGGTTCAGTGAGTGGATTAAATCCAGTAAAAGAAGTTTTGGTTACAAAGCACAGAGAAGGACTAGAATTCTGACTTCAATGTCTTTAACAAAAATGTGAAATTTTTCAAGATGATCCTGGACTGAATGGGACTAATGGAAACCCGTATTGTGTGTGGGGACTGCCCAAGGCCTAAGTGTGGCATCAAAATGAAGACTGACTCTTGCACAAAAGAAGCTTGAACAATTTATGGAGAGGGTAGAAATACAAACAATTGCATTTTAACTTTTAATTTTGACCTTTAGTTGTATTGTATAATTCCATGCCTAAGGGATAAAAGGATGTTGAAGAGAGTTGTGGGAATGAAAACATGGAAACCACATATACTCAGGAAAATGTCGTGACATGGGACAATCTTGAACAGTGTTGGAAAGAGATGAAGTGGCATCACTTGGTGGAACGTGCCAGGTCAAATAGTCTGTGGATACCTCAGAGGTGGAAGGCCAATGCAGGAAGGGGCAGTAAAGGGTTTGATGGCCACAGTAAAGGCATACAAGACGATGAGTTGAGTAATAAGCTGATAGAACCCTTGCTGAATAGCCCTGATTTAATTTTGTTGGGCAAGTGATGAAAAGAATGCTTGCTGCCAGGCAGGATGGTTTGCATAAGGAAAGAACTAAAAGCAGAAGAGAAAGCTATTCCCATTGTCTAGATATGATGCTTAGGTCCCATCCAGCCTGTGTCCATGAGAATGGAGATGGTGTATGGCTTTGAGAAGCCCTGTAGAGCAAGGAATCACGGAATTCGTGATTTTCTGGACTAAATGATAGAGGGGAAAGATTTGATAAAGTTAGGAACATAGGAGGTTGGCAGGAAAATGGAGCCATTGACAACAATGGGACCTTCAAATCTGGTAAGGGTTTACAAGGAGGACAGGGACAGGAAATAAGTTCAATTTTGGCTACTTTTAGCTGTAGGTGGCAAACAACCAACATACAACCCAAACTCTATCAGAAACAGAATCAAAACTTTAAATAGAATAAAGTCAGAATTCTTAGCAAAAGAATATTTTGCTGTTTTTTTCATCATGAGGCTAAATGTTTTTTCCCACTTATAATGTGCACGAAAAAATTTATGGAGGTCATGCTTATCACTGACCTACATCTTACTTAAGGAAAATGTATCTGTTACAGACACCAATAAAAGAATCTTGCCTCCCACTCTCTCTTCAATAGAGCACATAGCAGAGAAGCACATTTTTGGCAATCTTGCTGAGAAGGGAAACATTTTGTGCAACATCATCATCTCCACCATCTGTCTTGCTCCAAAGTTCACCAGCTGCTAAATTAATGCATTTCCTTTAGGTCATCATTTTGGTCCTTTCTTGGACGCAAGTTATTGAATAGGCAAAATGTTACTAGGTCACTGTGTAGACTCTCTGATGGACATCAGTGTTGGGGCCATAGTTGGTTGTCATGTACCTAATCTGCATATATGTCACATTGTCACATTAGAAAAATCAACATCATTATTTTATCATTCACACCTTCTTCTTTATTACTGGATTGATTATTCTCCCAACTCATCAGGTTTGGTTCTAAATAATCCTTAGGTATTTTTTCTCCCCTCAAGACAAGTCCTCAATGGATTTTCAAAGAATTTTGAGAATTTTCAAATGAATGTATTATATTTTAAAACATTTTTAGGAGCAGAACTTTTATTTTCCTAATGAGAACCCCAACATATTAAGCAGTTGACAGTCATGAAGCTCCTTCTCATTCCATTTAAAATTTCAGGGATTGATGAAAATATGTCATTCTTTGTGAAACTCTGAAGTGTCTGTGGAAATGAAGGCAAGTCCAAAAGAGAACCCAGCATCTTTTGAGCACCAACAGAAGACTATAGCTGCCCAATGATATTGCATGCAAAAGCCAGTGTTATATGTGTTCCGATGTGCTTTTAAAAACATCAGCCACACCTTGTGGTACATGAAAGCACAGGCTTTTTTTTTTTTTAATTTTTTTAAGTTTATTTATTTTTTTATTGAAGTCACATTAGTTTATAATACTATATAAATTTCAAGTGTACATCCATATATTTCGGTTTCTGTGTAGACTACGTCATGTTCTCCACCCAAAGACTAATTACCATCCATCACCGTACACATGTGCCCATTTACCCCTTTCACCCTCCCCCTTCCCCTCTGGTAACTACCATTCTGTCCTCTGTATCTATGTCTTTGTTTGTTGTTGTTGTTTATCTTCCACATATGAGTGACATCATACGGTATTTGACTTTCTCTGTCTGACTTATTTCATTTAGCATAATACCCTCAAGGTCCATCCATGTTGTTGCAAATGGCAAGATTTCATCTTTTTTCATGTCTGAGTAATACTCCATTGTATATCTATATCACATCTTCTTTATCCATTCATCTGTTGACGGACACTTAGGTTGTTTCCAAGTCTTAGCTATTGTGAATAATGCTGTAATGAACATATGGGTGCAGGTATATTTTCGAATTAGTGTTTTCTTGTTCTTTGGATAAATACCCAGAAGTGGAATAGCTGGATCATATGGTAGTTCTATTCTTAAATTTCGAGGAATATTAAAGTCAGACAGACGTGGGTCTGAATGCTGCTATGTGATCAGCACACTACTTAGCCTCTCTAAGACTCAGTTTCAACATCTGTGAAATGGATTTAATAATACTTATCTTCAAATGTTGTTATGAGGGGAAAATGAGGTAATGTGTGTAAAGAGCTAGCATAGTGCCTAACATATAGTGAGAGTTCAAAAAAGTAGGTAATAATGATAATTATAATAGTGGTAATAATGATGGTAATAATTGCCTTACTTTGAGAACATAATCATCACAGTGGTAAGAAAGCCCTGTGGGGTTGGTAATAAGTCCTAATCTGGCTAGTTTGACCTGAAATGGAATTTCTAACTCTCCTAACAGAAACAGCATCAGCAAGCAAGACGTTAAGGAATCAAGATTCAGCCTGTGTATACGGTTCTTACGGATACCTTGAGCAGAGTACCTATGATTTTAGTTAGAAGACCTTGACAGCCAGACTAAGCTATCTTTCTTCTGTGAGGATGCTGGAACCTACGTCTATAGAATAGATATTGTCTTATTTTAAGAACCTCCAGGAAAACAGATTCCACAATTTCTCTTAATAACCTATTTCAGTGTTTAGTAACTGTGTCTCTTAAAATCTTCAGAGCTAATCTAAATCCTTTGTGCTCTAGCTTTAGGCCAGTCATCTCACATGTAATTCAGATTTTATGATACTTGTATTGGTATTGAACCAAGTTACAGCTAGAAATATATACATGTGTGTTAACATGAGCTTTCAGTGTCAGCATACGCTCTTGATAATCAGCTGTGATGAGTTCCCCTGCAGGAGTGTGGCATTGTTAATGTCATCAGAAACATGTTAGCAGTGTTTTCCTAAAGGCACAGCCCAAGTTCATCCTTGACAATTGTCACACTCTGACTTGTGTGACATGAATCAGAAGTGAGCAGCATTTTCAAGTACCAGTCCAAGGGCCACTGCTTTGCTCAGTGGATTAGAAAAGCAGTGCTAAAAAGGAACTCAGCTAGCCAGGAGATGAGCCCAGATGTCTTCCGGGCAGAGCCAGGCTAGCTGCCAGGACCCTGAAGACTCTACAGTAGACTCGCTCAGGGTTTCTGAAGAGCATTTTTTGAAACACGGTCCTTGGCTGCTACTCTCCCTCCAAAACAGAGTGGTAAAAACTGTTCAGAAATACTGACTACAGAGATGAATTGACCATAAGCCAAGGAGGCATAAGATTTATTTGCATGAGTCCCATCCAAAGCCCTACACCTAATTTATAGGCATGATTTTGTGTTGCATGGACTGCAATTCCCTGGACCTCTCTGAGACGCACTTTCCTCTTCTACATAACAGGGTTAATAATATCTTGCCCACACCTAGGGTTCCTTTTCTTAAAAGGGCCACCAAAAAGAGCTTTAGGACCTGCAAAATCTGGATCCCACTCCTGACTTCATACCCTACTCCTCTTTGGGAGATTCATAATGCCTCTTTGTTGATTAAACTCACTAATTCCTGCTGGAAAGACTGCTGTTTAATTTTATTTAATCTAACGTTACCTCCTAAGTGGAAGCAGGATGACACCCTCTCTTACCTAGTGAGCCTCCTGTCATGTGGGAGGGACAGGAGAGAGAGTTCACAGAAGTCCTTGTGTCACCCAGCCCCCTGCGCAGGTCTGCACGCCCTTCAACCAGTTCCCACCTCTCTAGACATTCTCTTCTTAAAGACATTTCACCAGGCAGGTGAGCAGGACTCCAGAATCCCCACTGCAGTCCCCAGACATCCATTGGGAGTGGCTGCCTTTTCCAGAGCTTTCATGTCAGTTCCATTGTCACTCTCAGTTAGAGTCTTCGGGGTATTACCTGAGGTCCCAGACAGGGCTTGGCATAAAGAGAAAAAGAAATGGAAAAGAAAACCAGGAAGAACAACAGTGACTGGCAGACTGACATTGTATTTACGCCAGGAGAATGTGAAATGGGTGTGACTATAGTACTTACCCAGGTGTTTGTAAATTTTTGTGTAAGAGTGAATTGACAATATCATTTTTCTTTCTTTTTAAGCATTCAATTTTTAGGAGAAGAAAGGAGACTCTAAGCTCCATTTTAATCTTGGGAAGAGAAGGCTGCCTTCTTCTATCTACCATGCCTGTTCTGGAACCCTGATGAGAGAGGCAAGACATGTTCTTGGACTTCCCACTCTCCCACCAAAAGTAACCCACCCACTGCACTTCCAAAGATCTGCGTGTCCAAACCTCAGAGTAGGGACCTGGTGGGGGGTGGGAGCTTGGAGGTCCAAGGCATAAATGGCTGGTACAATTTCCCGTGTGTGATAGGTGTGGGTTAGCCTCCTCGAAAGATTTGTTTTTGAAGGGCAGGAGTCCCAGTTGTGGTGGAACGAGCCCTGCGTGGAGGTCAGACGGTGGCAGGAGTCACAACCCTGCCACTTACTGACCCTGTGCAATTTCTTGAACCCCTCTGAGACCCAGTTTTCTCCTCTATATAGCAAGATTTAATGGCACCTGGTTTGCATCTAATAGTGCTCAATACTGTTGCACCGAGTTTGTGATGAGGCCATAGTCTAGATCGAGGACATTGGGCCTCAGCAAGCATTAAACAGAAGCCACACCTGGGGGCTGTGTGCTGCTGACTGCAGCACCGTGGTCATTCCACCTCTGCTTTCTTCTTCCAAGGCTGGCCCTGGCACTTGGTGTTACCCTCAGCCTGGGAAAAGAAGAACCAGCTGAGGTCTGGCCTCTTGAACAGTTATGTGGCCTGCCAACCTGCCGAGCCATGAGACCAGGGTAGCTGACTGAATGCTGGAGGATGAGGGTGGGTAACTGTGATGCTGAGAACTGCCTCCTTCCCTGGAGGGACGATTCTTCCTCCTACTTCTCAGCAAAGATCATGAAACTCTGTCACCCTGCAAATTGTAATTTTACCTGATTTTTTTTTTTTAGGAATAAAGGCAGTCACTCCATCAGTTCTAAGCTGGCTGAGCTGGGGGACCCATCAGCTACAATTCTGGAGCAGAGATTTCCTAGAGCAGATGGCGATGAGGAGGGCTTCTTGCCACACGATGATGAGTGCTGTTGTGAGCTCCTATCGGCTGGGCCTGGACCTTCTAATTCTCCTTCATCCTCTTCACACTTAGACTCTATACCACAGCACTGCCATTGTCTGGACAAGAGGTCTTGAGAAGATAACTTACGCTCCCTAAACTTAGTTTCCTCCTCAATAAAATGCTAGCACTGCCCAGTTCAGGGACTCTGACTCCAGCATCCACAGCAGGCACTTAGCCAAAGCTGTGGGAGGACAGCATGAGGATTTCTTTGCTCATTTATAGCTGCTTTCTCTCTGCTGTGAAGCCCAAGGTTTTGTGTACCTTCCCATCTGGACTTGAAATGGATTATATGTGTGTGTGTGTTTATAAAATTATGATGATATATTAAATATGCAAACTTTGGTTTCTGATTGTGGGTCTGCTCACTAGGGTCAACAGTTACTCTCCGCCCAGGATCCTTCTCTATGAGGCCAGTTAGGGTCATATAGCGTTCGTTGATTACACCAGAGAAATGTTACGTGTGGATGTTTTGCCAAGACTTTTCCTTCCAGCCCAGACACAGTCTAGAGTGCTTCTACCTCCAAATATTCTTTTTTTTTTTTTTTTTTTGTGAGGACGATCAGCCCTGAGCTAACATCCATGCTAATCCTCCTCTCTTTGCTGAGGAAGACTGGCTCTGAGCTAACATCTATTGCCAATCCTCCTCCTTTTTTTTTTTTCCCCCCGAAGCCCCAGTAGATAGTTGTACATCATAGTTGCACATCCTTCTAGTTGCTGTATGTGGGACGCCGCCTCAGCACGGCCGGAGAAGCGGTGCAACGGTGCACGCCTGGGATCCAAACCCGGGCCGCCAGTAGCGGAGTGCACGCAATTAACCGCTAAGCCACGGGGCCAGCCCCTCAAAATATTCTTTGTGTCATGGCTTTATATATTCTGACATGCTTCGTGATCTTCAGGATGCTAGATTCTTTACTAATAGTCTCCTTATATTTGAGAAGCTGCCTGGAATGCTGACAACCCCCAAAGCTCAATGTCTTTAGAATGCATGATTCTACTTTATTCTACCATGAGTCATCATTGACTAGCCCATAGTTGTGGTTGGCTAGCCCATGGTCCTCACGGCCCTAAGCCATGGCCTGCTCAGCCTCTAGCCAATCCTGACGTTACGCAAGGCAGGGGTAAGCTCCAGCTTCTTGTCCTGGAAGTTAGGCTCAGTCACTCTTTCTGGACGATCTCTGTTGCAAGATGTGATAACCAGTATTCTGAGTGCTGAGAATTTTGCCTTTTCAACCTGCCAGAATTTCAACCTGCTAGAATTCTTAGCTACTTGAGGCTGGAGGTTCTACCACGCTCTTGTCAATCTCCCTTGTGGGAAAGATCCTAACCATGAACTGTTAACAACCTTCTCCAATATCTTCTGCCTATCTAAGTTCTTCTTGTATCCCACAATGTCACCACCTGCCAGAATTCCATGCTGGGACACCCCGCCACCTTGTGATGATGGACCACCCATATTCATTCCTACCCTCCTACCTATTCTGTAGACTGCATTTTTTCTTGGCACCTGTTCCCTGATGCTTGTGTCCCCAGCCCCTCCCAGGCTGCCTGCCCCACTGTAGTTAACTGGGTTATGCCTGGCCATATCCCAAGATATGTCAACAATTGATAGATCACACTTTAGGAGCCAGAAAATCTTATTAGACTGAAATGTTAATTAGGACAGGAACTCTTGGAATGTAGCAGCAGGCAGAGCCATCAAGGTTTGGACAGTGGGGAATGTGTAAGCATCACATTAGGGAATTACTCTCTAAGCAAAATACAAAATGAGATGCCTCAAACCGAAGAAAAAAGAAATGGCTACTGATTTTACAAAGCCTGGAAGTTTTAAAAATTCTTTTTGTTGTTTTTGGTTTGTTTGTTTTTATGTATTTTTAAAATTAGTTTTAATTGCAGTAAAATACACATAACATAAAATTTACCGTCTTAACCATTTTTAAGTGTACAGTTCAGGGGCATCAAGCACATTCATGATGTTGTGCAAAATTGCCACCATCTATCTCCAGAACTCATTTCATCAACAAAATTGAAACTTTGTACCTATTAAACAGTAAACTCTTCTCTCCCTCCCTCCAGGCCCTGGCAACCATCCTTCTACTTTCTGTCTCTGTGACTTTAATTACTCTAGGTACTAGAGTGTAAGTAGAATTATACAATATTTATCTTTTTGTGACTGGCTTATTTCACTTAGCATAATGTCCTCCAGGTTTATCCATGTTTTAACATGATTCAGAATTTCCTTCTTTTTTAAGTCCATTGTATGTATACGCCACATTTTGTTTATCCATTTATCCGTCAATGGACACTTGCGTTGCTTCCACCGCTTGGCTATAGTGAATAATGCTGCTATGAACATGGTTGTACAGATAGCTTTTGAGTCCCTGTTTTCCATTATTTGGCGTATAGCCCCCAAAATGAAATTGCTGGATCACATGGTAATTCTATTTTTAGTTTTTTGAGAAACTTCCATACAATTTTCCATAGTGGCTGCAGCGTTTTATATTCCCACCAACGGCACACAAGTTTTCCAATTTATCCACATCCTCTTCAACACTCGTTATTTTCTGTTGTTTTGATAGTAGTCATCTTAATGGCTGTGAGGTATCTTTCTGTTGTTTCATAAATCATCTGGAAGTTTTCATCCTCTGAAAACATTTACAAGTAAAGACCTTGCCATCCCCCTCTCCATAGATGAATATTGTTCAAGTTAAATTGTATCACCTCTTTGTCCTCACTAATCTGTAGCCTAATTGTATTTTTAACAGCTAAGTTTTTCATCTACCTGTCTACTAGAGTTTAGTGAGGACCTCATTAACAGCTATTAGGTAAATAATGAACTAAAGATCTCAATATGAGTATTTGATTTTATTTGTTTTCATTATTTTATTTACATGAAAGTAACTATAAGTTCGTTTTTAGTTTGCCTTCCTTCAGAATCACAGTAAATTTATTTTCAAAGGTGATGACATATTCTGTAGGTATGCAAAAGACTAAAAAGATTTAAGGTTTCTGAGGGTCTTTAAGGGATAAGCAGGTCCTTAGAAATGTGGGAGTGGTCATAATCATTCACAATAATTATTACTTAAATTATCCCAACACCAAACATTTCAAGGAATAAAGACATGTTAAAAAAAAATTATGGGGGCTGGCCCTGTGGCCTAGTGGTTAAGTTCTGTGCGCTCCACTTTGGCGGCCTGGGTTCAGTTCCCAGGCGCAGACCTACACCACTCATCAGCAGCCATGTTGTGGCGGCAACCCACATACAAAATAGAGGAAGACTGGCACATATATTAGCTTAGGGCAAATCTTCCTCAGGAAAAAAAAAAAAAGCAAATTACCAGTGAAACATATCTAAATCATTGTATTTCACATCTGATGTAATCTAATAAAAACATAGAATGATTAAAAATAATATTCCATTTAACTAATTTTAATTATTAATTTAAAACATCTATATTAATTCCATTAATTCAAAACAATTTATTTTTTTAATTCTGTGATCATGGTTTTTAAAAACAGTCTTTAATTAAATTACCTAGAAGTTGAACAAATTATATTCATGAAGTGATTTTGCCATTCTTTTCTTCCTGATGCTTTTCTGATTTCATGTGAAACAAACTCTGTTCCCTATGCTTAGAATGCTGTTCCTTATGTAATTGTCTAAATTCTACTCACTCTTCAAGGCCTCCCTCATGTCTTCCCCGACTAGAAGATAATCTTCAGGAGGGCAGGATTTTGGTTTCATTTAATGCTGTATGACCATTAGTTAGAATAGTATCTGGTGCTAGGAAGGGCTCTATAAATGTACATTGAATAAATGACAAATGAATGAGTTAATAACCTAGATTTTATTGCTCACTCCCTCCTCTAAACTTCTACAGCATGTGGACTTAGTCCATATAACTTATTTGACTCTTAACATGTACATTTTGTCATGGACATTGGTAGACCACCAAATATTTATAGTTCTCTCCTAGCATATGGTAGAATCACATTTTCTCACTCCCTTGAAGTTAGATGTGGACACACACTTGCTTTAGACAATGACACGAGCAGAAGTGACAAGTGTGACATCTAGGAGGAAGCTCTAAGAACCATTGGGTGGTTCATCACCTTCCCTTTTTCCTGCTTCAACGATTGTAAAAGTAAGTGTCAGTAAGGACCGCTAATTAGCTTGGGTTCCTGAGTGACTACAATGAGCAAAACTCCCATGCCAATCTGTGATGGCCATGTAGGAGTGAGAAATCACCTTTGTTGTTATAATCCTCCAAAATGTGGAGGTTATTTGTTTCTGCCACCTAGCTGTTCCTGATTTGTACACCCTTTCTCCATATTTATCCATTAATTTGTGTCTTCTCTCTCCAACTGGATCCTAAGCTCTTTGAAAGAAATAACTCTGCCTTACAGTTCTTTGATTTCCCTTTTTCCAGTTTAGTACTTTAAACATTGTAGACACTTTATAAATGTTTACTGATGGTACATGGTGGTGATGATGATGATGATGATGATGATGGTATTGGTGGTGGAGAAGAAAATGACAATAACATGAAGTCAATATCAGATGTACTTATATTTCGAAGCAAACACTTTGGGCTCTGAATTCTCGATTAAAAAAAAAAAAAATGCCCAGTTAGTAACACACTGGAGTTTGCCATGGTTTTTGAACTTATAAAGTATGTACATTTTGATCATATTTCCCAAGTACTCCAGAAGCCTGGTCAAACAGAAACTTACATGTAAAAAATGCTGAGACCCTAGTCACATCAATTTTCATATTAAATGAAAGTTATTGTTATTGTTAGCTATAAATCATAATTGGAGATCATGATTAAGAGGGGTACCTCTTGCACAAAGTTGCTTTCAGCCTGTCACTCACCCAGTTTAAAACATATTTCCCTCACTGTTTGCTTTACAATGTCCATTTAGTGCTGGATATTTTGCCATCTCTGGAGTAGCTTCAAGGCTATCCTTTTCCAGTCTCAAGGACTGCCCATTCTGGAAACATCCTCTTAGCAAATGAAAAAAAAAAGCTATCACTGGAGTTTGGTTTTGGGTGACCCTAGATGGCTTGAAACTGTCATGGATCATTTTCCCTTTGGAAATGAAGAAGAGCTTCCTACATCAAGTCATTTGTACAGCCTTGGACAGAGGATTATGGTAACATTTGCCATGTTTTCCTGTAAGAAACCTAAGCCTAAATCTAGTTTATAATCAGATAGTGAAAAGTATGACAGTTCTTTTGGGGCTACTTCCTCAAGATTACTTAATCCTAGCAATTTACAGGGCCCCTAAAGCCTGCACCACTTAAGAATGAAGGAGAGACAGGGTCAGTCCTTCTGTTTGCTCTTCCCCAGCATGGACGGTCATCATTTCCCCCCTCACCTCTGGTTCACTTCACAGTCATTGATACCACTGGTATCTGCTCTTTGTCTGCCACTGCTCTACTTTCACTTTTCCCCACAGTCCCAGACTTGGGATTTCTCCTCCCTCCTGACCTTCATCAGTATTTCCACCTCCCATTCTTTCTCCAGTTACAGTGCATATCTTCAACATTGATTCCATATCCCTGTTCTCATTTTATCTTTCCCTAAGTGCTTTTGAGAGAGAAGATAATTGAGTCATGTCACTCAGAGATCACTATCTTCTGCTGACACTGAACATCTCCCCAAATGGGTGAAGGGGCAAAGTGATGTTTAAAATAAAGACAGGAAGACATAGTGGAAGATCAAATAGAGGAAAGAGAGAGGGCTGAGTTCATTCTGTAGAGTGTGACTGGTGGAGGCTGAGATACAATTAATTACAATTATGCAAAGAGAAGGTGGTCATATGAAGCCCATGAGCAAAGAAAACATAAGTCCCACTTCCTACCCCACCCTCAGACCTCTGTATATGATTTTCTAATTCCCATGTCAATCCCCTTTCCTGCTGTACTCATCACCCTTAATTCTCTTTCTCTCATTTACAATCCATCAGCCCATTCGAGCATCGATACTTTAGAAATACACTGTAAGCACCTCCACCATTAGCACCCTAGTCCAAGCCACCGTGATATCTTGCTTGGACTATTGTGATAACCTCCAAACTAGTTTCTCTGCATTTCCACCCTTGGCTCCCTATTGTATTCTCAACACAACAGCCAGGATGATCTTTTTAAAACAAAAGTCACATAATGTCATTCCTTTTTTCCAACAGTATGTCCACAGCTCACAAGAATAAAATCCCAGGCCCTAATGAAGGTTCCAAGGTTTTACATGATCTGTATCATCTATACTTTTCTAATCTCATCTCCTACCACTCTACTCCAACCTCACTGATCTCTTTGCTGTTCCTCAAACATTGCTGGTAATCTCTGACTTTATAGCCTTTGTAGACCCTATTCTCTCTGCTTAGAAAGGTGCCTCCCTAGATATCCACACAGCCTGTCCTCTGAATTAGCTGAATGCCAAGCTAAGCTACTGTAACAAAACACAGTTAATTCAGAATAGAAGTGTATTTTTGTCTCATGTAAACATGCAGGGATGGCTGGGAGATCTGCCATCTCACTCTGTGGTCTCCACGTTTGCTCCAGTTGTCACCATTTCCCAGTCAACAGGAAAAAGGTAAGTGTCTTTAAGGAGACGACCCAGAAGTTGCACACGTCACTTCTGCTCACATCCAATTGGCCCAAAATTAGTCCGTGGCACACGGAATTGCAAGGAAAGCTGGGAAATGTAGTCAGCACAAATGTCATCCATTTGCTTAGCGAAAACTCTGCAATTCTAAAGGCAATAAGAGGATAAAGGATACTGGAGTGTTGTTGGCAATCTCTGTCCTACCCCTTCTCTTGATTCAGCACTCTGCTCAAATAGAACCTTATCAGAAAAACTTCCCTTTTTACCCTTCTGCAAATATCCTCCCACTGTCACTATTCATCCCTGTACTCTACTCTTTATTCCTTTTTAGTAAGTCTCATCAGTTGATATATTCTAGTTTTAATTGTTTATTTGCTGCTTCCTCTCACCAGAAAGAAACACCAGACACCCTGAGAGCAGGGGTTTGCTTTGTTCACTGCTGGATGCACGGTGCCTGGAACAGTGCTGGGCACAGAGTAGGCGTTCAAGACATTTGTTGAATGAATGAACAGCTGTTGAATCACATTTAGAGCTCAATAAATATGTAATGGAGTTTGGTGAAGACAGGGTTTTAATTCTTGAACGCTGGAGGAACACTAATTAAAGCTGTTGCAATTATCTGTCACTTTAACACATTTCCTTTAGTTGAAAATAATTAGTAAAATGGGCCGTTTATTTATGACAAGTATGGAGTGTATTGGTAGGGGTTCTCCAGAGAAACAGAACCAATAGGATATATATAGGTAGACATAAGAGGAGATTTATTATCAGAATTGGCTCACAGGGTTGCAGAAGACAAGAAGTCTCATGATCTTTCTGCCATCTGCAAGCTGGAGAACCAGGAAAAGCAGTGGTATGGTTCAGTCCGAGTCCGAAGGCCTGAGAATCCAGAGGCTGATGGTGTAATTCCTGGTCTGAGTCCAAAAGCTCAAGAACCGGGAGCTGGTTGGCAGAAAGTGGCAGAAGATGGATGTCTCTGCTCAAGCAGAGAGAGTGAATTTGCCCTTCCTCCACCTTTTTATTCTATTCAGGCCCTCAACAGATTGGATGATGCCCACCCACATTGGTGAGGGGAATGTTCTTTACTCAGTCTACTGATTCAAATACTAATCTCTTCCAAACACACCCTCACAGACACACCCAGAGATCGTGTTTTACCAGCTATCTGGACACCCTTAGCCCAGTAAGGTTGACACATAAAATTAACCATCGCATAGAGCAAAAACGTCACACGTTGTTTTGGGGAAAATGTGAAATTATCATTTAACTGAAGATATTGCAACTTGAAATGTTGAATGTCTGCATAGCAATAAAAACTAAGTGTACATTTCATGAGTCTTTGACTTTATCAAGTTAAAGAAGGGTGCTAGGAAATTTGGGGTTGAGATTGGACTGTCCTTGAAGATTATTGTTGTTTCTTGAAGTTATTTGTATGTCTTCATGTTCAAACATGTACCCACAGGAGGCTGTGAACCTGAGCCACAACAGGAGGAGAAGCAGCCTGATCTTCCCTTCACCTGGTGGTGAAAGCTGAGGACTATGAGCAGGAGTAGGCCAGGCATGGACCAGAGCTTTCCAGACTTGACAGCTGGTGGCCTATGAGTGGTGATATTTAAGAGTGAAACATATAACCAACCATTTGAGTTCATTGTCTGGTCCGTGGAGGAAGCCTATCCATGTGTAGGGGTTAAGCCTTCCTGAAAGAAATGGATATTCCCACTGTCAGCCACCCTGGTGTGGGAATGAGTTGGCCCAGGATGGAGGAGAGAAGAAACTTCTCTTCCTGAGCCTCGACTCCAAGGTAGGAAGATGCCTAGGCATGCTCTTTGGTGGAGGTTGATCTGGCCCCTCCATGTTGAAGGCTGATGGAAGTTTCCTTTAATCTGCCTTGCTCTGAGACTAGGTCTGGGTGCATGACCCTTAAGAACCCCTTCTATCAGCAGTGCCTGTTATTCTTTATGCTGGGTGTCTGTTTATCCCCACCACAGACTGGTCTTTGCTGGGCTGTGAGGACTGAAAGGAGCAACCAGAGTCCCTGCTCAGAGGTGAATAGGCAGAGGTGAACCAGAACAGCCTGGAGAAGCCAGACGCCGGTGGGACTGGAGGATTCATGGAGCTCTGGAGAGCCAGGATTTGACAGATTGCACACCTTCCTCCAGGATGTCCAGATACCACGTAGGAAAATGGGCTTCCTGTGCTCCATGAAATGGGGCTTCATTGTAATTTGGATATTATAGGAAGAATGTTCCTGTTTTTTAGCTGGCGAGATCTGGGGATATGTCAATTACATCTGGTTGGGAGTACCGAGGGAAGGATTTGTATCTCTTATTTCTGACATCCCAGAGTGTTTCTAACTATCCCCAACAGCATCACAGCTGTTGCAAACATTTCTCAGAAAAAAATTATTCTAAAATATAATGTCATCCTGCAGCTATTAGGAGAAAGGAGATGGACAAAGCAAACTAGAGGGGACAACTTGCTCCATCAGAAACAAATGAGCCTTCCTTGGACACGGCTTTCATCATTTGACTCTTCTGCCCCAAGAGCCAGTGGCTCCCTGCTTCCTCTAATATCGAGCTGATATTCTGCTGCTGAATCTTCCCTTTGCAAAGGAGCCTTTCCTAACCACTTTCTACCATCATGAACTTTCCACCCCAAGTGTTTGACAGACCCACGGCCTATGACCCACCTTGTTCATCATGGCCCTTGTCTTTGCTCATTTTGTTCACACCACCTGAATAATTCATCCCTTGATGTAGCCACTGTCATGAATTACGTGCTATGTGTTTTACGTCTATTTGTTTTCCTTGTTCAATGAGCTGACCAGCCCCTCTGGGGGAGAGGCAGTGTCTCTTAGTTCTTTGATGTTCCTTACTGCGCCTAACACCATTCCAGTCATCTTACAGAGCCCAAGTAACACTTTTTTATTAAATCTTGAAGAAGAGTCTGGGAATCACTGACCTATAACTAATTCTTGTAATTCAGTGCCCTTCTTCCTGAATTGCATGAGGAGTTAGTGTTAGTTTCCTAAGGCTGCTGTAACAAATTGCCACAAACTTGGTGGCTTCGAACAACAGAAACTTGTTCTCTCGCAGTTCTGGAGGCCAGAAATCCAGAATAAGTTTCACTGGGCCAGAATCAAAGAGTTAGCATAGCCACTCCCTCTGGAGGTTCTGGGGAGAACCCATTCCCTGCTGCTTCCAGCTTCTGGTGGCTGCCAGCATTCCTTGGCTTTCAGCCACATCACTCCAATCTCTGCCACCATGGTCATGTTGTCTTCTCCTCTTCTGCGTGTCAAATCTCCCTCTGTGTCTCTTTTATAAGGACACTTGTCATTGCATTTAGGGTCCGCCTGGGTAATCCAAGATAATCTCCCCATCTCAAAATCCTTAATTTAGTTGTATCTGCAAAGATCCTTTCTCCATATAAGGTAACACTTACGGGTTCCAGGGATGAGGTTGTAATATCATTAGGGGCCATTATTCAGCTTACTGCAAGCTATAAATTAAACAATATTATTAAAATTTGATTAAGAATATGTAAGAGCAATGGTAAAAGACAATGTTGAATGAGAAGTAAACAAAGGAAGCTCTCAATAAAGTAATGACCCGCCTACACCCACACAGGCACACGCACACATACATGTACCCACACGCACATGAGTTCGTGTGTCAGCAAAAGTACTTCCTATTCCATCTTCAGCCTCACTATGTACCAATGTCTTATTTGTAAAAAAAAAAAAAAAAAAAAAAAAAACAGCATTAAAATACATAGAGTATTTACTTGACACTGCCCACATGACAAAAAGAAAGTTTGGGTTCTATGTACAGAGAGATTTGTTTATAACTAAAGTATTTTGAAACTTCATCCAACAAAAACAGCATTTAAGTTTAACATAGGTTAAAGAACTATTGGACGGGTAGCCTGAGAAAACACATAATTGAATTTTCAAATGTTTCTATCAAATTTACGTTCTTACTCACCATTTCTTTCTAAATCCCACAGGAATTAAGAAATAATGTGAGATATAATTATAATACCCAACAATTGTATAAAAGTTTATAGTTTCCAACACTCGTGACGTACCCAGTCCAATTCGATTCTCACCACAACCTGGTGAAATAGGCAGGGCGAGTATTCGTTCTCACAGTTTTCAGGTGAACAAAGAGATTCAAGGAGAGTAAATGACTTGCTCAAGGAAACCAGGCAAATCATTGTCAGATGTTAACAATGACTCAGGTTTCCAAATCTTGAGTCAATATACCTTCAGGTACACTAGTATTAAATTCAAGATTAAAATGATAGTAATGAATTTAATCATTAATTGAGAAATGTGTAAAATGACATCTGAGAGAGAGAGTTCTTGACTGATAAGCTGTTTGTCCTGCTGGAACCCTGCCAGCTTCTCGCCCTAACAATCTGCCTCTTCCATGTTTGTCTGGGTCTACCTCTAAGCTAGTCCCATGCTTCATCCAAATCTGGGGAGATTCCTGACATACAACAGTACTGGCAGCAAGACCAACAATCTGGTTATTATTTGGTTCCGTAGCTTAGTTTAATGAGCATATCTTGGAACCTAACTTTCAGTCAATTAAATGATATTATTTATTGATCCAAAAATATGTGCAAGGCATTGTGTCAGGTACTGCGGGAAACCTCAGAAAAGCATCCGTCATCCACTCACCCATCCATCCATCCATCCATCCATCCATCCATCCATCCATCAATCCATTTATTCATTTAATGTTAACTGATCACCTGGTATGGCCAGGCACTGGAATCAAAGGTGAACAAAACATGGTTGTTAGTCTTAAGACACTCACAGTCCAATGAGGGAGAGAGACATGTTAACAGATCAGTAAAATAAGCCATGATAAATCCAACACTGGAGTTATATGCAGGGGTCAGGAAAGCTTTTCCGGAAGTACATCTGAAATGCATCTCTTAGAACAAGTGGAGTCAGCAGGGAGAGGGAGCAGTAAGAGATGGGCAGAGGGCACATGAACAAAGGCCCAGAGCCCAGACACAGCATGATGTGCATTCGCCGTACCTCTGCATCATCAGAACCAACATCTCTGAAGTCTTGAATTCCATCTTTCATTGACTTCCACTGCAGGCTCCCAAGTGAGAGCCGCAGTCACAAGGGCATACTCCAGGCAAGGCCACTTCCTACTAGCAGGGGCTGCTATGTAGTGTTTGCAGCTGGTGAGCTGTGTGGGCCCATGCATTTGGGTTCACAGCCCTGCTTTAAGGAGAGAGAAAAGAAGGGAGAACCTGGCTTCTCATACTCCACCAGCCCCAGGGTGAGCAGGTAACAAGAGCATCAACAACCATCCAAAGAAAAAATCAAAGGCTAAGGGGAAGACCCAGAAAGCTCCTTCAGGAGGGAGCAAGAATTTTTAATGTCCAACATTTTTTAACCTCTCCTGTATAGTTTCACTCTCCAATCCAGCACCCCAGCCATCTGTCCTGGACCCTTCTCAACATTCTTTTCCTCTTCCTGGTGGAGTGAGGCTACAGATGGGGGAGAACACAACCCCTGCTGGTTAGAATGTGACACTAACTGATCTGGGGGGGTCGGGGGTCTGGGGGAGGGTCAGGACTAGTACACCCCTGACTCTGTATTTCCTAGAACCTAAAGTGAAAAGCAGGCTGTGGTGAGCAGTAAGGCTAGAGAGGTAAGAAGGGGTGAGATCTGGAGGACTTATATGCTGTTTCAAGCCGTCTAGAACAGTGCTGCCCAAAAGAAATGGAATACAAGACACATATGTATTTTTTAATTTTGTAACGGCCACATTAAAAAACAGCAAAAAATGGGGCCAGCCCCATGGCTGAGTGGTTCAAGTTCCGCACGTTCCACTTCGGCGGCCTGAGTTCACGGATTCAGATCCCAGGCACAGACCTACACTGCTTGTCAAGCCAGGCTGCGGTGGCAACCCACATACAAAATAGAGGAAGATTGGCACAGATGTTAGCTCAGGGCAGATCTTCCTCAGGCAAAAAAAAAAAAAAGAAAGAAGAAGATTGGCAACAGATGTTAGCTCAGGGCTAATGTTCCTCAGCAAAAAAAAAAAAAAAAAGCAAGAAGCAGCAAGTAAAATTAATTTTAATAATATATTTCATTAAATATATCCAATATATCCCAAATTTTATCATCTCAACATGTAATAGGTATTAAAAGTAATTGAGATATTTTACAAAATTTCTTTTTTGCACTAAGTATTAAAAATTCACTGAGCATTTTACACTTATAGCATATCTCAATTCTGACTGGCCACATTTCAAGTGCTCAATAGCCACATATAGCCAGTGGCTGCCATACTGGGCTGCACAGATGTAGAATTTTTCCTGAAATGTACATGAAATTGTGGAAGAGTTTTAAGCATGGCGGTGGCAAGATCAGATCTGTATTCTAGACTCAACACTATGGTAGATTTGAGGAAGGTAACTTAAAGGAGAAAGGACTGGAGGCAGGAAGACGACATAAGAGATGATGATACAGAAGTACAGGTGAGGGGTGACGAGGGTCTGAATTAGGAGCTACCAGGGTGATACTAAGTGTAAGAGGGGAGGATCCAGTCAGAAAAACAGAAATTACCCTAGGTCTTTCAAAGAGAGGGAAAGTAATACAGAGAATTGATTATCTAGTGATGAAACTAATGAAAAGCCTAAGAGAGGACAATAAAGCAATCAGGAAGTTACCAAGAGCAGTAAGTCATTGTCACCCCTAGGCTAGAAGGACAAAGGGAAGAGATAGAGTTGCAACAGCCAGAAGCTGGGGCCATCTTGGGGGAACTAGAGCTATGGTGGGACTTGCTGGGACAGGCAAAGACGAGCTGTCCTGGGGAGATGCTGTCAGAGGCAGAGCAAGAGAGGGAGAAATACCCTGGCTTCTCCCCTCTCCTACCTTCCAGCCTTCCAACAGTGCCTTCCATTGCCAAACCCACCTGGATGCCAGTTGAAAGGGAAATGTACTTTCCTGCAATGCAGAGCAGAATACAAGAAAGGTGTGGAATGGATTTGAGGACAAATAGTCAAATGATCAGAACAAGGAGAAAAATTTTTAAACCTCTTAAGAGGCAAGCTGGCATAAGTTGAAGACTGTGTGCAGGACACATTAAAGGATGCCGTGTTAGGTGCTGAGTTTCCTTATCTGTCCTAAAGGACTGTATAAGGGAGAAAAAGAGTCAAAGGTGACCATCAGGTTTCCCAGACTCAGTAGTTCCAAGCCAGCCTCATGTGCCCATCCATCCCTCCCTTAGGATGTGTCCTTTCCCAAGAGAATGTGTAATCCTTTGTGTAAACAGGTGTCCAAAGCAGACCCACCTTTCCAGTTGGCCGCATGCAAACAAGACATGTCTAGCTATAAGCAGGGGCTCAAATTAAAGACCTCGCTCACACTAGCTTTGGTGACAAGGTGGATGGAGGTGCTACCAAATGAGAGATCAAGAGAAGAAGCAGATCTGAGGATGAGACTGAGCATTCAGTGTTAGAAATGTTGATTTTCAGGCACTTATAGGATGCAAAGGAAAGGTGACCAGGAGAAATTTGGATATTTGAGCCTGAAATTCAAGAGAGAGGTCACAGATGAAGATATAATTTGGGAATCCTCAGCATACAGGGGTAGCTAAAACATAAAGTTGATGAGATTGCTCAGAGAGAGTGTGTAGAAGGAGAAGTGATGGGGACAAGGAAGGAACCCAGAGGAATAGCAAGATGCAGGAATGTTGACAGAAGGGGTGTCCGTGAAGGAGGCTAAAAAGGATGGTCAGAGAGGAGAACCAGGAAGGTGCCAAGTCACTGAAGTCCAGGAATGGACTCTTTAGTGAGTCTCGGGAAAGAACTCATTGGTTTATTCATTCAACTAATATTTGTTGAGCACCTACTCCCTACCAGGAGCTGTTCCAGATGCTGTGGATACAGCAGGAAACCCAGCAACAACAACCTCTGCCCAGATATGATTTACAGTCTGGGGTCAGTGCAGCAAAGGGGTCCAGCTAGATAAAGAAGGAATAGAGTCCATTGGATTGAAAATTAGAATGGCTTTGGTGAACAATGAGAGCACTTCCAAGTGGGATGAGCTCAGAAGGCAGATTGCTATGCCCTGAGCAAATGGATGTGAAGGAGGAGAGACAGTGGGTGTAAACCATTCTTTTGAGAAGTTGTATAAAAAGGAAGAAATAATGAGGCACTTGATAAAGATAGCACAAGTTCAAATGAATGTCTGTTTTCCTTTGGCTACGAGATTCTTGCACATATTTGTGGGCTATCACTAGGGAAAAGGAGCCCAGAAAGGTGAGGAAGTTGAAGATTTGAAGAGAGCAGACTTGGTGTAGCCGGATTCTGAAGCAGACAGAAGAGGAGACTCGCAAAGAGCCTCATAAACTAAAGACAGCTGAGGCATGCATTTAGGAACAAACTTTTCTTTTACTGTGGTTTTTTCTAGTGACCACTCAAATAGCTTCCAAATTCCAAAAAAATGTAAAGGTGGGGTATATGTTTCTCTGAGAGTGTTATAAAAGAGGGAAAGAGAGAAGCTTTTTCTTTTCTCCTCCTTTACCCTTTTTTGCACTCTCTACCCTAGTGTTCCCCCTGCCCCCCCCGTAATATCTTAGTGGTTAACATATAGGTACAAACAGGACCCAGAATGGTCCCCCCAACCCATTCAGAGCTCTGCTTGCCCCAACTGGTCCATCTAATCGGGTCCCTATCCAGGAGTGCTGAAGTGCAAATTTCCCAGGCAGCATAAGTGCTGGGGACGCCGGGAGCAGCTAGTCTCCAGGGTCCCGGGGTGCAGCTGGAGGAGACCAGGCAGCACCTGGCCTCCCTGAGAGCAGGAGAGACGTCTTTATGGATTCCCCAACTGACAGGGTGGAGCCCTGACCTGGGCTGCTCATGGACAGACAGAACAGTCCCCGGCCTCTGGGACATCCTTTGAAGGAGAGCTTTCAGCTAGTGTGGGCAGAACAAAGAGAAGGCTGCCTGCTGCTAATCCTTCCCCCAAGCTCCCCTGCCTGCTCCACCTCCCTGCCTACTGCATCTTTCTAAATGAAGGCAGCACTGATTTTCAAGAACCAACGTGAGGTGAGTTTATCTTCGCTGTCTGCACTGACAGCAGGCCGCCCAGCTCATTCCCGAGGTCCACGGGGCGGAGACAGAGTGCGCAGGGTGCCGCCCTTCCTGGCTTCCCTGGGACCAACACAGCAGTGTGTGCTCCAGGCAATCGCAGTGCGTCAGACGTGCTCACTGAGTTCTCCAGGACACATTTACGCAGCTCCTTCCTTCCTGATGTATTAGCAAAACAAACCCCGTCTTCCCGGTATGGTGATGTCAGCCTCTTGCCACACACCTGAGGTTGCAGGCCAAGTCCTAAAACTATGATGATCTAAAAGAAGGTAACAGAAAATCTCTAAAGGGAAAATAAAAGAGAAAAACTAGAAGTATGTGCATGTATATATGTATATATCTGCATGTGTCGGTTTTATACATACATATACATATATATGTCAATATGTGTGTATATATACCACACACACACATATATATATTTACATAGATGTGTGCAAAAAGAGATGTATATATACAGATATACGCATATATTCAAGAACACACACACACCCCCTCAATAATAAATGTGCACTAAGACATTCAGAAAATAATTTCATTCAAGTGCTCACCTACATAAAACAGAATAGAAAATGGGAGTTTGGGCTTTTAAAAAATTACTTCTAATGTAGTTTGTTTATGATTACAGAACAACCAGATGGAAAGCAGTCTGGAGAAAAAATCTGTTTCATCACTGGAGTGAACAAACATAATTAGAATGCTAAAAACATTAAGTTTCATGAAACCGAACAGAACAAGGCCTTTTTTTTTTTGAATGGTGATTGGATGAGTTACAGCCACCTAAGCTCCAGTAATCTCTGGAGACTCAATATCCCTTACAGCATCAGCTGCAGGCAGAAGAAAAAGAGCTGGCTAATACGAAATCAATTAATATGCATTTTTCATCCTGCTACAGCTGTGGCAACTGTGGTCTGTCATCTTTACTTTCCATGTGGGGATGCATTTCTTTTGAAGAAGCAGGATTGGCAAGCTTCCCTCACTCACTTGCTCATTCATTCATTCATTTTCCACTTAAAAGAAAAAAAAAAGAACCCTAGAGTTCTCTTTAAGTGACTTTTTTTTTTTTAATTTTTTGTTTATTGCAGTAACATTGGTTTATAACATTGTAAAAGTTTCAGGTGTACATCGTTGTACTTCTATTTCTGCATAGATTACATCATGTTCACCACCAAAATACTAATTACAACCCATCACCACACACATGTACCGAATTATCCCTTTCACCCTCCTCCCTCCTCCCTTCCCCTCTGGTAACCACCAATCCAATCTCTGTCCCTATGTGTTTGTTTATTGTTATTATCTACTACTTAATGAAGGAAATCATACGGTATTTGACCTTCTCCCTCTGACTTATTTCACTTTGCATTATACCCTCAATGTCCATCCATGTTGTCACAAATGGCTGGATTTCATCGTTTCTTATGGCTGAGTAGTATTCCATTGTGTATATATACCACAGCTTCTTTATCTATTCGTCCCTTGATGGGCACTTAGGTTGCTTCCAAGTCTTGGCTATTGTGAGTAACGTTGCAATGTGAGTAACCTGAGTGAGACAATTAGAAATCCATTTATTGTTACCGTACAATTTTTTTTCTTTTTTCAGCCATGTGAGCATTTTAAGCAAAAGAATACTTTTTACTGATTATATTGCAAGTCCTAGGAGTTTTTCAAGAGTAAAACCATAAACAATTTTTGCCATCAATTTCAGCGAGAAACAGATCTAGAATTGACATACATAGGAAAAGCATGAGCAAAAATGTACTCACTCTCCAGACGAAGCAGTGGAAAATGCGGAGTCGATGTCCATGGGGCTCCCTCTGTTCCTCACTTCAGCATGTGGTGAAACAGCGAGCCGTCCATGTTCCCACTCTAAGAATGCACAGACAAGGTTATAGCACAGAAAAGTGAAGGATTAAGAGCGTTGTAAAGCTAAGGGGCAAATCCCATTTAATAATTCTGTTTTTCTTTTTTTTCCTCCTCACAGCTGCCAACTTCCATTTGTAATATATGAACATTTTTCTGTTCTTTTTAACCACATCTTATTCTTATCAAATTCACTTTTAATATACATATTTTTATTTAAAAAATGGAAAAAAGTATCCATTACCCTGCCATATTCATATAATCATATTAAGTATTGGGAGTTCTTCAGATTAATTTTTTCATTTGCATAGATTTCTACTAGTTGCTATTAAACTATATTAATAATTTTTATTATGCTTTTTACACTTAATATTAGCTCCCTAATATTTTTATGTTGCTGTATAGTATTCTTTTTTTAATTGTGATAAAATATACATAACATAAAATCGACCATCTTTACCATTTTTAAGTGTACAGTTCAGCAGTGTTAAATACATTCACATTGTTGTGCAACCATCACCATCTGTCTCCACAACTCTTTATCTTGCAAAGCTGAAACTCTACAGACAAATTAAGCAACAATATCCCATTCCCTTCTCCCCCAGCCCCTGAGAGCCAACATTCTACTTCTTGTCTCTATAAATTTGACTACTCTAAGTACCTCACATAAGTGGAATCGTACAGTATTTGTCTTTTTGTGACTGGCTTATTTCACTTAGCATAGTGTCCTCCAGGGTCATCAATGTTGTATTATATGTGTCAGAATTTCCTTCCTTTTTAAGGCTGAATAATAGTCCATTGTACTTATATACTACGTTTTGTTTATCCATTCATCCCTTGATGGATACTTGGGTTTCTTCCACCTTTTGGCTATTATAAATAATGCTGCTGTGAACATGGGTGTGCAAATATCTCTTCAAGATCCTGCTTTTAATTTTTCTGGGTATATACTCAGAAGTGCAATTGCTGAATCATATAGTAATTCTGCTTTTAGTTTTTTGAGGAATTTTCATACTGTTTTCCATAGCAGTTGCACCATTGTACATTCCCACCAACAGCGCACAGTGCATACTTCCAATTTCTCCATATCCTCACCAATGCTTCTTATTTTCTGAGGTTTTTTTTTTTTTTTGTGATAGTAGCCATTCTAATGAGTGTGAGGTGGGCTCTGTAATATTATTTTTCTTTTTCTTTTTTTTTTTTTTTTTGGTGAGGAAGATCAGCCCTGAGCTAACATCTGTTGCTAATCCTCCTCTTTTGGCTGACGAAGATTGGCCCTGGGCTAACATCTGTGCTCATCTTCCTCTACTTTATATGGGACGCCGCCACAGCATGGCTTGACAAGTGGTGCGTCAGTACGTGACCGAGATCCGAACCTGCGAACCCTGGGCCACTGAAGCGGAGCGCACACACATAACCGCCTCGCCACCTGGCCGGCCCCTGTAGTATTCTTAATGAGCATTTTAAATGACTATATAACGTGCTGCCTCTTTCATATACATAATAATTTACTTAACCATAACCCTTTTGTTAAATATTTATTTCCTGGGTTTTTTCCCTATTATAAATAATGTGGCAAATATCTGCAGTATATACTTTTTCCAATTTTAGATTGTTTCCTTTGGGTCGGTTCCTAGAATTAGAATTACAGAGTTACATTGGATAAATCTTTACTGTTATTGATACGTTTGCTTTAATAACTTTCCCTGTTAGGTGTTGACTCAAATTGAAATAGTTTGCAGGACCATGAGGGAGCCTCTGAAGTGGTTTCTCTTCTCCCTTCTTTCTCTTTGTCCCAACCAACATATCCCACATAGAATAATCTGCCTAAGGCAATATTTTCATTAGGTCTTTCCTGACACCATCACCAGAATTTCTCTTTTAAAATACAAAACTCACGCAGTTGATCCTTATTATTCCCGGATTCTGCATTTTTGAATTCACCTAATGGCTAAAATTTATTTGTACCCCCAAATCAATACTCCCTGCACTTTCACAGTCACTTGCAGACATGTGCAAAGTGGTGAAAAATATGAGTCTCAACAAGCTCGTTCCTAGCTGAGGTCAGCTCTCAGACTATGCAGAGGGATCCTTTTTACAGTCTATTTAGTGCCAAGTCTTTCATACTTTTGTGTTTTTTGTTGGTAATTTCACTGTTTAAAGTGGCCCCTCAGTGTAGCTCTGAAGTGCTGTGTGGTGTTCCTACGCACAAGAAGCTGTAATGTGCTTTGCAGAGACAATACGTGCGTTAAGTAAGCTTCCTTCAGGCACGAGTTATAGTGCTGCTGGCTGTCAGTTCAATGTTATGAATCAACAACAGATATTAAATAAGGGGTCTTTAACAGAAACACACACTAAACAAAGGTATGTGTTGATCCTACCTTTGTATGATCAGTCGTCGAATATGTGTGACCAGATTCACAGGAACCTAACCCTGTATTTCCTCTAGGAGGAATGGTTCAGTATTTGCTAATTCAGCGTTACCATGACTTTATGGAACATAACGGCCGCAAACAATGAGAATTGGCTGTATTTGTAGGCTTTGCTTAAAAACCTTTAAAAACTCATTATTAGTACAAAGTTTATATTCCTGAGCTTGTCTTTTGAGGCCTACACCTTTATGACCTAAATGAATTCTTTAACCTTATCTTTAATCCCCAGCATGAACTTTTCCTGCTGAGAAAGATTCATCTATGATTGTAAGAGATGCTGGTTGAAACAAACGGCTTTAGCTCTGCCAACAGAAGGCTATCTGGTGGGAAAAACAAATTCCGCTTTAAGATAAAATTCTACAGCAAAAAGGCCCTTATTTCTCAGGCACCTAGAAAAAGACTCTTGATCTTTTACTTCTCTTGGCAGCACGCTCTCAGGGTCATTGTTTCTAGAAAACTGTTTTGTTGTTACCATGTTACTGCTTCATTCACGGCCCCATAGCCAAGTTGGCCTATAGCTATTCCCATGGACATAAGCTCCTGGCACACTCGTGTCAACTCTGACAGTCTCTTAGAACATACGCAGTCCTATGGCCAGAAACAGTTCCAGAAAGCATAACCAAATAGTGATATCACAGCCTTTATGGGTGGAGACAAACATTTTTAATCAGCTTTCAGAGACTTCTGGCATTAAGAACTACGGATCATGGGATTTGGACCTATATTCAACTCCAAGTAGATTTCCTGCTGTAATGTAAACTTTCTCCAACACTTCAAACCTTTGACAGTCTGATATGTCTTTACAGCCCGTGTGACAGTGTTGGGGAAATAAAAAGGGTGTGGTGCCCACATTGACCTCTGCACTGACGACAATGCAGAGGTCGCATCATTGTGCCGAGCATAGAGGTCCTGGCACTCCAGGCAGTGACCAGCACAAGGTCATCGGCAGCCATAGGAGGGAGGAATGAGAGTGGCAAGAGACACAGCTGCAGTGCAGAACAGGCTCAGGAGCAGGTGCGAGATGAGGCCCCTTCCCCAAGGATGCTTTCAGGGAAGGCAAAGATCCGGGTTACACACCACAATGGACATGTCACTCCAGTGGATCCCCACTGCCTATGTGATTAAGTTCAAATTCTTCAGGCTCAAAATAATAAACTCGTGCTAGACCCCCTTACCACATCACCTCCTACTACCCCACCCCAACCTGTCGCTGTTCTCCAAGCACAGCACTTCCTTTCCGGTGTCCGTTCACCACACCTGTGGGGATTACCCTTTACTCTTTCTGAGTGGTTAGTTCCTCTAACCTGTCATCTCCTCTGAGCCTGCCCAGAACTACTCAGGCTGACACAGGGTTACTCACACCTTGCTGGGTGCCCCGATTGCACCTTCTTGTCCTGCACTCGAGAACCACCCATATCGGAGTGTAATCATTCCTGTTCACATCTGCCTCCTCCGCTAGCCTATGGAGCTTCCTGAGAGCAGGGACCGAGTCTTTCTCCCATTTGTGTCTCTGATGTCAGCCCAGTGCCTGACACGTGCAGGTGCTTAGTGTTTGCTGACGGTAAAATGAATGAATACAGGGATACATTTTTGAGATGTGAAAGACTGTACTTTGGCTTCAGTTGTCCCATAGATCCCCGTTAACATTTGTCTGGCTGGCTCAGAAAGTAGAGCTCCTTCTAAAGTTAGAAGAAGGTACCTAGATGGCAAGACTTGCCATTCTGGGGAAGAAGGCCATTACATAAGAGAAGTTCCAACCAGACACCAAAAGGAAGTGGAAGGCCCATTCCATCCAGCCCAGTGGAGAGAGGGAAGGAGAAAAAGGATGGAGGTTGGGGAAGCAAACACTTAACAAAGTATGTTCTGATTTCTCTTCAGACCAAATTCCAAAGAAGTGGGTGCTGCTAGTTGAGGGGAAATTGAAAGCAGATGGATCTTGTGTCCCACTCCCTGGCTGGAACTCTGGAAGGAGACACACAGGCCCCAAGCAAACAGCAGGCACCCACACTGAGAGAAGGTCTGGTTAGTGCTCCATAGGCCCCCTCTCCTCCTCTGTGGTGTGGAAGGGATCCAGACATTTTTGCAAGTGCCTTCAGTATTCAGCAGGTAACCGCCATGATGGCCATAGAAGAAACAGTGAGGCACTTCTGTGCAGAGGCCATGGCATGGACACCTTAAGCCAAAGGCCAAATGCAGACCTTGGCAAAGACGTAGAGGAATCCACGATACCACCAAGAACCGAGGTGAAGTCCGATCTGCAAGGGAGGACCACCAGGCTCTGCTAAACCAAGGAACAGGCTACAGACCACCATCCTCAGGCTTCAGCAGCAGATACCACCAGCACCCCAGGGACCAGGAGGACACCTGGAGGGCTTTTGGGAAATCCAGAAGGCCTGTGAGATCTCTGTCTGTGGGCCTTGGGCCCTCCTTCCCCCTGCCCCCATGAAGTCATATGCATGTCTGTAGTTACTGCCTTGGGAAGAGCAGGGATCGGGATAGAAATCTAAAAGATGCAGTATTTATGTATAAAAGAACAAGTGAAATCACTAATAGCAACTAGGGTATATATTTAATGGGCCAGATAGGTGTTCCCACCTCACCTTTATCTGAAGAGGTGAGAACCTCAGAGGAGGATGTGCCCCTCTAAACAGAGGACTGTATTTGGGGGGGAGGGGTATATGGATGGCTGTATGCCAATTTTCCAACCCTACTAGAAGTGAAAGAAAACAAGACAAAGGAGAAGGGATCAGGTGAACTGGGAAGACACCAGCAGCGAAACAGGGATGGGGTCCTGCGGACTTCTGTGCCACTTTGCTCTTAATATGTCTCTTATTTATATTTTCACGCCTTCCTCATTTGCAAGAGATCCGTGCTTCCTCAAAACCCTGTGAAGAGAAGAAATCGAGCAACGTGAACCCTCATTTGGGGCTTCAAAAGTCACCGGCTGCTGCTCCTGTCAGGAATAATGTGCCTCTTGGCTGCCCCTCGCTGACACCTTCAGGAGCACTGTGTGTGCGTGTGTGTGTGTCTGTGTGCACGCACATTTGTGTACGTGTGTGTGCGTGCCACTTTCATTCATCTTTGGGCTGGGGGGGCCTTTAGGGAATCATGGTCCAACATGCACGGTTTACAATGAAGGGATGGAGGACCCGCTGCCCACCTTGCTGCCTGTGGACGAGGACTGGCCAGCCCCTGACTCTGACACCGGGAACTCTAGGGTTGAGCCTGCAGGCTCTCCTTCCCGGTTCACACCTTTGCCTCTCCTGGCCTCTCAGCAAGAACTCTGAACTGATGCAAAAACTCAAGCACAGAACTTTTTCAGTTTCCTGCTATGTGGCTTCTCTGCCTGAATTCTGAGTCTGGCTCCTATAGACCTTGAAATCTGTGTTAGAGACTCCAGCACTGGCCTCTCCAGGGTAAAAGACACCGGCTACTCCATTTGCCTCCAAAACCTTGCAGCTGCTCACCGGTGATTGGTGAGTTCCCTCTATCCAGCCCCCCGCCCCCAGCCCCCGCCCCCAGCCCCTAGACACGCACAGCTCCCCCTGCATCTCCCTGGCCCTGACCGGCCCTGACTGGCCCAGGCCCAGGAAGTGCCTTCCCATGTGTTCATCTCCACCACTTCTTTTATTCTTGCAACATTCTGAAAAGTCACATGGTGATATATTTAGTTATAGCTAGTTACCACATATTCATATATGCAGGCCCTGTGAAGGGTGTAACATGCACCAATTCATTTAATTCCTCTTTAATTCGTTTAAGAACCCTGAGATGTTGCTGTTTTACAAATGGAAAAACTGATGTTTAGAAAGGTTGAGCTTTGGGCCGGCCCCGTGGCTTAGTGGTTAAGTGCGCGCGCTCCGCTGCTGGCGGCCCAGGTTCGGATCCCAGGCGTGCACCGACGCACCGCTTCTCCGGCCATGCTGAGGCCGGCGTCCCACATACAGCAACTAGAAGGATGTGCAACTATGACATGCAACTATCTACTGGGGCTTTGGGGGAAGAATAAATAAATAAAATTATTAAAAAAAAAAGAAAGAAAGATTGAGCTTTGCCAAAAGCCACAAAGCTAGTAAATTGCGGATTTCAAATTGGGGCCCATCTCTGCTTAATTCCAGTGCCTGTGTGCTTAACCCAACATGCGGCAGCCGCCCCCGGGGAAGTCTGACAGTCTTCAAGCTAAAGATGTCCCTCTGGTTCTGAACTTACTTCCCAACAATTTCCAGACAAGATCCCTGCTCTTCTGAAGCCTGATCACACAATTCATGCTAATGCACAACTTGTTTTCTTTCCCTTACCTATAAGTCATCGTCAAAGGACAATTTTTAAATTATTCTTAGGTTATTATAAAATGAACATGAGTAAAAGATTTTATTTGACTCATTAGTTAATGAGTAAGATGTTACAACCAGCTCAAAGAATTCAAAGTACCATCCATATACAGGCAATCAGAAATGCTGAAATGAATTTAACGTGCCTGCAAAACGGGTCAAGATCCACAGGGCAGTCATCAATTGCATTCCACTAGTCACTGTTCATTTGCGTTTCTATGGACAACAATCATTTGCACTATTGTCGTTTTCTACAGCTTACAGAACAAAATAACTCAAAGACAATGAAAGGTAGAAATAACCCAGAAGGGTGTGCTACATGGAGCACTGAGTAGTCATTTTTACCTATTTTTAAGGTCTTTTGCACTTTTTCCTGACCTCCTGAAAACAATATTTTATTATATGAATGTATCATAATGTAACTACAGACACACACACACACAAATACACACAAACTGGTCTAGATTCAAATTGTGAAGAAATATTTTCACTTCAGAGTGAATGTAGTAGAAGCACCTGGTCCTCTGGCCCTCTTTAAGTGGCATCCGTTAAAGATAAGTATTCCACAACCAACTACGTATTATTCCCAAAGGATTCCCACAGTATCGTAGATTATTAACTTTTTTTTCAAAATAGTGTCATGAGCAGATTATACTGTGCTAGTCACCTCTTCTCTTGAATGCTGTTGATGCTCATGTGGCAGTCAATCATAGGACGTTCACAAAGGGAGGAAGTTTTGAAGCCCTAATTAAATATTTTGACTAGAAACCTGCCTTTGCTTTAACAGAACATCCTAGCATGTAAGAAATATTTACCAGAAATACTTCCTACAGGAGGATAACGTTCTATCTGTAAGAAACCATAAATTTCCTCCTTCCCCAAACACCTGTTTTCCGGCTTGAAAATTTAGGCTCCTTTTAGTTACTAATAATGGACACTTGCTGAGTAAGGATAGACCTGCTGAAAGGAAAAGGCAACAACCTCCCAGGACCCCAATCACAGCCCCCAGGAGTGGCTTGACAACTGATGTTCAAGATCCAAGTGGCTTCAGGTCTAAGTTGTTTTCTTGCCTCCCAAGGGAAGGAGAGTCTGAGGCAAGAATTCATGTACAAATACTTTATTTGGGAGGTGGAGGAAATACTTGTTGAGGAGTAGGGAATAGAATAGAGTAGGAGGCAGACAACAAAGCATGCGTGATTCAGCCACTATCACAGAGGGCGACTGAAGCTTCATCTCACAGGGAAACTCAAGGAAATGGTGCAAAACAAAATTCAGAATTATCCCACCCAAGGGGCGAGGGAGCTAGGGCCGTATTTATAGGTCAATTCCTGTGAGCCATGGATTGAGGGCTGCTCCCGAGTGGTGCTAATTCCCCAGTTACTTCTACCCTGCCCTGCTGTAGTTTCTGGAAATAAGGCCTTTAGACTCAGAGATACAGATACTGGTGGCTAGAGTCACCCAGAGCCACTGAAAGGCCGGGGGAGATGGGGGAGGTGAGGAGTGGGCAGATACTGCTGGTACGTGCTACCCCTTGCCAGCAGCAGAGGAAGGATGCTTCCCGGTGGTCTGCCCTCCAGGGCTCAGCATTACCATGCTTCAGCCGCTCTCTTTGTCTCCGCTTTCTTGCTTTTCCTCAGGCTAACATATTTCCTAGTTGTAAGTCCAGAAAGAGAGAGCATGAGAAAGAATCAGATTGATAAGCTCGTCTTATCATTGTCCTTGTTGGTGCAGAGGTTATCACTCTGGGCCAGCTCACAGGTCTCGGTCAGCCTCTGGATTGGTTGTCCTAGGATCAGGTGCATACTCCTGGCTCCTGTTTCTGAGTGTAACAGAGTCAAGTGACATAGAGCATGACCACTCCTGCAGAGCATAGCCTAGGGGCTGGGAGCAGGACAGCTTCCCTGGGCAAGCAGACACCACACCATGCACACTCTGTTCCTACACAGATAACGGCAGAGATATGCCTGGTATGGTTGGGAATTCTTACAATCACCTCACTGGGAGGAAACGGTGAGGCTTGGAGTTTCCCTAACCTGAAGCTGTGGGTTTTCATATCTGTTTCGCCTTAGAATTTAGTGTGTCCCTTTGGCTCGTCCTCATTTAAAACTTACCTTGTACTTTACCTCTCACCATTTCCATCTTCTCATTTGGCTGTTTTCATGAACAAAAGCCTCAAGTACATGCAGTAGGATTTCACTATATCAAGAATGGTTGTCATTCTTGGTTTCCAGGAGTACATTGCATTTAAATACGGGGACCCTGTATTCTAACTGAACCCCTGACTACCATGTTCATGTTCTCTGAGAGTCGTCCCTCTCCCAGTTACACTCTCTCCTTACCATATTTCTTTACAGCATTTAGGACTCTCTACAACTTGTTTTTTTACTATTAATTTCCTGACTCCCCACATAAGCTTCATGAGGGCAGATACCAGAATGAGGTGATCAAATTAATATTTGTTAAACGAATTTATCACGAAAGCAAAGACTTTAAGGTTTTTTCCCTAGGAAAGGGTGTGGGGGAATTAGTTTGGGTTGCTCCAGTGGCTTCTGTGGCTTGGCCCCTATTGTGGCAAAGATAAGTACTGCGGTGGTGACTGGCCAGAGGCAATGTGGAATCATCAGGCAGAGACGAGGTTGTGGGCTGGGTCTCATCAGCCTGGCTCAGATTGGCAGAGTCCCTAGATGGAAAGAGTGTTAGGAACCATCAGGTAGGTCCAGCAGTGTAGGGGCATGTGAGGTGGGCGGCAACATGGCAACATCTAGCATCCATTGGGATGAAGGGCAGAGGATAACCTGCTCAGAGAGCAAGACCTGCCTCCTGGATGAACAGAGTGGACCCTGCCATGGCCTAGCTCTGGGTGAGGAGAATTCCAAGTCAGGGAAGGAATTCACAGCAGCCACATTGCTGACAGCAGCCACCCCACCGCAGGCCACACTCAGCATGCCGAAGGTCTCTCGAGGCCAAAAGAAACAGCTGCAGAAAATGATTCTCCAGATCTCGAATGTACTGTCCTTCTGGAGATGCTAATGGAGGTCTGTGCTCATTGTGCCTGCCAAGAACCAGCACTCACATTATCCTCTGTATTCTGATCTTTCTTTCATCTCTGATTTTGCAAATTCACATTGGCTATGAAATTTTTAAAACTTTTAAGTAGATAAAATTAAATAAGCATAACATCAATATTTTCCATCTTGACTGCCCTGGGCCTAAACAGCAAATCCAGCAATATGTCGGAGGAGAATGTTAAATGGCACTCCACCTTTGTGTTATTCATGAAAGATATCCTTTGGAGAAACTGGACAAATGAGAACCACTTGCCATGGGAAAGGTGCCTATAAAGACTGGAGCCTGCTGTTAACGGGCTAAGTAGCTTTCAGATTGAGGGCAGGGTAGGCAGAGGCTGTTTATATCCAAGTGTGAGAACAGAGAGACATTTCCAGGAAGGTAGGATGATTAATTGATGGTTAGGCTTCAAACTCATAAAAATGACACTCTCACTGGCCTGGTCCTGTGTCACTGAATATATAAGGAAGAAATGGATTCCTGTGGTACATTAGGAAAAAAGTTTTATCAGAAGTTTCAGTGTAAATGGAATTGCTAAATCGTAAGAGGGAATATATTTGTGAAAGGAGAAAAATCCAGATGTTCAAGGCCCTGGCTCAGAATGTGAAGAATGTGTCACATTGACACGTTCACTGAATAAAAGAAAGTCTCCAGGGCAGACTATTCAAGGAAAAGCAACAGCAAAGAATTTCCTAAAACTATCAAGAATGTTCTCTCTTTAGTAAGTGCACACCTATAAATTCCCTTGGTTCACTTTCAACGCACCTTACTCTTTTTATACAAACCAATAATAATGACATCTTCTGAAATAATGTTCTTCATGTTAAATGTAGAACTTCAAAACAAAGCACTGCTATTCAAGCTCAGACAGCCTTGAGTTTCTAATCATGTTTCCAGACATCACTGCTAAGGAAAGAGATTGATTCTGAAACCACATAAAGGTGATGGCTCCTCAGAACCCCCCAGCCTCACGGTGGTCTCAGCTCCAAGGGCATCGATTCCATTTCACTCCACGTCAGCTCTTCTTCATCATGGCCACACCTGTCCTGTCCACTCAGATCTTCAATATGACCACAGCTCTCTGCTCTGTACCTTCTTGTCAATCATCATTACCATATCTGCACTATATCACCCATATTAGGAAATTCATTCATTCATTTAGTAATATATTGAGAGCCTACTCTGTGCCAGGCATTGTGCTTACAGTACATCAATGAATAAAACAGATGAAAATCCCTGGGGGTATAGTGGAGGAGGAAGTAGTAATAAACAATACATAAAATAGTAAGTAATGTGTTAGGTGAGAAGATGATATGTGCTCTGGAGAAAACAGGGCATACTAAGAGAGATCAGGGGGCTGGGGGTAGGTCGCAATCAGGGGTGTGCTGCAGCCATCTTGCATCAGCTCCCAAGAGCTGACTGTGGCACCTCTTCCCCAACTCCAGGTTCAGCAACATCAATTCAGTGACATCACGCTGGTAACTTGAAATCGCCCAATATTTGCACCATGGAAATTTGCAAATGATACGAAGTGCCGCTCCTTTTTACCCAGATAGACAGCAGATAAACATTTACCAGCATTCCACCAGTGTGATTTTAAATCAAACATTGACATTGGAGCAAAGACATGAATGAGGTGAGGGAGTTAGCCTTGTGGGATCTAGGAGAAGGGCATTTGAGGCCATGGAACAGCCACTGCCAAGGCCCAAGGAGGAGCAGGCCACATGTGTCTTAGGAATAATAGGTACAGTGGGCAGAGTTGGGGAACTGAGAGAGAGAGAGAGATAGCAGTCAGGATGAGCTCAGTGGGGTATCTTGAGAGCAGATGGTGGAGGACCTTATAGGCCATTGGAGGGGCTTGAGCTTTTACTCTGAGTGTGATGGGAAGCTATTGGAGGTTTTAAAACAGAGAATGTCAGGATCTAATGTACTTTTAAAAGGCCACTTTGACTGCTATGTTGAAAATAGATTGAGTTGGGTATTGACAGGAAGTGAAAAAGTTTAAGCAAGGTGAAACTATTCTAGGTAGTCTATTCTCTCATCTAGGTGAAATATGATGGCTCAGAGGGACAGTAATGGGTGTAGTGAGAAATGGTTGGATTCTAGATATATTTTGAAAGCACCTACAGGAGTGCCAATTGACTGGACATGCAGTGTCAGAGAAAGGAGTAATGGCTGACCCTAAAACTATTGGTTTGAGCCAATGAAAGGAGAGAGTTGACATCAACTGAGAAATGGACAACTATGAGCGGGCCAGATGCAGCAGCAGGGAGGGAGGGACAATCAGAATCTCTGTTCTGGACAAACTGAGCTTGAAATATCTATTATGTTGAGTAGGAGATGGGCATATGAGTCTGAATTTTAGGATAAAGTTCTGGCCTCCAGATGTAGATTTGAGAGGTAGAGCTGGCATGTAAAGCCTCAGGACAGGATAGTAAAGCCAAGGAGGGAGTGTAGATAGTGAAGAGAAAAAGAACAAGGCTTCAACTTTAGGATACTCCAAGGTGAACAGGTCAGGGAGAAGAAGAGGACCAGCCAAGGAGAGGGAGGAAGGAGCAACCAGAGAGGCAGGAGAGAAACTAAGAGGATGGTGCCCTAGAAGCTAAGTGAAGAAACTGAGTCAAGCAGGAGGAAGCCATCAGCTGTATCTAATGCTGCTGCTAGTGCTGGTACAATGAGAACTGAGAACTGATCATTGTATTCAGCAAAATGGAGGTCACTGGGGACCTGGACCAGAGCAGCGTCAGTGGAGAGAAGCCTCATTGGAGTGGGTTTAGGAGAGACTGGGAGGAGGGAAATCTGACACGGTGAGTATAGGGAACTCTTTCCCGGACATCCGCTGCAAAGTAGAGCAGAGAAATGGGGCTACAGTATTTGAGGCCAAGAGTAGGGCTTTGTTTGTTTTGTTTGAAGATGAGAGAAATAACAGCAAGTTTGTATGGTGATGGGCCTGAGCCAGTGGAGAGAGAAACTTCAGTAGAAGGAAACTATAGTCCCTCAACCTTTCTCTTCTCTCCCAGGCTGCTTTCATTTCCCTCCTTGCTTCACTTCCCTCTTTAGCCAGCCTGGTCCCATGACTGGCTGTTTCTATTATGCTTTTACCAACCCCCTAGAATGCCTCCCTTCTGTTATTTCTTCCTTCTCAAGCCTACCATTTTCTTTCTTCTCGAGAACTCTTAGGTTGCCAGTTGGCTTTACTACAATAGATTCATGCTACCTAACCTCATCTGAGCCTCCAGAGCTGTCCAAGTATTCTTTTATCCTTCTATTCTTTCATGGCTTATTTCCTAGCAAAAGACCAACAGAGTTTATTCCAACTTTTTAAAAACTCTTATTCAGCATTCACTCAACACGCATTTATTGAGCAACAACCGCGTTCCAGAACCCTGAAGCCTGACACCCAACCCCCAACTACTCCCCGGACTCTTGGTAGATGACCTTTGCTCTACTTTACTGTCATGATGGATGTGAATTGCTTCAATCTTCTCCCTTACATTCCCAATTTTTAAGACATCTTTTCCATCCTTATTAATAAAGTTTCCCTGCTTATCTCAAAGGTTAGCTCTTTCACTTGGGCCTTGATTCTCTTACATCTAATACCTTGTTCTACTGACATATCTCACTTCATCTTTAACATCACCCCTCCCCAACTGTGGTCCCCTCCCTTCTTCCCAGAGGTAACTATACTGACTTTTAAACTAATCATTCTTTGGCTTTGCTGTACAATTTTTCGCATATACACCTACGTAGGTTAGATAGATACCTATATACACATAAAAGTAAATATGTGTGTGTATAATCTTAAACAAGATAGTGTTCACTTTTGACAAACTGAAGTTGTGTTTTGGACTTGAAGTAAAACACAAGCCTAGCTATGTATGGAGGAGATGGTTTTGCCACCACGAGGAGATCAGCTGGACAGATTCTCTGGGTTGTAATCTGGCTACAGCTTCCCCTTTGGGGCCGTCAGTACAGAAGGTCATGAATGAGTCCTGGGAACACGGAGTTGGGGCATCTGGCAGGAAAATGGTCAGGGGATGGGCTGCTCTGCATTTCCTCTTCTAAGCTCACGTGGCGTATCTCCACGTTAGCCTGCCTGAAGCTCTGACATTTCACCCTCTTTTCACCCCATCTTTAATTTTTCCTGTGGTCTTCAGAATAAACTCTAAATTATGTAGAGAGCACTACAAGGTCTTACTACCTTTAAAGTAGTATTTTCCATTGTTCCTCCTTTTGCTCCTTATGCCAAATTAAGCTAATCTAGCCGAGCAGGATTCATAGGACACAATCAGAAAACAACCTAGTTCTTTCCCCTTGTGGCCCATTCAACCTGCTCTGGGGCCCTCATCGTTGTCCTCAAGGAAGTTTCAGGCAGGTCGCATAGCTTATCTGCTCAGTCATGGATAATAAAATGTTCTCTAGCCAATATAAGTCCTAAGAATAGCCTCATTGCAGTAAATTATTGAGTCACATGTAATAGTCGGAACTCCAAATGTCACTCAAAGCCTCGCTCCCCCAATTTAGGCTGCTCCAGGCTGATGCTGTTGGGAAAGAGGGCATGGTCAGCTTCTTCATTTTGTGCTATGTCTGAACTTCTGACTGTGCTTCTATCTGTCCTCTGCTCACAAGGCTACTCCTGGATTCTCTCAGAGGAGGACACCAGGGAGAAGCAAGGGTAGGAGCAGGAAAGGTTCTACCTTGATGGCAGCCAGAGGACCTGGCACTGGTTTCCTCCAGGTGGAAGAGGCTGAAAGCTGATATTTCTCTTGGAGTGTATTTGTGGATCTATGGAGGCTCCATCTGGAATATGTGCCTGCATTTCCCCTGATACAAGGGATGCCTTTTCCTCTGTTCAATGCCCTTCCTCAGCCCCTAGGACCTGGGAGTCCACTCCTTCTATTAAGGTCACAGTCCACTCCAGACAAGGCTCTTGGGCAGGCTCTCTCTCTCTCTGCTGTGGCCACCTCTGGCCCATGGAAAAAGCACTCAAGTATCCTTTGTTCCAGCAACCTCCATTCCTTATGCAATTATTCACTCGAAGACTCTTGATTTTAGAATTTTCCAGTCGTGGGTCCAGTGGCAGTCTCTTGTCCTTACAGAATCCAGTGGATGTAGGTCCACATCTCTGAGTGGTATACTTAAATCTCCCTTTCAATTGACTCAAGAGGAAAGGAAATACTTCCAAAGAGAAAGAAAGGAAACTGTCACAGATTCCCACAACTTTCTCCTGAGAAATTATCTGTCAGATTTCTAATCTCTTGTAAACAATAATCTCTTGTACGTAAATGCTAATCTTTTGTATATCCTCCAATGGTGTAAGGTGCCAAAGGATGCAAAATTGGCTTTTGCCAACGTCCTTTTAAAGTCCTATGAGGGTGGTCTAGAACTCTTTGTTGTCATCTAGTCAATCCTGACTCCTAGAGACCCACAGTTTATGAATAAAAATGTACATATATTGGGAGGAAATGCTCAAAAATTTTTTACTTACACACGGAAATGATCAAAAAATGTAGATGGGCTAGGAAGCATGGTTGCCCTTTTAAGAGGCAAATATAGAAGAGAAGTGTTTGTTGGTAGCACTGAGGAGTTGATTCTGACTCCTAGCAACCCTGTGGACAGCAGAGTGGAACCCTGCCTGGCCTTTTTGCACCATCTTCTCACCCTCCCCTCTTCCAGGCTCTATCAGACAATGCTCTGCTGCTATTCATGGCCAATTTTTTTAGAAGTGAGTGGCCAGATCCTTCTTCCTAGTCTGTCTTAGTTTGGAAGCTCCACTGAAACCTATCTACTGTGGGTGACCCTGCTGGTATTTGAAATCCTGGTGGCATAGCTTTCAGCAACATAGCAACACACAGCTGCTGCAGAATGACAACCGACGGACGGGTGATGTGGTTTCCTGACCAGCAAACGAACCCGGGCCACAGTGGTAAAAGCACCCAATCTTAACCACTAGACCATCAGGCCTGGCTTCTAGAGCTTTACTTTGAAACAAACAAATATGTGTCATCAATTCCTTTGATTCTAACTTTTTTGAGCTGCAGCTAAACTGAGACAAAATTTGCTATAGGATATTCTTTTCTTCTAAAAGGCTCTGGGCTTTCCTCTGGGCCCCACTCGTGTTACTTCCTCCCCCTGGAATGTCCATCTCTCCCATGTCGTCTGTAAGGGCTCCACTCAAAGACCAACCCCCACATGGAGCTGTTCCACCTTTCCACAGCTGCAAGGACCTCTCCTTCCCTTGTGCCATCTTTATCCCTCTCAAATAGTGGTTACCCACCCTCTGCCATTGCACTGTGATTATTCCTGAGTGTGCCCTCTTCCTTACTGAATGTAAAAGCCTTCATAGTAGAGAATATGCCTGCATGAGTTTGCTAGGGTTACTATAACAAGTAGCACAGACTGAGGCTTAAACAATAGGAATTTATTTCTTCACAGTTCTGGAGGCTGGAAGCCCAAGTCCAAGGAGTCAGCAGGGTTGGTTTCTTCTGAGGCTCTCTTTCCTTGGCTTATAGATGGCTACCTTCTCTCTGTCCTCACATAGTCTCTCTGTACTGTGTCTGTGTCCTAGTCTCCTCTTCTCATGAGGACATCAGTCATATTGCATTGGGGCCCACATTAATGACTTCATTAACTTAGTCACTTCTTTAAAAACAATGTCTCCAAATACAGCCACATTCTGATATACTAGGGATAAGGACTTCAACATATGAATTTTGAGAGGACACAGTTCATCCCATAACAATGCCTTCTTCATCCTTGTACCCCTACCTTTCCTCCACATGGCGCCTGTTTCACATGAGCTTGTTGTCCTGAACTGAAGAACGTGAAGACTCAATGCCAAAAACCCTGAGAAGAGGGTATGAATTATGATGCTAATGAAGGAAGTCTATAAGAGGATCCTGACTCCTCTCAAGTGTTGAAATGAATTGGAGATAATTCATTCTCTTTTAATAACTGAGGCTTGGAGTCTAAAGGAACCAATAAAGGAAGGAAAAAAGGAAGAGATGGTGCTGACGAATACGCCAATGATAGAGAACGTAGCAACACTAAGTATCCCAGGAACATAAAAACTGACACACTTGGCCAGACATCTTTCCATCCTTTGTGGCATATGCCTGGCAGGGACACTAGGGGACACATAGGAGAGCCTGGCTGCACTTAACATCAACAACCTCAAAGCAAATATTGCCTCCCAGCAATGCCAGTGTCTCCATTGGGATCTGTTATCTGTGAATTTAAAGTTTTCTCTTTTTTTCCCAAAATATGGGGTTTAACTGTTTTTGTGATTGTAAAAATAATATATACCTACAGTAAGAAAATGCATAAGTAAGAAAAGAATTACATAAGTTAGGAAGTGAAAGTCTTTCCCTTAGGAAATTTATAGCCTTAAATATCTACATTAGAAGAAAACACAGAAAATTAATGAGTTAAACTTCCCATTAGAAAGGTTAGAGGGAGAACGACAAAATATACCGTAAGAAAACAGGAGGAAAGAATTAACAAAGATATGTGCAGAAACTAACAAAACAGAAAACAAAGATAATCAATAAAAGATGTTTCTTTGAAAAGTAATAACATAACAAATCTCTGGCAATATTGATCCAGGAAAAAGAGAGACAGCATAAATAATGTTTGTAATGAAAATATTATCTGTATAACTACAGATGTAGCAGATAAAAAAATTTGAAAATACAATGAAAAACTTCATGCTAAGTATTCAGACTTAGCAAAATATAATTTACCAAATAATATAGACTATATGTGTATAGTCTACATAATAAACAAAAACTTACCTTATATATACATATATATGTGAGTGTGTGTGCGCTTATATATAGTTTATAACGTATATATCTCAAAAAGAAACACACAGCCCAAATACTTTTAAAGGTAAGTTCTACTCAGATTTTCAAGGAAGAGATAAACCCAATATTAAATAAGCAAATTACCCTGTGGTAGGAGGAGGGATAAATTGAATCCTGACCACATGCCATAGATAAAAATAAATTCCAAGTGGACTAAAAACCCAACATGACAAAATGCTCAAAATCCCAAGTTAACAGAAAAAAATGACTATTTCATACCCATCATTTTGGCAAAAAAAGGCTGATAATACCAAGTGTTGACTGATAAGGGGATAATATCCAAAATATATAAAGAACTCATACAACTCAATAGCAAAAAAAACAATCTGATTAAAAAATGGGCAGAGGGCTTGAATAGACATTTTTCCAAAGAAGATGTACAGATGGCCAACAGGTACACGAAAAGGTGCTCAACATCACTAATCATCAGGGAAATGCAAATCAAAACCACAACTAGATATCACCCCACACCCATTAGAATGGTCATCACCAAAAAGACCAGAGTTAACAAGTGTTGGCAAGGATGTGGAGAAACGGGAATCCTTGTGCACTGTTGGTGGGAATGTAAATTGGTGCAGCCACTATGGAAAACAGTATGGAGGTTCCCCCCAAAATTAAAAGTAGAACTACCACATGATCCAGCAATCCCACCTCTGGGTATATCTCCAAAGGAAATGAAAACAGGATATGGAAGAAATATCTGCACTTCCGTGTTCACTGTAGCGTTATTCATAATAGCCAAGATATGGAAACAAAGTGCCCATCAACAGATGATTATATAACAGATGTGGTATATATACACAATGGAATATTATTCATCCATGAGCAAGAAGGAAATCCTGCTATTTGGGACAACATGGATGAAGCTGAAGGGCATTATGCTAAGTGAAATAAGCCAAACAGAATAAGCCAAATACTGCATGGTATCACCTATATGTGGACTCTAAAAAGAAAAGTCAAAACTCATAAAAACAGAGAGCAGAAAGTGGTTGCCAGGATTGAGGAGTGAAGGAAATAAAGAGAGGTTGGTAAAAGGGTAAAAATTTTGAGTTATAAGATGAATAAGGTCTGAGGATCTAATATAAAACATAGTGACTATAGTTGATAACACCGTCTTGTATAATTGAAATCTGCAAGAGCATAGAACTTAAATGTTCTCATCAAAAAAAAAAAAGATAAATATGTGATAAATATAGGAGGTGATGGATGTGTTAATTAACTAGATGGGGGCATCCTTTCACAAGGCATATGTATATCAAATCACCATGATGTATACTTTAAGTATCTTACAATTTTATTTGTCAATTATACCTCAAGAAAGCTGAAATAAAAATAATACCCAGTGTTACCAAGGATATGGCACAACAGGAATGCTCACATACTGTTCTTGGGAACGTCAACTGGCACAACCTCGAGAAAGTATGGAAGTGGATGCGAACTGCCTAAAAATTAGACATTCCACTCTTCTTCCTTGTTTACCAAACCCCAATATTTTTAGGGGAGCAGCATCCTTCAGCTTGGTGTGTGAACCACGTCTGGTTTAAGCCAGTGATAACCATCCCGTGATCTTTTGCCAGATACCTGTTTTTCTGCTTCCTTGACACCAAGGGGTTGTAACTCCATTCTGGCCAATGGAATGTAAAGAGAACTCTGATAAAGAACTTCTGGTTGCTAGGACATGAAAGTCTCCAAGGGAGGGAGTGGGGGGGCTAGATCACGGGGAGGGGACCCTCCATTCCTCAACCATATCCTCATCCTAAGTCAGAAGCAGGCTACCCCTAGAAACAGGAAGGTTTTTTCCTCCCTAAAAAAAAGAAAACCCCTTTTCCACATACTCTTCTTTCTTGTTTGGGACACTGGAATGAGACTGTGATGCCTGGAGTTGTGGAAGCCATTTTGTGATCATAAGGGGACAAGCAAGAGGACCAAAGCCATCACACTAAGGTAGCAAGAGCTGAAGGATGGAAAGTGGCTGGATCCTTGGTTGACAAAGAAAGATAATTAAAATTTTATTGCTGAAAGAACTGTTAGTGAGCTTTTCTGTAATCTGTAACCAAAAGCTTTACTGACAGAGAGAACAGGTGTCTAGTAAAGTTACAGAAAAGCTTAAGATCCAGGAATTCCACTCCTAGGTATATACCCTAAATAATCCTCGCAAATATGCACAAGAAAACATGTCCAGAGATGTTCATTGCAACACTGTTTTTAATGATGAGAAACATCAAAACGATCTGAATATTCATCAACAGAAAATATGGATAAATAATTTGAGGTCAAATCATACAAAAGAATCATATACAGAAATTTAAATAAATAAACTGGAGTTACATGAATCAACAGACTAAATCTTAAAAGAATGTTGAGCAAAAAACTGCAAGTCGCAAGAGGATTCACACAGTATGTTACATTTAGATAGAATTTCAAAACATGGAAAATAATATTATATATTGTTTATAGATGAATTAACATATAGTACAAATGTAAACCATCCATGGGAATGTTAAATATCAAATTCATTATAGTGTTTATTTCTGGGGAAGAAAGGAGGGAAATGGTATCAGGGGCCTCAACTCCATCTATAATGTAAAATGTGAAGTGTTTCATTAATACTAATTATTTTAGATAATAATAATATTCTAAGACTTCTCTAAAGGCACAATGCTATAGCATTTCATTACTTTATAAGAAGCATCAAGTCCACCATGGCTTACTCCAATCACCACACATCAAAGCTTATAGAGCTTGAACTGCAAACTTTTGAGGCCTATAATTAGTGAGAAATAGAATAACCAATGTATTAGAGATTCCTGAGGTAATTTCTGTTAGTATCAAAATAATTCAGTGAGCCATCAGTTTTTTTTCAGTGCTGGTCACCATCCTTCCCAAAGTGCACCAATCCACACAACCCCGGATTCAAAGCTCATATAAGAATCACTCCTCACATTTCTTCTATTTTCCTAACCCTTTATTTTCTAAGACAAGTTGTAAAATTGTAATATCTTCATCCTATGCTCAGAAAGACCGTGCGTTTCAAAATCACAAACCTTTCCCAAGTTCGGATATTAAGGCAAATAAGAAGCTACAAGGGAATTCAAGTTGATTGAAAAAGAAAGCAGATGGGAGAAAGCACTGTACTAGGCAAACAAGACAGTCTTCCTTCCACATCAAAGGCCAGATAAATATTGATATAAATATTTCACTCTTTCTGGAAGATTTTTCCCAGTGTCTTAGAAGTAACATTTCTTGTGTAGACTTCAAAGAGAAAATGTGCAAAACCTTTTTAGATGGCTGTGCTAAAAGAATTCTGTGGAAAAGAGCTGATGCCGGAAGGGGATAAAGAAATTCCCAAGTCCTATGTTAGGCAAAGAAGAAGGGCCCAGGGGATTTGGGGATAGATGATAACTGATCAGTCTGTGAAGGCCCCACCTGTGTGTTCAAGATGCAGAATTTCAAAGAATTTATTTGCACTTTATGTGCTCATGCCAACCTAGTGGGCGGGGACTGCTGGGCAGGTGACCTTGACCGCCCCCAGACGTCCCAGAACTGAGCAGCTCTGCTCTGCTTGCTCTAGGTGAGTGACTGCAGTGGCCCACAATTCCCTAGGACTCAGAATCCCTTAAGAGAAGTGCTGGTCCCAACATAGTGATTGTATTCTGAGTTAAAAGAACCATAAGCCTCCGGAACATGGACCAGAAAAACCCCATCCCTGAATCAGGAGCACGGGAACAGGAGAATGGCACCATGTTTCAGCCAGATCGCGGCTCCCCTGTTGTAAGCTTCTGCTGTGAGAGCTGACCGTCCAGGGTGGACCAACGAAGTGACAATGGAACATCCAGCAGCCTGGTCTGGGAGGCTGTTCAAGCCAGAGAAGTGGAATGTAGGCACCAAATGGGGCTGGAGAGAAGGTGTGCAGAGGCACCAGGACACAGTGAATAAGGACAGCAGGAGCTCTCTGGGGACAGAGGTCCCACAGGGAAAAACAAAAGGTGAAGTTAGGATGAGGAAGAGAGATCATCGAGATAAAGAAGGCCAAAGGTCAAAGGGGTAGGATGAGAAAATAATAAATATAAGGTACAGAAACTAAAGAAAAAGGCAAGTTCTGGGCCGGCTCGGTGGCATAGTGGTTAAGTTTTCGCACTCCGCTTCGGGAGCCCAGGGTTTGCAGGTTTGGATCCCGGGTGCAGACCGACACACTTGTCAAGCCATGCTGTGGAGGCATCCCACATAAAGTAGAGGAAGATGGGCACTGATGTTAGCCCAGGGCCAATCTTCCTCAGCAAAAAGAGGAGGATTGGCAATGGATATTAGCTCAGGGCTGGTCTTCCTCACAAAAAAAGAAAAAAAAAAAAGGCAAGTTCTGATGGGTAGGATGAGGCATCAGAACTGCCCCTGGGTCTTGCTCAGCAGGATTTCCGTCACCCTAAGAACCATGGTGGGAGATCCAGAGCTCCAGCCTCCAGCTACAAAGCCCTTCTGGTCCTACCAGCTAGAGTCAGGGCCTCTTTGCTGTGTCTCATCTATAGTGCCACTCTGCCCCCTATCCCCACTCCCTCTTGTTCTAGTGACTTCCCTTTGGGCACTGATTTATCCCGGGGCATGTGTGGTCTCCAGTGAGTGAGCCTCCTGTTATTTCCAACTTTCCACTCCCTGTTCCCACTTTGTCTATTCCAACACTCTGACTTCCTGGCCCTGAACCTGACCCCTGACCTTTTGTATTCTCTCTAAAGGCCAGCCTTTGGAAACTCTTCCCATTTGGCAACGAGCTTCCTGGCAGATGCTTTGGGGATCCACCTGCATTGTAGAATAAAACAGCAATTGGCAGCACTAAGTCTAGTTAACATCCATCACTTCACATGGTTACAATTTTTTTTTTCTTGTGATGAGAACTTTTAAGATTTACTCTCTTAGCAACTTTCAAATAGAGCAGAAATGTCAAAGAGAAAGAATGAGATGGAAACAACATCGTGGGTGATGTCTGAGTGGGTGGTTTCAAGAGCACAAACCCCAGAGTATGAAAGAAAGACAGAGGCAGGAAAGAATGAAGACAGTAAACCAGAGGACAAAAGAATTGCCCCATGCAGCAAGTGGGCTGAGGCAGTTTTCTGACCCACTTCTGGTTGTCTTCATTTCCCTCCTACAAAGCCCAAGGGAGCTCTCTCTGAATGAGACCAGTGGAAACTTGCAGGGGAGGCAATTGGAAACGGCTGGCTTAGGTGACATGTGTGATGAGAAGAAAGCATTTCCTTACAGCAGCTCCTGATAAGGACACACTGTCAGCTGTTGTCTGCTTACTGCTCCTTCAAAAGAAAGCTCTAGGTGCCCTACGGAGTTCTAAGCTTTCAGTCTCCTATCTGTCTTTTCTCGCCCTTAGTAAACAAAGAAAGAAAGAAAAAAAGCTGAGCTTCCAACTCTGCAGGTCCCTGTTCTAGAACCATCTTTTCTAATCCAGTTTGGGTAATCAACTTGCTTTCTCAACATCCTCCTCTTGGCTCCATTTTAAAGCCCTTAGACATAAGTGACTCTGTTTTGTTTCACATTTCACAGCCTTTCCACCTCAGTCTGAAACAAATGCTACTGTACTGTATCTTTGAAAGTTGCTAAGAGAGTATATCTTGAAAGTCTTCATCACAAGAAAAAAATTGTAACTATGTGTGGTGATGGATGTTAACTAGGTTTAGTGTGGTGATCATTTCATAGTATAGACATATATCGAATCATGTTGTATACCTGAAAGTAATATAATGTCATATGTCAATTATATCAATTTTAAAAATTAAATTAATGAAAGAAAAATAATTTTTAAAAGTGATAAATAAGCATTGAATCGATTATTCACATTTGCCAAAGTAGTTGCTCATTTTAAATGGTATCACCACAGTGTTACCAGACCAGGTCCATTTTTGCCGGCCGCCCAGAAAGCCAATCACAGAGACGACGACATTGCAGAGAGAGAGGGTTTAATCACAGGCAGCCAAGTGTGGAAACAGGAGAATGAATCTCAAATCTGCTTCTCTGAAAATAGGGACTCAGGGATATTTATGGGGTAGGAGCAAGGTGGTCTGAAATGATTGGAGGTCAGGAGAGACGAGGTAATTGATGATCTGGGCAAGCGTCAGGCGTCCCGAGGCAGGACGCTTGTTCACAGAATAGCGGCGTTAGCATGCCCTGAGGGTGGAGTTCCAACCTCTTGCCGTCAAAATGTCGCTTATGGGACACTTGTCTGCATGGGCCCAATTGATGGGTTGGTGGTCTCAATCTGGCCTGAAGTGGACAAGGGGTTCAGTTCCTGAAAAAATAACTCAAACACCCATTACTGTGGTGACCCTGGCTCCAGGGGCATGTTACCTATAGGAACCTAGTGGGAGTCAGAACAGCACAGTTAACAATGGGTGAGTTTATCATGTAGATATAAGTCCTCGCCTTCCATTCTGATAAGTTTCTAGGAAAGGCCATCCTCCCCTTCTTCCGGGTACAGGGAAGAAGATACATTTACAGATGGAGATTTTCTTTACAAATGTAAATGTCTCTTATAAAGGGTAAGCAGAAATGAGAATAGGCATAGCACAACCCACCCAGATACCGGAGACCTCTAATGGTGATGTCCTGTTCTGGGGGCAGGCCTCCCATCCCACACTCCTCTGGTTAGTTAGTGGGAGTCGGGATCAATTCTGATCCCCCATAGGTACTAGCTGGTTAATCATCAATGGCGAACTGTTTGCCGGTTTCAATAGGGTACCTTTAAAACTTACTGAACACAGGTTTTCCATAATTACTAGTTGACCAGCTCCCTGACTGAGAGTAATGTTCATTTTCAGATGATTATAATAGTTCTTTTCTTCTGACAGTCACGTGGATAAAAATTAACATTCTAGGATAAAAATTAAATTTATAGGGCTTTTCTCTCAGTCCAAATTTGGCATCACCTTTTGGTTTGGAGAGAAGCTTGAGTCATAACTTTAAGTTTGCAGGGACTTCATGGAGTGTAAAGAAATGCTCCTGTTCTAAATTACAGCATTTAGATGATTGGAGTGGCTTTTTCCTGAGAGAAAAAACAAATGCTTGAGGGCAAGAGGCCCTAAGCATTCCAGAAAACACTCGTAAATTTATTATCTCGTGTTCTCTGTTCTTTCATCTGGACCCACAACATCTGTCGGTTGGCAGTTCCTATCACGCCAGACAGCATGTAAGCAAACCTTAAATTTTGTATTATTTTCATCCCCTTCAGTAACTGATCTTCGATTATCTCATTTGTGTCAAGCGCCATTTGAGAGACTGCAGGGAGAGGCAGAGAATATACGCAAAGATTTATCAGACCCTGGAGCCTTCCTAGAGGTAAACGGTTGGTTAGAATGACGAACTGCCACTAAACTGCTCTCGCTGTGCGTCAATTCAGTTTCCCTTCGGTTTTCAAAGTGGCCTCGGGGAACAGGAGCAGCTCGCAGACGTGTGTTTAATGGAAAGAACAACAGCTTGAGGGTCCAATACACCAGGCCTGATTCTCTGCTTGATCACGTCATGGCTGCAATCTTGGGCCAATCAATTACCACTCTAAACTCCAGTTTTCTCATCTGTAAAATATAAGTAAACATTTATATCTCCTAGAGATTTTCCATGAATTAAATCAGTGTAGTTTAATTCAGTGACGCCCCCGGAGTGAGAGTACATAGGATTCAAATTCTGGCTCAATCAGTTACTTGCTGTGTGATTCTGGGCCAGTGGCTTTAAGTCTTTAAGCTTCAGCTTCTGCAATCTCTGTAACATTCATGAAAATGATTCCTGCCTTATCGGGTAGTAGTGCTTATCCATGGAAAGAATGTAGCGCAGTGCCCAGCATACAGTAAGTGTTCATATGGATGTCGGCTGTCATTACAGAAAGCACCACACATCATACATTATTTCCGGTTCTCTTAACTAGGTTGCAGATTAATAGGAGGCAGTTGTACTAGAAGCACCCAAAGGCAGAGCCTTCTCTTCACAAAGCATTTCTTTCTCTTTTTTTCTCCTTTCAAGAAGGTTCTGGTACAAATTAGCAAAACGCCTTGGGGGAAGGGAGCCTAGAAAGGCTGTAAGTGTAGATATTTCCTTCACAATGAAATCCATGTGCTTTCAGAAGCAGCAGGGCCTGGAAAGAGGCCAGTTGGAGTATGTGCCTAAGACTAAAAAAAGCAGAAAAGAAGAGACTTCACGAGTCCAAACTAAAGATAGATCATTATTACCATTAACATCTTCTTTAACATTGTTTTTCTGTATACAATTTTTTAAAAGTATGAATATTGATTGGTTTAGAGATTGAATTTTATTTAAGAGGTAATTTTGTAGGTGTTTCAAATTCTAAAACAATATCCCCTTGGGTAGTAATTAAATTTTTAGTTTTCGAAAAATGTTTAGGGTTCAGATGATGATTAGCATGAAGTTTTTGGTTGAGACCTCGGCTTTGCCCCTGCTGCTGCCTCCAGGCAGGCCCCACACCTTCGAGCCTGGCCTGGGCTCCTTCTGGATTCTCAGGAGAGTCTGACTTCTTTACTTTGTGGAAGCTTCCTCAGTGCTCAGCAAACACATCTTGGATTGGATGTCATCTTTACTTTCTGTGCACAGGGACATCTCAGATCACTAGCTGACTCTGATGTTCATTCTGTGTTAGGAAAAGATGGCCAGATTTGTGATTTTCACGACAATGACTTGCAGAGTTTTACCATTTTTCAACTCCCACTTTTCCTTTCTGTAAAATGACTTTCTCACTCCAAGACACACTAAATGAATATGCTTATAAAAGTGATATTGCTTAGTTACCAGGGGCTGGAGAGTGGGGAGTTATTGTTTAATAGTACAGCTTCTGTTTAGGATGGTGAAAAAGTTCTGGAAATGGATAATGGCGGTGTTTACACAATGTTGTGAATGTACTTAAGGCCAGTGAGTCGTACACTTAAAAATGGTTAAAACGGTAAATTTTATGTTATGTATATTTTACCACAATAAAAAAAGTGCTATTTCAACATTATGGTTTCATCAGTTTATATAGACACAATATTTTCCAGTCAGGGAATATTAGGTGGCACAAGTTTTAATGGCCTGCCATTTGGGAATAGAAAGCTGTAGAAAAATGTTGCTTTCCACAGGGAGCAAGGACCCTACTGAGGTGACCAGGAGGCTGTGCTTCCTCAATAGCATGTTAATTAATTGCACAGAATTAGATGCTTCAAAAGTACTTGAAAGTTTGCCATTTTTGGAAATTCTAAGCACCTTCCTTTCAATGTCATCACTTAAAGGCAGCGTTTCCATGAATAGCTTAGTTGTCGAGTGAAGGGTAGGCGTAAAAGGCACATCTGCCCACTTCTACTGAGTCCGTTCTGACCTCTCATTCCAGGCAACGTGAGGTTTTAACTGGCATCATCCAATCCTGGGATTTGATTGGGACATTTATATTTTAAAAGCAAATCAGTCCTCCTGGAAAAGCATAAGAATGTTTTTGGACTTCCGATGCTAGAATAATATTGGTAAAATCGGCTCATCAAATTGGAATGGATTATTTTCTATTTTTCTGAGGAGAGTGGCTAGAATAAAGATGGAGAAAGATGTCTTTATATACCTTTGGGTGTTTGCAGGAAGAGCTGACTGGCCAGGGGAAGAGGCAACAGTGGAACAGTCAGCTTGCCTGTGGAACTGTGAGTATCTTCTCTCCCTCCCCTTCTCCAAGTTTCTTTCTTCTCTCTGTTTCTCTGTCTTTGAGTCTTTGCCTCGGCCTCTTTTCTCTCTTTCTCACGCAGGCACAGTGCTACAAGAGTCATACTTTGCGTTTGCCAAGCATTCTTTTCTTCCCATTTGTTCCTTGAAACAACCTGTGAGGCAGAGGGTGGTTAAGGCAAATACTATTATTGCCATTTTACAGATAGAAATAATGAGATACAGAAAGGATAAATGACCATAGCTAGGCATGGGAAGAGTCGGTCCTAAAACACATGTCTTATGACTCTGGTCTAGTGCTGGTTCCACAGCTGCAGCCAGGATTCTGGGGATCATGCAGTCCATGGAGGGAACAGGGACACAGCACCAGCAGACATATGGCTCCAGCGACTTTGACAACCGGCAGGTGTGGCGTTCAGCACAATTCATCAAGATCCCCTGAAGATGCTCCCAGGAGCACCCATCCTGGCTACTAAGCAGCCCCCATCTATCTATCCATCCATCCATCCATGCATCCATCCATCCATCCAACCATCCATCCATAATGGAGGGGGTGTAGGGGGTATTCAGTAGGAGGAGGCCAAGGGCACATCTGCCCTCTGGATCCTGGTGACTACTGAGGTCCTCTTAAAGTCAGAATGGACAACCAACTTCAGTCATTTCTAGTCCAGATAGCTGGGGAGATATCGCAATAAAATTATATCTCAAAAGATAAATTCCATTGTCATTTTGAATTATTATCCTTTTAATTCTAGCTACACAGATACTAGATTTGGGTAATTTATTTTAAAAACATATTTCCATTTCCCTTCTCCCTCAAAGGATCGATTTAGTTATGCAAAAATGCAGAAGATTTGCAAAATCACCTTAATATTATGATTAGTTGATGTCTGTCATGCTGAATTGTCATAACTTAAGAACTCTTCAGGAGCCGGCCGGTGGTGCAAGGGGTTGAGTGCGTGTGCTCCGCTGCGGCGGCGCGGGGTTTGCCGGTTCGGATCCTGAGCGCGCACCGACGCACCGCTTGTTAAGCCATGCTGTGGCGGCGTCCCATATAAAGTGGAGGAAGATGGGCATGGATGTTAGCCCAGGGACAGTCTTCCTCAGCAAAAAAGAGGAGGATTGGCAACGGATGTTAGCTCAGGGCTGGTCCTCCCCACAAAAAAAAAAAAAAAAAAGAACTCTTCACCAGCCTCCTAAATCGAGTCTGTATTTTCCCTTTTTTGTTATATTAAAAAAAAAATCCTGGTCTGAGAAGCCTGAAGAGAAACTTTCAAGGTACACCAAAAACAGCATCTAGCTTTTATTCTCCATTGATATCTGTAATTACTCAGAGAGGAAATGTATGTTGAGGAAAATCCCACCCAGAATATACTCGGGTCACAATTCACATTCTCTCTCTTAAGATGCCCAACTGTGACAAGTGAAAACCAATGCAAAGATAGATCTTTGGGGCACCCTCTGGTGGCCCAGAAGAGTCACAAACTCAGTTTCTGGACCCAGAAGGCCAGTGATGTTTGAGGCTTTTTAAAATAGCCATCACTAAATTTTCCATTCACCATTGAAAATCTATCCAGATCAGGAGAGCAGGAGGGAGTAGAAAGAATTTGGAATCACAAGACTTGGACCTGAGTCAGAGCTCTGTCATTTACTAGCTATGCGAACCTGTGTCTGGCTGGTCAGTTTCCACAGAGCTGAGGTTGAATCCGGAATTTCTCCTAGGAGGTAAGAGGCAATGTCAAAACTAGAGGGGTATATGATTCCACTTATCTGATGTGTCCAGAAAAGGCAACTCTATAGAGACAGAAAGTAGATTAGTGGTTATCTGGGGCTGCGGGTGGGAGTGGGAATTGACTGTAGATGGGCATGAAGGATCTTATTGGGTGATGAAAATGTCCTAAAACTGGATTGTGGTGATTGTTGCGCAACTCGGTAAATTTACAAAAAAATTGTTGCAATGTACATTTAAAATGGATGAATTTGTGGTATGTAAATTATACCTCAACAACATTGTTTGAAAAAACAACTGGAGGGAAAAGCAGAGTGGATAACCCATGTAAATCCCAGTACAGAGCTAGGAAGCCCGAGTGGGAGGAAACGGGATCGTGTGGTAGGGACAGGGGTGAGCAGGACAAATGCTAGGACAGGGGCTGCTGTTTGGAACATTATTTTGTTCACCTTATATTGTCCAGAGCCCGTGCCCAGGTGGGTCCCCTGAGGTTAGCATGCTGGAGGGCAAAAGGACACTGCCTCCTGGCTCAGCCTCCTGTTGCAGGTAGAGGCAGGGCTTCTGTGGACCAGAAACGGAAAGTTCTGACCATCCAGGGGCATTTCTGACAGGGGGAAGACTATTACCGCAGCCAACTTGATACGGTTGCATCAAAATGATCGTTTTGAAATGTAAAAACTGTGTTTTCTTCATAACTCTTGTCAGTACCAGATAATTCAGTGTGGTTGAAGAATTAAATAAGATTAAGGAGTGGGCTAGGGAGAGAATGTCTATTTTTTTTACATTACTCACTCATAGAAAACTTGAAAGTGTGAGGATTTATAAAAGTACCAGAAGAAAATTCAAGAGAATATCATCATCTCTGTAGAGTTGGATGGAGAGAAAATTGTTAGGAATAACACCCAAACCAGGAACTCTAAAAGACATGATAGATGGATTTGGTTAGTAAAAAAAAGAAAAAGAAAAAGAAAAAAAATAAGACACAGATGATATATTAGGAAATAACATTATATCATACATACCAAATGGGTTTACTACCCTTAATATAACAGACACTTACAAACCAGAGAAGAATGGCCGAAGGACGGGTACAGATAATTCACAAAATGAAGAAATATGATCTGTCAACATTTGAAACAGCATTTAACCTGGCTACTAATTAATAAGTGTTACTAAGAAAGCAATGAGCTATTTTTCACCTATGGGATTAGCAAAGACTAAGAAGACTGATGTGTATTAACCTCAGTGCTCACGTAAATTAGTACAGCCTTCCGGGGGGTAATTTGGCACTATACTTCAAAAACTAAATATGCATATTTTGGCCCAGTAATTCCATTTTTGAAAATTACTTTATGGTAACAATTAGGTATGTGTGAAAAGATATATATGTTAGGATGTTCATTGCTGAGTTATTTGTAAAGGCAAAAAAACAGTCCATCAACAGGGATTTGAGTAAGTATTGTACATCTATTCAATACACTATCTGCAGTAATTAAAAGTGAAGGTGATCTATATTTGGGGTCATGAGGGAAACGTTTACATTATGTTGCCAGGTAACAAATAGCAGTGTCATAGGGCGTAGATGATATGATCACATTTTTGTTTAAAATGATACTGTGTGTGTATATATGCGTGTGCATGTGCATGAAGATGCACTGCCCAGATCCCCTTTCAAAGAAAGGCTTGTTGCTCAGCGGTCAGCCCCTTCAGGAACTGCCCCAGCTGCGGAGCCTCCAGCCTCCCCTCCCAACGTCCTGCCTCCTGAGCAGGGCGAGTGGGCACATCCTGATGGAGGCGGGAGAGTACAAGGCCGAGTCATTTCAATTTAGAGAATAACTCTGATGCGCCATTTTCACTCCAAAGCTCCTTGTGGGGTCAGCTGAGGCTGTCGTCAGGCCTGCAGCACAGCTCAATTTCTCCCTCTACCCAATTCTGCTTTCTTCCCCTTCTCTCCACAGGTGTTGACCCCAAGGACAATCCTTAAGAAACGTCCTGCACAAAAACTCCATCTCAGATTCTGCCCTCCAGAAAACCCAGCCAGTGATTTTTATACATGTCAGTGAACAAATTCTAGAAAAAATATCCACTGAGGATTTTGTATTGGATGTGTTTTATGTTATAATTTTTGGTGTTGTCTGAGTCTTTTAAAATGGGCATTTATTGTCATCAGGTGGAAATATAATAAAGAGGTTTTCATTTTGGAAAATAAAAAGCAAAGTTAATGGTTTGGTTTTATTCTGGTCAAAATGACCACATCAAAGCATCTGTATTGAAATGGCAGCATCCAAGTGACCTGGTACGCACCCTTCTGAGTAGGGAGCTGAGCTCTTCTGAACACACTCCTGGTCCATGCCCTTCCTCTAGGTCTTGGTCCTCACAGGAGTTTTGGTACTTCTTCCACCAGGTTGTCAGTACACCATTAAGGTTGCCTGTGAAATGTAAGATGAAGAGCAATTTAGGGGGACTGTAAGGACCCACTGAAAATGAAGCGCACCCACACGGATGGGAATAGATGGCTGGAATGCTACGTGTTCATAAATTCTCAAACTTTGCATATTTCCAGGTGGTCTCTCCTTTTTCATTATCAACAAGTGGAACCTCTGTGCTGGGAGGAGAGCCAAATGGTATCTGCCACCAGATGCCGTAGCTTAGAGCCTTGAACTGTTTGGCAAATACCTTGTGTTGCCTATACTGGAAGGATCTTCTGTCTTCTTTCCCTTTGAGTGTCTCATGGTTTTTCCATATTTTGGCTGCGTCTGTGGTCATGTTCAGGGCTGTAGGGAAACTGGAAGGTTAGAAGCCATTGCTGCTGAGAACAAAGTATTTTGCTTGGCCAACACGGTCTTAGGAAATAGTGAATTAGTTATCGATTGTAGCAGAGACCACAGGTTGTTCCCCCTTATCCATCTTCCCCTTCTTCATTTAGGAAATACACAACCCCAGCTTGTGTTGGCACATGACTTTCCAGTTAAAGATTGCATTTCCCAGCCTTCTTTGCAGCTAGAAGTGATTAAATGAGTAAATTCTTACCGATGAGATAACAGCAGAATCCAAGTTCCAAGTCATCTCCTTAAAGGAAGCACTTTCTCTTTTTCCTCTTCCTGCTGGCCAGGACACTGATCCAGCAGATATGATGGTGAGTTATCTGTGAATACGCGGACCAGGGCAACCTCCCAGCGGATGAATGGGCTACGGGCGAGAAGCAGCCTCAGTCCCTGCCACAATGGGACCTCCACAGCATCCTTTGGCTACTTACACTTGGACTGTTGTGTAAGAGAGAAATAAACTTCTTTCTCCTTAAAGCCATGGAATTTGGGGAAGGGAGAGGCGCGAAGGCAATCATTGTTTTTCTGTTATACTTTTATGACTCTATCATAGTGTTATTACACTAATGTAATTATTTGCTTACTTCTCTGTCTCCTTCTCTAGAATATGTCTTTCTTTCTGAACTACCCGCATAGAGGAGGCATTCCAGAAGTGCTTTTTAAATGTATGAGCAATTGCATGCTGGGGAAAATATGTGGAAAAAGGAAGCTGGAGAACTAAATACAAACTTCATCATTTCATATAACTAAAGTTTCCCCAGTCCTCTGTGGCCTGGGAGACAACGAGGGCCCCATCCACAATGTATGGGGACAGGAATTATGACTGTGTAAGTATTCACACCTTTCCTTTCCCTTACCCCCAGAGGAAAATGCTGGTGTTTCCTGCTTAGCGTTCTGTACCACTTCACCCCCATCCTGATCAAAACTCACACCTGCCTTTCAAATCAGATTAATCTCTGCAAGGAGCACCATTGAGATGGAAAGTTTGTGTCAGAAAAGGCTGTGACAGGGAGGCTGGGAGAGGAGGCCTGAATGAGCTGCAGAGCGTGAGAGTGTGGGAGTCCAGAAAGAAGGGGAAAAGAGATTTAACGTTGAGACTGGAGATTAACTCTATTTCCTTTTGAATGTCACTTGAAAGATACAAGTAAAGGCTAGAATTAATTTTCTTTTGATGGCTGGTCTGTGTTCTCTGATAGTGACACTGTAGGAGAAGACTGGGCCGAGGACACTGGGATTTTTTTTCCCTACAACAGTAATAGCTCAAGTTTCACTGGCTTTTAACTCACCTCTTCATGAAGGGCTTCAGCCCCTTCCTCAACTCACAGATTCTTTCTAAGAGTTCTGGATGTTATCGCCTTTGTAACCATGAATTCTAATCATTATGATACTGGCTGCTCATCAAGTCAGAGGGAGGCAGCCCCTATCCTCCATAACTGCCACTGGTGTCCTGGGGAAAGCCGATATCTCTGCGCGCATCATGGTCTTCATGTGCTCTAAACATCTCCTGTCCTGGTCCCCTGCTCTCTAGGATTGACCAAGGAACTGGTGTCTGAGATACAAGTCCTCTTCATCTTAATTTTTCTCCCAGATGTATGTGCAAAAATTAAAAATAAAAAGTTCTTCCTTTCTTCTTCAGCCAAAAACCATCATGCAATTCAAACTCTTGTGGTCCTACCCCCTCGATTTGAAATGCAAGTCGGAATCCTGGGGGCTCAAGCTGGGACCTGGCATTAGTCTAGTTAATGTGACCTGCGGGACAATGAACTGGGCTTGAGGTCCAGACTAAACTGGTCTTCAGTCGCAGACTAAACACCTGGGAGGTTCACACACCTGAGCTGGGGGGTGTGCTCAGGCCGGCAAACCACAACTGCCCATGGTTGGCTGGGCCTTCCAGGCGTCCCCGTGCATCTTCAAGAGGGTCGACAAACCCACTTTTGTAATTCCTCAGTCTGACGGACTCACAGTGTGAAGACATAGCTGGAAGTCATTTCTGAGCTTTATGAAGCTTTATTAATTTGTGTAAATGAGCCAGAAACCTACAGCCGGATCATTGAATTTTGAATATTCAGGAAATGGAACTGATTATAAACAAGACTACTGACTTACAAAAATGCACTTTGTTCTTGACATTTGACAAATATAATTTTGCTTCGGTTCTTCTTTTTTTTGGGGGGGGGGGGGAAGAGTGTCCCTGAGCTAACATCCATGCCCATCTTCCTCTATTTTATATGTGGGACGCCGCCACAGCATGGCTCGATGAGCAGTAGGTCTGTCTGCATGCGGGATTCGAACCTGTGAACCCTGGGCCGCCCAAGCAGGGCATGAGAACTTAACCCCTACACCACCAGGCCAGCCCTACTTCTTTAAGATGCAGCTTCCCACAGTGGGTAAGGAGAGAGTCTGCTGCGAATGTGCGAAGCAGTGACATTTGCAAACATGGGACCTCAGGGCAGCAACCACACGGTTCATCTCTGCTGACGAGTGAGACCCCCGCTAGACTGCGTGTGAAGAGGTGCTGGCGATGTCGGAGTTTCTGTTTCACGGAGGGAGAATTCAGGAATATTTACCGAATGGGTTTTCTGTGTATCCATATTTCTTAGCAGAATTCCAGAATGTATAAGGCCATAACATCAGTATTCTGTGCGAGGCACTGTGCTGAGTCCCGATACTCAAACAGAATATTTGAAATAACTGTGCTAATGCGTGGTCACTGTATGGAGAGGACACAAAGCCTGTAGCTATTTACAGCTCCCAGCATTGCAACATCTATGCAAAAAATCCAAAGTAAAACACACACACAGGCGTCCACACACACGCACAGACACACATCAGTGCTTTATGGGAATGGAGAAGGTAGCTAGGTTTCCCTCTAATTAAATGATATATTCTGTAACCGTTTAGATATGTGAAAGCTAATTTAAGCTCTGAAAAAAGGGTAAGACTCATCTATTAAGTGATCTTTGGGATGCCCCAGGGCAACTGTAGATCCAAATGTAGTCACTGAAATCTTAGCATTTTGTTCTTCTTTTCTGCGGTGACACAGAGAGCCCCATTGTCTGTTCTCTCAGGCGGCTCTTGCTGGCAGATCCCACGTAAAATCACAGAGGGCAATTCTCCTTCCTCAGGAATGGGAATGCTGGGGGAGGAGGACTCCGCTCTGCCCATTAGGTCAGCGCACAGGGCTGCAGCCCGCTGGGAAGAGTGGGCTCGGCTGGGGACCTGGCACCGAAAGGTGGGAGATCTCAGGCTTGGCTGGGCCTTCACTGGGGCCTCGGCACTGGGCAGAGGAAGCAGGACCACCATGCATCCCAGTTTCGCTAGGCCAGCCAAGCCCCTGTCTCTGGGCTGCAAATCCAGACTTGCAGGCCTTCTCTTGGCTGGCACCTAGAGATGATGGAAGTAACTGAGTTCTGGGCAAAGGGAAAGAATTTGCATGGAACGAAAGTAAGAGTGTCTCCCGTTTGTGTGTGTGTGTGTCTTGGGTATGCTGTGATGGGGGTGGGGAGTTACAAGGGAGTAGTAAGGAAGCATTGCCAATTCTTCTTGGGAGCTCAAGAAAAATCCAATCAGATTTCTACCTTACAGAATGCAACAACAAAAACAAAAAATTTCAGATGGATGTTTTGTATGTAAAAAAAATTAAACCACAAAGGAATAAAAAAGAGAACTTCTCAGTAAAGAGGAGACTCTGGGCAGATCTGAGAAACATTAGGAGCATCAACAGCACTTTGTGACTGATTCGATGCGGAAAGCAGGGCAGAAGGCAGGGTTAGGGCCGACAGCCAGATTTCTGGCTCTGGCAACTGTAGGGCATGTGTCCTTCTCTCAGAAGTGGAGACAAGGATGACATCGCCTGAGTCACCCACCTGTCCCCACCTTGGGCTGCTTTGTCGCCAAACTCAAACAAGGCAGTCCCTGAATTCCTTTCTATGATAATTACTTCATTTTGCCACATATAATGAATATATTTTTTGAACCAAGACTTGGGACACAGATTCCTGTGCGGCCTGACAATGGGGCAGGGCTGTGCCTGAGGGGGTAAGGTCCTCAAGATGGTTCTGCTTTTAGGACTCCAAGGGTGTGCTCCATTATGGGATCCAAAATTCTAGAAGCTCTGTGGTGGTGTGCGTTCTAGGTCCTCAAGTCATCAGGAGAACTATATCTCCTCATAAAGGCACATTAATAAGAAGATTGATCTGGATAAATCTCATGATTCTATAATCTCCACATGTAGCCTCTGAAAGAATTCTTTTTCCAAAACCATTTTTAATCTCATAAAGTCCAAAGAAAGCAAGGAACAAAGCTTCTTATTTCTTTCCTTTTCATTAACTAGGTAAAAAATCCCTAACATATTTCCTTTCAATGGGCTAAAGTTCCAATTCCAGGCTAATTGGAAATTGCGTGAAGCAAAATATCACTACAGACCTTTGGCAGCGATGAGAGCAGGAGGCACTGAGTCCCACGGCTGAGGTGCTGTGACTAGGTGCAGGCAGTGGCTTCCAAACAAGCATATAATGGAGCAATAATCGTCTTTCCCTACAGTCTCAGGCAACTACAAGAGCTATGTTATTTAAGATTCCAGGTGAGGTCACCACTTTTATTGATTAAATAAATTTTTTGAGACATCTCATCTAATCACAGTATCTCCTTTTGAGTTCTGACTCTGGCTGTGTCTCATTTGTTGGGCGGGGGGGGGGCGACGCAATTCCCTGTGGTGTTTCTACATGTCTTGTGACAGTTCTTCACCCAGACTGTCTTTTCAAGGACATTTGTATACAAAACAGCCTTGGAAGACAGTCCGTTTCTGGGGCAGAGGGCAGATTTGTTACCCAGCCAGGATAAAAAGACAATGTCTCTCTGGGGCGAAGGTTGGGCAGATTTGCTAACAGCCCGCTGTGAGATTGGGGGTTTCCTAAGCTTGCGGTTCCTCAGCTGTGACATAAATCCACTGTGTGCACAGCATCCACCTGGGCCCGCCTCTGCACCACTCGATGGGATTTGAGGCCCAGGAGGAACCTGTAAGAACATGTAACTCATGCTGCTGCTGTGCTGAAGAATCAAGTCCTTTGTCTCTGACCAGGGGTCTCATGTCTTCTGCCAGCACCCGTGAAGTTGTGATTGGCTAACTTGTTAGCTTGTAAGCAGAGTAAAAACTTGGACCCTTCACAGTTCTTGACATTATATTGTCTTGCCATCTTTTTGGGTCATCATTTAACTCGGAGGTGGGGGAAATGATGGTAAAAATGTGATAAGGAAAACAAAGGCAAATTAAGTGGCTAATGTGAGTTTGAAGCTGGGTACCTGTGGGTCACTGTAAATATTCAATAAGAACGAGATTATCCTTCAATGTGTGGACACAGATGAAAAGAAGTTAATCTTGTTAATTTGCTGTTTTCTTGTTTAACCTGAGGGGTGACTCAAGGGTCACAAGGATTTATGAGCTTGTTTTGCAGAAAAAAAAACAATGCCTTCAAGGAAGTTATGATCACCTGATAACCAGCCCCCAGCTGCTGTTGAAGCCCAGGAGTCAGACTGCCCAAGGGCGTATCTGGAGTGAAAGGAACATGGATTTCCCCTTCATTTCTCTGAAACTCCTCCTGCCAAGCCCCTTAGCTCTATAAAAATCCTTGCTTTCTTCTTTAGTTGAGGTGGATTTGAGAGATCCTATCATCCTGACTTCTGCCTTCTCATTTTGGCCAATTTGAATAAACTTTTTTCCATCTCCAAGTACCAGATGTCTCAATGATTGGCTTAGTGCGCATTGGGCTCAAGAACTTGAGATTAAGAGGTTTGGTATCAAGTTTACTGTTGCTCTTGACAGGGTCCTGCTAGCTTGTGGGTTATCTTGACTCTTTCCTTGCCCCCATCAAAGCAAGCATCAGACCAGTGCATTGCTATGCACACACTTTGTTATTATTAGCAATAGTTCTACCCTGTAGTGAGTGCCTCTATGTACCAACCGCTCCTCAACACATGATCTCTGTTTCTTGCAACAGTATTTTTTTTTTTTTTTGGTGAGGAAGACTAGCCCTGAGCTAACATCCAATGCCAATCCTTCTCTTTTTGCTGAGGAAGATTGGCCATGGGCCAATATCTGTGCCCATCTTCTTCTACTCTATATGGGACGCTGCCACAGCATGGCTTGATGAGCGGCGCATTGGTATGCGCCCAGGATCCCAACCTGTGAGCCCTGGGCCACCAAAGTGGAGTGTGCACACTTAACTGCTGTGCCACTGGGCCAGCCCCTCTTGCAACAGTTTTGAAAGTTTGGAATTATCCCTGTCCTGAGGCTGAGAAGGGTTAAGAAACTTGCCCAATATCACAGCGCCTAGTGAGAGAGGCAAGTTCCTACATGTATTTATCTGGTAGAAACAGGATTTCAACAAGCTATATGCATTCTCATGTTTATCACAGCATTATTCACAATAGCCAAGATATGGATACAACGCAGATGCCCATCAATGGATGAATGGATAAAAAAGAATGGAATGTTAACCAGAGAAAAGAGAGATATCCTTTGAGAAAGGAGAATATCCTTCCATCTGTGATAACATGGGTGGATCTTGAGCACATTATGCTAAGCGAGATAAGTCAGACAGAGAAAGACAAGTACTGCATGACATCACTTATGTGTGAAATCTAAAAAGTTAAACCTGTAAAAAATAGAGGGTAACACAGTGGTTACCAGGGGGTGGGGGAAGGATAAGAGGGATGGTATTTAAGGGTACAAGCTTGCAACGAGTAGTAAATAAGCCATAGCAAGCTAATGCCCAGTATAATGAATATAGACAATAATATTGTACTGTAATTATGTAATGTGGTAAATATCGCTAGATTGGCAATCATATTACAATACATAAATGTATCAAAGTAACATGCTGTACACCTTAAACTGACACAATGTTACATGTCAAATTTATTCAATAATAAAAAAAAAAAGCTCACGCTCCTCTCGCCACAACCTCATGCCACCTCAATTATGCAAACAAAATCAGAGGAAAACACGAAACATTTTAGTGGTCATGTTGGCCAATCTGCTTAACTTCCTTTCCTCAAATGAGTACCCTTATTCCCTGATTTACTGCCCTATTTTATTTGACCCCTGTTATTGCCAATCCGCAGCACTTCCTCAGCCCTTTTCCCATTAGCCCCTCTTCTTGAATGTAGTGATATTGATGGTATTTTTCCACAGCTGATTAGAAATCCGCGTGTGAGGAAATGGACTAGGAAGGACTGAGTCATGCATGATCTAAGACAGGAAGTATAAGTTGAACTGACCCTTGACGGCAATGAGAAAGTAATCCATGACCTCAGCTCCCAGTCCAGGGGGTTAATAGGCATCCTCCGGAAACCTGAGTTGGGAGCTCACGTCTCCACGTCTTCTCCATGGGGGCTCATTTGAGGGATGGCTGCTGTCCAGTCCTGTACTTCCAGGAAATGAGACTTCAATTCCTTTCAGTGTTAACTTTAAAGGAAAGGCATTTGGATGATTCTTGAAAGGGGAAGAGCATTTGAAAAGAAGCTGAATGAAAAGATAGAAAAATCTACAATTCACTTTCATTTTCAGTCGCCTGGCACGTGCTGCCACATATGTACTGGCTGTGAAATTCCCTGTGGTCTGCGAGCCAGTGGCGGAACACCCACTAAATGAGCTACCAACTCGTACATTTTCAAACTCCTCTATCTTCCCAGAATTCACCAAACTCCTCAGCTCTGGGAATGCCTTGGGGCATGGAAGATTTGAAAACAAGAGTGTGTTTACAAATTCACCCTCACTACCAGTTGGCAATACCACTGCATTTTCCCAGCAGAATTCTTATTCATTGTTGCCTTCAGGATAATGCCCAGGGTAAATACACTAAAATATATCAGAGTTCAATAGCTCGCTGTTAGTTTGAACTATCAGCAGAGTTGAGTAGGCAAAAATTATATAGTTAAGAAGCCATTTGGAGAGGCAGAGATGCAAAAGACCAGAGAATATAAGAGAAATAGAGAGATGGTTCCGAGTGGTAGAGAAATGAAAAATATTGGCACATGGGAATAACTGGATTGATTCAAATCCCTGAGGCTAATCAAGAAGGCCCAGTGAATGGCAAAAAATGTGAAAATCCTCCTCCTCCTGGTGGGATGTTTCTTATTTCTCAACTGTTCCAATTCTGTTCAGGCCTGGTAGCCGTGGCCTCCTGAACAGTGAGGGAGCATAATGGAGAGAACCACAACGAGACCAAGGGAGGGGAGAAGCGTGGCCCGCGAGGGCACACCCAAGGAAGGTTCCTAAAAGGGAAGAAGAGAAGATCAAGAATGAGTGCAGGTTTGAATCTGTTTACCAACAGCCTCTGGCTACTTCTGCATACAATCAAACCAACCAGTTTGCAGCCCTGTCAGCCCGGCCAGCTGCTGACCTTCCGTTTTGGCTGATGTAAATCACCACCACTGCAAGTGTCCTCACTCTGCCTGGCTTTGCCAAGCCATCCGGTGGTTTGATTGGCAGAACAGTAGATTCTCTCATTACTCAAAAACACACACTCGCATGTGGCAAAAATGTAGAAGTGAGAAATCCCCAGCCCAATCAGATTTGGCCTTCAGCATTATTTTATTTTGGCTTGTGGACAAGGTTTATTTTTTATTTTTTGTTTGTTTTTAATTTGGGCTTTTTGTTTTTGTTTTGGTGTGTAAAATGCGACACAGTTTTTAAAGTAATAGTATCTTAAAGACGAGGTGTGGGATGTCATGAAAGTTGGGGTACACGACCCCACCAGGATTCTGCACATTTCTTCCTAAAATAGGTATTTCCGCCTGTATGTCTCCGGGCCTGGGTACCTCTTTCTCTGCTTTTGTCTCTGCATCACTTCTCTTTTAAACCATCTGTCTCTTTCTATTTGTCTATTTCTGTCTCCTCTGTTTTTGCCTCTTTTTCCCAACCTTTCTCTTCCTTTTCTTCCTATTCATTTACTCAAAGTTGGATTGAGTGCCAACCACTACATATTGTCTCTAAGAATTAATAAAATTCCCCCTCCCGCCAACTCTCAGTCAAGTAGCTTTTGCATGCAGGTACGTCAACTGATCTTACTTTCAAAGGTCAGTGCCCTTGAGAAAAAAAATGCTCTTGGTACCATTTCCCCGACCCAGGATGAAGTTTTCTAGGGATGTCCAACATGTCAACCCTGTCTACACAGAACGTCGATGCCCTTCAAGGCTAGAAAGAAATAAGTTGGTAACAGGAGAACCCAAGTTCTCGGAGATAGAGAAAAACGAGACAATAATTTCTGTAAAAATGAAACATTGAATTAAACTGCCTGATTTTAAACTTTCTCAAACATGAAACACACAAGTCTATAAAGCAGGGAACAGGAACTGAAAATGTGATAAGCCAGTCAGAGTCTGAATTTTTTCAAATCTACAGACAAGGCTTTTCGATCTTAAAATGATTCAGACCTGTGACTGGAACCCTCTCTAATTTATTTCTCTTGAACAGTCAGAACACAGACCTCCTCAGGTCTCAGGCTGTGAGGACTTCTAGAATCCAGAACACAGTGACACCTGCAGAGCCAGTACCACACCGCCCTGCAGGCCGTCAGTACTAAACACACGTGGGTGGAAATTCATTTGAGAAAAAATAAGTTAGAGGAAAAAAACTCATTAAGGAAAAATAAGTATGCCGGGAATTCTTTTTCCCCCGGAATATACTATCGCACTTTCTAAGAATCTCTCAATTGCCTATAATCGCTGGAAGGCCTCATGTTTCACACCAACAATGCCGGTATCAGTGGGAAACTCAGAAGACATGAGGAAAGACAGCATTCATTATTAATGAAGGTGCTGCCGCCCTCTAAGCAAACAGTGCACTTAATGCTCAGCTTACCTCATCTTTCCGTCAATAAATCCACGCTCTCTAACGGTTTATGGCAGCCCCTGGTAGGTCACTGGAGAGGATGACAGCTAATTAACAAACACACTTTGGCCTTAATTAAGCTGCCTTTCTTGTCTAGGATCCGACTTGAATATAAATGGATACTATTCCTACTTTATTTTACTCCCATTATAAAACTGAATTCCAGACTATTTCTTTTAAAATATGATCCAATTAAGCTTCACTTATCTAATGAGATGCACATATTTTGTATTTGAAGTGTGGAGGGGAATTCACTTAAAACATTAATTTCTTTTTTGCCTCCTCCTTCTCCTGCTCCTTCTTAACTGATGGTCTAGGAGGGTATTAGTTTTCTAGGGCTGCTGTAACAAAATACTACAGAGGGAGGCTGAAACAACAGAAATTTATTTTCTTGAAGTTCTGGAGGCTAGAAGTCTGAGATCAAGGTGTTGACAGGGTTGGTTTCTTCTGAGGCCTCTCTCCTTGGCTTGAAGAAAACCATCTTCTCCCTGTGTCCTCACATTCTCTTCCCTCTGTACGCGTCTGTGTCCAAATGTCCTCTTCTTATGAGGACACCAGTTAGACTGGATTAGGGGCCCTAACAGCCTCATTTTAACATAATCACGTCTTTAGAGACCCTTTCTCCAAAGACAGTCACATTCTGAGGTACTGGGGGTTAGGCCTTCAATATAGGAATTCTTGAGGGGACATGACTCAGCCCGTAACAGTGGAGAAAGGGTGACATTTCCACGGAGAGGCAGTAGAGCGTATGGTTAAGGGAACCAGCTCCGGAGCCAGACCACCTGGGTTCAGATCTCAGCTTTCTCACTTGCCACCTATGTGACCTTGGGCAAGTCACTTCAGTTCTCTGCCCTTTAATTCCTTCATCTGTAAAATGGGTTAATAATGATGCCTACCCCAGGGGGCTTTTATGAAGATTAAATAAGTACTTTATACATAGAAAGCCCTCTATATGTATTTGCTATAATTATTTCAAGCTTTTCCCTTAAAATGCTTAAAGAATGCTTACATATTTTTTCTCATAGGGGACATGAACGATGTGTGTCAACATATTATAAAAATGTGAAGAACATCTTGATCCTCATGGTGTAGTGGATTGAGGTGATTATTTTTTAACTTTCTTTTATATTCACAATTTTTTTTTATACTCAAAACATATAATGACCCTTGCGCTAGAGCATGAAATGGATTGGGGCCATTTTGGCAGACTACAGTCAAGACTACACCCTGCCACCCTCCTCACCCCAGTCCTACATCTTCTCCCGCATCTGACCCCAAAGCAGGTCTGAATTGTGTGCCTAGTTCTATCTGAGCAAACCTGGTCCAAGATCAGGGGCTGCAAATTCAGATGCCTGCCTTCATTTTCACAACAAAACCCTAACTCTGGACCAATGTTGTTCTTTACTGCTATGCACTGGTAGCTAAGTATTTCTGGAGAAAATCCGATAACCATGTAGGCAGTTTCACTAAAATATCATGGTCTCCAGCCTCTCCTGGGCCCTCTGCACCACTGAATCTTTCTCCTTATTCCTGGTCCACACCATCTCCCATTCTCACAGGCAGCTATTCCCAACTCTTACCTTTGCATTCAAGTCCTGCAGTCAAACCACACTTCTCCCTCGTGGCCCATGACGACTTTCTTATTCCCACCAGGACCACAGTGGTTGTCGCAACACTAGACTGTGTAATTCCACATGCACTATGCTGTGTCTCTCCTCTGGGCATTCGCCCTTGCACAGAGGATGCCTTCTTTTCCTCTAGGCTCCTCCACCTTTGTTTGACTTACTGTTCTCCTCTTTTAGGACTTGGCTCACACATCACATCCCCCTGTCCAAAGCCTTCTTGCATTAGCATCCCCGCCTCAGCTTAGCTGGGTTGTGTTCCTCCTCAGTGCTTCCATCACTCCCCGCACACGTCTCTGGCACTGTTTTTGTGACATTGCTATACGATTATCTGTTGATGTATCTGACTCTCCCAGTAGATTGAGTTCCTTGCATGTTCATTACTGAATCTCACTGTCCAGCACAGTAGATGCTCCAAAAGTGTCCTGTCTTTCCTCCATTATACGGACTATATCGAAATCATCTGTGTGCCGAGCTCCTAAGGGACAGGGGTCAGAGTCATAATAGTTTTTCTTCCTGTGTCAATCAGGGTTCTTAGCTGCAAGAAATAAAACCTATCTGTGTTCATTGAAGTTACACAAGGATTTTGCTAAAAGGAATTGAGTAGCTCACTGAACCAGTGGGAAGATCAGAAAGTTGGGCTTGAAAACAGGTGTGAAAAAAGCAAACTAAAAGCAGCCAGGGCCACATTAAAAATCACACCACCAAACCTGGCCACCTGACACCCAGAAAGCACTGCCTTCCCACTGGCACCGCCAGCTGTCCCTGGAACCTAGAGGTAGTGCAGCATCTGTCACAGTCCTCCACCCCGGTGGATTATCCACCCTCCCTACTTCCTGGCCTCTCTGGCTCCCAAATCGCACTGGGATGTGTGCATCTGATTGGCTAAGCCTCCACATGCCCATACACTGAATGCAAGAGACACCAGGAAGGTAGGTAGCTGATGTTTCAACCTGGTCAGAGAAGGTGACGGAATTCCTCAAATAAGGAAGGTGATTCAGATAAGGGTGGCTAGAAAAATGACAAGTATCCATTATAGATCCCTCAGGCTTGGCACAGCCTGGCAAACAGTGAGTGCTAAGTAAAGGCAGATAAAAAATAAAGTATGAATGAATCTCCTGTAATAGTGTTTCCAGAAACTCAAGTTAAACTTGGCTTTGCCAAGGGAATCTTGACCTGGCCCTACAATCCATATTTTTGAGGAGAACAAAACAAGGAGGTAAAGGATGGGAGAAAGGAACTAACATGTGTTAAGTGTCCGTGACATGGCAGGCACTGTGCCAGCACATTAGAGATGTCCTTACTGTTGGCATGATCCTCACTAGAATGTCATGTACAAGAGGCAGGGACCAACTATGTCTGTCTTATCATTTATTGTATCCCCAGGGCCTAGCACAGTGCCTGGCACACAGTAGGTCCTGGATAAATACTTGTTGGTGTTGAACAATCCTACAAAGGAGATATTGGGCCATTTTGTTGATGATCAGATTAAGTACTTCTGGCAGTCATAAAGCTACTGAGTAGCTGCTCTGTCCAGCACCCAATCCCATGTTCTCTCTATCATCACACCTGTACGGATGCTATAATATGGATCGCCAATATGCAGGCTACTGGGATGAGTGACATCAGCATCATGGCAGCACAAGACGTTCCTCATTTTTGTTCCTCTTTAACATCTAAAATCTGGCATCTATCCATGAACAAAAGTGCCTCTGCAAGAGTTGTGGGATCTAGAATCATACGCCAAGGGACCTGGGAGGGTCTCGCCCCTCTGTGAATTGGGTACTAGGTGACCCTGCTCTGGGCTGTGGAGCCGGCAGGAGCCTATGAACCGGCTCCAACCACTCTCGGCTGCAGCCCAGGAACACCTAGAAAATGCTAACTTGGGCAGATACCCACGGACGAGAGAGCCTTTGTAGAAGACCAAATTCCAGCACTCTGTTGGGAAAAAAAAAAATACGAGTTTGGATGTATTGGAGTGGGCAAGAGGAACTTTGCCAGCACGACCCCTCCCCTCAAGGTGGCCCAGCTTAGAGAAAGGGGAGGCCAGGAATCTCTCCCATGGGGGACAAGGAGAGTGGTGAGTGAGCACCCAGCTACCCTAGCTGTGCAGGACGCCGCTAAAGAAATCCATGTCTCTCCCACAGCATCCAGAGCAGTAAAAGAGAGCTCCATGACCAGGCAGAGGGAGGAGATCAGGAAAGGGGCAGATCAGAATATCAGAAGGCAGTAAAGGGACACGGTTCCTGCTGACTGTTCTAGACTCTAGCAGGAAGCCCGCTCATGAGCTGCTGAGAAAAACTCACCAGAGGATCCACCAACGGTCCACGGGGGCCCCCAACACCCTGAATGCCAAACCCACACCTTCTGTAAAACTCCTAGAAGAAAACATAGGGGGTAAGCTCCTTGACAACAGCCTTGGCAATAATTTTTTGGATTTGACACCAAAAGCAAAGGCAACAGAAGCAAAAATAAACAAGTGGGACTACATCAAACTAAAAAGCTTCTGTGCAGCAAAGGAAACAGTCAACAAAATGAATGGCAACCTATGGAATGGGAGAAAATATTTGCAAATCATATATCTGATAAAAGGTTAATATCCAAAATATATAAAGAACTCATACGATTCAATAGCAAAAACCAAACAATCCTTTTAAAAAATGAGTAGAGGACCTAAGTAGACATTTTCCAAAGAAGACATCCAAATGGCCAAAGGGTACACGAAAAGATGCTCACATCACTAATCATCAGGGAAATGTAAACCAAAACCGCAATGAGATAGCACCTCACACCTGTTAGAATGGCTGTTATCAGAAAGACAAGAAGTGACCAGTGTTGGTGACAACGTGGAGAAAAGGGAACCCTTGTGCACTGTTGGTGGAAATGTAAATTGGTGCAGCCATTATATGGAAGTTCCTCAAAAACTTAAAAACAGAACTATCACATGATCCAGCTATCCCACCTCTGGGTATTTACCCAAAGGAAATGAAAACAGAATCTTGAAGGGATATCTGTACCCCCATGTCCATTGCAGCATTGTTCACAATAGCCAAGACAATCTGTCTGTCAACAGAGTCATGGATAAAGAAGATGTTGTGTATAGATATGGAATAGTATTCAGCCACAAGAAAGAACACTCTGCCACTTGCAACAACATGGATGGATCTTGAGGGCATTATGCTAAGTGAGATAAGCCAGACAGAGAAAGACAAAAAATGTAATGCTATCACATCTTGTGGAATCTAAAAAAGCTGAACTCGCAGAAACAGAGAGTAGAGTGGTGGTTACCAGGGGCTGGGAGGTGGGGAATTGGGGAGATGTTGGTCAAATGGTACAAACTTGCAGTTAGAAGGTGAGTAAGTTTTGGAGATCGAATGCACAGCATGGTGATTATAGTTAATAATACTATATTATATACTTGAAAGTTGCTAAGAGAGTAGATAACTGTTCTCACCACAAAAAAGAAATGATAATTATGTGACGTGATGGAGGTGTCAGTTAGTGCCACAGTGGTAATCATACTGCAATATATAAATGTATCAAATCAACACACTGTACACCTTAAACTTACACAATGTTACATGTCAATTATATCTCAGGAAAAAATAATGCTGGCTATTGCTTGTGTGAGATTCTGGGAATATTTTTAAGCTTCTGATTAACAAAATCTCTCTGAGGACCTTGCAGAATTGGAATCTGACTGCTCCCCGCCCCCCACCTACAAAAGGAGTCACATTATTATGTGTATATTCTTTTAGATTATAGGCTTCTGTAAAGTGGATTCTGACCTCATGGCTCAGAGGGTTCAAAACCCTGTGGCAGCCGGCTGTTGAGGTGGGCATTTGCAAAGTCTTCAGAAGATGGAGCAGTTTTTCCATGATGATCAGATGGCATGCCTCCTGGGCGCCCTCGCCGGTCTCCTGACTCACTCCTAAGCTGGCCAAATGAGACTGGTTTTGGCAGAAATGTTTTCATCATGCGAGTTGAATGCAGGCAAGATTCCAGCTTTTGCTGGTCAATTTACGCATTCCAGCCTTTTTAGTTCCTCTACCAGAGTCACTTCATGCCCCCTAGTGGTGTGAGCAGCAGAAAGGATGCGCTGACCTAGATTCCTTTCCACGGTGGACTATTCACTTGTTAGAGGACTCATTGTTCAAGACAAGTGAGCACAGGAAACAAATAAACAAAAACCCCTTCAGGAGGGGGTTATCTAGGGTCCAGCAACTGGAAACTTTTTACCCAGGAAAAATTCTCCGTGAAAAAAGTATTTGCACACATTTGGTGGAAAATTAAAAGGGAACTTGGGCAGGCCTGCACCTCGCCATCCTCAGGGGCAGCATCCTCAGTGGGTTCCACATGGACAGTGCCTGGAGCCCCACACAATGTGATGGGCCCGCCTGGTGCGGTGCAGCCGCCCCGTGGGATTACTGCACTGTCTCAGGTGCTGAACTGAGACGCCAAGGCATTGAGGAGTGCCCTGCTTTGGACCACGGAGCAGCTGCCGAGGTCTGCTAGTAGAGGAAAGGAGACCGGCCCTCAGCCCGGCACTGTTGGCCTGGCTTCGTGACCATCAGGAGAGGGCTGCCTCACACTTTTCTTTCTGGAAGCACACCATGACCGAACGGGAGATGAGCCAAGACCCTTATGACTTTGGCCTTGCCCTGACACGGTCACATTTCTTTTGGGAGCTCTCCTGATAGAGTTGACGGAGCACTGGCTTTGGAATCAAACAGTTCCTCCTCTACCAGAGGCCATTTGCTAGCTGTGTGACTTTGAAAAATCAACCCCTCTGATCATGTTTTCATCTGTAAACAGGGTTAATGATACCTTTCTTACAGAACTGCTGTGTGAATGAAGCCGGGTACCTGAGGGGCACTGTAGATATTAAACCAATTTCTATTTTTCCTGTTTAACTTGAGGGGTGACTCAGGGGTCTTGAGGATTTGTGAGCCTGTTTTGCAGGAGAAAGAGAATGCCTTCGGGGAGGTTGCAATCACTGGATGGCCAGATGGCCCATCACCAGATGGGTGGCTGGCCCTCAGCAGCTGCTGAAGCCCAGAAGTCAGGTTGCCCAGAGGCTTATCGGGCAATAAGCCCCTTTGTTTCCCTGAAGCCCCTCCTGCCACGCCCCTTAGCTCTATAAAACCCTCCTGCTTTCTGTTCTAGGGGAAGTGGCTTTGAGTGAACCCAGGCTCCCACCTACTCGTTTTGGCCAATTTGAATAAACCTTTCTCATCTCCAAGCACCCATGTCTCAGTGTTTGGCTTGCTGGGCATTGGGCACACGAACTTGAGATTAAGAGGTTTGGTATCAAGAACTAAATATCTGTCTATCCATCTATCTGTCTCCTATATATATCTCTGATATGTGTAGACACACAGATATAAACCATCTAATATGATGCCTTAGACAGAGAAGGTGCTCAATATCGGTCAGTTCCTTCATCCCCCCATGCCTTCACAATCATCCACTCTCCTCAGATCTCTCCGAGCTGGGAGGACGGCAGTCCGTACACATCACGAGGCAGAACTCCATCAACACCGCTGCCGTCTTCATACATGGCTCTCACTCCACAGAGGGAGGCAAGACAACCAGTCTCGGTTCACCTGCTTCTGCAATTTCTCAGGTCAAACTATTTTTTACTCGGCAGGTTTGTGTTTTGTTTTGAAATGACATTGGAGATCTGATGCTTGGGATTCCTTCTGGACTCTAGCCTTGGCAGGACACAAACAACGTCATTTTTCTATAGTGAAGGGGAGCTGTCTTTAACCCACTGAGATTCTTATCTGACCCAGAGACTTGCAAGTTCTCTTTACTGGCTACAAAAAAAGTTAGAATTGGTTGCGGGTGCAAAAAAGGGTAGGGCGTGGTGACAACAGGCCCTCCAGTAAGGAGGGGGCTTACTCACGTCAGTGCCTGGCAGCTCTGGCCACATCCTCTTCCAGCATCACCTGCAAAGACGCTGCCATCTAGCCCACACCCAGAAAGTGGTCCCTCCATGTACTGACATCACTCTTCGAGCTCCCCTCGGGATTCTCGTCAGTCTCACCGAGACAGAAAGCAGGGGAGGTGAGCAGCCCACTGACCCTTACACTCTCCGCTCTGCATCAGGGCCTTCTGTTCCAGTTTTGGTCTGCGATTCTAAATCTATGGACATTTGTGGGGCAGGGCGATTTTTTAGGATCAACAAAGCAGTTCTCCAGACTGTTTCTCATAATTATATGAGCTGATGACTAACAGCTGTGGTTAGTACAATGACATACACTGCATATATCCCTTAAATCTGATGATGAAATCAGTTAAGAAAATATTTTTAAACACATACACCTCAAAATCGACCTTTGTAATAGAATACATCCTGTTTTTGTCAGGTGCATTTCCTAAGTCCGCACAGCTCCCTCGAAGTCTCCTGGTTCCATGGTGAAGGATGCCTCTAGTGTACAGTCAACATTCACGGAGGAATACTGGAAAAAGAAAAGAGAGAGAGAAATGGGGGAAATGTAGATAAATGGTCCTTCTTCCCTCAAATGTCTTAAATGTCTCATTCAACAAATATTTACTGAGCATCTACCAGGTGCCAGGTACTCTTCTAAATCTTGGGGCTATGTCGGCGAGTGAAACAGACAAACTGCCTGCCCTCATGGAGCTTACATTCTAGTGAGGGAAGACAGATGGTGCCCTCCTAAACTGTATTGGAGATTGAGGCACAAAGAGACATCAGTAACTCTGACCCTGCCCTTATTTAAAAAGTTGATATTTGACCATCGTAGATTTTTTTTTTTTGTATTTTGATTTTTAAAAATATTACACCAAAATATTTATCTTGATTATTTAATTTTTTGGTATCCCCTTAAGTTTTGTACCCAAGGCAAATCTCACTCCCCTCAACCTAGTCCCAGCCATGAGACAGATGCTGGCAGATGCATGGTAGGGTGTGAAGTGCACCGCCCACATTCCCCTTCAAACACATGCACACTTATTCTCCGCTGCTGAGAGCGTTGACAGCTGACAGCTCACAGCAGAATCCCCGCCACCCAGAGATTGCCTCAGCCTTCCAGAGCCCTAGCCCAAGGTCATGCCCTCTCCCCAGAGGCAGCCTACATCCAATGATTGATCAATGTGGAGAGAGAAAATCCCAGAACGCTAGGGGCCAGATGACAATGCTTATCTGTCAGAAGCAAGGTGGGAGCAAATATTGCACTGAGCAGCAAGGCCAGAGCAACAGGCAGGGAGACTGAGGCACAGAGAGCTATGGACATGGCTGGAGTCCCTAGAGGCAAGACCAGTCTATACTAGTGGTTCTCAAAGTGTGGTCCCCCGACCAGCAGCATCGGCAGCACCTGGAAAATTGTTAGAAACACCAATTATCAGGCCCCAGCTCAGACCTCCTCAATTAGAAACTCTAGGGGTAGGGCCCAGCAATCTGTATTTTAATGAGGCCTCCAGGTGACTGATGCACTGATCTGTACAGTCAAAAGAAAGGATTATGAGGAGGCTAAGGGCAGCTGTGCCAAAAAAAGGTCAGAATTCTTTGACCAGCTTCTGGACCCAAACCAATTTTTGGACTCAGAGCCCACCGATTAAAGAAAAGCTGAGGTCCTCAGGAAGAAGTACCCTGCAACACCTTGGCAGGTCTACATGACGATTTCCCCAGTCCTTCCCCAAAGGCACTGACAGATATTTACTCGGGAAAGGAAATAGCCCAACATTTTGAGATTGGACACAAAATCTGAGTTCACGATGATACCCAGCATGACACAAAACATGGTCCCCCGGTAGAGTGGATATGCATGGGGCCAGGTAATAAATGGAATCCTGGCCCAGGCCCACTTCACAGTGGCTCTAGTTGGTCCAGGGACTGACCCAGTGGTTATGTCCCCGGTCCTTGAATGTATAATTGAAAGAGACAATACTTGGAAGTTGGCAGAACACCCATATGCCCACGCTGGTTCCTTGGCCTCTGAATTAAAGCTATCATAGTGGGGAAGGACAAGTGAGAGCCTCTGAAGATGCCCCTACACCCGTCCTCTGGGCAAGACTGCAAATTACAAACATCCCGGGGCGAACAGCAGAAATTAGTGCCACCCTTAAAGACCCAGAGGAAGCAGAGTGGTGATCCCCATCAAACCTCCATTTCATTCATCAGTCTGGCCTCTACAAAAGCTAGACAGATCCTGGAAGAAGTCAGCAGAATGCCCCAAGCTCCATCAACTCGTGGCGGCAATGGCAGCGGTTGTGCCAGATGTGGTACCAGCCACAGCCCCCACCACAGCAGCTGCTCTGGAGGCAGCAACTGGTACTTACGGTCTCTCTCCTTTACTACTCATTCTAGGTTTCCCTCACTCTTGGTTAGTTCCTGTGACAGACAATAAAATAAAGGGGTAAATTTTATAGGATATTGGATGATGAAAATGCTATGGAAAAATTGGGTAAGGGGAGAAATGTTCTGCAATTTCTAACAGGTTAGTGTAGCCTTCACTGAAAGGGACAGTTGAGCAAAATCTTGAAGAAGGTGAGGGAGTGATCACCTTCAGAAGAAGAGCACTTCATATGGATGGAACAGCAAGTGAAAAGGCCCTGAGGCTGGGCCACGTCTGGAGAATTACAGGTACAGTCAGGTTGGTGTGCTGTGTCAAAGAAGTAGCAGATGGCCAGATGTGTGGGGCCTTTGAGATCATTATTATAAGGACGTTGGCTTTTACCCAGAATGAGGAGCCACTGGAGGACTTGAGGTAAGAAGTAACATGATCTGACTTTACTTATTAGCAGGATCACTCTGATTACTGTGCTGAGAACAGCCTGTAGGGAGGCGAGGAGGATAACAAGGCAAGAGAGAATAGCAGCTTGGTCCAGTGGGAGAGCAAAAAAGTGGGGATAAGTGGCCAGATTCTGGGTATATATTAAATAGACATTCCACATGATTTGCTAACAGAATGTGAGGTAGAAGAGAAAGTAAATTGTCAGGGACGACTCTGAAGTTTTTGGCCTAAACAATTGGAAGGATGGAGTCTCCATGTAATTTACCAAGATGGATAAATCTTGGTAAAGGGAAAGGAGCAGCAAGTTTGGGGGGCGGAAATCACAAGTATAATTTGGAATACAGTGGTGTTGAGATATCCTTTAGATACGCAAAGAGAGATATCGAACAGGAATTGGATATAAGAGTCTGGGGTTCAGGGAAGGAATCATCAACTAATAGATGGGTTTTGACAGTCCTAAGACTCAGAGAGAGTAACAGGGAGAGGGTGGGGATAGAAAAGAACCCTGGGTCACTCAACGATTAAAGGTCCAGGAGAGGAGGAGAAACCAGGTAGGCAGCAGAAAAGCCGAGGAGGCCCGAAGAGGTTAGTAAGGAAAACCACAGGCAGGTGGCATCCTGAAGGCCAACATCTAAAGATTTCAGGGAGGGGAGAGTGATCAACTGTGTTGAATCAAGTAAGACGAGGACTGAGAATGAGCAGTGAAGGTCATTAGTGACCTTGACAAGAGAGCTTCAACACAGTGGTAAGGGCAAAAGCTTACCTGACGTGGCCAGAAAAGCGGATGGGAACTGGAGACTGGAGAATAGACAGCTCTGTAAAAAAAATTTGCTAGAACAGAGAAACAGAGAGGGAAGTTGGGTAGAGGACTGTTCTATTATTGTTTTGTTTTGTTGTTGTTCTTTTAAGATGGGGCAGATACCAGGATGTCTATATGCTGGTGGAAACGGTGCCTGGAAGGTAGGCAGGGGTAAACTGATAAAGGAGTGAGGGGAGAATTGCTGGAACCTTGTGCTGCAGCGGGCAAGAGGGGATGGGATCTAGCACACAGGGGCAGGGCTTTCTTCAACAGCAACACGGCTGGTCCATCTCTGGTCTTGGAGACAAGGCAGGACACGTGGTGCAGGTCCGGGTATGCACAGTGGACCAGGAGCAGGGCCAAGTGAGGAGTTTCTGGAAGGTAATCCTTTTCTCTCTCATTTTGTGAATTAATATATTAAAGTAACTTTGGTCAAGTTATTTAGTATTTCTAAGCCACAGTTACCTTATTTGTAAAATGAGGATAATACTACTATATTATAGATTGTTGGGAGGATTAAATGAGTTAATACTTGAAAAATGCTTAAAGAATAACTAGCACATAGTAGGCAATCTAAGTAGATAACTTTTACCCTTTATCAATAGATATTATTTTTAATGGAGCAATAAAAAGTGAGGGAAGGAGTTGAGAAGTATTTGTTCCAGAACATAATCTTCTTTCAAATAAGGTATGTAAAAGACATTTTTTAAAAATTCACTTAAACGTTTGAGCTTTTTCCTCATTTGTGAAACGGGGTATACCCTGAATTATGAATATTACTAGCTGTTGTGAAAATCAAATGTTGCCATGGATTAAATATGTTTTGAAAACTAAGTACTAATATCACGATGATCCACCTTATTGTTACGTTGTAACTGAAATTTCATCGGGGTAGGGGCCCGCCGGTGGCGCAGCAGTTAAGTGCGCGCACTCTGCTTCGCCTGCCCGGAGTTCACAGGTTCGGATCCTGGGCGTGCACCGACGCACCGCTTGTCCAGCCATGCTGTGGCGGCATCCCATAGAAAGTAGAGGAAAATGGGCACGGATGTTAGCCCAGGGCCAATCTTCCTCAGAAAAAAAGAGGAGGATTGGCATCGGATGTTATCTCAGGGCTGATCTTCCTTGTAAAAAAAAAAAAAATTTCATTGGTGTAAGTACTTAAAATCAGTTTAGAAAAGTTTCAATTACTGTGAACTTAATTTCAGCTCAAGTTTCTTTGAAACTCAGCTTATCATTTTTGGAGAAAAGTATTATAATATCCATATACCTAATTATAATGAAATTAATATTTCATTGCTTTTGCAACCTTCATGAACACATAACGATATTGGGAAGAAAACCGACTGGACAGAGTCTGGTAGGTACTTTCCCACTGAAGGATGGGTCATGGTGTACAGATACTTTCATTTTCCACCTTTACGAGTTCTTAGGGGCAAGGATACAGACACGGAGTCTCTCCGGGGATTAATTGTGGCCCAGACACCAGCATCGCTTCCCATTCACATCAGGTCCCCTCAAAGGCAGCAAACCAAGGTCTCTGATATGCTAGATCCCACAAGCCAGCTTTGGGTTCCCCTCCTTAAAATGCAGTTTCATTTCCTAACAACGATAAAGATCATTAAAGATCAATATTGCATTACTCATCAGTTCAAAATTATTCTGGACTATCATTTCTCTGTAATTCTAAAAAGGATTAAAGTAGGCCTAAGATACTTGAGTATTTCCTCTCCTCACAGTGGATCTAGTCTCTGCTTTGTTGGCAATTATAACATTGAAAATCTGGAAAAGGTTAAAATATAACTGCAGAGATTACTCCCTACGGTATATTTCAGAGTAATATCCTTCATATTTTCCATCTACTTTGACTTTTATTCAAGATAAGTTATGATGTAGTTATGACAAGCAGTTTATGCACCGGGAAATGGAAGCTTGATAACCAGTGACACAATCAACAGCTCCCTCTGCAGCCTTCAGCATAAGCTGCCCTGTCAACCCTGCCCAAAGCGGTTTACGATCTCTGAAAAACACCCAGTTGCTGTCAGGTTGGGAATTCACATGGCTCCCTTGGGAAAGATGATCCCAGGGCCTTTAGAGGCATGATCTCTCAACTTGGTAACTGTACTAGAAACAATCAAGGTTGTAGAATTTTGGAAGCTGTAACCAAATCCCTGTGAAGACGGAAGTGTGGTAGACCTGCCAATAACCACCTCCCAGCCCACCCTCTTGGAGACTCTGTCTCCACCCACAGCTCTGGCTGCTGTGTGTGCACCAGGTGGCCACTTGCCCCGTCACCACCCACTTCCTCTTGAACCAAGGTGAACACAGCCTGAATCAGTAGGATGAAGGGGAGGTGCATCACCTAGGAAGGTCAGAGAAAGGCACAGCAGGAGCCAGGTCCCAAAGCAGATCAAGAACTACAAGGTGCCTGGAGCGGAGAAGCCCCGAGTGAGCAGAGAAGGCAGGGCTGCGGAGGGGCCAGTAAACGGGACACACTCACCGAGAGAGGCAGCACCGGGGGAACTGGAGGGCCCAGGAGAGGCTGAGAGAACTTTCCAGTTCTAGGCCCATGTAGCCTGGGTAGACTTTGTTTCCTGTCCTTAACGAGACTCCCTGCTGTATCCTTACAGCAAACCCACTTGTGTTTCAGCTAGCCTCCAAGGTTTTCCTTTTTCGTGATCAACAACGCCTGTCTCAGAAACGCCTAATCCTCTGCTCTTATGGACGAGATCATTGAAGACAGCAAGGTCACACTGCTGGCTTAGGATCAGTCGGTTCTAGAACCGAATTCTCCTGATTCCCAATTTTGCTGTGCTACCTGGTCTTCTTTATGTTATCAGTGGGCCCTGAAAGAGTTAGATCAGAAATATTAGGAATATTCCAACACTGGCTTGGTTTATTAGGAAAGCCTTAACTTAAACCAAGTTTGTCCCCACATAAAAATGCACTCAATACAAATGCTTGCTTTCTGGTGGTCCAACTTGGTCAAGGCTTAAGGTTCCAAGAAGAAGAGTGGCTTAAAAACCATTTGTGTTCACAAAATAAATAACTTACACCCTACCTCTTGATGAGATCAGGCCCAGCCGTGTATATCCATTGCCTTCTTGGTCCATATCTTGCATCAGAGTGTTTACATAGGCACATCAACAATTTAGTAAAGCCAAATTTAACATTTCCGTCAAGTTCACTTTTACAAATATTATCTTTAGATGCATTTTTAAGCCTTTAAGAGGGAAGACAGTGGAACTGATATAAGAACAGAAGAATGTGTCATAGAGAGCGGTTACCCCAGCTTCCTGTGTACATCCTCTGAGTGACAGTGGAGGGGATGTGTGTGGGTAACGGCTCCCCATATACCCAGGGGCTACACCACCTCCAAGATGGGACACAGACAGCAAAACCCCTCTTGCGAGCCAGCCTTTTTTAATCTTTCTTGAATGTTAACAATACAGAAAGCAGACATGGAAGACTTTATTCTCAACACTGAGCAATATGCACTGGCCTGGCCTTCCACACTGTGAGGTGGTTAGATTTGGAACTAGGCTGTTTGATCAGCTGCATCTGAAAGGCTAACCTGGTCCCAGATGGCCTGGACTTTCAGGGTGGGTTGGTTCTGAACTCTCAAATGTTGTGGACTGGCTAAAAGCGAGCTCTACGGATCCTCTGTGGTTGACCTGAGATTTTCTCTAGAATTGGTCTTCCAGTAATTCCACCAGCTGGGCAGGTTTAGCATTTGGAGAAGGCATAGAAATCAAGTACAATATACACATAAAGAATATGCAGGTTTGTTAGAATTAAAATTTGTCAACCAAGAATAGATCTCTATTATTAAAGTTTTGGTAAACCTTCAGAAAAAGTTTCAAGTTTGGGTGAATTAATCCAAAGAGTTAAAGATATCAGAATATGTTTGTTTTGTCTGTATTTTTAAGAAACACTAAAAATTACAATAAAATCTCTATTATAAATTTTAGGATACCACATACACACTGAAGAGTATATCTTTCACAGTGTCAGAAAACTCAATTCTTTTATATAGTTAGAATTAAAATTCTGGTTTGGTCCTCTCACCAACAAAATTAGGTATAGCATTTATTGTGTTTAAATAATTCTACAGTATTAAAATGTTTTCAAGAAGTCCACTGGCCTGACATAAAAATATTCTGACATGTTGCTTCAGAATGAAAGGTATTTTTTACGCTTTCCTTTATTGACCAGAAATGTGATTTCTGAAACTTCCCCTCTATGTGCTTTCTTGGTACACACATTAAAGACCAAATAGGGAAAGTCTTGGTCATCATGAAATCACACACTGTAAGAAAAGTAGGACGCAGTAGGATAAGGGTGACCTCAGGACAGAAAACATTTCCCAGCCCTGAAACTATGACAAGGGAATCAATAGCAGTGGTAGTACTTTTGCCCATTGCTGACCCCCATCAACCCTGAGATCCCGAGTTCAGTCTCTAATACTAGTTGCCTCTCAAGGAAGTAGAGTGCCTTAGGGGTAGCGGATTCTATGACTTGGGGCAGGAAAAAAAATCAGAATGGGCCTCGAAGATGCAGTTGTTTTCAGATAGCGTGAATGCTTTCAGAAATGTCAGAGTCCTAAAAGTACATTGGTGTTAACATCAAGGCACTTCCTACTGACTGAGTTGTGAGACTCTGAGCATCAAATACAAGCACAGCAAGGAGTCATAACACAAAAGTAGGCTCTGACAGAAGTTTAATTTTTTTAATAAGTAGGGGAGTGTTCATATTGAGTATTTTATTTCTTCTAATAATTATGTCTGTTCATAATATTTACATATATAGTTATTCCTATCTGGGTAAGCATTGAAGAATATACACATGGAACTTGTTACTTGACCAAATGATCTTGGCAGAAGGTTAAAAATAGGGTGGATTTATTAGCACAAATAATAGGATGTATGATGAGCACAAATAATAACCAGGTAGAAGGTGGCATAGGTGGTCATACACAATAACTAAGGAAGAGAGACAATTCAACGCTGCAATTTAAAATATGAATTACTCAATGTCCTGAAGAGACAAGTTAACTACATAAACTAAATCTCTCGTTACTAAGAAATGAAAGCTCTAGAATCAAGATTCCCAACAAGGAATACAACCATTTTAAATGATAAAAACAGAACGGATCAAAATGCCTTAATGACAAGCCAATAGGTTAGGTACAGGCAAAGCTTAACATATCTTTATGGCAAAAGATACCAAGTTTCAAAGACAAAAGTTCATAAGAAAGGGACTTAAAAGTTTACAAAAAAAAACCCAGTCATCTCAACACTGTGGCTCAGGTCTGAATTACCCTTGTCTACACAATAAGATCATGTTCACACCAAGAATCAGCTGGTCAATAACCCAGATCCTTTCCTTCCCTTTAGTTCTAGTAAGAATACTGAGACCCAGGAAAGTACTAACATTGAAAGATTAGGAATATATCACTTTAAGAATCATTCTACACTGGGAAGTTACTAAGTACAGAAATAATGAAATTACCTAAATTAAACCATACTCTTGATGTGTAATGTTTAAGTAAACGTGCAACAATAAATTTTACAATCCTTGCTTATGTATATCTTTTATCAGATGTGTACGGTGTTTGTGGATTTCAAAAGACTCATCTATACTAAATTTGTACTCATAGTTTGCAATTTTTCAGAAAATTTAATTAGAAAATTTAATTTGGGAATTAATGTTTAAATCCTCAAGAAAAATTGTTTTTTTCTCTATATGAATTTAATGAAGTGATCATTAAACAAAGTACACATAGTTTTGAGTATTCTTCATGTCTAAAAGTCCCTCAGACAACGAAAGAAAATAAAATTATTATTTTACAAATTCATACTTTAGAAGAAAAAGTCTGTAATTATGGAATCCTAACAGCCCCTGCTAGAATCTAAAGAAAGAAGAGATTTTAAAAGGACTTAAGAAAGACGAAGCTTGAGTCATCTCTTCCTCCCAAACAGTTATTTGCTTGGTTTTAAAGACAAATGAATCATAACTTAGTAGGAATCACGTTTCCATATTAACCACCCAGGTGGATGCCATGATACATGACTGAGACTACTGCACACTCTCTCCTTCCAACCACAGGACTTAAGTGTTGAAGGGAGGTCCCCAAAAGAGAAAAAGAATTTGAAGCACAAAATGTTGGCTCAAGAAAGAAAGGAAAACTCAAAAGGGCAAAACTTCAGAAAGCTACTATTTGATCAGTTGCCAGATCTTTAGGAATCTCACCATGAAATAGTGAGAACGCCTTTCCAGGAAAAAAAAGCAATAGTCACATTTAATCTGACACTTGAGAATAAACACAAAAAAATTTTAGAAAAATCACATAATTTTGGCAAATCATAATAAATATTCACCATACTCAGCACATTTTGGATGAAAAAGAAAACACAGGAAAAAAATAGGAAAAGAGTTCACCTGCCGTGTTAGCTTTATGAGCACCACCTTCCTGGCATCTGCCCCTGCGTGGATGAAGGACGGGACCTCGGGAAGACCCTCCCCTTTAAAAAAAGCCAAACCAAACCAAACCAAACCAAACCGAAACGTCTTCGGGAATACAGGTACTCTGTTTGCAAACTTAAGCACCATGTCAATTAACTCGACTCAGGTGTTGCTGTCACACTGTCCTACACTGATTATACAACTTTCCAAGTCATGAAGATAAACCTGAAATTATAAACCTGATGGAGAAGCCGATATTCAGAATGGCACTCAATATGGCCGAGGGTTCTGGACATACATAAACACCACGATGATGTCATGGAGGCGCTGTGTTGAGTTGGGGAGGATAAAATTTGACCAGAAAGCTTTTCGTGATTACGGCTTTTTTCTCATTTCTTCATCCCAATCAAAATCTAATGTGTCATCCTCTAGTTCTGGTAAAGTGAAGAGAGAGTTTTGGGGAAGACACAATCTTTCAGTGGACCCCGCCAGCTGAAATGTTTTCCTTCTCCTGCCGAGCAGTGTAGCTGTGGTTGTAGGAGCAGGGCTCGGGCCTCGCTCAGTCCAGTTCTTTCTTCCAGGAGGAGGAGGGGATTCTGATTTGGATTCAGAGGAGGAAGTAAAGGAGAAGTCTGCCAATCTGGCTAACGTGCAAGCATGAACCTTGCTGCTTCTATTATTGCACAAAACCTCTTCCTTTTTGTCTCTCTCACAACTAAGATGAAAACGCCCAGTCTCGTTCCCAAGCCCTAATTCAGGCTGAGGAACTCTCTTTTCAGGGGCACATTCCCTCTTCTCTCCTGATCCGTCTTTCTCTGGTGGCTGCTGTGATACCTCCTTTGTCTTACCCTGCAGCTGATCTGAGCTTCTGTTTCCTGAGGTGGAAGCCAACTTTTCTGGACCCTTCATAGGCTGAGCTGCTCCTCTTCTTGTTTTGAGTTGGGCAATTTGAGGACTCTGAACTGCTAGCTGAGCTGTGCCAGGAGACACACGGTTGTGGTCCTCAGGGGAGTGGGTCAGTTTTGACTTCTGTTTGAAAGTAAATTTTGCCAGTTTGGCCAGTGGGGGACCCGGACTCTCAACACTTTCAAGTTCAGGTTCTTCCAGTTGAGCAAGGGACTTCTGTCTCTTTCTTTTGGGAGTTTCCAGCGTTCTTCCTGGGCTATGGACAGCAACGGACTGAGGACCCGAAGGGCTTTCGGGCCGTGTAGGTGCCCTGGAGGGGTTTCTGCACAGGGCCTGGGCCCTCGCCTTGCGCTGCCTGTGCAGCTTCCTGGGGACGTGATGAGTCAGTACTGAATCTGCTTCATCAGCAGACGCTGCTGCTTCAGAAACCAGCGCTGCCTTTTTTGCCTTTTCACCCTCAACGTTGTCTGCCCTCAATGGAGCGTCTTTCTCTCCTGGTGCTGGAAGGGGTTCAGTTTCCAATTTGCTCCCTTGGCCTGGCTCACTCTTTTCCTTACCCTGAGATTTGTTGTTGGAGATTTTTAAAGCCATTTTTTCCCTGGTTGTTTTGGGACTGGGAGACACAGGAACAGTGTTTTTAGGTTCAGTCTGATGAGTTGCCATGGAGTCAAACCAGTCCAAACTGTCATCTCTGCTATTTTTGTGCTCAGCTGAATGCTTTCTTCTTGCTGATCTATTAGGCTCCAGATGGGACGGGGGACAGAGAAGTGGGCTTCCTGGGAGACTGCCTCCCGTACAGGGGGTATGCATGTCACAATGCATTTCCTGCTGTGGGGATGTTCTGAACCTGGGTTCTCCCCCTGGATCATTTCTTGAGGATGCTAGAGCAGTCTCTGTCTCCACTGCTCGTGGCTGGGATTGGTGCGCAGTCTGGTTCTGTAACCTGCAGCAGAGGTACATAAGGAAAACATGTATTGAAGGGAAGAGAACTTGCTGTAACCTTCTCATTTCTTTAGTCTCTGAGGCACCCTCTAAAGGTTTATGTCCCGCATAATTCCAAGTTAATACCAAACACAGGCCCTTAGAGCAGCAAGAGGAAATTATCCTTTCATGAGTATATAATTTAAGTGCTCTGATAATCATTCTAATTTAGTCTAAAACTGTAGTAAAATAAATAAAATGAAGTAGCAGGTTTGTTACATTTTTAGATCTCTCTGAAAGTCTAATTCATTTAAGATTGTTTGAAGGTCAGCATAAAATGTGTCTTATCTCTCATATTAAATGTTCAACTACAAGACAGCCTGGTAGCTATGTGCACAGTGGCTGACTGCTGAGCAGGAAAGTGGCTCTAGCTATTTGGTAGTCAGTTTGCAGATCAGAACCAAAGGGAAAAACTAGAAATTATGATCTCTCACATCTCTTTACCTAAATGAGGTACTGAATTTTAGTGTATCTAATAAGTCACCATCTTCAGGAGTAAGAGACTGACTCCTCTGTATGGTGGCTCCCACTGTCCCCTCCGGCATTCACACTCGCGGCAGACCTACCCCAGGCAATTGCGACATCTTTCATGCAAAACCCAGCCATGTTTCAACACGTGCTCTGGGCAGCTACTCTCCATCAAAGGTGATACAGAGTTGAAACCTACTGACTCTCCCAGAATGAAGGATCTGATCAGTGATATTAATTTCAAATTTTGGGCGTATTGGAAACTGAAATAATGCCAGAGGACCAATTTCTAACAAGGATTGTAGTTTCTCAAAAGGAAGTCCTTTAGAAAGCTCTTCCTAACAACCTAGAAGCCCCTTTTCAAGGTAAGTGGCAATATGACCCTGCTTCCCACGCACTAAATCTGAAAAGGAACTACACCAAAAAGCAGATGAGTAAATTACTCTAAAAATCATGAGAAATCATACAAAAAAGGAATAAGAGAAAATACATTAAATTTAAATTTATTTTAAATTTAAATATTTTAAATACATTAAAATATTAATGGTAGATCTCTCTGGGAAAGAAGATTGTATGTGATTTTTGTTTTTTATTAATTCATTACTGTTACTTTTCAAAACACTCTATAAAGAACATGTATTACCTCTTATAATCAGGAAAAAAGACCCACAAAAAATTACTGCAAAAATATTGGGTTATATTCACTCACAGTAGACTTGGAAACATCATACAGCAAAATCCATGTTCATTGTAGTCACAACCAAACCAAAAAAACCAAATAGCTTTCAAAATGACTACTATCGAGTATACTTCCAGCATCAAATTGAGATCAGGGACATTCACAATTGTTAAAGCTCCTTAACAATGTCCTAAAAGATGGGGAATTTTAAGGTGTAGAATAATTTAGTTCTAGTATCTTTGTCTAATTCTGACTTGGGGAATTAAATGTTCCCCTACATAAAATGTATAGTTTTACTACACCTACCTAAAAGCATCTTTGCAGCACTCTGTTTTGAGGTGGGTAGAATAGCCACCATTTGAGGCAGGCTGTCACTAGTAAAGCATTTTCCAGAATAAAAGTATGATAAAAACACAAATAGTTTTATTATTAACATGTGATCTCTTTCAGGAATAGAGAACTCCTTCCTAGGGGGATAAACCCACAGGCTGCTGGGGTTTTCTCACTTGGTAAGATTAGCTTTTTGTGTTTTGGAGGTAATTTACTTTCATTTGCAGGGCACTGGTTTTGTTGCTTTGAGGATCAACACTGCAACATGCCCCTGCATTACAAAGAAACACCAGAAGAAGGGAATATTTTAAGGCAGAATCCTATCTTTTAGATCATCACCTACTCTTTTTTTTTTTCCCTTCTTTCCTTCCAAGAGGGTCATTTTGAACTGGTAAGTCCAATTGCTGTTTTTCTATCACATAACACTGATTTTGAGCTGCACATTCCTTCCCTTCCTGAATCGAGCATGTCAGTTTCTGGTAGTCAAAATGGCCAGCTTCTGGACAGTCAAAATGAGCAGCCTCTCCAAAAGCAAAGCCAAGCCCAGAGCAGGCCTGAAAAGGATCAGCTGCATAAAAGAACCAAAGGAACAGCTCTGATCTTAGCACCACGCTCTGGATCATTAAAAAGCCAGGAGACCAAAAGAAGTGGGGGCTGATTTTACACCAAGTGCAAGTTTACTGCAGGCTGGCACCTGGGTATTAGCAGGACAAAGCAGTCCCCACACTTCCCCAGGAAGGCTGTGCTGAGGTTTGACAAATTAGAAAGAGAATGCTGCTGGACGAATGGAGTGAGCGAACAGGAGAGAAACACCAGGAAAAGAATTCTCAAGGTTTTACTTAATACAGTCATGGGTCCTAACACGGTCCCCGAGTTCTCCTGCAGCTGCTCCACTTCCACGTGCCCTCTGTTCCCCAGACCCCGGCGCTGAGAGCAACACCCATAACCAGGCTCGGGTCAATCATCAGGCCACTCACACTGATCAGGAAGATACCCGAACGGATACACTTGCCATTCCTCATTCCTATCTCACAGGGACAGACTTCAAGTCTAGCTTTTTAGAAGCTCATGTATTTGGGGAGCGTGCAAACATTAAAGTTCAGGCAAAAATTCTTCAGGTAACGCATGTGACACGGTCCTTCCCATGTGTCCACGTTTTAACAAGTCATTAGAAAAGTGAGCTGTGAAACATTGCTTTTGTCATTCCTGAGCTGTTACCCTGGAGGATGAAAAACAAATTTCCCTCTTTAACATAAAATACATCACTCTCACTGGGGATTTTTTTTAGTCCGTTAAATATGCAAATTTTTAAAAGTCATGAATTTGGGCATGTAGAGAAGGAAAATCAGGATGCTGAAGGAGGGTCAAAGCTGCTGCTAATGAACCAGCAGGGCCTTGCTGGGGTGAAAGTCGGTCCTAGTTAACCTCTAATCAATCCATCACTTTCCCAGCTTCTAGTTTAGGCTGGACTGAAAGCAGCCTGGGCCTGTCTTCTACCTGTGATTTTCTGTCACCAGGGTTATATAAAGACTATTGATCAATATTTATTATGCTTGGAAGAAAGCTTTAAAAACAATAAGAATAAAATTAAAATATTAATAAAGACTACAATTCTTTGTGTAAACTCCCTTGCACATGTCCCCTCCTGGTGAGGAAAAATGATAAAGCCAAGTTATTAAAGTATTTTGTGCCTGGGTCTGGCCTGGGATAGATCACTCTCCTGGAGCCCAATTTCCTCTTTCTTAACAGCAGTCCCAGCCACCTCTCCAAATAGCACTGCTCTACTTCTTATATTGAGCCAAAGAAAGAGAAGAGGAGGAAGTGGTGGTAGTAAACAGGTAAAGCCCACTCACCCAGGTTTCTTGATGCCATGGAAACTGTGTGTCTTGGGTGTAAACTGTGGGTGGCCTACATTGGCACTTCTCATGTAATCAGGACCCAGTGGTACAAACTTACTACATAGTAAATTTATATATAGCTCATTATGCATAGTGAAGGACTAGTCAGTGTTCTCCCTGAGGCTCACCAAACCAGCAAGCCAAGGAAATGCAGTGTGGAAGGCAGTCTCCCAAGATGGCAGCCATCAATTCCTCCATCCCTGTATGTCTATGCCACTCCTCCCATCAAGAGGGGGTGTCTATTTCCCTTTATCTTGCATGTGGGCTAGCCCCGTTACTTGCTCTGATCTATAAAATGTGACAGAAGTGATGCTGCACCAGTTCTGGCCCACCCCGTAAGAGGCATGGCAACTCTCACTTTTGCTCTGTTGGAGCCCTAAGCTACCAGGTCAGAATTCCGACTACCCTACAGTAGAGACAGCCCAGCCAACCCCAACCATTTAAGCCACTCCAGCTAAGGCACCACACATGTGATGGAAGCCATCTTAGATGTTCCAACTCCAGATGAGCTCCCAGCTAAACGCAGGTGTATGAGTCACCCCAGCAGACACCATGTGGAGCAGAGATAAGCCATCCCCACCGAGCCCTCCTGAATTTCTGACTCCCAGAAAAGTGAGCACCAAAATGGTGGTGGGTTTTTTTTTTTTAAGCCGTTGAGCTCTGGGGTAGTTGATTATATAGCAATCATAACTGAAACAATCCCCTACAGAACAGACAGATTTTCCACTTAAGTTACACTTTCTGTGTTTCACTAAATGCCAAGCAAGGATTTTCCATTATATGCCTTTCTCGACTTTCTTTTCTCACCTTTCAAGTCTTCTTAGCTCTTCACTCAAGAGGTTGTGCAGCTCCAGCTTCTCTAGAATAAGTTCACACTGCCTCTGGTACTGCTCCAGGGGGTTTTCAGGAAAGGAAGTGTGGAGTGCATTCACACCTCCCAGCAGTGCACCTCCCTGAAGGAGTGAGAAAATGGAAAATACCAGGGAGAGTCACCAAGCCAGCCTGCAGAGAGGAAGTACACACTGTGGACCACTGACCCAGATGGCTAAGACCAGCCCTCTACCCATCTTGGGTATTGGAACCACTTGGGAGCTTTTTCAAATTTCAACTGTCCTCTCCCCCAATTCCTGGTGGCAAGCATTGTTCTAGGAAGACACGCTGTCACCAGTGGGACCATGAGCATCCCTCAGGTGTGTTGAGGAGAAAAAGGATTGAGACCCACTACTTTACACCGATGGGCAAAAGCAATGCTACTAATGCAGAGAATGTTCCCATGACAATTTGTTCCCTTTTTAAAAATGGTTTCCTTTGGGCATTTCTAAGAATTATTAGGTCTAGAATATGATCATTTTTATAACTCCTGATATGCCATAAATTACCTTTTTTTTAATGCTTGTAATTAGGGTTCAAATACGAGGCACAAAATATCCTTACCTGCATTGAGGACTCCATTACTGACACCACCGTAATAGCATCTTCCAGAGTCACAGTGTCACGAAACATCAGGCGAGCATGAGCTAAGAAAATAAGATGCATTTGGAATTATGAAGATAGGAATTTTTTAAAGAGTATTTGAGGTGATAAATGTAATACTCTACCTGATCCCCCCAAATCGTATTTTATAAATGAGCTACAAATAACAAATTAATTTTACTAGAAGAAGCACAAAAGTCTAAGTTCAACTAGCTTTAAGGTTGTTTCTCTAATCATCGGCCTAATTCTTCTGCACAGCCCATGGCAATTCTGTGTACGTATTTTTATATGGAAAAGTACCCTGGGCCCCAGCAAAGAAGGGAGCTATATAAGCATATATTTAATAGTCAACAATTTTTAATCTTCACTTTCTAGTCTATTATAGAAATACACGAAATTAAAACGCATTTCTCATCTCTGACACCTCTCTTTATCCATGAGCTTTTCAAAACTACCAAACTCGCAAACCCGAATTTTGGGTATTTCTTGTCCTAATATTAGCTATAAATCCTTGAAAAACTGAAGTGTATTTGTTTTATAGAACTTTTTATTAAGCATATATCATGATATGATAGTCACGTCACATGAATTTTTTTTTAGAATTATTTAAACAAAGGCTAAATGTAAAAGCCAATGTTAGAAAAAAACCTCTTGAGATGCATGTGAACTCTATGTCCGCAGGTAAATCTCATGCCTTGGGGGTGGAATAAGGCATGGTATTATTAATTCGGTGTTGTTACCTTAGTGGTGGGCTGCTATATAGGAAACAATTCCAAACAAGGAAGCATCCCACCCAAAATGCTGGTAGAACTGCCAGTGAGAAACAAAACATCATTAAGTAAGCCTTCTGAAACGAACGATGTCAAATTGTAGGACGTCTTGAGATACCACGAAGATTCCTCTTTCTTAATGACACTACATTTCGCTCAACACCCATAACCTGTCCCCAGAAGAGGGGGTTTCATAGCTCAGAGCCTTTACTTTTTATAACTTCTCTCTCTCTCTTTTTTTTTTTGTGAAGAAGATGAGCCCTGAGCCAACATCCATGCCAATCCTCCTCTTTTTGCTGAGGAAGACCGGCTCTGAGCTAACATCTATTGTCAATCCTCCTCCTTTTTTCCCCCAAAGCCCCAGTAGATAGTTGTATGTCATAGTTGCACATACTTCTAGTGGCTGTACGTGAGACGCTGCCTCAGCATGGCTGGACAAGCAGTGCATAGGTGCGCGCCCAGGATCGGAACCCGGGCTGCCAGTAGCGGAGCGTGCGCACTTAACCACTAAGCCACGGGGCTGGCCCCAGAGCCTTTACTTTTTAAGTGACTGTGAGCACCTTAGAGTAGGGACTATCCTTCTCATCTTTGAATTCATGGTGCCAAGCCCCGTGCCCTGCACCTATTGGGCCCCCAATGAAAGTATTATTTGTTGAATGAAATAAACCTTCTGCTAATCGGATCAAGCTTTCCAGCAGGCGGATGGTTGTCCGGGCAGCATTCCGGGAATCGCTCTGCCTCTGCATCTGGTAGTAGCGGAGAAGAACCTGATTACCCACGTCAGATAGTGTGGGCTGCAGAGTCCTGATGAGGCAGAAGTAGGTTTTCATTTTTTCCATGCTCCAGAGCTTCTCTGATTTGCTTGGGTAACCTGTATAGATCAGGTGTGGAGGTCAGTAATTTCTAAGAACAGGCAAACATTTCATTTTAAGGGTTTTGATAAAGTTCTTGTACTAATTTTTAAAAAGGTAACTTTCAGGTTTTGTGGTCACTGAAACCTAGACCTAATTCTGCATAGCATATAGTTTGAGAATAAGCAGTCTTAGGATCTAAACTTAATAAAGATAAGCTTCCTACAGGGGTTAAAATGATTCAGAACTATTCTGGTCTGCCCTATTGTAATAAATAGTACTTGAGTAAATCTAATTTAATTGAAAGAGAAGCCCACATTTAGAGATTTCTGTTTCATAATTCAGTCCAGTTTTCTTTGCATGCAAGAGGTGAGTGGTCATTCTATATCATAAGGTTGCCCCCTTTCATCACAAAGGATGTATTTATCAGCTACGATCTCATCAACGGCAGGGAGAGAAAGGCCCTTCTCCTTCTGCTCATTATTCTGGGCTCTACTAACTGGCTTTTCTCACTGCTTTCTGTCTAAGCATCTCTATTGCCCATTAGGTAGGGTACCTTCGGTATTTAATTTTCTTCAAAGAGAATTTCATTTGGTTATGTCCACTCTTTCTTTGTCCATTTGAATGATTTGTTTGCCTCCACATACCTTTGTTTTCTAAGATAAAGGAGGAAATTATACGATCCCAGTCTTCATTCTTGGTATCAAGCAAAACCAGGATCAGGTCAAATCGACTTAAGAGTGGGCTGCCCAGGGCGATGTTCACAGACACGGACTCGCGGGGGTCGTACTGGCCTTTGGGGTTGGTTGCTGCCAGGATGGTGGTCCTTGTGTTCAGCTTGCACACGAGGCTACCGAAAGAGAGGGTACAATTCACTGACTGTTAGATTCACATAAA